>NW_026606105.1:6325000-7571250 GCF_029834395.1 Sorex fumeus | reverse complement strand
TCACAGTCACTGTGAAAACTCCTATTATATCATCTCTTCAAATGGACCTGTTCCCCCCCGCTTTCCACAGCATGAAACTGTTATGGCTTAATTTCTAGTAAAAGTAGAAAAGTCTTTTCCGCAGGAGACGCAGCCCGCAGCGGTGCGGGCGCGCTGCCTACGTCAGTGCGAGCTCAGCCCTCACGGCCCTCGAGCTGCTTTGGCAGCCCCGGGCTGTGTGGAGGAAGAGTTGAGGTTATAGCTTTTGATTCAGTCTAACGATAAATGTAAGGCCCTTAGTTTGGTTTAAGTTTCTTCTGCAAGATAAAATAACCTGGGGACGGGGGACGGGGGGGGGGGGGGGTGTCACTCAAGTTTCACAGCAGCTTCCTGACTACCAAGGAGAAGGTTCTCAGTCAGTCGCCGAGGAATTCTTTAGTGCAGAGGACTCCAGGTGAGGAATCGACCTCAGGCGGGTACCTGCTGCCACCAGGGAGCCGCCAGGGGCCCCCTGCAAGCGTGTCTGCATTATTTTATTCCTGCAAAATAGTCTAAATACCAGCACTTATGATCATGGTTTTGGCGATGAGTCCTGAGGGGAAACAGGTTGATCTTTTGAAAAGAAAACAGCCAAAATAAGATGGGGTTTGTCTCTGGGATGAAGTCCCACCCTGCACTGCTCTCTGGAGCAGAGGGAGGCGAGGTGGGCCCAGGCCGATCTTGCATAGGTTTGCTACTGGGAGGCCCTGGGCTGAGGAGTGAAATCATGCGGGGCAGATACACTTGTTGGAAGAATCACTGAATTTTGTTCTCATTTAAAAAGAAAGAAAAGATGCCAACACTGGTTATCGCAAAGCTTTGGGGCACTAGAAAGGGTACCGGGGTGAGGGGAGAGCCTCGGGGTGAAAGATGTGAAGGTTCACCCATCTCCCTACCCAGTCAGGAGGGAAGCATCGCAGAAGCACCTAGAACGTGTGGGGAAAGGCCCCGCTGCTCCGGGACCTGCACATCTGGGGGTCTGCGGGCAGCGTCCTGCAGGGCCTCCCCAAGGGTCTGGTAAGGCTGGAGGGGTCATTTCCACAGTCAGCCGACAAGGGAGCCCATCCCCTCGCCTGCCTTTGCCACCTGCCTTTCTGCTCGTGAGTGTGCCAAGGCCGCCGGGCCGGGGAGAGGCTCCGTGAGACGAGGGGCGGGAGGAGCGGGGTCAGGAAGCCCGAGTTCGGGGAACCACGGTCACTCCAGGGGCGGCCTGCCTCGATGCCACCACGGTCCTTCACCAAGACGTGACCTGCTTTCCCTAAGCCATTCGCTGGGGCTCCAACTTCTCAAAATGACTTTGAAAAAAGCTTTAGGGGCTCCCAAAGGGCCTGGTGATCTTTCAACTCTTGGGGGAGGCGACAATTAGTTTGATAGTTCATGATAAATATGTTTGAGAATTAATGCCAGTTGAGAGGCGTGAGCGACGCCTCCAGGTGAAACCTGCAAGGGTCACTGGGCCAGGAGTTTTGGGGACCGTGTCGGAGCTCTGCAATGAGGCACAATCCTTTCTTTGGAAGATGTCCTGCCTCCCTCCCATCACCTCAAGACACTGCACTAGGCTGCGGCTTCGCTCTCCCCAGCCTGCCCTGTGCCATCCTAATTTTTCTGGTCTCCCAAGTCACTTCAGTCCCAGCGCACTGATCGTGCCTGGCCCTGGGGAGGAGGCAGTCTCCACAGCAGTGCTACCCCAATTCCTTTCTGAGAAAAACCCAAAGCTAGCTTTTGATTACTGTTAAATGGTCTTAATGATTGCTTGAGAAAATACATCGCTTATTTGAAAATAAACATTCTCACTTTTGCCCGTAAATCAGTTCGCTTCCTTTTCTTTCATTCCCAGCCCTGGTTCTGATTTTAATTCAGCACCTTGGAAGAGATTCTTGAGATCTGTTTTTGAGAAAGCATGCTCTGGGCATATACTTGATAGGAAACAGATTTTGTGTGAGACCTCAGTTTTCACTGAAGAACAAATATAAACATTCATTTATTAATTATTAGTTGCAACTTAAATAATGGTAGAGTCTCTGCAAACAGGCAATGCTAATAAGTGAAGGACTACTTTGCCAAACTATGTTTTTATCAGAGTTCACGATCACGACCATCCTGTTGTTCATTGATTGCCTCGAGCAGGCCCCAGTAATGTCTCTTTCATCCTAGCCCTGAGATTTTTTAAAAAGTGCCATATTCAAGGCTCTTTCAGGGTTAGGAGAATGAGACCATCATTGTTACTGGTATTTGGCATGTTGGGTATGCCACGGGTAGTTTGCCAGACTCTGCCGTGTGGGCAGGTTACATACTCTTTATCAGAGTTACAAATGAGAAAACTAAAACCCAGGAGAGTAAGTGACCTACTCAAGGTCATGTGGGTGATACATAAATGGGCAAATTCAGAGCAGAGCCAGGTCCCCTGCCTTTTGCAGCAGACATCCCCATTACTACATTCAATTAGTGATTTCTGAGATGGTTTCGAAACTTTGAAACTTAAAAAAATTTATTGTATTTCCCCTTCTATGCTTGGATTATATATCTCAGTGGAAATGAATTGAGTTACTTGTGTGTCTGCCTGTCTGTCTGTGAACAGATACCCTCTTTTGTTTAAGGTGACTTAGCAATGAAAATAATACTGCTCATTTCCCGGGGGATCCAGTTCAAGGGTCAAGATCACATCTTAAACTTCGTAGTCCCCCAAGTACTAAGTAGTGTTGGGTATGAATTACATGTCTGATAAACAACTGCTGAGAGTATCTAAACAAATATGGGAGGGTTCATTTAAAAGGTACTAATTGGGATTATTTAAAAAATAGAACAGCATTTGAGCTAAGTAGTGATAGCACGGGCCTGCTTTCTCTATTTATGATTTCAGTTGATATATTGATTTTGCATGCTTCCGAAACTGAGGTTTCTGAGGCTCACGGTACTATTGAGGATGCAGCTCTCTGCAACAGCCAACTTTATATTCCTGATCATCACTGTTCATCACTACTGGAGAGCACACTCATGTATGACATCATGAGTGACAGTACAGTGGGCTCCAAAGAACAGAAGTCCCTCATCTGACTCAGTGGCGTTAAAGTGTTACCTATCAGCACAATAAAATCCACATCTGAAATCATGACTGTTTTACCTCTTTGTTTATGCTTCTGTAGAACCAGCGAATGCCACCCTGGTTGGCTTCCTCTCTACCAAGTGGCGGGGGGCGGCAATACTGCTTATGAACGAGGCTGTGGGAAAGATGACAGCTGTCTGGCAGCAGAGTTTACCTACTGACTCCGGTTACGAGAAAGTTCATCCTCCGTCTGTGGTAAAGATAAGCCTCACAGCCAGTAACTTGACAAGAGGCTGGAGCCGAGATTCCCTGGATCGGTAGCTGAATTTTTGCCAATTCAGAGGAAGGTAGACAGATGTGTTCTATTTTAGTGGATACATTACCTTACTGAACGTTTTGTTATTTAAAACTTGGGCCAAAATTGCCGAAAGGGGAGTCGACAATAACTTAAAAGTCCCACATACTGGCTACCTAAAGTTTACTGACCTAAATACAGCGGGCAGAAACTGGCCACAATTTTAATTCATAAAAATAAATTGTTTTATTTTTTTGTTTTCATAACCAGTGAGAAGTCAGATCATTAAAGTACTTATTAGATAAGTGGAAAAAATGTAAAAACCAAAAGGGGAACACAAATCACGACGTAGGTGAAAAAGAGAAATTGTAATTCTTATTTCTTCAATCAAAACAAAAAGGTGAGCATTGTCACCCTAAAATGATGTCTACAGAACAAAACCCTCTGGGTGAGGCATTGCTGGGGGCAGGTGAGAAAATCAGTCAAACATTCTGAGAGAATGACCAATCAAATCCTAAGCTAACTCGGGCAGGATGTAGACAGTTTATAGGGCCATTTTATAGATATGCGATACTTCTATAAAAATAATTCTTCCTTGACACCCAGATAAGATCCAGGCTTAATCCAATTACCTGGACCTTAAGGGCCAATTCACAAATTATACTGGAATGAGACAGAGTAAGAAATATTTCTCTTTGAAAAATAAACATTTGACTGCAAATCACAAAAGATGATGGCCTGAAACTTTCTTAGATCCTCAAGTGATATTTAGCACATAAAGGAGTATTCCACTACATTGCTGAGTTCAGAAAAATTCATAAAACAGTCATATTTCTTCTCCACAAAAATAAGTGTTATCCTAGTTGCCTTTACTTTCTTTGCAGGAACTTGTAAAAAGCTCTAGAGTCAGAACTGGGAATATCTCCACCCTACCCCCCCCATCACTTATTTTTAGAACATTGGGGGAGGGGACGAAATGGAAGCTAGTATGAACAAGTAAAAACTGGCATTAGTTAATGTGCACAGAGAATTGATTCCTTAAAGCTCAACCAGATACTTACCCTCAATATGCACTGGTTAAGATAGGATTATGGAAGAAACCAGAAGAAGCACCCATTTACTCCAAATCCGCAGCTTAACGAATTCTTTAGAAGGTCAAGAAATAAAAAACTAAGCACACATGCACACACACACGCACACACACACACGCACAAGCACACACCTACACAAGCACGCACACACGCACACATGCACACACGCAATCTACCCCAACATGCTTTTTCTATACAACTTAATATAGTATATCCTATTGCATCACGGCTTATTATGCAGATCTGAATATATGATGTCAAATGACACTGTCCAAGAAATCAGGTATACAGAATCAAAGTATCATAAAATATAACCTCTGTGGCAGGAGCGAGACTGCCTCCGACACCAGCAGTGCGAAGAAGAAGGCCCTCAAGTGTTACAAATGTACTGGAAAAACTACACACACGACAACTTAACCAAATTTCTCAGACTTCTCCCACAAGTGGGAAAAAGAGATTAAAGCTGTTCTCTTTGGGACCCAGATTTCATCAGAAAAAAACAAAATGAAAATGCAAGAAGCCTATTAAGCTTTCGAAGGGAAATTGCAAAGTCAAACAAAGAGCACGCGTGGGGACCACCATGGCTGTCGCCTTACACACGGGCTACGGAAGTATCTCCCTGTGGAGACGGGCTTGTGACAGACAGAAAGATGGGGAGCGCAGAGGGAAGGCGGGTGTAAGAGAATCGACCTGGATAACAGTATGCACCTTGGGTGTTAGCAAAAGCGAAGCGAATAGCTTATAAAAAGCACATGAAATATAGAAAATAAAATGATTTTCATATACATCTTAATTTAAAATAATTAATGCATCAAATCCCTGTTTAAGACTTTAACCTGAATAGCAAATGTAAGAGTCCAGACTAGTCAGCGTTGCCGTGACTCTTCCCACGGGCAACACACACACTATCAAAAATAATTTAAAAACCTTCACATTCTTTAATCTAAATTAGTGAGATAGTTCTCCAGAAATCTTCCAAATAAATAGCTTTAAAAAAGAATTTAAAAGCTGTTAACTTTAAAAAAAAATCTGTTAAATAAATTATTGATAATTCTTTACCCTACCGCTGAAAATAAGTCAAGACACTACCGACAACAAAATGAAATTCAAGCCCTGACGAGAGACCCTTGCCAGTTCAAGGTCCCTTTTTAAGGTTCTACCCTCGTTCTTCCTCTGCCACCAGGTCCAAACTGGTTATTGCTGAGTGGGTGTGGCACAGTGAAAATGCAGCATCGGGTTCATTTTGTTCTTCAGGCAGTGTTCCCTACTGGACATGCGCACACTGCTTCCGGCGGGGTCTCGGCTGGAGCGCCAGGCTCCTGCCCCCCACCCAAGAACGGTCTCCGCAGGGAAGAGAGGCCCCAACAGCAGCGTCATCACACGAAGAAACGCGCGTGACCGTTTCTGTTCAACTTGAGGATCTTCCCGAGACGCTGCTTGGCCGTGGCCATTCCTTTCTTGGGACGTTTCCCTAGAAAACATCAACATCAAACATCAAAACATCAGGGGCGTCACAGACCAACGAGGGGTGGCCCTGGGCAGGCGCAAGGAGGCTGCGCCAGGCACAGACCTAGCCGGTGCCCTTCTGACGGCCACCACATGCACTAAGGCTGCCTCTCCCCTTCCCCTCCCCCGGCTCCTGGCACCCACCATCCACATCCGCCCTCGGGCTGGCCAGCCCAGGCTCTTGCTCCTCTCCCAATGAGGCAATCCTGGGCCTCAGGGTTCGCCCAGGTGCCCAGCCCTGACCCACCATACCCTGAGTGCCAAGGGCTGTTAAGGGGTCCCAAAGGCACCGGGTGGCGGGCCACAGGAGTGCAGAGATCACTTCGACCCAAGCCACCGCACTCCCTGCCCCACACATCTCCCTCAAAACGGTCCAAGTCACCTTTTGTTGCCTGGTTGCTGATGGGGGGCGGGTTCGACGCAGGTCTCTTGGTTGGGTGAAGGGGCACGGAAAAGGAAGTGTCACCCGCCGGCCTTTCAGGGCTCATCGCCCCATTCCCCATCTGGCAGGCCCCCGAGACCAAGCTTGAGCTCTGCAGGAACTTTCCGTCCACGGAAGTTCTGCCCTGTGGCTTGGGACAGCTCTCCGGGGCGCCTTCCTTCCGGATGCACTTCTGGCCTCTCCCCGGCTCCTAGAGAAGGGCGGCAGGAACACCACTGAGTTCTGAGGTCGCCGGGAGATGAGGGCCGGCACTCTTCGGGCAGTAGCAAGCCAAGAGAGCCCGAGAGAGACAGGGGGGGCCAGAGTTTCCTGAACATGGACAAGCCCCCATCGGGCTGGGAGGTGGCCAGTCTCAAAGCTCAGAGTGAAGTAAAGGAAGAACTATAGGGCTGGAGCAATAGCACAGTGGGGAGGGCGTTTGCCTTGCACGCAGGCAACCTGGGTTCGATTCCCAGCATTCCATATGGTGCCCTGAGCATCGTCAGGAGTAATTCCTGAGTTCATATGCCAGAAGTAACCCTTGTGCATCGTCGGGTGTGACCCCCTCCCCCCCCAAAAAGAAAGACAGGGAATGAGAAAGAACAGAATTCAAGCTGTATAGGACATACATCTTCTACAGAGTAAGAATTCAAGCCTGAACCCATTGAACATGTTCTACAGATGGAAGGAAGATCATGTGCTCCTGTGACCCCGCTAAAGCCAAACAGCCGAGGGATTTCATCCTAGCCTCTGGGGCCGCCGAAGCACAGTCGTCCAATAAAGAACTTGTACTTGTTTCTGTTTGGCGGCCACAGCAGCGGTGCTCAGGGTTTCCTCCTACCTCTGTGCCCAAGATCTCTCCGCAAATGGCTCAGGATCACGTGTGCTGCTGGGATAGGACCGGGAACAGCTGCACACAGGGCACGGGCCTCATCTGCTGGACCTCGGGAGATAATTGCCTTGCGCGCGGCTAACCGGAGTTCAATCCCTGCCACCCTGTATGGTCCCCCAAGCCCCATCAGGAGTGATCCCTGAGTGCAGACCAGGAATAAGGCCTGAGCACTGCTGGGTGCAGCCCCCAAACCAAACCCCAAACCCTGCTGTGGGTTCCATTAGCCCGGTACCTGCATTAATATGTCAGGACTGGAAGACAGCAAGTTTCTCAGGGGCAGGGTTTTTGTTTTGTTTTTCTCCTTTAGCTTAGTGGCCACATCTGGCAGTGCTCCGGGGTTACTCTGAACTCCCGGGGGCTTAAGGAGTGGGAGGGGGCTTCAGGGGACGACATGGGGCCAGGGATCTAACCAGGGCTCCCGCCACACAAGGCACTGAGCCAGCCTCACAGCGCTCCTCCATCAGGAACCAATTCAGTGCCGGGACACCAGTCGGTGCAATGTGAAGTAAAAAGTATAGACTGTTATGGTGACCGGCGTTCCGGAAAGAAGATTTGTAACCTCCACGTCATTCATAAAAAAAGATGACTGAAAAATATTCGAGAAACTGTTGGAGTACACAGAGCTTAGGTTTATCAGATTGTACCCATCACAGTGCTCCCGAGTCACTCCCATTACTTTGTCAGTCTGTAACCACTTCTATGCTCTCTTCCCCAACCAATTTGTAAGGTCTCATCCTTCTTAGACACTGAAGCTGTACTGTAAGTTAATATTGCCTTTCTCCTCTCCTTATGTCTTTGAGCAGTTTACTTTAATGCAATGTCCTTTTGTATAGATACAGGAAGACAATTAATTAATATACTTGGTAACTTAGGAATTGATTTGCTTTGAATATTATTCACTCCTGGGCATCTGCCTTCTCAACTTAAGCCTCAGTTGCCCTCACTTCCTAGCACCCCAAGGGCAGGGTCCCCACGTGGGACTGGATGGAACCAGGGCAAGCCGGTAAGTTATGTGCTACCCTGGCATCGCGATGGGCCAGGCCAAGGTGCCACGATTCTTAACTATAAGTTAAGAGGTTGATCATAGGCAAATGATGTCATGATCCAAAAGTAACGACGAGACTAGGGCCCTGCTGCTAGGAATAGGAAAGATATCTGGCCTGAGCACTGCAGTCTGAGATCGAGATGGCCCTAGGAGAGCAATTCTATAAGCTCAAAGTATTTCTTACTGTGTCCATACAAAATGATTAATATTATGTATGCTTATATGTTGGTTGGACAAGGAGAGGAGAAACACGTCCTAGAAGCAGTTTCCTGTGTGTCCTGACTAGCTTGAATGAGACTGCTTTCTCCCCTTCAAACTGTCTTCAGTAAATGATTTCAGTATATTGAGACAATTTCCCTTTTCTCTCAGGAACCTAGCTGGCCTTAGGTATACAGATCCCAGGTGCTAAGCCAGGCCTGGTCTTTGGGATGTAGATGCCTGGCTCCAGGCTGGCTGATTTTGGAGAGTAGATTCCAAGCTCTAGCAGACTGGTCTTTGTTGTGCTAATCTAAGTGCTTGTAGCTTGTAAAAAGGTGAGGCCAGGATTACTGGTCTGCGGATGTAAGGAAACAATGTATGTTTGCCGCCTCAATGTTCTTTCTGTAACTCCTTTTGATGACATCATTATATTGCGCCCTTTAGAGGTACTATGATCTATATAAGGGAGATTTCAGGGCTCTCTGGGGGGACACGTGCATCAGAGAACCTGGGAAGATGGGGCTTAGGACAGAAGCTGAGAGAACAAAGGTGCACGTGTTTGAGAGATCCTGGGGCCTCCATGACATCTCTTCCATGTAATAAACTGCTGCTAAGACCAACCAGCCTGGCCCCCGTTTCCTTCCTTCGCCTGACCATCGCCATCAACCTCCTCCGTGGAGTGGGGAAACGGCCTGACCGCCGGCATTTTTATTTTTTGTGTGTTTACACAAGAAACAATGTCAGAGATTAAAGAGATCTTACGGTATGTTTTCTTGTGTGGTTCATTCCAGCCAGAATTCTTCCCTTTCAAACCCAAAGGCGCTAACAGCTTAGTTGTTTTTAACCATGTTGAACAAAGAATGTTTTTCCAAACCACTCTAGCCGTAAGTCCTAGCAGCCATTATATCAAGTTCAGCTTTCCCAATTTAATGGCCAATAATTAGTGGCAGTTAAAACAAAAAAAGAGAGAATGCAAAATGCAAAAGCCAATTCTAAACCTCTCTCCCTGTTTCCAGAGGAGGATACATGCCTGAAGGTGCAGTCTGGACGCTGGATCCGGCGGTTTCGGCCAGGCAGAACTCCTCGCATCGTGCTCTTCCGTCCTGACATGGTACCCTAAAGACGAGTTTTAGTTAAAACAATCATGCCACAAAGTTGATCGCAGAGAGCAGAGTGAGCCTCGTGGTGAAAACCAGTTAAGCTGGCATAAAACAGTGTTCATGTTAGATCTCTGAGAAACACTTTCCCTCTCAAAACAAAGCAGTTCCTCAGCTAACATTTCTCAAAAACTGCCCTGCAGGACACACAGAGGCTGCAAAAGGCAAAAGGCAAAAGGCAACTCCTTCCCCACCATAGAAATGGTATGTTTGCCCATGTAGAATAAAAACACACTTTCTTAAATTATGAAGTATATCCACAGACACTTTCTTTTCTCTGAAGAAAGAGATTATGAGATTCTATGGAATGAGAGAGGTTATAAGGAGGCAGAATAGAAAGACGATTTGTTTTGTTAATTAGCAATCAATCTTTAAGTAAATCTTCATTTCTTTTTTTCCTTTTTGTCATCCCAACCCCTTTTCAAAAGTGAAGGTGCATTCTAGAATGTTTGCTTCAGGAGATTCGGTAACCGGTTCCTCTCCCCACATCCTCTAGAGGAAACTTACATGTAAAAGGGTGACCTGTCTGGGGCGTGAGAGCAATGCTCTGCAAATTCGGGGGAGAAACAATGTCCAGTGTGGAAATCTATACCTTGATGAAACCATCTGTTACACTGGAAGACAGACTTAAGATGTTTCCAATGTGCCACACCAAAAAAAAAGGGGGAGGGGTAGTGCAGTGTCCCTCCTATGTATGCTCTCTCAGAAGGGATGTACAGGCCAAGGGCAAAGGCGCAAAGGGCCACAGAGAAGATGCCAGGAAGCAGAGAGCCAAGCACGGAAAGAGCAGCTGTGCCGGGTGATGGGGCAGGGGTGCAGGGTCACGGGGCACAGGGTGCAGGGTCTCCCCCACCCCCGGGTACAAAAGACAGTGAGCTCAGTCGGGAGCTGGTGAGAACACTCTGAAGGACTGGGCTGGGCGCTGCCTGCCATGCCTGGGTGAATCAGAGGGTGGGACCTGAATCAGTGGGAGAAGAAGGTGAGGCTGTGGGCAGGAGGAGGAAGGGGGCAGATGCCACAGACAAAGGGAACCGCTGGAGTCACACCTGGGGATTCAGTTCAGTGGTGCCAGGTGTGCTGTTGTCAAGACATCGTTCATCTGCATTTCCAAGCCTCAGTTTCATCTAATACCATTGGCAAAGATTTTGAAATCGGATGGGCCCCAAATGGCCCTGCGTACAGATCGGGTTACCTTTGTTTTGTTAGTTTTGGGGGGAGGGCACACCCTGAATTGCTTTGGTGCTATGCCTACTTCCGTGCTCAGGGTGATTCCTAGAAGTGCTCTGGGGATTATAGGTGGTACTGAGGATTGAAGTTTGCTACATACCAGACAAACACCTTAACTCTGTATAGTCTTTCTGGCCCCAAGTTCCAGACGTGTGAATAATAGGTACAGGAGTCTGTGTGCGCTGAAGAACTTCACTGAGTCATGTCTACTGCGTACACGAGTGTGGGTCCAAGCCCGGCACGAGGAGGCTGCCAAGGTTGGCACGACCATCAGCTGCCGGGGGAGGCGGCGCTTCCCTCCAGTCTCCCTCAGACGTTCAGGGAGACAAAACTCTCCCCAAAAGGCACAGAGAAGAAAACACTCAGGGCACCCATGGGATTTCTACTGAGCCTTCTCTCTGTTCTCGCTCTTTGCTGGCAAGCGGAAGAGTTAATATCCTCAACCAGAACCAGTTCAGAACCTGTTTTTCCTCCCTGACAGAGAGGGGGGAGTGTCAGAGCCCACTGACATTCCTTCCACTCTCGTCAGTTTGGGGAGGGGAACGAACACTGTTCTGCAACAGCCACGGGAGAATGGCGCCGTGAAGACAACGCTCAGTTCCAGATACTGTACATTTTGGAATCGTGCACTTGGACAATGCATGATTTGTCAACAGTGTGCGCGCTCCGGCCCTTCGGCGCCCCTTTCGAGCTAAAGCTTTCCTTTGTCCCCTCTGACTTCACCCAGGCCTGAAGCGCCATCCATAGGCTGGGGGCTCGGGTGCTGATGGGGCTTACCGCATTCCACGGGGCTGCCGTAGCGGCACACCTGCCGGACGGGGAGGCTGGCGCGGTGGCAGTCCTGGGTTGCCGGCACGGCGTGCCTGTGCCCACCGCCGTCGGGGCTGGGCTCCGGCCTCGGGGGACACGTGGAGTAGTGCAGACCCGCCATGGACAGCATGCCCTGAATCGCCTCCTCCTCTGTGCTCGTGGAGGTTGGACATTCCCTACAAAGGACCAGAGCGAAGGGATGCTGGCCCGGGGAGCAGCACACGCAGCGGCGCCCTGGGGTTGCTCCCATGGCAAACCTACCGTTTAACGGCCACTTCACTTCGAGCCGGCTTCTGGCTCTTCGGAAGCAAGCTCCTCACCATGCTGGGATCCTCCTTTAAGTTGGATGTTACTTCTTGTTTTTTTTCATCACCTGAACTTTCAGACTCTTCAGTGGTAAAATTGTTTTTCTGATATAAAAAAGCAATGACAGGGAAGCTAAGATATGCAAAGGATCTCGCGATCCAGACAAATCAATCAGAAGCACTTCTTTCAACCTGGGCAGTCAAAATCCTATCATGGGATGATTTCTCTGCTTCATATAAAAAGTGGGCTGGAGCGATAGCACAGTGGGTAGGGCATTTGCCTTGCACGCGGCCAACCTGGCCAACCCAGGTTCGATTCCTCCACCCCTCTTGGAGAGCCTGGCAAGCTATCGAGGGTGTCTTGCCCATCCGGCAAAGCCCGGCAAGCTACCCATGATGTATTCGATATGCCAAACACAGTAACAAGACTCACAATGGAGACGATACTGGGCCCGCTCAAGCAAATCGATGAACAATGGAAGGAGAGTGACAGTGACATATAAAAAGTGACTGTCTGCCCTAGTAACAGGGTTCCTGGGTGAAAGGCACAGTATAGGATTTCTTTCAGATAAAACAAAAACCATAGGGGGCAGGGAGATAGTCCAGCAGGCCGGGCTTTTGCCTTGCACACAGCCAACCCGGGTTCGACCCCCAGAATACTATATGATTCCCTGAGCACTGCCAGGAGTAATCCCTGAGTGCAAAGCCAGGAGTAACCCCCTAACACAGCTGGGTGTGACCTGCAAGCAAAAAAAGATAAAACAAAATAGCACTGTAGCACTGTCCTTAAATAGATTAGTAGATTACTTAGCTGGGGAAAGAAGAAAGCAACACACCCTGAATGAATCCCGCCCTTGAGCGGATCTCCTAGCAGCACTGTAGCACTGTCCTCCCGTTGTTCATCAATTTGCTCAAGTGGGTCCAGTAATGTCTCCAGTGTGAGACTTGTTACTGTGTTTGGCATACCGAATACGTCACAGGAAGCTTGCCAGGCTTTGCCATGCGGGTGAGATACTCTCGATAGCTTGCCAGGCTCTCCGAGAGGGGCGGAGGAATCAAACCCGGGTCAGCCGGGCCAGCCTCGTGCAAGGCAAACATCCTACCGCTGTGCTATCACTCCAGCCCCAGTGATCTAGTGGCTAGGATTCGGCACTTTCACTGTCCTTAAAAATAAGCAAAAACACCTCAAAAAATAAGAACAGCATTTCCCAGCACCCTTTCCCAAAGCAGACAGAGGCTGTTTCCAGGTGTGAACAACAAGCAACAGAGCATATGCGCGGCACACATGGGCCCTGACCAACCCGCTGTACTGCAGGGGCGCCCGAGCGCCAGCGTCCCAGGGCATACCAGTGCAGTGTAGTCGGGCCCAGAGTCCTCCGAGTCAGAAATGTCCGAGTATTCCGATGATCGATTCCTGAGTTCTGACTTCACACTTGTGAAAAACCCTGGAGGGGAAAGCGCGGAGCAAGGGGAGGCGTCAGAAGGCTCCACACAGCCCGGCGGCGGGGCCCTCCCTCTCCCCGCTCCTCCTCTCCTTCCCCTTGTCCCTGCTTCCACCTGCTCCTCTCAGCCCCAGGCGGACTTTCTCCCTAACCGACCAAGAAACTGCTGCTGCCACTAGAGTGTATTTGAAAAACTTGGGTGATGCTCATTAAGCAGGAGTAGATATTTCTTATGGGGATGGGCTTGCTAGTTTATAATTCTTCCCAGAAAATTTTAAAAAATCAAAAAACCAAAAAGCCTCTCACACTAAATGAGCTGTCCGGTGGTTTGTACTGTCTTATTTAGATTGTTTTCCTCTACAGGAAACAAAACGATAACTCTCCTAAATCGAAAAGCAATTCAGGAGACAGTGAACTCCGCAGGCGTCCCCCGGGCCTCTGGAACTGCCGCACGGCAAGTAGCCCACTGACCAGGCTGCCTTTCCCGGGTGCGGGACAAATTCACCCAGCATGAGCAGGACCACAGGTACAGCACATCTACCAAGTAATAATCTCCTGGACATTTACCTGTCAAATCCCAAAATGCATAACTCCCTTTTAAATTCAAAATGTGTACTGTAGCTCTAAGAAAGCACTGGGAAAGAGAGACTTCATTCAAAAGAGAGACCAGTGCCAGGACAAGGAGCTACGACCAGCTGCTTGAGACCAGAAACTGGAGGCTAACCAAGCACGGGCCTTATGGTCCACGGCTATCAACAAAATAATCTTGGGTCACTAGTAGTTCCAGATTAATGATTCCTATTTCCAAACTCTGAAAGCCATGTCTATGTCAGCTGAAACTCCTTATAAATTTTCATGAAATTTTTTCTTAACCCTTGAAGCAGAGGCCCATCAAATACATGAAACTGGTCAACTGGCGCCAGTGAGAGTGTCCCTGGCCCCTGGCCCTCTATATCACCGGCTGGGCCACGACCTCCCTAGGGGTCACCCTAAGCATTTCCCTGATGGGTACACTACTCAGAGACACTTCGGATTTCTCCAAAGAGCATTAGGGACACATACATTTTCAATTCAGCCATCAACCAAGAACTGTGAACTTGGGCCAAAGCAATAACACAGGAGGTTACGGTGCTTGTCTTGCATTTGGCTGACCCAGGTGTGATTCCCAACTCTACGTATGGTCTCAGAAGTCCCTCCAGGAGTGACCACTGGTACAGAGCTGGGAGTAAGTCCTGAGCACCAAACCTGTCCACCCCCTCCCCTGGACAGGAAAAACAACAACAACAACAACAACAAAACTTTGAACTTAGTTACTTTGCTATCCTTAGCATATTAGGAATAAAAAAAATTTCCCAATGAACACAAACATACTGTTATGTGGTTTTTGAGAATCTTCGTTTTCCACCTCTTCGGTTCCGGAACTCTCTTCCGTCTTCACCCTCGCCTGTTTTGTTCTCTTTTCCTCTTCATTTTCACTGTCCGCCGTATAGAGACTTTGATCTGCAAAGGGGTGTCTCTCATCTCTGTCAGTGGGAAGAAACGGTCAGGTCAGAAAACTGTAACTTGGTAGCCCTCGAGGTTGCCACCCAGCCACGTATCGACCCAGGGCCGAGGGGCACTGAAGTCGGCTCCCCAGACTGGGCTGGGCAGTCGGTACACCAGGGGGAAGCCCTAGGAAGCTGGCCCGTTTGGGCTGCCTGCACATACTTAATTATTCTCCCGTTGGTCAGCAGTAAGCGGAGGTCGTTGTCCTTGGCTCTCCACTCAGGAACTGTGGAAGAAGGCTGGAGATGCTTGTTGAATCTGCCGTTCAGTTTAGAACTCAAGAGGTCCTGGAGTAGAAAAGAAAACCCGTTGAACTATGCAGGACCCAGCAGACCACCACCTCCCCCCTCGGCCCTGCCTCCGGGCCCTGCTAGGCAGTGACAAGGGGCGAGGGGCCTGCGCCGGGCAGATGCTAGACTCCACGGCGACAGGGACAGCAAGCACCACCCTCACGCTGTCTGGCAGAGGGTCCCACTGGCACACGCACACCCGCAGACATGGCCGTGGGCAGAGTTTGAGGCTGGAGGCGCAAGCCTGATGGTCCTTTCATGCCTCCCCCTTCCCCCCCACCTGTGGCTGTCTAAGGGCACCCCTGAGATCGCTACAGGGTACCCTGCTAACTTCCATGCTCTTTTTCTTTAGTTAAACACATGGCCTTCAGAATAAGCTAAAGCTTCTCCCAGATGGCTGTGAATTAAAGAAGTTCGAATAACAAAATCCTGAAACAGTACCAATGTGATGATCTAAAATTTGAAATACTGAAGAAATGTAACACTTGTATGCGTTTATGGTTTTTTTTTTTTTTTTTTTTTTGCTTTTTTGGGTCACACCCGGCGATGCACAGGGGTTACTCTTGGCTCTGCACTCAGGAATTATTACTGGCAGTGCTTGGGGGACTATATGGAATGCTAGGAATCGAACCCAGATTGGTCATGTGCAAAACAAAAGCCCTTCCCACTGTACTATTGCTTCAACCCTATGCAACGTCTTTAAATACTTGAATCCAGACCTCTTTTTTTTTTTCTTTTTGGGTCACACCCGGCAATGCACAGGGTTTACTCCTGGCTCTGCACTCAGGAATTACTCCTGGCAGTGCTTGGGGGACCATATGGGATGCTGGGTCGGCCACGTAAAAGCCAAACGCCCTACCCGTCGTGCTATTGCTCCAGCCCCTCTATTTCATTTTCCTGACATTATTGCCTGTGCTCTGTTTAAAATGAGAAATCCTGGCCATAAGCTCATTGGTGGTGGACATAGGCCATGCTGTGCTCTCCCGGTCACCCACTCCCTCAGTCTACCCTTCAGGGTGCTACTGGGCAGACTCCCGGCTGACGGTCATCAGTTGGGCTGCTGGTCAGGAGGCCGCTTCCCGCACTGGCTCTTCCCTCTGTCCCCTCAGCCTTCTTCCTACTGTCTGTTCCCTGGGCTCCACCCTTCTGGCCTCCCGGCTAAGGCAGCTGGCCCCCTAGTCCCACCCCTTTACTCGAGAGCCCTACAGGTTTGCACCCTCGGGAGCATGTGTTTCCAGACTGGGGCACCTGGCATCTTCCTGGGCTAGCGTGGGAGTGGGCAGGGACCTCATCCCTCTTGAGTTTTCTCCAGTGCTCAGGGCCCCCGCCCCCTCCCCCCAGCAGCGTGCCAGTCTCCCGCCCGAGCCCCGACGGTGCTCGCCACTTGCCTCTTCCCACGGGCACATCTCCAGCCTCCGGAGCACCTCCCTCGTGTGCAGCTCCAGGATGTCCAGGTTGGAAGGAGTCCGGACAGTGTGATCTCGGAGTTTCCGCATCTTCCGCCGGGAATGGTAGGGAGAAGTTGCTTCATTTGAGGATCGTGAAACTGGACACACAGTAGGAATTCCCTGAGATTTAATTGGTTTGCCGTTTTCCTCCTTTAAGAATTGAATTCAGAGTACTTTTACCACAAGGCTGCATAGAGACCTCAGCAACCCGTCATACAAAACCCAGCCACCTGAGTCGCAGACGTGAGAGGCGCGAGGCCAACGATGACCCAGCTGTGCTGAGCCCTTCGGGCCCGTCTCTCCCTGCCTCGCTGACAGGACGGACTCTCTGACTTCAGGCTACTCCACAGACAGCATGATTCCCTGACCTCGGCCTGAGGCCCATCAGAGGCCTCCTGGTTCCTTCCTTTCATGAACTGTCCCTTGCCCATGTTCGTTAAGCCAAAGGCCCGCATGTATGGGGCGAACAAATCCCGTGTCTAAGAGTCAATCAGGAAGTGGCGCGGCAGCCGCCCTCCCCCACCCGGGCTCCCCCCTGCAGCGACCCTCACCTCAGCACAGTCAACAGCCCCGACAGCCTGGGACAGTGTCCACATCATTCACCGCTCTGACCCCAGCACGTGGACAGCCTGCCAGCATGATACTTCCAATTGTTCACACGTCATTTTTTTAAATCTTGTCAAAATTTTAATTTAGGACCTATTAAACCAGAGTGATCCCCCTCACCTTCGATCCTTGTTACCCCCAGCCCTCACCAGCTATCCTTCTACTACTTTACTATCTGCTCATTCTAGAAATCTCATAAAAAAATGGAATGATGTAGTATTTGTTGCCCCTTCGTAACTGACTTGACAGAAGTCTGTGAGGTCTGTGCCACTGCAGGAAGGGTCAGAGTGTCCTTGCCATCTGTCTGGCGGCACGAGCCACATTCCTGTCTTCCTTTCATTGGTGAGAGGTACGTGGCCTGCTGCTGCCTTTGAGCTGCTGGAGCACGGGCTAGCATCTGATGTGCCCAGGGCCCTGCTTCCCGTCTCTGCAGTAAACACACCCAGCTCCATACACACACACTCCTGTTGCTGGTGGCAAGTACTGGTTCTTAGATTTTTGTGCCCAAATTCTAAAAAATAATTTTATACAGGCATTCCTTATTTTTTCACCTTCGGTGAACACCGAATTCCTATTAGATAAAAAAGAAATCTTAATCCTCACACACATCCTCTCCTGCAGATGTGTGTGCATGCACACGTGTACACACACACACACACACACACACACACACACACACATACACACCCTCAGCCTTCAATATTTAGTATTTAAACTGAACACAGTAAAAATTATTTACAACCCTGGGCTAGAACATAGCTGCATTGGTCCATTTCGTTTTTTCCACTTCCTTGGCTTCCCCCCTTGAATCTATAATGGCCTCGCTTCCAACTGCTTTCTTTTTGATATATTTATCACTAATTGATAACAAAAGCTCTAACTAGAAAATGCCACACTCAAGCACAGTTAGTAACACATCAACTTTAGAGGTCCTGAGCTGAAATTTGGCAAGATATTAAATGTTGCGTAAGCAACAGGAGCATAATGCTGGCGGTCTGACCCCGTGCCGGGGTCAGAGCAGTGCATGACACCACCCCCTTCTGCACTGCCTCGGCTGTGGGCGAGCGTGGCTGGAGGCCGCTCCCGAGGGCTGCTTCGGGAGAGGCACCAGAGGTGCTTAGAATCCTTTTCCTTTTCTCTTTCACTCAATCTTTGCTGTAAAGGGAGATGCACTGGGGAAGAGAAAGGGGGCACCCCCAGTGAGTTCAGGGGCCACAGGGTCACTCCCTGGGATGCGCAATCCAGCAGTGTAGGCTCGAGTGGAGCCTGCGGTGCTGGGGACTGACCTCGGCGCCTCGAGCATGCAAGGTTTGTCTTCCAGCCCTAAGCATTTCAAAGGAGTCTGCTTCATACTCAGAGAGCGCAGGCATCACATGCAGGCGGCTGGGGTTCAACCCCCCAGCAGTGCAAACACCACACCCCCAGGCACAGAGCTGGAATAACCCTGAGGACCCCCTAGGTGGGGTCCTGGACCAAACCAAACAATTTGGTTTCAACAAACAGTGAAGAAAATTAGACTGACCTACATGGGTCGGGGGAAGGCTGCTCTTTATTCAAGCTTTCATTCACACAAAAGTTCCCTCAACAGGCTGTGGCCTAAGTATAAAAGGTTCTAGGGGAAAACAATTAACATCGTGAACACCTTGAGATAGGCAAAGGCTCCTTAGGACGTAAAAATACTAACTCTAATAGAAAAAGAATCAATAAATTGGGTATCTTCGGATTGACTGGTCTATCCACTAAGGGTGAGCATTAATAGAAAGACAAGCCACAGGCCATGGAGAAACATTCATCCGTGTGTGTGTGTGTGCGTGTGTGTCTGTGGGTATGAGACCAAGAACTTCTGATCAGGTTAGATCATGAACTCCTGCAGCTCGGCAGTAAAAATAACCAATGTTAGAATCGCAGCCTCCTCTAACGGGGCACTTAGAAGGAGACCTGCAAATCCCACACGCCGAGCGCTCCTGTCCCTGTTCGCCCCAACACTGTGGCTCTCCGACTCCGCCACAGGCCAAATCAGACCCCAGCCGCCGCGCGTGGGCGGGGAAATGAATAGTTCCCGTTCCTCCTCAACCCCCCACCCACCCACCCCAGAGCAGGAAGCCATGAGCAACCGCAGGCAAGTGCGACAGGTTCTCACCGAGTGAAACATCCACTCACAGGCTGGAGAGAGACCCAGGGTGAAGGCGCTAACCTGAGCACCGAGCCAAGAGTAAGCCCTGAGCACTGCAGGGTTGGAACAACACAACTGAACCAAAAATTTACTTACTCCTTAACTCAATTCTGTGCTAAGGTAGTAAACCCAGGGGTGGGGGGAAATAATATACAGATTTACCACTAGAAGGCAGACAATAATATTTTCATAGATTTACACCTCCTGGCCACGTCTATAGCAAACCAAGTAAAGAACGGAAAATGAAACTGTGGTATAGTCCTTCCCTTGGGCACCCGCCAGCAGCCACCAAGAACTACTGACATGCACAAGGACATATCTCAAAAGCACAGAGCAACAGGGCAGCAGGGAGGGTGTTTCCCTTGCACGCGGCGGACCCAGATCCGATCCCCAGCAACCTACATGGTCCCCAAACACAGCCAGGAAGAATTCCTGACCGCAGAGCCAGGAGTAAGCCTGAACATCACCGGGCGTGGTGGTCAAAACAAACAAAAAATCAAAAGCACGACGCTAAGTGAAGGCAGGAGACTCAAAGTGGACATAACCCACCTGACCCTTGAATCTGAAACTTAGGAGAGAGGGAGCCAGGCTAGCGCCTCAGGCAGCGTAAGAAGAGCCTCCCACAGAGACTGGCCTGCGTCCCTCTGGTCTCTGCGAGGGCCTGCCCCTCTGTGACTCAGCGTCTAAAGCCCAGGGTCTTCGGTCTGACTTCTTGAACTACTAAGACGCAAGTTTCCTACACACACTCCAGGAGCAGCTGGAGGCCGAGTCATTTCTCAGTCATCCATCTGCCCTGCCCCACCCCGCCCCGCCCTGCCCCCAGACTAGTAACCACCAAGCTCATGGTCAGAGCTAGTGGCCCTACTCCTGAACTTCTAGATGGTCCCGCCCTCCTGGCCCACATGTTCGAGCCTGGCAGCGCAAGGTTCCTTCTAGACCACTCACATCCCACTTCCGCTGGGGTGTGTGAACACTGCCGACTTGCGGGTGGTGTGTACCGGGTGTCTCTTTCTCAGGGCAGAGAGTACACAATCGGCTGGCAAGCTGATTCCTCTTACCTCTATTGCTCGAATCACTTTAGAAAGTTCTTTAATAAGATGCCCAGGTCGAACGTTGTCTGGAATTTCAAAGGCATGTTCAGATACGAGCTGTATTTGGATCAAGAAAGAAAAGACAAGCAAAATGACTTCCGGGTTAATATGAAGAACTTATCATCGTGGGCCAAAGTGGCGGCATCACGATAAGGTCGCATGGCCCATGTTGGATCCCCAACAGCACATGTTCCCCCAAGTACTGCCAGGAGTGACCCCTGAATACAGAGCCAGGAGTAAGCCCTGAGCACAGCCAGGTGTGGCCCAAAAGCACAGCGGTAGGGCGTTTGCCTTGCAAGCGGCCAACATGGCCGACCCGAGTTCAATTCCTCCGCCCCTCTAGGACAGCCCGGCAAGCTACCGAGAGCATCTTGCCCGCACGGCAAAAGCCTGGCAAGCTCCCCGTGACGTATTTGATATGCCAAACACAGTAACAAGTCTCACAATGTTACTGGGCCCGCTCTAGCAAATCGATGGAACAAATCAGAAGGGAAAAAAATCAGTCATAGAGAGTTGCAACTAAACAATCTTCTGAGGGGCTGGAGAAATAGTACAGTGGGCAGGGCGTTTGCCTTGCATGCGACTGTCCAGGGTTCAGCATCCCATATGGTCCCCCAGCACCGCCAGGAGTGACTCCTGAGTGCAGAGCCAGGAGCAACCACTGAGCACCGCCTGGGTGTGATCCAAAAAGCCCACAAACAAACAAACAAACAAAAACAAAATGATCTTTTGAAAAAGTAGAAGAAAACTGCTTACTGAATCTCTTCTGGGTTCTCTAGCTGTAAAGGAATCTCAGAGGCCAGGACTCTTGGCGTTGGGACAAGCCCTACTATAAAAAAGCTTCACTAATTCAGAAATGTCCACAGTGAGGCACAGGTGGGCTTGTACAGAGCACATCTACTTCGTGCTGCAATCCAGACTGCCAGAGCGATGAAAATTCTGACTGCTCCCACCATTAGCAAAGCCACTGAAGAAGCCTGATGATCTATTTGTAATATGGAAGGATCTGAAGGGGGCGGGGGGGGGGGGGGCAGGCACTGAAATAATCTGAGCTTCTCATGAGATGGCTCATTTGCAGATATTTTGTAAACTTTTCTCTCACAGTCAAAAGCATAACAGGGAAAGATCCCAACAGTAAGACTGAGGAATTAGCTGGAATTAACTTTATCTGCTGAGCAATTGTCATTACGTCTCTCTCAGCTATTTACAGATGTTACTCTACCAAATTCAGATTTTTCTGTTGTGTTTTGTTTTTTGTTTTTTTGAGGGGGGGAGGGCACCCGTGATGCTCAGGGGTTCATCCTGGCCCTGCACTCAGGAATTACTCCTGGCGGTGTTTGGAACCAGGGGGGCGGGGGGCATATGAAATGTCAGGGATTGAACCTGGGTTGGTCACATGCAAGATAAATGTCTTCCCCGCTGTCCTATGGTCCAGCCCCAACACTCTGATTTTAAAATGCTCTCATCATACTGGCTTTCCCTTTCGCTCTCCATCCCCTGCTTGGCGTTCACATCCTTTGCTTAAATGACAGGGATATTTCATGCTCACTCACTGCCAGGCAAGGGCTGCTCCCCACTCTGGGAGTGCCTGCCCCCTGCGTCAGAGAGGCAGTCACTAGCCCCACTGGGGCGCGGGCGCTGGATGGATCACCATCCTGGATAACACAGCCGGTTCATTTGCAGCCAAGCTGAGCTCTGAATCCAAACTTGAATCTGGAGTCATGCGAGGACCAGCCTCTCCCTTAGATCAAGGGCCCGGGGACTCCCGTACACAGCGTGCTCTGAGCCAAGCACCCCGCACGGAATGACGGCAGCTCTTCTTGGCGAGGAATTTTACTGTGCATCAAAGCTGCCCATTGAGGTGGTTAAAACAGAAGCGCCAAACCCATGCCAGAGGTATTAGCTCAGACTCTCTAGAGAAAGGCCTGAAGCTGTCTGTTTTTACCATTATAGGCCCATTGGATAGTGGGGTTGGGGGGTGCAGGGAAGGGGAGGATGTCAAAGACCTACGGTAGGGATCCAGGGCCTCGCACGGACAAGGCATGTGTAAGGCCTGTATCTAACACTTGACCCAAATCCCTGTCTGGCGGCAAGTGGGGGGGTATACGAAACGACAGTATAGCAGGTAGGTGCTGGCCTTGCACGCAGCCTGACTTGGTTCAATCCCCAGCATCCCATATGGTCCCTTGAGTAATGTCAGGAATAATTCCTGAGTGCTGAGCCAGGGGTAAGCACTGAGCACCACTGGGTGTGACCCCAACTCCCCCTCCAATCAATGAATTCATTAAAATTTTAAAATAAATCAAAGTTCTGAAGACAAATCTCACAGGAGACCACTTAACTAAGTCTTCAGCTGAAAGGCAGGTATGCATTTTGCAACATAACCTTTATTTTGCTTTTATCCTAGGGTATAGTTTTGTAATCTGTTTTTGTTTTTGTCACGTGGGTGATGACATCTTTGATAATGAAAAGACATGGATTTTACTTTCCTGGGTGCTCTGACAGGGATGGCACAACGTTAAGAGAGTAGGGCAGGAGGATCACCTATTAATTAATCTTTCTCCTCGATATCTTTTAAGAGCAGGAGTGAGTGTGTGTGTGTGTGTGTGTGTGTGTGTGTGTGTGTGTGTGTTGTGTGTTTATATGTTGCTGGAGCTCAAACCCAGGCCTCACACATGCAAGGCATGTGGTCTGCCACTAAGTCACATTCCTGGCCCCCAAATCAGGCATGTTACCTCACGCACACATTCCAACATGAGCACACAAAGGTATTTTCAGCCGCTCACTTGTTTACTGCTTAGTAAAGTCTGTATGTTATTAAGAGGGCACCTGTTCTACCAGAGACCCCCAAACCTAGCCAGAGGGGCCAGGAGGACTAGGATCGCAGTCCCTGGCACACGCCGTACACCCAGAGGCAGGCTGCCAGGACACACCTGGGCTGGGTGACCCCCCGGGAGATGCTGGGATGCATACGCAAACAGCTGAGCAGGCAGAGAGAAGGCAGAAAGGGAAGGCTCCTCTTCCTTCACTGCCACTGAGTACAGAAGCACATCTCCAGTGCTCCCACCCTCCTCTCCTGGCATCAGGGAACACGCAGCCCCGTGAAGGGAGTGACAGTAGCCGAGAGGAGTCAAGGAGACCAGGATCAAGGCTCCGCTGGGTGACCAGCGCACTCAGAACCCCAAGTTACCTATAATCTGCACTTCTGAGCCCAGAGTCTAGCTATCCTTGAATTCCATTCTTTTCCACATAAAGGATTAGAGACTTTTCTTTAGGGGAGAGGGGGCTTTTTTTTTGCTTTTTTTGGACCACACCTAGCAGTGCTCAGGGGTTACTCCTGGTGGTGCTAGGGGCCCATATGGGATGCCAGGAACTGAACCCAGGCTGGCTGCATGAATGGCAAGTGCCCTCCCCGCTGTACTATGGCTCCAGCCTCACTTTACTCTCATGAACCTGCAGAAACCAGCATGTCCCCGTGTCCTACAGAGTGAGATGCAGGTGGCGTTTCCAGCCGACACTGCCCCACCTCCACCCCGTGGGTGGGGGGGCAGAGCCCTGCGCGCTGACACCGCCAAGGAGCCCCCCCCACAGAAAGAACCACCTACTTCCTTCTTCATCCACAGCTTCAGAGCCGTATGCAGTGCTTTCACACCCTGCACCAGGTACGTCTGCGGCTGGAAACCATCTTCTCTCAGCTCTGTGGGGAGAGAGGAAGGAGAGGAGTTAGGGGCCCACTTCAGACAAACTGTGGGGAAGGCAGAAAGGGAGAGACAAAAGCCGAGAAGCTCACTAAAGTCGGGCTGATGGCTCCCATTCCAGAGAAAGCCCGGGAGTCAGCCTGGAGGGGGTGACAGGCGCAAAGTGATGCTGGTGTGGCCACGGGCACGGAAGCTGAGCAAAGGGTTTAGGGTGGCAGAAGCAGGAGGCGCGTGGGCAAAGAGGAAACCATCCACTGTCTCTGCGAGGCTGTGACCTCCGACCCTGGGAAGGGCCTGCCCCGGTGAGTCTTGGGAACTGTCCACACGTGTGCGTGTGGAGTGTGAGTCACACGCTCGCCACAGGCGTTAACAATGTCACTATTTGGAGAGGCAATAAACAGTTTTTCCTGTTGTTGGTGGTTTTGTTTATTTTTTTTTTAAGGTGGTGTTCAGGGTTTACTTCTGGCTCTGCACTCAGGGATCACTCCTGGTGGTAGCCCAGAGGGCAATTGGGGTGCCAAACCTGGGGATCAAACCTGGCTCAGCCACATGCAAGGCAAGCACCTTCCCTGCTGTACCATCTCTCTGGCCCATGTGGTTGTTGTTTTTTTTTTTTTAACAATTATTTAGGGGCTGGCGCACTAGCATAGCAGGTAGGGCATTTGCCTTGCACACAGCTGACGCGGGTTCAATTCCCAGCATCCCATATGGTCCTCCAAGCACCATAAGGAGTAATTCCTGCGTGCATGAGCCAGGAGTAACCCCTGCGCATTGCCGGGTGTGATCCTCCCCCCCAAAAAAAAGTGAAAAAAAAAAAAACCCAACCAATTATTTAATACTCAGGCAAAATAGGTCAATTATATGCAGTCGAAAATGCAGCTCAGGGGAAGCAAAACCAAAAAATTTCACTTCTGCTCAATGGCTGATTCCTCTTCCTAGCCTTCGAAATTGGCTCCTCTGTGTTACTCATCCTGACCCTGCACACAGTTAAGAGATCTGGGCCAGAGCAACAGTATGGAGAGGAGGGCGCTTGCCTCGCATACGGCCGACTTCTCTCTGCATTTCTAAGCGTGCCTGCTTTTCTGGGCTCACATCTGGACAGGAGGCTGTGAATATGGCGCTGCGGTTTTTACCGGCAACTCTCTCCAGTGTGTGTAATTGGTGGCAGTATTCCTGCGATCAGGCAGGACCCTGGTCAGCCCTGAGCAAGTCTGGAGAAAAGACAGGTCCTGGCAGGGAGCGCCTGCTCCCCGCATCTCTGGGACCCACCTCTGTCCCCCACACTGGCAGCACCAGGAGACATCTACCCCATGCCCACCCAGCACTGTGTCCCTTCCCGCTCCCCCCGCCTCCCTGACTCAAAACCCACGAGTCCCATTTTCTTTTTAGGAGAGATCATGACTGTGCTTCGCCACTTGAGTCTGTGCACAGTCACCCTAGGAAGTTTTGATCGCCTCCTTTTATTTGACTTTTTCTTGTGTAACTTCTAACTGGGAAAAGAAGCCAGAGCTTCTGTTATGCTAGGCTACAGCTGACCCGTTTCTAACTGCTCCCCTGGAGTTCTTCGAGTTGCCATGCTGCGAAAGAACTAGGTAAACTAGAGCCGGAAGCAGGTGGAGCCACCCTGTCGTAGGACGGATGCAGGAGCAAACGCTGGGAAAGAGGCCGAAGGACTTCTGGGCGCCACCTGACTGTTCCTTTAGTCCCAGCCAAGCCAGGAGCACCGATAGCCACTCCACAAGGCAGCTGTTGGGCTCAGTGAAAGATGAGCTCCTTCCTGAAGGTTCTCCCCCAGCTCTAGGCTCAGAGACCACACACGGGTCAGTGGACAGCGGCCTGATTCTCTCGGGACGAGGACACGCGCCCTCAAGGTCTGGAAACAGCTGTTGGGAAACTCGGGAGGCAGCAGGGCTGTAGCCTAGCTGTGTCAGGAGGAAGGGGCGCCGCGGGGGCCACCAGGGCACTTGCCTCCTGACTCGAGCCATCCCCACGCATCTTCCCGACTGTGAAGAGCACGGAGCAGGGATGCTACTTTGCTAAAACACTGGCTGGCAGAGGGAAACAGGGCACTTCACATGGAAAGGGGTCCCAGGCGGAGCACTGGCCAGGGCTTCCCCACCCTGTACACCCCCCCACCCCAAAACAGACACACATTGGCACAACACCCTTTACCTTTCAGGGTTTCCAGCAGGTTTTTGGCTACAAACCAACAAATGGCTTCGAAGAAAGGGAATTTGAAAAGGTCTGGTGTTTTCAGCCGTTTCTCCATCTCATAACACCTAACGGGTGAAAGGTGAAGAAACTGAACATTAGGACAGGTATTTCCAAGTTGAACAACACTGAAGGAGAATAAATGCGGCCGCTGGGACACCGAGGCCCTGAGTCCCGTGTGAAGGGAATCAACACGCGCATCAGGACGAGACGGGAGGATGAGGAGCTTCCCCAGGGCGGAGCTTCACACAACCCACACCGTGGTGCAGAGCGACATTGGCCCTTGGGAGATTACACCCTGGGGTCTGCATCCTAACGTCCCCAGAAGGACCTTGACTTGACAGGGTCCCCCCAACTGTCTAGCTGTGTGGCTAGACCAGCTCCCTGCAGCCACGCATGCCCAGGGTGCTTTCCTTCGGTCCCACTCAGGGGTCACGCTAGGGTGTGGGGACCAGTGAGGCGGCTGACAGAAACCACGGCCGCCACAGCACAGCCTGGCAGCAGGAGCTCCGGGACCACTCGGGGACAGAGACACGAGACCCTGCGACTGGGCTGTGAGGAGCAGCACTGGCCTAACGCTGCAGGCTTTATGGGGGCCACAAGCCCTGAAGTAACTGCATGTTGGGGCCAGGTCAAAGAAACGGGGTCCCGACATCCCACAACGGGCTTCCTGCCAGGGAGTCCTTGAGCCCTAGTCCTGACGGAGTCTGTCCATCGGAACCATCCTGGAGTTTGCCATGAGGTGCCCACACACCACAGTCTCCAACCGACGGAGAGAAGAGCAAAGCACGATGCTGTGGGCAATGCCTGCTCCTCCCCAGAGGAAGGCCCGTCTCTTCGGCAGTTTGGAAAACCAACAAGGTTAGTCCCACACTGAAGATTACTCTTTCGGTTTCCAATTAGAAAATGTTCCCAGTGTCTCTTCCTGACAAGAGCTCAAGACCCCACTTTGGGGAAAGTATTTCATATTCCCCCCACTTCCCGGAGCCTCTCTCCGTGAACGGATAACTGGAAGAGGCGGGGACCCGACGCACTGACAATGGTGACACAGTGTCCACTTGAGGAAGGGCGTGAGGCCCTGGAAGATAGGGGGCTACCGACCTGAGCTGCATGCCAATATTAAGGTTGTGCAGAAAGTTGCCCCCGAACGCCATACAGTCCTGAGACGTGAGCACCGCGTGAATCCACCCTGCGGAGCAAGAGGCGAGTCCGTCAGTGGGTTTCAGCACTCAGCCCCCAACAGGAGGCGCTGGGACGGCAGCTGAGAAATCAGCACCTCAAGACTGCAGCTGAAGCTTGGTGCTCTGCGTCGCCGGCAGAGCAGACTCTGTCACCTGCATCCCTCTCAACTGCCTGAGTTTTCACACAAAAGCCCTGACCCAAGTGTGGTCCAGGACAAAGCAGAGAAAGGCTTGGTGGATGCCGCTGTTGGGGATTTTCTGTGTAACTTTGTGAGCGGTGAGCCCACAGGCCTCACACAGCCACACATCAGCATGATGCACTGTGCACATGTGTGCAGCTCCGGGGAGGCTGACCCTCAGCCTCTGTCAGGATCCTCGAACAACCACGTGCTCTGAAGCCACCCCCGCAGGAGATCCCCCAGCCTTCACTATTTTCTTATGACAGGCGCGGCCGTGGACAGCAATAGAGAACGATGAAAAAGTTAAAAAGGACTGGAGCAATAGCACAGCGGGCAGGGCAGTTGCCTTGCATGCAGCTGACCCAGGTTCGATCCCCAGCATCCCATAGGGTCCCCTGAGCACCGCCAGGAGTAATTTCTGAGTGCAGAGCCAGGAGTAACCCCTATGCATTGCTGGGTGTGACCCCCCCACACCAAAAACAAAAGGGAAAAAATATAAAAAGTCAAATTTAAAAAGAGGGGGCCAGAGAGATAGTACAGTGGGTAAGGCACTGGCCTTATATGCGCCTGGCCTGGGTTCAATCCCTGGCACCCCATATGGGCAGGGGTCCAGGGAGCCCCACCA
This sequence comes from Sorex fumeus, assembly GCF_029834395.1. Lineage (NCBI taxonomy): Eukaryota > Metazoa > Chordata > Mammalia > Eulipotyphla > Soricidae > Sorex > Sorex fumeus. Next base: position 7,542,753 of record NW_026606105.1, on the reverse strand, counting down.
AGAGCAATTTTTAGGAGCAGATCCAGGGGTTAAGCCCGAAGCACCACTGGTTGTGGCCCATAAAACAAAACCAAAAAAGCAATGAAGAACCACTGACCAGTTAAAACGAAAGGGAACATCACCAAAAGTTTGTGTGTGTGTGTGTGTGTGTGTTTAAATTATCTGAAAGACATTTTAATAAGTTAAAAATATAGCCCACAAACTGAGAGAAAAGTATATGAAAGTCACATATGATATGGGTCTAAGAGAGAGAAAATATCACCAATGCCTATATTCAACAACAGAAAGGAAGCCTAACTTTAATACTGGGGAGAGAGCACAGGGGTGAGGGCTGGATGGGTGAGGGCACCATCCAGCCCGAGCACTGCTGGAGGGAGCCCTGCAGCCCCCTGAGCACCACTGGGCCTAGCGGCTATGCATCCTCAGGCCATCACCAGACTCTCTGGTCAAACAGTGCCAGCAACGGGACCCAGGCTCCCTAAACACTTCCTGGGGGCCCCTCGATCCCCAGAGAAAGACCAAAGGATTGGGGGGAGGTGGGGCCTCCCAAGTGGAGCTCAGAGGAACTGGAGGATACTCCTTATAACACTGGACCAGTACAATGTGAGGGGAAACGTTAAAATCAGAGTGGTCAAACCCTGGCACTGCTCTCACTGGCCAGGATCCAGAAACTCAGAAATAAATCTCAGGAGAGATCAACAAGTGGCAGCATTTCTCCCGGGTCCGAACAAGGCTGAGTTGTCCCAGGGGCGGGTAATCCCCTGCATCCACCTGGAGCCTCGGCAGCTGAAAACCTTCACACCCCACAATCGCCATCATGCTCCAGACTGGACCTCACTGCTTGGACGAGTTTCATCCAGAAATTAATTTGTTGAAAAACCCAGGTATGTGGGTTTTGTGACTAAAATCTCCAGCTTTCAAGGGACTGGGGGATGGTCTATCTCCCACCTATCTTCTTGTACTTCTTGAAGCCCAGCACTCACTCACCCAGAAGCCGCCAGTCAGTTAAGAATTTAACTCCGGGGGCTGAGCACAGCAGGTAGGGCATTTGCCTTGCACACGGCCAACCTGGGTTCGATTCCCAGCATCCCAAAAGGTCCCCTGAGCATCACCGGGTATGACCCAAATATCAAAAAAAAGAATTTAACTCCGGATCCATAACCCCATTAAAAATTCTGGACACCCTGAAGCGCACAACATCTCAAACTCTGTAACACTGATAAACCAGGACTAACACACAGATTGGATGGGATATAACGTAGAAGGCAATCAAGCTCGATTAACAAAATATAAACACAGAAGGCTTGACGTGTAACAACATCTTAGTAAATCTCTTATACAAGGGTTTAAGGGCTCCATGGTGAGATACAAACAATCTTCACTAACTTTCTCCTAAGGAAACATTTTTGGATCATCCTTTTAGCAAATTATTTATAACAAGCAATGTAAAATAAATTACTGAGGGCCTGCGTTGGGGGCAGGTTCAAAGATGGTTGGGAAAATTGGAAATAATGGTGGTGGGAAGGAGCAATGGAGGTGGGACTGGTGTTGGAATACTGAATGTCTGTAACTAATGACTTAATAAAGTTATTTTTAAAAAAGGATCAGAGTGTAACTTGGGCCCTGCAAAACACAGGGCAACAGAAGTAACTCAATGCACAAAGCACATACTCCGAATGTAGAATGTCCAGGTTAGATCCCCAGCAGTGGCTGGTGTGGCCCCAAAACAAAAATAAAAACAAATAAACAATGAAAACAACACAGAACCCAGCAATATGTTTAAGCCAGAGGCTCTAACTAGAATCTGACAGCGTGTAACTAAGCAGCAGCGATGGGGCAGGGATGGAAAGTGACCTTACCTGTGGGGACAAACAAGGTGTGTCCCTGTCTCACCACACATTTGTAGCATTTATCCACCTTCTCACCAAAGAACACTTCACTCTGGGTCACGGAAGAACTCCAAGATTCGTAGAGTGCCAAATTTTCATCTGTTGGTTTTATCAAATAAAAAATCTTCTCACCCTAGAAAGGAATAATAACACTGTCTTTGAAAAAGAGACATGCTCACGATTTCCTAGATTAGTACAAATTCCCAACGCATTGCTCTCACTTCAAGACAATTATCAGAATTTTGAGGATCAAAAGGGCATACCCAATCACTAGTTATTGCCCTTAATAAGTCTCTTTACCTGAGCAAGAGCAACAGGAAGGAGGAGGAGCAAGGAAAGTGCTGGGAAAATGGTTCTGAGAGAGGAGAGGAAAGAATCACCATCAAGCCACTGATCTCAGTTTCAAGAGTAAGGTGCAAATGCATATTCCCAGGCCCCAGTTACAGTCTCCCCTGCAAACTCTGCCCTTGCCCCTTAGATCTACTACAATATAGTGATTGCTTTCAGGGGCCTGTAAATAAACTTCCTTTTAGTGAACTGACCCTTTGCTTTATCATGAAGAAACAGGAGCCCAAGGACAGAGCACCAAATGGATTCCAGAGCTTTCCTACCAGGCCTGACATGGGCGGAGATCCAGCTCTGGTCAGTGCCAACAGAACTTTCTGTAAGGATGGCGAGGGTGGCTCTCTGCTGTCCTGAGCTGTGCATATAGCCTTGGGTGCCTTCCTGACTGGCTAACGGAAGTGGAGAGCTAGAATTTCATTTACACGTACCTTCAATTATTCACATCTACAGCTACTGTATTAAGTAGCACAGTTCTTGGAAAAGCAAGGTAAAAAGGTAAAAAAAAAAATGACTACATCGCTGACTTCTCCAACTAGTCCTACTCCCACCCTTAACATCAGAAGTGAATCTTACTGCAATTTCACCCCTCTTTAGGTATTTGCTTCAGATTTTAGCAAGAGTTAAGAAAAAAATGTTTTTTAAAAAGTCAAAAGGCTAACTAAAAACTAAAATGAAGAACTCATGCCTCCTTCGCTACTTGGGATAAGAATGAAAATAGTATTAACAGTTTTGTGAATCATGGCACATGAATAAAAAGGTGAAGGTGAGTAAAAAAAAAAATGACAGGCCCTCCTTAGGAAGTTCAAAAGCTTCCCTTGGTATAAGTAAAATGTGACAGCATGCTTCTGTCAGGAAAAGGACAAATAATCCACCACCAACCCAGCCCAGGCATCAACCCCAAGGGTCCCCAAACCCAATTCATAAAAGGTCATCTACACTCCTGTGTTCACCACAGCGCTGTCTCCACAGCCAAAATCTGGAAGTAACCCAAGCATCCAAGATCAGGTGACACTGTGCTACCTGCCTGCAATGAAGTACTATGAGGCTATAGGAATGAATGAAGTCTGACATTTGCTGCCAGGCGGGTGGGGCTGAAGTTATGCTGAGCGCAGTCAGGAGAGAGACAGACAGAGAATGATCTCTGGTCTGGGGGGTATGGAGAGACAGAATTGCGCAGGATGTAGTGCTGGAACAGTTCTTGCCTGAAGCCCTCCTAATAAGGGTTTGTATACACAGTGACAAAAACTAATAATAATAAAATAAATGCAAAAAAAAGAAATATTCCTTTCTTACCCAGAGAACGTGGTACCAAACTGAAGTGCCACCGAAGTCAATGTGGAAATCTGTGTAGCTGTCTTGAACACCCATTAAGCAATATTTCTGAACAAATGGCTTGGGAAAGACTGAGTCATCTGGCCAATAATTTTCTACCCAGGAAAGTTTTCTGGCAATATCAGGAACTTCCACCAACTCAGACATCCTTAAAAAAAACATAAGTGAAATGAGTCAGAAAAAGAGGGACAGACACAGAAAGATCGTACTCATTTGTGGAATATAAAGTAACAGAATGGGAGACTAACACCCAAGGATAGTAGAGATAAGGACCAAGAGGATTGCTCCATGGTTTGGAAGCTGGCCTCACACACTGGGGGAAAAGGCAGATCAGATAGAGAAGGGACCACCAAGTACAGGATGCTTGGAGAGCCCAATCGGGATGGGAGACACGTGCTGAAAGTAGACTACAGACCAAACATGATGGCCACTTAATATCTGTATTGCAAACCATAACATCCAAAGCAAGAGAGAGAATAAAAGGGAATGCGCCTGCCACGGGAGGGGGGGGTTGGGGGAAGGGATACTGGGATCATTGGTGGTGGAGAATGGGCACTGGTGGAGGGATGGGTACTTGATCATTGTATGACTGAAACGTAAGCATGAAAGTTTATAAGTCTGTAACTGTATCTCATGGTGATACATTAAAAAAAATTGAATTAAATTTAAAAAAAAAAGGGATTGAGCACTTAAAAAAATAACAAGGATACACAAATACATATACACACAAACACCATACCCACAATGTGCAAATGAAAACTCCTTAAAATTGTATCTCCCAACTTAACCCAAACCAAGAAATCAACAGAAAGTTAAGGTTAATAAATGCAACTTCAAAACTCATCTTCTTTCTCAATAGTCTCTGAGTGTGTCAAAGAAAAATTTACAACATTGCTATCACTGGACCACTTCAGAAGTCACAATTCTGTTTTCTTACTAAAATTAATTCTCATTAAACGACATTTAGGGAACACTCAGAAAGCTACACTGAAACGTCCAGAGCTACTCACTTTGTATCTGAAAATTCAAGGCTGATCACATTTAACACTTTTGGTCTGTTAGGATTCATGAAGTATTGAACGTAATTGTGAAGCGTCATTTTGCTGTCTGCCTGCCTTGCCACGTCAATGACATCTATCACTTTGTCGCCACCTGCAGAGAAAAATTACAGTCTCATTACTGGGCTTCTGAGCCGCATCAATAGAGGCCTGAAACAAAAGTAACTGAAGGACCATGTACACTGCGTATAATAATAAAGCCAAGTATCAGACTCCAGCGCCTAAACAATAATTTTTCTGTGTGCTTGCTTTTAAAAATCCAATGGGAACTTTTGGAGAAAGGAAGCTTTTCGAGGAAAAGAATCAGACAATTAAGATAGAGCTGCATAATTAACCTTGAGCACAAAAACTTATCAGGTTTTCAAAGCTTTTCTTTCTTTCTTTTTTTTTTGAACTTCAGATACCTTTTATTATCATTTTATGCATCTACATAAATTTCAAACGTCTTTATTTGGGCCCAAAGCTTTTCATGTCAGTGGTGTCTTGGGTGCAGCTCCTCCTGACAAGACCACCTCAGGCTGCCGCGTAGACACGGGGCCCCCACTCTGGGTTCCAATCTCCTTGGGCAAGGAGTGAGGGACCCAGTCTCTTCCCTTCACTTTTCCCTAGCACTCTGAACACCCACTCAGGCACTGGAGAATGACTGCACAAGTTAGCCAGGACCAACAACTTCCGCTCACCTGGCAGAGTCTTTTTACACCCTGTTGCAAGAAAGACATGAGTGGTTAGGAAGCGGAAGGCAGTGTGCATCAGCGCCTGTGAGCTGAATTCTGAATTCAGATTCCTTGACCGTTTTCTTGCCAATCTGTGTAATGTTGCTTACATTCTGCTGCACTGCCACCCTACGAAAGGTTCATCAGCTTTGCCGTGTCATACAGGGCAGGTGGAATTCCAAGTACGGCGATCTTAACCAACGTGAAGTAGAAAACACACAAATGCCATTTTCTTGATCTAGATTAAGAGTGGACAGCCTGGTTCCACGTTCAGTTTTATCTTTAAAAGGCTAAACAACGTGGGGCTGGAGCAACAGCAAACTGGGCAGGGTGTTTGCCTTTTACGGATCAGCCTGGGTTGGATCCCTGATATCCCATATGGTTCCCTGGGCAGTGCCAGGAGTGATCCCTGAGTGCAGAGCCAGGAGTAGCCCCTGAGCATCGCCAGGTGTGGCCAAAAAACAAAAAAAGACCCCCCAAAAGGCAAAACAACTCCATTAACTGAAGAGCTTTGCTATCAAGCTACCAAGCAGTTGAACTTTCCCTAAATGTATACCAAATTATTTCTATTGTATTGCTGCTACTGCTATCTTTGGTTTTGAGCCACACCTGGCAATGCTTGGAGACTACTCCCAGTTTAGAGCTTGGAGGGTCACTCTGTGCAGCCCCGGGGGCCCCACGCTCTTTCTCTCTGAGCCATCTCTCTGGGCTGATCAGTATTTTTTGAGCTACCTATGCCAGTGGTTAAAGCAGTCTCATCTACTTACTCAGACATTCAAAATTAGCTGAATAGGAAGGTCATGCCGCTCCACTGAATTTTCTAGTAACATGGTTACCAGAGAGAAGCAGCAATAAAGGTGTAAGTTCTAAGATCTCTGATGCTGCAGCGGCCCTGAGTCAGGATTCTGAGTCCAGATCAATTTGCACTCTAATTCTCAGCGAGATCTGTTCCCATGGCTGATAAGGAGTGTTGGGTACATAGCACCAGCCTCAACTGCAAATTCCAGGCTGAGAACTGTGGAATCCTCAACAGAGCATCAATGTTACAAGACACGAGGGTTCCCCAAATCAGTGTCGTCCCCTGGCGTCCTATGCTTTCCAGGGCCCAAGTCACACATCAAGTATAGACAGCATGCAATGGCAGTACCTTCAGGTCACTGACCACAAAAACTCGAAAGCTACAGCATCTTGGGGCCGGAGCAATAATACAGCAGGCAGGGCATTTGCCTTGCATGCAGCCGACCTGGGTTCAGTCCCCGGCATCCCATATGATTCCCCAAGCACTGTTAGGAGTAATTCCTGAGTATAGATCCAGAGGTAAACCCTGAGGATTGCCGGTATGACTCAAAAAGACAAAAGGAAAAAAAAAAGGCAAGTGACAGAGTCTTTCTTACTGCCTTTCTCTAGGCTGCAGGCGCCCAGTAAGGGAGGTCCCTGAGGAAGAACTCTGCAGTTGGGGTCCTGGGGCAGTAATCTTCAACCTGGATTCTACACAGACACCAAGAAGCAATCCCTGTACCACACCTTCTTCCTCGGTGATCAAGTTTCCTAGCCAAGTATCTGAAATGGTGACAAGAACCCAAAAGGGCAGCAGACAAGTCCGAGGAATTTGAACAGGCAAGAATGGCTGCTTCTGTTCTGCCGGAACCCTGGTCTCCTGAGAAAACGGTTCCGACAGCGGTGACCTTACATTTCCCCTCCCCGCACAGGCGAGGCACTCAGGGAGCTCTCTCCTTGCAGCTTTCTGCGCGGGTGGGTCGTGATCGTTTCCTGCCCCGCGTTCCCCCGCATACGGAACGGAGTCGGCTTCGTACCTACATAGCGTTCCACATCCAGAACAGAAAAGGTAGGCGGGGGGAGCCTGAGTCCGAGATCGTCTAACTTGGGCACCATGATCGGGACCTCAAATCCATGCTTCTCCAGGAACCTGTGTGTGAGCTGGCTGCCGTGCATCTTCACAATGACCTCCTCGGCGCTGAGGAAAGCAAAAGAAGGAAATGTCAGCATTGTGGATCAGTTCAGCAAAAAAAAAAAAAAAAGTTCTGCCAAGAGTTTTATCAAACGCTGGATCGCTGATGGTCTCGGTGGCTCTCGGCCTGGCAAACCCAAGACTCCCTTTTTAGAGAGAATGTTTCCTGAAACCCTTTTTGCTGAACTTAAGCAAAACTGGTAGGTCATGACTTCATCACATCTGACTGGAAATGTGTATGCACGTAACATCAAATGCCCAGAGTGCAACGATTCAGCTCCGAGTACGGGAGAGGTCTGGGAACATCATCCCATGAGCACAGTGGAATGGTAGCTGCAGGCCTGCAGCTTTAAGGACTGACTGAACTTAGGAGATGTACAAGGGCAAACACTGATCAACACAAGTTGTCTAGGAGCTCAAAGAGCAAGGGCTGCAGACTGGTGCGGGTCCGCAGGGGGAGGACAGTGGGAAACCACTGGTCCCCCATCTCCATTATCACTGCTAGTCTGGGAAGTGGGATGCAGGACAGGTGCTGGTCCACTGGGGTAGAAAGGTGGAGGAACCCTCTCTTCCACCTGGAGCTAATCGTACGTCCAGAGAGCAACAGATGTCCTTACGGGAGAAGACGCCACATGTCCCTCTCCCAATTGCCACAAAGCGTTGCTGCTTTGCACTCAAAATTATTGGTGGAAATATGTCCATTTCTGGGCTGGGGTGATAGCACAGCGGGTAGGGCGTTTGCCTTGCACACGGCCAACCCAGCTGACCCAGGTTGGATTACTCTGCCCCTCTCGGAGAGCCCAGCAAGCTACCGAAGAGTATCTCGCCCGCATGGCAAAGCCTGGCAAGCTACCTGTGATGTAATCGATATGCCAAACACAGCAACAAGAAATCTCACAATGGAGATGTTACTGGGCTCGCTCCAGCAAACCGATGAACAACGGGAGGACAGTAACAGTAACAGTAACACCCATTTCCATTTGGACAACCACACCTGAGAGTCTGTCACCTACAGTCTAATGTGTCAGAGGGAGTGGCCAAGAAAGAGGCCCCTGAATCAGACCTTCCTCCCCTTCCTCTCAACAATGGAAGGTCAGTCTGGGGCTGCAGACACGCAGAACGGACTTTCCCCGAGTCTCCTCAGTGGAAGACTTGGAACTCCATCCTCTGACAAAGAGTTACACACTGTCCTTGGCTTCCCCTAAGCCTCCACATCTAACCCTCTTCCCTTGCTAGTCTTCTCCAGGAACCTGTGAGTTTAAAGACTCTCCCAGGAAAATCCTAAATCACTTGAACTCCCTGATCTGAAATGTGCAATGTGTTTTGCACCAAAGTATGTATTTTTCGGTCACTGTCAAACAAAAATACTAGATACAAGTGGTTTCTTTGTTTGGTTGTTTTGTTGTTGCTGGGGGTTTTTTTGGATGGGGGAGTGGGGGGATTATTTGGTTTTGGGTCACACCAGTAATGTTCAGGGGTTATTCCTGGCTCTGCACTCAGGAATCACTCCTGGCGGTTTTAAGGAACCACATGGGATGCCAAGAACTGAAATCGGATAACCACATGGAAGGCAAGCGCCCTCCCTGCTGTACTATCACTCTGGCCCAAATACAAGCGTTTTTAAAAATACAGGTATGCTGTAACTTCCAAGAGATAAACTGAACATCCTTGGGGGCTGTTTAACTGCAGGGTATACACACATGACTGCATACCACCCACACAGCAGTGAAGTGGGGAAAAACTCTTAAAGTCTGGGACGCAGGTCGATGAAATAAATAAAGTAAAAAAAAAACCTCTATGTTTTTACTAAGTAAAAAAAAAAAAACCTTACATAATACATATAACCCCAACTCTTTTCAAAGATGTATATAGAACAGTGGGCAGGGCACTTGCCTTGCATGCAGCTGAGCTGGGTTTGACCCCTGGCACCCCATGTGGTCCCCTGAGCACCTCTAGGAGTGATCCCTGAGTGCAGAGCCAGGAGTAACCCCTGAGAACCACCAGGTAGGGCCTCAAACCACCCGTTCTTTAATGATTAATATATGTGTTGAAGACAATTAACTCTACACTTAAATATTTTATTTTTTGGTTTTGGGGCCACACCCAGTTCAGGCTTACTCCTTGCTCTGTGCTCAGGGAATCACTCCTGGCAAGGCTCGTGGTATCCCATAAACCAGGTTGTTCGTGTGCAAGGCAAGTGTCCTATCACTCACCTTATCACTCCAGCCCCCATTTAAACATTCTAAATGTGTCTTTTATTGTTGGCTTTCTTTCTTTGAAGGGGGGCAGGGCGCAGCATACACCCAGCTGTGCTCAAGGCTCACTCCTGGCTCTACACTCATGTGTGGTATCAGAGATTGAACGGGTCGGCCACAGGCACTGGAGTCTCCGAACCCACCGTACTATCACTTGGACCCAAACATTTAAATGTGATGGGGCGCCGCCCTGCTCACTGTAGTGCAAATCCCTCTTTGTGAATCACATCCGGACGGGGGCTCAGTTCATTCCTTTCGCAGTGCACAGGGCTGAATGGACGGAGACGGATCCCAGCTGGCCATCTGCGACCAGCCCCCGCCCTGCTCTCTGGGCTCTGCTTTGGCAGAAGCCCTGGGAGTTACGAGCACTACTAACAGCAGGAAAAGGGTCGTTTTAACTGCTACTCTTTCGGGTTGTTAGACCTGGAGAGACCGTACAGACAGTACAGCAGGTAGGGTGTTTGCCTCTCATGCAGCCGACCCAAGTTTGATCCCGAACCCCATATGGTTCACCGAGCACTACTCAGGAGTGATACCTGAGTGATGAGCCAGGCATAACTTTACCCTGAGCACTGCCGGATGTGGCCCCAAGCCAGAAAAAAAAAAAAACAAAAAAGGAAAAAAACAGAAAAAAAAACCCACCTCATCTCTCTGGGAGTGGGACTGGAGCAAGAGCACAGTGGGGCGGGCACTTGCCCTGCCCGTGTCCAACCCGGGTTTCATCCTTGACATCCCATATGATGCCCAGAGCCCCGCCAGGGGGTAATTCCTGAGCAGAGAGTCAGGAGTAATTCCTGAGCACAGAGCCAGGAGTAAGTTCTGAGCACTGCCAGGTGTGTCCCTCTGCACCCCACCTCCTCCCCCCGGGAAGGCACACAAGCACCCCAGATGCCACGTGCTGACACAGTAACCGGGAGCTCCCGCCTCTCTCCCGAGCAGCCCAGTCTCGGGCACAAAGCCCGGCCCTGGGCTGCACCAAGCAAGGAGCAAACACCTGTCCGTGAGGGGAGGCTGCGAGGGGCCTTGACTCCAGGTGCTTTGGCCTGGGAGTCCAGTCCAGGGTGAAGGGAGGGGAGAGAACGGGTTCCTGATACTGTGAAGAAGTAGCCAGGGATTGCCGGGTACAGCTCTGAAATAATGCCATAATAGGCTGCATGTGATATTGTGATTTAAATTTAAATTGTACTTCCCCTCTTGAGCACGCCTGGCTATGATCTGGTGTAAAAGCCATTTAAGCATTATCACTCTAAATAGATGTCAGGCGGTGAGAAGAAAATGATCTCAATTAGCATGATTAAATGCTATATAAATGCTTCTGACGCTCGCTCTTCGAGCCACAGATAACACAGGGAACTTTCCATTATCTTTAAAAATCAGAGAATCTGGCCCTGCTGCCACGTGAGAGGTTGGGCAAAGGTCAGGGGCCAAGTTCCACAGGCTCAGGGCAGAGGCCCACCTGCGGGGGCCTAACCGGGCTGGGGCCTGAGAGCTGTAAGGGGCTGAAGACTTGTGTTCCACGTGGCCGACCCTGGTTCCATCCCCAGGCCTTGCTCGAGAGAATGTCCCCTTGCGTTAAAAAAAATAATAGAGGCAGGAGAGACAGTACAGCGGGCAGGGCATTTGCCTTGCAGACGGCCGACCTGGGTTCGATCCCCGGCATCCCATATGGTCCCCCAAGCACCCCCAGGAGTAACCCCTGAGCATAGCTGGCTGTGGCCCCAAAAGCAAAAAAAAAAAAAATAATAATAATAATCACTTGATCACTTGACATCCCGTTACTCATCGATTTGCTCGAGTGGGCGCCAGTAACGTCTCTATTCGTCCCTGTCGCGTGCTAGTGTAGCCCAATGGCATCTGCTTGTTCCAGGAACATGAAAAGCCTCAAATTGCAATTTAAAGAAGGCAAAACAAGCTGGGCTGGAGCAAAAGTACGGTGGGGAGGACACTTGCCTCGCATAAGGCAGACCCGGGTTTGATACCCGGCACCCCGTATTGGTCCCCTGAGCACCACCAGGAATAATTCCCGAGTGCAGAGCCAGGAGTAACCCCTGAGCATTGCTGGGTGTGACCCCAAAAACAAAAACAAAATAAGGGAATGCAAATTTGAAATCAAGGTGTAACGGGGAGACAGAGGCAGCAGCAGCCGACCACAGGGAACCAGCCCTGGGAAGTGCCCCGCAGACCAATCCAGTACGAACTTTGGGGACTGGCCCTCACAGCTGTGACTAGGGGACCCCGTAGAGCACACGCGCCCCTTGGAACTACTCTGACTCCCAGCTCTTTGCAGAATACTGCAATTTTCCGTCCTGTGTCACGGAAAGTAAAAGAAAGTAAAGAAAAGAACGTAAATTAAACTCCAAGTGAGAGAAACAAGCTGCCATCTAAAGTTCAAAGCCACCGCTCCAGATAAGGCGGCTCTCGTCACCTTTCCATACCTGGGGAAGACTCGAGAACGCAGCTCCTTCACAAACGTGCGCGTCCCAGCCTGCACAGGTTTGGAACCATCGTCGATCTCGGTGTAGTCGTGCCTGTGCCAGTTCCTCCTCTTCTTCACTGGTTTTTAAAAGATGGGAAACAGAGAGTGTGGGTGTTCAGGATACTACACGCATTCAAACCCACATCCACTGCACAGTTTAAAGACATACGATCACTATATCGTATCTACTTAGAACTAACAAGTGTAGTACAGTTAAAATCAAAACCAAAAACACACCCTTTTTCCCCCAGAATGGACCCTGAGCTTCCCACCCCAGTCACTGCTCTGCAGCTGAGTGGCCTCCAGGGAGTATGTCAGCATTTTAGTTTACGGGCATCGGGCGCCGTAGCTGGTGGTGCGCGGGGAGGGGGGGGGGGGGGGTCGTGCGGTTCTGAGGCTGGATCTCAGGCTCTCACTCAAGCTAGTCATCTACGAGAGTCATCTGCCCAGTCCAAAACACTCCACGTTAAAAAAAAAGATAAAATTATAGAATCACCATGAGATATACAGTTACAAAGCTGTTCATGATTGGGTTTCAGTCACAGGATGTTCCAACACCCTGCCAATACCGGTATTCAGTTCCCACCACCCACGCCCCAGTCTCTCTCCCTCCGTCTCTCTCTCCCTCTCTTTTTCTTCCTCTCTCCCTCCTCTTCCCCTCTCCCTCTCCCTCTCTTTCTCTCTCTCCCTTTCTCCCTTCCTTCCTCCTTCCCTACCCCTCTCCTTTCTCAGCATTATGACTTGCAATTCAGGTACTGACAGGTTATCACATATATCCCCTTACCCACTTTCAACACTCAATTCTTATCCAGAACATTCCAATTTTTTTTTTTGGGGGGGGGGGGGCTTTTTGGGTCACACCCAGCAATGCTCAGGGGTTACTCCTGGCTCATGCACTCAGGAATTACTCCAGGCAGTGCTTGGGGGACCACATGGGATGCCAGAAATTGAACCTGGGTCGGCCACGTTCAAGGCAAATGCCCTCCCCACTGTGCTATTGTTCCAGCCCCGAACACTCCAAATTTTAAAGGCATTTCTACCAAGCACAAAAATTTGTAAGTCTACAACTGCACCTCATGGTGTTTCACCAATAAAAATTAAAAAAAAAAAAAAAGACATTTCTAGACACAAAAAAGTCAACATTTACTTCATGTAATATGGAGATTAAGCAAAAATTCCTATCTGGTAAGATTTGGTAGGTTATTTCAGGGCCTGGTAACACTTGAAAAAATTTTTATATAAACGAATAATAGCCAGTTTCCCCAAAACCAAGCAAATAAAAGACTTTACTTTCAGACTGTGGGGAAACCTGTCTAGGCAATTAACTGAATTTTTTAAATCTACTTTTTATTTGTAAATAATTTTAAAATCAATCAGAACTCAAATGAGTAAATGGAGCCTTTTGAAACACCCACACTTGCCCGATCCCGCGGTGCCACGATTATTTAAAATCACTGTTCTCCCCAGAACATTAAGCCCTAATGGGAATGGACGGGCTACTCAAGTCACCCTCCTGGGCTGGGCTTAAATCTCACGCTGAAATATTTAGTTTAACCGTATACTTCTCCTGCAAGTCACTGAAGAGTCCCTAAACCAGCACTCTTAAGCCTAAAAGCTGCTCAATTCTGGAAAATCTCCTGATGCCTGCCACTCAGGCCCCTAGCTAGAGACTGGGACAAACCAACAGTGGTTGGACAAGAGGAAAGAGTCCGTCCAGTGCTCCCGTTTGGACGGGCCGACTAGAAAATGCTTCCAGCTTGTCTTGCATGTTTAAACATTTTCATTTGTAAAAAAGAAAAAAAAAATCATACGTGGGAAAGGAGGGACAGAATAACACTATAAATCTAAATTATTTCAAATTTTCCCTTTACATAGATCATTATAAAAGAATGATCTTAAGTTCTTGGGGGATATGGGGAAGCAAAGAGACCAACAGGGGCGATTTAGGGTCCAGAAGAAGATTCCAAAGTAACTTACGACAGCGACCCTCCCAGTATGGAAGTAAAGTCCATTTACAAATAGCTCCTGAGAGAAACTGAGAATCATGGAGTAATCTCACTAGAAAATCCCATTAAAGCACCCCATTAAACGAATGTGTTGTTTCCTCATTTAAAGATCATGAGGTACGGCACTTTGCTCTGCATGTGGCCAACCAAAGGTTTCATCCTCGGGGCCGCAGATGGTCCGTGGAGCACGCCAGGAGTGAGGCCTGAGCACAGTAAGCTCTGAGGACAGCAAGGTGTGGCCCTAAACCAAGATAAACGACACCTGGCACAGCTGACCGAGCAGCATGAGGAGTGGTCCCCGAATATGAAATGAGGATAAATAAAAATACCTCCTAGAACTCAGGGCATCTTGTTTCTGCCGCATAAACGTGATCCCATTTTCTCTTCTGGGGGATCATAATTTATTCTGTTTACCTTTTTATATAACAAGCACTTTCTCCTTATTAAATATTCAAAGCAATTTAAAGGCAGTCTGGGATTTTAAGATGTAGATGATGCAGGCTCCAATCATTTCTGGAATCTTAAGCACTTGGTTCATTCTGAATCTTTCTTCAAATCTGACACTAAGAATCACATACGGGAGGGTGGCAGGAGGGAAACTGGGGACGCTGGCAGTGGGGAATGTGCACGGGTGGAGGGACAGGATTGGAATTTTGTATGGCTGACACCCAATTATGACCAACTTTGTAGCTGTGTATCTCACGATGACTTAATAAAAATTAAAAAAATAAAATTTACATACAAAAATTTTCAGGATAAATTATGAGAAACACTGAAAATTCTGTCTTTTAAAACTGATGCTGCGGGGCTGGAGCGATAGCACAGCGGGTAGGGCATTTGCCCTGCATGTGGCCGACCCAGGTTCGATCCCCGGCATCCCATCTGGTTCCCAAAGCACTGCCAGGAGTAATTCCTGAGTGCAGAGCCAGGAGCAACCCCTGAGGGTTGCTGGGTGTGATCCGAAAAGCAATAAATAAATAAATAAACAAGTAAATAAATAAAACATAAAAAAAAACTGATGCTGCATATCACAAAGATTGCCCCCAGAGAAGTAGGAGGTTAATTCCCATTTTCACCAGAATATAGAAGCAGTTTATTTCAAAGCCCTGAGTCAATGTAGGAATGGTTCTTTTTTTTTTTTTCAAGTAATAGAAAAATCTGCCATTTTATCTGACAAGTTAAAGATGACACGCCTTTGTTTTGCTTTTCATTTCTGGTGGGCACTTAACTAGACGAGCTGGACACAGAGAGCTGAGTCTAGCCCTGTTCTGCACTCAAGCCCCAGAAGCGCCAACTTCTCACACTGACTATTACAAGCTACAACGTGGCAGGTAACATAGGGCAACTCCTGAACCCCCCACCAGGCACCAGATAAGCCAGTTACTACCCAGAAGGGCCAACAGGCTTAAACACCCCATCAGGCCCCGCAGGAGCTGAGCACACCAGCCAAGGGGAGGAAGTATTTCTCCCTCCTCTGAGGAAAGCCTGGTCTGAGCAGCAGCACTGAGGAGGCGGGCAGGCTCTGACCCTGCCTCTCCTGACCCCGGGGAGGGGAAATGCTTGGGCACTGCATGAAGTCAGACCTTTACTCAAAGAGCCTCCGAGGTCAGGAATAGGGGCAGGAAACAGGTGGGGGGCTTTTCGGAGGTGCCCTAAGCCCAGATCAAGGGATGAGTGCATAAGGGTATGTGCTCTAGGATCCTCAGAGTCAGCCTGGTGCCCGGAAGGTGGTGGCCAATGCCCCATCACAGGTTACGCAGAGATGAGGCACCTAGAAGAGCCGGGCACGAGTTCCACTCTGAACTATCTCACTCCAAGTGCAGGTCATGACCCATTATGAACTGCACAATCAATGCAGTGAGCACAGCACGTTCTTTTAAAAATGAAATCACACAGGGAAAACAGCAACGCGCGTGCCTCACACATCGTGGTGTTTTCAACACGCCATTTATTCTGTCTCGTGCGCCCTCTAATTATTTCACGGAAATTAAATTCAAATTATTTCACTTGGGGATTATATAAGTTTGACGCTAAAACCGCTATAAATTGTAGGTGCGTTTCCTTCTTGAGCTAACAACTCCGTTTCGCTTGTCTCCTCGAGAATCACACTTGGTCTATAATTATTCCATTATACACTACATACTTCGGCACTCCACAAAGTAAGAACCTTTAAGCAGACATCAAGGCATGTTCCGGACAGGTCCTTTTCAGTTCTAAAATAACTAAGTCTACGCATCTTCCCGTTAGTTTTAGGAACACCAAAATGCTGGTTTGCAGCAGGGATTTTTGGAGAAGAGAATGCTGTAAAATAATCCAAAGTCTTTTCGCTTTTTTCTACTCTCATGCTTGTATAATGATCGTTACTATCCCAGTCTACCTGGGGAAGCATCTGGAGAGGTGGAAAATGAAGTCCATCTTGTGTGCAGTGCTGGAAGGTTCCACGGGGTTTGTGCGCTCCCCCTGGCTCTTGGCCTGGCCCCAGGAAGAGTCTGTGGCAAATGCTGGCCCTGGTCTCCTGCTCCCCAGTCCGGGACACTAGGGTACAGCTGGGCACAGAGACCTCAGGTCAGGCCAGACCTATCAGTGTGACAACACCATTCAGAAATACATCTGCCCCCTAACGCCCTCATTTTCTCCTTCACAACAGGTAAACTCAGTTCCCAGAACCTGTAAAACTATCACACTTCTCAAATTGAAAGCTGTGAAAATATGTACTTAAATTTGGGAACTTTGGCACCGGCAACAAGGAATGATCTTCCTGCTTTCCCTCAACCTTAAACTTCTTCTCACAAATGGCTTACTAATTCAGACAAATGCCGCATTCTCAATTATCTTCAGAAAATATCTTTTCTATAGTTGTTGGTGAATATAAGAAAGCTCTAAAGATCGTTAAAGCATTATCATGTACAAGTGAAATTCTGAACTTCAATTTGTACTTGGGCTTTGAGTACTTACTCAAGGAGGAACCGTGTAAAAGGGCACAGTTGGGACAGTGATATAGGTCAATGTCGACGGCATGATGCTCTTCTACTCCGACACAGCTAGGGCAAAGAAAAAGAGAGCCGTTAGATACACAAACGTAAAGTCTTTATGTGCAGTCATACTAAATGGATTGGAACTTGGCTGAGCAACATACAAACTAAGCCACAAACTTTGTACTATGTTCTCAAAAGATGCCAGGATAAGTCTGATTCTTCTCCCTATACTCCTGCCTAAATACTTGTGGGAAAGAATAAACTCAAACACTGGAGAAGTTTCCCTTTTTCTAAGTTTTGTTCGGGGGGCGACTCTCTGCAGCACTCAGAACTTGCGCCTGAGCTCAGATAGAGAAGGGAGCACCAAATAAAGGGTGTTGAGAGGATCCTCCCAGGATGGGAGAAGCATGCTGAAAGTTAGACTATAGAGCGAACATGATTGCCACTCAATGCCTCTTTTGCAAACCACAGCACAGCACCCAAAAAGAGAGAAAGAACAAAAGGGAATGCCCCGTCACAGAAGGAGGTGGGATGGGGGGCTGGGGGCTGGGAGGGATATTGGGATCAGTGATGGTGGAGAACGGGCACTGGTGGAGGGATGGGTATTTGCTCATTGGGATAACTGAAACCTAAGCACAAAAATTTCTAAGTCTACAACTGTACCTCATGGTGTTTCACTAATAAAAACTTAAAAAAAAAAAAAAAGAACTTGTGCCACTTGTGCCTGGCTCCGTGCTCACTGCTGGGGGTACTCAGGGACCCAAGGCTGGCACAGGCTGGCACCCTGCCCCCCGACTGTGTCTCTTACTTACAGTCTCCTATTAGCAGTGACAGAGTCACTGGAGCAAGGGCAGCTAGGGGGTGACTCACGAGGGTGAAAGGAAGATCCTGGGGTGGGCCTTGGGCTAATGGTCCGGGGCCCTGGGTGGGTTGGGCACTGGACTAGCCGGGGAGGCTAGAGGGGATTCTGGGTCCCACAGAGGTGCGGCCCAGCACTCACTCAGCACGCACAGATTCAGGAAAGGCCCTGTGAAGAGAGAGCATGCCAGTGGTCCCCTGTAGCCAGGCAGGGAAGCCGCCAGTGAAACCAATCTCTGAACCCTGATGCGGGCAGCCAGGCCCCAGAACTGTGTCTTTTATTAACGAGTGTTTAGTCTCCTGTCCAGGAGGCCTGGGCAGGCCACAAGAGCTCTGTCCTTTAAGCAGGTACTATCACTGAGCTGAGAGCCTGAGACCACAGCGATGCCGGAGGCCCCACAATCCCAGCAGTCACCAGGGTCTAGCTCTGGGGACCACTGAGGGAGCAAGACACACGGGAGAACAGGAGAAACCTATCAGAGAAAGCCTCCCACTGCTGTCCCATTTCTCATGTGACTTGGGGTCACAGTATGCAGATGGCAGGAGCGAGGGATGACGGCAATTCAAGTAGGATGTAAGAACCACAGCGTTGGCCTGAGAGTCCGAGGGCTGAGCACAGGCTTTGCATGCTGAAGGCCCGAGTCCACTCCCCGGGACAGCACTGCCACAGTGACCTGAGCACAGAGCTGGGAGTAGCCGCTGAGCATGGCTAGCTGCAGGGAAGGACGGAAGGGAAGGAAAGAGAGAGAAAATAAAATATACATTTAATAAGAGTCTCAGAAAGTGAAGAGAAAGCGGGCAGAAACAATATCATAAGATTAAGAGCTATGGAAGAATCCTAAAAACAATGAAAGACCACTGACTTGGACTCAAGAAACCCAACAAATCATAAACAGAAAGAAGTCTCCACTTAATCCCACCCCTGTAAGACTGCTGGAAATAAACTTCAAACGCAAAGCCGCAAGAAGAAAAGCCAGAGATCACAGAGAAAGCAGGAAGACGTCTCCAGCATCCTGGGAGCGTCGGCTTAAAGAAAGTATCTGCTGGCCCAAACGAAGCTGAATGCTCAGCTCACGTCTGTTTAGGGGAGGGAGAAGCAGCTCTGCAGACAACCCCAAACTGAGCCTGCACGATCAGTTAACGCACAGTGAAAGAACGGCAAAGGAACGGCAAGAGGAAAGGTGATCAAAGAGGCCTGGGATGGACGGTGGGACGGAGAAAGGGAGAGACAGAGACAGGACAGAGACAGAGACAGCGACAGACTAAGGAAAGTCACAAATAGATGGGCAGGCTTGCGTGACACTGACTGTGGGACACAAGATAATGTGAGAGACCACCAATATGTAAAGAGTTAAAACATGAAAGAGGCACTTGGAGGCTGGAGAGATAATCCAGTGGGTAAAGGCCCTTCCTCGCACCCGGCCAACCCAGGCTGGACCCCTGGCATCTGTCACGGTCTCCAAAGCCCCACCAGGAGTGATCCCTGAGCACAGACAGAGTCACAAGTAAGCTCCGAGCACAACTGGGTGTGACACAAATATAAAAAACCAACAAAAACATATTTCAATTCACCAGGGAGATAAAGCAGAAAACTGAGGGGGAGATATTGGCGACTATCTCTGATAACAAAGTAGAACAGGCATGACAAAAAAGCAGATGAGACATGGGCCCCAGAACTGAAGCCCACCGAGTGCTGCGTATCTGGACCCCTGTCCCCGTCCGGAAACACACTCTCTCTGGGCACACAATGACCATCGCTGACATGCAGCCACTCTGGCAAGGCTGAGATCATCCAACGCACATTCTCTGCCCACAGTCCAGTTAAAGCAGAAACCTACAGGCGGAAAATCTTCCTGCATTTGGAGATTAAGAAATAAAGTTCTGAATAATCCATGAGCTAAGAGAGAAATCATCCGAAATTCTGAAATTTAGAGCTCTAATTAAAAAAAAACACATAACAAAATGTGGGCTGCAGACATATGACTAGAATCATATTGATTTAAATGCATGCATTTTTTTAAAGGCTGAAATATTTAAGCCAAGTATCAATCTCTAGAAGTTATAAAGGGCCAGAGAGCAGGCCAGAGACACACTTGTCTTGCATGTGACCCACCCAGGTTCAATCCCCGGCATCCCATACAGTCCCC
Source organism: Sorex fumeus (assembly GCF_029834395.1). Taxonomy (NCBI): domain Eukaryota; kingdom Metazoa; phylum Chordata; class Mammalia; order Eulipotyphla; family Soricidae; genus Sorex; species Sorex fumeus. Next base: position 7,522,730 of record NW_026606105.1, on the reverse strand, counting down.
AAGCACCACCAGAGTGATTCCAGGAGTAAACCCTGAGCATCGCCAGATCAAAAACAAAAACCAAACAGTTAAGCAATAAGTAAATCTCAAAAAACACAGAAGGTAACATAAAAGGGCAGAATCAATGACAGAGAAAACAAGTGAAGTCAAAAATGGATTTCTCGGAAGAAAACTGGCAAGCCTCTGGCAAGTTTCAGAATGAAATAAAAAGAGATAGCGCACTGGCTTGCCATTCATGCCCATGTTCTCCCTGAACACCTATTTCACTTGCTTGTCTTGATGCTTCTTTGCCTATTTCCACTCTGGAGAAGTCTGTGTTCTCTCTTGGGACACACACTTCTCTCTTTCTCTCCCCTCACATCTTTCTAAATAAGTTTCAATAAAATCTACCTTGCTTCGCCACACAAATAACACTGGGGCCAGATCAACAGTACCACAGATAGGGCACTTGCCATGCACACAGCTGGCCCAGGTTTGATGCCCAGCATCCACCCAATATGGTCCCCCAAGCCCTGCCAGGAGTGAACCCTGAATGTAGGGCCGGGAGTAAGCCCTGAGCACAGCTGAGTGTGGCCCAGAACCAAACCAAAACAGAGAAGAACGAAGAGGGGCAAACTATAGACCACACACACAGTAAACGTAAAAGCGGTCAATAAGCACAGTTTGATGGAGAGAACAGTCACACAGTAGAGGCCAGAGCGACAGTACAGTGGGGAGGGCGCTTGCCTCGCCATGTAACCAACTCGGGCTCTGTCCCTGGAATTCCATTTGGTCCTCGGTCCATTTGGTCCACCAAGAAGACAATCAAGCACAGAGTCAGCAGTAAGCCCTCAGCATAGTCAGGTGTGGCCCCAAAACACAACGTACAGGTAAAAGAAAACTTAGGCACTAACAGTTTCAGATGCAGGCTCTATCAGATGCTTTAAAAAAATTTTAAACCCTCTATTTGATAAAATTTGTACCAGAGGGGGCCAGGGATTGTCTTGGAGGCAGAAGACATGCCTTTTTAGTGTGAGTTACGCTGGGTTGGCCAGAAACCCCTGCACCTCCCCAAGGTGAGGGGCGTGGCCAGTGACTGAGCACACGCGGGTGAGGCTCGGGGCTTAACCTTCAAAAGCATCAAAAAGAAATAAGGCGGGGAGGGGGGCATTAAAGCTGGGCCCCAGAAGGCCTGCCTCTGAGGTGTGAGGTCTGTGCAGGCTTAATGTCACCAGCCCCATGTGCCAGTGTGATGCCAGGAGCACCGCCACCTGGAACCCCAACGCCACCACCACCTGCGGAGTCTGCGGAGCACTCAACCACAGTGCGGGAGCATCACACCTCAGTGTGTAGCCCCAGCGAGCCCCGCAGGCAGGCTTCATGAGCACCACCCCAAAGCATGGGGCCCCCGGAGTGTGTGGGCAGCATGACACCAGTGGCGTGGAGAGAAGAGGGAAAGGAAAGTGGAAATCTAGGACTAAACAGAGGTCTGGAGCGGGGGAAGGGAAAGAGCACGGTGGGCAGGGAGCTTGCTCACAGCACACAGCCGACCCAAGCTGACCCTTAGGGTCCCCGTGAGCCCTGAGCACCAAAAAAAAAAATTGGGGCACCAAAAAAAATTTTTTTTTCCATCCAGAAAGGAGGAGAAACAGGACCTGACTCTTAAGTTAGTTTTTGAGAGTACAGTCTAGAAATTAATAAAATCGAAAGTTTGTTCTATCCGGACCCCTTCCTTCCTCTGTCCCGTTCCCCCCCCCCCCCCCCCCACTCTCCCAAGTGATGCTCCATACTCTGTGATACTCTGCTTTCTGCTCTCCCGGGGGGTGGGGGTGGGGGACACACACAGCCATGGGGGTAGGTGGCCTCCTGGGCTCCAAGTTCTCACACCTACGGGATCACAGCACCAGGGCTGGAGCTCTGAGTCATCCCTCAGGCGGTGGCAGGATGGATTTAACGCTGACTGGTGTGCTATAGTGCGCATGCCCCGGGGAACATGCGGGACGAACCCGGGCTCCTGCATGCAGGCCCAAGCGCCAGCCCTCTCTGCTCTGTCCCCTCTCTCCCCAGACCAACGCTGAATTTTGGAGTGAAATTGACCATCCACAAACCTCAGGACGATTACTTATTAAAATTCCGCATTTACTTGTGATTAAAGAGCAAACAAAATCTCATAAAATTAAGACTCGCAAAGCCTTAATGATCTGGTAAAGTCTTTCATGATCTGGTAAAGAGCACTTCTAGAACATCCTATGCAAATACCATGAAAGAAAGCAGATTCTTTGAACTTGGGACTAAGAAAAAAAAAACACTGGGTATCCCCACTGCTGCGGAATCCACGCTGGAGGCCTCACTGGAGGACAGGAACTAAAAGGCCCGGGGCTGGGGGTAAAAGGCAAAATCTGTCACTAGCAAATGTTCTGCTTACACAGAACGGAAAAGGCAAAGTATCTAGAGATAATAAGAATCAGCAACTGCACGTAAAAAGTTGTTTATCCATATCCCGAGGATATAAATTGTAGCTAAAAATTTCATAAAACACCGCAACAAGCTACCTAAAAACTGCCCAGTACGCTAGAATTAAACCAAAACTACTCAAGGCTTATTAAGTTACAAAACAGTAAGAGAATTTTAAACAGACCTAAATGGAGATATACCTCATGATCATAGGTTTGAAGTTCCATAATGTAAACGGTATTAATAGTCCTCAAAATGATTAATAGTAAAGTTCTATTTAATTCCAATCAAAACCATGAGAACTGACAAGCTGATTGTGAAACTAACGTGGAAATAAAAAGGGTCCAAACCAAGCCAGGCTAACGCGAAGTGTTCAAGAATCCACCAGAGAGAAAGCGGATCACAAGAAGCAGCACTCGCATTCCCTCAAGATTCAGCGGGCATGGCAGCTGCCAAGGTAGAGGCGCCAGTGGCTGTCGCTGTCGGAGCGTGTTTCAGGGCCTGGAGGCAGAGTGCCACAGAGAAGGCGCTTCTTGCCCTGCCCACGGTCGACCCGAGTTCAATCCCCAGCCTCCCATGTGGCCCCTAAGCACCACAAGGAGTGATCCCTGAGTGCAGAGCCAGGAGTAAGCCCTGAGCATCACTGGGTATGCACCTCCCCCCCCCCAAAAAAAAGAACCAGTTTCATAATTATTCATTAGACTTTGTTTCAGACATTTTTCTAGTGCTGCTGTTCCACAACTGAGATACTCGTGAGAATAAAATTATATCTACAACCATGTAAACAAAAATCAAAGTGATCAAAAACCTTGAAATGCATTAATTCAACAGTTACACCAAAACATTAAAATCAGTGAAGCGCAGCTATGTCTAGATACCCCAAAACAATTCTACTCCGAGAACCCCAATTCGTTTATCAAAAATCTCCCTGCAGCTAAGAAAAGAAAAAGTCAAAACCAGTAGTGAAAAACAGTATGACATTGCTACCTGAATATTTAATCCACGTAATTGAATCAAATCCATCACGACTTACTTTTGAATAGAACTGAAATTTACTTGTCTGATTCGGTTTATCTCACAAAAACCAAAAGGGAGATGTGCTGTTTTTAAAAAAAAAAAAAAAAAAAAAGTTTAACTGAAAGACCTTTTTTCAATCTTTCAGTAAAGTAAACCTGAAACAAAACATTCGAGATATCCGTGCACATCATAAACACATGGTTTTTCATAAGATACCCAGAATAGGTTCTTCTGGAACCTAAAGGAAAGGTTAAACAACACTGACCAGGGCCTGGGGAGCTAGTACAGCGGGTAAGGTGCTAGCCTTGCATGTGGGATTCCCAGGTTCGATCCCCAGAACCCCACAAGGTGGCGAGCACGGGCAGGAGTGATTCCTTAGTGCAGAGCCAGGAGGGAGCTCTGAGCATCGCCAGGTGTGGTCCCCTCAAAAGAAAAAAAAAATCACTGACTTTAAAACTTACAAAGAGAGTCTGACCCAAGTGGAAAAATAGAGTGACCAATGCAACAGACCAAGAGCCCAGAGAGACATTTATGACTGAGCGATGTTGAACAAAATCCTTCCCTGTAGAAAGAATACACGCCACAATGGCACTGACAATGGCCGCACGAGAGCCCCGCAAATACATGCCAAACCCCTTCCCAGGGGTCACATGTGGGAGTGTGTGGGAGTGAAGCAGGACTCACCGTAACACCAAAGGCACATGCAACAACAAAAAAAACATACAAGCACAGATGGACGGAGAAAGGACCAGGAAGCAGGGTGGAGTGACAGTCCCCTGCGGCATGTGGTCAGCTGTGAGTGCTGTGCAGGCCCCCACCCGGGGCTGGGGTATTGAGCGGATGCCGCAAAGAGATGAGGACACTGACAAGGAAGTTAAGAGATGATGACTCTGGAGTCTGAGCAGGAGACGGGAGACAAGGATGAGACAAAGTGAGGCCGTCGGGGTGCGGTTCTCCAAAAGCTCCCAGCACTGACGCGTGGGGCGGCCTCAGAGGGGCTCCATAAGACAGAGGTGTCATGCCTAGCGTGAGGAGGATCTGAGGTTTCCGAGCTGCTCTCTTCCCAGTAAAAAGAGCTAAGTGTTGGGGTTGGAGCGATAGCACAGCAGGGAAGGCGTATGCCTTGCACGAGGCCGACCCAGGTTCAATCCCCAGCATCCCATACGGTCTCCCGCCAGGAGTAATTCCTGAGTGCAGAGCCAGGAGTAACCCCTGTGCATCGCCGGGTGTGACCCAAAGGGAAAAAAAGAAAGAAAGAGCTAAGTGTCAGCAGGAAAGACAGCAGGAGCCTGACCTGGATGGAGCAGGAAAAGGCTCGGGATGAGCTGTTCCGTCAGCATGCACACCAACATCTCTGATTTTCTTGGTGTTCGGTTTTTGCTTTCTGGCCACACGCGGTGGTACTCAGGGGCTACTCCTGGCAAACTGTTCTTAGGGGGTGCTCCTAGCAGCAGTTCTCAGGGGACCATGTGATCCTGGAATCAAACCCGGACCCCTGCATGCAAAGCAGCTCCCCACTCCACTCCGACAGCTCTCTGAGCCAAAGCCTCCCCCCAGCCTTTGGATGTCATTTCTAATCAACTGGCAAAACACTTACGGCTAATTTAAGGTTTCAGAACGTGGTTAATTCATACACATAACAAATAGAGGGAATTAGTAAATCAGAAAAACTGGTCCTCTAGTCACATTACAAACTATCATTCTGCGTCAAATCAAACATAAAAAGTGCTTCGAAACTCAGGTTATTTCACTAAAAGAACGATTACATGCTCTCTCTCTCTCTCTCAGAGGGAGGGACAACTTCTCTCACCACCCACCCCCAGGCAAAGGAATTCTAGAATCCAATGGCGCCGCGTGAAGGGTGGTTGCAGGGGGGCTGGCGACAGAGCTCTGACCGGCCAGGGCGCCTTCTGCCTCCCCCCACCGCGACCCTCCCCTGCACGTACCCGGCCGCTCTCTCCCAGGGGGGCTGACAGCCTGACCTCTGTTGAATGGCGCCCCTCGATCAGAGAGTCGCGGCCCTGTCAGGGGGGCGAGTGGGACGGTGACAACTTCAGCCCTTGCCATTGTCTCCATCTGCGGCCACTGCTGAGCTGGCATTCTTGGCTGGCACTTGACGAGTGGGGGGGCCGCATTAATGACTGACCAGGCCTCCCGGGACGGGCCCGGCATTCTGTTGGTTCCCTCTCGGGTCAGGCTTCCCGGCCCGCTGTCGCCCTACGCTGTCCCTGGAGTGGGTGGCCCGCTCTTTGAGACCAGGCTGGCAGTAGGGAGGCACGCGGCATTCTTCTCTAGACCCGACCTGACCCCATCGCCACATTCCCCCTCCACGAGGGCATCCCCGAGAAAGCCGCTTGCATCTGACTGGCACTCAGTTTCCCCCAGTGTGTTCATTGGAGCTTTACAGCCTCTCTGTCTTGAGTGAAGCGCCAAGCACACCCCCCTCCCAAACACAAGGAAGCCAGGACATCTCCGATGAAGGGGAAACTGCACTGAAAACTCGTTGGGAGGGGAGAGACGGTGCCAAGGATGGAGGCCCAGGCCTCACCTCAAGGCTCCAGGCAAGCCCCTGAAAATTGATTTGAAAACTGCTACACAGTCATGCAATGACAGGCAACTTTCTCTGCAAGTCTGTTCAGTTTGAAGTTTTTAAAGGCGTTTGTATGGGTGCACCTGGGGAAACAGTAGGTGAAGTGCTCGCCTTGCATGTGCTCGCCCCAGGTCCAATCCCCAGCACCTTCCGTTGTCCCCTGAGCCCCACCACGGTGATCCCTGAGCAGAGAGCCAGGAGCATCCTCTAAGAACCATGGGTGCGGCCAACACCCGTGGCCCGCCCCCTCCCCCAAAATGACTGAGTATGAAAACTGAAGGAAATAATCACTGTCACTGTCACTGTCCTGTTGTTCATCGATTTGCTCGAGCGGGCCCAGTAACATCTCCATTGTGACAATTGTTACTGTGTTTGGCACATCGAATATGTCACGGGGAGATTGCCAGGCTTTGCTGTGTGGGCGAGATACTCTCAGTAGCTTGCCGGGCTCTTGAGAGGGGCGGAGGAATCGAACTCGGGTCGGCAGCGTTGGCCGCCTGCGAAGCAAATGCCAGGGAAAATCCTCTTACCAGCCTATACAGCAGCAATGTCTCAGTGTTCCTCAGCTGGCTTAGAAGGCGGTTTTGGGAATTAAAGTCTACATCAGTAGTATTTTCGAAAGTTCACCTCCTCCATGGCTCTGCACACCTGATGTCTCCACAAGCCAAGGACGGCAGCTGCACCCTGTACTAGGACACAGGCAAAGCCGCCGTGGACTATTGTCAATAAAACTGCGCATCCAGAGGTGGGAGGCGGGGCACCCGGAGCAGAGGGCCGGCCTGTCTGGATTTGTCTCGTCTCTCAAGATCTCCATCATTCTTTAATGACAGACGCTCCCTTGGAGATTTATAAAGACAATCAGTAAACGGACGTGAGATGCTTGCTTGGAATGACACCGCGCAACACTCCCTTACGAGTCCCAGACCCTGACGTGCTATCAGCACTGGCTTAGGAGACACAGCGGTCAAGTGCTAGGATGGCAACAGGTACTTTCACTTTTGTAGGACATTTCATGAATAAGATACATTGTACCAGATGTCAATATTAAGTTAAAATTTGTATTTACCATAGAAAATATTTTAGAGCAAAGCAAAATGGTTACGTCACAAAATCTGCAGTTCAGAAAATCCTGACTTCTTGGCCCAAGCGATAGTATGGCGCGTAGGCCGTTTGCCTTGCATGCTGCCAACCCGGGTCGATCCCTGGCATCCCATATGGTCCCCCGAGCACTGTCAAAAGTAATTCCTGGGGCTGGAGAGATAGCACATCGGGTAGGACGCTTGCCTTGCATACGGCCAACCTGGGTTCGATTCCCAGCATCCCATATGGTCCCCTGAGCACTGCCAGGAAGAACTCCTGAGTGCAGAGTCATGAGTACCCCTGTGTATCACCAGGTGTGACCCAAAAAAAGCAAAAAAAAAAAAAAAAAAGGAATTCCTGAGTACAGAGCCAGGAGTAAGCCCTGAACACTGCCAGGTGTGGCTCCCCAAAAAGTAAAAGCAAAAAAAGAGAAAGGGAAAAATCCTGACTTTTGTAATGTTCCTGCTGACACAAAACTCTTGATAAAATTAAGTGCTTTTCTATGCAGATTGAGTAAGACATATCTCAAATTTTTGTGAAGAGTTTATTTTTGACACATGAGTTATTTATTGCCATGCTACGTGCTGGACTATTTTTAATCAAAGGTTTTGAATCAAGTGCATACTCTGAACCAAATTCCTTCGGTTCATAATGATCTCAGAAAATTAGACACTCATTCCTATCTCGAGCAGCTGGCGCGTGCCTCCAACTGTCCCAGGCCTTCCAGAATCACTGCCAACCAGCCGCCTCGGGACATCTACATTCCTCAGGGCGCTGGAGGAAGAGCATCAAAAAGAACCAAAGAAAGAACATGAGAGGGAAATGTGGTGGAAGGTTAAAGAACTTCTGGGTCTCCTCACGGCAGCCAGCTGCGCCCCTTCACAATGAACCAGTGAGACCACACCTGACTCAAACGCTTCTGTGGAGCAAAGAAAATCGCCCACAAAAAGGAAAGGCAACCACCAAAAGGAAGAGAGTATTTTGCTAATCATTTTCCTAAATAAGGGCTCATATTCTCGTCAAGATAGGAAACCACAGATAAAGAATATGCATGGAATATAATATATATTATATATTGTATAATAATATATATGTAATATATTATATCACAGATCACAGATCATCCTGTTATTCGTCGATTGCCTCGAGCAGGCCCCAGTAACGTCTCCTTCATCCTAGCCCTGAGATTATATTCAAGGAGAATGAGACCCATCATTGTTATTGGTATTTGGCATATTGGGTATGCCACGGGGAGTTTGCCAGACTCTGCCGTGTGGGCAGGCTACATTCGGTAGCCTGCCAGTTTGTCAAAGTAGGAATGAGATGTCATAATAAGATGTCGCACGGCTGCAAATGTGGCCGCACGGCTCTGGGAGCTGGTTTTTATAGTCTCAGAGTCTTGGCCGCTGATAGGATTACACAGCGCCAGGGGGCCAGTTGGTGGGTGTGACCCCCGCCTACTGGAATTTGGAGGATCTGGGTGGAGGATGCTCGACTCCAATTCGAGTAGGCTTGGAGATCTCGGCCCTGGAACCCACGTGGCTTTGTCCCTCTGCCGGTACCTTCAGGTGTGCGGAGAGTGGTCTCAGCATGGTGGTGGCTGGTCCTGGAGGTCTTCGGCTGCCGGGGCCCTGGCCAGGGTGGGGAGGAAAGCTCAACCCGCTCCCCTCCAAGGGCCCCGACGAGGAATAGCCAGGCATGGGGCCAGGAGACTGTGCTCTTCTCCTCCGGGAGCTGGTTTTTATATATATATATATATATGTATAGTCTCTGAGTCCGGACGAGAACAGTGCAGTCTTCTGCCCCGCGCCTGGGTGTCCCTTCCCGGAGCCCCTTGGAGGGGAGCGGGTTGAGCTTTCCTCCCCGCCCCGACCAGGGCTCCGGCAGCTGAAGACCTCCAGGACCAGCCACCACCATGCTGAGACCACACTCCGCACACATGAAGGTACTGGCAGAGGGACAAAGCCACGCGGGTTCCGGGGCCGAGACCTCTAAGCCTACTCGAATTGGAGTCGAGCATCTTCCACCCAGATCCTCCAAATTCCAGTAGGCGGGGGTCACACCCACCACCTGGCCCCCTGGCGCCGTGTAATCCCATCAGCGGCCAAGACTCAGAGACTATAAAATTCAGATCCTGGAACCGCGCGGCCGCATTTGCGGCCGCGCGACATCTTATCAGAACTTTTTTTTATGACATCTTATTGTCTCATTCCTACTTTGGACAAACTTGCAGGCTATCGAATGTAGCCTGCCCACAGGGCAGAGTCTGGCAAACTCCCCGTGGCATACCAAATATGCCAAATACCAGTAACAATGATGGGTCTCATTCTCCTAAATAGCCTTGAATATAATCTCAGGGCTAGGATGAAAGAGACGTTACTGGGGCCTGCTCGAGGCAATCGACGAATAACAGGATGATGAAATGAAATATATGTATATATATATATATATATATATATATATATATATATCTCGCTCAGGGCTGGAGCGATAGCACAGCGGATAGGGCATTTGCCTTGCATGGCCGACCTGAGCTCTATTCTTCCGCCCCCCCTCGGAGATCCCGGCAAGCTACTGAGACTATCTCACCCACACGGCAGAGCCTGGCAAGCTCCCTGTGGCGTATTAGATACACCAAACACAGTAACAACAAGACTTACAATGTTACTGGGCTTGCTCGAGCAAATCAATGAACAATGGGAGGACAGTGACAGTGATATACAGCATATATATGGATTATAATTCCATCCAAAAAAAAAAAGTTTTGGGGTCCTGAGATATAAGACAGGGGTTAAGGAGCTCCCTTGCTTGCATCCTTGACAATACCAGCTCAATCCCTAGCACCATCTATGATTCCCCAAGCACCACTAATAGTGACTCCCAAGCACAGAGCCAAGAGGAGCCCCTGCCAGGTGTGGCCCCAAAATGGCCCCAACATTTTGCCACTTACGATAACATGGAGAGATCTAAGGGGAATTATGCTAATTAAAATGTCAGACAGAAAGGCAAGTATCACAGGATCTTGTTTACATGTGGGCTCTAAACCAACACACAAACAAAAATACTTCTAATTATAAAGGAAGTCATGAGGATGGAATGTACACGTGGTGACAGCAGTTAATAATGCATGCAGTCAACTTGAAAAGGGTTAGGAGAGAAGATCTTTTTGTTGTTGCTCTTGTTTGGGGGCTACCGCCCAGAGTGCTTTGGGGTTACTCCCAGGTGGTGCTCAGGGTTCCATGCACTGGAAGGAACTGAACCCAGGATTCCTACCTGCAACATATGTACTCACACACTAAAAACCTTCGGTCAAAAAGTTCTCATCATGGGGCTGGAGCAATAGCACAGCGGGTAAGGCGTTTGCCGTGCATGCCGCTGTCCCAGGTTGGATTCCCAGCATCCCATATGATCCCCCCGGGCACAGCCAGGGGTAGTTCCTGAGTGCAGATCCAGAGGCAACCCTTCAGCATCGCTGGGTGTGACCCAAAAAAGAAAAAAAAAAGTTCTCATCATAAGGGAAATATTCTTAACCATGTATGGTGCTAGATGTTGACTACACTGTGAACCAGTTCACAGTATACAAAGACATCTAACCACAACGCCACACACCTCAAATAGTTACAGTAACATCTGCTCTGAGAAGAACATGCAAAGTGTATCCATCAGATATAATTTAGCACCAGCATGTGACCTTATCTGCTTCCTGAGCCACTCCCTGACCTCAAGGTCTATAAGGCATGCCAAGCAAGTGGAAGAGGGGAGCACTGGAGCTCCACAACTGCACAGAGAGAACAGTTTCTCTCCGAAGGTAAGGATTTCTCCCAGGATGTTCTAAAGAAAGAAAAGGTATTTTATGTGACCAGAGCAACAGTACAGCAGGGAATACATGCCTTGCATGCGGCCATCCTAGTTTCGATCCCCAGCATCTCATAGGGCCCCCTGAGCACTGCCAGGAGTAATTCCTGAGTGCAGAGCCAGGAGTAACCCCTGAGCATCGCCAGGTGTGACCCAAAAACAAAATAAATAATAACAGAGAAAGAGAGAGAGCGAAAGAAAGAAAGAAAGAAAGAAAGAAAGAAAGAAAGAAAGAAAGAAAAGGTATTTTAGGGTGGGCAGAGCAAGAATACAGGGGTGGGGCATTTGCCTTTTATGAGGCCAACCCGGGTTTTATCCCCAGCATCCTATTTGGTCCCCTGGGCACTGCAGGATTCCTGAGTGCAAAGCTAGGAGTAACCCCTGAGCATTGTCGGGTGTGACCCAGAAGGCAAAAAAAGGAAAAAGAAAAGTATTTTAGGGACTAGAGAGTCCAGGAGTTAAGGTATTTGTGGACCTGCATGCAAGGCAAATACCTTAACCTATGTGTGGCCCTCAACCCTCAGTATCTGTTCACACTCAAGCACTGCATAAGGTGACCCAAGCATTGTCAGGGGTTACTCCAGAGACAGGAACAGCCTTTGAGAACTGTCAGGTGTGTCCCCAAAACCACCACCAGCTCCCACCAAATATAGATAAATAAAAAGTGGGGCCGGAGAGATAGTACAGAGGGTAGGGTGTTTGCCTTACATGAGGACGACCCAGGTTACAAGCCCAGCATCCGATATGGTGCCCCACACACTGCCAGGAGCAATAAGTCCTGTCTGTAAAGCCAGGGGTAACCCAAGCATTGGCAGGGGTGCCCCCCACCCCACCAAAAGAAAAGGAGTAAGATTTGAAATCTGTGAAGATTCAAAAAGCTCACTGTCTGCTTTTCACCACCCTATGAGCAACCTACTAGCCCAGTGCTCCCCCTGCGTGGGTAATACTGCCCCCAGAAGGTGCTAGAATGCAGGGGCTGTGGGAACAATGATAACAGAGGGTGGGCTGCTTTCTGTTTGTGCACTTTAGCAGGGAACTTAGAAGGGAGGGAGGGAGTGACCTCCCCCCACTCCCCAAACAAGGTGGGAACCTCTGTCCTAGTCACTGACCCCTCCAGGTGACACCTCTGGACTCTTGGCTAGCACCTGTTCCTGCCTCTGCTTACACAGGAGATGCCGACAGACAAAGGAAGTTTCTAGAGCCAACAGTGCCCAGTGCATCTGGCATTTCAGAGGAGAGATGCACCTCTATTCCCAACCTCTGAGTCGCCAATGAAGACCCCCCCCCAACACACACACACAGATGACCAATGAACATAAAAGACCCCTTTACAGCGTCCTGGGCAGAAACACCGTGAGGCCCAACAACAGTTACTGTGTGAAGGCCTCAGGGGCGGGGCTCGCAAGCTACAAGGAAGAATTCTCAAGTGTGTACGGCATGATAACCTCGCAGTACCTGTACTGCAGGCCGGAATGTCCAAAAGGAACGGGGTGTTAGAGAGCGGGAGAGGGAGAAGAGAGTGTCTGCTATGGAGGCAGTCTGTGGGCGCGAGGGGAGGTCGGGAAACTGGGGACACTGGTGCTGGGAAATGTACACTGGTGAAGGGTCTGGTGCTGGAACATTGTATAAACGAAACCTGATCATGAACAACTTTGTATCTGTGACTCAATTAGAATAATAATAATAAAAGTGTGTCAGAAGGCACGTAAACTACCGTCTTCATGCACCATCGACAGGTGAATTTCTAGAAAGTGCAGGAAGGAAGAAAGAAAAATTTATTTGAAAGTAATCTGAATCTATTATCCATATGAAATGTTTGCTGAGTCCGGCTCTTGCCACAAAATACAAGACTTAAGGGAGTTTTATTTCAAGAAAACCTTTTCTGAACCCCTTTAATATTTACCTATGTGTGGCCCTCAACCGGACTCTGCATTAGGATTCTCTGTAAAACTTTTCTACGAAACACTATGGGCTTTCCAAGGAATGGGGCCTCTCCCTAGGCAGGAAGATCTTAGAGACTGTAAAATGGCCTGTGTGAAATACCTCCACATCCTAAACACACACGTGTGCGTGCACACACACACACACACACACACACACACACACAGCTACAGTGTGAATCTGCAATAACATACACAAAGTTAGAAGTCGCTGCTTGTAAGAAAGAAAACTGGGGTGAAAAATGGAGGAAAAGGGAAATGTCTTTTCCCCAGAAAACCTGTATTTTTTGTACTGTGCATTGTTTCTTTCTTTGCATTTGCGGTGGAGGGTCTGCCCCCAGCAGTGCTCAGGGACTACTCCAAGAACAGTGCTCAGAGGACCAAGTGGTGCTGACCCTGGGCTCCCACATGCAAAGCTCATACACTGGCCCTTTGAACAGTCTCTCTGGCCCACAATGCTTAATTTTTAAAAGAAAATATACATTCTTGGGCATGGTGGAGGGATGGGTACTCGATCATTGTATAACTGAAACCCAAGCACGAAAGTTTGTAAGTCTACAACTGTATACCTCATGGTGTTTCACTAATGAAAATAATAATAATAAAATAATAAAATTAAAAGAAAATATATATTCTAAAGTCCCATCATATATCTACAGGGAAAAGTTGCTGGGTGGGACCTAATTTTTATTTTTAACAAGGTCCCCAGGTGATAATTTCGCTGGTAGCTGGGGAGGAAAATGGCATTTGTGAAGCTAGTAATCTAAAACACCAACGAAACTTGTATCATATCTATTCACCACTACTTCCACGATAACTGCATGAAGAGGTGTAGACGGTCAACAGACATTTGTCATACATCTTCATATACTTGATGGTCGTTATCCAGGAGACAGAAACAGATGTTGAAAAGAAAAGGGCATCCTCAAACACTGTCAGAAGACAGGCAAACTAGTGCGCCTTTTGGGAAAACAGCATCAAGAGTTCCCTCCAAATTAAGATCAGGGCCAAAAAGAGAGTAAAGGGGTTAAAATTCTTTGTCTTGCACATGACCGACCTGGGTTCAATCCCCAGCACCATATCTGGTTTCCCAAGCACCATCAGGAGTGATCCATGAACACAGAGCCAGGGTTAAGTAAACCAGGTGTGGCCCAAAAAACAAAAATAAATAAGACCATAAATGGTCATAAGACTATATAACCTTTAACTCTCTTCACGCAATATGCAAACACTACTCTGAAAAGATGCGTGCAAACATACCTATGGTCATGACAGCAGCGTCATGGGGGGCAGGGGTGCACAGCTGGTGGTGTTCAGCGCTTAATCCGGGCTCTGCGCTCAGAGATCAATCCTGGAGGGCTCAGGGAATCAAAGATGACGGGAATCAAACGGGGGGTCAGCTGCATGCAAGGCCCTGCAGCATTATTTTATTTATTTATTTATTTATTTGCTTTTTGGGTCACACCCAGAGATGCACAGGAATTACTCCTGGCTCTGCACTCAGAAATTACTCCTAGTGGTGCTTGGGGAACCATATGGGATGCTGGGCTGGCCGCATGCAAGGCAAACGCCCTCCCTGCTGTACTATCGCTCCAGCCCCTGCAGCATTATTTTAATAGCCAAGATAGAGAAACAACCTAAGTGTCCCCCAAGAGACAAATGGCAAAGATGTAGTACACGTCCAGTGCCATGTCCCTTATCGTGGGGACCAGCTTCAAGGACAGTGATTTCGACACTGCTGAAGTCCAGTGTGCATCACAAATCTAGCCAGGGTGGGGCAGGGCGGGGTCACCAACACGGTGCGGTGGTGCAGGGTCCTAGGTACAGCCCAACCCAGCAGAAACCTGCACTCACAGACCTTGGGCTGCAGCTCATCTCTAAGAAAGAAGGAAATTTGCCATTTTTAACTAGAGGGTTTACCTTGATGGGATTATGCTAATTGAAACAAGGTGGAGAAAAACAGATTTCACTCAAGTGGGAGATAAAGGAACAAAGCCAACAAAACTGGGATTCTGAGAACAAAGGGGAGGTGGCCCGAGGGAAGAGGCGGGAGGGCGGGAGGAAGGGCAGCCCCGTGGCCCTGGGCTCAATGAAACCACCAGCACAGCCCAAGTTCCCTGGCACGGCCAGCTGTGACCCTGGAGACCGCAAGGCCTGATCACACGGCATGCTTGGGGGTCCCCAAAAATTCGGGAAGGGGACGAAACTTTGTGACTCTAATTATACATCACGCTCCTTGAAGACATGAGTAACATTGAATAATTCAGAAACTTCTTACTACCCGCAAATCTACCCAAAGCTGCTTACATCATAGATGCTGACAAAATACTTGCTGATTGACACAAAGCAGAAATTTCTAGCACACCGAGGAGGCATTAGCTTAAACTACTATCCCAGAGCCCATCAGAAACCTAATTTGCAAACAGAAAGGGGTAGAAAATGGATGTGCAGGGGGAAAGCCATTAAGAACGTCAACTCCATTAAAAGCAGAAAGACCCGTCAAAACACATGCTGGATAGGGGCCCGGGCCCAAGTGCAGTGCTCCCAGTAGTGCTCCTAACTCAGGCTGGGTCCCAAAGACTGGGCTGTGTGGGATCCCCAGCATCGCTGCTAGCCGTGCATGGAACCCTCCCTCCTGGCATGCCCATGAAGTGTGCGGGACCCCTGAGGAGCGATGGGGCCCAGCACTCGGCCTCCCTGGCCTCCCCGCGTCGTGCCAGCCCAATAAAGGGAAAAACGGGAGAAGTGGGTTCCAGGATGGTCCCCGGAAGTGGTCAAAGCAAGCACCCCACCATCCCAACTCAGAGCTGGCACAAGAGAGCGACAAGTCAACTTCTGACGATGTGAGAGAGAAGGGGTAGCCCTGGCGGCCCCAAGCACTGCAGACTGGAGCGCATGACCGGCAGGCCGAGAAATACACGACAGAGGTGACTGGGTGTGGCGCCACTGTGTAAGAAGGGAGAGTCTCAGCTTCAGGCGAGAGCAGTGCCAGCAGGGAGCACCTCCTCCAGCTCCTCCTGGGCCTCCAGCTGCTACCCTGATGGCCGACTACCAGCTCGCCTTACTAGTCCCTTCCGGCTCAAATTTCACTTTCAGATCCATTGTTTTTCTGTGCCTCCACCCTACTTTCATCTACGCTGGCCACTTCCTTCTTGTGACAGTGGGTTCCATGAGCTGTCGCAGGGGTGTGGCAGGGGTGTGGCCCCGGGGGGTGAGGAGGCAGCACCACCGCCCCCCTTCCTGCCTGTGGAAACAGGCGCACCTGTCACCGCACCGGGTGTCTCTGGTGTGCCAGCAGCCAAGTCCCTGCCCTGTGCACACTCAGGGGACCCTGTGGTGGCAAGATTGGGACTCACGCTGTCCAAGCACGCCACAGGGGGCGCTGCTTTGGGATGTGAAATGTGGATCTGGTTTGGGTCCCGGCCCCTACAGCCTCGGTGACTTTCCAAGTGATGGGGGAGAAGCGGTTCTTCTGTTGCTCCTTAACAAACCCCTTCAGCCCAAGCTGAGGCTGTGCACGCACAGTGGTTTTTTGTGAGCTGCTAAGAAGCTTTCGGTTTGGGGTGGGTGCAGTCGCTGGGAGAGCCAGGTCTGCCATCAGGGGGCTGGAACTTTCGGTCAGACCCCCAGCCACCCTTGAGGGGGAGAGGAGATGGCGCTGAGTTAAACCCTAATCCCTGAAGGGCCTTGAACTGGTTCAATCTGTGGCCAGGCTGTCTGACAGGAAACTCAGGCAGGAGCTCCCGGGTGGGCACACTGCCACTGGGGACACCCATAACCTCCAGACCCTTCAGAACATCCTCCACAACTGGTACCACTGGCGAGTGTTTCCTGGGTTCAGCCAATTTCCAAACTTAAGATGATGAGATCCCAAGAACCTCCAATTTGTATCCAAGTCAGAGAGAAGTAAAAGGGACCCCCTACCTGCAACTAATACCTGAAGTGTTGGGCGGGGGGTGAGGGGTAGGTCTGCAGGCCTGGGTGAGCATCCTAGCATGCCCAGGGGATTCTGCAGAGGACTGGAGCATCACTGGGCGTGGGAAATCTACACAGCTGGCATCAGGGTGTGGTAGAGAACACGTGATTGGGATCGGCATGCCAGGAAGAAGCGTGCACGGAGTTTATGGACAGCACATTCTCTCCAGAGCATCCTTGGCTAACACAGAAAGGCTCTATGGTGGCCAGAGCGATAGCAGCAGGTAGAGGGACTTGCCTTGCCCGCAGCCGGCCTGGGCTCCAACCCTGGCATCATATGGTCCCATGAGCCTGCCAGGAATGACCCCTGTGCCAGGGTAAAGCCCCGAGCACCGCTGGTGTGCCCCTCCCCACTTCCCCCAAATAAAGAAGGTTCTGTGGGGTCCAGAAAGCCAGGCTGGGTTACTGGGTGAAGATGAAGGCAGTTTATTTTGCAGAGGGCTTCTCAGAGATTCAGCAAGTTGGCATGCTCTCTGGGTCTCCAAGGTGGGACAGAGGCTGAGTGGTCAACCCGGGGCTCTTCTTCCTTCCCGAACACTCCACGGGGCTATTCGGCCTGAGGAACACACTTTAGAATTCACTTTTGGCCTCACCAGCTGTGAAATCTATTATAAATTTAATGTTTTCCCAATTATAGTGTTATAATTTTTTGGTCTTTTACAAAATACGAAGAAAAGTCCACAATGGCGACAAAGTACCAGAAAATCAAGTGTATTGTAAAACCACTCCCCTAATAACCTAGAAGAGCAAATGAGTGAAAGCAGTAACGAGTATTTACTACACACGGAGTGTGCACTGGACTGAGCAAAAGCCAACTGCTGATAACACGCTAAAGCTGATTTCTGGGCTGCAGATGCGACTCCCTGCAAAGCACTTGTCTTGCATGCGCGAGACCAAGGTTGGCTCTCCAGCACAACAACAACAAAAACAATTAAATTAGTAATTTAAAACAAACTTATCAACTTTCAGTCTCCGAAGATTTATCAGAAATATCGGAGAAATGTCTCTGATTTCCCTTATCATAATATAATAAATACACTGAGTAGATATAATAAATACATAAATAAGTACAGTATCGTTTCTAGGCTCAAACCTGAAAACTCAGCGTGCCCTTAGCATGAACAGCTTATGATTCCGTCCAAGATGCACAGTTCTCTGCCTCGCTCCACCGGCCACTGTGCCTTCCCAGCAGACGAGCCAGCAAGTCCCTCCCTCCCAGGCCGAGCCTCCTCTGCGTGTAGCCACCATCAAGCACACCTGCACTCTATCTTCAGCTGGTCTGGCCTCATATTACCTGCCCAACGCCTTTTCTGTGGCTTGACTTTGCTCCTGGCCAGGCCCGTCTTGCTGTCACCAGGGAGGACATCAGAGTGACAGAGAAGACCATCTAAGAAGATCGGCTTCCAGTTCCCCATGGAAATCAGTAAGCTTTTGCAGGGGGTAATGATCAAAGTGGGTACGGAAAAGAAACTCAGCAAAAGCCCAGCGGTCTGGGGCAATGCAGTCCATGGGCAGCCCAACACAGGCCAACTGGCCACACGGTGACAAGGAAACTGCCCTCAACACACTGAACCTCAATTGTCAATGTCGTGGAGCGACCCACTTAAGAAAAGCATGACATGCCTGTCACGTTCCTTCTAAAAGTGATTTATATGCAAAAGAATTTTACCTTCTCAGTAACTTTTCTGAGGACTCCCTCCCACAATTCACAATATAATTATATTTTTTCCTCGGAGTTATAGGAAAAATCCTACTTAAAGCAGACCACATCATTCCCCAAAGATGGCCAAGCGGTTGCTAGATTTTTATACGCTACTTAATCTGTCAGATGTTAACACTTCGCTGTAATCGTTCCCATGCTAAAGGTGGCTTACCACTGTGGAACGTTCCTAGCATTCTGAAAAAGAATTCAAAGGGAACAAAGGAAGAGATAATACAGCAACAAACAGCCCCAAATTAAAACCAGAGTGCTCATAAACTTCAAGACATCTTTTCACGAGAGCAGGCCCAGAGAGAGGACTGGGTGGAGGAGGAAAGCGGCTCTGGATACACTACCCAGACACAGCAGGGACATGTGGATCTAAGAAAGTGAAAGGACAATGGCAGACCCGCACCAACTCACCAACATCCCCCTGCATCAGGGAACCCAGACTCCGTGTTCTGACCCTGTGTCTCTCCTTACCACCTTTCTTCTTGGACAACATTCTACCGGTTCACACTGCACCGTGTGTGTAGAGTCAAGGGTATCAGGGCCATGTGTGATAGTGTTTGGTGTCTGATGGTAATAAGACTTGTGTGTGTGTGTGTGTGTGTGTGTGTGTGTGTGTGTGTGAACTGAGGTCGACAGGGTCATGTGTGTGAGATGACTGATGGTAATAGGGCATGAGATGTCTGATGGTAATAAGGGGGTGTGTATGTGTGTGTGATTGTCTGAGGATAACAGGGTACTGGCAATGTGTGTCTGATAGTAGTAAGGGGGTGTGTGTGGTGTCGTGTCTGATGGTAATAAAGCCTGGGAGGAGAAGAGCCCGAGGCAGGGCCACTGCAGTGTGAGAGGAGTTAGGGGCTCCGAGGACGACCAGCAGTGGGGAGTGATGGGAGGAGCACAGGGCCGGGGCCTCAGGAGCAGCAGGAGCAGGGGCCCTACAGGCACGGAGGGGAGGGCACGGGGGCCCTGCAGGGGGTTCTGCTCTGACCTGGCCATCCCCACGGTCCATTTTTGGTGACTACTGCAACCATGTACTGCAAGCAGAGCACAGGTGACACACGAAGGGGCCCCAGCAAGAGCACGCGGAAGAATTCCAGGCAGACCCTGCAACGCCATGATTCTGGGTTGAGTCGTGAGGGGCTTCGTGACCTGTGAGGCACCCAAGAACGACACAGGTGGGGGAATGCCTCGGCCCCACAGGGGCATGTAAGCCCCGAGTGCAGGGGACTGTCCCGAGGAGACACACATTTCGGGATCCCAAAGAGCTGGAGCACAGGCCTGGCATGCGGGAGCCCGGGGAGCCCTCGGTCTGGTCCCCAGCACCCCCTCAGCTTCCCAAGTGATTCCTGAGCACTGGGCCTCTGAGCACTACCAGGTGCTCCCTTAAAACAGCAACAGCAGTTAGGAACGGCCCCGACAGATGCAGCCTACAGGGGGCGAAGCGGGAGGAGGCAGCCCAGTGGGCCCCAGGGAAAGGCTCCAGGGAGGAGCCCGACAGGGAGGGCCTGGGCGGAGGAAGAGGGACCCGACCAGGGCAGAGAGCAAAGCACGAAGGCACGAACTTGGACGAGTCCCCTGCCGAATGGGGCCACCGCGGGAGCCACAACCAGTGTGGCAGCAGGGGGCGAGGGTGGGCACGGCAGCTGCCGAACCCACATCCTTGAACTCAAAGGCACTCAAAAGCACCAAAGCTGAAGATGACACCCAGGAATGGAGCCAGCTCCTTCTCCTGAAATCACATTTCCCAGCCCTCTCTACTCCCAAGAATGGTCTCTCCGGGCTGCGAGGGGCAGTTCCGACACCTCAGAACCGATTTCGGGGGCAGCGGGGGAAGTGGCATTATTTCATGAACACGGGCGATGTGGGCAGAAATGGGTGGGCTCTCCTCGGGGTGTAGAGACAGTCCCGGTGCTTGGCACGAATCCACTCCTGGGCTGTGCCCCCTGGGGGCCTGGCAGCTGGCACCCAGGTGGTCCATCTGAGTGCCAGGAAGCCGGGGCTGAGGAATGTGCCGAGGCGAGGCAGGTAGAACTCACCCCTGCTGGGCACCAGCAAGCGGGCAGCAGCCGGGAGCCACAGGGACCAGAAGGGCCAGGGAGGGCGAGGGCCAGCATGGTTGGGCGCCAGCCCTCTGCTCCTGAGAGACCTGCCCCGGCCCTTCGGCCCTTCCCTCGGGGCCCGCCACTCCCTGGAGCTGCCCGTGGGCACGCCTGACAGGAAGAGACCACCCAGGAGGCACTCCGTCCCTCACAAATACTACATCGGTCCCCCACCTCAGCTGAGGACAACACTAAATTTAAAGCCCACGGAGGCGGGAGGAGAGGCTGCACACCCTCCCTCCGCGCTGGGCCTGGGGAGTACACGCCAGGGACGGCCTAGAGCAGACACTTTCACAAACGGGGCTGGGGTAAGAGCGGCAGGGTCCCCTCTAAGCATGTGACAAAGGTGGCAATTCATATCTGTGTAATAAATATGAACTTTTAAAAAAATGGGGGGGGCTGGAGCGATAGCACAGCGGTAGAGTGTTTGCCTACCATGCGGACAACCCGGGTTCGATTCCCAGCATCCCATACGGTCCCTCGAGCAGCGCCAGGAGTGATTCCTGAGTGCATGAGCCAGGAGTAACCCTTGAGCATTGCCAGGTGTGACCCAAAAAGCAAAAAAAAAAAAAAAAAAAAAAAATTAAAAAAAGTACCCAGTATCTTTCTTTTAAAAAAGCACCAGTTGAGCCAGAGAAATAGTACGAAAAAGTATGGGGAACATACTTGCTTGCACTCGGCCAGCTCAGGTTCAACCCCCAGCACCACAGATGGTTCCCTGAGTAAGCCCTGAACACTGCTGAGTGTGGCAAAAGCCAAAAAGCAAAAATAGTGCTGGAACAACTGGAGAGTCATCTAGAGAGTCCTACTCACAAGGGAAAATTCCAAATGGATTAGGGGGTCTATGTGTGAAAAGGGGGGACCAGACGTACAGTTCAAAAGGCGGAGCATATGGCATGCAGGAGGCTCGGTTCAACTCTGAGCACCCCTAGAGAAGCCCCCCCAAGCACAGAGTCCTTAGTATCCCCTGAGCACTGCCAGGTGTGGCCAAAAAAACCATAAGAGCATTAAAAGAAAACATACGTAAAATCCTGGGAAGGAGAAAGCCTTACTAATTATAACTTCAAATCCAGAACTAGTAAAATGCTGGAAAATGATACACAAATATACATATTTAACCTACATTGTAGCACTGTCCTGTAGCACTATCCTTCATTTGTTCATCAATTTGAGCGGGCCCAGTAACATCTCCATTGTGAGACTTGTTACTGTGGCATATTGAATACATCAAGGGGAGCTTTGCCTTGCGGGTGAGATGCTCTCGGTAGCTTGCCGGGCTCTCCAAGAGGGGCGGAGAAATTGAACCCGGGTTAGCAGGGTCGGCAGCGTTCAAGGCAAATGCCCTACCCACTGTGCTATCGCTCCAGCCCATGGTTAAAAAAAAAAAATCACCGTATGCAAAAAACAATACAAGAAAAACACTACAAACTGGGAGATAATGTTTGTATGCATTGCAAAAGGGCAATACCCTTAAAACACAAAAGGCTCTTAAAATTGAGGTTCAAAGGATCTAAAAATTTTAGTTTTTAAAAAATTGAGGTTCAAAATCATTTAAACTCATTTATAAACAGAGAAACAGAGAAATGCAAATGAAAACACAGATGCCACCTTCCCCCTTGCAGAACAACAAAGACTAAAACCCTGAAAGCATTTCCTAATGGCAAGCAAGCTGGGAAAGAGGGCCTTCGTTCAGGCCTGGGGGACACCAGGCAGAGAAATCTGGCCCTTCTAACAAAAAAATACGCACTTATCTTTGGAACAAGCAATTTCACTTCTAGCTGCTGACCCTGATATGGGCCTGCAATAATAAGGAAATACATCTGCACAAGGTTGTTCTCCATCGTCTGCGACTGTAAACAATCTAAGTGGCCTATGTAAGAGAGTGGAGGAATACTACAGGTATGCCTGGGGCTGGAGTGATAGCATAGCTGGCAATGCACTAGTCTTGCACATCCCTGGCACCACATATGGTTCCCTGAGCCCACCAGGAGTAATCCTTGAGTGTGGAGCCAAGAGTTAAGCCCTGGGTACTGCCCAGTGTGACATAAAAAATAAAAAAGGGTATGTCCGCCCCAAAGGAGTACTATACAACTGTAAAAAGGAGTACGGGAAAACTATTTAACTGACATAAATGATTTCCAATATATATTGTTGTTGCTGGTTTTTTTTTAAGATTATTTCTCACATGCTACCTTCATGTAAGGAAAGTAGGTTTCATAGACATTCAGTGGCTCATTTGGGGGAAACAAATAAACCCCACACACAGGAAGGATAAACCAGAAGCTCAAGAAACAGGTTGCAGGAGGTGGGCTGAGCCAACAGGAGAGATGAAGGGGTCAGGACACTGGATTTTACATACTCCAATATAAGCCATCAATGAAAAGAAACATGTGGGAGGAATCCAAAATTCGATACAAACACTTGTAATACAGTTTCAAGAAATAGTTGCAGAGCCTGGCAAGCTTTCCGAGAGTATTGGATATGCCAAACACAGTAACAACAAAGTCTCCAATGGAGACCGTTACTGGGCCCGCTAGAGCAGATTGATGAATATGGGAGGACAGTGATACAGTGATACAAGAAATAAACTTGTAACTGTATTACAAGTGACATAACAAGCTCCAGCAGGGGAGAAAAGAATTAAGCCAAGGGGCTAGAGCAACGACATCCCAGCAGGTAGGGCATTTGCCTTGCATGCTGCCAACCCGGGTTCGATGTCCAGCATCCCACATGGTCCCCTGAGCACCGCCAGGAGTTAATTCCTGACTGCAGAGCCAGGAGTAACCCCAGGTGCATCGCCAGGTGTGACCCAAAAAAGAAAAAAAAAAAAACAAAGAAAAGAAAAGCCCAGTTTGGGAAACAGAATTGATAGATAGTTAGGCTCTGGACAAACACACCAATACTGTAATAAATTTAGGTAGCAAATTTATAAGGGTAGAGCCTAGCAATCCTGGAACTAGTTTAATGGGAGTAAATAAGTAAACACTGTAAATGATAAGAGCAGTTTATCATTGTTGGACAAGAACGTTACATCTGCACAGGGTGACATCGGTGGCAGGAGGATAGCTCAAAAAGAAATTTTTTTTTGAGCTATCCTCCAAGACAAATTTATTAAATTAGTGACATATAAGAATTCTGAATGTGAATCAAAGGCAACATTATGGAAATGCTTTTATATGCACAAATAGAGGACAGGAAGAAAGAACTCTAAGTGAGTACTCATGCATGGTTGGTGCACAGTTAGTTAGTGTATTTCTAAGCTCTGTCCTGAGAAGGGCTAGAACCCATTGCCAGGCCCTATCCCCTGAAACACACTCACCAATGAAAGGAACCGGGTCACACAAATCCAAGTTAATCAGGGGCTGGGGGCATCACACAAGGGGGTGCTTGGCACCAGCACGGAGCCATCAGTCAGGCCCATACCACCAGGGCCAAGTACTGCCAGCCACGGTCCCTCGATCCCCCTGAGCACTGCTGGGGAGTCTCCACTCCCTCAAAAGCGTCCCCCCTCACCACTACCTCCCCCCTCCGCAAACAATATAAAGTATAATTAACACTGTAATTAATGGGGAAAGAGACAGTTAATGTTGATGTCTAGGCAGGTAAACAAGGGCTGTGGACTGTAACTCGTGGTAGGGCATATGCCTGGCACATCTATGGCTCTCTGAGTTTGATGCCCAGTGTGGGACAAAAATAAATTTAAATGCAACCCAAAAAAGCATCAGGGGGGCCAGAGCAAAAGTCTAGTAGGTAGGGCACCTGCCTTGCATGTAACCAGCATCCCATTCGGTCTCCCAAGCACCACCAGAAGTAATTCCTATCCTAAGTGCAGAGCCAGGAATAACCCCTGAGCACCATAGCCCAAAAACAAACAAACAAGGCAACAGTATCTTCCAAGAAGAATCAGAACTGGGTGCTAGCTGCAATTTGATCAGCCATTCAAAAGCTGCACAAATCATCACAGTTTACGGAGTTTCAATAGCTCAACACTCTCTTCATCACCCGATCCCTCCACACCTGTTCTTATTCTTCAGGCCTCCAATTCAGATCGTCAAACAGAAAGACAGTCTTCCCCAAGCAGCCGCCTGCAAACTGGTGGTGAAGAATGAGGAAGCGCCCTGACAGACTCCCCCACACACACTGCGCAATGAGCAAGAGCCAGGACAGAAACGAAACTCACGTTGTTTCCTCTGATGCCACACCTGGCTACTCCAGGCAGTACTGAGGAATCGTCTGGGGCCAGGGATGGACGGCAACCCTCCTGCATGCAAAGCATGTGCTCAGCCTTTGACACAAGTCAACCACAGGAAGAGAATCACACAAAAGACTTCTCTGGCAAAGTGTAAAAGATCATAAAAAGATACTGAGAAGTCGAATAAAGGAGCTATTTGTTCTCTGTTTACCTCCCACATTGGTTATAACACTGAAACACTTCATCTTTAATAGAAAATGTATATGAAAAACAAATCTCGGGCTGAAAAATCCACACGACAATCCATACAAAATCTATTATCAAGAGAGCAATGGCAGTTACAAAATTAGGTTTCATAAATCATAAACTTTCAATGCATATCTTATAAATGCCGTTCCTAAGGCAACTATCTTGGTGGTGGTGGTATTCGGCCACGCCAGAAGGTGTTTGCAGAACCGTGCCACGCCAGGATTCGAACCTGGACCTCCCTCACGCAAAAAAGCACGCACTCCAGCTCTTCAAGCCATCTCTCACACTCCACGGTGACTTTCAACCCAGAATGCTAAAGACCTCATTTCAAACATCGGTGTTTACAGCTGGACCCTCTCTGGAACCTGGTCCCACCTAGCATCCTAGGACAGCATCAGGCCAGGTAGGCACAGGGGGAGAGCCGCACTCCACAGCCAACCCCATCTGGCCGGCGACGGCTCTGCGAGCTTTCAGGTCCCAGGAACATTACTGATCTCGCTCAGCCTCGGGCCCCCCACACTCCAGAATTGGTTATACCAGAATTGGCAGAGCTGGGAGATGCTAGATGATTTCACTAACGCATGGAATGAGCTGGAATGGGGCCCCCGCACTGGGTCAGTGTCCCCGTGCGTCTCTCAGAGATTCCTCCCTAGCGGCGTTATTCCGATATTCTAATACGACCCTTCTCTCTCCCCATACGCGCTGCTCTTTGTTCACTCAAACTGCAGAAATGAAAATGAATATGTCATTGGTCGATAAAACCCAGCTCCCCCCGTGGCCTGTGACCGCTAACCTTCGGCAGGTGCATCTGTCACCCTCCCTCCAGGCGACTCGGCAAGTAGCAGCCAGAACGTACCCGTCAGAGGTTAAGTGTAACTGTTTGCTTCTCCCATCTCGGAGTGAAACCCAGAGTAGTCCTGGTCCACCGTTTCCTCCTCGGACCTTCCCTACTCTTCCCTACTCGTGGGACAGGAAGGCAGCATGACACCCAGCCCTCCCGATCCCCCCTCTGCAAGCCCCTTCCCAGCCCATGGCACTGCCCCCGCCCTTGCTTTCGTGCTCACTGATTTATCCTGGCGCCAGGAACAGTCCTGGGAGTATGCAACATCAACGGCACGCTCAATGATGAAATGCACGAAATAATCCCAGAAAAGGGACAAGAAACAAAAATACAAACTACTCTATGCCAAACTGAAAAGGGCTTATTTTTTTTTTTCAAACTTTCAATAACTTAAATTCACTTCAAACGTTAAGTTTTGCTGGACTGAAGCGATAGTACAGCCAGTAGGGTGTTTGCGTTGCACACGGCCAACCCGGGTTCAATCCCTGGCACCCCATATGGTCCCCCAAGTCCCGCCAGGAGTGATCCCTGAGTGCAGAGCCAGAAGGAAACCCTGAGCCCTGGGCACTGCCAGGTGTGGTCCAATAATAAAACCAACCAACCAAACAAACAAACAAAAACATTGAAGTTTCGCAGACTGGGAGACAGTCCAACGGCTGAGGCTGGCATCCTTGCGTGCAGCAAGGCCAGGTTTGGTCCCAGCACCACCAGCTGCCACCCCTCAGCACTGATTGGGAGGAGCCCCGGAGCACAGTCAGTGTGGCCCAGAAAACCAAAATGAAAAATAATTTCTTAAATAAAATCACTGCTTAAAGCAAATCTTCAGGGTCCAGACCGAGGCTCGACCCCCGGCACCTCGACAGAGATAAGGAAATGCAGATCCTCAGGACAGACCACGCTCAGTGAACGCTTGCTTCTGTGTATATTCGTGCAAGAACCCCCAAGATCAAGACAGAGGCCACTTTCTGCACGTGCTAATGCCCCCACGGAGGTAACACCTGTCTGACGTCTAACGCTACCACCACTGCGGGCAGCAGCGGCCTCAAAAGCTGACGAGCGGGGCTGGAGCGATAGCACAGCAGGGAGGGCTTGTTTGCCTTGCACACACAGTCGACCCAGGTTCGATTCTCAGCATCCAATATGGTCCCCCAAGCACCGCCAGGAGTGATTCCTGAGTGAAGAGCCAGGAGTAACCACTGAGCATTGTTGAGTGTGATCCAAAAAGAAAAAAACAAAAACAAAAACTGACGAACATCTACTCATGAACCCATGAGCACTGATCCACCTAGGGTGATGCCAGGGCCTGCCAGAGGCCTGTTTGGGGATTGGAGGAAGCAGAGCTTTGGGTACAGTCTCGGGCAAGCACCCTGGTATACATATTCACAGATCTGCACAAAGTTTTTGTCTGGGCTGTTTGGGGGGGTGGTGGGGTGGGGCTTGTGGGATTGGGGGGGGAGGTAGGAAGAGGCATACAGCATGGGTAGTTAATCCCTTAGATTGGGGCGACATGGGGACCAAAAAAATAAAAGGCAGTGCCGTTGTGAGAACATAAACTGGAATGACCTTTCTGGAAGGCAAACTGGCCACAGGCACAAGGAGCCTAAAAATATCTGTGCCCCGTGAGTAATCTACTTCAAGGAAACTTCTTACTGGGCACTTACACATGCCAGGGTCCCTTCTTAAGTGCTTTACATGTATATTAACACACTTGACTTATTCTAAGAGGAAAAACAGAGACTTGGCAGTGTGGTTAGAGGGCTGCCAGCCATCCATCATTAGGAAACACAAAAATAAAAGTAGTAAGCAAAGTTAAAGTAGCTAGAAGAGGGGAATGACTAAAATGTTCTGGGCTTCTGTGAAAGCAAACACTACTGACTTTCTGTGAAAGTAAATACTACTGCAGTCACTGCAAAGTCTTCCAAGAGCATTAAAGATACCAAAGAAGTTAGGCAATGGCAGGTGCATAAGAATGTCAACTTGGCTCTTAAAAAGGTACGTGGTGGGGACAGAGTGACAGGACAGCCGGTAGGGCAAGTGCCCTTCCTCTTATGGCTCCCTGAGCATCACCTAGAGTAATTCCTGAGTGCAGAGCCAGGAGTAACCCCTGAGTGTCACCAGTTTTAGCCTAAAAACAAAACACAAATCAATTAATCAAAAAAAGTGTATTAATAATAAAATACTGTGTGCGTTTTTTTTTTAAAAAAAGGTACAGGGTGGGTTCAGAGCGAGAATACAATGGATAGGGCTTTTGCTGTGCACATGGCTGACCCAGTTTCAATCCCTAGGTCCCCATATGGCCCCCTGAACCCACCAGGTGTGATTCCTGAGCACAGAACCAGGAGTAAGTCCTGAGCACCGCCAAAAACAAAACAAACAAATATGCACATGGGGGCAGAGAGAGAGTACAAGGGTCAAAGAGCTTGGGCACCCCGTTCAATCCAGGAATGACCCCTGACAGAGCCAAGCGTATGCCCTGAGCACTGCCAGGGGTGGTCCAAAAACCAAAGATACAGATACACACTTTATAAACTCCGAGTTCTCTCTGTAAGACTTGGGTATACCTTACTTCCCACTTTTCCTATTATTTTTCTCCATCAAAATGTATTTGATTAAACTGACTGAGGAGCAGTTGTGTCTAGTCGAATGCCGAGACAGAAGGAGCTGCTGCCATTTCATTGGGACGACAGCGCAGCTCCACTTGGGATGGGGGGAGCACCAGGGAAGTCCAGTGAGCCTGGGATTTGGGGTGGGCCCATCTCAGCAAAGCTCTGCATTGGCTGACTGTAGCGGATCATCTCTGGGTTGCAGGGGAGCTTCCTCAGAAGCCCAGGGAAAGCCTCCGCTCACAGCCCGAGGGGCCGATTATACAAGGCACCCTGGGCAAGTGTTCTTTCCCCTCTCCACAAAACCGCCCCAGGCTGGCTCGGGCTGGGAATCCCGAACACCAAGGATGCTTCCAAGTTCAACAGCTTCCAACCTCCAGCCAGAGGAAGCTGCTTCCATCAGCCCTGCTGCCGGCCTGAAAAGGACCAGGGAGGGTCCCTGGAAGGTCTGCGTCGAAACTTTTCATACTTCCAGGCCACATAAACCCACATAAAGCTCACTAAATCCTTGACTTTGAAAAATTCTACTTAGGGGCCAGAGCCATAGTACAGCGGGTAGGACACTGGCCTGGCCAACCTGGGTTTCACCCCTGGCACCCCAAAGGGTCCCTGGGGCCCACCAGGAGTGATCCTTGGGTGCAGAGCCAGGAGTAAGCCTGAACAACACCAGGTGTGGCCCCCAAAAAGATTTCTCTTTACAGGCCAGGAAGAGAACTCAATGGGCTAGAGCACGTGCTTTGCAGCAGAAAGCGTAGGTTGCAGAAAGCGTAGGTTCAATCCCCGGCATCACCTGGTCCCCTCAGCACCATCAGGAATGACCCCTGAGCATGGAGTTGGGACCAGTCTCCAAGTACCACTAGATGTCGGCTCCCCCCCCCCCAAAAAAACAAGATAAATCCAAAATTAAATTCTTGAAGAAATAACATTATCAGGAACCATCCAGGTAAAGGGAATTCTCGGCCAGTTCCTTTACGGATGGCCCAGGCCGCGAACGCAAAGAAAACCTAAGCACTGGGGTTTAAGACACCCCTTGAAAACCTTGGGGACAGTCCCCACATACGCAAGTGGGACTTATCTGGTCTGGGACCCATCCAGCTGTGCGAGGGCATACTCCTATCTCTCTGCCCAAGCACTCTTCCAGGCGGTGCCAAGGAAACCATGAACAGTGACTGGGTCGAACCCAGGCTGCCGGCATGCGGGCAAGTGCCTTATCTGCCGGGCCCAAGTGTCATTTATTTATATAATTAAGACATGCCATGTACTCATTAATACATGAGTGACAATTTGCTATATTCAAAGATCACTTCTTTCATGGCACAATAAACACGACGGTAAGCAATGACCATCGGGAAAATGTACAGACATCCAAAGAACTGCCACATCGCAACTTAAATCTACAAGGGGGCACTTATTTAGCTCAGCGGTAGAGGAGATGCCTCTGCCACATCTGTATGTGAACACAGGGTCAGCCAGCAGCCACCACCCCCTCCCCGAAAAAAAGCCATTTCCTAATAAAGTATTGAATTTTTGTACAGTAAGCCACCATTACTAATTTTTCTAACTTTTGAGATCCGAAACATCCTTTTGTTGTTGTTGTTGTTATTGTTGTTGTTGTTGTTGTTTGGGGGAGGTTGGGCCACATCTGGTGATGCTCAGGAGGGCACTCCTGGCTTGCACTCAGGAATTGTTCCTGACTATGCTTAGGGAATCAAATGGGATGCTGGGAACTGAACCCAGGCCGGATGCCTACAAGGCAACCACCCTACCCGCCATACTCCATCTCTGGCCCCAGATGGAACCCTCTGCCCAGTCATAAAACACAGGCTCAAAAAAACGTATTTCAGTCATTGCCACAGCTGTGAAGTTACCCAAATTTCTGTGACAAAGTGGAGCGACCCTTGCTTTGTCCTACTTTACCTAAGTTGACATTTAAATCTTATTATAAAATCTACAACAATTTACATAGAGTTTTTCATGGTGAAAGCATCACGTTCCCTACACTGAGAGGAGGAAAAAAAAAAAATCCGGGCATTCAACTTAGTAACCTATCAAATCTCCACCTTGCACAACAGGGCACACTTCGGATGTAACTAAAATAGCCCTTTGAAACCAGTGTTTATGTAACCACCGAAGGTTCTGGTTGGAGTCTATACTAACCTAGATCTCTGGGTCCCCCTTCTTCTGACTGCCCAGAGCGTGTCATGGGATCGAAGGAAGAGAAGCCCTGCCGGCAAGATTTGGTGCTTCCAAACTTCGGTTTTCACATGAACTCAAAAGTACGGGGAGGGGGGAAAAAAAAAAGAAAAAGAAAAAAGAAAAAGAAAACCACCGGCTGGAGGTAATAAACAAGAACTTGGGATCATTTGCTCTTTAATTACACGCGGGAAGATTGCAACAGTCTGACCGGTCCTGCCCAATTGTTACACAAAATAGAGACGCGGCTGCTGTCCCTCTCTACATGGGGGCCGGCTCTGCGCACCGTCCAGCCTGGAAATAAACGCAGTGAAACTAGACCCAACTGTGCCCCCCTCCCCAGCCGTGCTCGGCACCCACAGGAGCACACAGCAAGGGGGAGGGGGGGGGGGGGCTTGACACGGCTTTTCTCTCCCAGGGCCAGCAGAGGGAGACGAAGACATCTGGCCTGGTCGTGCGGCGTTTCCGTCAAATTGGGGAGGGCGGGGGGAGCGGCCGCGGAGGCTGTATTTAAATGCCCTGCTGTCAATCAAAGGACACTTCCCACAATCACAGCGCCCCGGATCCGCGCGTGCCCTCCGGGAGGGAGCGGTGGGGGGTGGGGGGGAAGCATACTCCGACCCGGATCCCCCCACCCACCCCGATCGGGAGGTGGGGGGGCGGCTCGGGAGCCCTCCCTCGCCCGAGGGGGCCCGCCGGCGCGGCCCGCACCCCCAAATAAGGACTTCGGGCGTCCGAGCCCAACTAGTTTCTTTGTTTAAATGCCTGGCGAGTCCCTCCCACGCCCGCGGTCCCCGGGCTGTGGCGCCGCCCTGGAGGAGCCTCGCACTTTGATTACAAAACACACGGCGAGCCGGCCGGCAGCGCGGCGGCGGCGGCGGCGGCGGCGGCCCCGGCTCGCGCAAACGTCAAAAGCCGCCGCGGGACGGCCGCTCGCCGCCGCAGGTCGGCCGGGCACGGCGGGGACGGACGGACGCGGCGGGGGCGGGGGCGGGGGCCGGGGGTGCGCGCACCGGGGGCGTCCCACTCTTTGTAAAGTTTCGGCGGCCGCCGCCCACGCCCCTCCGCGGCACAACCCACCCCCCCGCAACCACCCACCCCCCCACCCACCCCCGGGCCCGGGGGGTGGGGGGGGACCCAAACTTCCGACTGGCATCTTTTGAAGTGCCCGCGACCGCCTCATCTGTTGCTCTGTTTACGCCGGCGCGGCCGCCGCCGCCGCCGCCGCCGCCCCCCGCGCGAGGAAGTTTGATCAAGAGCCGCGAAGGGGGCGCGACGGGAACCCCCGCGGTGGGGGAGGGGAGCGGGGCCCTTTCGGCAGAGCCGGGACGGGCCGGGGGCCGCCGTGCGCGTGGGGAGGGGGGCGGGGGAGAACAGCCCCGCGGCGGCGCGGCCCGAGCCCCGGGGGCGTCCCGGGCCCCGCGCCCCCCGCGGCCCCCCGGGGCAGGGCAGCGCGGCCGGGGCGGCGGCCGGACGCGACCCGGGGCGGCGGGCCCGAGCGGCGCAGCGCCCGCCGCGTCCCCGCGCCCCGGGGTCTCCCCCCCGCCCCCGCGCCCACCCCCCCGGGCAACTTCGCCGGCGGTCCCCTTTGTTCCCGTGGGTCGCGGCGACTCTTCCCCCGCCGGCCCCACTCGCCCCGCCGCCCCGGCCCCCCGCGGCCGCGAGCCCCGGCCCCCCGCGCGCCCCTCCGGCCGGCCGCCCGCCAGCCGGGCAAGCCAGGCAGCCGGCGGCCGGCCCGGGGGGTGCCCGGGGCGCGCGGCGCGCGGGGCCGGCGGGGGGCGCGGGCGGCCGGGGCGGCGGTTGGCTGGCCGGGGGGCCGGCGCCGGCGGGTTTATTTACCTGCCGTGGAACCAGTCCTTGCAGCGATCGCACTCGATCATGAAGCGGCTCACGTCGTACGGCTGCCGGCACACGCAGTACACGGGCGGGGGCGGCGGGGGCGCCGAGGCCCGGCCCGGCGCCGCCACGGCCACGGCGGCCGCGGCGGCCCCCGCCGCTGCTGCTCCCGCGGCCACCGCCGCCGCCGCTCCGGCCATCTTTAAAACACACACACACGCACGCTCGCTCCCTCGCTCGCTCGCTGGCTCCGCTCGCCGCCTGCCAGCGCCGCCTCCTGCAGCAGCCGGAGCAGCAGCAGCGGCGGCCGCGGCGGCGGCGGCGGCGGCGCGGCGGCGGCGGCGGCGGCGGCGGCGCCGGCTCCAGTGCGCGCGCGCGAGGCGGCGGGCGGGGGCGCGCGCCCGGCTCCTTCCGGCGCTCGGCGGCTCGTGCACGGCGGGCGGGCGCGCGCGGCGGCGGCGGCGGCGGCGGTGGCGGCCGCGGCCGGGCCGAGGCTTTCTGAGGACACGGAGCGGCGGCGGCGCGCGCGGGCCGAGCCGGCCGGGTTATTTCTGGGTGCGGGCCCGAGGCCCGGCCAGTGCCCGCGCCCAGGGGAGCGCCGCTCGCCGCCGGCCGGGCTCGCGGGGCAGGGCAGCGGCGGGGCACGCCTGGCCCTGTCCAGCTTCTGGACGGGACTGGAGGGGTGGGAGATTTGGGGATGCTGGGGGAGGGCGGGTGTCAAACTTCGGAGCCGGCTCCCCTCTGCCCGAATTGCCCCGCCGGCCGCCTGGGAAAGTCGCCGGAGCCGCTCTGCGGGTGCGGGAGCTGAGCTGATCCCCGGGATGGGCGCCCCTTCGAAGGGCCGAGCCGAGGGGGACCGACCCGGACACGGGGCTGCGGTGGGACCCCGAACCACACACACACACACACACACACACCGAAGGAAGCCGCGCAGTTAGCAGCAACGACCACGAAGACGTTCCCGTCCCAACTTTGGAAGATGAGAGGGAACGGTCACGCCGACAGGGGACCCGGGGATGCTCCAGGTGCCGGACGATACGAGCCTCCTATTAGGTCCTTAATACAGCCATTGTTCGACAGATGAGCTTTGCGAGCCCTTTTTTTGGGGGGGGGTCTTTTTTTCTTGGTTAGGGTTTTTATTTGTTGGGGTGCCGCACCTGGCGGTGCTTGTGGGCGACCCAAAGTGGTACCCGGGATGGAATCCATTCGCCGTCAGCCACGTGCAGGGCAAGCCCCCTACCCGCTGCACTTATCGCGCCCCGGGACCCCAACCTGAATTTTTAAGATACAAACCCAAGACCACAATCAGCTGATGTATAGAGACTAAAGAAAGACTTAAGCTTTGGAGTCCTAACTCCACGAATTGAAGACCAACCATCCAATCCGATTGGCTGAATTTGGTAGGCATTTCTCTCGAGGGGAAATGTTCCCCGCTAGCTCTCGCCTAATTGTAAGTTGCCGGGTGTCCTAACTTCCACTGACAAAGCCTAGTCTCCCAGGCCCAAAATGGAGCTACATTTTTAGGTCTCTTGACGAGAAGAGTGCAGTCTCTGCCCCCGCGCCTGGGTGTTCCTTCCCGGAGTCCCTTGGAGGGGAGCGGGTTGAGCTTTCCTCCCGGCCCCGACCAGGGCTACGGCAGCCGAAGACCTCCAGGACCAGCCACCACCATGCTGAGACCACTCTCCGCACACCTGAAGGTACTGGCAGAGGGACAAAGCCACGCGGGTTCCGGGGCCGAGACCTCCAAGCCTACTCGATTTGGAGTCGAGCATCTTCCACCCAGATCCTCCAAGTTCCAGTAGGCGGGGGTCACACCCACCACCTGGCCCCCTGGCGCCGTGTAATCCCATCAGCGGCCAAGACTCAGAGACTATAAAATCCAGATCCCGAAACCGCGCGGCCGCAATTTATTATCTCATTCCTACTTTGGACAAACTTGCAGGCTATCGAATGTAGCCTGCCCACAGGGCAGAGTCTGGCAAACTCCCCGTGGCCTACCAAATATGCCAAATACCAGTAACAATGATGGGTCTCATTCTCCTAAAGAGCCGTGAATATAATCTCAGGGCTAGGATGAAAGAGACGTTACTGGGGCCTGCTCGAGGCAATCGACGATTAACAGGATGATGAAATGAAATGAAATGAAATGGTTCAGCATCTAGCCCCACCATCCAGCCTCCCCCCCAAAAAAAACCCACCCCCGGACCATATCACAGCTGGGCATGTTCTTGGCAGGATAAGAAACTCCTGGAAAATATGATAGCCCACAAAATGAACGAGTTCCAAACACTTCTGCCTTGGGCCTATATTTAGGAGTCTTGTTTAGGACCTTATTTAGGTAGATCCAATGGAGGTGTCAAGGTAATAGCATCTGCCTGAACCACATCACAGGTTTTCTAAGAAGCACGGGACGTGGTGCGTTTTCTTCAAAGTTAGATGGCGAGGGTGCAAGTGGCAGGACAGCAGCATGGTGTCAGAAGGGGGAGGCGGCAGAAGGCAGGTTGGAGTCAGGGAGAAAAGCACGTCCGCCCCCAGACGCCTGGGTGGTGCTTTCTCCAGAACCCTAGAGGGCCCTGCAGGGGGCCTGAGGCAGCAGCAGGGAGGGGAGATTGGTTACAACCCACAGGACCCAGCCAATCTGTATGTTTAGGAAAAGAAGAGCCGATTTTTCACTGTTGAGGACCAGAATTACAGACAGGGGAAGAAGCAGAATGAACCTTTTGGTGGGGGACAGGAAATGCATCTATTTTTTATGTTTGAAAATAGAACTAGGTGTGTCCATGCCTACATAGGTTACCCACTGGAGGAGCCCTGGCTGCAAGCCATGAGTACATCTAACCTAGATCTTGACTTTTAAATCCTTTCTCCTTTTCATTTAGTTTTCTTGGCAGATGGCTGCTGGCAAGACTGGCATAGGGAAGTACAGGATGACCCCAGAGCTTCTAATTGTGCCAGAAAACAGGGCCATGTCAAAGGGACACAGCCTGGCCTGGAAGGTAGGTCAGTGGTAGGGAGTATGTGTTGCATGTCTGATGAGGCCCTGCATTCAGTCCTTGACACTTGCGCCAACAAAAAGCTACACTGAATCTTCACAGGGATGTAGCTCAGCTCAGTAGGAAAGCGGGCGCTCGCTCACACACATACACACACACACACACACACACACACACACACACACACACTAACTTGTGTCCTAGTGGCCAAATCTGGAACCAAATTAAACTTCAAGATAAATATCAAATAGACTTGCTCTCTCCCCCGTGTTCTTCCTTGAACATGTATCTCTCTTTCTGCTTGTTTTTCCAATCTGGGAAAGCCCGGATACTCTCTTGAACACACATTCCTCTTTCTCTCCCCTCTTATTTTTCTAAGTAATTCTATAAAAATTATCTGCATCACTAAAAAAAAATATCTGCATCCCTTTGGAGCGATAGCACAGCAGTAGGGCGTTTGCCTTGCACGCAGCCAACACAGCCGACCCGATTTCGATTCCTCCGCCCCTCTCGGAGAGCCCAGCAAGCTACCGAGAGTATCTCACCCGCTTGACGTATTCGATATGCCAGACACAGTAACAACAAAGTCTCCAGTGGAGACGTTACTGGGCCCACTCAAACAAATCTATAATCAAGGGAGGGCCTTTACCTTTACCTTTACTAAAAAAAAAAAAAAGTAAGAAATAATGAATTCTAACCCCACCGAGTTTCACCGGGGAAATCATGTATGGATACATAAATTGCAAGTTTCAAAAGGATTAGAATACATAGTTTCAAAATACCTCCCAGGAGCAAGAGCAATAGTACAGCAGGTAGGATGCTACCCTTGCACACAGCCAACCTGGGTTCGATCTCCAGTATTCCATACAGTCCTCCAAGCAGGAGCAATTCCTGAGTGCAAAACCAGGAGTAACACAAGTATTGCTAGGTTGCCTCCCTCCCCCCAAAAAAATACCTACCAAAAAATAAATAGAAAATGAATTAGAGTCTCTTCACTATTCAGGGGCCAGAGACATAGTACAACTGGCAAGGTATTCGTCTTGCATACAGCTGATCCCATGCCCCATATTGTCTCCCAAAACCCCACCAGCAGTGATCCCTGAACACAGAACCAGGAGTAAGCCCTGAGTTCAGTTGAGTATGGCCCCAAACAAACCCAAATCAAAAGTATTACAGGAAGTCTCTGGCAGGTACCCCCTTAAGGGACCAGGTGCCATGACTTGAGGTCCTGCACCCCGGTGAGAATACAAACGTTCTCTGCTCCACTCCCCTGAGTATCTAATTAGGGCTCCTTATAAAGGTCTGTACTGAAAATCAACCACAGAAGCCTGGGGCGTGAGTCATACTCTCAGGAGTCTAAGGCTCTGGGTCCTGTCCTCAGCACCCAGGGCATGAAAAAGTAAGAATAAGGAGATGACAACTCTGTTAGAAAAGGTTAAAGAAATTGAAACCAGAAAAGATCTGACCTTGAGAAGAAAGGGATGAAGGTTGGAACTCTGAGTAATGCCCACATTTTAGTAACAAGCTCCACGCATAGTAATTAAGAGCATGCGCTAGATTCCACAACCTACCAGCCCTGTGACAACTTGCAGATTCTTGGGTTTGTGCTTTCTCATTTTCGTGGGGATGAAAATAATAATCTACCTTACAGAGCTGAGTGCATCAACTGAGATAACAAAATGCTGGCCACCATTCCGGGTATATAATAACCCACACAGCTATTCGCTATAATTAGGAATCATTATTTTGTACTTGTTTATTAATAATAATAGGGGACCAAACGGCACCTAGAGAATTTGGAGAGAAAACTAAAGAGTACTATCCAAAAAAAAAAAAGAAAGAAAGAAAAAAAAGAGAGAATTTCACAAAGAAATTAACTTCAAGACACCCCCACCCCACACTGCCTCTGTGCCAGCATTGGTTGGCAAGAACAAAAGACATTCCCTTTCCACCACCTTTCTCCTAGAATATCTGCTTTAGCTCTTTATTTCCATATCAGCTCTGAACTGCTCTTTTGTTGGTTGCTAACACTCTACTTGCCTATAAACCTTCTTTCTTCTGAAAAGAAGTGATTGTTTCTGGTAACAGCTCCGGTGGTTAACAGTCTCGGGCTGGAGCGATAGCACAGCAGGTAGGGCGTTTGCCTTGCACGCGGCCAAGCCGGGTTCGATTCCTCTGCCCCTCTCGAAGAGCGCGGCAAGCTACCGAGAGTATCCCGCCCTCATGGCAGAGCCTGGCAAGCTCCCCATGGTGTATTCGATATGCCAAAAACAGTAACAACAAGTCTCACAATGGAGACGTTACTGGTGCCCCCTCGAGCAAATTGATGAACAGTGGGAGGACAGTGCTACAGTGCGGTGCTACAACAGCTCTGGTTCCTACTAAGACCAGTACTTGTTCTTCCCCAATACTGCAGTTCTCCCCCTCCTTCTTCCTCCTCCTGAATGCAGGTGTGGTCCCCCCCTCACCCCCGCCTCAAGCCCCATATACCTGAGTAAGGGGCTTTCCATACAGAATATTGAAACTGCCCTATTTACTACTTTGTGCCTTACCCCAGATTTCAGTCATTGCCTGTGCTTTGGCTTCCAACGAAGTATATTTACTTCCTTTTCCCAAATACAACTGACAGAGCCTATTTCTGAAAGGTTATACATAATTGGGGGGGGTGCTGAATAATTTTTTAAAAATTAACAATAGAGGGGCTGGAGCAATAGTACAGTGGGGTAGGGCGTTTGCCTTGCACATAGCCGACCCAGGTTCAATTCTTAGCATCCCATATGGTCCCCTGAGCAACGCCAGGGGTAATTCCTGAGTGCAGAGCCAGGAGTAACCCCTGTGCATCGCCGGCTGTGACCCAAAAAGAAAAAAAAATTAACAATAGACAGGAAAATTTAGCAGCAACATCAGACATTTGTGGTGTGGGGGAGGGGTTGTTGGGCCACACCCAGGGGTGCTCAAGTGCTCCTGGCTCTGCACTCAGGAATCATTCCTGGTGGGCTCAGAGAACCATATGGGGTACCGGGGATCAACCCAGGTCCACCATATGCAAGGCAAAGGCCCTACCCACTGTACTACCTCTCTGGACCCAAGACATTTCTTTGAATCAAGGTCTGTCGTATGCAAAGCAGTTAAAATATCCAGAAATAGCCTCTTCCTCAAGTGACCTTCATCCCTTGGTCAATCATGGAATTCCCATTGATAGTGATTCCTTAAAGGTGTGTGGGCAGGGCATGAGAGGGCGGGTGGGTAGGGTCCTCTCTTCTCAGAAGGCTCCTCAACAAGAATCGACCTGCTAGGTTTTCCAGGGATGACAGTTTCTGTGGCATAACTGAAAAAAAAAATGTTCTGGAAAATTCCATACTCAGGCTTCCATCGTCAACTAAGTGTGGACCAGGTTTTCTGCCAAAACCAAAACGCAACCTGAAGTCTGTGTAATTTTGACTGAGCATCTCTTTTGGTCTCTTCATTTACTGGGGTTTTCTGTTTTCAGAGTAGCCACTCATGTTCCATGGCACAAGTCAACAAGGGAATGCCGCATTTCCCCGCTGGCCTGCTTTAAATGAGACTAATTTCCTCTTGGAAAGCACTTTATGCTCCTTGAGCCTCAGAATAGCCTGGCCATGGGATTATGCACAGTAGGCAAGGGACAGTCTGCTTCAGGTTGTGGTAAGAAGACAAATGTTCTCATCTGACAGCGCAACAGGGAGAAGAGTGTCTGGACCAGCCAGAGGAGATCTCGAAGAGGGGTGCTTGGTGGGTGCTGGGAGAAATGAGAGCAAAGTCTCAACAAGGTCTCAGGCAGGACCCAACACACAGAATTCCATAGCCTCGGGGAAAATCTGCTGCCTACTCTTCCTCTGTCCCGTGAACGGGGGGGAAATTCTAAACTGACAGTCCCAGTTACAGGTGCTAATACAGGACTGTCATATTGATGAATATATTTAATCAGAGCACAAATCTAAGAATAAAACAGTGTGGAGAAAGCGATATAAATGAAGACAGAGTCGAGCTATGTGTGACATTAGTGAAGAAAAGGCATCAGCGGTGGAAACTGACATTATCTGCCTCTCAAGGGATACGGGAGAAAGTTCCCAGCATCACTTACCAAGTTTTCTCCTAAAACTGTTTAACCTGAATGTGATTAAACCTTTCGACTGAACCGGCAATTTATAGGAAATTCAGGAGATAGAGCAGAATTGCCTGATACCACAGGGATTAAGATCTATCTAAAATGTGAATCATTCCACAAGACAACTGCCTTCATTACTTTTAAATCGTCATTTAAAAAAAAAAAATGTGTTAAGGAGAGGGAAGAAGCACTGATCTAGATAAAAAAAAAAAAAAGACTTGTGTAAATAACCAGATAAAATGCATGAGCCTTGATCCTGATTCCAAAATGCTAGTAGAAAAGACAAGATGAGGGATAATAGGAATTTCAATATAACATGGGTATTAGATTCAACCAATGTTTATTTTCTTGGGTGTGTGTGATATGCCTTGTAGACAAATATTCTTACCTTCAGGAGACATACACTGTTTGAAAATGTGAAACTTTCTTATGCCAACTCTTCCTTTGAGCCAGCAAGACAATAAAAGAGGAAAGAAAGGGACGAGTAAAGCTAATAAAACAGTATCAGTTTTTGAAACTAGGTAATAATGCATATCCATGTTCATTATATTAATCTTTTAATTGTTTTTTTTGGGTCAGGTGAATGAGACCAGTTGTAGTTACTGTCTCATTTGCCAAGGTGTCGAAAATCAGATGGGCTGGTCACGTAATGAGATTTAAAGACGACCGTTGGACTAGAGCTGTTACTGATTGGATTCCACGGGATGTCAAGAGACCGCGTGGCCGCCCACCTACCAGATGGTCAGACTTCTTTGTCAAGGTCATGAACGATCGGTTTGAGGCCCTCCATGTTCCCGGAGCGAAGAGATGCCATTGGGCTACACTAGCACGCGACAGGGACAAATGGAGACGTTACTGGCGCCCGCTCGAGCAAATCGACGACTAACGGGAAGTTAAGTGATTTAAGTGAATTGTTTTTTTTACTTTTTAAATTTTTTCATAGAAATTTTTTAGATATTTTTGGGGGACGGGGGATAGGGCAGAGAGATGCACTCAGCAGTGTTTAGGGATCAAGCCAGACCCCCACATGCAAAGCATCTCCTCCGGCCTTCTCAGGCTCCCTGACTCCCAGAGCAATTTTGAGAAGTGTTTTTCAGATGGAGCTATAGTACAGCAGGTAGAGCCCTTTCCTTGCACATGGCTGACCCAGGTTCAGTCCCCCAGGCCCCCAGGGCCCTCTTAGGAGTGATCCCTGAGCACAGAGCCAGACGTCAGCCCTGAGTATATCCGGGTGTGGGCCAAAAAGAAAAGAAAGAAAGAAAAAAAACATTGTTTTTTTGCAGG
This sequence comes from Sorex fumeus, assembly GCF_029834395.1. Lineage (NCBI taxonomy): Eukaryota > Metazoa > Chordata > Mammalia > Eulipotyphla > Soricidae > Sorex > Sorex fumeus. Next base: position 7,481,713 of record NW_026606105.1, on the reverse strand, counting down.
GCCAGAGAAATAGCACAGAGGTTTGGAGTGTATGCTTTGCATGCAGGAGACCCGGTTTCATCCCAGGCATCACGTGCTTCTCTGAACAAAGATGGGAGTAGTGCCTGAGCATCAATCAGGGCTTACTCCTGGCTCTGCACTCAGGAATCACTCCTAGTGGTGCTCTGGGGACCGTTATAGAATGCCAGGGACTGAACCCTCACAAATACCCTGTCTGCTGTACTGTCTCTCTGGCAAAGGAGGACACTTTGTAAAATTCTCTCTCTCAGGACCAGTGTGCTAATACAGCGGGTCGGACATTTACCTTGCATGGAGCTGACCCAGGTCCTATCTCTGGCAACCCACATGATCCCCTGAGCCTACCAGGAATAATTTCTGAGCATCACCGGGTATGGCCCAAAAAGAAACCAAAATAAGTGCCCTCCCTTTTCCAGTTTAGTACGATCTCCTCCTTCATAACTGTAGCACTGTCCTCCCGTTGTTCATCGATTTTCTCAAGCGGGCCCAGTAATGTCTCCATTGTGAGACTTGGAGTTACTGTGTTTGGCATATCAAATAGGTCACGGGTAGCTTGCCAGGCTCTCTGAGAGGGGCAGAGGAATCAAACTCGGGTTGGCTGCATGGGCCGCATGCAAAGCAAATGCCCTACCCGCTGTGCTATTGCTCCAGCCCGTTTGGGATATAAAGCTTCATGTAATGAGGCCCAGAAAGGTGACTCAAGAGTATGCACTTGTCTTGCATGCAGAGACCCTGAATTTGGTCCCTGGCATTACAAAAAAAAAACAGAGGAGAGGAAGAGAGAAGAGCGGAGAGAGGGCGAGGGAAAAAGAGATATTAATGATAGTCCCATGCACTTTGACTTCTGGAAAACATGGAACGCTAAAAGATAATATAAAAAGAAGAAAATTTGATATCTGGATTATAGATATTTTCAGAATAGGAAATCATCAACTATGCAAATACCATTCATTTGACTTTGGAATAAACTCAGGAAAAAAACACTATTTAGAAACACTTTTTTTTAGGTTTTTGGGTCACACCCAGCGATGCTCAGGGGTTACTCCCAGCTTTATTTACCCTGCTTTGATCTAGCTCTCTGGCCTTAATGTGGATATGTTTATATGCTTTATCAAAACTGATGAGGACATTGCCTACAGTCTCCAGGTCTCAAATGCCAACCCTGTTACTAAAAATAGTGCATGGGGAAAGAGAAATAATACAGTGGGGCGGGTGCTTGCCTTGCATCCAACCAACCCAGACCAACCCAGGTTCAGTTCTGGGCACCACATGTGGTTTCCTGAGCTCTGCCAGCAGTGAGCCAGAAGAAAGCCTGGAGCATTGCCAGGGCTGGCAAAAAAATAATAGTTGACCAGGGCCCTGGATCACGGTGTCATTCTGATGGCTGTAGCACTTTGATGCCATCTGAAAGATATTCCTGGTGGAGTGAACAACACATTATTAACAATGATTAAGTGGGGAAACTTAGGCACATCTCTATAGATGTGTGTGTTCCTGTAATTTGCCCGAAAGAATAACTAAATTCAAAAGAAAAGTAAAACATTAACCAAAAAAAAGTAAAACTTACCCATCCATGCTTTCATGAGTCATTATTATAGATCTCCTACGAATACATTGTTAAGAACACAGGGATAAAAAATCTATTCCCTGTCCATGGTGGGAAGCCCTCCTTATGCAGGATTAACAAGAATGGAGAATAGAAACAAACTATGTTGCTTGTTATGGTGGAGGAAAACAAAAATCAACATATTGTTTTTGTGGGCTGGAGTGGGTGATAGCACAGCGGGTAGGGCATTTGCCTTGCATGCAGCTGACCCGGGTTCGATTCCTTCGTCCCTCTCGGAGAGCCTGGCAAGCTACCGAGAGTATCCCGCCTGCATGGCAGAGTCTGGCAAGCTCCCCGTGGCACATTGGATATGCCAAAAAGAGTAACAACAAGTCTCACAATGGAGATGTTACTGGTGCCCGCAAATTGATGAACAACGGGAGGACAGTGCTATTGTTTTGTCAGAGGAAACAAGGAATCCTTACATTGTGATTGATCGGGAAACATTCAGCCTGAAAGGGAAAGATTAGGCCCTTTACCAGCCCTATCTATGAAATATTTCTAATTCCATAAATGTTCATTATTTCATAGGTATTCAATACTTGTTTTTTTTTAATTGAATCACCGTGAGGTAGTTTCATGTTTGAGTTTCACTTATACAAAGATCGAACATCCATCCCTCCACCAGTGCACATTCTCCACCACCAATGTCCCCAGTATACCCCCTCCCTTTCCAACCCTTCTCCTGCCTCTATGGCAGACAATTTTACCCCATACTCTCTCTCTACTTTGGGGCATTCTGGTTTGCAATATAGATACTGAGAGGCTATCACATTTGGTCCTATATTCAATACTTGTTTATAAATAAATTCCATGTACTATACGGAGGAAGTTTGCGCTCACCTCAAGTAGAGTAGGATATTAACTAACAAATTGATTAATAGTACATATCTCTCTGCCTTTTCATTGTATTCCCTTAAAGATTTATTCTTCTACAGTTCCTAATTAAACAACTACCACTAGGGACCAGAGAGCCAGTACAGTGGGGAAGACTCTTGCCTTGCACACAGCTGACCCGGGTTTGATTCCCGGCACCACATATGGTCACCAAATCTCACCAGGGGTGATTACTGAGCTTAGAGCTAGGAGTAAGCCCTGAACACTCCCAGATGTGGCCCAGAAACCCCCACCACAACCAAAAAGAAAATGAACGTTGGGACCAAAGAGATCATTCAAAGTGGTAGCGTGTAGGTTTTGCATGTGGGAGCCCTGGGTTCAAACCCTAGCACCAGACAGCCTCTTGAGCACCTCCAGGAGTGACTCCCTGAGCACTCAGTCAGAAGCAATCCCAGACTACTACTGGCAGTGACAAAAAACAAAGACAAAATTAACATTAAATGAAAAAAGGAGGGACCAGAGTGATAGTCCAGCAGGGAGGGAGCTTGCCTTGCAGTCAGCCAACCTAGATTCAATCCCCTCATCCCACATGGTCCCCCATGTGCCACCAGGAGTAATTTTTGAGTGTAGAGCAAAGAGTAACCCCTGAAAAGAACCAGTGTGGTTCAAAAAGCGAAAGATAAATCAATAAAAGGATTGAAGTTTCAGTTTGATTTTTCTAATTGTCCAAGGTCTGTGACATATTCCTGAATATCTTACCCGCATCCCCCAATATAACAAAGAACTTGAAATTCCCAAATGTCTTTTGCTTAAGGACCTAAATATAGGAAACAGTATCTAGTTAACCTTTAATATTCCAGGTCAATTATGAAAATGAAGTTTGTTTCCCACGTACTTGAGAAAAAAATAACTAAAAGATGCTGTTGAATACCTAAAAAGAATGACCTAAGCATTTCGGAACAAAAATAAGTCAGGCTAATAAGATTTTCCAGAGCTCTGTTTTATGTTACGCTTTCCCCTGGATGCCACAGGGTAAAAAAAAAAAAAAAATTGGGGGGGAGGAGAAGAAATGTACAAAAGGGTCCTGCTCTTAAGAAACTTGACAGAAACTAAAATGGTGACCAAGGGGTTAATCATGAGGTACACAGGGAGCAGGAAGAGTGACGATTTTGAAAGGACTTGGAAATAGGACCACTCACTTAAGGACAAACCCAGAACCACAGCACAGCCTTATATAAAAGGTGTGAGGCAGATGAAAGCCTGGATGAGCTGGGCCTTGCCAAAATAAGGTAAGGACAACAAGAAGAACTCTTTCGTCTATATTTAGAGTGTGAAAAAGAACAAGGAAGGTGCAGGCATGATGCTTCGGGCAGATGGTGTTCTATTGACAGATGACATAGCAAAATTGCTCAACAATTAGTTTGTTTTTCTCTCTCTGATCCGAAGTCAGTTTTGAGCTAGAAAATGCGCTCTGTCCCCCAAAGGATGACACAAGGGGCCAAGTATTGATTTGACCTACTTAGGTGGAGAAGTACTAGGAAGACTAAAAAGAATTCCGGCTGGACTCTAGACTTAGCTTCTCTGGCCAAAGAGCTCTGTGAGTGTCCGTGGGCGAGGCAAAAGCCAGAGCTCCCAGAGAGACTGAGATAAAAGACGCAAGAAGGGCCAGTTGATTGAGTGGAAACTATAAAAGCTGAAGACAAGCTAGGCAGCTCTTGGCAAAGGGACCGGAGATGTAGTGATGTAGGGGACGGTGATGAACAGATCGGATTTCTCTCCCGTGCTTAGCATGTATTCTCTCCTTGAATCCTTACAGCAACCCTAAGGACAGTAGAACCAGCCTTGGGCTTTGCATGTGTAGAAAATACTGGGGAGACTAGTGATGGGGAATGTGCACTGGCGGAGGGACGGGTGTTTGATCATTGTGTGATTGCAACCCAAACATGAAAGCTTGTAACTTTCTCGTGGCAATTCAATAAAATTTAAATAAATAAATAAATAAATAAAATAAGATTCTTCCCATATGGTCCCCTGAGCACCACCAGGGGTAATTCCTGAGTGTAGAACCAGGAGTAACCCCTGTGCATCGCCAGGTGTGACCCCCAAAAAGCAAAAAACAAAACAAAACAAACAAAAAAAGATTCCCTTAAAAGCCCTGAGCTCCAGGAGGAACAGGTGAGATTGGACCTCAGGTTTCCCCACACCATCACCGTATTTTTTTTTTTCTGGAAACAATGCAAGGACAAGAATTTTCAAGGAAGAACAAACTCAAGAATGGGAATTTCACTGAAACAACGAAGTGTGAGAAGTTCAGAGAGTCCGGTAAGACTAGTGCTCAGGGCTTGCTTCCGGCTCTGTGTTTGGGGGATCAGACTGAGGTCAGCTATGTGTAAGGGGCGCAGCATTAGTAAATCAGGCAGGGCGTTTGCCTTGCACTTGGCCAACTCAGGTTAGATCCCCAATACCACATCTGGTCTCCCAAGCACAGAGACAAGAGTAAGCCCTAAGCACCTCCAGTAGGTGACTGGGCCACACACACACCCCCCGCCCCCCCCCCCCCAAAAGACTAGACTCTAGGTTTGAGGTGATTTTCTTTTGGTAAGCAGCTTGGCAAGAACAAACAACAGAGGATCAGAGGAATAGTACCACAGGTAAGATGTTTGCCTTGCACATGGCCAACAGGGTTTGATCCCCAGCATCTCATAGAATCCCCAGAAGACCTCAAGGAGAGATTTCTGAGTATAGAGCCAGGAGTAACCCCAGAGAACCACTGGGTATGACCCAAAACCCAGAAGAAAAAAGAAGGAGGAGGAGGAGGAGGAAGTGGAGGAGGAGGAGGAGGAGGAGGAGGAGGAGGAGGAGGAGGAGAAGGAGGAGAAGGAGGAGGAGCAGGAGGAGGAGAAGGAAGTGGAGGAGGAGGAGGAGGAGGAGGATGAGGAGGAGGAGGAGGAGGAAGTGAAGGAGGAGGAGAAGGAGGTGGAGGAGAAGGAGGAGGAGGAGGAAGTGAAGGAGGAGAAGGAGGAGGAAGTGAAGGAGGAGGAGGAGGAGGAGGAAGTGAAGGAGGAGGAGAAGGAGGTGGAGGAGAAGGAGGAGGAGGAGGAAGTGAAGGAGGAGGAGGAGGAGGAAGTGAAGGAGGAGGAGGAGGAGGAGGAGGAAGTGAAGGAGGAGGAGGAGGAGGAGGACGAGGAGGACGAGGAGGAGAAGGAGGAGGAGGAGAAGGAGGAGGAGGAGGAAAAGAAGAAGAAAAACAAACATGGTATTTGATCCACCCCAAAATCTTACTCTACCCACAGAGTGGCCATCTCACAGGGAGTGGGTCAGAAGGCCGGAATTAGGACAATTCCAGGAAGGATAACCTGATGCTGGCCTGCTCGGGTACTTCCTGCCAAGACTCACACAGCTGGGGAGAGCAGGTAAGGAAGACGCCAGGGCTGGAGCCGAGCACAGGCCAGCAGGGCACTGACCACAGAGAAAGGCGGGAAGGACAGGGCAAGAGTAAGGTCACTGGCCCTCTCCTCTCTGGAAAGAAGGATGGTGGCCGCATGGGAGCCTTGTGGAGAGCAGGTCTGAGCCAGGGGTGGGAGCGCGACGGATACCTCATGGGACAGGGGGCGTTCCGGCCCATCCTTCACGCCCTACCGAGGTCACCAGTTGCCCCCCACGAGCTGCTCTCCGGCACAACCACAGCCCCAGAAGCATAGAAACCAATCTCTTAACTATCTGACTCTCAGTAGAAATACTTCCAGGGTTAATAAATAAAATAGCAGAAATCCAAACCACGCGGCTGCAATAGCGGCCATGCGACATCATTTAATTCTTGAACCCAGCTATAGAAAGCAAATCATTTCACAATGCTTTTTCAGCATGGCTGATTTGGGGGGGAGGGGAGGGTAAAGTCTAAATAATAATGGTGCAACTTTTATCGAAACAATGAATCTAGTCAAAGTAGACAGAGTGTTAACTAAAATTCATCTGCCCCACAGGCATTAGGGGGGTGGGAGGTGGGGGTTTATTGGGGTTCTTCGTGGTGAAAAATAAGTATTGGTAAAGGGAAAGGTGTTTGATATTTGCATGACTGAGACCTAAACCTGAAAGCTTTGTAACTTTTCCCACAGTGATTCAATAAATAAATAAAAAAGAGTAAGGTCACTAGGGTTGTTGTGCTTTTTTTAAATGATGGTACTGGGGACCAGAGTGATGGCACAAAGGGCCAAAACATCTGCTTAGCAAGCAGGAACTCCGGGTTCAGTTCCTGTTCCCACAGGGTCCCCCATGCTGGGAATAGCCCAGCACACTGTTGGGTTTGACCCAAAAAAACAAACAAAAATGGCCTTTGTTTTTGTGTCCACACAGACCTAATGACAGGTAGTTGTGGATTTTTCCAAGAAAGCCTCAGAGAAGCTTCCGGCTTCAGTCTACAGAAGCGAGGTGAGCCGGGGACAGTCCGAGGGCGACTCCTTGCAGAACCCTTGGCGCCCTGTGGGTCAGCTGGACCCCTCCCTCTGTGGCTGCGATGATGGCACAGGGCTTTTCGCAGACCCAGGTGGCCGAGGCCACTCCAGCTTCCGGTGGGTCCTGGATGGGGCAGAGGACTTTGCATTTCCAGCAAGTTCCCAGCCTGCTGCTGCTGCTCTGAGCTCTGCCCGGGAGCCAGGGAGCTCGGCGGGACCAGTGCTCTGATGAAAATGGACACCAGGCCTCCAGAGGGCATCGGGGGCTGGGAGAGCAACTCTACAGAGGGGAGGGCACCCCCAGGGCCCCCGCACAAACCCCAGGATAAAGAAGGGAGAGAAGAAGGGGTAAGAGCAAAGGGGAGAGGGGGCCGGAAGGGCAGAAAAGTGGATGATGCACTTGCCTTGCATACAGTCAACTTGGCTTCCATCCCCGGCATCCTATATGGTCCCCTGAGCACCATCAGGAGGGATCCCTGAGCCCAGAGCCAGGAGTAAGCCCTGAGCACCACTGCAAGTGGTCCATAAGGAAACCCCCCAAAAAAGAGTAGAAAAGGGAGCTGGAAGATGGACCAGTGGCTAACGGGCCTGCTTCACCAGCATCAGGTTATGAGTTTGATCCCCAGTGCCCCCACATGTGCCAAAATGCCATCCCAGCAGCTCAACTCTTTGCACCTGGCAGCTCTGCTGTCTGAAATCCCAGGTACCACAAATGACATCTGGCACCACTGACTGAAGGGTGCCCAGGAGAGCACCTCCACTAAAAAGATGTGTGAGCACAGTTGTGAAGAGCACCCCCCAGGGAGCACAGGTGTGACATCACAGCTCAAGAGGGTGCCCTCTTCCCAGATGGAACAGGTGCAGTCTCCCCGCCTACTCCAGATGGAATCCCGGTGACTAAGAGCTTCCACAAGCAAGGCCCAGGTATGTGGGTTCCAGGACTGAATCTCCAGGCTGCACGGCAGCATAAGACCCGGGCTGTCCCTCCTCAGGTCCCCGTCCACCCAGCAGACTGGCTATCACACCCACAATTTGACTCTGGGCTCGATCTTAGCAAACCAGCAGCTCTGACCCAGAACTCCCAGTTGAATCCCAAAATGGATTAGTGCCATACAGAGATTTCTCGGGAACCCAACCATATACAATCTAGAAGTTTACATTTACAATCGCAGCTGCGTGAACTCTCATGATATTCAAAATGATCAATGGAAAATAAATTATCTAAGGGTATGCCCCTGGCACGTAGACTTAAATGTTGGTGGGAAACTTCTTTTTTCTTTCTTTCTTTCTTTCTTTCTTTCTTTCTTTCTTTCTTCCTTCCTTCCTTCCTTCCTCTCTTTCTTTCTTTCTTTTTAAATTTTATTGAATCACCATGAGATAGTTACAAGCTTTCATGTTTAGGTTACAATCACACAGTGATCAAACACCCATCCCTCCTCCAGTGCACATTCCCCACCACCAATATCCCTGGTATAACCCCCCTTCCTCCCCCTCCCCCTGCCTCCATGGCAGACATGATTCCTCATACTCTCTCTCTCTACTTTTGGGCATTATGGTTTGCAATACAGACACTGAGAGGATATCATGTTTGGTCCATTATCTACTTTCAGCACACATCTCCCATCCCGACCGATTCCCACAGTCATCAATTTTTTAGTGATCCCTTGTCTATTCCAGCTGCCTTCTCCCCTCCGCTCATGAGGCAGGCTTCCAGCTATGGGGCAATTCTCCTGGCCCTTGTATCCACTGTCCTTGGGTGTCAGTCTCATGTTATATTGTTTTATACTCCACAAATGAGTGCAGTTCTTCTACACCTGTCCCTCTCTTTCTGACTCATTTCACTTAGCATGATACTCCATGTCTTTCCAAATTATAGGCAAATTTCATGACTTCATCTCTCCTAACAGCCACATAGTACTCCATTGTATAGGTGTACCAAAGTTTCTTTAACCAGTCATCTGTTCTCCGGTACTTGGGTTTTTTCCAGATTTTTTTTTTTTAATGTAAGAGTATTGCTATTTTGTTTCCAGATTTTGGCTATTGTGAACAGTGCTGCAATGAACATATAGGTCACTGTCACTGTCACTGTCCTCCCATTGTTCATCAATTTTCTCGAGCAGGCCCAGTAACGTCTCAATTGTGAGACTTTGTTGTTACTATGTTTGGCATATCGAATACGCTACGGGTATCTTGCCAGGCTTTGCTGTGTGGGTGAGATACTCTCGGCAGCTTGCCGGGCTCTCCGAGAGGGGCGGAGGAATCAAACTCGGGTCGGCCATGTTGGCTGTGTTCAAGGCAAACGCTCGACCCACTGTGCTATGGCTCCAGCCCAAACATATAGATACAGATGTCATTTCTACTGTGCTTTTTTGTATCCTCCGGATATATTCCTAGAAGTGGTATTGCAGGGTCATATGGAAGCGCAATTTCTAGTTTTTGAAGGACTGTCCATATTGTTTTCCAGGAAGGCTGGACCAGTTGGCATTTGGTGGTGGGAAATTTCAAGCAAAACGTAATGCCCAAATTAGAGAGAGAGAGTATTGGGGAAATTGTCTGCCATAGAGGCAGGATGAGGACTGGGATGTGGAGGGTGGAAAATGTGCACTGGTGGAGGGATGGGTATTTCTCTTTCTTATTTGCATTTTAAATATTCATCGACTATGAGTGCTTGGGCTGGAGTGATAACACAGCGGGTAGGGCATTTGCCTTGCATGCAGCCGACCTGGGTTCAATTCCTTTACCCCTCTCGGAGAGCCTGGCAAGCTGCCAAGAGTATTCCGCCTGCCTGGCAAGCTCCTCATGGTGTATTCAATATGCCAAAAAACAGTAACAACAAGTCTCACAATTTGTTGTCAGACGTTACTGGTGCCCGATCGAGCAAATCAATGAACAACGGGGAGGACAGTGGTACAGTGCTAAGAGTGCTCACTAAATTTCTCTTAGATCTCTGACAAATAGATTTTTCAGTGATGGAAGAAGGTAGGGACTTCGGAATGTCTCACTCTTTATAGTAAGATGCAATTTTCCAAGTGGTGGTAGGTTCAGGGCCAGAGACAAGTCAGGGAACTGAATCCCGGCATGGCAGGTGGGAGGCCCGGGCACCTCACGGCAGTTCCCCCAGCACAACTCAGAGCAACCCCAGCACTGAGTCGGAAGTAGCTTCTGAACATGCCGGAATTAGCTTCTGAACATGGCCAAAACAAAACCGAACAGAGCAACCATTCCCATGGGGGGTGGGGGAGGTGGACTGGATGCAGCTTCCTTGTGTCATCCCTCACCACAGAGCCCAGAGCGGGCTGGACCACAAGGCATCTCACTCAGCAAGAGTCTAAATGCTGGGAGGCCACAGCTCAGGTCCGGTTACAGCAGCCTGGACTCCTCCTCCCTCCCCTGCAGGCTCCTCAAGAGGGGGACTGGAGGCCATGCTGGCAGCGACCAGGGGAGAATCTCCCCTGCAACCTGCAACCCTTCAAGGAGGACTCAGTGAAATGAGTCAGAAAGAGAGGGACAGACATAGGACTGCACTCATTTGTGGAATATAAAAAAAACATAACATGAGGTTGACGCCTGAGGATAGTAGATACACGGGACAGGTAGACTGCTCCATAGCTAGAAGCCTGCCTCGTGAGCAAAGGGAAGAAGGCAGCTGGAATAGAGAAGGGATCACTAAGAAAAAGTGGCTGGAGGAACCGGTTGGGATGGGAGATGTGTGCTCAAAGTAGATAAAGGACCAAACATGATGACCTCTCAGTGTCTGTACTGCAAACCATAATGCCCAAAAGTAGAAAGAGAGTATGGGGAAAATTGTCTGCCATGGAGGCAGGGGGAGGGTGGGAAAAGGGGGGTCACGGTCACAGTCCTCCCATTGTTCATCGATTTGCTCGAGCAGGCCCAGTAATGTCTCCATTGTGACACTTGTTACTGTGTCTGGCATATCGAATACGTCACGGGGACCTTGCCAGGCTTTGCCATGCGGGCGAGATACTCTGGGCAGCTTGCCGGGCTCTCCGAGAGGGGCGGAGGAATCGAACTCAGGTCGGCCATGTTGGCTGCATGCAAGGGAAACGCCCTACTGCTGTGCTATCGTTCCAGTCCGGGAAAGGGGGGGTATACGGGGGATATAGGTGGTGGGGAATGTGCACTGGTGGAGGGATGGGTGTTTGATCATTATATGGTTGTAACCCAAACATGAAAGCTTATAACTATCTCACGGTAATTCAATATATATATATATATATATATATATATATATATATGAACTCAGGTCCAGCGAAGAGCGGAGGCCCTTAGCCCAGCCCCTGCCAGGAGCAGAGTCCTGCCCACAGTCACCTGAGTGAGCCTTGGGGAGAACAGAGCCTCCGAGAGCCAGTGCTCCTCCATCGGACCCCTTCACTGCAGCCCATGGGACCCTGAGTTGGGGGCCCCGGAAGGCCAGACTTGGGGTGCAGACCCACGCCCACAGGAAAGCCTGGGCTCAGAACCGCTTTGAATGTTTGGGAGTCATCTCCCATTCCCCAGTCACCACAGGCTCTGGACGTCACTTTGACAGCCACAGTCAAAGTGTCCAAGTCACAGAATGCAGCCCACTGTAACTCGGGGGCAACACTTCTGTCCGCCCCGCCTGACTGCCACCCTGGGTCACCCAGTCGAACATAACTATACACAGATGTGCCCACCACGGCATAAAGCTGCCCCGCAGACCCCATGGTGAATCTCCCTTAGCAGGGCACCAAAAGCACAGAGGGCCACCCCCAACGACTCCACAGGAAGGGGAGCAACAGAGAGGAAGCTGGGGTAAGAGCCACCGCCGGTTCAACCAACAGGCAGTTAAAGCATCTTTTGCAAAACTTTAAGAAAAAAGATCATGTCAACACCTTGCGGAATTCTGAAGACATTGAAGGCAGCTCTGCCAAGTCAGGGGCCCTAAAAGTGAGGTTCATCTCTTTCCTAGAATTTTCTGGAGGTTTCTATGGCCCTGCAAAGGCTTCTGCTTAGACTTGACTCCAGGACTGGGGGACCGCGCGTTCATGGGACAGGACTTCTCTGTCCTGTGTTCTTCTCCAGGGCTCCCTGCCCCAGAACGTGGAGGGCAGAAACACAGACATGCTCTTCCAAGTGTCGTCTACAAGGCAAGTGAGTGCCTGGCAGCAGGTCTTGCAACTGCTCAGGGGCCACGTCTGCCTCGGTTCACTCGAGCCACCACAACAAAGCCGGGAGTTGTACCAGCTGTGAGTAACAGTGACTCACTCAGGTGTCTGGAGGCTGGAAGGCCGAGTTCAAGGTGTTGGCAGTTTTGTTTTCTCCTGAGGCCTCTCATCTGGGCTTGTAGGTGCCCGTTCTCCAGCTGCCTCTTCCTGTTCCCTGTGTACACGGACATGTGCACGCACACACACACAGACACACACAGACACACAGCAACACACACCAAGACACAGACACACACAGAGACACATACACATACATACAGACACATACGAACACACACAGACAGACAGACAGACAGACACACACACACACACACACACACACACACACACACACCTCCTAGTCTCTCAAGGCCCATCCTAAAGACCTCATTTGGGGCCGAAGAGATGCCACGGGGGAGAATGGTGCTTGCTTTGCATGCAAGCCAGCATCAGTTCGGTCCCTGGCACCACAAGTGGTACCCCAAATACCAGGAGTGAGTCTGAAGCGCAGAGCAAGCCCTGAGCACTGCTAGATGTAGTCCCTAACTAAAAACAAAACAAAACCAAAAAAAAAAGTGTTGTTTGGTTTTTAGCTTAGGCAGAACTTGGGATCTATACTCCTGATTCAGCTTGGACGTCACTCCTGGCGGTACTTGGGGAGGTCTAGGCAGTGCCAGGAAAGGCCCCGAGCCTCCCATATGGATAACATGTGCTCCAGCCTGTGGGACCATCTCTCCGGCCCCAAAGACCTCATCTGAACTCGGTCACTCGCCAAAGACCTTCTCTCTGGCTGCAGTCCTGTGTTTCGGGCTTTCACATACAGAGTTAGGGGGGCACAAGTTAGCCTGCGGCAGTTCCCTTCCAGGAAGCGCTAAACCTCTGCCTCTTCTTCCTCTCTTTTTCTTTTTTCTTGTTTTGCTTGTCTTTGGGCCACACCTGGTGGTGCTCAGGGCCCACTCTGGATCTGTGCTCAGGAATCACCGCTGGTGATGCTCAGGGGACCATCTGGGATCCCAGGGATCGAACTTGGGCCGGGCACATGCAAGGCAAGTATGCTTCTTACAATACGATGGTTCCAGCCCAACCTCTGCCTGTCAGTCCCAGCACTGATAGTAAAGAGAGCGTGGAGAAGGGCCAAGAAACTGTCTCTGGTCTCCCCTCTCGCTTCCACAGCACCACGGTGGAGATTCCGAGGCAAGAATGAGTCTACAACCGGCTGCACTGGGAAGCAGCAGAAACTCTTGCCTGACTCTGGAGCAAAGCACACTGCAGATGTGGTACCAGCTGAGACCCCAGGGGTACCCCTACCCGCAAGCAGTCCCCCAGGACCCAGCTGGAAGGCGGAAGCTGAGGCATGCCCGACGGGATTCCCGATCCGATGTGGATTTGTGTTCGACCCTTTGTGATTTTACTCAGCCCACACTATCCCCGGATGGGGGGTGCTGGAGAGTGACATGGTGCTGAGGATGGCCCCAGCTGGCCACACGCAAGGCTGTGTAGCTCTTAGCCCTGCACTGCTTTTATCTTAAAAACATAGGCCGGGGCGGGGGGGGGTGGGGCTGGAGCGATAGCACAGTGGGTAGGGCCTTTGCCTTGCATGCGGTTGACCTGGGTTCGATTCCCAGCATCCTATAGGGTCCTCCGAGCACTGTGAGGAGAAATTCCTGAGCGCAGAGCCAGGAGTAACCCCTGAGCATCGCCGGGTATAACCCAAAAAGAAAAAAAAACCCGTAAGCAAGGACCTGGAGGGATGTACAGCAGGAAAGGTGCTTGCCTTTTACACGGGAGACCCGGGCTCAGTCCCCAGCACCCCATAAGGTCCCCCAAGCACCACCAAAAGTGAATCTGAGCACAGACCCAGGAGTAATCCCTGAGCACAGGAATTATGTTATCATTCCAGATAGATTCTGGTGTGTGACCGAGAGAGAGAGAGAGAGAGAGAGAGAGAGAGAGAGAGAGAGAGAGAAGAGAAGTTGGGAGGGAACTAGGGTCGGAAGGAGGGAGAGAGGAGCTATTGCTCAGTCATTTTCCTTTAGAACTTTATCTGGAATAGATCTAAAATGGTGAAAAGGCCAAACAAAACCTCCAAATTTCTCAACCTCCAGGATTTGGGACTCAAGAAAAATGTTCCAGATCTCAGCATGAAACGATCCAAAATAGACAATAGAATTTTCACATCCCCTGGAAAAATACTGAGTCATATTGCTCACCCACATCTTACAAAAATAACAGGAGTCCACGGATCCCAGCACAGTACCCCGCCGCTGTCTGAAGCACACGTTTGAGTCATTCAGGAAAATGAGGCGCGAACACCGTCAGTGAGAGCAGTTTCAACCCCAGGACCCAGGGGAAGTTCCACTTGAGTTCATCCGCTCCTATGGGACCTTTCCCTGCCACTCCTGGAGGACACACGTGGGAACCTGCTGTGCCTAGCTTGCTCTCTCCCTCTCTCCTTCTCTCCCTCCCTCTCTTTCTCCCTTCCTCTTCCTCCCTTCATCCCTCCCTCCCTCCCTCCCTCTCTCCTTCCCTTTCTCTCTCTTCCTCCTTCCCTCTCTCCCTCCCTTTCTCTACTCTCTCTCCCTCTCTTTCCCTCCCCCCTCTCCCTCCCTCCCTCTTTCCCTCCCTCCTTCTTTCCCTCCCTCTCTATCTCTCTCTTTTCCTCTCTCTCTCCCTCTCCCTCTCCCCCCTCTTTCTCCTTTCCTTCTTCCCTCTCTTTCTCCCTCCCTCTCTGTCTCCCTCTCTCTCTCTCTCTCCCTTTCTCTCTTTCTCTCTCTCTCTTTCTGTCTCTCTCTTTCTCTTTCTCTGTCTGTCTTTCTATCTTCCTTCCTTCCTTCTTAAAATTTTGGCTCTTTCTCAGTGGTGCTCAGGAGCCATTCCCAGGAGTGCTGGGGGACCATGTGGTACCAGAGATGGAACCCCAGGGTTCCCACGTGCAAAGCCTGTGCTTCAGCCCCTGGAACCTTCTCCCTGTCCAGGAATCACTTTCTTAACCCTTGTTAAATAGTGACTCAATAAACACACCTCTGCCCCTCCTCGCTGAAGATGATCAGACACCTAGGGTCCCTTGCCCCCCTCCAAGGACTCAGAGGGTCCCCTGTCCACTTCTGAGCCCCTTTGTGCCCTCACCCCCCTCCCCCGCGGTGGCCTCCAGGCCACACACCCTGCTTCATCTCTCGGTGGTGTCCCGGTGTGGCACTGAGAATCACCCAGAGCCGTGCTCAGACCGTGCCAGGGACATGCAGAGCCTGCACTCAGCCTGTTCCAGCCCCTGATTTGGTTTTCCAAATTCTGATTTTCATCTTTCTCCCCTTCCCGAGACTGCCATACAGAATTCCAGGGGTCTCACACTCGATTTGGGGGCTCACACACTTTGGCTGTGGGCCTTGTCGGGGTCCTCATCCTCCAGGATCCAGTCACAGTGCTCACGAGGGGGGGGTTGCCTGGGCCTGACTTGCTGTGCGAACCAGCACTTGACTGTGGGGTGCTGGAGATGACCCCGTTTCCTTAGGGATCAGGAGCTCCGAGGTGGTCGCCGTGAGATCACAGTCAGCCTGTTGGGGTGTGCTGTGTGCTGGGGCTCAAGTCTGCTCAGCGGGAGCTTGACCACTGCGCAATCCCCAGGGACTGCCAAGACTTGGGGGGACCCTGGTCAGCTGCACTCAGGAGTCACAGTCCCCAAATTGCAGACTGTAGTGATTGCACAGCAGGGAGGTCACTTGCCTTGCCTGCACCTGACTCAGGTTCCATCCCCAGCATCCCATATGGTCCTCCGAGCACCAGCAAGAAGAATTCCTGAGTGTAGAGCAAGGAGGAACCCCTGAGCATTACTGGGGTGACTCAAAAAGCAATATATATATGGTTTATATATATATATACATAAATATATATATATTTTTTTGTTTTTTGGTGTTTTTTCTTTTGCTTTTTTTTGGATCACACCTGGCGATGCTCAGGGGTTTACTCCTGGCTCTGCACTCTGGAATCACTCCTGGTGGTGCTCAGGGGACCATATGGGATGCTGGGAATCGAACCCGGGGTCATTCTTGTGCAAGGCAAACGCCCTACCCGCTGTGCTATCGCTCCAGCCCCATATATATATGTTTAAGAATACCCAATAACCCTTACTGTTGGCGTGAAGATTCCTGCAAACAGTTTTGGCACCAGCAAGCCTCCTCTCCGGAAGCTGCTGAATGAGGCCGGACAGCGAGAGTCCATACAGATTCAAAGCCCAGGATGGAAACCTCTATGATAGGGGCTGTAGTGATAGTGCAGCAGGGAGGGCACTTGCCTTGCACACACACACACACACACACACACTAGTGACCTGGGTTCGATCCCCTGAACTCTGTATGATCTCCTGAGCACAGAGACAGGAGTAAACCCTGAGCACTGCTGGGTGTGGGTCAAAACCAACAACGAGACCCCGTCCGTGATAAAAACCTCCCAAGGAACATGTGACATGGGGCCCAACACAGGGACTCAATGTCCAACACGGCACTGTTCCAGCTCAGCAATACCAGGGGGCCTCCCAAACCACCCCAGCCTGGCCTGCAGGGGTCCACATGGGGCAGGGGGTTGAGGGGGGGTCCAGACTCAGACCCTTTGTGCGGTCACAGCGTGTGTCCTAATGGCTCAGCTCTCCCAGCTCTCCCAACCCCGGACAGTCTGTTGGTGGGAGGAGAAGAGATCTGAGCGGTCTCGGGGACTCTGCCTGCCGAGGTGACACCCATGGCACCCCCGTGAGGATGGGGTGTCAAGCCCTACCCCACACCCTCCTCTAGATGCCCGGCTCACTGCAGAAGCATTATAAATGTGAGGGGACCTTGAGAATGGAGCACGTGAGTCAGATCCCAGCAGACTCGTGGCTTCCTGGACCCGTGTCCCCATGGGGCACTTGGCCTGATAGAGTGCCCGCACCAGAGCCGGGGTGGACATACCCACCCCCACCAGACAGCAGAGCCGCCGCCCTGCTTAGACGCACACGTGGTCATCGCCCGCCGAGTTTTCCACCTTCCCATCCGCCAGCACTGTGAAGCAGAGACAGCTGTGGCCTTTGACCCCTGCCCCGACCCTCGACCCTCGACCCTCGATGGCTCCCAGGGAGGATGGGGGTGACTAGAAGTTCAAGTGCACAGCCCGCAGAAAGAAAAGAAATTCCCTTTTGATGAGCATCCAACCACTGCCATAGATTCTCCTGCCTCACGCAGTGAGCAGGAGAGACTCGCCCAGCGACCAGGCACGTCGGTACCCGATGCCCAGGCTTGTGTGGGTCAGGCCATGGTCATGTGTCAGCGGCAGGTGGGATGCCCCCGTTGCTGCTGGGTTATCGAGGCAAGAAACACCAGCAGGGGACTGGAGCAATAGTACAGCGGGTAGGGCGTTTGCCTTGCACGTGGCCAACACAGGTTCGATTCCCAGCATCCCATATGGTTACCCAAGCACTGTCAGGAGTCATTCCTGAGTGCAGAGTCAGGAATAACCCTTGAGCATCTCTGGGTGTGACCCAAAAAAAGAAAAGAAAAGAAAAAAGAAACACCAGCAGTCTTGGGCGGAAGCAGCTCAGTCAAACGCAGGAGGATGCCAGATTGGGGGGGAGGGGGGGCATCATGAGACTTAAGTCCCTGGTTCCCCTCTTTTGCATCTGGTATGTGGAAGGCAGGAGGAGACAGGTGGCTGGGGCCTCTGCAGGTGGGTCCCCCTCTGAACTCCGCGTGACCCTGGGGTCCCTCCTCCTTGGAAAGCATCTACCATTGGGGGGATGAGGGTGGGGCGGTAGAGCCTCCGGGAAGCCAGGAGCAAAGTTTATCTCTGTTTCTTACTCTTTGGCCATCCCTGGGCAGTGCTTGGGGGACCATGCGGGGTTCTCCCACAGAAAGCTCAATGTTCTAGCTCTTTGGTTTTTGGGGGGTGTTTTTTTGTTTTGTTTTGTTTTGTTTTGTTTTGCTTTTTGGGTCACAGCCGGTGATGCACAGGAGTTACTCCTGGTTCGTGCACTCAGAAATTACTCCAGGTGGTGCTCGGGGGACCATATGGGTTGCTGGAAATCGAACCTAGGTCAGCTGCGTGCAAGGCAAACGCCCTACCCACTGTGCTATCGCTCCAGCCCCCTGTTCAAGCTCTTTGACTCACCTCCCTCCCAACCACCCCCCCCCCGCCCCACCCCCGGAAAGTGTTGCTTACAATGACTCTGGCATGGAATCAATCTCAGTAAGTTGAAGCCATTGTTATTTTTGTATTCTAGAACTTTCTCCTGGCAGAAGGATGTTCCCTGAATTTTTTTTTTAGAGGGATTCTATTTCAAAAAAATGATAAGGGGTAGAGTTATAGGTTGTTACAAAACATTGAAAGCATGACAACATAAATATTTCTGGGGCAAGAGGGAGGAGAAGGGGGAGTGGAAAACTGGGGGAAGGCAAACTATATTAAACAGGATCCAGGGAGATACCACAAGGGTCAGGGCATGTGCCTTAACTGCACAAGGCCCTGAGTTCGATCCCAGGACCAACTGCAAGCCCCACTCAGCCCCAAGCACTGCCAGGTATAAATGCAGACGTCTCAGAGCACAGTGGGGGCGGGAGGAGCCTTTCCAAAATAAAACAGAGTACAAAAGCAAAACAGGAAAGACACGACACATCACTGCTCTTTAGAAGACTCAAATCACTTTCAGTTTGGTTTGGGGGCCACACCCCATAGTGGTCATGGCTTACTCCTAGTCTGTGCTCAGGGGTCACTCCTGAGGAGGCTGGGGGGACAAGACGGGGTGCAAAGGATTGAACCTGGGTCAGCCACACTGCAAGGCAAGTGCCCTACTCATTGCTCAGGCCCCAAGACTAAAATTACTTTGATTTAATAGAACATTTGAATAGAACATAATGTTTACATAGAACATTAAAATGTACTATGGGGGCCGGAGAGATGGCACAGTGGTTAAGGCCTTGCACAGGACCAACCCGGGTTCATTCCCCATGTTCCATGTGGTCCCTGAGCAAAGCAGGAGTGATCTCTAAGTGCAGAGCCAGGGGAAAGCCCTGAACACTGTGAGGTATGAACCAAAACAAAAATAAAAAAATAATAAAATATAGCACATAGGGCCCAGGAGATAGCTCAAAGGGTAGTGTGCATAAACACAGCACACAGGAACCCCAGACGTGTGACCCCATAAGTACATGCCAGCCCTCACCCAGAGCGACCCCCCGAAACCCATTCAAGCCCAACTGTAAGGGACATCCTGGCGCAGGAAGTACACATCTACCCGGGACTTTACTATTACACGTTTTGAATTCTTGTTGCAACTGGCACTACAAGATATGGAAAGAATCTATGGCGTCACACTGTCACTGTCACTGTCCTCCCGTTGTTCATTGATTTGCTCGAGCAGGCCCAGTAACGTCTCCATTGGAGACTTTGTTGTTACTGTGTTTAGCATATCAAATACATCACCGGTAGCTTGCCATGCTCTGCCCCTACCGCTGTGCTATCGCTCCAGCCCCCTACGGCATCAGATTTTACCTATTTATGAAAAGTGGACAAAATCTAAGAACTGGAAGAGAAATTCAGCACGATAGTAAAACAAAGGAAGTCATTATGTGTCCGCCACTGTGTCAAGCCGACACAGAAAGCCCTGGTTTCCAGAAAAGGAGCCAAGACAGGGGCTGGAGCAATAGCACAGAGGGTAGGGCATTTGCCTTGCATGCAGCCAACCCGGGTTCGATTCCCAGCGTCCCATATGGTCCCCTGAGCACCGCCAGGGGTAATTCCTGAGCGCAGAGCCAGGAGTAACCCCTGTGCATTGCCGGGTGTGACCCAAAAAGAAAAAAAAAATGAAGCCAAGACAAAAACCAACCTAGCGCCACTGAGAATATCTGCTCCACCCGTGGGGTCCAATCAGTCTCATTTCACACACAACTTCTAACCCACATTTCTGCGGTTTTGTTTCATTTGAATCCCCATCATGGGGAATTGGCCCATCTCCGCCCAGGCTAGAGAAGTCGGTGACATTCCTGGGTTCACTCAAGAAATATTAAGTCCTGAGGCTGGAGTGATAGTACAGGGGATAGTACAGGGCAAATGCCCTTGCACGTGGCTGACCAGGGTTCGAGTCCTAACATCCCATATGGTCCCTCGAGCACTGCCTGGAGTAATTCCTAAGTTCAGAACCAGTAACCCCTGTGCATCACCCAAAAAGCAAAAAAAAAAAAAAAAAAAGAAAGAAAGAAATGTTAAGTCCTTCTGGCAGGGCGGGCTCTGTGCCTGCATTGCCCACGGTCTGGGATAGACAGGCTTCCGAAGGGCTGGGGTTGGAGGGTCCAGGAACAGGGGTTTCGAGAGTGCTCCTAGACAGGTGGGGAGGAGGCAGATGCTGACCACTGGACAGGGGCACCAAGTCCTGGGGGAACTCTGACTCTCCAGCCATCCTTATGGAGTGTAGAGACCTCCAAAGAAGTCCAGAAGCCCTTGCACCAGAAATAATGTGGGAACTTTTCTTTTGGTTTTGGGGCCACACCCAGTGGGGATCAAGGGCTGCTCCCTGTGGGGTGCTCACAGCAGTGCTCGGGCTGATGTGGGGCAGGGCCTGGAAGCTGAGCCTCCCACATGCAAAGCCTGTGCTCAGGTCTGTTTTCTGAGAATATTTTTAGACCCAATATGAACCCTGACCTTTTTTTGGGGGGGGTCACACCTGGCGATTCTCAAGGATTGCTTCTGTTTCTGTTCTAAGGAATTCCTCCTGGCAGTGCTCAGGGGACCATATGAGATGCCGGGAATCGAACTCGGGTTAGCTGCGTGCAAGGCAAACGCTCTCCCTGCTGTGCTATCGCTCAGGCCTCAGCCCTGACTTCTTCAGTATCATTCCCTGGGAAATCGCACATGTCCCCTTGCTCACTGCTGTGTGGCCGGGTTTAGAATGAGCCTTAGCAGGCAGTTGCCCATGTGACATCCCAGCTCACACTTGGGTTTTGTTTGGGGGCCACTCCGGAGGTGCTCAGGGCTTACTGCTGGCTCTGCAGTCACGGATCACTGCTGGCGGGCTCAGGGAACCATAAGCAGTGCCAGGGATGAAAACCACACAGCCACAGTAAGTGACCGTGCCGGCTGTCCTATCACCCCAGCTCCCCAGCCCTGTTGTGTTCGCCAGCCCCTAGGTCCTATACGTGATTCTTCTTTGACTCTCATAAACACTCAGCATCTTGCCATCCCCACCCCCAAGACTCATGAGTGCATCTGCCTCACTTTTCTTCCAGTCTTTGCTTTCCATCTTTTCTGGAACACGGCATCGACCTGCGCAGCTCTCGTGGTGCTGAGAGAGGCGCTCCTGGGGGCGGACAGGTGTGGTCAGAGTCCCAGCGAGATGAAGCAGTCAGGGTCGGAGCTGGCCCCAGGATGGTGGGTCCCCTGGATTGTGGGGTCCCGGGGTTGTGGGAGTAAAGTACAGAGACGAGGAGAGTAAGAAGACCCCTTAGAGACACCAGCCAGGTCCCTTCCCTCTGCGGGACCCCTGTGGGACCCCAGCCAGCGCCTCCTTGACTTCTAGAAGCTTGTGACATCTGCACTCGTGTCCCCCGACTTGGATACAAAGGCCTGGTTTGGGTTCCCAGAGTAGGCGAGAGGAACACGCCCCCGCAGACAGGGAGTCAGGGGTGAATGGTCTTAGGCTCATCTCTGACCAGAGCTCAGGAAGAAGGTTCTGGTAGAGGGAGGGACTGAGCTGCAATGGCAGGTGGGGGGAGTTCATGCCCAGAAGACCCTTCTTCAGAGCCAGAATTGGAGCCAACAGGCAGGACCTGCTACTGACCAGTCACAGATACGGGCCTCTCTCGGGGAGCGAGGCCTGGAACCTCTGGAAGGGCCATTTCTGGAAAGGAAACGGAGCCAAAGCACCAGCCCGCCGTACCCTTAGATCCACTCCGAGGGACGCGACAATGCCCCACAGTGACTGCCCGTCCCCTGCACCCCGCCTGCCACCTCCCCACCTGATGACAAACAGCCGTGAACGTGACTCCCGCTCTGAGCGGCCACAACCTTGTCTGGCGAGATCTGCAGGTACCACCCATGGCCTGGCCAGCCGGGAAGCAGCCACAGTGGTCGGTCCTCTTGGCCCAGGCACCCCTCAGAACCCCACTTTCTGGGGTCTCCAACTGCAATATCATCACAGGCAAAGATGGTTATTCAGGGCCCGGCCCACTGGTACTGACACAGAAACACTGACTCAGGGACATGTGGCCCTGCCTGGGTCCCAGCAGGTGGTCCCAGCCTGAGTAGCTAGGCTTGGGGTATGCAGGAGAAGTGGGGGGGGGGAGGGGCATGGGAGACGCCTAGCGACTGAGGTTCTTCTACAAAGGCCCACACGCAGCCAGGAAAGCCCCAAGATGAACGGCCCATAGGATCAAGGCACCCCAAGGCTCCCCACTGCCCCAGGGACAGGGACAGAGGCGCTAATACTCAGGACAGTTCCAAAGGGCCCGAGCCCAGGCAGGAGCGCCCGGGCCTCCTGGGGGGTCGGGGCTGGGGGCTCTACTTCCTCCCAAGCTCGAAGGCAGGTTCCGGCCAGATGTGGCTTCCTCGGCTGAGAAAAACACTAACTTCTGCCCCAGTGGCCGCCTCCTGCGGGGGGGAAGTGAAACAGGCTGGGCAGGAAGGAGGGCGAGGCTGGAGACCCCGAGACTTTCTGGTTTACTGGGACAACCACCAGCCACGTGGAACAGGACACGGGCCCTTATGGTCATGCCCTTCTCTCACTGCAGATGCTCAGGAGCTGAGATTTCTAGAAGCTCATCCAAGGACTGGGGGTCGTGGGAGAAAGGCCCAAGCTGAGGGGCACTTCTGGCCAGCAGGGGCAGCAACCCACGGGGTCAGATACTCAGTGGCGGCAGAGGCCCGGGCGCAGGCCGGGCAGGAGCACAGACGCAGGAAGACTGTGGAGACCCCAGGAGCAGGCGGGCAGGAGACACAGAACAGCCAGCAAGGATGGGGCTGGGGGTTCCCAAGAGGCAGGGGGCCGGGGGGGTGGATGGGGTGGAGGGGGCAGAGAGCCCGTCCGAGGAGCCAGCACTCCAAGCTGTCAGCTAAGCTACAGGACCTTCCGTTTCCATCTGCGCTTCAGATAGGCCAGGACCTGTTTTCCCATCTCTATGTGGCCCAGAGACGCAGCGCTGCCTGGGCATACGAGACACGTTCTTGTTGGAAATTCAGTGGTTTTTTTTTTCTTTTTTGGGGGGGTCACACCCAGCGATGTACAGGGGTTACTCCTATCTCTGCACTCAGGAATTGCTGGCAGTGCTCAGGGGACCATATGGGATGCTGGGAATCAAACCCAGGTCGGCCGCGTGCAAGGCAAATGCCCTACCCGCTGTGCTATTGCTCCAGCCCCTCAGTGGGGTTTTATGATTGAGGCACTGAGGTGGATGGGAGTGTGAGTGTTCAAGGTTTCACATACTTGTGAGAGATTATCCCTGATGGATCTGAGACAGGAAGGTGGAGCCACACCCTGGGATGCTCAGGGCCCGCTCTTAGCCCTGTGGTCAGGGCTCACTCCTAGTGGTGCTTCTGGGACTGTGCAGTGCTGGGACTCAAAGCCCACCCTCAGCCCTGAGAGCTGTCCCCCTGGGCCCCACTGTCTGTATTTTTATGTGCTTACTCCAGCACCCCTGTTCTATAGATATCAAGCAGCTCTATTTTTCAACCCTTTGCTTGTTCCCCAGAAATGTTATAGGAGGTGGTTCACCACCCATTTCACAGGTGGCAAAACACCCCCAGGGACCCGTGTCCACATAACTCCTGGGTCTATTCGCATAGTCTGTGCTCCTGCCTGCCTGGCCACCTTCCAATGCCAGGAGCCCATTGATTCAGAGTCTGCCGCTTCCCTGGGCAAGGACCACGGGAAAGTCACAGAGTTCTCGAACTCTGCCTGGGAATCGTGAGAAATTAGGTGAGGCAAATTACATGTCTTAAGTCCCCCATAAAGAGTACAATGATGATGATGATGATGATGATGGTGGTGGTGGTGGTGGTGGTGGTGGTGATGGTGATGGTGGGAGACAGATAACGGTCATGGTAATGATGGTTATGGATGGTGACAATGGCAGTAAGAGTGATAAGGGTGATGATGGTGGTGAGGAGGAGGGTGGGGTGAGTCTGAAGATGGTGATGATGGTGGTGATGGTGGTGGTGATGGTGATGGTGATGGTGGGGCAAGTATGGTGATAGTGGGGGTGATTATGATGACGGTGATGATGGTGGTGGTGAGTATGATGGTGGGAATGAGGATGGTGATGGTGGTGATGATGGTGACAATGGTCATAGTGACGGTAGGGGTGAGTATGATGGTGTTCATGATGGTGATGATAGTGGTGGGGGGGACAGATAATGGTCATGGTAATGATGATTATGGATGGTGACAGTGGCAGTAAGAGTGATATGGGTGATGATGGTGGTGAGGAGGAGGGTGGGGTGAGTCTGAAGATGGTGATAATGGTGGTGATGGTGGAGGTGATGGTGATGATGATGGTGGGGCAAGTATGGTGATGGTGGGGGTGATTATGATGATGGTGATGATGGTGGTGGTGAGTATGATGGTGGGAATGAGGATGCTGATGGTGGTGATGATGGTGACGATGGTCATGGTGATGGTAGGGGTGACTATAGTGGTATTGGTGATGATGGTGGTGGTGGTGGTGGTGGTGGTAAACATGATGATGGTGGGGTTGGGTATGGTGATGGTGGTGGTGATGGTGACGATGGTGATGGTGACGGTAGGGGTGAGTATGATGGGTGTTGATGATGGTGATGATGGTGGTGGTGGTAAGTATGGTGGTGGTAGGGGTGGGTATGGTGATGGTGGTGGAGATGGTGATGGAATGGTGATAATGGTGATGGATGATGAAAGGCTTGGCACAGATGTTGAAGGTGATGACGGTGGTAGTGATGGCGAGGATGAGGACGGTGATGATGGGGAGTTTAAGACCCACAAAGATGGGACGTGTAGGACCTCTAGTGCATGAGGAACCACACGCAGGCATCAGATGTTTGCAGAACCGGGATGTCTTTGACCAAGCCCTGAAGGTTGCCCTCCTGCCCCTCTCACACTGTCAGAGGCCTCGTGCCTCAAGAAGCTCCAGGTCCAGAGACCTCGGCTGTTTGCAGGAGGCAGAGTCTGCTCCCCACATTCCCGGCTACTGGGTGTCCAGGTTTTCCCTGCGTCTGTCAGTCCCTGAATCACTGTCCAATTGTGTCCCTGCCCCAGTTCCTGCTGCCATTCATCAGGTGGGGGTGGGGCACCCAACAGATGGGACACCGTGTGCCCATCCCGACCACATATGACAAGCATCTGCCCCTCTGTGTTACGCAACTCGGCCTAATTCCGCCTACTCACAAGTGTGCTCCTAACCACCTCCATCCTCCTGAGTAAGATCAAGAAAATGGCTGTAAAAAGGTTCCGTTTTTGTTATTTTTTCTGTCTTCTCAGGACAAACCAGGTCTAGATAGTCATTCTCGAGGCCTTAGCAGTGAGGTCTCAGCCTTGATGACTTCCACGTTCTTGCCGCCTCTGTAGACCCTGCTTCTTCCTGGGACCTGGTGTAGGCGCCAATGTCCCCTGGACCCTCCCGGCCCCCATGCAAAGAATCACTGTCCATTCTCTATGCTGTCCTTGGTCCACCTGACCCCTGAGCTCTCTGCCCATGGGCCCCTTCAGCAACAGGGATGCAACAGACCAAGAAGGACATGTTTCTGCACGCCGGGCCACTATTTCTGCTCCAGCATCCAGTCCTTCAGCTGCTGTCCTGTGTCCACTGAACTCAGTTTCTCACCTTGACTTTCAGAGCCCCAAGCCCCCCAGGCCTCTGCTCTCCTCCAGCCCTGTGCCCCTCACACCCACCTATAAGATCGGGCCCTCACCCCCTCCCGGCCCTAGAGCTGAGTTCGCACCCCAGAACCCATCCACAGCCCGGCAGCCACAGCCACCCTGCCGGAGCCCAGCCATCTGGCTATCATAAACTGTCCCTGGGGTTGTGCCAAGTGGCACTACACCGGCTGGCCCTTGGTTCCCCAGGCAACTGTGGGCTGAACCAGCGGCCCAGTCAAGGGAGGGTGGCGCCACCTGGGAGTGCCCTGGGCGGAGCCTTCATGGCTTTCCTACCTGCCACTCCCCTCCCTGGGCACCAGGGCCCAACCTCCCTCGGTCACCAGCCTGGACAATCTGTGACTTTGAACTCGCTGGCAACTTGGAAACGCAGCCCTCCCAATCACGGGCACTTTACCTATCTGATAAGGTCCCTGCCCTCATTTAGCCTCTGGACTCTGAAATCGTTTGTTCTGTTCTCGGGTTCCTGCTGCAAGAACCTGTAAGAACTGGAATCCAATATTAAACACACACACACACACAAAAAAAAAACCCACCACACACACACACACACACACACACACACACACACACACTATGAGACTAATGCCCAAGGACAAAAGAAATGAGGGTCAGGAGGACTCGTCCATGGTGTGTATGTGTTGTGTTTCTCAGGGGGTGGGAGGATTGTGGTGCAGTTAGGACAGAGAAGAGACCACTATGACAATGACAGTTGGAACTGAGTGCTGAAAGGAGGTAAAGGGATATACGTAATAATTTTTCAGTATCTGTATTGCAAACCATACTGCCCAAAAAGAGACAGAGACAGAGAGACAGAGAGAAGTCCCTGCCACAGAGGCAGGCTGGGACAGAAGATAGTGTGGGGGGGCGGTAACTGGGGACACTGGTAGTGGGAAATACACACTGGTCGAGGGATGAGGGACAGATAGGTATTGGAATATGGTATGACTGAAACCCAATCATGAACAACTCTGGAACTGTGTATCTCAGGGTGATTCAATGAAATGAAAAAACAAATCCTGTAATCCAAGTGTTGGATTACACCTCAGAGCCTCATCTCTGAGGTGTCAGCACTGAGGTCACTTTCCTCGAGGCATGAACACCCACCGCTGTGTCCCACTGCCCTCACCCCTGCCTCCCTGGTCCAGTCATGTGCTTACTCCTGCAACACTGCAGGTACAGAGCGTGCGTCTAAGTGAAGATTTCCCCAGCCAGGACTAAGACAGGTGCTGGGCCCAGAGGCACTCGAAACTGGTACAAAGCAACCAGGCAGGTTTTATTCGTTTCAGAGGTGTGGACAGGGTCCCCGCTTGGGGCATGTTTGAGGCATAGGGACACCACAGAAATGCGCCTGACTGATGCCCAGGGCTGTGGGGAAAGTCAGCGAGCCACGTGGAAAGCAATGCTGGGTCCTGAGAGTCACACATATGGGTGAGTGGGTCCGAGGGGAGGAGGTCAGAGAGGCTGGGGGTGGGGGGACGTAATTCAAGATGAGGTGCTAAGAACCCAGGAACAGACAAGTGGGTACTCCAGGGCGTACTCCCAGCTCTGCGCCCAGGAATCACTCCTGGTGAGACCATATGTGATGCCGGGGATCAAACCGTGACCAGCTGTGTGCAAGGTAGGTGCCCGGTCCACTGTACTACCAGTCTGGCCACCTTCCCCATGATATCTCCCACACTCAATATTTGCTAATGATGACCAAACTGTGACTCTGCCAGACAAAGAACCATGCAGAAACAAACCACCTTAATCGAGGGTCCAAATGAACATCTCCCACAAAGGAATGAATATACTGATAGCACACACCAAGAACACGGTTCTCTTGTCATCTGTCCTGTACCAAACTCATGGTCTGAGTCTGATCACAAGCAGGAACACTGGACAGACCAATGGAAGGGTGTGCTTCTGCACTTGACCGTGGCTTCAAAACAGTCAAGTTTAGGACAGACAAAGGGAGCCTGGAAACTCTCTTGGGTTACAGGAGCCCGAGAAACAAACACAATAACAAAAGAATTCAGTGTGCCTGCCCTGATCAGATTTGGAGACCTGGTTTGCTATCATTGCTCTGTAACAATGAGTTAAATTTGAAGTAAAGTTTATAGATTAGATAATAGAATGATATCAGTGTTAGAACTTTGGCCACTGAGTTGTGTAAGGAAATACATTTTTAAAAAATACAAAATACAGAAGTGTTTAGGGGTTAAGGAGACTCGAGTCTGCAATTTATTCTTTATGGCTCAGAAAACTCAGATATAGGTAAATGGATAGGCAATCGGCAGAAGGTCAGAAGAGAGAGGTAGAGTCAACAAACATCACAGTGTCCTACAATATTAGGGGAATCTGGATATGAGTATCCGAGAAATTGTTTATGGTGCTATCTTCACATGTCTATAAGTCTCAAATTATTCTATGCTGCATATAAAATGTGAAATATTTATTAAATAGAATTGGCTTGATCCTCTAAGAATTTCAACTCTTTTTCTCTGCCCCTTGCTCTACTATGAATTGTGACCTTGCACTCAAAGAACATTTTATTTGGGGCCAGAGTGATAGTACAGCAGGTAGGGCATTTGCCTTGCACGTGGCTGACCTGGGTTCAAGCCCGGGCATCCCATATGGTCCCCTGAGCACCACCAGGAGTAACTCCTGCGTGCAGAACTGGGAGTAACCCCTGAGCATTGCTAGGTATGACCCCAAAACCATACAAAACAAAATTGTTTTTTTAAAAGTGTGGTAGAGGGGTCAGAGAGATAGTACAGTGAGTATACACTTGCCTGACCCGGGTTCCATCCCCAGAACCCCAGATGATCCCCCAATCCCTGTCAAGAGAGGTCCTAGAGTGCAGAGCTAGGGAATCAGGTAAGCCCTGAGCACAATCAGATGCGACCCCAAAACATAAACAAACTAAAAAAAAAGTTTTAAACTAATATGAAGTTTGCCATGAGGCCATTTTAAGTATTTAGCTCAAGTTGCATCAAAGCCTATGACAATGTGGTGCCACAGATCTCTGTCATTGTTTTATTTTCAAGTGGAAGGCAAAGACAAGAGTCACAGAAGGACAGGAGAGACAGAACAGCCTCTGAAGCAGGACAGGGACCCTGGGTCTCAATGGTGGCCCTCAGGGAAGAAGGAAGATGTCAGACCAACTCTATGGTCCAGGGACAGATGCTGAAGAAAGGCATGTGCATGAATAAGCTTGTGAGTTTGTTCTAGAAAAGATCTTCTCCAGGAGCCGGAGCAATAGCACAGCGGGAAGGGTGCTTGCCTTGCATACAGCCAACCCCGGTTCAATCCTCAGCTTCCCATATGGTCCTCCAAGGCCGCCAGAAGTGATGACTGAGTGCAGAGCCAGGAGTAAGCCCTGAGCATCTCCAAATGTGGCCCCACAATGAAAACAGAAAACAAAAGACTTTCTCTGCTGGCTCACCAGTCTAGAACAGTCTGACAGGATCAACTCCATACAAGAATTTCTGCTTCAGATTTCCTGCCTGTGTTTTATATGACTGGAGGCCGGGGCAGAGGGGGTCTGTTCTGGAGTTTGGAAGGTGTCTCATCTCCCGCCAGTAAGGAGTAGGTTTACCCGCACCCCCACGCTCACTGCCTGGAAGGGAAAGTTAAGCCAGGAGAACTGAAACTGACCCAGACAGAGGAAGATGCTTTCATGGTCCTGGGACTTGGGGCAGGACGGGGGCTGGGCCTAGGGGCGGAAAGAAGCTAAATACGTGTGTGTGTGTATGTGTGTGTGTGTGTGTGTGTTGGGGGGGCAGGGTGCTCAGGAAGAGGGGCCTGCCAGAGAGGTAGCACAGCAGGTGGGGCACCTGCCTTGCGCACAGCAGACCTGGATTCTACCCTTGGTCCCCCACGTGCCCCCTTCCCAGCAGAACCAGGAGTGATCCCTGAGCACAGCTGAGTATGCCCCCCCCCCAAATCAAACAAACAAAAAGTGTGGGAAGGGAACCCAGTAGGGGACCATGAGGCTAGGGCCACGGGCAGAGACTGTGGCCAAGAGAGGCCCCTAGAAAGAGGTTCCCTGGACGTTTCGCCACCCCCAGTGGGAGGACTCAGGACCTTGGGGGTGGGGGTGCTTGGCTTCCTTCTATACTGTATTCCCCAAAGCCTCAGGAGTCTGTCTGATCCAGGCTCCTTCCGCCCAGTGGCTCTGAGTGCAGGAACTCCTTGGGTGCTCAGACAGCACAGTGCTCACACCCAGATTCAGTCCAAATCAGAGCGAGCTCGGCAGCCCACCGGCATGTGGGAAGCAGCGGGCAGAGAAACGTGAGAGGGGTTAAAGGGACTGGAGCACCCAAAAGGAGAGAGAGAACAAAAGGGAATGTCCTGCCATGGAGGTGGGGTGGGATGGGGAGATGGGGGGTGGGAGGGATACTGGGATCATTGGTGGTGGAGAATGGGCCCTGGTGGAGGGATGGGTATTCGATTATTGTATAACTGAAACCCAAGCACAAAAATTTGTAAGTCTACAACTGTACCTCATGGTCTTTCACTAATAAAAAATTTTTAAATAAATAAATAAATAGAAATTAAAAATTAAATAAATAAATAAATAAAGGGGCTGGAGCAATAGCACCACGGGTAGGGCATTTGCCTTCCATGTGTCCAATCTGGGTTCTATTCCCAGCATCCCATATGGTCCCCCAAGCACCGCCAGGAGTAATTCCTGAATGCATGAGTCAGGAGTAACCCCTGAGCATCACTGGGGGTGACCCAAAAAGAAAAAAAAAAGAGTTTAAAACCACACAGCCTGATTGGGTGTGGCTTGGAGGCAAAGAATCTGTGCCCTGGCCCAGAGCACCTTCATCGGCAGCCAGAAGGGTGTGGAGACAGGGGTGGGGGTGGGGTAGGGGACAGTCAAGGTACCTGGCTGTGCAGAGAAGCACTTGGGAAGCCGGAGCTGACTGCCCCGATAGCAGAAAGTAGGTCTGGTCCGTTTTGTTTTCATGTTTTGATGGTATTTGCGGTTCTTTTCATTTGGGGCGTTTGTGGTTATTTTTGTTGTTGGATGTTGTCTCTGTCTTTAGACCACAGCTGGCTGTGCTCAGGGCTGACTCCTGGCTCTGTGCTCGGGGATCACGCCGAGTGGGCTCAGGGCACCGTGTAGGGAGCTGGAGAGCTAGCAAGGTAAGCGTCCTCCCTGCTGATCTGTCTCCCCGGCCCCAGACACCCCAAACTGGGAAAAACAAGGACCACAGACTGCCGTGGGACAGAGGCTCCACCCAAACACAGCTCAGGGGCCACACTGGGGCCCCTGCATCACTGTCTTCGCTCTGAGTCTTTTTTTTTTCTTTTTTGCTTTTTGGGTCACACCTGGTGATGCACAGGGGTTACTCCTGGCTCTATACTCAGAAGTTACTCCTGGCAGTGCTCAGGGGACCATATGGGACGCCGGGAACTGAACCCGGGTCGGCTGCGTGCAAGGCAAACGCCCTACCCGCTGTGCTATCTCTCCAGCCCCGGGTCTGAGTCTTGAGAGCAGACAGGCAGGACCCCTGAGAGCAGGCATTGCCCTCGCCTGGGCCATACCACAGCCTCCCCGTCTACACACTCGGGGGCTTTTCCTCCCACGCACCCTCGGAGAAGCACAAGTGCCCGCTCTTGACAGACGAACAAAGAGAGATTCAGGGAAACTGAATGACAAGCAGGGAGTGGCAGAGCAGGGAAACAGCCCAGATCTTATTTCAGAGTTGATTTTCTCATCCTTCCAGGGCCCTTCGGAAATGTACCTAACGCCCCAGAGTCAAGAGAACTGTGTTTCTTTTATTTTTAATTTTCCTATTTTTAATTGAGTCCCTTTGAGATACATAGTTACAAAGATGCTCACGATCAGGTTTCAGTCATATAATGACCCAACACCCATCCCTCCACCAGTGTCCATTTCCCACCCCCAGTGACCCCAGTTTCCCTCCTGCCACCACCTCCCCCCGCCAGAACATTATGTTTAATCATCTACCAAATCATGAAAGCATGGTCAACTCTTTTGTTGTCCTCAGTTCCAGAAACATACCCTTGATCTCCTGGACCACAGCATCCAAAGCCCATATAGTACCTGCCCTATGTGCTTCTCTCAAACCCCAGGACTGTTCCATAGCTGCTCCTAAGTTTGTCTCCCTGGCACGGAGCTTTAGAGCTGCTGAGATCAGAGTTCTCATTTCCTTATCATCAGACGTTGTCTCATCCTCATGATCTCTATCGACTGCTAGAGCTCCAGCCATCACACCTACATTCCCTACAGCAGGACATAACAAGCAGTGAAAAGAGGAGTTGGTCTGGTTTGGGCTGCTCTCTTGTCTCTGAAGCTATCGCCTCTGAGGAAACTCCAGGAAACCCAAGGTCTTCATGAGACACAATTTAGCAACCACAAGTCTGAGTCATGGGGTCTAATTCTTTTTTCGTAATGATGTTACTTAAGCTCACCCTGTGAAGGCTGACATGAAGAGCTAAGTGAATTATGAACGTGAATACTTATTTATCTCATAGCTACTAAATACATCCAACCCTTCCTGTTAAAGGTGGCTCGCTGGCTAGCCACCCCAACATCAATGGCCCTTTTTCCCCTTTAGTAACAGAATCTCAGATTTACTCAGCTCAGCCTGCCAAGGGTTCAATTTCCCCAGCCTCCCGTCATCGTGATCTGACCATAAAGCTCTAGTCAAAAGTTTGCTTACGACAAAAGCAAAAATGTAGTTCTTCTAAGACAGCCTCTTTCACCAGTAAGTCAGATGTGATGGCTGGAGCACTAGCAGCCAACCTGGGTCACGAGGACATGGTCCATGGTCCAGGGAGGGTAAGACGGAGTACCCTCAGCATCTCTGCTCTTTCCCAAACAGCTTCTTCCAACTCTCCCACCATTTCTGGCTTCTACTTCTCTGACAGAGTCTGTGCATCCATGCTGTGCCACGGCCGCCTGAGCACGGACCATGCCAGGTTTGCCCTCACGGGGATTCTCACAGAGCAGAGTGCAGGAGGCTCCCGTTTATATTCTCCTTCCTCTGCCAACCGGGGATGCCTGTTCCGGAAGGGACTTGATGCTGCAGACCCGAGTCCAGGGAAACTGTTGGACGCAGGGAGGGGGCTGGAGGGTTAAGTCTTTGTTCCATTGTGGGGACTTGCAAATACAGTCAATGAGAGGAAAGACGCCTCCGCTGAGTCTGAATCAACCCGTGTCACTTAAAGGGATGAGCTGCTTTGCGACTCTGATCTCCGCCCCCCCCACGCCCCCCCTCCCCAAGAACCAAGGTAAAAATAGCCTGCCTCTCTGAATCAGGCGAGAAAACAGCCACATCTTCCTTTTTTGGCAGCCGGGGGCAGAAATCAGAACTCTTCTGGGCCTGAGCAATAATACAGCAGGTAGGGCACTTGCCTTGCAAGTGGCTGACCCGGGTTTGATCCCTGGCACCCCATCTGAACCCTCCAGGAGTGATCCCTGAGCACAGAGCCAGGAGTAAACCCTAAGCACTGCCAGATGGGGCCCAAATACAAAAAAAAAAAAAAAAGAGAGAGAAAAGAAATCAGAACCATCCTACGTTCCCGCTTGGAATCATGCTCCAGGTGGAAATGTGGGCCCTCACCCCCACCCTGGGCCTTGCGGGAGTCCTCCAAAGGGTCCCCCAGTTAGTCCCAGTCCTTACTAAATGTCTTGTTCTCTTCCCTGGCTTCTCCAGCTCCAGAAACACCAGCATGAATGCACGGTGCTTAGTCAGGCTGTCAGGTTCCAGGCCAGGGAGCTGCACCCTCCCCTGGGGACCCAGGGCCCGCAGGACCTGGCAGTGCTGGCCGTGTAAAGGGGGGACCACGCACCTTCGCCTTGCGAGCACGACACCCTGCCTGTAGGCAGCTCTCGGCACCCCTCCACCCGCCAGACATGAGTCACGGGAACGAAGACGCCCATCTGCACAGCAGGGAATTGCACCCTCGGACGGCTGCTCCCCCATATTTCAGACCTGGCCCTGCCTACACCAGGGTCCCAGGGGCTGCATCGAACAGCAGGGGGCAGGGGCATCCCTCTAGCATCCCCAGAGACCCTCAGGGCTCCTCCCCTCCTCCTGGTCCTCAGCCTCAGGGTGAGTGAACGGAAACAGTCCCCACAATGGTCAGTAGCTCAGAGCCGGTGAGGCAGCTCAAAGGCAGGTGTGAGGCCCTGGGTTCGATCCCAGCACCAGATGTTGAGAGAACCCTGCCAGGTGCAGAGTTGGTGGCCTCTGAGCACGGGGCGGGGCAGAGGGAGGCGGGGAGGTAGGTCTCAAACAGGGGAAAAAGAGAAGACTGCTAGCCATTACTATTTATCTGTTGTTCTTGGGGGGGAGCACCTTACACACACAAGGCAAAGATTCTAATTCTGACAATACCTGCCCCCAAATACTTGTTTTTCTTTTTCTCTCTCCTTTTTTTTAAATTTGTGAACCACGCCCAACAGTGCTCAGGGAGCACGCCCCGCTCAGTTCCCTGGGGCGTCGCTTTCCAGGGTGGTTGTGGGGTCTGTGCCGTGCCAGAATTCAAACCCAGGGCTCTGGCCTGCCGAGCTATCTCCCCAGGCTCCCTTCCTCCCCCTCTTCTTTTAGGCCCACATCTGGCAGTGCTCAGGGGTTACTCCCAGCTCTGTGCTCAGGGGATGCAGCCCGTAGGGGTCAGGACTGAACCTAGGGCTTCGACGTACAAATCAGGAACTCGGTGGTGATTTTCTCTCGGGCGCTAGGTGCTCTTCTCTCCACCCGCTGCTCGGGCCTGAGGCCCCCGGGGAAGAGCATGAAGATGGGGGCTGGGAGGCATCACTCAGGGTGGGGTGGCTGTGGCTGGCATTTGGGGAACAGAGAGTTCCAAGAAAATCAGGTGGATAAAAGATGCAAGACACAAGAACGGAGGGCTGGGGGCGGAGCTGTGGCCCGGGCAGCCTGTGTTCCTCTGAACCTGGCCCCCAGCGCTTGTCCAGGCCTTGGAATAGCCTTAATCAGAGCTTGGGAAATCAGTGCTGGAGCCGTAATCCAGTAGGGTGCATCCCAGCACCCCGGAGGAACCCCCGAGTCCCGCCAGAAGTGATCCCTGAGCACAGAGCCAGGACTGAGCCCTGAGCACCACTCGGTGGGTCTGGCAAGAAAAACAAAAAAAAATTTTTTTTTTAAAAAGGAGGGGCTGCGGGGTTGGAGCGATAGCACAGCGGGTAGGGCGTTTGCCTTGCATGCAGCCAACATGGCCAACACAGGTTCGATTCCCAGCATCCCATATGGCCCCCTGAGCACCGCCAGGAGCAATTCCTGAGTGCATGAGCCAGGAGTAACCCCTGAGCATCACCGGGTGTGATCCAAAAAGCAAAATAAAATAAAATAAAATAATTAAAAAAATAAAAAGGAGAGGCTGGAGTGATAGTACAGCTGGTAGAGCATTTGCCTTGCATGCGGCCAACCCGGGTTCGATCCCCAACCTCCCATATGGTGCCCTGAGCACCTGAGTGCAGAGCCAGGAGTGACCCCTGTGCATCACTGGGTGTGACCCAAAAAAGAAAAAGAAAAAAAAAAGGAGGCTGGGAAACAGGCAGGAGGGATGGGAGGAGGGGGAGGGACTGCTCCACCCCCTGGGCAGAAGAGCATGTCCCAAACAGAAAATAATAATAATAATAATGAGAATGTGATACTAAAAAGAATGGAAGTTTCCTAGCAGGGAGAGCGCTCCAGAGCCCAGGGTCACCCTGGCAAGGGAGGAGGGAGGGCGGCATGTTTTGTTTCTGTTTATCCCATCTGCTTTCTGATACTCTGGGCGAGCATGTTCCTGAGACGGAGGGGCCGAGGGGGAGCAGAGATCAGTCGGTATCAAGCAGGCCCTGAGCAAAGTGAGGCCTTGAGGCCCCTGAGAGGCTGCCAAGGCACTAGCTTCTTAAATCAGGTGCCGTGGGTGCGAGAGAGATAACACGGTGGGGTCAGGAGCTTACTTTGTGCGCAGCTCACCCCTTATCTGAATCTGAATTCAGGTCAAGAAAAGTCTGGCAGCTCAACAGGTTTCTGCTCAGGCAACGGCCAGGAAGCAATTCAGACTCAAACCAGGGGTCAGAGCTGTATTGGGCTGTTTCTGGCAGAGCTCACCATGATGCAGTTCGTATTTTGGAGGGAGGTGGAGTTGGTTTTTGGGTGGTGCTCGGGCCTTATTCCTGGCTTTGAGCTCCGGGATCATTCCTGGTGGGCTGGGGGTGAGGCTGGAAACCTATGCGATGGGTGCCGGGCATCGAACCCAGGTCGGCCGCGTGCAAGGCAAATGCTCTACCGGCTGTTCTATCTCTCCTGCCCTGCATTTCACATTATGTACATGAAGAAGGGTCATGAGTGGACAAAGTGGAAATAGCCCTGAATCTAGTCTGTGAGCTGGTACTGCAGCCACTAAGCTCAGAAGTACCAGGGAATAGACAGACAGGAGGCTGGTCGCCTCACCCTCCTGGAGGCCAGAGTCCAAGACCACGACCAGCTGGGGAGCAGAGAAGGCCCCTGGCCTCACCCCAAGTTGACGGCGTAAGGGAGAACACTGCCTACCGAACCCTTGCCCCATGGAAGCAGAACCTCCATTTCTGTCTCCCTGGGAAGGGGAACTGGCCCAATTTTCCCCCTTTTTATGATGCAAACACACTGTGCTTTACACCACACTTATCACACCTTGCTCACTTGGCTAATCACACCAACAATAACCCGATTACAAAGCAGCCCTGCTCAGAACACTCCAAGATGGGGACCTCATAGAGGTTTTCAATGACATGATGCCATTGGCAAAGGCAACAGAAACAAAAATAAACAAATGGACTAAAGCAAACTCTAGAGCTTCTGAATGGCAAACAAAGAATAATAAAGAACCCCATAGGCTAAAACTAAGACACACAACTGAATGGGAGAAAACGTTTGCACTCAGCACATCAGATAAATGTTTAATATCCAAGATATATAAAGAACTCATAAAAATGAACAAAAAAATTTCCTTAAAGAAAACCCGATCAAAAATGAGAGGAAATGAACAGACACTTCTCTGAAGAAGACAATGAGCATATAAGAAAGTGCTCATCATCCCTTATTATCAGTAAAATCCAAATCAAGAAGACAATGAGATATCATCTCACACCAGTAAGAATGGCACATAAAAAGAATTTTAAAAAAAAAAAAACTGGGAATAATCTATGTTGGAAGGGATGTGGAGATAAAGGAACTCTCATCCACTGCTGGTGGGAAGGCTGTCTGGTTCAGCCCCTGTGGAAAGCAAAATGGAGAGTTCTCAGAAAAGTAAAAATGGAATTACCTTACGACCCAGGAATTCCACTTCTTGGTTGAACCTCCAGAACAGAAAAACATTCATTCAAAAGGACATATGTATGCCATTATTTACTGCAGTACTTAGCACTATAGCTAGAATATGAAATGAACAGGGGGTATGGTACTGCCAGCAGGTCAGTCTGTACCTGTGAGGCAAGTGCATCAGCAGCCTCATGGCACCTTCAGGCTTCCAGATACCCCCATATTGCTGTTGTGCCTTTGGCCAAACCCCAAAAACTTGGGGCAAAGTTTACCAAGAAAGTAAACGGCCAAAAGTTAGGTATGTGGGAGACACACCCACAAACCACCTCTGGTTCAGCTATATAATTGGAGGCATGGCCTCTCTGGTTCCTGATCGAACTGCTTAAGAGCCATGATCCCAGAGACTCAGAAACAAATCACGAACCCCAATGACTTTTGGCAGAAATGCGTCTGGTCCCTGCAGTAGGTTACTGGTGCCGGGCCACCCCAGGTGGGAATAGGTTTTGTGACTTGGCCTGTTCCCCCGGCGGCACAGTGGCCGCCATCCTCCAGAGGACACTGGACAGTCAGGTTTGGGCCCACAGTGATGAAATACACCGGGCCTCATGGGATGGGGTTGGAGCTGCCCTTTCCTCCCCATCCCAACGAGACCCCGAATCGCCACCCACAAATGGCCTCTCTGGCTCCTGATCAAGCTGCTTAATGGCCATGATCCCAGAGACTCAGGAACAAATCTCAGAACCCAGCAGGTTTTGGCAAGAAATCCCTCCAGATTTAATTGTTAAAATTTCGGAATTTCAAAACCACGCAGCCACTACTGCAGCCACGCAACATCATATGTTATTCATAACCAGCAATAGAAAACAAATTGTCTACTGTTGCCTTTTTGGCAGATCTGAGTGTTGGGGTAAAATTCCAAATAATAATGGTGGGTCTTGTGTCAAAATATTGAATTCAATCAAGGTAGAGAGAGAGTAATGTGGAGGTCATCTGCCCCACAGGTAGGGGGAGGGTATGGGATGGGGGCATACTGGGGTTTTTGGTGGTGGAGAATGGGCACTGGTGAAGGTACGGGTGTTTCATGAGACTTAAACTCGAAAGCTTTGTAACTGCTTTCACGGTGATTCAATAAATAAAATTATAAAAAATGGGGAAAAAAGTAAGGTGGATTTCATGCACAATTCAATCAGCCTAATCAGTGGCTGAATAAATAGGAGTACTCCTACATTTAAAAAAAAAGAATATGAAATGAACTCAAGTAGCCAATGACAAATGAGTGGATAATGAAGGTGTGGTACACACACACCACACACACACACACACACACACAAACACA
The DNA here is from genome assembly GCF_029834395.1 of Sorex fumeus. Lineage (NCBI taxonomy): Eukaryota > Metazoa > Chordata > Mammalia > Eulipotyphla > Soricidae > Sorex > Sorex fumeus. The sequence goes on along the minus strand of NW_026606105.1, from coordinate 7,443,148 downwards.
CACACAGTGGAGTACTATGTAGCTGCAAAGAAGGATGAAATCATGCAACTTGCCACAACTTTGCTGGAACTGGAGCACCTTCTCATGCTGAGTCATCAAGTCAAAGAAGAAAGACAAATCTCATGTGAGCTCACTTATCTCTGGAATGCAGAATAACAGGACAAAAGGAAGCAGGCATTGAAGGGTGGGGGGAACCTAGATTACTCTAGAACCCGAACTATTAAAATGAGGACAGAGAAGGAAAGACACTGAAGGAGAGAGAGCAAGAAGAAACAATGGAGGGTGATGGGGCAGGGGCAGGGCCCGGGCACACTGGTGGTGAAGAGCTGTTACTTAACTCTAGAATTGAATCGCAGCACCAACAACACTGAAAGCGTGAGTTCCAAACTACAACAATGAAACTTAAAAATGAACCTGTCCAGGAGGCAGGCTGGGGGCTGGGAGGGCAAAGGGCGACATTGGCGGAGGGAAGTTGACACTGGTGAGGGGACAGATGTTGAAAAATTAGGGCCGGAGAGACAGCACAGCAGGTAGGGCGTTTACCTTGCACGTGGCCGACCCGGGTTCGATTTCCAGCATCCCATATGGTTCCCCAAGCACCCCAGGAGTAATTCCTGAATGCAGAGCCAGGAGTAACCCCTGGACATGGCAGGATGTGACCCAAAAAAACAGAAAGAAAAAAAAAGAATGAATGGTGGCTGGGGGAGATGACTCAGAGACCGAGCACAGGCTCTGCCCAAGAGACCGTGGGTTCAATTCCCAAGCACGCATAGTTCCCCGAGCACCACTGGGGAGGGATCCCCAAGTCCAGGGACACGAGTAGTCCCTCACACCACTGGCGTGGCCCCCAATTTAAAATTAAATGGCTCAGCACAACGATGCTGATTTGCTTTGTGACGTTCTAGGCAAAGGCCATGCCCTGGCCCACGTTACTGGCACACGCTGACTCTCCCTTCTCGGTTCATTGGCATCAGAGCAAAACTGCATTTGCGATCGACCGGCGCTCCAGCTGGGAAGGATGGATGGAGACTTCTGGGAGGACAGACGGCGCATTCCTCCTGGGAGCTGCATGTTCCCGAGCCCTGCTTCCTGCACCCTTAGCAGATGGCACTTCTCGAAGAGCAAGAACCCGCCACAGTGTGGAGAGACTGCATCTGGGAGAGCGGGTACAGGGGCTAAGGCACGCTGCCAACCTCAGCTCTGTCCACGACGCCACATACGGTCCCCTAAGCAATGCCAGGAGTGATCCCCGCGTGGGCACACATGCGCGTGCCCACAAACACACACACACGCAAACGCACCTGAGGCTGTTGCCAGCAAGTCTAGAAGCTGCCATAGCTCAGAAGCATTACCTGTCCTGGTTACAGGCCGAGAGAGTGGCAGGCTTCCTTTCCCTGCCTGCCTCACCAGCACCAAGCCGGGCACAGCTGAGTTTCACGTGGATGGGTTCATTTGATTTGCTCAATTAACTTTTAGTGAAGGAAGTGCTCGGGGAGGCGCTGGCCCAGACAGCTGCGTGACCTCTGCCTCCGCCCTCCCCTTCCTCGGCAAGTCAAGCCAAGATGAGACCCCCGTAACAGGGCTGTGGGGAGGAAGGAGTCAATGAAGCAGGGTCGCGAGAGCACTGGAGTGGAGGTTTTCCTTCCTGAGTGCACAGGCCTGGAAAACTGCAGGATATAGCTGAGTACGATGTCCCGTGGGTGAATGACAGTTCAAACGGAAGTGGAAACTTTTTAATTTGGAGGCAGAGGGGGAGGGTTACAGCCAAGGGGCAGCACGCAGGGCTACTCCTGGCAGTACTGAGGACACCCACACCCCTGTAACTCTAGTATCCCGGTGGGCGAGGCTCACGCGCCAGCTCTTGGCGCCATGTCCGAGCCCAGGAAGCAGAAACTGGTGATTCTCTCCAAGGGGTTCCGTGCTCCTGTTGTTCTGTGCTAGGGAGTTGTGGTACTTACGATCCCCAAGCTGGTCTCAGATAAGGCTGGCCTCCTGGCCTCTTCCCACTTTAAAGGAGAGAAGAAGTCACTGGAGCCCAAAGCCTTCCCCAAAGGTACAGCTCGGGGCCAGCAGGGCACTACCACGCTGGACAGAGAATGTTCCACTCCAGGCTCCCTAACTGTCCCCACCTAGAGCCCCAAGGATCTACCCAATCATATAGCCCACCCCAATCCCCCGCGGGCCCCCTCCCCATTGCTGATTGGGGGGCTTCCGCCTTTGATGGGTCTGTGTTTAAAGATCTCCAGAAAACTAACACCCAAGAATAGCCAAGATAAGTAACAGGAGGTTCACTCCATGGTTTGGAGGCCAGCCGCACATGCTAGGGGAAAAGGCAGCTCAGATAGAGAAGGGAGCACCAAATAAAGGATGTTGGGAGGATCCTCCCAGAATAGGAGATGCATGCTGAAAGTAGACTATAGACCGAACCTGATTGCCACTCAATTCCTCTTTTGCAAACCACAGTACCCAAAAGGAGAGCGAGAACAAAAGGGAATGACCTGCCACAGAGGCAGGGTGGGATTGGGGGTATGGGGGGGTGGGAGGCATACTGGGATTAGTGGTGTTGGAGAATGGGCACTGGTGGAGGGATGGGTACTTGATCATTGTATAATTGAAATCCAAGCACAAAAAATTGTAAGTCTACAACTGTATCTCATAGTGTTTCACTAATAAAAAATTTTTTTAAAAAATCTCCAGAAAGACCCCTTTTTGTTGGGGTGGTGGGAAGTGGGGGGCTGGTGGTGAAAGAAGCTCTCTCTCCAGCAGGTGCTGGAAGACCCCTCGGGGCACCCTGGAGACAGGAATGATGAGATCTCGAAAAGGAACAGAGATAGACTGGGAGTTTCCCAGGAGCCCACTTGAACCTGCTCGGCCAGGCCCAAGTGGGGCAGCAGGTCCACTTGGGGGGCTTGGGCAACCCTGGGGGGTCGCCCTCATTACAGTCAGACCCCTAAGACATTGGACCAGCCCCTAAGACACGCCCCCGCCCCCACGTCCCCAGGTGTCCACACCCTCCTTGCAGCCAATTCAACCCCCACACACACACTTCCCAGACACTTCCCAGCTCATTGCCACCTGCGGCGCCCCCTTCATGCCCCCCTACCTACCCTGCCGTCGCTTCCTGCTCACTTACACGCCCCCCTCCCCCCAAGCCCCTGCGCACGTCCTCGGACCCCGCGCGCCCGCCCCTTCTCCGCCCGCAACTTGCTTTCCGCGCCCCCCTCCCCGCCCCTCCAGCCCTGCCTACGTCCCCGCTCGGCCCCGGCCCGCCCCGCCCCGCCCGCCGCGCACTCGCACCCCGCATCCCCCCGCGCATCCCCCGCGGCTCGGGGCGCTGCGCCGACCCTCCCCCTGCCCGCCGGTGCGGGCGCCCGAGACGGACGTGCGGCACGTGCGCCGCGCGGTGATTGGCAGCGGCCGCGCGCAGCTCCCGGGGTGGGGGGTGGGGGGTGGGGGTGGGGGCGGCGTTGCGAGCCGCTGGGCTGGCGGCTGGGGCAGGGGTGCGAGGCGGCCGGGTTGCGCGGCTGAGAACCGTGACAGCTTGTGCGGGGGCTCGGCTCGGCTGGGGGCATCTGGGCCAAGATCAGCGGGATGCGGGCGCGCCAGGGGCTGGGGGGAGCCGGGGGGGAGAAAGACTTTCTGGGGTGCGCCCCACGCTCGGTCCTCTGCGCTCTCCCATCCGCGTCCGTGTCGCAGGAGGGGGGTCAGGACTGGACCTTTTTGTTGGTTTCCGCTCGGCACAATGGGGGCGCTCGGAGGAGGGGGGGGGCATCGCTGAGAAAGTGACAAAGGCACAGGCCCCGCGAGCGCGCGCGTGGCCGGGACAGCGCGGGGTCCCCGGGGAGCCGCTGGGAGCGCAGGAGGGGGTCCCTCGGCGGGGGGAGGAGGAGGAGGAGGAGCAGGAGGAGGCCCCCGCGGTGAGTGTGGACATCCCTGGTCCCTCAGCAGGAGGAGGAGGAAGAGGAGGAGGAGGAAGTGGAGGAGGAGGAGGAGCCCCCCCCCCTCCGCCCGCGATGAGTGTGGACATCCCTGGTGAGGGGGGGGAGGAGGAGAAGGGGGAGGAGGAGGAGGAGAAGGTGGAGGAGGAGGAGGTCCCCGCGAGGAGTGTGACCATCCCTGGGCACGTTAGTGGTTAGAGGGACGCCTCGTTTGCCTCCCCAGGGAAAGACGCCGGGAGCAGGACACTCCTTGCCCAGCACGGCGTTAGGGACATTGACCCGACAGGTCTGAGACAGCTCTAGTGGAGGGTCTCATGGTGCCCAGCTGTCAATATTCGCGTCTGGTAGGGCGCGACCTGGTCTGCTGCCCGCCGCCCACATGATCTACAATATTAGTCTCAGAACTTTAGGACCCTAACCCGGTGGACGGGACCGCAGCCTGGGGGTGGGGGTGGGGGGGCTTGAGGGGCCGCTGGGGCCCTGGGCACTCCCGGTGGGAAATGCAGAGTGGTTCTTTCTCCTGCCTTAGTCTTCGCTCTCCCCGACTCTCCCCTGGACGCCGGTTAGCCCTGCTGGGAGAAAGGAGAGGCCAGCCCAGGGTGAGAGCGAAAATGAGCTGGGCTCATGGCGTGGGCCTCTCACCCACCCCGGCCAGCCTGCGCCCTGCTCCCCCTTCTGTGCTTTCGTGCCCAGACGTGTCCCTTCCTGTCTCCGAGGCAGGGCTCAGCCAGCCTAGAATGGGTTCCACCCTCGGGGACCTGTGGTTTTGCTCCCAGAGGACCTGTCCCTCTCAGCTCGCTCTGGCTCTTCCGGTGCCAAATGAAGTCGCTGGCCTGTTCAGCAGAGTGGAGACCGCTCAGAGCTCACAGGGCGCCCTGTAGGAACTTATTCCTTCCATTGTGGGTGTGGGTGGGGAGCGGGTGGGTGTCCCCAGAGGTGCTCAGAGGACTGAGAATCTTTCGGGTGGAGTCTCAGCCAACCACATGGACAGTTCACTGCAAGAAGCTGAGGACTCAGCGTTAGCATTGCTCTATCTAGCCCTGTGGAACCCAGGAGTCACCAGCGCTGTACCCAGCCTTGCGGTGCCAGGGACTGAACTGGGGTCAGTGGTGTGGCGGGCATGCTCCTTAATCCCCATACTATCTCTCCAGCTCCATGGGTGGCACTTTTTAAATAATGTATTATTTTATTTAATTTTTATACAAAATTTTATTTCAAGGGGTGCATCCCAAGCAGTACTCAGGTGGGGTCAGGGGAGCAGGACATTGGCACCAGCAATTTTCTGTCCGTTAGGCCAGTGGTCCAATGCCAGGGCCCAAGGTTGCCATAAAACCTTTTTTTTTTTAATTCATACAGGAAACTTGTTACTGTGTTTGGCATATCGAATACGCCACGGGGAGCTTGCCAGGCTTTGCCGTGCGGGCAAGATACTCTCAGTAGCTTCCCGGGCTCTCCGAGAGGGGCGGAGGAATCGAACTCGGGTTGGCCATGCGGGCCTCGCGCAAGGCAAATGCCCTATCCTCTGTGCTATCGCTCCAGGGTTCGCAAGCTCCCCATGACATATTTGATGTGCCAAACAGTAACAACAAGTCTCACAGTGGAGACGTTACTGGGCCCTCTCGAGCAAATCTATGAACAGCAGGAGGACAGTGCTACAGACAGTGCTATAATTCATAGAGGAAGCTTGCACCTGTTTGGCAAGCAGGATGTCCAGGTTTCATTGTGGGCAACCCCAAAGGGTAACCCCTGGGCAGCAAGCTAGATGTGGTGTAAACATCAAAAATAGAAAATGAGGGGCTGGAGCAATAGCACAGCGGGTAGGACGTTTGCCTTGCATGCGGCCAACCCAGGTTTGATTCCCAGCATCCCATATGGTCCCCTGAGCACCGCCAGGGGTAATTCCTGAGCGCAGAGCCAGGAGTAACCCCTGTGCATTGCCGGGTGTGACCCAAAAAGGAAAAAAAAATGAAGGGCTGGAATGATAGCACAGTGGATAGGGTGTTCGCCTTGTACGCGGCCAACCCGGGTTCGATTCCCAGCATCCCATATGGTCCCTCGAGCACCACTAGGAGTAATTCCTGAGTGCATGAGCCAGGAGTAACCCCTGTGCATCGCCGGATGTGACCCACGAAAAGCAAATATATATAGATATATGGATATATATATAATGAAAATGGATGCGGCCATGTCCATCTCTGACTGGTACCCAGGAGCTCTGTGTGGATGCCCCCAGCCCCTGTTCTGTTGGAATCCTCGGCTGTCACTCCCATGGACTGCCAGGTTTCCCTGGATGCTGGGAGATGACTCCAGGCTGAAACTGGCAGGTCGCTAGTCAGAGGCGGAACTGTCATTCAGATGCTCAGCAGCTTCCCAGTGAGTGACAGCTCATTCACAGAAGAATCCAAAAGGGAACTGAAACCCCAAGGGAGGAACGTTCTGTGCTGAGTAATGGAACACCCAAATTCCGGGCTAGGGAGCAGGGATGGGAGGGAATCTCTTTGCACTCAGATCATCTGGGCCTGCTCAGGAGGTGAATGCTGGCTTTGCCATTATCTCCTTCCCTAGTTCTGCCGTCTACACAGGCGCCGCTAGCCGCGGGGGGCTATCGGACACTTGAATGTGGTGAGTCCACACAGAGCTGCCTTATCGACGTCAAATGCAGCCTGCATTAACAAGATCGAGGGAGGGGGGAGAAAGGGTATGTGAGAATAGTTCGTAAATACCCTTAACATTGATTACATATTCAAACAATATTTTGGATCCCTTGAGTTAAAATCAAATGTGCATATTTTTAATTCATGTAACTGTCTCTTTTTACTTGCTTTCATGCAATGCCTAGAAACCCTTAAGCCCACCTTAAGTGGCTTGTGGGGACTGAAAGTGCTCCCGAGCGTGTTGATGGAGACAGATGTGCTTGCGTGTGGGTGTGGAAATTCTTTCACTGAGTCCTGAAGCTCAGTGCTCTTGACTGCTGTGTATCAATCAAACACGGCTTTTTTAAAAGTTTAAAAGCAAACAACAACGCGCTGCTTGAGGCATTTGCAGTAAAATCCAAGCTCCACTTTTTGGCCTCCAAGATCCCTGGAGATCTTTTCAGCCAATTGTGTATCTGCGCCAGAATCACCTCCGTCTTCCTTGACCATCTCTAGGGGTTCGAATGTTTTTGGTCATTGAAGCCTAAATATAGTTAAGACTTCATCTGAAACATTTCAGGGAGAGTGCTCCAAGGGCCAGAGTGTGTGCCTCACACACACACACACACACACACACACACACACACACACACGTCCCTGGGTACACTCCAGCTTCTTAGAGCAGCACCGAGAAGGCACAGAACCCACCAGTGCGGGAAAATCCACTTTTACACTAACCTTACCACCACCAAAAAAATAAATAAATAAAAAAGATGGGGGGAAAGGGAATTTATTTCTGAACTTGAAAGTCCAGAAGCTCTGTGCTCCTGCTGACCACCTGTGTATTAGCCAAAGGACCACGGCGATCCCTCCCCTCACACCCTATCTCACGCTTTCTGGAGAGTTTCTTGTCCTCCAACAACTGCAGGCACACACTGGACTGCACCTAAACAATGTCCTCCCTTGGGAGGAATGAACCCAATCTCGAGCCAGTGGGATGGGTGCCACCCAGACCTCAAGGCTCCTGGGGGTGGGGGTGGGGATGCTGTGAACACTGGGCCACCTCCCTTCAAGCCCCATAGCCGTGCCAGGACTCAGGAACTTTCCCTGGAAAAGGCCAAACAGTGGGTGACGAAGCGTAAGCCTCCTAAGAGATTGTTTTGTTTTACAATCCTTTAAAATATGTTTTTAAATCATTCTGAGCTCACTGAGCTTAAGGAATAGCCCAAGGGCTGGCGCTGGACCAAAGCAGCCACTTGCCAAGTCCTCATCTAGATCGTTATGATCCTGTGACTCCGAATAAACCCAGGGCCCAGAAGAGCACAGCGGGCTGAGCACTTGCTTTCCATGCAGCTCATCTTGGTTAGAGCCCTGGCACCGTGGATGGTCCTCCAAGTAGCATCAGGTGTAAGCCCCAATCCCCCCACCCCCACCCCTACCTCCAAAGTAAAGAACAACAGTGAAAACAACAAAAAACTTGGAAATTGGTTTCCTGGAAAGTAAACTCCCTGGTCAACAGGAACTGTCTTCTCAACCCCTAAATTAGCACTGGGCGCTGAATAGATGCTCAGTTAACATCTTCTGGAAGGAGGATCAGGAGCATGATACAAGATAGAGGGAAGGGCTCAGTGCCGACTCTGACCCAGATTCTCTGCCCTCCCTGTCTGGGCCACAGTCTCGGGGTGGGCAGGGCTATTGCTGGTCCCCTGAGACACCTTGACGCAAAGCAGGAAAAGTTATTCCTCAGACTCATCCAGGAGCAGGAAGAGTGTAGGGGACTGAGCGCCCCCCAGTTCCCAGGAGAGGTGGTGCTGAGACCTCACTTCCTTTCTTGCCCCCATCTTCGGGCCAGACCTCTGCATGGTCTGCTGCCCGTTGCTTGGACTCTTTTCTTTCGACAGCTCCAGTCCCTAAGACCCAGTTCCCCTCAGCTCAAGGACTGCAATTTGCAGGGAACGGACGGAAATTCTCAGTGGGCGCTTAGAAGTGCTTCCAAGTATAATAGGACCTGGCAGCGGGGAAGGGGGGGGGGCGTCTGTGGAGGGAGGCCTCCTGCCCCTGGGTCCCACACCTCCACGGAGACAGTGGGCGAGGGCAGCAGAGGAGGAATTTGGGAAGCGGCCAGGAACGGCTGCAGTGGGCTGGAGGAGGAAGGAAAGGCGGGTCCCGCGTGAGTGACCTCGGCAGGAGCAGGGCCACTGGTCATGAACTCAGTCACCAGGCCCCCGAAGCACAAGGCTCGGCTGTAAGCGGGAGCCGAATCCGTTGGGGACTAATAAGAGAGTCAGACCTCACTCGGTGGGTGGCAGGCTCATGGAAGTCATTAAGCCCAGCAGGCCAGGACTGGGGGGATGGGGGGGGGGGGGCGGAGAAAGGCCTAGAAACGCTTAGCAAAAAAAATTAAATAAAATAAAAATTAAAAGGACCCACATGGCGCCACTTTGGACAGACCCGAGTGACTCGCAAAGGGAATGAGAATGACAATAGCGGGGCCTGGAGGTGAGTGAGTGACTGTCCCAACTCAAGCCTTCGGAACCCGGCTACACCCCATTTGGGGAACGTCGGGTGACAGAAACAAGACGTGCCATCTACCCAAGGGACCCGATCCTGCGGTCGCGATGCTGTTCCAGGCGTCTGCTCGGTTCACCCTCATGAGAGGCGGCAGGTGGCTACTGTGTCAACCTCCTACTGAAAAGAGGGGGAAACGGAGGCACAAGGAAATAGACGTTTCTCCAGGGGCCGCTGCCGCTGCTCCGGGTGCCAAGACTTCTACAAAGCGGGATGGGGCCCCGGGTTCCAACACCCTGAGTTTCCCTGGGGAGAGGCCGCTCAGAGCCCTCCTCTAGTTCTGGCTGAGACACGGCCTTGTCCACTTCAGGAAAGGGCGTGAGGGTCAGCCTGGGTGTAGGGAACAAATCCAGCAAAATCCTGCCAAATCCAGCCCCAGCTGCTCCCGTACCTGGTTTCCGCTCCACCCATGGGGCCCTCTCCCGGGCCAGCGAATTCCATCCTTGGCTGGCTCAAGTCAAGCAGGGGACAGCAGCAGGACAGACACGCAAGACCCTGGACCCCACCCCAACGAAGGTGGCGGCCAGGCTGGGGCCCCAGCCCCCTAACAGCCGTCAACAACCTCTCCCGGCCTGCAGCGCATCTGTGAAAGCCATCACGGAGCGAACAGCCGGCAGGGGCTCACCGGGTCTGCACTGAGGCAGGACAGCCTGTGCGCCTGCGCACTGAGAAGCCTGGCAGGATTGGGAGCGGAGCCCATATTCGGGGGTCCCCCTGTAGGGGTGGGGGGTGGTGCATGCAGACGACAGTGCTTTTTTTTTTGCTTTTTGATTTTTGGGTCACACCTGGCAATGTATAGGGGTTACTCCTGGCTCATGCACTCAGGTATTACTTCTGCCGATGCTCAGGGGACCATACGGGATGCTGAGAATCGAACCCCGGTCGGCCACATGCAAGGCAAACACCCTACATGCTGTGCTATCGCTCCAGCCCCGATGGTGCTTTTTATCTCATGGTGCAGAGGCCCTTCTGCTGGGTAAGGGGACGTGTGCAGAGAAACCCAGAAGATGGGCTTTTCTATGCATGTGGACAGGGCTCCCCAGGAAATCTGGGGTCTGCTGTTCCCTGTTGCACTCCCAAGTCCATTCTGTACTAATCTGCCCCTCTCTGTTATGAGTGAGAATGCAAGGGGAACTTACATTCTGCTTCCTTCCTGCGAGTGCCCAGGGGATGGGCAGACGCAGGATAAGGCAGATGGCAGAGGTCTGAGTACGGGAGGCACCCGGAGGCTGGCAGTCCTCCTCCCCACACCTCACAAAGTCCGGTTGTGGGCCAGAGCGATAGTACAGTGGGTAGGGCATTTGCCTTGCACGCGGCAGACCCGGGTTCAATCCCCAGCATCCCAGATGGCTCCCCAAGCACCGCCAGGGTAATTCCTGAGCACAGAACCAGGAGTAACCCCTGAGCATCGCTGGGTGTGACGCAAAAAAAAAAAACAAGTGTGGTTGCTCCCTTCCCTGGAGCAAAAGATGGGGGACAGACCCCCTGGGTACACACCCCCTTACCAGTGGAGGGCTGCAGGCTCTGCTCCCCCCCCCCCCCCCCCCGCCTGTCCCGATCAGCACACTCCCCTTCCGAGGAGGAATCAGCCAGGGCCGGGAAGAGAGCACAGCCAAAGCCACACGGCGGGCCTGAGGCCGGGTTCCTAGCCGGACCGGTGGCACAGGGCCAGCGTCTCTGGCCCAAGGAAGGAGCGGGCATCCAGTCCACCTCGACTGTTCAGGACAGGGACGAGGCCAAGCCTCCAGCCCCAGCTACCATCTGGGGACTGCACAGGTCCTCTCAGGCTCCAGCTGTCTCTCGCCTTTCTTTCTCTTCTCCCTCTGTGGACCGGTGCCACTCCTAGGGATGGTTTTTGGGGTATCTCCCCCCAAACACCTGCGCCCTATAACAGGCTCATGAAGAGGAGAACCTCACTAACCCCACTGTATCCAAAGAGGGAAGAAGAGGGTGCCCAGAGTGAGCGACAGAGGAAAGCCCCTTGGTCCCCACAGGGCACACAGTGGGGACCAGCCCTGTGGAAGCACACAAGGCGGGGGTCAGAGATAGCCCCCATGTTGGGAGAAGGGGGAGACTCCAGCTCCCCTCCTGGTCCTGCTGGACTTTTGCCATTATGGACCGCCAAGGAGTTGGCAGGGTTTTACCTGGCTTCACACTTCCGTGTTTAGGTGATGGGACATGCAAGCCAGGAACATGTTTGCATGTCTGCAGAAGGGACACACAGGTGAGACCCAATCACACACACACACACACACACACACACACACACACAGACTGTATGGCCCCTAGCACCACCACGAGCAGCCTCCAGCACAACCAGGTCACCTCCCGGTGTGGACACCCCCAAAATAAAAACTCTCCATAAGTTCATAGCCCGAACCCCTCATTCCTTTGTAAGAGATGTGGCTGCAAGGATAACAAAGCAGGGAGGGCCCTGAGCTGTGCCAGCCCAGCCCTCAAGGGGTCACTTCGATCCCTTCTGGAAGGGTTTGGGGTGTGAAGGAGACCTGAAATCACTTGGGAGTCAGGAAGTCTCCAGAACCTCTCTTGTTCACCCAGGCAGGTCCAGAAAGTCCATTAGTGAAGTTTGGGAGCCCCTAACTGTGAGTTTGGGGGGACCATAATACCTGGAAATTAGAGTTCCCTAGCGTTTTAATCTCAACCTAGATGGGATTGTGAGTGTGGATACAGTATGGACAGGGGATAATGTGGATGGTATGTGAATGTGGTCAGTGTATGGGTGTGAGGATGGGTGTGTGGATGGTGTGTGGATGGGTGTGTGGATGGATGTGTGGATGGGTGTGTGGATGGTGTGTAGATGAGTGTTGTGGATGGTGTGTGGATGGGTGTGTGGATGGTGTGTAGATTAGTGTTGTGGATGGTTGTGTGGATGGTATGTGGATGGGTGTTGTGGATGGTGTGTGGATGAGTGTGTGGATGGGTATTGTGGATGGTGTGTGGATGGTGTGTGGGTGACTGTGTAGATGGGGTGTGAGCTGAGGTGTACACACATATAAACATGCTCTCTATCTTTAAATTTTCAGAATACCACTGGACCCCGTGCCAGGCTGTTTCATTCGGGGCACCCTGGAGGGGGGCAGGTGAGAACCCTCTCTGCCCCAAGGGACCAGTCCTGGCAGCTGAAAACCTCCAGAACTCAACTGCCACATGCTCACGGCCGCTCTTCACACACTCGGGCTGATCCTCATCCGAATGAACCTATTTCTGGACCACACGGCTGCATACCACACACCCTACCCATACTCCAAGAGTTCTGCACCACATTTGATGCGGCTCAAAGTAGGAGGAAACCAATCTTATAGGGAAATATTTTTTACAGATATATATGTAAACATATATATATATATATATATATATATAAGCACACAAGGCTCAACCTTTAATAACACGTTTGTGATCTCATAGAAGGGCTTAATGGCCCCTGGGTGAAATACAACTCTTTCCTCGAAGGAAACTTTTTTGTAGCATTTTCAGCAGTTTTTCATAACAAACAATACAAAATATTTTATTTCAGTTCTGCTTTGGGGCAGGGGTTGGGGTTCGGAATGGGAACATCAAAATATTGCATGTGGGAAGGTGTAATGGTGTTTGGGATTGCTGTTTGAATATTAAATGTAATCAAATATTGTGAACTACTTTATAAAATAAAATTTTTAATTAAAAAATTTTAAAATAAATAAATAAAATTTCAGGAAAAACTTGGTTCCACACACTTTTTTTCGAGCAGAACATCTGGAAAGTGGATCTCTCAGGCCTGCACTTGCACACTGGAAAGCTGGTCCCGGATCAGAAAATGGGTCTAGAAAATGTTCTGGACTCTAGGGCCACCCATGTGGGAGCCCACTCTTGGCAGCTGCCGTCCGTTTTCCCGTTCTTGGGCCGCGGCCTGTACCCCTGCCTCTGTTCCCTATTCCTCCTTATCTGAGTGGGCCCGTGAGGGTCAAACCCCTCAAGTAAGGTCCTCAGGGCTCTGCCTGCAGCCCTCAGCGAAGAGGGGGCAGGTGGGAGGTGAGTCTTCCCCTCCCCAGCACCGCAGATGCGACGGGGTCTGAGGCGAAGTAAAAAAGAGAAAAAGAAAAAACCCCAGAAGGGGATGGAGTCGTTCAGGATGAAGGGCTGAAATCCCATCTGGTTCCCCTGAGCACTGCCAGGAGCGCGCAGCACCAGAGCCTCTGATGAAAACTGCTGGTGTGTCCCCAAAACCAACAAACATCCAACAGGACCTAGATTCCGCTCCTGAAGGGAGGGCAGGAACCTGGCCGGTTTTCTGGGGCGACCTTCGCTCTGGGAGCAATGTAATTACACTGAAAGTTGGGGCTACACCTAGACTCATAACCATAACTGGAAATTCCGGTTAGGGGAAGGAAGTTTTCTCTGTTCCGAGATAATAGAACCACTCACCCTTGAACCCAGAACAGGACCTGAGATCCTGGAAGAACTTTGCTCAGTCAGGCCTCTCTGCGCCTCCGGGCACCTTCATGCAGACTCTGAGAAGGGACCCGTCCTACGGGGACTCACCATCCTCCACTTGGCAAGCCTCCCACCCCCCACCCTGCCTACCCCTGGGTCCCCAAACAAGGAGACTGAGATCAGTTACATGATCTTAGCAGGGCCCCCCTTCTCTCCTCCCAGCCCCCACCCCCCATGCACACACCCATCTCTTCCACTAACCTGGGCAGGAATGTTGTGATAAGATCATATCCAGCAGGACTCAGGGCTTATTCCTGGCTCAGTACTCAGGGATCATTCTTGGGAGACTCAAGGAACATCATTTAGTGCCAAGGACAGAACCAGAGTCAGTCACATGCAAGGCAAGTCCCTTAATCCCTGTACAACCTCTTTAGCCCTAACCTAGACAGATTTAAAAATTTAAAAAAATGTTTATTTTTCATGTACCTTCATGTGTGCACACATGAAGGTACTGGCAGAGGGACAAAGCCACGCGGGTTCTGGGGCCGAGATCTCCAAGCCTACTCGGATTGGGGCCGAGCATCCTCCACCCAGATCCTCCAAATTCCAGTAGGCGGGGGTCACACCCACCAACTGGCCCCCTGGCGCCGTGTAATCCCATCAACGGCCAAGACTCAGAGACTATAAAAACCAGCTCCCAGAAGAGAACAGAGAAGTCTCCTGCCCCCGTGCGACATTCGCGGCCGCGCGACATCTTATTATGACATCTTATTATCTCATTCCTACTTTGGACAAACTGGCAGGCTACCGAATGTAGCCTGCCCACAGGGCAGAGTCTGGCAAACTCCCCGTGGCGTACCCAATATGCCAAATACCAGTAACAATGATGGGTCTCATTCTCCTAAAGAGCCTTGAATATAATCTCAGGGCTAGGATGAAGGAGACTTTACTGGGGCCTGCTCGAGGCAATCGACGAATAACAGGATGATTTGTGATTTGTGATTTTTGTTTATTTTTATTTTGGGGGGCCTCAGGGGATGAAACCTACCAGGACCTCACACGGGCGAGAGCTCTGCTGCTGGGCTGCCTCCCAGCGCCCCCAGGATGGCCTAAGTTCTGAGTGGCCAGGACAGAGAAGATGTGTACAGCTTCAAGAAGCTTGAAAGTCTCTTACCAGGGGCCGGATGAGAGTGCCGCAGACAGGCGCCTGCCTTGCGATCCCCAGCACCCCATGAGCCCTCTAGGTGTGAGTTCTAAGTGACAGAACAGAGATAGGAGTGACTCCTGAGCACCTCTGGGTGTGACCCCAAAATGGCCCAGAGTCCCAGCTCCAGTTCATTCTGAGGCTCCTGGTGGCGTCCAGAGAGAGCTTTGCCACAGGCCTGACCTCGGTTAGCCTGAACAGTGATGGGGCAGTTCAGGATTAATGAGAAGGTTACCAGAGTTCCGAAGGATTTTTCTCTTTCCTTCTTCCTTTCCTTTTCTTCTCTTTCTTCTTTCCTTCCTTTCCCCCTTTTCTCTTTCCTTCTTTCTTTCCTTCATTCTTGCTTTTGTCCTTTCTTCTCTTTCTTTCCCTCTTCTTACCTATCACTTTTTTATGTGTTGTTTGGTTTCGAAAACACACTCAAAGTGCTCAGGGGGTTCTTCAAGTTCAGGTGCAAGGGGATTGCTCCTGGAAGTACTTGGGGGACCACACAGTGCCAGAGAGCCAACCCAGGGCTCTGAGATGCGTGGCCTGAGTTCTAATCCTTCATGCATGTCCCCAGCTCAATACCTATCATTTTAGAGCCTGGGTTTGGAGGCGGGGGGGGGGGGGGCAGAATATAACCACCACCACCTCCTCCTCCTCCTCCTCCTCCTCCTCCTCCTCCTCCTCCTCCTCCTCTTCTCCTTCTCTTCCTTTTCCTTCTTCTTCTTCACCTCCTCCTCCTCCTTCCCCTCCTCCTCCTCCTCCTCCTTCTTCATCATCTTCTTCTTTATCGTCTTCTTCATCTTCTTCTTCTTCCTCCTCCTCCTCCTCCTCCTCCTTTTCCTCCTCCTCCTCTTCCTCTTTCTCCTCCTCCTCCTCTTCTTCCTCCTCCTCCTTTTCCTCCTCCTCCTTTGATTTTGAAATCCAGATTATCTGAGTTGCAATTTCAGCTCCTCCACTTGCTAAATGGTCCTAGGCCATTTATTTAGCTTCTCTAGAGCCTGATTTCATCTGTAAAATGGGAAGAAGTAAGGGTATCTGCCATAAAGAATTAGGATGGGAATAAAATGAGCTGAGGCGTGGAAAATGCTTGGCACACTTCCCACTGATAGTACTTAATACACATTAACCCAGATAAGTTTATTTTCAATGGCCAAGGAAGTGACTCCTTAGCTATGGCTGATCAAGGATTATCGTATCCTCTGTCCCTTGGAACAGGAGCTGCTCCGAACCTAAGGCAGAGAAAGTAGCTCCGGACATTAATTGTACCCAAAGAAAAGGGAGTAGCCAGCTGGAAGAGATTCTTCCTGGTCAAATCTGGAACAATTGGAGCATCCAAATGAATAACAACTGTAATTGGTGAAACAAGGAATAAAACAAATCCACATGTGCATAGTCATTGGGAAAACAAGTCCCCCCCCCTCAAAGTACCAGATTTTTTTTTAAAAAGACAAAGATGATAGAATTGGAAATCATGATTCTTCAGCCCTCAGTGAAAACAGCAATTCAGACAAAGATGATGGGAGACCCTCTGTAGGACATCAGCAACGCGAAACGCATTCTCCTTGGGCTCCACAGTCACCACTAGGTAATTTCTAAATTCCCCCAGGAAAATTGTCCCTTGATGGTGGAGAGATCTGGTGAGAGTCACCTCCATCAGTGGGTCAAAACTGAGCACTGATGAGAGAGCAATAGTTATGCACCTCTGGTTTGATGTGAGCTGGAACACATACTATCACCCGTCTCGTGTGAATCTGCGCAAGCCTGTGACCTAAATTCCAGTGTTTGGGAAAGTGAAGTGAAGTCATCCCCTCAGACCTCAAAGAGATGAACCCACAGGCTGGAGCAGGCTGGAAGACCCAGATGAAGGCTCTCTCCCTGCCCAGGAAATGACCAGGCTCCCCGGGATTGGCCCCCGACCACCAGGCTTGCCCAGTTCAGTCTGGGGAATCTCTGATTCACGGTTGGTGGGAAGTGGATGTTCGGAGAACAACCAGCCTTGCAAGCGGAGT
Source organism: Sorex fumeus (assembly GCF_029834395.1). Lineage (NCBI taxonomy): Eukaryota > Metazoa > Chordata > Mammalia > Eulipotyphla > Soricidae > Sorex > Sorex fumeus. The sequence goes on along the minus strand of NW_026606105.1, from coordinate 7,426,377 downwards.
GTGGTCTTAGGGGCCCACGGTATTAGCCCTGGAATCTGATGCAGTGTTGAACAGAGAGGCTCAGAACTGAGTTGTGTTGGATACTCTGACACCCTGTTGATGTGCCTGGTTGTTTGCTGATGTGGAGAAATACACACACACAACACACACACACACACACGCACTAGGGTTAGATTTAGAATTTCCAAAGACTAGAGAGAATGTAGAAATGTGAGCAAGGTTTTTTTCTCCCTTTCCTCCCCTCCTCTCCCCTCCTCTCCCCTCCCCTCCCCTCCCCTCCCCACCCCTTCCCACCTGTGTTTGTGCATTTGGGGACCACACCTGGCTATGCTCAGAGACCAGTCCTGGCAGGGCTAGCCTGGGTGCTGGAGGTTGAACCAGGGCAGCTCTGTGCAGCACGAGAGCCCCCCCCATCCCCCCCACTGTGCTGTGGCTGGGACCCAAGCATGGCATTCCTTCAAACTTTCTGTAAGGTTGAAATTTTTTTTTTTAATTTTTTTTGTTTGTTTTTTTGGCTTTTTGGGTCACACTGGTGATGCACAGGGGTTACTCCTGGCTCTTACTCCTGGCTCTGCACTCAGAAATTACCCCTGGCGGTGCTCAGGAGACCATATGGGATGCTGGGAATCAAACCCAGGTTGGCCACGTGCAAGGAAAATGCCCTATCCACTGTGTTATTGTTCCAGCCCCCAAGATTGAAAGTTTTAAGAAAAAAAAAGTTGAAGGAAAAAACCAATTTCTGGCAATCTGTCCAACCCTGTTCTGTTTCCGATACCTGCAAGGGGCCAGGGTGAGCGTCAGGATGCCTTTGCAACCAGACTTCCCCTTCTCACCAAAACCCTTGAAGGTGCTGGGTTGCAGATCCACATGGATATGTTTAAATTCCTACCACCTTCCTCCTGCCAACTACTCTAACTATAGGACATGCTCTTCCGAGAGACGGCGTAAATTTATCTCCAACAGATTCAACCAACGCCACACACTCCCACAAAGATGACAGGGGTTTCAGTGAGTCTAGCCATGCTTAGCTATAAATTTCCCAATAAATATACTGTCAATTGATTTCCCTTGAACATTAAGAGACTTTAGCTAGAGTTTCTTTTTCTTTTTCTTTCTTTTTTTTTTGTCTCCACTTTTATCTCTCTCATAGATGTATATTTCTTTAAAAGTCTTTTTTTCGGGGGGGGGGGCAAAGTGATAGCACAGCAGGTAGAGCACTTGCCTTGCACGCAGCTGACCCAAGTTCAATCCCCAGCATCCCATGTGGTCCATCAGCACACTGCCAGGAATAATTCCTGAGTGCAGAGCCAGGAGTAACCCCTGAACATTGCCAGGTGTGATTTTAAAAAAAAGTCTATTTTTGTTTGTTTGCTTTTTGTTTTTGGGTCACACCCGGTGATGCACAGGGGTTACTCCTGGCTCATACACTCAGGAATTACTCCTGGTGGTGCTTGGAGGACCATACGGGATGCTAGGAATCGAACCCGGGTCGGCTATGTGCAAGGTAAATGCCCTACCCGCTATACTATCACTCCAGCCCCAAGTTGTTGTTTTTTTTTTTTTAAAGAAAAAAAATTTTTAGGACCAGAGCAATAGTATAACAGGTAGGGCACTTCCCTTGCACACATCTGTTTGATCACTGACACCCCAGATGGTCCCCCATGCACTGCCAGGAGTAATTCCTGAGTGCAGAACCAAGAGTAACCCCTGAGAACCACTGTATGTGACCCAAAAAGCAAAAAAAATGATAAAGTTTTTGTTTGTTTGTTTGTTTTGCTTTTTTGGGTCACACCCGGCGATGCTCAAGGGTTACTCCTGGTTCATGCACTCAGGAACTACTGCTGGCTGTGCTCAGGGGACCATATGAGATGCTGGGGATCGAACCAGGGTCGGGCCGCGTGTAAGGCAAACGCCCTACCCGCTCACTCCAGCCCCTAAGGTAAAGGTAAAGGCCCTCCCATTGATCGTCGATTTGCTCGAGCGGGCCCAGTAACGTCTCCATTGGAGACTTTGTTGTTACTGTGTCTGGCATATCAAATACTCTCGGTAGCTTGCCGGGCTCTCCGAGAGGGGCGGAGGAATCGAACTCGGGTCGGCCATGTTGGCCGCTTGTAAGGCGAACGCCCTACCTCTGTGCTATTGCTCCAGCCCCAGTCCCTAAAGTGTGTTTTTTTTTAAGTCTCTTTATTCACATTGGGGCATGAGGGAGGTATTTGGGGCAAGCAAACACATTCAACAGGAAATTCTCAGAAGCCACAATCTTCAACCCCAGTTTTACTGAAAGAGACTTCCTGAGGTCAACCAAATGTCCCTTTCAAAATGGAACTCAAGAAGAAAAAGGCCTTGATTCACACCCTCGGAAAAACCACTTTCCAAAAACTGTGTCTGGCCTGTCGTTAGGGTGGTACAATCGCCCCCGGCACAACCGTCTGCCACCCTCGGTGAACTGTGCATTCGTAGCACGAACCCCAGAGCCCGGCCTGGCTCTTCTGATGAAACCTCAGCATCTACAAACAGAAGGTTCCCCTTTTCTTGGCCCGGAGTAAACAGGAAAATCTCGTGGTGCTGTGGGCCTGGCCCGAATTTCTTCAGACCCTTTACTCAGAAGTGAGTCATTGCACCATCACGCTGAGTCAGCGGTCTTAGCCCCAGGACAGCTCTACTGGGCAAGAGGGTCTGTGGGCGGCAAACTGCATCGAGGTCGGGACTCACCCAGTGGCCACTGAGTCCTGAGGATGGAGGGTCCTCAGAGTTCACCCTTTGGGCGTTGGTTCTTCAGAGTGCTTGCGGGGACAAAACCCCTCTCCTAGGTCTGAACTGCCGAGGGACCCTTCATAGCCCAGAGTCTCTGAGACTTACAGTCTGGTGCTTCTGAGACACTGATCTGGGGTGTGTGTGGGGAGTGGTGGGGTGTGGGTGCGGGGTGATGCTGGGACCGAAGGGAAAGGTGGAGATTTCTTTCTCTTTTTTTTTCCCGGGAGGGATGGGGGAGCACACCCCACTGTGCTCAGGGATTACTCAGGAGACTGTACAGGATACCAAAATCGAGCCCAGGTTGACTGCCCAGGGCTGCCAGCGCCCTGCCTGCCGGCGTCTCTCAGGCCCTTGCAGATTTATTTCTTTGTTCCTCGGTTTCACCATCATTTGTATTACTCACAGCGGTAGGGCGTTTGCCTTGCACGCAGCCAACGTGGCTGACCCGAGTTCGATTCCTCCGCCCCTCTCAGAGAGCCCGGCAAGCTACCGAGAGTGTCTCGCCCACACGGCAGAGCCTGGCAAGCTCCCTGTGACGTATTCGATATGCCAGACACAGTAACAACAAAGTCCCCAATGGAGACGTTACTGGGCCCGCTTGAGCAAATCGATGAACGGGAGGGCCTTTACTTTACTTTTACTTTACTATACTTGATTCTAACATGAGCCTCCCTTTTTTATTCAGGTCTCTCTCATGGAAGTTGTTTTTTTGTTTGTTTGTTTTGTTTGTTTTCTTTCATGGAAGTTTTTTTTTTTTTTGCGTGTGTGTGTGTGTGTGTGTGTGTGTGTGTTTGTTTTTGTTTTTCTTGCTTTTTGGGTCACACCTGGCGATGCTCCAGGGTTACTCCTGGCTCTCAGGAATTACCCCTGGTGGTGCTCAGAAGACCATATGGGATGCTGGGAATTGAACCTGGGTCTTCCGCATGCAAGGCAAATGCCCTACCCACTGTGCTATCGCTCCAGCCCCTTTCATGGAAGTCTTAAAGGCTGTTTCCATACATACATTTCCATACATGCATACACACATACATACATTGCGTGGGGCTAGAGTGATAGCACAGCGGTAGGGCGTTTGCCTTGCACGCAGCCGGACAGGCCGAGACGGGTTCGATTCCTCCGCCCCTCTCAGAGAGCACGACAAGCTACTGAGAGTATCTCTCCTGCAGGCAAAGCCTAGCAAGCTCCCTGTGACGTATTCAATATGCCAAACACAGTAACAACAAGTCTCATAATGGAGATGTCACTGGGCCCACTCGAGCAAATAGATGAACAACAGGACAGTGCTACAGACAGTGTTTCCATACAGTATACTGGTTGACCCCGATAGGTCTTGACAGAGGAAAGGATCATGGGGTGGAGGTACAGGACTGAAGTCACTTGCTTTGCATGTGACCAACCCAGATTCCATCCCCAGGACTGCATACAGTCTCCCAAACACTGCTAGGAATGATCCCTGAGCACAGAGCCGGGAATAAGCCCTGAGCACTGCCAGGTATGGCCCATAAACCAAATCCCCAAACAAAGGGAAGTGTCTTGATGGCTTTGGATTTGCTCTGAGTCAGAAACTGGTGCTCAAATTTATAGTGGATAAAGGCCTCAAGGACAAATCATGTTAGAGACCCAAACCAGCAGAGCAGATATTTATTTGAGGCTCACTGCTTCAGGACTCCGGAATGCAAACATGAAAGCCAGGAGCTTTCAGAGTGGGAAAGAGACTGCATTCTCAGAGATGACTCTGGTTGTTTCTTCTCAGCACACACTTCCACTGCCCCTGGTAATCATCCCCAAGCTCACTCTGGGGATGTCCTCAGATGCCCCCACTTTGTCTGTTTTCCCTGGAACTGAATCCGCCTCTCTAAAGCAGAGGCCAGGCCACAATGTTTGGGTCAGAGATGAGTATGTGGCCTCCCAAAGGCCTCTTCCGAAGGCCGGCACAGTTAGGGCTAGTTTCAACATGGAAATTTTATCTATTGGAGGAGGACAGGGCTTACTCCTGGTTCTGTGCTCAGGAATTACTCCTGGAGGTGCCTAGGGCTTATGCGTACACTCATAAGCAGATCTGGGCATCAAACCAGGGTCAGATTTGCGCAAGGTAAGTGCCTCTCCCCTGTACTATCTCTCCAATGCCAAGGAATATATTTTGGGGATAGGGGGTCACACCCAGCAATGTTCAGGAATTACTCCTGACAGAGCCTGGAGAACTCTTTGGGTTGCCGGGGATCAAACCCAGGTCAGTCGTGCGCAAGGTAAACACTTTACCTGCTGTATTATCGCTCTAGTCCAAGATCTTAAAAGTGTCTTGATCAAACACACACACACACACACACACACCTACATGACCCCAGGCAGCTGGATGTTTCTCTGGTCAACCCTCAGACAGATGTGTTAGCGCTAGGGCTCTTTCCTTTCTTGGGACTCTGTGGGAGAAATCTGGATGATCGTGGCAAGAGCATTTGCCATCTAAGACACCAGGAAACCCAGGGAATGTGTGGGTGCTCTGCGAGTGATGGAAAATTCGGCCACTCTGGCACATACTCTTTGTTTTGTGAAGGGTCTGTTAGCAGGAAGTCGATCCCAGGAGCTTATTTCCAGCAACAACGAGCCTGTGGCTTGACTCGGATAATCATTGCCAGTGGCCGCCTGGCTTTGTGAGTCTCTGCATTTCTCGGGAGAGCTGCCGCCCAGAGCCCAGCACGGAACAGCCCCAGAGTCGGCAGGTCAGCTGGAAGCAAAGGCAGGCGGCAAGGTCAGTGCCACGGTCCTGAGCTGCCCTTCCCTTTGCAGTGAACCTGATGATGTCACCCTGGGTCTGTGGGCACCAGACCCAACTGGTGGGCTGGCCAGAGACAGGGCGTTAAACACCAATGTGTAAACTTGAGTTGTGGTGTCTGAAAACAAGAGTCAGAACCACGGAGGACGGGTGGGGGAGAGATGGTCAAGGTGAAATCAAACCTAGGAGCAGAAAGAGCGGAGGGAACCAGCAGACCTGGGGGGCCACAGATGGGAGGCAGAGACCCCAGCTGGGAGCAGCCTCAGTGCTGTGGGGGTCCCTGAATGGCCTTTCTGCCATGGGAGGTGCTTTGGGGGAAATGTTCTGGGGCCGGGCTGGAAGATGCTTCTCCATGTGGGGGTCCCATGGGTCCCCCCACCCTTCTTCTCTGTGGAGAGGAAGTTGAAGCCAAAGCAGGTGATGGCTGTCTGTGCCTGAAAGAACCGGCAGGACCATAAGAAGAAGCCACAGAGGAGACCATGGATCACACGGGGAGAAGGCGCGGGCTGCTCTCGGGCCCCCCAGAAGGGTCAGTAGCGCCTGTGTGGCCCCCACAATCGGCACAAGAAGGTGCAGGAACCCCCGTGAGGCCTTCTGCTGTGTGGCCAGTGAGCAGGAACTGGGTCCAGGCCTGCCCCTCCCATCAGCACAGTGCAGACCCCAGGGGAGCACCTCACCCCTCAAACGCCCAGCACCTGGAAGAGATTAGCACTGCGGGCAAACCTGGCAGAGGGTCGCGCTTCCTCTCCAAGGTGATTTGTGACAGAAGGTTGACTGAGCTCGGAGATCTCCCTGGAACGCACACGGCTCGCCATCCTGGGGGTCTCTGAGACCCCCAGCAGAGTGCATGCCCTTGTCACCCCAGTCTGGGGCGGGGGAGGTGGCCCTGGACTCCCCATCACCCCGGATCCTCTGCGTGATGCTCCTCGCCTTTGCTCTTCTGGACCCGGGCCATGAAGCGAGGGGAGCCACCCCCACTCCATTTTGGGGGTGCTGTCGGAATGCCCTTCTGGACAAAATTTCACCCATATTGGGGGCTGGAGCGATAGCACAGCGGGAAGGGCATTTGCCTTGCACACAGCCAACATGGCCAACCCGAGTTCGATTCCTCCGCCCCTCTCAGAGAGCTCGGCAAGCTACCGGGAGTATCTCACCTGCACGACAAAGCCTGGCAAACTCCCCGTGACGTATTCGATATGCCAAACACAATAACAAGTCTCATGATGGAGACATTACTGGGCCCATTCGAGCAAATAGATGAACAACGGGAGGACCGTGACCGTGATATATCTATATCTATATAGATATAGATATAGATATCTATATATATGGTAAAGGCCCTCCCGTTGTTCATCGATTTGCTCGAGCGGGCCCAGTAACGTCTCCATTGGAGATTTTGTTGTTACTGTGTTTGGCATATTGAATACATGGGTGGCGTGCCAGGCTCTGCCGTGTGGGCGAGATAAACACCCTACCCGCTGTGCTATCGCTCCAGCTATATATATATATATATATATATATATATATATATATATATATATCAGGAGACCAAAAAATCATGGAGGAAAATATACATATATATATATATGCCTCTCAGAGAGCCCAGCAAGCTACCAAGAATATCCCACCTACATGGCATAGCCTGGCAAGCTACCCATGGCGTATTCGATCCAATACAGCAGCGTTGGGAAAGACAAGTAAGGAGAGGCTGCTAAAATCTCAGGGCTGGGATGAAAGGAGGCATTACTGGTGCCCGCTCAAGTAAATAGATGAACAACAGGATGACAGTGATACAGTAATACAGTGATATCTCAGGAAACTTCTAGAATGGGAAACTGGAAGCTTCTGGAATGCTTTATTTGAGTCTCAGCTTTGCTGCGTATCCGTGATGGGACCTAGACAAATGATTTACCCACGAGGCCGGCACAGTTTGCTCCTTGGCCCTCGTGGAATTCTGGAGAGGATGAATGTGGATGCGGAAGCAGGGAGCAGAGGCCTGGGCTGAGGACAGAGCCAGGACAGTGTCCCTCCCTCCCCAGGGCTCGGCTCGACGGGAACTTATTCAGACACACGACAGAAAGATCCATCTTTCGGTTTGATGTAAAATACACATTTTCTCACACTTTTTCTCACTGAAGATTGGAAAATCTAACCTGTCTTCTGACACAATTTTCAGTATGTAGATTTTTTTAATTAAAATATACATGTCAGGGGGCTGGAGCGATAGCACAGCGGGTAGGGCGTTTGCCTTGCACACAGCCAACCCGGGTTCGATTCCCAGCATCCCATATGGTCCCCCGAGCACCGCCAGGAGTGATTCCTGAGTGCATGAGCCAGGAGTAACCCCTGTGCATTGCCGGATGTGACCCAAAAAAAGCAATATATATATATATATATATATATATATATATATATATATATACACACACATGTCAGGGCCTGAGAGATGATACAAGGGTTGAGGTACTCACCTTGAATGCTACAGATCCCAGCTTAGCCCCTGGTATCGCATATAGTCCCTCGAGCACGGGCACGCATGATTCTGAGCACAGAGCCAGGAGGAAGCTCTGAGCATATGTGTACTTATCAGTAAATTCATGTTCAGTTATAGTTCAGTAGGACTGAGTATCAGAGTCTATTATTGTGTTGTTAGAATTTCTTAAATTTGTCTGGTTTCTTTTCTGATTTTTCATTTTAAAAATGCCTTTGGTCCATCCTGTCCTGAGTGATTTTTTTTTTTTTTTGCTTTCTGGGTCACACCCAGCGATGCTCAGGGGTTACTCAGGAATTGCTCCTGGCGGCGCTCGGGGGACCATATGGGATGCTTGGAATCGAACCTGTGTTGGCCATGTTGGCTGCGTGCAAGGCAAACACCCCACCCGCTGTGCTATCACTCCAGCTCCCTGAGTGATTTTCTTACTGTTGTTCAGAGAAATTGGGATCTGTTCACAAAATATTTTATATGAATTGATTGCATTCAATTTAAATGCAAATGTTCAACGGAAGCTGCATCGAGCTTTGCCAGTGTAACTCGCAACCATGCCTTGGAGAACTGAGTACCCCCACAACAGCACCCGCTGTCTCCGTCCCCCTGGGGTGATGAGGGCTCACCTCCTCGTGCTACCCACAGACTCGCAATAGCTTCCCCGCTGGAGAGGGGAGGAACGCGAGTCCCCCAGCTCATCTCCACGAATCAAACTGCAGATGGAACGTCACCTTCTAAGGGAGAAGCTTCTGGAAATGTGGACTTTTTCATTGAGCAGCTGCACCCACTGACTGGCCCCACTACTTCTGGAAGTACATCTTGAGAAATATTTTCTAAGTCTCTTTTTGAACATAGGGAAGAAAAGTCTTGATATAGAACATCTTTAAAATATTTTAGGGTGGAGGTGGTGAGGTCGTACGGCCAGTAAGTCACTTGGTACAGTGCGGCCAGCCCAGGTACATCTGAGCACCAAGACCCTGAGCACCGCCCTGAGTGGCCCAAAGCAAGTTTGCAAACACACACATACATGAGTCTCTCTCCAGTGTTTCCCCGCATCAAGAACCATTGCCAGACAAAGTGCCACATCCCTGGATGCATTTGGACGACAGCAAGCATTGCGTCTGAGGGAATATTATAAGTTCTAATTATTAGATTGCAAGGGTTATGTTGGGGGTTTTTAGGTTTGTTTTTTAAGGACACCCAAGTTTTTTCTCCTTTTTCCCCCCCTTTAATATCTACCAGTATTAACTCCATCAGGAGATGATTATCTTATCAGGAATTGATGGAAAGTGACAGATTCATTAACTCCCAGAGTTCACATGAGAAGTTTGAGCTGAAATCAGGGGAAGGGGGCAGAAGCTAGTCAGTGGGGAGGCATGAATGTGAACCGATTCCCACTCAGTTCCAGAGCGGAAATAAAATTGTACCTGTACTCAAAAGAAAATTTTTCTTGGTGAAGAAGAGCAAAGTAGTCCCTCAAGAAAGCTCTCCTGAAGCCATTTCTGTGAGCACTGTCCCCGGGGGCTGAGGAGAAGGCCAAGCGCCTTGCTCTGGGGTGTACAAGCCCTGTAGATGCCTGGCCCGGGATGACTGGGCCTTAACTTCTTTTTCTTTCTTTTTTTTTTTTTGCTTTTTGGGTCACACCTGGCGATGCACAGGGGTTATTCCTGGTTCTGCACTCAGGAGTTACTCCTGGCAGTGCTCAGGGGACCATATGGGATGCTGGGAATCAAACCCGGGTTGGCTGCGTACAAGGCAAATGCCCTACCCGCTGTGCTATTGCTCCAGCCCTCCCAGGCCTTAACTTCCGGGTCAGTGTCCACCTGTGCTCTGAGCGCAGACACTCACTCTCGACGCTGGCTGGGTCCCACGCGCAGGTCAGTACCGGGGCTGGCAGCATCTGTGAGCCCTGGGCCAGGCCTGGGGCTGAGCAGAGAGATAGCCAGGCCCTGCGCCAGGCTCCCAGTACTGCCCTCGGCCGGAAGCTGCAGGGGCTAGGGCCCAACGCAGTTTTGATATTTTCAGAAACCAAATAAACGCAGAGGATTATTTAGTATACTAATATTAAACCAGCAGGCTCTAGAGGCAATCAAGTATTTACATATCTATAAGGGGGGAGGGGCGGGTAGCAGGTTTATAGCCGGGCGGGGGGGACGGCCTCTGGTGACCGCAGCTGTGGCAGGAACTGGCCACCCGGCAGACGGCGGAGCGTGTCCCGTGCAGTTGCCGCTCTGTTCTGGATCAATGGCCTGTGGCCTGTGTGCTATGTAATTATTATCTTGACTTTCATTTCAAATGTCTATTTTGTGATTATCACCACACGCTCTATACAACAAAGCCTTCATATCCTCAAAATAATAAATTTTCAGGATTCATGGGGCCAAAAAAAAAACCGCCTTTGGCTCTGTGTGTGTGTATATGTGTGCGTGAGTGTGTGCATTTTGTGTGTGTGCATGTGTGTGCTTGCATGTGTGCATGCGTGTGTGCGCGTGCATGAGTGTGTGTGTGTGTGTGTGCATGTGTGTATGCGTGTGTGTGTGTGTTTGGAAAGGAGTGGTGTGCCAAGATTGAACTCAGCTTCTCACATATGCAGAACAAGTGCTCTGCCACTGAATAAAGTTCCTAGACTCACTAATATTGTTTTGGGGCCACACCCAGCAATGCTTGGGGGTTCTTCCCAACACAGTGCTCAGGGGTTACTCCTGAAGGTAGAGCCCAGGCTTCCTGGGTGCACAGCAAACGCCCCAGCTTTGAGCTCTCTCCACACCCAACATTTGTTTCAAACTCCTATATTTTACTTGCACTTTTACAGCTTCCTTTTTTTCCCCATTTTCCTATCAGTGACTATGAGTCTGGAGCGATAGCACAGCAGGTAGGGCGCTTGCCTTGCACGCAGCCAACATGGCCGACCCGAGTTCAATTCCTCCGCCCCTCGGAGAGCCCGGCAAGCTACCGAGAGTATCTCGCCCACACGGCAGAGCCTGGCAAGCTCCCCGTGACGTATTCGATATGCCAAACACAGCAACAACAAGTCTCATAATGGAGATGTTACTGGGCTCGCTCGAGAAAATTGATGAACAACGGGAGGACAGTGACAGTGACAGTGACTATGAGTCTTATTTTAGGTAATCCTTTAGACATAGGAGAGTTCCAACTTTCTTTCTGTCTAGCCAGCAATTCTAACACCATGATGGGAGTTGTGAGACGGCAGGTACATGGCACCAACGGTAAAGGGGATTCGGATCCATCCTATACGCTGGATTCCGTAGTCTTCGGATCTATTGCTTTACGTTTCTCTATCCATCACAAGCCAAAAGCACATTTTCATTTTATAGCACAGCGGTAGGGCGTTTGCCTTGCACGCAGCCAACATGGCTGAGCCGAGTTCGATTCCTCCGCCCCTCTCGGAGAGCCTGGCAAGCTCCTGAGAGTATCTCGCCCACACGGTAGAGCCTGGCAAGCTCCCCGTGATGTATTCGATATGCCAGACACAGTAACAACGAAGTCTCCAATGGAGACATTACTGGGCCCGCTCGAGCAAATCGATGAACAACAGGAGGGCCTTTACCTTTTGTTGATGGCAGGTGTTTGTGTGTATGTGGTGTGAGTGTGTGTGTGTATGTGTAGTGGAGGGTGCTACATATGGTGTGTATGGTGTGGGGGTGCTGTGGTATATGGGGGGATGTGTGGTGTAGCAGGTGTGGGTGTGTGTGTGGTGTGGGGGAGTGTGTTTGTGGTGTGGGGAGGTGGTATATATGGGGGGTGTGGTGTGTATGTGGGTCTGTGTGGTATAGGTGTGGTGGGTGTGTGTGTGGGGAGTGGGGGCGTGGTGTGGGGGTCATGTGTATGAGGTGTATGTGGTGTAAAGAGGTGGTGTGTATGGGGTGTGGTGTGCGTGTGGTGGGGGTGTGTGTTTGTGGTATGTGGTGTGGGGAGGTGGTGTGTATGAGGTTTGTGTGGGTGTGTGTGGTGTAGGGGTGGGGCGTGAGTGTGGGGGGTGATGTGGGTGTGATGTGTATGAGGTGTGTGGTATGGGAGGGGGTGTGAGGTGTGTGTGATGTGTGTAGGGTGTGTATGGTGTGTGGGGCGTGTTGTGGTATGTGTGTGGTGGGCGGATGTAGGGGTTATGGGGGATGTGGTATGTATGTGATGTGTGATGTGTGTGTATAGTGTGCGGTAGTGTGTTTACAGTGTGAGCGGCTATGGGGTATGTGTGATGTGTGTGTGGTGTGGGGTGTGTCTGGGTGTGTGTGGGGTGTGTGGGGTGGGGGCATGTGTGGTGTGGGTGTATGTGTGGTGTGGGGGGTGGTATGAATGGGGTGTGTGGTGTGTGCACAGGGGTGTGGTGTGTGTGTGTGTGTGTGGTGTGTGTAGTTTGTGTGTGTGTGTGTGTGTGTGTGTGTGTGTGATGTGGGGGACTGAATCCAGAGCCTCACAGATGCAAACCCAATGCTCTCCTACTATACACCCTCCCCATGAAATAGCAACACTTCACATTTTTTGATTGTTTGGGGGGGCCCAAAGGTGCTCAGAGCAGCTGAGGGCCACTCCGGCATCCCTTGGCCAGTCAGGTGAGCAGATCAGGAGAATTTAAATCACTGCAGTTTGGCTTTGATTTGCTTTGGTGTGGTGACAGTCAGGTGGGTCGGGGCTACTTCCAGCTGGGTGCTCGGTGGGCGTTCCTGGTAGTGTTGGTGGGACCACACCTTGCTGGGGGTCAGCACCAGGCCCCGTCCAGGTAGACCCTGGAGCCATCTTCCCGGCCCTCGATGTAGAGCCAAAACTTGTCTATAGGCCTGTAGGGATCAGGGCTGTAGTAGCCCTAACAGGAGTCCCTAAGTTCGATCCCCAGAATGCAAAAATGACCCCCCAAGTCACAAGCAGTCCCAGAGGTCAAGTGCCTCCCGCCCTGGTTCCATCAGGGGCTGCTGGTTATTTGCTTTCGCTGTGAACTTTAGAGCCTTTTTTTTGTTTTGTTTTGTTTTGTTTTGTTTTGTTTTGTGTCACACCCGCCGATGCACAGGGTTTACTCCTGGCTCTGCACTCTGGAGTTACTCCTGGCGGTGCTCAGGGGACTATATGGGATGCTGGGAATCGAACCTGGGTTGGCTGCGTGCAAGGCAAATGCCCTACCCGCTGTGCTATCACTCCAGCCCCTTTAGAGCTGTTTTGTCTCACAGAGTGAAAACCTCATTGACTTGGGGGAGTGGGGCGAGGACAGCCCCCAGATCAGGGTGGCTGGTCTTCAGGAGTCCCTTCCCCACCTGCTGGGCCCCGCTCACATCCAGTGGGCATAGAGGGTGCTGGGGGCCACGGACTCCCATCCCGAGGGACGGAGGCAGGGCAAGGGGTGCAGAGAACTCCCTTCAAGCACAGCCCCAGAGACTCTCTTCCCAGGGGAACCTCTACTCTTGGGAGCTCAGAGGTCCCCACCTGTCCCCTCCTCTTCTCACGGGTCACTTCTCACTGCCTTCACCCTCCCTCTCTCGTTCCCCTTTCCTGCTCTTCCTGAAGTGCTCTGTCAGCAGAGAGACAGTAGGCAGCCAGCTGGCCGGGGCAATGGGGGGTGGGGGACTGAGAGAGGGAAGAGTAGTCTGAGTGCAGTCTGACGGATGCGAGGGCATGGTGCTCCCGGGAAGAGGGTTGGGCCCTGGGCAGCATCCACACAGCCCCAGAGGACATGTTCATGGTCACAGTCACAGTCCCAGCCATAGTTCAGCCATAGCTACTCCTGTGACCAGAACCGCTGACATGGCCACGGTCACAGCCACGGCCACAGATATGGCCACACCACAGCCACAGTCACAGCCATGGACACAGCTACAGCCACACTACCACCATGGTCACAGTCACAGATATGGTCACGGCCACAACCACAGTTACAGCCATGGTCATACCACAGGTATGGTCACAACCACAGTCACGGCCATTGTCACAGCTGTGATCACATCCACAGGTATGGCCACAGCCACTGTCACACCAAAGTCACTGGTATGGCATAATAATCATCACAGCCATGACCAAGGTCATGGCCATGGCCAGCCACGGTCACAGTCACACCCACGGCCACAGGAAGCTTATTTCCTGACGCTCTGGCTGTGGGCTTCCAGGGCAAGGCAGTCACCCAGAGGGGGGTTGGGGGGGCTCCCCCAGGCCCAGCCTTGGGTCCCAGGGTCTCTCCCCATCCTGATTTAGGGGGCGCCACAAGACGGTGAGCCAGATGCTCTCACGGGCCACCCCTGCACCCTGGCCTGGACCAAGCTCGCGCACCATCTTGCTTTCTCTTTGAATTTCTTTTCCAGCGTGAAAACACCTGATAGAAACGAGAGCGGATCTATGAAAGCAGACCATATGCTCTCACTTAGCTGTGGAATCCCTACAACAAATTTTCCAAAGTGTCCTAGATGCAGAGAACAGACTGACTGTCACGAGAGGCAGGAGGGGAGGAGGGAGTCAAAGGCACAGACTTCCTGTGAAAAACAAGCCGTGGCGGTGTCATACTCGCCCTGGTCTTGACAAGGTGACATTGGAGGGTGACTAATACTGTGCAGTGGGCTCAGAGTCGCTGGGAGAGTTGATGTCCAGTTCTCATCACCACGGCTGGAGCAATAGGAGAACAGGGAGGGCACTTGGCTTTCGTCAACCCAGGTTCTATCCTCGGCACCTCAGATGGTCCCCTGAGCCCACCAGGAGTGACCCCTGAGTGCAGGAGAGCCAGGAGAAACCCTGAGCACTGTTGGGTGTTGCCCCAAAATGCAAACAAATAAAGTTCTGGAACACGATGGTGATGGGTAGAAGCTAGACCAATTGCGGTTCCCAGCCAGCAGAACCTGGCAACCGAGCCCTGACACCCGTGCTTTATTGGAGTCCAATCACATCTCGATTTGAGAGAAACCATTAATTTGTTTCAATTTTAAAAATATTTGCAGGGCCGCAATAGTGCCAAAGAGTTCCCAGTTGGTGGTCGTTCTGAGAGTTCTCTTTTTGAACTTTGCAGCCCTTTCTCCCCGCTCTGTGAAGTAGAATTTTGCACGAAGGAGACGGTGGTCCGATCCCGTTCGAAATTTTGGGACAACAGCGACATCAGTCAGGCAAAACCGTCGATTGAATATGATGTGGTCTATTTCGTTGGGGAATCATCCACCGGGAGACTCCCATGTCCATCGTTTAGATTCTGCCTTCTGGAACTGTGAGTTACCATGGATGGTCTTGGTCGACATGATGAACTCAGACAGTCTCTCACCCTGTTCGTTCCATTCTAGGCCATGGGTTCCGATGTGAAGTTCTTCAGCTGATCTTCTCGGTCCTATCTTAGCATTAAAATCACCCACAATGATCTTGTAGAAGGTGTGGTCTTCCTTATAGAACTTCTCCAGCTCCTTGTAGAACTTCTCAATTTCTCCTTCATCATAATTGGATGTTGGTGCGTAGACAACGAAGATAGAAACTGCAGGCAGTGAGCCACATATATTCAAGTGTAAACGTCCGATTCAGGTTGTTAGGCATTCGAATGAATCAGTGCTCTTAGCCAAGTTTGTGTTGACAAGGACACCAATGCCTCCGACACCTCTTTTATCGCATGTTCCGAGGAACAATTCTTCTCCAGTGTCGAAAACGGCATGGTGAGATTCGTGCCTTCTTGTCTCGGTCAGACCAATGATGTCATACTTGATCATTCACGCTTGTATCATCAGGTCCTCGATGAATGCATCTGATGCTAGCGTACGTGCATTGAAAGACAGACGATCATTTTTGTCTTCCTTCGTTGTGGCAGCCTAGGTCGGCGTTGAGATTTTGTCGGCCTCTCCTTTCTCATCCTTCTCAGTGCTGCCATGTCAGAAGCCTTCAGGGTCAGGTGAATGAGACCAGTTGTAGTTACTGGTTTTGGCATATCGAATACACAACGGATAGCTTGCCAGGCTCTTCCGTGCGGGCGGAATACTCTCGGTAGCTTGCCAGTCTTTCCGAGAGGGATAGAGGCTTTTGGGGCGACCTCTAATCACCCTTGTAAGTGTTATCATATTTGAACCCTATCAAAAATGGTGCGGCAACATGGGAAGATGCCATTGTTGACAACATTGACGAGGAATACGATCGACTGGTTCAGCACCTCCATGAATGTGCGAGGAACACCAAGAGAGAGATAGCCACAAAAAATCGCCTATCTTCGAAAACTCTTGAGCTAATTCGCCAGCGTGGTTTGGCGCATGCTGCAGGCAACCGCAAGCTAACGTCCGAGCTCGCAAAGCAGTGCAGAGATGCGATCAAGGAAGACCTCAAAGAGAGAAGAGCAGAAGTACTGGTAGATGCGGCAGAAGCCGGGAAAAGTATTCGTAACGCCCGCCTGTCCTTCGCCAACTACAAGACCAAGATGACTGCCCTCCAACGTCCTGATGGATCCATCACATCCTCCAGAACGGCAATGGAGAAGATTATCCATGACTTCTACTCAAATCTCTTCGACAGCCATGTCCACTTGCCGACATACCAAATTCCACAGGATGGATATGTCATTCCCAACGTTCTCCCTTCCAAAATCCGACACGCCATTTCGTCGGTAAAGAAACAAACAGCACCCGGCCCAGACAAGGTCAGACCTGAACACCTGAAGAACCTGCCGTCAGTACTCATCAATACACTGGCTCGGCTCTTCACTCGCTACCTGTCTGAATGCAAGGTTCCGTCCCAATGGAAAACCAGCAGAACCATACTACTGTTCAAGAAGGGAGACATCCATGACATTGGCAACTATCGCCCGATCTGCCTATTGTCTGTCATCTACAAGCTGTTCACTTGAGTCATCCTAAATAGGATTGGCAGAACACTAGATGAAGGACAACCATGCGAGCAAGCCGGGTTCCGCAAAGGATTCAGCACCATCGACCATAGTAAAGTAAGTAAAGGCCCTCCCGTTGATCATCGATTTGCTCGAGCGGGCCCAGTAACGTCTCCATTGGAGACTTTGTTGTTACTGTGTCTGGCATATCGAATACGTCATGGGGAGCTTGCCAGGCTGTGCGGGCGAGATACTCTCGGTAGCTTGCCGGGCTCTCCGAGAGGAGTGGAGGAATCGAACCATCGACCATATCCACATGATAACCAAGCTCATTGAGGTTTCTCGGGAGTTCAAGATGCCGCTCTGCTTAACGTTCATTGATTTAAAGAAGGCTTTTGATTCTGTTGAGACGGAAGCGGTCATTGAAGCCCTAGCCAATCAGGGCATTCAAGCCCAATACATCAGGATCCTCCGTGAGCTGTACTGCGGATTCACTACCAGGATCTCACCATTCTACAAAGAAGTGATCGTTGATGTCAAGAGAGGGGTGTGGCAGGGTGATACCATTTCACTGAAACTCTTCAGTGCCACCCTCGAGAACATCATGCGACGACTGGAATGGGAAGGAATGGGAGTGAAGATAGATGGTCGGCAACTACACCACCTCCGCTTTGCTGATGACATTGTTTTAATAACACCAAACATCAGCCAAGCGGCACAAATGCTGGCCGACTTTGACCGTGAGTGTGGAAAGGTAGGACTACAGCTGAATCTTACGAAGACAATGTTCATGAGAAACAGCCTCGTTCCTGATGCCCCATTCGCTCTCAACGGAACGACCATCTCCGAATGCAACAGCTATGTGTACCTAGGTTGAGAAGTCAACATGACAAATGACCTGGCACCCGAGCTGCGCAGGAGGAAGAGAGCGGCTTGAAATGCCTTCAAGAACGTCGAAGAAATAGCTAAGAGGACGAAGAACCTCCGGCTCCGGGCACATCTCTTTGATTCCACTGTTCTTCCTGCATTAGCATATGCCTCAGAGACCTGGGCCCTATGCAAACAAGATGAGAACGCTATTCAGGTCTCCCAAAGAAGAATAGAAAGAGCTATGCTTGGAGTATCACGTTTCACTCAAATGAAAGAAAGAATCCGGAGTTCTTGGGGGCTGGTGTGATAGCACAGTGGGTAAGGTGTTTGCCTTGCACGCTACAGACCTGGGTTCGATTCCCAGCATCCCATATGGTCCCCCGAGCACTGCCAGGAATAATTCCTGAGTGAAGAGCCAGGAGTAACACCTGTGCTCTCTGGGTGTGACCCAAAAAGCAAAAAAAAAAAAAGGAAAAAAAAAAAAGAATCCGGAGTTCTGACATCTGTCGATGATCAAGAATCAGGGACGCTGTCTCGTTTGCCAAGGTGTCAAAAATCAGATGGGCTGGTCACGTAATGAGATTTAAAGACAACCGCTGGACTAGAGCTGTTACTGACTGGATTCCACAGGATGTCAAAAGACCGCGTGGCCGCCCACCTACTAGATGGTCAGACTTCTTCGTGAAGATCATGAACGATCGGTTTGAGGCTCTTCATGTTCACAGAGTGAACAGATGCCATTGGGCTACACTAGCACGCGACAGGGACAAATGGAGACGTTACTGGCGCCCGCTCGAGCAAATCGACGACTAACGGGAAGTTAAGTGATTAAGTGATTAAGTGATTTGCAGGGCCGGAGCAATAGCATAGTAGGTAGGGCATTTGCCTTGCACGTGGCCGATCTGGGTTCGATCCCCGGCATCCCATATGGTCCCCCAAGCACCGCCAGGAGTAATTCATGAGTGCAGAGCCAGGAATAACCCCTGAGCATCGCTGCGTGTGATCCAAAAAGCAAATAAATAAATAAATAAATAAAAATAAAAAGATTTGTGAGGGGCTGGAACGACAGTACAGCAAGTAGGGTGTTTGCTTTACATGTAGCTGACACGGGTTCAATCCTCAGCATCCCTAGTTCCCCAAGCACTGCCACGAGTAATTCCTGAGCACAGAGCCAGGAATGGCCCCTGAGCATCGTTGGGTGTGACCCGAAAAGTAAAAAAAATAATAATAATAATCACCGTCACGGTCCTCCCGTTTTTCATCGATTTGCTCGAGCGGGCCCAGTAACATCTCCACCATGAGACTTGTTACTGTGTTTGGCATATCGAATACATCACAGGTAGTTTGCCAGGCTCTGCCATGCGGGCGAGATACTCTCGGTAGCTTGCCGGGCTCTCCGAGAGGGGCGGAGGAATCGAACTCGGGTCGGCCATGTAAGGCACTTGTAAGGCAAATGCCCTACCGCTGTGCTATCGCTCCAGCCCAATAATAATATTAGATAAAATAAAGATTTGTGGCACATATGCTGCCCGAGTCCATGTGCTGCTTGTGCCCATGTGGCCAACACACATGGTACCCGCATCTCCCCTCTTGAGATGTGGACTTTCCTATCTAATGCTGGGGTGGAGGGGGCTCTGCGCCATGGAGAAGCCCATGGTCTCTCTTGAGCACGTAACCCCCCCTTACACACACACACACACACACACACACACACACACACACACATACACACACACACCCCTTCCCTCCCCTTCCAAAAACCTCCATAAAATTTGTTTTCACTTCAAAAAATCGTATAAATCTTTCAAAAAATACAAACATAAAAAAAGATTTGCAGGGGCCGGAGCAGTAGCATAGTGGGGAGGGTGTTTGCTTTGCACGTGGCTGACCCGGGTTCGATTCCCAGCATCCCATAGGATCCCCCAAGCACTACCAGGGGTAATTCCTGAGTGCAGAGCCAGGAGTAACCCCTGAGCATTGCCATGTGTGACCCAAAAAGCAAAAAAAAAAAAAAAAGCTGTGCAGGGTCCGAGAGCTGGCACAGGACTTCAGGCATGTGCCCTACATGCAGCCAACCCCTGTTCCATCTCGCACACTGCGCGGTCCCCTGAGCAACCCCCAGGGGCAACGCCCTGAGCCCAGAGCTGGAGGAGCCTCTGAGCACTGCCAGGTGAGGCCCCCGGACCAAGGGGAAGACTAACAGAGCAGTTTTGTGGCCCTCGGGGACGTGGCTCGGCAGGGTAGCTCCTGCCTTGCCCACGTAAGTCCCAAGCTCAGTCCCGGCACTGGCCCATGTGTCCAGCGCCTTCCGCCAAGCACCACCATGGGATGGCGGACGCACACAGCCACACGTAAGCGGGTACCCCAAATGGGTGAGCAGCATCACAGGAGCCACAGCCAAAGGCGAGCTGGAGAAGAGCTCACCAGGCTGCTCTGGGTTTGACCCCGCACTCGGAAAGGTCCCTGAGGATCACTGAGCCCGAAGAACCAAAAAAAAAAATTTTTAAAATGGGATGACCATGCTGCCGGACCCCACACCAGGCAATTTCACTCGGGCGCCCCGGAGGGGGTGGGTGAGACCCCTCCCTACCTCAAGGGACCCAGTCCTGGCAGCCGAAAACTTCCAGAACTCAATCATCACTATGCTCACGGCCGCTCCCCACACGCTCAGGCCAAGCCTCACACAGGAGTGAACATATTCCTGGACCAAGAGACACTTCATACCACATACCCTACCCTTACTCCAAGAGTACTGCACCACGTTTGATGGGGTTCAAAGTAGGAGGCAACCAATCTTAGAGGGAATTTCTTTTTTTTTTTTTTTTTTGCTTTTTGGGTCACACACCCGGCGATGCACAGGGGTTACTCCTGGCTCTGCGCTCAGGAATTACTCCTGGCGGTGCTCAGGGGACCATTTGGGATGCTGGGAATTGAACCCGGGTCGGCCGCGTGCAAGGCAAACGCCCTACCCGCTGTGCTATTGCTCCAGCCCCAGAGGGAAATATTATTTACAAATATATATATGTACACATAGGCTCAACCTTTACCAACATGTTAGTGATCTCTTATAGAAGGGTTTAATGGCCCCTCAATGAAATACAACCATCTTCACATTCTTTCCTCTAAGGAAACTTTTTTGGAGCATTTTCAGCGGTTTTTCATAACACACAATACAAAATATATTATTTCGGTTCTGCTTTGAGGCAGGGGTTTGGGGTTCGGGATGGAAACATCCGAAATATGGTGGTGGGAAGGTGTTAACAATGGCAGGATTGGTGTTCGAATATTAAATGTAATCAAGTATTGTGAACTACTTTATAAAATAAAAAAAATTAAAAATAAATACATTTTTTAAATGGTGGAAGGTTCTGGGTTCCAGTCCTGGCACCTCAAAAATAAAGGGGAACTTTTTGTTTTGTATTGTTTGGGGGCCACCCCAGCAGTGCTCAGGGCTAGCTCCTGGCTCTCAGAGATGGCAGGTTTTGGGGGCCACATGGGTGGCTGGGGCTCAAAGCAGGAGGCCAGATTCCAGGCAAGTGCCCTGCTCGTTGTACTACCTCTCTGACCCATGAGAGTTTGTTTCATTTACTTCTGTTTCCTGTCATTGCCAGGTCATCTCTGGCATAATTTTTATTTTATGCCTTGCACTCAGCTGACCTGGGTTTGATTCCTCCGTCCCTCTCGGAGAGCCCAGCAAGCTTCTGAGAATATCCCGCCCACACAACAGAGCCTGGCAAGCTCCCCATGGCATATTCCATATGCCAAAAATAGTAACAACAAGTCTCACAATGGAGACGTTATTGGTGATGGCTCAAGCAAATCAATGAACAATGGGAGGACAGTGCTAATTTATTTATTTATTTTACAGTTCAGCCCTTTTGGAAAACAGTATGGACGATTCTCAAAAAATTAGAAATTGAGCTCCCATTTGACCCAGCAATACCACTCCTGGGAATATATCCCAGAGAGGCAAAAAAGTATAGTCGAAATGACATCTGCACTTGTTTGTTCATTGCAGCACTCTTTACAGTAGCCAGAAACTGGAAGAGACCTGAATGCCCAAGAACAGATGACTGGTTAAAGAAACTTTGGTACATATACACAGTGGAGTACTATGCAGCTGTTAGAAAAGATGAAGTCATGAAATTCATATGCAAGTGGTACTACATGGAAAGTATCATGCTAAGCGAAATGAGTCAGAAAGAAAGGGACAGACATAGAAAGATTGCATTCATCTGGGGAACATAAAATCACAAAATAGGAGACTAACACCCAAGAATAGCCGAGATAAGTACCAAGAGGATTACTCCATGGCTTGGAGGAACCACCCATGCTAGGGGAAAAGGGAGCTCAGACACAGTGCTAATTTTTTAACCTAGAGGACTCCAGGAACAGCCCGAGGCGTGATTTCTTCACTACATCTGAAAACAGCTCCCAGAGGATAAAAGCCAACAAGACAGACCAGAGGGCCCGCAGTGTGGACACTCAGGCTGACCTCTGCATCCCAGGGGAGTCTGGGCAGGCCCCGTCTCACCTCTTCTCAGAAAGATGTATTTTAGGGCCAGGGGAGATACCAGAGGTGCCCATTGGGGTTCAATCCCCAGCACCGAGTGTGGCTTCTCTGAGCCCCACCAGGAGTGCTCCCTGAGCCAGCCATGTGTGGACCAAATCCCAAAGCCAAAAGATGCATCTTCTTCAGGTGCAATCGTCAGTCCCAAATTTCTTTTTAATAAGCGCATGCGCAGATGTGCAGCTCACGGACGTTAGGGACCTGCAGCAGCGGGCAGGCGCTGTTCTCTAGGTTCTGGTTCTCCTCTGCATGCACAGCTGTTCTGTTTCCCTTCTCGGCCCTTCTCCAATGAGCGGGAGCCTAAGTGGGCACCTTGCTGTCCACGTACAGGCCCCTGCTTTGTCACCCTCCTTGGAGGGACAGACAGCCCACATTTACGTGGTGAGGAACCAGACAAGTGTTCATCCCTGCTCAGGGTCACTGCTAAGCTGTCGCAGTACCATGGCTTCGTTCTCAGGATTCCCTTACTTCCGACTAGTGTCAAGGTTGGCGCAAACAGCATTTCCGAATCTTGGAGACTCAGCAGACACCGGTGAAAGGCTGGGGATGGGGGGCGGTCAACCAGAGTGGGGCAGGGGGGTCACAGGAAGGAAACGAAGCTGGAAGGGGGTCTCTGATAGAAGAAGGTTGAGAAAGAGTTGGACGTTCCAAGGTTTCTGCCACAGCCCTGCGGGCCTGTTCTGTCTACCCAAACGTGGTGTTCTCCTTCCCTCCCAGGACGCTCCAAGGACGCCCCCTCGGCAGGAAGAACTCTTAGAGCTCAGGCCTCATGCACCAACAAAATTCTGGGGTTCACATCATCCTGCAGAAGCGTGGGATACCATGTGCTCTCTCCTAAGGAACCTCTCTCTCTCTCTTTCTCTTTAAATTCACTCCCTTTCTCTCTTTCTCTTTAAATTCACTCCCTTCCTGAGGCCAGAGAGATAGCACAAGGGTTAGGGTACTTACCTTGACTGTAGCTGACCTGTTTGATCCCTGACACCAAATATGAGCACTACCAGAGGTCACTCATGAGCACAGAGTCCAGAATAGCCCTGGGCACTGCCATGTGTGCCCCCCAAAAAATAACCCCCAAAATAAAAATATATTTCTTCCCTTCAGTTAAGTGTGTTTCCTAAAAGCATCTCATCTTTCCAAATACCTCTCCCATCAGCGCTACAAACAGATGATGGGGCTTTTCGCTCACCCTCCTATTCCCCAAGCATCAGACCTGTCCCAGGGGGCTGGGTCGGCACGCACCCACGCCCTGGCTTCAGAACCCACATGAGTTTAGCATAGCATTCCCTCTTCCCTCCTCTGGCCTTTAGAGAATGCATTTTCCACACTAAAAATAAATGCATTTGGGGAGTCTTCCTGGGGCAATAGAGAAGGCAGGAAGTCAGGCAGAGAAAGGTGACCCAGAAACCACCTGGTGCAGGACCTCCAGCTCAGAGGTAAGGTGTTTGTTTGCCTAACACGCAGTTGACCTGGGATCAACGCAGGTTCGATCCCCAGCACCCCAGATGGTTCCCCGAGCTTGCCAGGGGGTGATCTCTGAGCACAGAGTCAGGAATAAGCCCTGAGCACCACTAGGATGTGACCCCAAAAACCAAACCTACAAACCAAATTGCTAAGTCAAAGAATCTTAGAGTGTACCTAAAACTTAGGTTCAGATTAATGGTGATCATTTCCAATAGGGCTAGAGCGATAGCACAGCGGGTAGGGCGTTTGCCTTGCACGTGGCCCACACGGCCGACCCGAGTTCGATTCTTCCACCCCTCTCGAAGAGCCCAGCAAGCTACCAAGAGTATCTCGCCTGCACGGCAAAGCCTGGCAAGCTACCCGTGATATATTTGATATGCCAAACACAGTAACAACAAGTCTCACGATGGAAACATTACTGGGCCCACTCAACAAATTGATGAACAATGGGAGGACAAGATACTCTCGGTAGCTTGCTGAGGGGCAGAAGAATCGAACTCCGGTCAGCCGGGTTGGCCGCCTGCAAGGCAAATGCCCTACCCACTGTGCTATCGCTCCAGCTTGAATTAGATGGGAATGTAATGTAGGAGCCAGGGAAGCTCGATGAACGGAAACAATAGCACAAAAGGCTCATCTAACAACAAACGGCTCAGAAAACCCTCAGACAGGGACTCAATGTCCCCGTGGTGCGATACACAACAATTTGCACAAATTTTCTGTTCCTGAAGTATTATTTGTTCATCGCGTTAGCCACTTAGTGGTAACAAACCAAATAAAACAAATTATTGTGGGCCTGCAATGGGGACAGGCTTGAGGGGTGGTTGGAAAAATGAGGGCAGTGGTGGAGGAAAGCGGACAGGGGTTGGAGCTGGAACACCGAATGCTCCCCACCGGGTCCTGTAACAACTGCGTCATGAGCAACGTGGTAATCCATGGTGTTTGAATAAAGGAGGGGAAAAAAACTGGTGCTTTATCTGGATAGTCACAGATTCTCAGCATCATATACGTGCGCTGGCACATAGCAACTGCGTATGATCTTTTTGGTTTGGGGGACCTCTCAAGTGGTGCTCAGGGGTCCCCAGGGCTGCTTTGACTTAGCAATTTGGTTTGTAGGTTTGGTTTTTGGGGTCACATCCTAGTGGTGCTCAGGGCTTATTCCTGACTCTGTGCTCAGAGATCACCCCCTGGGTGACAAGGCCAAGCTGGCTGATGGCTCAGTTCTCCTGTCGAGATGCTGCAGGGGTGGCGGCACCGGGAGGGGAGCCGGCAAGGGCAGCATGTCAACAAACGTTCACTGTTCACTGTGCCAGAATAAAGCATTAACGGAAGTCCAGTGATTTCCAAGTGAAGGTGTGTCGACCTACAGTAGTTCTTTAGAGAGAGGGATTCATCGCATCCCTCCGACCACCCCATGAGAGCCAGACCAATGTCATTTGTGGGGCCAGAGTCACAGAACAGCGGGGAAGGCGTTGGCCTCACATGTGGCCGAACTGGGTAAAATCCCTGGTATCCTGTATGGACCCCTGAGCAGGGTGAGGAATTCCTGAGCTCCTGAGCACAGAGCCAGGAGGGTGTGGCCCCAACACACACCCCTTCGCAAAAAAAAAATATATATATATATATAAAATTTGCATTTAGCAGCTAAGAAAACTTATCTAAAATTTTTAAGGTCTGAGCTGAGATTTGGCTGCAAAGACCTCACTTTTTTTTTTTTTTTTTTTTGCTTTTTGGGTCACACGCAGCAATGCTCAGGGGTTCCTCCTGGCTTTCTTTGCACTCAGGAATTACTCCTGGCGGTGCTTGGGGGACCACATGGGACGCCGGGGATTGAACCCAGATTGGCCACGTGCAAGGCAAACGCCCTACCCGCTGTGCTGTCCTCCTGCCCGAGACCTTACTTTTAACCAGTAAAGAGGGCGCCTCTTACTTCTGATCCATTTCCAGGAGCCAGAAAAAAACCTGCTGTGGTTGATTAGTCATGCCTGCCCTGAGCCCAGGAATGGGGAGCTGGTGTTTTATTTCATTTTATTTCTGTTCCTTTTTCACTCTGCTTAATCCTTCCTTGGAGAAACAGATTATCTTAGAGACCAGCCATAGCTGGAGTGCTTTTGAAATGAGGGCACGCTGGTCTCTGAAGGCTGTTTTGTGTCTGTGGTGGTGGACGGTGTCTTTAAATGCCCCTTGATAATTTAGCTGCGGGAAGCCCCGCGGTTGAGCGTCTTAGCACTCCTCCACTCCCTCCCTTCTTCCTTTTTCCTGTGGTAAAACCAGAAAGTCAGAAAAATAATCCCAAGGCATCAGGACACCACTGGGTCATATAAAAACTTGTGATGCTCTTTTTTCCAGCCGCGGGTTTGCTGGGCAGCCAGCCCTTTGCATTTCCAAATACCTCTCCCCTCAGCGCTACAAACGGCCAGACGATGGGGCTCTTCGCTCACCCTCCTACACCCCAAACGTCAGACCTGTCCCAGGGGACTGAATTGGCGGCCCGTCCCCGCACCCTGGCTTCAGAACCCACGTGAGTTTAGCATAGTGGTCTGATGCATTCCCTCTTCCTTCCCCCGGCCTTTAGAGAATGCATTTTCCACACTAAAAATAAATGCATTTGGGGAGTCTTCCTGGGGTGATAGAGAAGGCAGGAAATCGGGCAGAGAAAGGTGACCCAGAAACCACCTGGTCCAGGACCTCCAGCTCCCAGGCTCGCCAGGGCGGGGGCACCAGCACCGCCCTCCAGGGGGCGCTCTCTCCCCCCTCCGGTGCAAAGTCCCGGGGCTGCCCTTCTGCTGCAGGGTGGGGCTGCTCGAACCTCACCCCAAGGAGGGGGACAGCCTCTGGACAGGTGCGAGATGGGGTCGCAGGTCAACCAGGCCTGTGCACAGCTTCCTGAGGGCACCAGCTGTGTCCCCGCTCAGTCCAGCGCCTCCCACCACGCCCCCCCAATGGCCTGCTGCACCCCCCTGAGAACCTCATGCTGTTGCACAGAACCTGATTGGGTCGGGGCCTGGTCTGTGATATCGGAAGTGCTCCCTGGGGAGACAGCTGGCCCCACACTCTCTGCCTGCTCTGCCCACAGTGCTCCCTGCTCACACCCCACACCCGCCATCCTGGCTCCTCTGGGGTTCCTATTTCTCGATGTTAGGTGACTCAGCAGGCAGTGCTCAGGGGATGTTCCTGGTGTGAACAGCAGCCGCGGGTGGCTGGGCAGAGCCCAAAGGGCTGGTGCGAGCTTCCCTGCTGCAGACCCAGGGAGCCGGGCAGGTATGTGGACATCAAGGCTATGTTTGGAACCAACTCCAGCCCCCAGCCCCTCTCCCACACCCGGGAGAAGGCCCAGCCCGGCCACCCACTCTGCGGCTAATACCTCAGACTCCACAAATGAACTGTCTCTGCCTCCCCGGGGAATGGAAGTCTGGCACGCCAGTGTCTGTCTGAAACTAGAAGCAGGTAGATTGTGAAGAAGGAAACTAAAACCGAGAGGAGGGCACGAGAGTGAGGGGGTTGGGGGTGGGCACGCTGGGTCTGCTTGATTGACCGAGGACAGGTTGAGTCCTGTGACTTCCGAGTGCAGGTCCACGGGCATGAAAGGGTTAAGGGTTGAAGAGGTAACACAGGGGGTCAGGCACTGGCCTTGCACCTGGCTAACCCAGATTTTTTTAAATTTATTAATAATTTTTGTAGACTTACAAGTTGTTGTGCTTGGGTTTCAGTTATACAATGATCGAGTACCCATTCCTCCACCAGTGCCCTTTCTCCACCCCCGTCAATCCCAGTATCCTTCCCACTCCCCCATCCCCCATCCCACCCTGCCTCTGTGGCAGGGCACTTCCTTTTGTTCTCTCTCTCCTTTTGGGTGCTGTGATTTGCAAAAGAGGCATTGAGTGGCAATCATGTTCACTCTATAGTCTACTTTCAGCATGCATCTCCCATCCTGGGCGGATCTTCCCATCACCCTTTATTTAGTGCTCCCTTCTCTATCTGAGCTGCCTTTACCCCTGGAGTGTGCGGCTGGCCTCTAAGCCATGGAGTGAACAACCTGGTATTTATCACAGCTGTTCTCGGGTGTTAGGCTCTTATTTTGTTACTTTATGCTGGCTAACCCAGTTTTGATTCTGGGTCTCCTAGATGGCCGCCCTAGGGTGCCAGGAGTGATTCCTGAGCCTAGAGTCAGAAGTAAGCCCTGAGCACCACCAGGCGTGGTCCTCAAATGGAATGAATTGATGAGTTCATTGATCTAATGATGGTAAGAGAGATGGCTTGGGGAGCTGGAGCCAAGAGTTGGTCTGGGGGGTCCCCAGGTTAATCCCCAGCACCCCAAGCAGCATTTTCTGGAGGACTTTCTGCAGATGTGGCCCTCAAACCAAGCCCAAAGAATTCTAGCAGACTTAAACAAAAGAAACGCATTGTCTCACAGTTCTGCAGGCTGCCCCTCCCTCCCCCAGTCAAAGGGAATCTCAATATAGTCCAACTGTAGAACAATATGTTATGGATTTCATTCAATAAAACAAAAACTGAAAATGAAAGAAAGTCATAGAATGCGATGAAAAGAGAAGCTGCAGCTTAAGGAAATAATTTAAAACTAAAAATATTAGAATAAAAATACTAGAGGGGCTGAAGCAATAGCACAGCGGGTAGGGCATTTGCCTTGCATGTGGCTGACCCAGGTTCAATTCCCAGAATCCCATATGGTCCCCCAAGCACTGCCAGGAGTGATTCCTGAGTGCAGAGCCTGAAATAAACCCTGAGCATCAGCTGGGTGTGACCCAAAAAAGCAAATAAATAAATAAAACTAAAAATACTAGAATTGGAACTGGGCAGTAATACAGCAGGGAGGGCACTTGCCTTGCACGCAGCCAACCCGGGTTCGATCCCCGGCATCCCATATGATCCCCCAAGCACCGCCAGGAGTAATTCCTGAGTGCAGAGTCAGGAGTAACCCCTGAGCATCGCCAGGTGTGACCCAAAAACAAACAAATAAAAAATCCCTAGGATTGCAGATATGAAGATATGAAAAAGCAATTAGAAAACATGTTTTCAATAATCATGATTACAGATCAACTTCACACGTTGAGGAGAGCAGACTAGGATGTTCTGACTTAAGAAAACTGGTGTCCCAGCAGAAATACCATTTGCATTCCTATGTTCATTTGCATTCCTATGTTCATTGCACCACAGCCAAAATCTGGGAACAACCTGAGTGCCCAAGAACAGATGGATGGATAAAGAAACAATGGCACATCTACACAATGGAATACTATGCAGCTGTCAGGAAAAATGAAGTCATGACATTCACCTATAAATGGATGGACACAGAGAGTATCATAGTGAGTGAAATCAGTCAGAAGGAGAGGGACAGATATAGAATAACTGCATTCATTTGTGGTATATAAAAATATATAGTAGAAGACTAATATTCATAGCCAGGGTAAACAGGGGTTAGGAAGACTGATCAATGGTTAGAACTAACCACAAGTGTGTGTGTGTGGGACTGAAGGTAGGTAAGATAGATAAGAGACAACTATGACAATAATAGCTGGGAATGATCACACTGGACAAGATCGGAGGGTTAAAAGTAAGTGAGGGATATTCTTGATGACCTTTCAGTATGAATATTGCAAACCACAATGCCCAAAAAGGAGAGAGAAAGAGCGAGAGTGAGAGTGAGAACAAGCGTGTGTGCACACGAGAGAGAGAGAGAGAGAGAGAGAGAGAGAGAGAGAGGAGAGAAAGTGTCTTCCATAGAGACAGGCAGGGGGTGGGGGCTGGAGGGTGATGGGAGGGAACCTGGGGACATTGGTGGTGGGAAATGTACACTGGTGGAAGGATGGGTGTTGGAACATTATATGAATGAAATCCAATCATGAACAGCTTTGTAATGATCTATTTCACAGTGATTCAATAAAAGAGTAAAGAAGAGAAAACTGGTGTCCCCTGTGTACAGATAGAATAAGAAAAAGGCCCAAACACAGCACAGTGGGGAGGGCGCTTGCCTTGCATGTGTCCAACCCAGGTTTGATTTCCAGCATCCCACAAGGTGCCCTGAGCACCACCAAGAGTGATTCCTGAGTGCAAAGCCAGGAGTAAACCCTGAGCACTGTTGGTACCACCAACACCACCACACACACACACACACACACACGCACGCACGCACGCACGCACGCACATACACCCCAGATGCAACAAGAGGAGTTTAACATTACCCAGAGATAAATCGAGAAAAATGTTTTGGACATGAATGGATGTTTCATCCTGAAGCTGGAAAAGCTGCCATCTGTGCTAGGCTAAATTGCTTTAGGGTACCTGACACTGACATTCTGTTTAAGAATCTCCGTTTACATGTCAGGAATAGAAGGCTGAGCTATCCTGGTTGCAAGGGGCTGGAAATGAGGCTGAGCAGCAAAGCACTTGCCTTGCATGTGTGGAGCCCTGGGTTCGAGTCCCCACGTTGCCCAAAGGAAAATCCAATACAGAGCACTCTACAGGCCACCTTGTTGAAGGGAAAAATAAAGACAAGTCACGTTTTGTTTTGGGGCCACACCGGAAAGACTCAGGGATTATTTGTGGCAGTGCTCAGGGGACCACATGGGATGCTGGGGATTGAACAGGGGTTGGCTGCATGCAAGGCAAGTGCCCTATCCACTGTGCTGTTGCTCCAGCCCCAAGACAGTTCACTCTTAAAGGAGGGATGAAATACAGTGGTCTTGGAGCCCTTTATGGGGGCCGGAGCCATAGTCCAGTGGGTAAGGTGCTTGCCTTGCATGCTGACAACCCGGGTTCAATCCCCAGCATCCCATACTGGAGGTCCCCTGAGCACCTCCAGAAATGATTCCTGAGTTCAGAGCCAGGAGTAAGCCCTGAGCATCGCCAGATGTGACCCCAAACAACAAAAACAAAAAAATCAGAGTCTCTTATGGCGTCTCCAATGTCAAAAGACAAAGCGCACAGTCTCACAAGATCTGAGGAGAAGATGAGCAGTAGAAACAACCCATCTAACGGGGAGCAGAGGCAAACCTCTCCACTGGAGTCAGTCCCCAGCCCCCCAAAGCAAAGCACTCACGGGAAAACCTACCAAAGGCGAGTGGAAACACAGACCCCTCAAATGGGGAGCTGCCCAGGAGTGGGGAAGAGGCAACAAATCCACTGAGAATCTGGACAAAGGAAAACCAAAGGAAGTCAACCCCGAGGGGAGGCGGAGCTGACGAAACCCTTCCCCATCACCCCGGCTCCTAGTGTTCGGGAAGGAATTCTCCCCAACCCATGAAGAGTATAATGAATTCACCCTCTTAATGGTTTCATAATCTTTTTTTTTTAACGCCTTAGAAGAGTATTTTGGGAACTAACATCTCTTGTTGTGAAGAAACATCTATCTTAAGTTCAGCAATTTCTTCAGTTTCTTCTGTTCAAAATTCAAAGAAATAAAACAGACCTTCGCTCTAAGCTAAGGTACGCAGCAGGGTACGTTCACTTCCCAATGTCTTCGGTTCTCCCTACGCCTGAGCCTCTGACCTGCTTATTTTTTATTTGGAAGGTGAGGCCACACCCAGCAGTGCTCAGGGCTGACCCCTGGCACCTGCTCAGGCATCACCCCGGGAATGCTTGGTGGAACATATGTGGTACTCAGGGTTAAGCCGGGGTTGGCTGCATGCCAAGCAAACATCTTAAACCTGTACTATCTCTCTGGCGTGACCTGGTGAGTTCAGAGTTCTCACTGGAGTGTTCCCCCCCCCCCCCCCCAACGCTCCCCACCCACTTCTGATGTTTGGTTTGGCCATGAGGAAGAGTCCCAGTGCCAACCAGGAAAGCCTCCCACAATGAGGCACCAGGACAGCTAGTTGTTCATGTGAGAGTCGATAAGTATTTTAGGGTCATACCACCCTGACACACCTGCTCCATTTAGCCAATTCAGCACTCATGGGTTACAGGAAAGTGAGTAGGCGTGGCTGCATTCCAGTAAAACATTATTTACAAAAATTAGTGGCAGGGAAAATTTGACCCTTGAGTCATATTTGCCAAGACCTGAGTTCCCCCATGAAGGATTTATGAAAGGCAGTTTTTATTGGGGGAGCGTGAACATCAGGAAGAGAACTACAAGATCCTAGATAGGGATTCATGATGATAATTCATCATGCCTCAATTAAACATCGTCAGTGATTCCATCTGAAACCCAAATACAGTAAGTAAACAAAATGGGACTGCAAAGGCGGGGCCGCGGACAGGGTACGGCGGGTTGGCAGCTGCCTTGCCCCTGATCCCTCATCTCCAGGAGTGATCCCTAAGCAATGAGCCAGCACTAAGCCCTGGGCATGGCCAAGTGTGACACTCCACCCCCTCCTCCAAAAAAGTAGGGGGACTTCAAAGGGAAGGTTCCTGGGACAATGTAGTGACCTCTATGTAGCTGTTGCCCTGCGGACTGTGGTGGGCCGAAAACCATTAGCGCCCAAAAGCGCTGTGAAGAAACACAGAAGACGATGCAGTGTGGATGCCACCAGTGCTTGCTGGTGCCTGGCAGAGCACCCGACCTCAGTACCTTTCTGAGAAGGCTCGAGTGGACCATCTGCAGCTTCACTGCTACCTTCCAAATGTCAAAAAACGTTCTTCTTTGGGCAGCACTCCAGAGAAGAGGATTCTGGGAAATGTAGTTCTGACAGCCTGCCTGCTCTCGTCACACCATCACCAATCACCCTTTGCTAGTCAGCATGCATGCAGACTTTGAATCACATTGAACATCCATGAAAGCACAACGGAACACGGTGCATTCATCAACATGATGTAGTGATCATTCTCTCAGGACAGAGAAGGAGAGAAATCAAGGGGGGAAGAAGAGAACAGAAGTAATGGGTGAACCGGCTTCAGTCATGCTGGAGATATGGGTGAGTGTCATAGCCAGGCACCCAAAACAACAATGCTGAAAACACAAGATTTAAGCTGCAACCACTGGGGACTCTGTAATGTGCCTGTCATGCTGACATGATAGGGCAGAGGTAGAGGTGGGGAGGGAATATGGGAGGGAAGTTGACACTGGTGGTGGGATTGGTGTTGAACTATTATATGCCTAAAAATTAACTATTGATAACTTTGTAAATAACAGTTTTTTTTTTTTGCTTTTTTTGGGTCACACCTGGCGATGCACAGGGGTTACTCCTGGCGGTGCTCAGGGGACCATATGGGATGCTGGGAGTCGAACCCGGGTTGCAATAACAGTTCTTTAATAAAAACATTTTAAAAAGATCTTTCTCTAGCAAACAGAGGCTTCCCCAGCAGTGTTTGGGGGCCATGCCCCTCCCCATACACACACACACACACACACACACACACACACACACAGACATCCTGCTGCAATACTCAGCCAATGGTGCAGACCTGACAGTTCATGCTCAGCCCGGAATAAAGTGTTACGTGGGCCCAGTGGTGTTCAGAAACCAGCAGGGCCAGACCCAGCAGCACCTGGGGGAGTTGTGTAGTGCTGGGATGTGGTGCCAGGTTGCCCTTTGGTCAATCTCCCCAACCAGCCAAACACACGAACACTCTTGAAATCACAGGTTTCCAGCATCTTCTCCAGCTTTGGATGAGGTTCGATGTTCTCTCTCTCTCTCTCTCTCTCTCTCTCTCTCTCTCTCTCTCTCTCTCTCTCTCTTTCTCTCTCTCTCTCACTTCCTCTTTGAGATCCTGTAGCTTGAATCCTGAAGTGTACAGCTAATTCAGCACAGCTCATTTAGGTCAGAGGGAGGTCAGAGAGGGGAGGAAAAAAAGAACTGAGAGAGCCTCTTAAGTCATGTCCACACCCCTAGCCCAAACACATGTGTATCTCACATGATTGTCTCACTCCTTCTCTCTTCCTTTCTCTCTTCCTCTTCCTTCCTTCCTTCCTTCCTTCCTTCCTTCCTTCTTTCCTCCCTCCCTCCCTCCCTCCTTCTCTCCCTCCCTCCCTCCCTCCCTCCCTCCCTCCCTCCCTTCCTTCCTTCCTTTCTTCCTTTTTCTTCCTTCCTTCCTTCCTTCCTTCCTTTTTCTTCCTTCCTTCCTTCCTTCCTTCCTTCCTTCCTTCCTCCTTCTTTCCTTCTTCCCTTCCTTCCTCTCTCCCTCCCTCCCTTCCTTTCTTCTTTTTGGGGGGGGTCACACCTAGAGGTGCTCAGGGGTTACTCCTGGCCCTGCACTCAGGAATCCCTAGTGGTGCTCAGGGGGCCATATGAGATGCAGGGGATGGTATCCTGGTTGACCATGTACAAGGCAAACTCCCTCCCTGCTATACTATCATTCCGGCCCCTGTCTCGCTCTTTCTTTGCTTTTTCCATCCTGGAGAAGCCTGTGGTCTCTCTCGAACACATCCTTCTCTCTTTCTCTCCCCACACATATTTCCAAATAAATTTCAACCAATGATCATACTTCATCAAAACAAATAAATAAACTGAGAATAAATGTAGGTAACTACTCGAGTTTTCTTAGTTCTACTTGTTCCAGGATGTGGAGGGATTCGCATCTTCCTTTTTTTTTTTCTGCTTTTTGGGTCAGCGATGCTGAGGGGTTACTCCTGGCGGTGCTTGGGGGACCATATGGGATGCTGGGGATCCAACCTGGGTCAGCCGTGTGCAAGGCAAACGCCCTGCCTGCTGTACTATCGCTCCAGTCCTCACAACATCCTTTTGTCTACGGATTCCTGGCTCCCTTTACACCTCAGCAACTTATCTGATGGGCCTCCCCAAACTTTGACACGGACATGCTGGTGACACTGACAATTCTGCCTAAACTGTGGGGTCATTTTCCACTGACTCCATCACAGGACAACTGTGGGCATCCTGCCGACACAGACTCCCCCTCCTCAAGGGGTGGTGAACTGCTCTGCAACCCCAGACAGTCCAGGTCAAGTTCCCTCACCAAAACGACACACCTCCTTCCTGCTGTTGCCAGGGCTGGTGGCACTGTTAATGAAAATCCCTTGTGTCCCCAGACTCAGGCGTCCGAGGTGAGCGGAACCCGCAGCAGCAAGACACAAGAAAGACCACCCAGCCAGCCCGACCGCACAGCCGGGAAAGCGCTTGCCTGTACACTGCCAGCTCCATTGGCTGGGGCGACAGTAGAGCATGGAGGGGGTCTGTCCTGCATGCGGGGGTCTGTCCTGCACGCGGCCAACTGGACTTCGATCCCAGGTACCCCAGGTGGTCCCCAAAGCCCCACCAAGAGTGATCCCTGAGCACAGGGTCAGGAGGGACTTCAAAACAAAAAACAGAGCAAAAGCCATCTTGTGAGTTCTGATCTCTTCCAAGTGTCCCAGTTCCATAGCGGGAGCACGGTGCGGCCGCTGGGGTGAGAGACTGAGTCTCAGGTAAACCAAGGCACTGTCTGACCTGAGATAAAAAGCGAGGGGCACCTGGCCCGCAGGTCAGGGTGATGACTGAATGCAAACTGCCTGTAAAGGTGCCCCGGAATGGGACGGGTGAGACACCTCCCCACCCCAAGGGACCCAGCCCTGGCAGATGAAAACCTCCAGAACCCAGCTGCTGCCGCCATGCTCACGGCCACCCCCCACATACTCTGACTGAGCATCACCCGCGAGTGTATTCCTGGATCACAGGGACACTTCATAACACACACCCTACCCATACTCCAAGAGTACCACACCACATTTGATGGGGTTCAAAGTAGGAGTCAACCAATCTTAGAGGGAAATATACAGGGTTTTATTCATATATATATATATCACGATCACGACCATCCTGTTGTTCGTCGATTGCCTCAAGCAGGACCCAGTAACATCTCCTTCATCCTAGCCCAGAGATTTTTTAAAAAGTGCCATATTCAAGGCTCTTTCAGACTTAGGAGAATGAGACCCATCATTGTTACTGGTATTTGGCATATTGGGTACGCCACGGGGAGTTTGCCAGACTCTGCCGTGTGGGCAGGCTACATTCGGTAGCCTGCCAGTTTGTTCAAAGTAGGAATGAGATAATAAGATGTCATATAAATATATATATATATATATATATATATATATATATATATATATATATAAAGCACACAAGGCTCATCTTTAACAACATGTTAGTGATCTTGTATAGAAGGGTTTGGCTGGAGCGATAGCACAGCGGGTAGGGCGTTCACCTTACAAGCGGCCAACATGGCCGACCCGAGTTCGATTCCTCCGCCCCTCTCGGAGAGCCCGGCAAGCTACCGAGAGTATTCGATATGCCAGACACAGTAACAACAAAGTCTCCAATGGAGACGTTACTGGGCCCGCTCGAGCAAATCGACGATCAACGGGAGGGCCTTTACCTTTACCTTTATAGAAGGGTTTAATGACCCCGGGGTGAAATAAAACAATCTTCACACTCTTTCTTCTAAGGATACTTTTTTGTAGCATTTTCAGCGGTTTTTCATAACAAACAATGCACTGTCATTGTCACTGTCCTCCCATTGTTCATCAATTTGCTTGAGCGGGCCCAGTAACGTCTCCATCGTGACACTTGTTACTGTGTTTGGCATATCAAATACGTCACGGGGAGCTTGCCAGGCTCTGCCGTGTGGGCAAGATACTCTCGGTAGCTTGCCAGGCTCTCCGAGAGGGGCAGAGAAATCAAACTCGGGTCGGCCAGGTAGGCCACGTGCAAGGCAAACGCCCTACCTGCTGTGCTATCGCTCCAGCCCAACAAACAATACAAAATAAATTATTTTGGCTCTGCTTTTGGGCAGGGGTTGGGGTTCGAAAGGAAAACATCCGAAATATGGTGGTGGGAAGGTGTGATGGTGGTGGTATTGCTGTTTGAATATTAAATGTGATGAAATATTGTGAACTACTTCATAAAATAATTTTTTTAAAGTGCCTGTAACAAAGCTCCCTCGAGGTGCAGGTGCAAAAGCTCTTCAGTGGAGGCTGGAAAGAGACACCACAGCAGCTAGGGTACCTGTCTTGCCGCCGACATCCCATGTGGTCCCCGAGCACCATCAGACCCCTGAGTGCAGAGCCAGAAGTAACCCAAGCATCTCTGGGTATGACCCAAACAGCCAAAGGAAAGGAAAAGAGGTGAGGGACCAGAAATACGGAGACCGGCCACTGACCAGTCCGGGTGGTGGGGCGGAGCCAGTCCCCAGAGGCGCGTGTTGGTTTGGAGAACAAACAGGGCCCAGAGGGGTGAACGTCCACACAGCCTCACCCCCACCCCACACGCTGTCCACCTCAGACAGTGGCAGGGGTCCAGGGGATGGCGCTGCTCAGACCCCCCCTTCCTCTTCTGCCATTTCTGCCTCGTGCCCCTCTGTGCCCTCCTGGAGACTTGGCGACTTTGCACCCCTGCTGCCTCCTGTAAAGGTGGGTCCCCTGTCCGTGGCATCCCGGCCAGAGGAGAGGTCAAGAAAGACACCACAGGGGGGAGGACCCCAAGATCGTGTGGCCGCGACGGCGAGCACAGCTGCCCACCACCGAGTATTCTGACGGCTCTGTGAACTCTGCCCCACCCCTGCTCCCCAGGACAGCGTGGGGTCCCAGCCAGAGCCTGACATGAGCTCGCTGTCCAGCTGGCCTGTGTCCACTGCCACCCAGAATGGCAAACATTGCTGTTCCTTCGCCTGAACTCGAACCAGGGAAAACTTTTACCTCCTTCCAAGGGAACTGCATCCCATGTGCAGTGCAGCTCCGGCAGGGAGGGAGGGAGAGAGGGAGAGGGAGAGAGGGAGAGGGGGAGAGGGGGAGAGGGAGAGAGAGAGAGAGAGAGAGAGAGAGAGAGAGAGAGGAGTGACTCCAGAGTGCAGAGCCAGGGGTAACCTCTGAGCATCATCGGGTGTGGTCCAAAAACAAACCAAATATTCAGGCTCCTTGATGATGGAATGGCCTGAAAAATGCATCCCAAGGTAATTCCCTCGTTCTGTGGATGTCTGTTGCGTGTACTTCTGTAAACCTGCTGGCTCAGCCCACTGTTCCCCTGGGCCATCTATGTATTTTGGCAAAGTCAACCATATGGGCTGCTATTGACCAACACTTTTATCAAACAACAATGGATGGCACTTCATCCCTTTTTACAGCTAAATTATATTCCACTGCAGGGATATGTTACCTTTTATTGGTTGATGGAAATTTGGGTTGCTTCCAATTTGGGCTATTATGTTGCAGTGGGTGCTTGTGTATGGTATATGTATTCATTTCTCTTGTACATACACCTAGGAAGAAACCTTCTGAATCATGATAACATTACACTTCGAATTCTGGGAATTGTCAAACCATGTTCTCAACTGACCACCACTGAGAATCCCATCAGCCTTGAATGAATTACACCATAAATTCTCCAATATTAGTTCTTACATTTTTTTAATTGTTGTTGCAGACACTTTTGTGGGTGGGAAGTGGCACCTACTGTGACTTTGGTCTGCATTTCTCTGATGACTTAGTGCTGCTAGCTTTGTTCATGTGTTTATGGATCACTAGGATAACTTTTTTTTTTTTTTTTTTGCTCTTTGGGTCACACCTGGCGATGCACAGGAGTTACTCCTGGTTCATGCACTCAGGAATTACTCCTGGCGGTGCTCAGGGGACCATATGGGATGCTGGGAATCGAACCTAGGTTGGCTGCGTGCAAGGCAAACGCCCTACCCGCTGTGCTATTGCTCCAGCCCCCAGAACAACTTTTTTGGAGAAGGATCTTTTCAGGTTCTTGGGCTTATTTCTCAAATTGGATTATTGGGCTTTTTAATGTAGTGCTGTGAGAGCCTTTAATAGAGTTTATATATAATTCTCTTTTATTTTCATGTGGGTGGGGGCACACCCAGTGGTGCTCAGGGCTTATTCTTGGCTGTGGGCTCAGAAATCATCCCTGGCAGAGCTCGGGGGAGCATATGGGGTGCTGGGGATCAAACTTGGGTCAGCTGCATGCAAGGCAAGCTCCCTCCCCTCTCACTATACTATCACTCTGGCCCCTTGCAGATGATTTTCTTGTCATAACTGCAAATATTTTATTTCATTCTGTGTTTCCCTTTCTGATACACAAACTGAAACAAGTTTTCAATCTGATGAAACTCAATTTATTTGTCTTTGACTCAATAATTTGACTCAATACTCAAAAGATTTATGCCTGCTCTTTTTCCCTGAATTTTATAGTTTTAGCTCTTATATTTCGGTGAGAATCCATTCTGAATTATCTTTCAATGTAGTGTGAGATGGTGACCCAGATTATCTTCTTTCACATGTAGATGCAGACACTGCATTTTGTTTCACTTTTTTTTGGGAGGGGGGTTAGGGAGAGGTTGGGCTATACCCTGGTATATTCAGGGGTTACTCCTGGTTCTGTGCTCAGGGATGACTCCTGGTGGGGCTTGGGGGACTATATGTGATGTCAGGGGTCAAATTAGGTCCAGCTGCGTGCAAGGCCAGCATCTTGACCCCTGTACTCTCTCTCTGGTTCCTGTTTCCATTTCTTATGAACTTGTTCTCTGTATGATCTCATAACCCAGTTTTCCATAAATCACCTTTCAGGCAATTTTCATCAGCCTGAAGTGCTAAAAAAAGAAAACCCTAATGAAGACATATTTTAAAATGAGGAAGCCATCAGCCCAGCCCCGAGGGCCGCGAATCTGCAATTCATTTCCCCAATTTTAGACTTTTCTTGTAACAGCCCACGCGGACTAAGTCCTAACTCCACAAAATTCCTCCTGCCCTAATCCTCAGTTACTCAATTAGAGTCAGCACGGCAGCGCCCAGGGTGCAGGCCCGCCACGGCAGAGTATCTGTTCACCCCAGCACTTGCCAGGGCTGGGACAGGAGCCTCTGATCCGGGTCCCAGGCTGCTCTTGAGACCTGGGTCCTCTGGTGAGCTTGCTGCCGGGCGAGTGTCGCTGGATGGCATTCCAGAACCTTGGGGGCACGAACAGCTCCCACCCGCGAGGCTGACCCAGAACGTGGAGACCACCAGGGCTGCCTGGGGCGGGGAGGGTGGGAAGTGATGCCCCCATGAGCACATGGATGAGGAAAGGGGAAAGGCGAGTCTGGAGGGAGGGAAGGAGGGAGGGAAGTGAGGGACGGAGGGAAGTGAGGGAGGGAAGTGAGAGAGGGAAGTGAGGGAGGGGAGGAAGGAAAAGAAGTAAGGGAGGGAGGGAAGAAATGAAGGGGAGGGAGGAGGGAGAGAGAGAAGGAAGGAAGGGAAAAAAGGGGAGGAGGGAGGGAGGGAGGGAAGGAGGGAGAGAGGAAGGGAGGGTGGGAGGGAGGGAGGAAGGGAAGTGAGGGAAGGAGGGAAGGAAAAGAAACAAAGGAGGGAGGGAAGAAATGAAGGGGAGGGAGGAAAGGAGGGAAGGAGGGAGGGAGGGAGGGAAGGAGGGAGGGAGGGAGGGAGGAAGGGAAGTGAGGGAGGGAAGGAAAAGAAACAAAGGAGGGAGGGAAGAAATGAAGGGGAGGGAGGAAAGGAGGGAAGGAGGGAGGGAGGGAGGGAGGAAAG
Organism: Sorex fumeus; assembly: GCF_029834395.1. NCBI lineage: Eukaryota > Metazoa > Chordata > Mammalia > Eulipotyphla > Soricidae > Sorex > Sorex fumeus. Next base: position 7,386,288 of record NW_026606105.1, on the reverse strand, counting down.
GAGGGAGGGAGGGAGAGAGGGAGGGAGGGAGGGAAGAGAGAGAGAGAGAAAGAAAGAAAGAAAGAAAGAAAGAAAGAAAGAAAGAAAGAAAGAAAGGAGGGAGGGAGGGAGGGAGGGAAGAGAGAAAGAAAGAAAGAAAGAAAGAAAGAAAGAAAGAAAGAAAGAAAGAAAGAAAGGGGGGAGGGAGGGAGGAAGGGAAGTGAGGGAGGGAGGGAAGGAAGGAAAAGAAACAAGGGAGGGAGGGAAGAAATGAAGGGGAGGGAGGAAAGGAGGGAAGGAGGGAGGGAGGGAGTGAGGGAGGGAGGAAAGGAGGGAAGGAGGGAGGGAGGGAGGAAGGGAAGTGAGGGAGGGAGGGAAGGAAGGAAAAGAAACAAGGGAGGGAGGGAAGAAATGAAGGGGAGGGAGGAGGGAGAGAAAGGGAAGGAAGGGAAGAAAAGGGGAGGGAGGGAGGGAGGGAGGGAAGGCGGGAGGGAGAGAGGGAGGGTGGGAGGGAGGGAAGGGAAAAAGCAAGAGAGGGAGGGAAGAAAAGGGGGAGGGAGGAGAGTGGAGAGGGAAGGGAGGGGGAAGGGAAGGGGAGGAGGGAGAGAGGGAGGGGGAGGGAAGAGGAGGGCGGGGCAGGTCGAGCACTGGACTGAGCTATGGGGGCCGAGGCGGGGCCTGAGTCACCCTGTCCTCATCCCCGTCCCCGTGGGCAGGCGCCGCCGTGACTCACCCAGAGCTGCGGGGGCTCCCCCGAGGGCTGCCAAGGCCCCGGTTGCTGGCGCGGGCACCCTGGCACGCGGCACCCTGCCTCCCCTCCCGCCCCCGCCCGCAGCGAGGGTGGCTCGAGGTTTCCTCCCAGCGCCAGACAGAAGCCTTCTCACTCCTCCTCTTCCTGCACCCCTCCTCGGTTCCTGGAAATCACTGGGGGTGGGTGGGGGCAGGGGCCCCTCCTTCCAAGCCCGGTTGCCAGGTCTGGGGGGGGGGGGGCGAGCAGGGGCGGCCTGCCTTGTGCAATCCCCCAAATGAATCATCGGGCTCTTTGTGCCCGTGGAAAGTGCCCGACAAGCTGGTGCATTCGCTTCTCGCTCCCGCTGCCGCCACCCCACGGTCCCCACGGCGGACAGCCACGGGACACTGGCACAGCCTTCTCCAAGCCAGCTGGGCCAGTCTAGCCGGGACCCCACCAAACCCACCACCACGCGCTGCAGGCCTCCTCGGGTGCCAGTCAGGGAAGCTCAGGGTCTCCCATCCCCTGGGCCACGGGAGCGCTGGGGATCAAACCCAGGCCGGCTGTGTGGCAGGTCTAAGCCCGAGGGCTGTCCCGTCTCTCCAGCCCTGGTGTTTTGGGAGCCAGCGCTGCTCAGGGCTGATCCTTGGGGGTGATGTGAAGCAGAATGGGGTGCCAGGGATGGAACAAGGTGGATGGCAACACCTTGCCCCACTGTGCTCTCTCTCCACACCCTAACCCAGTTTTTTTTATTTTTTAGCTTTTTGGGTCACACCCGGCGATGCTCAGGGGTTACTCCTGGCTCATGCACTCAGGAATTACTCCTGGCAGTGCTCAGGGAACCATATGGGATGCTGGGAATCGAACCCGGGTCAGCCATGTTGGCTGCGTGTAAGGCAAACGCCCTACCCGCTGTGCTATCGCTCCAGCCCCCCTCACCCAGTTTTGAAATGGATCAAGATGCTAATTCCAGGCGCCCGAGAGATCGGACAGCAGTGGGGGTCGGGCGCTTGCCTTGCATGCAGTTGACCCGGGTTTGATTCCCAGCATCGCAGACGCTCCCCAGAGCACCCCCAGGAGTAACCCCTGAGCATCGTCAGGAGTGGAGCCAAAACGAAAACCAACCAAGCAAATAAAAAGCAGCTATTCCCCCAGGCTGACAAGTGGCCAATAAGGACAGCACCCTTGTCATTAGAATAAGAGGCCGGAGGGGCCCCCGCTGAGACGTCCACCCATTGCTGGGAGGAACTTGCATCAAACAGCAGCAGCCTGGGGAGGCCGTGGGCACGGAAGCCTGCCGAGGGCCAGCAGGATGACACGATGCAGCCCCTAGGGAAACGTCCACACAACATGAATGCAGTGCCCCAGAACACCCGCACACCTGGACCCGCGAGCCGGGCAGCCGAATCCCTTGAACCCGTGGTCAAGACACCGTGACTCCCAATAGCCGCGCACTGGTTGGGGGCTCGGCCACACACAACAGAGTTCAAAAGTGGTGGACAAGGGACAGGCTGACGCCTCGGAGAGCCTCTGTCCCAAGGTGCCCGGGGGCGTGTCCACTCTGGAGGGGCCGGGAGATAGCCAGGCCAGAGACTCCTGGAAGGCTCCTGGAAGGGTGGCCGCACGCACCGTGGACAAGACCCAGGGCCAGACCACACCCCACATGAATGAAAGAGCTGGTGACTGGCCTTGCACGCGACACAATGCGACAGGGGCAGCAACGGCCACGCGCCCAGATGCCTCCACCTCTGGCAGAGGGGACCTGGCGTCAGATGGCAGCTGCCATGGGTGAGGAAGTGGCCGGGGGACTCCAGCGCCCCTGTGGCTCCTTGGGGGGAGGAGGACATGCTCCAGGGCTCGAACCCTGCTCTGGGGGCACCTGCTGAGGGTAACCCGTGGCATCCCCAGGACCCAGTGCTCAATCCATGCCAATGTGTGCAGGCCCCACAGCATGAACCCCAGACATCACAACCTCCAAGGATGGGGAAGGGGCAAATAAAAATCAAGATTATTTTCTAAAAAGGAGGAAAAAAGGGGCTGGAGTGATAGCACAGTGGGTAGGGTGTTTGTCTTGCATGCGGCCGACCCAGGTTCGATTCCCAGCACCCTATAGGGTCCCCTGAGCACCGCCAGTAGTGATTCCTGAGTGCAAAGCTAGAAGTAACCCCTGTGTATAGCCAGGTATGACCCAAAAAGCAAAAAAAAAAAAAAAGTAAAATAAAAATTAAAAAAATAAAAATAAATAAAAAGGGGGCAGAGTCTCCTGCCCCCGCGCCTGGCCCTCCTCGCCGGGGCCCTGGAGGGGAGCGGGTTGAGTTTCCCTCCCTGCCCCGACCAGGGCTCCGGCAGCCGAAGACCTCCAGAACCAGCCACCACCATGCTGAGACCACTCTCCACGCATGAAGGTAACGGCAGAGGATCAAAGGCATGCGGGTCCCGGGGCTGAGATCTCCAAGCCTGCTCGGATTGGGGCCGAGCATCCTCCACCCAGATCCTCCAAATTCCAGTGGGCAGGGGTCACACCCACCAACTGGCCCCCTGGCGCTGTGTAATCCCATCAACGGCCAAGACTCAGAGACTATAAAACCCAGCTCCCGGAAGCGCACGGCCGCATTTGTGGCCGCGCGACATCTTATTATGACATCTTATCTCATTCCTACTTTGGACAAACTGGCAGGCTACCAAATGTAACCTGCCCACACGGCAGAGTCTGGCAAACTCCCCGTGGCGTGCCCAATATGCCAAATACCAGTAACAATGATGGGTCTCATTCTCCTAACCCTGAAAGAGCCTTGAATATGGCACTTTTTAAAAAATCTCAGGGCTAGGACGAAGGAGACGTTACTGGGGCCTGCTCAAAGCAATCGACGAATAACAGGATGGTCGTGATTGTGAAAAAGGGGGAAAAAATAGGAAAAGTGTCTGCCACGGAGGCAGGGGTGAAGAGAACCTGGGGACACTCGATGTGGGAAACGTACATTGGCATAGGGACAGGTGCAGGAACCCAACCATGAACAGCTTTGCATGATCTTATGGTGATTCAATAAAAATGACAAATGCGTGACAGGATAGTTCTAAAACCACAGACCGATCTCAAGCCTCAGAGTCACTACGGCAAGATAATACCAAGGTTAAGGCACTCACCCTGCATGACGCCAACCCCAGGATAATCCCCGGTACCACAGACAGTCTTCCGAGCACCACCAGGAGTGAGCACCACCAGCTGTAGCCCAGAAATAAGAGATAAAATGGTGCTCACGTGGGGACTGGAGCAATAGCACAGCGAGTAAGGTGTTTGCCTTGCATGAGGCCATCCTGGGTTCAATTCCCAGCATCCCACATGGTCCCCTGGCACCGCCAAGAGTAATTCCTGAGTACAGAGCCAGGAGTAACCCCTGAGCGTCGCCGGGTGTGACCCAAAAAGAAAAAAAAAAGTGCACAACTGAAGTTTATGTGCTAAAACCAGACACACCTTCTCTCGCCCCTTTTAAAAAATTAATGAACAAACCCACTTGCACAGGACTGTGGCTGGCTGGCCAGCTGAGAGTATGAAACAGGTAAAGAAAGACCTTTGAAATCCTCAGATGAGAGGTTTAACCTGTAGCACCATAGCACTGTCCTCCCATTGTTCATAGATTTGCTCGAGCGGGCTCCAGTAATGTCTCCATTATGAGACTTGTTACTGTTTTTGGCATATCGAACACGCCACGAGGAGCTTGCCAGGCTCTGCTGTGCAGGTGGGATACTCTTAGTAGCTTGCCAGGCTCTCCGAGAGGGGCGGAGGAATCGAACCCGGGTCAGCCGCATGGAAGGCAAACACCCTACCCACTATCGCTCCAGCCCAGGACGTTTTACAATTATCCCATTAAAATCCACATTACTCAGAGAACGACCCTTTCATCAGCACCTGGGACAACCATTTCGGATGATTCTTGCTGCTTCTCTGAAACAGCACAGAAGAGAAAGCCGACTCCTCTCAGCAGAGGGCAGGCGGGGCCATGAAGAGACAACCAGTGCGTGTCCGGAGTGAGGTCTCCCTCTGACAGAGCCGGCCCCTGGCCCAAGGACAAGCGCTCCAGACAGTTCTGGGCAGGGATGTGCATGGGGAAACGGCCAGGTGCAGCCACGAGTGGAAGAGGCCACGGATGTTAAGGAGCCGAGCACCGCAGTGGGAAGGGAGACGGAGACGGAGGCGAGCGTCCGCCTTCTCTGTGGAGAACAGGAGTGGATCCTGACGATGCGGCTGCACAGACTCCGCTCTGAGGCAGTGGTCTGACTCAGAAACACACATCCCAGAGGCTCTGTGCGGCCCTGATTCTAGTTCACAGCATCTTCACAACAGCCAAGAAGGGAACCAACCTAAACGCGCAGAGAGAACAGATGGGAAGCTGCAAACAGAGTCAAGGGAGTATTACTCTGCCGTCATAAAGAGAGCAGAAGGGGTGCTAGAGAGAGTACTGCGAGTAGGCACTTACCTTGCACGCGGCCCACCCAGGGTCGATTCCCAACATCCAGTTTCCCGGAGCCCACCAGGAGTGACTGACTCCAGAGTGCAGAGCCAGGAGCAATCCCCTGAGCACTGCCAGATGTCACCCAGAAGGAAGAAGAGGAGGGACGAGGGGGCGAGGGGAGGGGCAGAGGAGCAGCAAACACCGAAAGGCCGGACCTCTCAGCCTTGCATGTCAGAGGATGCACTTCCAATGAAGCCCCCTGGGCGGACAGAGGGCAGAGCCACGGGCCCACCAGCACCGCAGGACCTGCACTCGGGACTGAGCGCAGAGTCAGCTGTCCCACATACCAGGCCAGCAAAAACAGGGCCACCAACGCCAGGAAGCGCATCCCAGAGCACGCCCTGTGGTGAACCCCTCAGTCTCACCCGCCCTGAGCTTGGGCTGCAGTAGCCTGGCTTCCCCGCCCAGGCCGCTCATGCTCTTCACTCTGCAGGGACCGTTCCTTCCACAAGCAGGGTCAGGGAGCCCGGGTCCTCCAGGCCCTGACTGCACGCTGGGCTCAGCTCAGGCCCACTTGTGCTCCACACCCTGCACTGGCTGAGGAAACCAAGGCCGAGACCAAGATGTGCGGGGATTGGAAAACAGCGTCAGATGTTTTTGTTTTTCGTTTGGGGGCCACACCTGGTGATGCTCAGGGTTTGCCCCTGGCTGTGGGCTCAGGAATTCCTCCTGGCGGTGCTCGGGGGGACCATATGGAATGCTGGGGATCCAACCTGGGTCAGCCGCACACAAGGCAAACGCTTCGGCCTCTGGGGTGGACTCTTCGATCACCCGGCCCAACCCCACCCCGCGCGAGCATCACGGAAATGGGGGGGGGGGGGCGCGGGGGAGGGCACACTAGATCAGTGCCTGAGCCGGAAGCAGGAAGGCAGGAGCCTCGTCCATGCATGTCAACACCAGGTGGACATCCTTGATACAAAAGCCGCTTTATTTTCTCTTCCTGTTTCCTATGTTCCCTTTGTGTCAGTAGCCAGCTGATTGGAAATCCGCTGGGCTCAGTTTAACACGCGAGCGAGTCCGTGACCACACCCCGTTTCAGAGAATCCGCGCGCGCTTTCCTCCCAGCTTGCCGAAGGATCTGAGGCCTCCGCACGGACGACCTTCAAACGTCCACAGCCAGCAGACAAAATTCATCTCCCTGGAGACGTGCCGTCCACAATCCCAGGAAGAGATGCTGGCCGGCCCTCCAGCCCCGGGATGGAGGCAGTGACAGGTCAAAAGTCTGCAAAGAGGGGGGTCTCCATTTTCTCCACCTCCCGTCTGCTGCAGGGGACACCCCCACCCCCCCCGAGAACTTAAGGTGCAACAGGAGACAGATACCGACACCACACCAAGCCCCTGGACCTGTGAGCCAGAGTTCAGAGAAATCAAGAGTCTCGTGCCCCCCGGGATGTCTGTTTCCGGCCTGGCCGCTCCAGTGGACGGGAAGCCTCCAAGATGAGTCCATCTCGGTCCCTGGTCCACCACGGCCGCCTGCCGCTGGCAGAGGCCCCACTGGCCCGGCACGGGAACCTCCTGGTCAGCAGCAGCTCCCAGGCTGGAGACCCAGCGGCACCGGAAGGAGCAGGACCAGCCCAAGTATGGGCAGGCACGCAGGGTATCCAGCGCGCTCTGCATCGGCAATCCAAATCATCCACGGTGATTCCTGTAGAGTCGGCGGGGGAGGTGCCGGCCTGCCATGCAGCCGGCCCGGGTTCAATCCCTGGCACCACGCACGGTCCCGCGAGTGTAGAGCCATGAGTGTGCCCCGATCGGCACCGGCTCTGGCCCCAGAATCCCAAAGGAGAAGAAGCAGTGATTCCTGTAGTGTAAAAACACAGCCCGGCCTCAGGGCTGCTCAGCACCATGGGGGGACACCCGAGCTTTGGTGATGCCGGGGGCTTCCAGAGACAGCCCCCGAGGGGGGTTTTCAAGAAACGCCAGGCCCGGGCGAGGGGCTCTCGCAGCGCTTGTCCCGCAAGCGCCGGTCACTCGCTCAGCGCGTGCGTCTGCTGCCTCTGCACGAGATGCCGGATCTCCCGCACGATGAGCGGCGAGATAAACAGGTTCGTACAGCTGATCTGCCAAGAGGAAAGAGAGGCAGGCGCCGTGAGGACAAGGGGATTCGTTTTCTGCCCCAGCCGCGGGAGTCGGGCAGGGAGGAACGAGGAAGCGACTCCGGGAAGAGTCAGTCTCATGAAACACACCGGTCGCCACAGGCAGAGAACGAGGGGCCGGGTAGTCCAGTGGGTAGGACACTCGCCGTGCTTCCGGCTGACCCAGGTTCAAGCCCTGGCACCTGAGCCCCGAACCAGGAGTAACCCCCTGAGGGGCTGAAGCAATAGCACAGCGGGTAGGGCATTTGCCTTGCACGCAGCCGACCCAGGTTCGAGTCCCAGCATCCCATATGGTCCCCCGAGCACCGCCAGGAGTAATTCCTGAGTGCATGAACCAGGAGTAACTCCTGTGCATTGGCGGGTGTGACCCAAAAAGCAAAAAAAAAAAAAAAAAAAAAAAAAAAAAAGGAGTAACCCCTAAGAATCACCAGGGGTGGGGTGGACAAAAAATGGGGGGGAGACAGCAAAGTTACCCAAATGAAGTAATGGTCAGAGGGAGAGTGGGAGAGTGGACACAGCCTGGGGCTGAGGTTAAAGCAGAGACAGGCCTCAGCACCCGTGAGTCCCTGCGGCAGTTTCTGCTTGATCCCCTCACAAGCTCTCCCTGAGGGACTTCGCAAGATGGTGTGGAGGTCCACGCAGCAGAGTCTGAGGCCCCGTTTTTGGAAGTGAGAAAGCACCCCTGGCCCCCACAGAGCTGTCCCCCGAGGCCTGGGTCCAGACCCTCCCCCCCGCCACAGACACACACTAGCACCCTCCACAGGGCGGAGGCTTGTTCGGTGCCCAATGCAATTGCTGACAGAATTTCCACATTCTACCAAACAGGTAGAATGCTCTGGAAGAGGCCACTGACCAACTGGTACTCCTGAGTCAAAGGTCAAAGGCTAAGCCTACAGAGAGGGGCCCTTCCTTTCCTGCCTGAAAGGAGGAGGTGTCTTAGATTTATCAAAACGTGGCTTTTCCCCAAGGGCCCTTGCTGCTGGTTTAAGAAGCGACTGATGGACAGGCTTTGAGCTAAATTAAGAAGAGAATCTTCGGATCTAAAAAAAAAGATTTTTTTTAAAGCACGCACTTACCATGACAATGAAGAAGTAGAAAACCCACATCCACCCGAAGTTGTCCTGGATCAGAGACACTAAACACTGCAGGAGGGAAAGAAAGGAAAAAAAGAAATCAGACCTGATGGGGTGGGGGGGAGGGTCCCCACCGTCTGAGGGCTCAGGGAGGAGGAGGTGGCGCTGGACCGTGCTCCCGCAGGCACGCCCTGACCTTCCCTTCTGGAGCTGATCAGGCCCAGGTACAAATGTGGTGTCAAGAGGGGCCGGAGCAACTGTAGAGCAGCAAGGCACTTGCCTTGCGTGCGGTTGACACGGGTTCAATCCCCGGCATCCCACAGGGTCCCCTTAATACCCACCATGACTGAACCCTGAGCACAGAGCCAGGAGTCATCCCAGAGCACTGCTGGGGGTGCCCTCGGAGGGTTCCCGCTCACTCACTGAGCTGTGGAGAGGAGAGGAAGCACCTCGGGTCCCTTGGGGGGGGGTCTTATCTTTCACCCCGGGGACCAAGGGTCAGAGGGAGGACTCAACGGGCTGGACACGGACCCAGGTTCAATCCCCAGCACGTGGTGCCTGAAGCACTCCCAGGAGCAGAGGGAGCACAGGCCAGGGAGGACTCCCGCAACAGCATCAGGCATGCCCCCCCTCCCCCGCCCGAGAAGCACCGAGTTTTCCCTACATACAGCTGATGCAAATGTTCATTTTTAAAACACTCTTGTTCAGCAATATTCTTCAGGACAGGGGCGGGGGGGGGGGGTATCTAATCTGTGCCCCGCAGCTACGCTCATTGGCACAGAATGTTCAGCTGGGGAGGCGCCGGCCAGAGCACACGCCGGGCATCCTGGGGGCCGGGTACAAGGTCTGCCACGGGCCTTTCGGGCTGCGGGTCTCCTTTACTCATACAAGGGGCGCAGTGTTGGGGGAGAGGGGGGATGCCAGGCCCCTCCCAGCCATACTCTGCCCTGGGCTCCACCCGGCCCAGGAGGCCACTGGGGCTCCAGACTACGTGCATTCAAGCCCGCACTCCGGCCTGCCCCCTGCCCCAAACAACACATTTTATTTATTTTGGCGGGTGGGGGGGTATGCCTAGAAGTGCTCAGGAGAGGCCCATGAAAACAAACACAGGACCAAGACCGCCAGCCCGCAGCAGGCTCAGCTGTGCTCGGCTAGGGGCCGGACACTGGACACTGCTGGGCTGGCTGGAGTCCGAGGCAGCAGAGAGAGTGGCTGGAGCCTGCAGGGACTTGGCAGGGGCAGGTGTGTAAGTTTGTGCAGGTGGGCAGGGCTGGGGAGGACTCGCTCGGGGCCTACCGGGAGGGCAGGAGTGAGTTGCCCCGTTGCAAACAAGAAGGCCCTGGGGGTCACAGCGGAAGGGAGCTAGAGTAAGTGTGGCCGGAACCCTCTGCAGGAGGCTGGAATCTGGGGCCACCAGGACTTCACGCCGGCGCACTAGCGCCACCTGCTGGAGCCCCGAGGCAGGCGCCGCGCACTCACCTGGCCCACGGCGGCACCCATGCTCCCCGCCCCATCCACGATGCCCGTGACGGTGGCCAGGGCCTCGCTGCTGCCTTGGACCAGCTCCTGGCGACCCAGGTCCGCAGAGATCGCAGCGCTAATCATGTTCGAGGGGCCACCGATGAAGAACCCTGGGGACAAAGACAGAAAGCCATCAAGCCCCGAGCGCGAAGGCCACCTCAGCCCCCACCCCCAGGCATCAGCAGGCAGGGGCTGTGCCAGCAGCCGAGCCAGGATGGCCGGAAAAAGGGAGGGGGACGGTCCCCGGGGGTGGTGGCTCCCAGGTGACCGTCTTTAAGCGGCCCCCGACGGTTCTGGTGTCTCCCCGGATTGTGACTGTGGTTCAGGAGAAACCAGAGGAGACCGTGTGAAAAAGAGCGAGACCAGCTGAACACGCGCAATTCTGCGACGGGGCTGACTGGTCCCATTCGGCCACACCAGAAGCAGAAGTTCTTGCTTCTGGTGGTCCAGCACATGGACAGGCCCGGGGCCGGAACTACGTAGCAGGCCTGGTGCGGCCTCAGTGGCACTACGTCTGCCACGCGCGCCCACTTCAAATGCCTCAGCACAGGCCTGCCACGATGCTCCGGGCCACTCAGCTGGCCAGTTCACAGAGCATGGAGGAGGGGGGGCTGGGGAGGGCAGTCACTGGACTGACCAGCCCAGGGCAGAAGCAGGAAGGCTTTCAGGACACTCCGGAACACCTCCCACCCCCCACTCCTACTCTGGGAGGCATCCAGGGGCGCCACCCATACCTGTCACGGCCATCAGGAGGGCGTTGATGGACTTGTCGTTGGGAGAGCCTGAGGAAGAAGCCTGGTTTCAGGGCAGGCCAGGGGTCCAGGACCTCCCCAGACAACAAAGGGAAGTGGCCCCCACCCCCCCACCAGCCTTGCCTCTGGCTGCCAGCTAATGAGCCCTTAAGAAGCCGAAAGGGCCCCCACTCCCAGGGCGGGTGGTGGGAGGGATGGCTGGGAACCCACTAATTACCGCAGGGCCCGCCCCCTTTTATGGCTTTATTGGCTGTGCGGCTGGTCCCCCTGGAGCCAGGCCACAAAGCAGCCCTGCCAGCTCAGCAGAGAGGGAGGTTGGGGGGGGGGGGGGCAGCAAATGAGAGTGGCTGACCGCAGGCCCCCCCAGAATATGGAACGCCTTTGGCACTTGTCCACCACCCCCCTAGCCCCCTCCCACCCTCAGTAGCCACCGCGGGTCCAGGGCGACTCTGAGGGGTACTCACGGCTGTAGCCCACCAACGAGCCGATGGCCAGGAGCAGGCTGAGGGCCAGCACGGGCGCACGCTTCTGCAGCAGGTCGGAGATGAGGCCCTGCAGGATCCCACCTACAGCGCAGAGGACGCAGGGTCAGCCCACCCAGGCCTCCCCCACAGGACTTGCCCACGGGGCCGGGCGGGGGGGGGGGGGGTTCGGTCCCTGACACCAAGCGGGTTCGCCAGCACCTGGGGCCTGGATGAATGATGACAGTGGCTGAGACCCACCAGGAGCGGGGCCCAGGCCCACGTGAGCCCTGCTGGGTCGTCATGCCGCCCCCCCAACCCAAAAGAAATGAAACAGCCTTCCTCCACGAATTCCCTTTGGGAAGGTTCCTCAACTGTTCATCGCCAGGCAAAAAACGCCAGAAATCAGACCCCGGGAAACGAAAGAAGCGAAACACACCCGGGCACCCGCCATCGATGAAGCCCCTCTCACCCCGCTGAAGCCTTCACCTGAATCCTGTGCAGGGGTGGAGGGGGGATGGGCAGTTGGGGTCTGGAGAGGCAGTGCGGTGGGGAGAGCGCTTGCCCCACCCGGGTTCGATCTCCAGCATCCTATATGGTCCCCCCCCCCCCCCCCCAGCACTGCCAGGAGGAACTTCTAAGTGCAAGGTCAGGAGTATGCCCTGAGCATCACCAACTATGACCCAAAAAAATGGAAAAAAAAAAGGGGGGGTGTGGTCCAGAGAGACAGCTCAAGGAGAGGATGGGCGCAAGCTTCCGATGCAGGTTCGAGTCCTGGTACCGCGAGGGGCAACTCATCAGGAGGCAAACACCTTCGCGGGCGGCCCCAAACTCATCCACCAAAAATAAATGAGTCTGGGACTGGAGCGATAGCACCACGGGTAGGGCGTTTGCCTTGCACGCGGCCGACCCAGGTTCGAGTCCCAGCATCCCATATGGTCCTGAGCACCACCAGGGACGATTCCTGAGTGCAGAACCAGGAGTATCCCCTGTGCATCGCCAGGGGTGACCCAAAAAGCAAAAGAATAAACAAATAAATAAATAAATGAGTCCCTGGTACTGCTCTGACCCCTGCCACGGAATCTCCAGGTACTCCGCGATTCTGTGTGTCTCACTTCTCTGGCCAGGGCTGACAGACATGCGGGGTCGGACAGCGGACACTCACAGGCTGAGCTGCTGACCCCCACTCGGCTGCAGAGTGAAGACAGCAGCTGGGAAGCAAGATGGTCCCATTTAGGGTGCCCCCGGGACCACGGGGAGCCTAGGAATCCACACCGCCCTCCAGGGCCTGTCTCGGTTTCTGGGTTTGGCTGCTTGCTGAGGGAAAGAGCTGGGACTTGTTTTTTTTTTTGGTTATTGCTGTTTTTTGTTTCGGACACACCCGACAGTACTCAGGGCTTAACTCCTGGCTCTGCACTCAGGGGTCACTCCTGGCGGTGCTCGGGGGACCGTATAGGATGCCAGGGGTTGGAACCTGAGTTGGCACGGCAAGCAGCGATGCTATAGCTCCAGCCCAATAGCTGCTGACCAAGGACGCAAACCTTTTGCTGCGTTCTGTTTCGGGGACGCACCGGGTGGTGCTGGGGGGCACTCCTGGCTCTGCTCAGAAACCCAGTGGTGTTGGGGGGGATTCATGTGGTGGCGGGGACTGAACCCAGAGTCCCCGCACGCACAGCAGGCGCTCGGCCCACCGTGGCTCTCTCCAGCCCCCGAGGCCCACCGGCCAGGTTTCAGAAGCCAGAGCAGGTGGCGAGTGAGTCCCTCTTCACGGCACAGAGAAGACGCCTCGCGGGCCTTACCGATGATCCCGCCCACGTCGTACCAGATGGACAGCTTGTCTGCCTCAGCCTCCTTCCACCCGAAGTTGTTGCTCAGGTAGAAGGGCAGCCAGAAGAAGAAGGAGTAATTCACCAGCTTCAGGCAGGCGTACGCCAGCGAGTACTGCAAGGAAACACGCCACTCAGCACTGCGACTCGGAACGCAACTGAAAAGCACGACACTTGAAAGAGAAAATACTGTAGCAGAGGGGCTGGAGAGATAGCACAGTGGGTAGCGCGTTTGCCTTGTACGCAGCTGACCTAGGTTCGATTCCCAGCATCCCATATGGTCCCCTGAGCACCGCCAGGAGTAATTCCTGAGTGCAGAGCCAGGAGTAACACTCGTGCATTGCCAGGTGTGACCCCCCCCCCAAAAAAAAAAAGAATAAAGAAAAGTAAATCAACTGGGGGAGGAGGAGCGTGCAAGGGTTGTACAGGAAGTTTCGGCCACACCCAGCGGTGTTCAGGTCTCACTCCTGGTTCTGGGCTCTGGAATCACTCCTGGGATGCTCAGGGAACCACATGGGTGCTGGGGATTGAGCCTGGATTGGTGGCAAGCAGGCAAATGCCCTACCCGCTGTACTACTGCTCAGGCCCCTAAAACAGAAAAGTAAACTTAAAAAAATTATTTCTTAATGAAAAGCAAAACCAAAGACACATTCAGGATGAATAACACCGGGACTTCCTGGAAGCCATCTGTACTCATCCCAATTTGCCAGGCTTTGCTAACCTCACTCTTTTCTTCCACTCTGGAAAGACTACACAGGAAGCCTTTCAAACACAAAACACACATGACGGAGCCAGAGCGATAGTACAACGAATAAGGCGCCTGCCTTGCACACAGCCGACCTGGGTTCAATCACTAGCACCCACAGGTCCCTTGAGCCCCATCAGGAGTGATTCCTGGGCAGAGCCAGGACTAAGCTCTGAGCACTGCTGGGTGTATCCCAAAACCAAAGCAATCAACATCTATCACTATTCCTGAATTGTCCCCAGGTTTTTCTACCTTCAATTCTTCTGTAGATGCAAACCAGAGCTTTGAACCAACAGGACAGGGCACTTTCTCTGATTTCTTTTTTTTTTTTTTTTTTGCTTTTTGGGTCACAACCGGCTATGCACAGGGGTTACTCCTGGTTCATGCACTCAGGTATTACTCCTGGCGGTGCTCAGGGGACCATATGGGATGCTGGGAATTGAACCCGGGCTGGCCGCGTGCAAGGCAAACGCCCTACCCACTGTGCTATCACTCCAGCCCCACTTTTTCTGATTTCTGTAGTAGGACCCAGATCAAGGCCTCCGGGATGCAGAAGAGCTGCCACCAGGGCAAACAAACTCGGCCCCCGCCACGGCTCCCCCTGGCCGAACATCAGAGGTGGCCAAGCCTTCTCTGGTCTTCTGGCTCAGCGACCAAGGAGCACAGGAAACAACTGACCAAATGAGCTTCTGGGACCAAGCAAAGCCCCCCAGGAAAGCCGCTCCCACGCGCCCACCTCCAGGGGTCAGTGCGGCCACACCCAGTGGCTCCCTGGGGAATTGCTCGCTAACTCAGAAAAGAAAGACGGCAGCCCTCAGGCCTGACTTGGGGCGGGGCTGAGGGTGGCCGGTGGAGTCCCACATCCCCCACACCATCCCCAGGAAATCCTGACGGTCAGCATCAAAGAAGAGAGAGGGGGAGACGCGGGGGCCGACTTCAAAGGGCGTCTCTCCAGGACAGGCTCTTTCCTGCATGGCCAATAACTCCCTGGGTACCAGTTGGCTCAGCGGCGTCCCTGGCAGGAGCAGCCGGCCCTGCCCCGAGGGCCACATCCCGGGAGCTGAGTGCATTTTGTCCAGATAGCCTGTGACCGACAAAGGAATTCCCGAGGTCCACTTCCTTTACCTCCCTGCCCATGGCAGGGGACAATGGCTGGCGGCGGGCAAAGGAAGAGCCACATCTGGGCAGCCCTCGTTCAGTCCTGTCTCGGGAACTAATTACCAGTGGGAAGTTTTAATCACTACCTTGAAAAAGGGTGAATGAAGCCTTCAGGGTCAGGTGAATGAGCTTGAAAAAGAAAAAAAAAAAAAACCAATCCAGCCTGTAGCCCAAGTAGGGGCCAGCCACTTTCCTTACATCACCCAGGTCATTTGGGGGAGGGCTGAGATACAGGCTGTGCTGGTATTCTAAGTCAGTGCTCACCTGGAGGCACGAGAGAACAGAAGGGCCCGGGCTGAAGCACGCCTGGGGGCGGAGGGGTCCCAACATCAAATCTCCCACCCCCAGGGAGGGCAAGCTGGACACAGACTGCTCCCCAGGGCCAGTGGGGCAGCTGGGAACAGAAGCCAGGCCTCTGGGCCTGCACTCCAGCGCACTCCCATAGGGAACGGCGTCTCTCCTGCCTCTCTCCCGACTCTCCCTGGGGGGGCCAGGCTCCCCGGTCGTGCTGTGTGCATACGTGTCTAGACTCCTTCCAACGGGCCCCTTCTACTCTGAATACCAGCGTGGGGGCTGGAGCGATAGCACAGTGGGTACGGCACTTCTCTTACACGCGGCCGAGCTGGGTTCGATTCCCGGCATCCCATAGGGTCCCCTGAGCACTGCCAGGAATAATTCCTGAGTTCATGAGCCAGGAGTAAACCCCTGAGCATTGCCGGGTGTGACCTAAAAAGCCAAAAAAAATAAAAAATAAAAAACCACCTAAACAGCAGCGTGGCCACCTTCTGCCACTTCAAGGTCAGGGTCTACAGGGACAAAACAGGCAAAGCCTCATTTTTCATCTGGGCCTTCCTTTGCCCTAAGGAACTGAAAGGTCGGGGCAGAGAGGCTGAACGGCACCATGGCCCTCCTCTCCCCGGGTCCCGAGAGCTGGAAACCTTAGCTGGCAAACACACACACACACACACACACACACACACACACCCTAGTTTGCAGACCCCTATCATGCTTAGGAGAGCAGATACGATTTCCCATTTTGGCGGTGACAAGATAGAAGCGAGCTGAGGAGCACAATACACGCTTCCTCTGGAAAAAAAAAATCACATTTTTTTAAATGGGGTTGGAGCAATAGCTCAGCGGTAGGGCGTTTGCCTTGCGCACAGCCAGCCCGGCTGAGCCACGTTCGATTCTTCCGTCCCTCTCGGAGAGCCTGGAAAGCTACTGAGAGTATCTCGCGCACACGGCAAAGCCTGGCAAGCTCCCCGTGACGTATTTGATATGCCAAACACAGTAACAACAAGTCTCAAAATGGAGACGTTACTGGGCCCGCTCGAGCAAAATCGATGAACAACGGGAGGACAGTGCTACAGTGCTTTTTAATTAATTAACTATTATTATTATTATTATTATTATTATTTGCTTTTTGGGTCACACCCGGCGATGCACAGGGGTTACTCCTGGCTCATGCACTCAGGAATGGCTCCTGGCAGTGCTTGGGGGACCATATGGGATGCTGGGAATCGAACCCGGGTCGGCTGCGTGCAAGGCAAATGCCCTACCTGCTGTGCTATCGCTCCAGCCCCTGCAGTGCTTTTTTAAATGATGTATCTGAGGGAGGTGAAGCACTGCACGCAGGAGGCTTGACCAGGAAGCGGAGGACGGGGCTGAAGGGAGGCCCACAGTCGGGGCAGGAGGGGGAGGCTGTGTGCGTGCGCGTGTGTACGCCCGGGTCTGCACACGTGTGCAACCGGCTTACCGGGATGACGCCGGGGAGGCAGCAAGCCTGATGGAAGCCGATGGCCTTGGCGGGCGGGGCGGGGTCGGCTGCGCCCTCCTGGATGGAGTAACTGCGCTCATCCTCTTCCTCATTCTCCGTCCCACCGATGAGCGGCCGGTGCGAGTCTTCCTCGGCGAGCTCTGGAACACCCCGCCCACACTTAGGATGCGCCCTCAACGAGGGGCCGCCACTGGGGGATCCCGGGTCAGACCCCGGGGTCCGGGGGCCTACACGCCCCATACACAGGCCCCGCAGTCCGTCTTCAGAGTGAAGCAGCTTCAACTCCGCGCCACTTTTTTTGCCCGAGACAGCTGGGGAGCCGCTACGGCCGGCGAGTTAGCGCACGCGGCCACACACTGGTGACACTGGGGTCTGGCCAGGGTCCCCACTGTTGCCGCCTCGCGGGGAGCGTGTGAGCCACACCCACGCACCCTCCCCCGCCTCAGGCAGCACTCAGCCCACAGCCCTCAGGGGACAGTCCCCATCGCTCACCAATCTCTTCCGGGGACACCAGGAGCCCAAAGAAGATGACGATCCCACCAGCGAGCTGCACCGCTGCGGTCACCAGGAAGGCGTACTGCGAGAGAGGACATGGCGGGATGGCCACAAGGGCCCCGCGAGGGATCACGAGGCCCAGGGGAAGCCCAAAACCAGGAAGGAGAGCCCCACCCCCCACCCCCCAACACTGAGCCTGACACTGGAGTGGGCTCTGCTCCTGCCCCGGGCCGTCCAGTCGCTCGTGACCTGGGAACGAGCACCAGCTCCCAGAATCTGCGCCACAGCCTCCAGGATGCCAAGGTCCGAGTGTTCCACACCCAGGGAGTGGCCGGAAAAGGCAGCGGGCACCAAGTCAGAGCCCGGACCCGAGGGGCAGCATGGACAGAGCAGGGGTGAGGCACAAGGGCGGCGTGGACGGAAGCAGGGGTGAGTCAAAGGGGAGGCATGGACAGGAGCAGGGGCAAGGCAGGGGCGGCGTCGACGGAGCAGGGGTGAGGCAGAGGGGCAGTGTGAACAGGAGCAGGGGCAAGGCACAGGGGCAGCATGGATGAAGCAGGCGTGGACAGAGCAGGGGCGAGGCAGGGGCGGCGTGGAGAGAGCAGGGATGAGGCGGCAAGGCCAGTCTCGCAGGAAGGGCTGGAAAGCCACATCCCCACCCCCACAGAGCTGAGGTCAACACCGGCCAGATCTCAGGACAGGGGGCAAGAGCGAAGAGAAGGGGGCTGAGGAAGGCGAGCATCAGGCCCTTTGAGGGCCACCTGCAGAAATGACTTTCTCGGACCCAGGCATGGAGAAAGGATCTGAATTTTTCTTTCTTTTTTTTTTTTTTTTAGCAAAGCAATGGCAAAAAAATGAAACAAAACAAAACTGAGAAACCCAAATGTTTCCCGAAGTCAAAGATGGGGGCAAGAGCCAGGAAATACAGCAGACACACACACACACACACACACAGAGGTGCTGGACAGACACACACACATACAGAGCGAGCTGGACACACACACACACACACACAAACACACACACACTGCGAGCCTGGACTGGCCGGGAGTCCCCATGCAGCCACCAAGAGGAGCTGCTGACAGATTCATCTGCTGTCGGAAGAGCCACTTGGAATTACTGACGTTTGAAAGGGAGTCGGCAGGCAGATGGAGGCCACCGACACCCCCACCCAGCCCTCGGTTCCCAGCACAGGCCCAGGGCCATGCCTCACTTATTCTGATGGAGACTGCGGGGGAACACACGAGCCGGCACACGCACACACGGGCACATGTGCGCACACACACACACTCACACGCACACAGACACGCGTGCACACACACACACACACACACACACATACATGAGTTTCTGAGTCACCCCTGTAGTGCTCAGGGCCATGCCAGGCAGTGCTTGGGGGACTCAGACCAGCACCCTGGCCTGTTGCAAGACAAACCCTGGAGCCTCAGGACCCTCTTCGGCCCTGTGTAACTCCACTTTCTTCAGTTTGGGGCTACTCCTAGAGGCGCAGACGCTTTTCCCAGCTCAGGGCGTGGGGGCCGCTCCCGGCAGTGCTGGGGACGGAACCTGAACCTGCTATGACTGAAGCCCACACCTCTGCCCACTGGGCAGGCTCCCTCGGGCCCGGTGCCCGCACCCCTACTGCTGAGCTGGTTCCTGCGGGCCAGGTGCCTGCACCCCTGCCCTAAGTTGGCTCCCGAGGGCCCGGCACCCACACCCCTGCCCTAAGTTGGCTTCCGAGGGCCCGGTGTCCGCACCCCTGCCCCCTGAGCTGGCTCCCACAGGCCCAGCACCCTTACCCCTGCCCCCTGAGCTGGCTCTCATGGGCCCAGCACCCGCACCCCTGCCCCAAACCGGTTCCCATGGGCCCGGCACCCACACTTTTCTTATATCTGGTACAAACCACTGCTTTGACCCCCGGCACCGCTCGCCACTGCTCTGAGCAAATCCTTCCCTGTGGGCCGGTCCCCTGTATCATCTCCCCCCTGCAAGGCCTGTCCCTCACTCACCAGCTGACCCAGCTGAACCTCGGCCCCACCGCTGGTCACGGAGCTCCTGCTACTACCGAGCTGTGCCAGAGTGGAGAACCACGCCCAGAACCACACTGGACACGCTGCAGTGGGAAGGGGCGGGGGGGCTGTGCCGCCCGGGAGTTCTTATTTCACTTGGTTTCCAGTGTGAGCCCATGCCTGCCGGGGCGCAGGAGACCAAAATAGGCAGTCAAGGATCAAACCCGGGGTGGCCGCCGACAACAACACGAGTGCCCTCCCCGCCATGCTCTTTCTCTCTCTGCACAACACCCTGGCAGCTCTCCACAGCCCCCGAATTATTCATTAGAAAACAAGATACATGGAGCTGGAGCAATAGCACAGTGGGTAGCGCGTCTGCCTTGCACGCGGCCGACCAGGTTCGATTCCCAGCATCCCACATGGTCCCCCACGCACCGCCAGGAGTAATTCCTGAGTGCATGAGCCAGGAGTAACCCCTGTGCATCACCAGGTGTGATCCAAAAAGCAAAAACAAAACAAAACAAAAAATAATAAGATAATGCTCAAGAAAAAGCGGAAGGAAACACCTACCTCGTAGCCATACTGCAGGACAGAAGAGGCAAGGCACGCGCCGAGAATGTTCCCCACCGAGGCACAGGCGCTCCAGAGGCCGAAGACCACGCCACGGCTGCGGAGGGCGACAGGGAGGACCCCGGGATTAGAGGGTCCGCTCTGGGCAGTACAGGGCAGAACAACCCAGCAACCAGCAGGCTCAGCTGTGTGAGGCCCCGGGTTCCACCCCACACCCCGCACCGTCGAAGATCATCAATGAAAGATTTTAAAGCAACCGCCGAAGAGCAAAGGTTCACAGGGCAATTTGCATTCTGTTCTAGTAAGATACTTCCCGAATATCCCAAAGAGTGGGGGTGGGGGGGGGGAATCAGGTCTCTTCTTGCTAAGATGCTACAATGGAGTTCAACTTGGGGACCCTCAGAAGACATGTGAAGGAAGGAAATTTTGTTTTGTTTTCAGGGCCACACCCGGCAGTGCTCAGGGCTGTCATGCCTGGTTCTGTGCTCAGGGAGCACTCCTGGTGGAGCTGGGTGCAGGGATTAGAACCCAGGTCAGCCTCGAGCAAGCAAGGTGATCACCATACCCCTGTACTTCTCTCCAGCATCCCACCCCAAGAGAATTTAAAAACCATAAGCCACGAAGTGGGAGAAAACGCGCATAGGAGTTCCCCACAAAGATGCAGTATAGACTAGAGAAAGAGTACAGGAGAGAAGGTACTTGTGCCTTGCCCCGATCACGTGAGCCGTGATCCTGTTCAAATCGTGGGCACCACAGATGGTCCCCAAGGCACTGCAAGGGGCCACTCCTGAGCAAGGAACCAGAAACAGCCCCAGTACCGACCCCCCACACCTGCCAAGGGTGGAAGTGGAGAGAAAGAAAGGAAGGGAGAGAGGGAGGGAGGGAGGGAAGATTAAAGGAGGGAAGAGGGAAGTAGGAAGGGAAAAAGGGAAGGTGGAAGGAAAGGGAGGAAGGGAGGGAGGGAGGAAGGGAGCAAGGAAGGAAGGATGGAGTTTCAGGAATGTGAAGAACTCTCAAAATACAATAACTGGAGAAGAGACCATGCAGTGAAATATTAATGGGCAATTACCTCAAATAAAAGGCTTCTGAAAGGGAAGGAAAGATTTTAACGGCTCTTCACCAAACACCCGCTGGAGTAAGCACAGGAAAAAATGTTCTCTGACACTGCAGTGATGTGTCCCACAACCAGGGCACTAGCCCAGCTGGACACCCGAGGCAGGGATGACTTGTGTTGCACTGCAAGCGGGCAGGCTAGTGGGCACCCCTGTGGAAGCGCTGCCACATTTGTTTTGGCGGAGGTTTGGGGTCACATCTGGAGGTGCTCAGAGATCACTCCTGGTCAGGCTCAGGGACCATATGAGGTGCCAGGATTGGAACCCCAATAGGCTTGTGCAAGGCAGGCAAGCGGCCTGCCTGCTGTTCAATTATTGCTCTGGCCCCTAGCTGACAGTTTCTTAGAGACAAAGCACACAGCTGCCTGTGACCAAACCATGCTAGTCTGAAGTGCCAATTTTTTTGGACAGGAAGGTGTAAGTCTGCTTGTGGATTCATACCCGAAGTTCTCAATAGCTTTGTATGAGTTCCAAACTGAAAACGGCCCAAATGCTCATCATCAGGTAAATAAATCAGCCATTTCTGCTGAAGAAGAGAAAACTGGGGCACAGGAATGAACCACCAACACACGCATAAATCAATCTCAAAAGCAGGGCCAGGAGCAATGATATGGCTGTGTTAGAGCACTTGCCTTGCACGTGTGTGGCCCTGGGTCTAACTCCCGATACCTCATGGTCTCTGATCACCAGCAGGAGTGATCCCTGAGCACTGAGCTGTGGGACACCCCTGGGCACTGCCAGGTGTGGTCTGCAATTTATGCCAAATGAAGGAGAAAAGAAAGAGCACATATTGTACAAGCCCATTTCTATAAATTTTTGCAAATGCAAATTAAAGTGACAGAAGGTAGATGAGGAGTTGCCTAGAGACAGCAATGGAAGGGAGGAATCACCAAGGAACTGAGGGAAATTTGGGGAGAGACAAACATATCTTCATCTTCACCGTGGTGATGGCTTTAGAGGTGCACTCAAGGTGTGCCCAGCTACCGAACAGATCCTGAAGCTGTCAGTACACAATGGATGGCTACAGAGTTGTGAGGAGTCGGGGGACTGGAAACTAACTGAGGCCCCCAAATAAAAACAACAACAAAATTATCGCCAGGAGAGACAGTACTGGGGGCTGGGGCTGGGTAGTGCAATGGGCAGGGTGCTTGCCTTGCACATGTCTGACCTGGGTTCAATCCCCAGCACCCCCTATGATCTCCAGCATCGCCAGGAGTAACCTTGAACACCCCTGGGTGTGACCCAAAAACAATCTTTTTTAATTAAATAAAAAAAAGGACAGGCCTTGGCCTCATTCAGAATCTGACAGTGACCCAGGAGCAAGCACTGAGTGTCCCATGAGCTAGAACTGCACCACTGTTGTCCACCTCCCTCCCCCCACGCTGAGAACCCGCTCCCGAAGGGCTCTCCACGGCATCCAGCAGACCCAGGGCCGGGGGATGGGGGGACGGCGGTGGCCTACCCGGCTTTCCCGAACCAGTTGCCCATGACGGCGACCACGCAGGGCCAGCCCGTGGACTGCAGCAGGCCGTTCACAATCCACAGGCAGCAGTACAGCCCCTTGTTGTAGAAGTGCATCCACTCTGTGAGCGTGCCGAAGGCGAACACCTGCAGGGATGGCCACGGGCACGAGTGGACAGGGAGCAGGGAGAGCCTGGGGGGGCGGGCCGGAAGGGGTGGGCCCGACAGCGGGGAGGTCGGAAGGGGCGGGGTATAAAGGGCGGGGCAGACAGCACGGAGGCAGGAAGGGGCGGACCTGATAGCAGCCAGGGCGGAAGAGGTGGGCCAGAAGGGGCGGGGCGAACAGCAGGGGGCGGAAGGGGCGGGACCCAGAGGCGGGCTCTGGGCTCCCGCCAAGGTGCATGCAAGGCAAGCACCCTACCTGCTGTACTATTTATTAGAATGTTCTGTCTCTGCTCAGTGCCCTCAGAGTGGCAGAAACTGAAAGGCCAAAGCCAACCAAGGGCCACACACTTGTTATGTCATGTCAGGCCACTGAGATCGCGTGGGGAAGCTTAAATGTTTCTCCTTGGCTCTTGCCCTGTTCCCAGTCTCCAGTATGAAAGGGCAGTGACCGCTGGGCAGGGGGCAGTGAGGACGCCACGGCCCGTGGCCACTTACCACCAGCGCAGAAGAGCACATGCCAAAGGACAGCACCCATCGCAGGTTCAGCCGGTCGCCGACGACGCCGCTGATGAACAGGCCCTGAAAGTGAGCCGGTATCACGAGGCGCCTAGGGGCTCGGAGCAGCCGCAGGTGGCCTGCTGCAAGCTACCCCGCCGCTCGGACATCTGAGGCAAGCCTGGGGGCGCAGGACCCCCCCCATCCTCCTTGAAGGAAATGGAGCAATAAATGACAGCCAAGGACGAAGCCTGGCCAAAGCTGTGGATACATGGGCTCTCACCCTGGGGGATGGACTAATGGCTGTCCCCCACAGTGGGGGGCGGGAGGCATTTGGGGTGACACCCTATTCTACCCTGTCCTCAGAACCACAGCTCAAGGCCCATGTCTGACCCTGATTCTGCAGGGCAGAGAGCTGGAGAGAGGGGCCATTAATGTTCTATTGGTTTCTGGGCTACACCCAGTGGTGCTCAGGGCTTACTCCTGGCGGGGCTCGGAGGGGAGCAGGGTGGGGTTAACATACAGGATCCTGGGGAATGAACCCAGGTTGGTAAGCATGCAAGGCAAGCACCCTACCTGCTGTACTATTAGAATGTTCTGTCTCTGCTCAGTGCCCTCAGAGTGGCAGAAACTGAAAGGCCAAAGCCAACCAAGGGCCACACACTTGTTATGTCAAGTCAGGCCACTGAGATTGTGTGGGAAAGCTTAAATGTTTCTCCTTGGCTCTTGCCCTGTTCCCAGTCTCCAGACACACCCCAGGCCTGGGGCCTCACTCTAGCTGCTATGCCCACGGCTTCCTGCTCCAGGTGACCAATGGGAGCAAATATTACTGGTGTGTCCCATCAAGGACTCATTTTACTCTGGACATCCCAGGGAGATGCACGTGCTGTATCGGGAAACCCCTTGACACTCCCTGAAGCTACAGGACTCTCAAGCCCGGTTCCTTCAGGGACTGAACTTGGGTAGAGGGGTTCCCCAACCACTGAGGGCGCAGTGGACTGGTCCCACCTCCAACTCACAGCCAGGCACTCTGTATGTGCATCTGATCGATGGGAGGGAAGGAGAGATCAGTGGATGGAGGCAGAGAGGGGTGGATGGGTGAAGATGGACAGACAGACAAAGACTGGACAGATGGAATAAGGAAGGGGGAACGGATGGACCCCTGTCTTTTTGTTTATTGGGGGTCACATCCGGCAGTGCTGAGGGGCTATTCTCCGCAGATGGATGGATACAGGGTAGACGAAAAGAGGGATGGATGGAGGGATGGGGAGAGGGATGATGAGGGAGTGAAGGGCACGGCAGGGTCACAAAAGAAAAACTTGAGCCACGCTGAATCCTGCGCCATCAAGAAACTCGTCATCCCTGGCTTTAGAGCCGTCATTTCCTTTCATACCTTCCTCACCTCGCCGCCCTGCCTGTGAAACTCACCACAGCATAGGAGAAGAGGAAGATGGTGTCCAGTGTCCCGAGGAAGAGCGTGGCCTCCTCTGCGCTGGGGAACAGGTGATTGCGGCTCCAGATCTACAGTGAGACACGGACGCGTCACAGTCGCTTTCCGACAGCCTTCCCAGGGAAAGGGGCCGCGGTCTCCCCAGACACAGTGACACCCGCACCTACACTCGCATCCAGAGGGAAACGTGCGCAAGGCCCATCTGGGACTCGCCTCTTTGCTTCGGGGATTCCTCGGCAGGGGCAGGGGCAGTGGGGGGTGGCACTCGGGCCCAGGAGCCATCGGGAGTAGCACAACCCGGGGTCCTGATCGGGACACTCTTTACCGCCATACATTCTCAGTAACTAAAGGGGGAAAGTCACTTTCCCTTGGCTTCTTTTTCAACTTGATGGGACGAGAGATGGTGGGGCTGGAAGCCAGGGCATCACCCAAGAAAGGTCAGCTGATATAGCCCTGACCCTTCACATGGCTTTTTTTGTGGGGGGAAGGGGGATGGTGAGGAAAGGGGATGGGTCGGGTCACATTTGGCTCTGCACTCAGGAATCACTCCTGGTAGGGCTCAGGGGACCACATGGGGTGCCGGGGATTGAACCCGGGTCACTTGCGGGTAAGGCCAGCCATCTCATCCACTGGACTAGCATTCCAGAGCCTCACCTGGCTTTTCCAAAGGATGTCTTTGGACCAGAGAAAGAGCTCCGTGCTCTCAGTCCCGGGGCAGGAAGCTGGGTTAGCGCCCCAGCACCCACAGGGGCCCCCAAGCACCACTGAGAGTGACCTGAGCACTACCAGGTATGGACCCCTACCCCCCCCAAAAAAAAAAACAAAAAAAGGCTTTGATGCAGTGACAGAGTATTAACTGCATTCCATAAGCCAGAAAACTCTTTTTTATTTTTTTAAATTTATTGAATCACTGTGGAAAAAGTTACAAAGCTTTCAGGTTTAAGTCTCGGTCATGCAATTATCAAACACATTTCCCTTCACCAATACTTATTTTTCACCACCAAGAACCCCAATAGACTCCCCCAACCCTCCCAATGCCTGTGAGGCAGATGAACTCTAGTTAACACTCTATCTACTTTGATTAGATTCATTGTTTCGACAAAAGATATACCATTACTATCTAGAGTTTACACCTCCCAATCTGACATGCTGAAAAGGCATTGTGAAATAATTTGTTTTCTACAGCTGGTTAGAAGAACCAAATGATGTCGCACAGCCGCGATTTTGGATTTCTGGTATTTTACTTATTAAGCCTTGAAGTATTTCTGCTGAGAGTCAGATAATTATGAGATTGGTTCTGTACTTCTGGAGCCATGGCCGTGCCGGAGAGCCGCTCGTGGGGAGGCAACTCCTGACCTCGGTACGGCGTGAAGAACGAGCCGGGAACGCCCCCCTTCCCATGAGGTTTCAGTTGCCCCGTCACGACCAGTTCATACGTAAGCCAGAAAACTCATACCCGTGATTCGGCTGTGAGAGGACAAAGGGCATTTCTGTACAGCGGAAGGAGTTATGCATCAGCCTAGGCCGCAGGCTGTGAAAGTTCTCCTTCGAAGAACGACAGGCAAGGGCCAGAGAGAATACAGGAGGCCTGCCTGGCAAGCTGCTGACCGCAGCCTAAGCCTTGCACCACAATTGGTCCTCCAAGCACTGCCAGGGGTCACTCCCGAGGACAGAGCCAGGAAGAGGCCCTGAGCACCGCCAGGTGTAGCCCTACCCTCTCCACCCCCCAAAAATAAAACCAAATAAATAACAGACAAGTTGGTAATTATTCACAGTTGGGCATCTGGTAGGTCCTGCCTCAAGAAAGACAGAGTGAAATGAGGGCAGCAGAGACAGTAAGGGGTTAAGGTGCCTGCCTGGAGCACATATGACCAGGGGTCAATCCCCCACCTGCATATGGTCCCCAGCACCACCAGGGGTCACCCCTGAGCCGCCCAACGCCTCAGAGCTGTGCCCACAGAAAGAGTGAAGGGGGGGGCTCTCTTCCAGAGTGGTCCTAGAACAAAACAGACAAATGGATCTGCCTGGAAGGGCATGAAAGGGCATAAAAAGTTAATTGATACTGTTTCAGTTTTAGTTACCTTGTAGCTAACCTTTAAGAAATTGCTACTTGTCCTGTTTTGATGAAGCCCCACAGATGGATACGCCAACTAGGGAAGAGGCATTAACAGTCTCGCCTGGACACTATGTATCTAAGAAAGGGTACTTCTCTTCAAAACTCCCAAGGTCTGCCCTATAGACTGCGGAGACTGAGTTCAGACTCAGACGGAGAACCTGGCCTTCTCTGAATCCAGACACGGGGAGGCCGGGCACGAGTTTAAATCAAAGCCACTTTCCTGGTTAAGTGCCTTTTGGCGGGCGTTTCAAAAGCCATTTTTCATCAAGCATCATTCAACTCTGAGTTTACTTCATTCGCTTAAAAATATCTTAAGGGGCTGGAAAAACAGTACAGTGGGTAAGGCACTTGCGGCTGACCAAGTTTGAACCCCAGTGTTCTAGATGGTCTCCAGAGCACCGCCAGGAGTGATTCCTGAGTGCAGAGCTAGGAGTAACCCAAGAATCACCAACCCAGATTCGATCCCTGGCACCCTAATGGTCCCCTGAGCCTGCCAGGATTGTTCCCTGCGTACAGAGCCAGGAGTAAGCGCTAAACACTGCTGGGTGTGGTCCAGAAAAGAAAAAGGGGGGAAAAATCACTTTGCAAAACCAAATGGGGGGTAGGGATATGGCTCAAGTGGTAAAGCACCAGCGTGATCAACACCCTGAGTTCAATCCTCAGCACCGCATCATTAGGTAGCTCCCAAGCGAGCGAAGATTAAAAAAAGAAAGAAAGAAAGAAAGAAACCACATATATAAACAGAAAAGAGCATTTAAACACAGATGAAACAGTGTGAGGAGGTGACAGGGGCCGAACCCAGGGCCTCACCTACACAAAACTTGTGCTCTAGCTCGCTGCAGAGATGCCTCTGGGCCCTGTGCCAGGCTGATCTCACCAGGTGCCTCAGACAGGAGCAGGTGTCGTACCTCCACCTGCCCCCTGAATATTTTTGGGTCACACCCAGTGATGCACAGGGGTCACTCCTGGCTCTGCACTCAGGAATTACTCCAGGACCCAATGAAAGACCCAAGGAGGTGGGACCAGCGACTGCAAACTCCAGGCCTCAAGGGATCGGGGACAGTCTGCTCCTTCCCATCTCCCCGCCCCTATGGGGTCCTGGCTATCACACCCACAACTGCCTCCAGGTGCCATTTAAGGGCACTAACGGTCATGCTGGAGCAATAGCACAGCAGTAGGGCGTTTGCCTTGCATGCAGCCAGCCCAGCCAAGCCGGGTTCGATTCTTCCGCCCCTCTCGGAGAGCCCGGCAAGCTACCGAGAGTATCTCGCCCTCACGGCAAAGCCGGACAAGCTACCCATGATGTATTCAGTATGCCAAACACAGAAACAAGTCTCATGATGGAGATGTTACTGGGGCCGCTCGAGCAAATCTATGAATAACGGGAGCACTGTGACCGTGAACGGCCATGATCCACAGACTCACAGATGAATCTCAGAACTAAGTAGCTTGCTACAGAGGTTTCTCTGGATCCTAATCATTTAAAAATTTGAAGTCCAAGAGGGCGCAGCCACGCAACATCTCATGCCATTCACAACAAGCAATACAAAATAAGTTATCTAGCATCTGCCTTTGAGGCAGGCTTGAGAGGTGGTGGGATTGGTGTTGAAATATTGAATCAATTATCGTGAACAACTTTATGAAAATAAAATTCAAAAAAAAAAAAAAACAAAAACAAAAACATGTGCTCTGCCCAGAGCTGTGATAGCCTTCACAGAATTTTTTTTTTCTTTTTGGGTCACACCCAGTGATGCACAGGGGTCACTCCTGGCTCTGCACTCAGGAATTACTCCTGGCAGTACTCAGGGGACCATATGGGATGCTGGGAATTGAACCCAGGTCTGCCACGTGCAAGGCTAACACCCTACCCTCTGTGCTATCGCTCCAGCCCAACACAGAATATTTTTTGAATTCTGACTCAACTGATACTTCCTGATCCTAAAGAATCCCCCCTCCCCCTTAAATAAATCTCAGAAGAGAGACACAAGCTGCAGAGATGCCTCCACACCAGGCTGAGTCTCATCTGGGGCACCTGGGGGGGGGGGGTGGCGCGCGAGTTCCCCACCAGTCCTAAACAGACCCCCGGCAGCTGAAAACCTCCAGAACCCAATCACCGCCATGCTCACGGCCAATCTCCACAGACTCAGGACAAGCCTCATCCATGAGAATGAATCTGCTGAAAAGCCCAGGTATGCATGTTTTGTGACCGAAATCTCCAGGCTCTCAAGGAGTCAGGGATGGGTGCCCTCCCCCCATCTCCCTGTTCTTCTCGGAGCCTGGCAGTCACACTCATGAACAGCCTCTGGTGCCATATCAGCTCACAAACAGCCATGATCCAGAGACTCATAAATAAATCTCGGAAGAGAGCCACAAGCTGCAGAGATGTTTCCTGGCCCAAAAGTCACCATCCTGTTAAAAAAATTATCTGCAGCTGTATCATCCTATTTAAAAGTTAGAAATTCTTGGGAGTGTGTGGCCACAGAATCTCATACTCTATGCCACTGATGTACCAAGAGTAGCACACCATGTTTGATGGAGTGTAAAGAGGAAAGCAACTGATCTCATCCCGATCAAAATATATATATTTTATATATATATACACACACACACATACGTATATACATATATATGTATATATACATATACACACATAAGCACCCAAAGGATCAACCATAACAACATGTCAGTAATCTCATATACAAGGGCTTGATGGTTCCAGGGTGAAATACAACAATCTTCACCCACCTGGGATCATTTTTAGCTAATTATTCCTAACAAGCAATTACAAACTAAATTATTTAGGACCTGCTTTTGGGGTGGTGGTGGGAAAATTCAAAATAGTGATGGTGGGAAGGTATAATGGTGGTGGGATTGGTGTTGGAATACTGAATGTAAGAAATGATTGTGAACAACTTTTAAAAAATTCAATTCAAAAAGAAAAAAAGAAGACGAGCAACACTCCTACATTAAAATTAAAAAAGAAGAAGAAGAAGACGACTTCCCCACTCTCAACCAGAAAGTCTCCACAAGACGCTCAAGGGGAAACAACCATGGGGTCGGCAGCACAAAAGGAGCAGGCAAGCTGTCCAGCCGCTGAACCCACTGGAGTCCCAATAGCAACTGTACTCGTCACTGCACCCCCAGCCACCACTGTACTTGTCGCTGCATCCCTAGCCACCACTGTACTGTACTCATTACTGCATGGCCAGCTGCCACTGTACTCGTCATTGTACTCCCAGTCGCCACTGTACTCTCATCCATCACTGCACCCCCAGTCGCCACTGCACCCCCACCTGCCACTGGACTGTACTCGTCACTGCACTGCCAGCCACCACTATATTCATCAATGTACCCACAGCTACCACTGTACTCCTCACTGCACCGCCAGCCTCCACTGTACTGTACTCACTACTGCACTGCCAGCCACCACTGTCCTCGTCACTGCACTCCTGGCTACCACCAACTCATCACTGCACCCCTAGCCTCCACTGTACTGTACGCGTCACTGCACTCCCGGCTACCACCATACTCATCACTGCACTCCCGGCTACCACCATACTCGTCACTGCACTCCCAGGCATGGGCCTCAGCAGACAAAACCTGTCCTTTCGGGGCAGAGAAAGAAAGCCACAAACACTCAGTTCTGCCCTCCCTGATGGCCGGAAACACGAAGCTACCAGGCTAATTCCGAACTGGCCCTGACAGAACTCGCATGAATTCCTCGGCCACGGGGCTTGCTGAAGCCAGAATGAGGGAAGCTGTCGGGCCAGGACATGCTCAGTAAACAGAGAGCCCGGCACAAAGTCCCTGCATGAGGGACAAGCGGCTCTCCTTAAAGGGGCCGCAGCCGGGCTGACACATACACCGGCGTTCCTGCAGGAGGCAGAGACACCTCGCTGCTCTCCCGGGCGTCCCTGCCAGGGGACACTTCCTCGGGGCCGGCAGAGCCAGCAGGAGTGTCGCTGAGATGCAGGAGTGTCACTGAGGGGGCTGTGGGCAGAGCCGGGGGTCTCATGGAGCCTTTACGGAGGCCGATCAGAGCCAGGACAGAGCTGCCTTTGCACGTGTGCGGCTTTGGCTCAGCCCCCAGCACCGGATAGAGCATGAGCTGCGAGTGACCACACCCCACGTCCATCAGAGACCCTCCAGCGCGGCCGCTTACCTCGACGGGCAGTTCCACTGACGCGGACGCATTGGCAGCGGTGGGCGCCCACTGCCTGGAGATACTGACTTTGACGTTGCTGAACGTCTTTCTCGAGGCGTGGAGCAGGGAGTAGCTGCCAGAGAGAGAGAAAGAACCAGTGAGTGGCAGGGCCGGGTGAGCAGATGCCAAGCATGGAACTCAGTGGTGGGCGCCCAGGCAGGTCACACTGAGAGGTGCCCAGAGCTTCCTCCTGGCTCTGTGCTCGGAAGTGGCCCCTGGCAGCGCTCATTTGACACTTTCTGGGTTTCCCTGAACCTCCCCACTCAAAAAAAAAAAAAAAAGAGTCCTGCTTAAGGGTTCACACCAGCCCTGTCTCGACCCTAAGGGGCAGCGTGAGACCAAGTCCCCTCCCAGCTTGCGGGCCACCTTCCACACCTCACCCCCACCCCATGTCACTCAGCTCCTCCACAAGGAGAGGCATTTCGCTGGTTCTGTCCTCTTTTGGGGGAGGGTGGAGGTGAGGGCTGCCCTAAACAGTGCACAGAGGGTCCAAGGGCCCCACCAGAAATCTCAGCTCAGGGCCAGAGCAATAGGACAGCAGGGACGGTGTTTGCCTTACAAGGGGTCAACCCAGGTTCGATTCCCAGCATCCCATATGGTCCCCCAAGCACCACCAGGAGTAATTCCTGAGGGCAAAGTCGGGAGTAAGCCCTGAGCATCACTGGGTATGACCCCCCCCCCCCCAAAAAAAAATCTCAGCTCACTGGACCAGTGGTTCAGTGCCAGAGTTTGAGGATGCAATACTGCTTAGGCTCTGTGGCATCAGGGGTACCCGGGCCACCCCAAGGATGCTGGGGGACCCAAGAACGCACTCCACGATGCAAGGCTCGGAGAACCACCTAGCGCTGGGAATGAAGCCGGGTCGGTACATGCCAGGCAGGCACACCCCCTGACAGCTGAACTACCGCTGGCACCCTTGGTTCCCATCTCCAAAAACCATCACCATGGGGCCAGAGGAGGGCAGCGGGGAGGGTGCTCACCTGGCACCCCGCAGAGCCTGACTCGGATTCTCAACACACTTGGTCTCTGGAGCACCACCAGGAGTAACTCCTGAGTGTACAGTGACTCCTGAGCCTTGCCAGGTGTGGTCCCCTAAAAAGGGGGGGGGGAATGTGGGCTGGAGCAATAATATAACGGGTAAGGTATTTGCCTTGGGTGCGGTCAACCCACATTCGATCCTTGGCATCCTCTAGGTCCCCCAAGCACTGCCAGGAATGATCCCTGGGTGCAGAGCCAGGAGTAAGCCTTGAGGGCTGGAGCAATAGCACAGCGGGTAGAGCGTTTGCCTTGCACGTGGCCAACCCGGGTTCGATTCCCAGCATCCCATATGGTCCCCTGAGCACCGCCAGAGGTGATTCCTGAGTGCAGAGCCAGGAGTAACCCCTGTGCATCGCCAGGTGTGACCCGAAAAGCAAAAAAAAAAAAAAAAAAAAAAGGAGTAAGCCTTGAGCACTGTTGGGTGTATGTACCTGCCACCACCCACCAAAATAAAAAAAAGAGAGAAAGAAATCATTAGGACAGCTGATTTAGTGATGCCCCACACAACAGCCAAGAGTATGTCATCCCCAGATGGCTGGGAAGAGGCCCAGGGTCTCATGGGGACCTGCCCCAGGAACAACGGTCCCCCGCTAGCACACAGGGCACCTCAGGCACCAGAGCCAGGCACCCGCCAACGCAGACCCCGGGAGAGCTAGAGGCCCAGCGCTGGGCAACATATGGCAGCTCCTGATGGGCCAGTGACGGGAGGAACCAGAGTGAGGCCCTTGTGATGGGGTCGTGACCCAGGAAGGACAATGGGGGCCGCTCCTGACCTGAGCCAGCTGGAATCCAACAGCCTCAGTTTACACACAGACACAAGGTCCAGCATGTCCTCAGAACACGTGGCCTGGATCCTCATAAAGGAACAGACCGGAAGGAGAGTGCTTCAGCCCTAGGCTGTGCTTGGGGGAGCCCCAGACTCCGTATGAGGGTGCTGCCTATGCCCCATGGGATGTCCCGCGGCATCCCAGGTCCCCACTCCACCCCAAACTCCGAGCATGACACCCAAGCTCTCTGCAGGCCTGCAAATGACAAACGGGTACCCGAGCCCCTGCGCCCTCAAGGCTAGGGAAGTGGGTCAGTGGCAGACCGGGCACCCAGGGAGCAGGACACCATGCCCAACCCCCCCCCCCAGGTTAGGAGCACAAGCCATAGTGCAGAGCATGGGGCATCCACCTTGCATGCATCCAACCTGGGTCAGGTCCCTGGCATCCATATGGTCTCCCATCACTGTCAGGAGTAACTCCTGAGCCTCACCGGGGAGGTTCAAACACCAAAAAGTAAATCCCCATAAACCCTACACAGCCCAGGACAGACAGACAGACACACACACACACACACACACACACACACACACAGCCACCCCCCCACACAGACCCACAGACATACACACAGAGACGCACAGACACACAAACACACACACACGCATACACAGACACACACAGAGACAGACATACACACACACACACACAGAGACACAGACACAAAGACAGACACACACACATACACAGGCACATAGACATAGGCACACAGCCACACACACAGATAGACGCATAGACACAGACACACACAGAGACACAAACACACATACAGACAGACATACAGACACACATAGACATACACAGAGATGCACAGACACACAAACACACACATACACAGATACAAACACACACAGACACACACAGAGACACACACATACACAGGCACACACACAGCCAGACACACACAGACAAACATATAGACACAGACAGACACAAACACACACACAACCACACACCCGCACGAGCCCTCGCGAGGCCCCAGGGCAGCGCCAGAACAGACCTGAAGAAAGTGAGCAGGAAGACGACCACGTGGTGGTGGCTGAGGCGGGAGGGCGCGGCGCCCCGGGGAACCAGGCGTGGCCAGGCCATGCTGCCCTGACAGTCCTGCTGTGGCCTCACGTCCAGAGAGCGACCCAGTCACGTCATTTCCTCCTCCTGCAAAGACAGGACACAGGATCTCGTGACCTGACAACTGGCCGATTATCGCCCCAACTCAACTGCAGAAAGCGCCTTGAAAACAAACAAACAAGATCCCTGGGAACCAAGATTAGCACCTGCTAGAAAGAACTCGAGTGTAAATTGTGAGAAAATCACCGGATTCTGACAGAATGAGCAGATGGGGCCAAACCTGAGAGTGCAACCAGGGTCCAATCCCCGGCACCCACACAGTCCCCAAGCCCAGCCAAAAGTGACCCCTAGGCACAGAGCCAGGACTAAGCCCTGAGCACCCAGGCCCGTGGCCCCCAAACAAAACAAACACAAGAGCCTCACTCCAGCAGAGACCCCGGCACAGGCCCGACTCTGATCTCGGAGACAAGGTATGAGGGGCCAAGAGTGAGCACACACTGACTCCCCCCAGCGGCAGTCCCTCCCTCTGTATTGGCTGCTCCTGAAAACGCCGACAAACCGCAGGGCATGCCCCCGGTCACGATGCCACCTTTAGGGTGCCAAGCACACCCCAGCCCAGCCAGCCAAAAGGGACCTCCCTGCCCGCTCCCCCAAGAGGTTCCAAACCCCAGGGCTGTCGGGGCTCCTGTCCAGTTGCTGTTACGGGTCATCTCAAATACGGAACACACCACCCTTGGGCTGCGCTTTTAAAAACTCTAGCTTTTGTACCAAACACGGCCACACCATGCCACGGGTCTATCAGGGTCTGGAGGGAAAGTACGCTTGGGAGGGCACGTGGCTTGCACCCCTAGGGTCCCCCAGCACCGTGGGGAGTGATTCCTGACAGCAGAGCCAGGAGTCAGCCCTGACCATCACCAGTGTGGGTTACTCCCCTCCCCCCCAAAGGAAAAGGGTCTATTGGTCATAAATTCTCTTTTTCCTGGTAAAATCATTCCCCGAGGATCTGCTCTAGCACTGGCAGCTGTGGGCCGGGGCGGACAGCGACACTGATCGCTTTACATGATGGCCAAACTGCCGAAGACCATCTGGACCTCATTCTTAAGTTAACCACCTATTCCGCTGCTATGGTGACGAGGCGGAAAAGGCTTATTAATAAAGGACTGGGGGGGGTGGTTAGAATGATAGTACAGAGGGTAGGGCACTTGCCATGCATGTGGCTGGCCTGGGTTTAATCCCCGGCACCCCATGTGCCCCCCCCCCCACCTCCAATGAGCACCACCAGGAGTGATTCCCAAGTGCAGAGCCAGGAGTAAGCCCCGAACATCACTGGGTGTGGCCTCAAAACTAAAAAATAAAGGACCGGGCTGGAGCGATAGCACAGCGGGTAGGGCGTTTGCCTTGCACGCGGTCGACCCGGGTTCGATTCCCAGCGTCCCATATGGTCCCCTGAGCACTGCCAGGAGTAACTCCTGAGTACAGAGCCAGGAGTAACCCCTGTGCATTGCTGGGTGTGACCAAAAAAGCAAAAAAAAAAAAAAAAGGACCAGGGCTGGAGCGAGGAGCGATAGCACAGTGGGGAGGGTGTTTACCTTGCCTGCGGCCACCCTGAATTCAATCTCCAGCATCTATATGATCCCCTGAGCATTGCTGGGTATGACCCAAAAAGGGAAAAAAAATTATAAATAAAATAGCACAGTAGCACTGTCCTCCCATTGTTCATCGATTTGCTCGAGCAGGCCCAGTAACGTCTCCATTGTGAGACTTGTTGTTACTGTGTTTGGCATATTGAATACATCACAGGTAGCTTGCCAGGCTTTGCCATGTGGGCGAGATACTCTCGGCAGCTAGTCGGGCTCTCCGAGAGAGGCAGAAGAATCGAACCCAAGTCGGCAGGGCTGGCCGTGTGCAAGGCAACCACCCAACCTCGAATAAAGGACCCTGGGAAAATCGTTTTAAACTTTCCCGTTCTTTGTTGGCAGAAAGCTGCTTAAAGGACTGAGTCACATAATTATAATAGTTAATAGCACCACCTGGCGAGTCTCTCCCTTCCACTTCAGGGGGCGCCCAGACAGCTGTTGCCAAGTCTGACTCCACAAGCACGCCCTACTTTTGGAAGCACACCCCACTTTCTCCCCGGCGCTAAATTTAGACTGAATGTGTCTTCTTAACATTTTTTCAAGTGTATGGAAATGCTGCGTGATAAAACCGGAATTCAGCTGAGAGAGCAGAACTCACGGCAGCACGTCACTAGGGACTGTCCCCGTGCAGGCCCGGACACAGCTGTCATACGAGAGCAGAAACACCAAGAGCCAGAGAGAGTTCAGGGCAAACGCGGCTGGACGCGATCCCTGAGCCCAGAATTAGAAGACCCCCAAGCACCAGTGAGAAAGGTCCACAAGCCCCCAAAACCTTTTGTAGGTTTTTGGACAAAACCCAGCAGTGCTCAGAGATCACTCCTGGCAGGCCAGGGGGCCATATGGGTGCCGGGGATCAAACCTGGGTTGGGGGCTGGAGCGATAGCGCAGCGGGGAGGGTGCTTGCCTGGCACGCGGCCAAACCCGGGTTCGATACCCAGCATCCCAAATGGTCCCCTGGGCACCGCCAGGAGTAATTCCTAAGTGCAAAGCCAGGAGTAACCCCTGTGCATCGCTGGGTGTGACCCAAAAAGGGGGGAAAAAAAACCTGGGTTGGCCACATGCCAAGGCAAGCACCCGCCTCGCTAGCCTGTTGCTCGACCCCCCCACCCCCATATCGCTTTCTACTCAGAATCCATCGAAACCACATTGGGTAAGGTGTGATGCTGTTTCGGGAGGAGGCTGTGGACCGAGCCTGACCCCATCCGGCCCCCATGACCACTAACACACTCATAGCTGCACGGGGACCATGTTCTCCTGCCTGGACACCAACCCTGGCCACCGTGGTGCCCCCAGGGACACAGCCGCCACCACAACTGGAGCCCGGGGTGGGCCACCAGCCAGCAGCGGTCATCACCCAGAACCCCGGAACCCACAGCCCCCTCTCGGTCCCTCCGCCGGGCCCACCGGCTCCTCGGACCTCTCGCTGAGGACCTGCGCTCGGCAGCCTCTGGCCTCCTTCCTGGCACCCGGCAGCTGAGTGTGGCCAAAGCAAAATCACACAGGCGGGCTGGTTTCCTTGTTCGACTCCGACCACAAACCCCAGAGGGCAAGCAACATTGCCCGGCGGGCCCTGCCCACTTCCCCAACCTCTGCTTTCCCAACCTCGAAGGCAGCGCGAGCACACTCGAGCACACTCAGCACACCGGCCGGGTCCTCCAGGGCCAGGTCTGACCCGCCCCACAGCCCTCAAACCCGTACTTCTGACCCTCCCTCCCCGGGGCGCTCTCCCTCCGGCTAGTCCCGAGGCTTCTACACACCATCTACATCTCCAAGAATGGGGCTGGAGCGATAGCACAGCGGGGAGGGCATTTGCCTTGCACGCAGCCGACCCGGGTTCGATTCCCAGCGTCCCATCGGGTCCCCTGAGCACCGCCAGGAGCAATTCCTGAGTGTATGAGCCAGGAGTAACCCCTGTGCATCACCGGGTGTGACCCAAAAAAAGCAAAAAAAAAAAAAATACATCTCCAAGAACATCTCTAGCCCAAACCCAGATCCCGTGGGATTCCCATGCCCCCCCCCAAGCCTGGCTGGCAGACTGCAGCTACCCCTTCACGCACCCTTCATTCCCCTCCCCGCCCCCCCCCCAGTGCCCCCTTCAGCCCAGGGGGATGCTGTCTCCCCGCCCCGCCAGCTGCCCCGGGTGGGGGGGGGCGGGGGGGGGAATGA
Organism: Sorex fumeus; assembly: GCF_029834395.1. Lineage (NCBI taxonomy): Eukaryota > Metazoa > Chordata > Mammalia > Eulipotyphla > Soricidae > Sorex > Sorex fumeus. The sequence continues at coordinate 7,348,852 of NW_026606105.1, read as the reverse complement.
GCTCAGCGTCCACTTCCTGCCCTTTCTTCCTCCAGGATACACATCTGTACCCCCGGGTGTGACCAAAGCAAAATCACACTCACACCCGGCCCATCTGTACCCCCATCCCTGCACTAACCCCTTCCATCACCGCCTGAAAAACTTTTTTTTTTCTGTTGCTTTTTGGGTCACACCCGGCGATGCACAGGAGTTACTCCTGGCTCATGCACTCAGGAATCACTCCTAGTGGTGCTCGGGGGACCATATGGGATGCTGAGAATCGAACCCGGGTCGGCCACGTACAAGGCAAACGCCCTCCCCGCTGTGCTATGGCTCCAGCTCCCTGAAAAACTTTCTGCTCTCCTCCTGGTCCTGCGCAGAGCTTGTGGGACTGGTTCCTGCCCCGCCCTGCCCTGCCCTGCCCGTGGTGACCACCTTGACCCCACTGCCCTTCAACACTGGCCACTGGCCACACATTCATTGCAAGCTCCATCCAAACAGTGGGAGGGCGCTTGCCTTGCACGCAGCACACCCCGGTTCAATCCCCGGCACCCCACCTCACCCCCGCCCAGCCTACCAGGAGTGAGCCCTGAGTGCAGAGCCAAGATGAAGCCCTGAGCACTGTGTGGCTCCGCCCTAAAAACAAACCATTCCAAGGACTGGAGGATGCAGGAGCCGGGATCCAACCTCCAGCACAGTGGGGTCCCAAAGCACTGCCTGGCGTGCCCCGAGAAAACAAAATCGGGGGCCAAAGATCAGAGTCCAGAGGACTCACAGGTGTAAGGGCGACCCCCCACCCAAGAAAACCCCAGAGCGGCCCTCACCTGTACTCAGTACCCCCGCTGTCGCCCAAATCCAGCAGGCACGTGGAGGAACAGCTGGAGAATTCCCAAGGCAGTGATCCCCAAGACTTGGTGCTCTGCCAGGCTCGCAGCTGGGGCACTTTGGATTCTGGCCCAGGAAGCTGGGTTTGAAAGGAGCCCCCTCCACCCTCCCATCCCCCCCACCCCCCTGGCCCCAGGAGGTGAAGAGACATTCAAAGCCAGACCCAGGCCTGTACTGTGGGCACAGGAAAGGCTCAAAGAGAAGCTGTAATTAGAAACCTCCCACTCAGATGCAGAGCGAAGCCAGCAAGAAAAGTGCCCCCCAAGCAGACAAGGAAGGCGAGAGAGCTGGGGACCCCTGGGTACCAGTCTGCAGGGCATCCCTGCCTGCTCTTAAAGGGGCTATAATTGAACTGATGGTTCCAACCAGCAGGCCCACACTGCCTCAGGAGACCTAGTTAGTGTTTTGGTTTGGAGATCTGAGGACACACCTGGCAGAGCCTCAGGACTGACTCCTGGCTCTGGGATCACTCCAAGCCACTTCACCCGTGGTTCCCACTATCTCTCCAGCTCTTTGGTTACTTTTTAATCCCGCATGGTCTCACCTGATGCCCTTCACCTGTACAACACAAATCCCTCCTTTCACTTAAACAGTTTCATGACCACAGATGGGAAGTACCTAGCATTTAGCTGCAGAAGGTAGTCATGTCAGGCTTCCACCAAGCCACATTCCTCCCACGTGTTCTGAAAGGATTCTAAAGGCAACTTGATTTTTCTTTTTCTAATGGGGTAGTCGTGGAGGAGGGGGAACATCTTTGAGTCAGCTGTGCTCAGGGATCACTCCTGGTGGGCTCAGGGAACCACATGTGGTGCCCAGGGTCCAACCCAGGTTGGAAATTACTCCTTTTCAAGATGAAAACTCCTCACCTGGGGCCAGAGAGATAGGACTGCAAATAAGAGCGTTTGCCTTGCATGCACCAGAGTTCGATCCCCAGCATACCATATGGCATGAACTGATCCCTGAGCAGAGCCCAGAGTAACCCCTGAGCTTTGCTGAGCGTGGCCAAAAAGAAGAAGAAAAAAAAAGGCAAAAAAGAAAAAACCTTTCCTAACTGAACAAAGAACTTTCCTTTCCTGGCTAGACAAAGAACACTAAAGTGAAGGGTCATTGCCGGGACATTTCATTGAACACAGATGAACCGGGAGGATTCAGAGGAACCAGAAGCCAACAAGACCTTTACCAAAGCCGCACTTCAGGGTCAAATTTCTTGTGGCAGAAACTAGACCTCGAAGATGTAAAGAAAAACATCTGGCGCCACGTGTGAGTCACAAATGACGTTTAAGATCAAGTGGAAATCCTCCACCCCACCTCCCTCGGAGCCTCAGTTTCCTCCTTCAAGGCTGAAATGAGATCACTCGGAAGGTTCTTAGCCCAGAACCTTGCCGGAGACTCAGCCACAAACCTGCCACCGGAAGGCAGCAAGATGACCCAAACCCTGAAAACTACTCAGCTCTCGCTGGCCCAGCCAGAGCCTTCTTCCCAAAAACATTTCGGCTTCCCCCCAAAACATTTCAGAGTTCGGAGTTCTTGGGGCATCACAGCATTCCTCCAAACCCCCAGCGCCCCTTCCTCTCCTTACCTTCGATCAAAGAGAGACCGCCCAGACCGCATTCCACAAAGGACACTGTAGGCATTGATGAAAAAGCCGCTCGACCACATCCCTGACCGGACCCATCCCCGTTTCAAAAGGCAAGAAAGCGTTGGTCCCAAGACCCGAGCGATGGACAGTTTACTGCGGGGAAGTAAGGGCTTGCTTTGCACGCGCCCGATCCGGGTTCGATCCCCCGGCATCCCGTACGGTCCCCAAGGCCGCACCAGGAGTGACTCCAGGGTGCAGAGCCAGGAGTAAGCCCCCAGCAGCGCCAGGGGTAGCCCAAATCCAACACCCCCAACCCACCCCCCAAATAAAGTTCTTCCACGAAGCCCCCTTTTCTCCCCGGCCCCCGTGCACGCTTGGCCGCCGTGCAAAGATCGCTGCACCGAGCAAGGCCGCGGCTCGCAGACTGGCCGCGCCCAGGCCACCGGCGCCCCCCTGCCCGCCCGCCAAGCTGCAGTGCCCGGGGGCCCCGCGGCCACACCCACCGCGCATCCCCACGCCGCGCTCGCGGGTCCCGGGAAGGCGGGCCCCCGGGAGCCCCCCACCCCCGATCCCCACCCGGGGCACGGTGCTCCCGCCCCGCCCGGCCCGCGCACCCGAGTGGGCGCCTGAACGGCCGCGTCCCGCCGGCCCCCGCTGCTCTCCGGGCGGTGCTCGCTCCGCGCGCCGCTGCTCGCCGCCCCCGCCGCCACCTCAGCCCCGGGCCGCGGCCAGGGTTTCCGGGCGTCACGTGACCGCCCCGCGCGGGGCACGCTGGGAGTTGTAGTCCGGCGGCGCGGTCGCACCTGTGTGTGTGCTCCGGGTTGCTGGGGCAGGAAGTGGGGAGCGGGGAGGGGGAGGGAGAGGACTGGGGGGATGGGGGCGCGGAGGGCTTGCAGCTGGGAGTCGAGACATTCCTGAACCTGGAGGCTGGGCAGGTTGACTCCAGCTACGGGTGCTAGTTGGAGAAAGGGGGCGAGGGAGAACATCATCTGGGAAGAAATGCCTTGAAGATGATCTTTTCTCCAATTAAAAAAAAAAGCCTCTTTTTAGCTGGAGGTAGAACTTACCGGGTGTGGCCCAAACGATCAAAGCCAAAATCCTTTTTTCTGGGCTTTGTTGCTTGTTCTGTGGCCACTCCCAGCAGTGGCTGGCGAGGGAGTGGGGTCACCACCCCCAGCTCGGTCCTGGGGGTCGCTTCTGGCAGCTGGCGCCAAGGATTGGACCCTTGGGGTTCAAAGCCTGCAAACCACGTGCTCCAGCCCCGAGTTAGCTCCCATTGGTCGTGCAACAGCAGAGGCGCTGCCCCAGTACATGACAAAGACAGAAAGGAATGTCTCCCTCTAGGGCCAGCAGATAAAGTCCAGGACAGGTAGCGCTCAAGACAAACCACCTCGAGTTCTCCAGTGCAAAGATCAAAGACCCGCAAGATCTCTTGTCACACACGGTCTCCTCCAACTTCTTTCACTTTATCTCAAATTGAAACACACCAGCGCACCTGCAGGAAACAAGGTTTTCCAACAGGAAGGGAAGCTTCTAGACCGTAGGACATTATCTCCCTGGATGTTTGCGTTTCAAAAAGCAACTCCCAGGATTTGAAGGGATCATTGCTGATGTCTGGCTGGAAAGAGGTTATTTAGCCATGACAAAAAGTAATATATGCGGCTTGGCAAAGACCAAGAATTTTTTAGAGTGAGGGGTTACTCCTCACTCTGCACCCAGGAATTATTCCTGGCAGGCTCTGGGGACCATATGGGATGCAAGGAGCTGAACCTGGACCATCTGTATGCAAAACAGGTACCCTACCCACTATACTAACTTTCCAGCCCCTTTGCCCTTACTATTTTTTTTTCCTTTTTGGGTCACACCTGGAGATGCACAGGGTTACTCCTGACTCTGCACTCAGGAGTCACTCCTGGCAATGCTCAGGGGACCATATGGGATGCTGGGAATCGAACCCGGGTCGGCCGCGTGCAAGGCAAACGCCCTACCCGCTGTGCTATCTCTCCAGCCCCTCTGCCCTTACTTTTAATAGAAAGAATTAAGGCTCTTGGTCTCTTGAAATAGTACAGAATATAAAGCTTTTGGCTGACCCTAGTTCAAGCTCCAATACCAACCATCACCTGAGCATAGAGCCAGGAGTAACCATTGGGCAACCACCAGGAGGAAAGGAAGGAAGGAAGGAAGGAAGGAAGGAAGGAAGGAAGGAAGGAAGGAAGGAAGGAGGAGAAAGGGAAGAAGGGAGGGAGGGAAGACGGGAGGGAGGGATGAAGGGAGGGAGGAATGAAGGAAGGGAGGGATGAAGGAGGGAGAAAGCAAGAAAGCAAGCAAGCAAGAGAAAGAAAGAAAGAGAAAGAAAGAAAGAAAGAAAGAAAGAAAGAAAGAGAGAGAAAGAGAAAGACAGGGTGGGGGAGAAAGAATGCTTCCCCCGCACCCACCCACATCCCCAGACTGTTTTCTCACCCACCCTGCCGCTTGGAAGGGCTCAGAGAGGAGCCATGGCATCCGTTTGCCTTTTGTTTCTGGAAAAGCGCATCCTAGCACCTAGCACCGACTGGGGCTGAGGCGTCTGGCTTTTTCTCTCCAGACACTGTTATCAGAAGCAAACGTTCCTATCCTGTGTGCCGGGTCTGACTGAGCGTTTCTTTCGGGCAGGAAGGGGTAATAGGGCCGCGTGGGCAGTGCTCAGGAGCTACTCGGGGTGGGGCTGGGGCTCAGACCCAGGCCTCCTACACAGCACTCAGCCCTCGGGGCTATCCTGGCTCAGACATCATCTTATTGTCATTTGGGGGAGTGTTGTGGTGTTTTTTTCTTTTTTTAACCACACCTGACAGTGCTCAGGGGCTACTCCTGACTGCGTTCAGAGGTCACTCCTGGCAGTGCTTGGGGGACCCCACGTGGCACCGGGCATCCACCGGAGGAGGACAACATGCCAGACAAGCACCTTGTCCCGAGTACTCTCTGCTTCTTACTTCTTGGCTGTCCCATCAGTGGTCCCTCGGTTTTTCAAGCCCAGACACCATTGCACGACACCGGCTCCAGCGCTGTCCCCACAAGGGGACAAGGGGGAGGGGCCGGGCACTCCCGGCCGGCCGGTGCTGGAGTCTGGCCTTTGGCTGGGTGACAGCGTGGCCCGCGGGAAGTCGAGCGCGTCTCACCTGCGCCTGTCCCCAACGGCTGCGGCGGGGTCGGGGCCTTCCTTTCGCTTTCTTGGGCGCGACGGTCCCCAGGGCACAGGACTACAGTTCCCGCCGCGCCGGGAGGAGGAAGAGGCGCGGGCCGAGCGCGGGAGTCGCACCTGGCGGGCGCTGGCAGGTGAGCGCGCAGCGGGGTGGGGGGCTGCGGCCTCGCTTAGGGGCGCCTCTCTCCCGGCAGGACCGTGACGGGGGAAGGGGCGGGGGGGGGGGCTGGAGACTGTCCTGGGGGGGTGGGGTTGAGGCCTTGGAGGTCAGATTTCAGCTCGGGTGACCGAGACCAGGTCCCGGAAGTGAAAGAGCTTTTCTTTCATTGGAAAAGTCAGAGGGGGCCCCGAAGTGGGCGCCCGGGGTGGGTCGTGTAGCTGGTGGATCGGCTCACTCTGTCCATCCCGGGCTTCAGGGGGGCCTGGAGAACTGGGGGAGCCCTTGGGGAACTTGGGGTTGTACCGCTTGGGACTCCGGGGCTTTTCCATACCCGGTGATGAGGACCAGCATTTTTTCTAGGACTCTTGTTTTTTGGGGGTGTCCAGGGTAGGATTGGTTTGGGGGGAGTCACAGCCGTGCTCAGGGCTTACCCCTAGACTAAGGCAGAGTGGAGGCTGGAGAAGGGTGTCGATTCCAGTGGGCAAGTCTCCAAGCGGGAGGTAGGGTGCAAGGAACCCAACCAGGGCGCCCCAGGCAGTGGCAGAAGGCCCCAGGGACTGGCCCTGCTGAGAATATCTGCTGGGCTGTCATGTGGAAGGGCTCTTTGGCTGGTCTCCTGGGCACAGAGGGCGCAGGGCAGCAGGTGGAGACCCCAGGGGGGCCAAGTGCACGCCCAGCAGCCACAGTGCCTGTGGGGCTCAAAGACAACAGAGCAGAGGGGTGTGTGTGAGTGTGTGTGAGTGTGTGTGTGTGTGTGTGTGTGTGTGTGTGTGTGTGTGTGTGGAGTGGCCAGTGAGCTAGCACTGTAGGTAAAGCATTTGCCTTGCATGTATCCAACCCAATTTTGATCCTCAGCATCACATAACATAGCAGCCAGGAGTGATCCCTGAGCACAACCAGGTGACACCTGGATTTCCCCCTCAAAAAGTACAATACGGAGATAGCACAGCGGGTCGAGCGTTTGCCTTGCATACGGCTGACCCAGGTTCGATTCCCAGCATTCCATATGGTCCCCTGAGCACCACCAGGAGTAATTCCTGAGTGCTGAGCCAGGAGTAACCCCTGAGCATCGGCGGGTGTGACCCAAAAAGAAAAAAAAAGTACAATACGTAAAGTGTGTGTGTATACATACATATATATATATTAGACAATAGACTCCAGCAATGTAGATACATATATACAAAATATGTATATTTGGTTTTGGGGCGAAACCTTGCCTTGCTCAGGGATCACTCCTGGCAGTGCTCGGGACACCATACAGGATGCCAAGGAAGGAACCGGGGTCAGCCAATTGCAAGGCAAACGCCCTCCCCGCTTTCTTGGGCGCGACGGTCCCCAGGGCACAGGACTACAGTTTCCGCTGTGCTATCTCCGTATTGTACTTTTTGAGGGGGAAATCCATCCTTTATCTTTTCTTTGGTTTGAGGCTTTCCCCGCAGTTCTCCTGGAGGTGCTCAGGTAGCGGACCCGGGTCTCCTGCACGCAAAGCCTGTGCTCAGCCCTTTGAGCTGTCTCTGGCCCACACCTGACAATTATTATTATTATTATTATTATTATTATTTTGCTTTTTGGATCACACCTGGGGATGCACAGGGGTTACTCCTGGCTCTGCACTTAGGAGTTACTCCTGGCAGTGCTCAGGGGACCATATGGGATGCTGGGAATCGAACCCGGGTCGGCCACATGCAAGGCAAACGCCCTACCCGCTGTGCTATCTCTCCAGCCCACCTGACAATTTTTAAAAAGACATCTCCTTTATTTATTTATTTTTTGATTTTTGGGTTGCACCCTGTGATGCTCAGGGGTTACTCCAGGCTCTGCACTCAGGAATGACTACTGGCGGTGCCGGGAGCACTGTATGGGATGCTGGGGATTGAACTCGGATCAGCCACGTGCAAGGCAAACGCCCTCCCTGCTGTGCTATCTATCGCTCCGGCCTCACGCACCTGACAGTCTTGCCCCTGCACTGGCTGCTGGGGGCCTGAGCATTCAGTCTCCCCACACCCGCTCTGGAGATGCACGGGAGCTAGACATGAGTCCGCTGACGAAAGGCAGGTCTGCACAATGGTGGGAGTTTCCTGTGATACCCCACTTCGCGGGCACACGTGGTCTCCCTGACTAGGGTTTCCATCCTGGCATCATCTCAGTGCTGACCACACACAGGGCCAGGCAGTGGATGGTGGGAGAAACTTTCAGTGTGTCCCCCCCCCAACACGCGTGTGGGTCCCCCGTGGGCAGGCGTGCTCTGACGATCACGTGGGCATCTCCTGCTGACTCAATGGGTCCTTCCTTTTCTTCAGAGCTCAGAGCCAGCGAGCAGAGCCATGCAGTTCCCCGGCCTCGGCAGGTCCGTGGACGAGAACTTCGACTTCCTGTTCAAGGTCATTCTCATCGGGGACTCCAATGTGGGCAAGACATGTGTGGTGCAGCACTTCACCTCTGGGGTCTACAGCGAGGCGCAGCAGAACACCATCGGCGTGGACTTCACTGTGCGCTCCCTGGAGATCGACGGCAAGAAAGTGAAGGTTGGGGGAGCTGGGGCCGGGGTGTCCTCAAGCAGATACAAGTGTCTCGGGAAGTAATGGTGTAAAGAGAAAACAGGAACCTCTTAAAGTATCAGGCCCCCCTCCCATCCCCAGGTCCTGGGAGCCTTTAAAATCTAGGCATCGAGGATGGAGCTAAGCATGAAAGAAACCATCACTCCATCTCACCATTTAAAGGGCAGGTGTGCTGGAGCGATAGCATAGCGGGTAGGGCGTTTGCCTTGCACGCGGCTGACCCTGGTTCGATTCCCAACATCCCACATGGTCCCCCGAGCACCACCAGGAGTGATTCCTGAGTGCATGAGCCAGGAGTAACCCCTGTGCATCGCCGGGTGTGACCCAAAAAGCAAAAATAAATAAATAAATAAATAAATAAAGGGCAGGTGTGTCCATTTCTCTACCGGAAGGTCAAATTCCTACACACGCAGATACCATGTACAAAGTGCACAGAGCTAGTCACAACACAGGACTGGGCAAGTGACCTTTTTGTCTTCTTTGTTCTTCTTTCGGTTGTTTGGTTTTGGTTTAGGGCTAGATGATGATGCTCAGGGATCACTCCTGGCAGGGTTCAGGGCTTCTGTACGCAGTGTCGGGGATCAAATCTGGTCCAATCCCCAGCACTGCCAGGAATAACCTCTTGAGCACAGAGCTAGGAGTAAAACCAGCTGGATGTGGACAAAAAGTCCACAATCTGGGGCTGGAGCAATAGCACAGCGGGTAGGGCGTTTGCCTTGCACGCGGCCGACCCGGGTTCAATTCCCAGCATCCCAAATGGTCCCCTGAGCACCGCCAGGGGTAATTCCTGAGCGCAGAGCCAGGAGTAACCCCTGTGCATTGCCAGGTGTGACCCAAAAAGCAAAAAACAAACAAAAATCCACAATCTTCATGTTAGAGGGATAGCGTTACCTGCTTCCCTGAGCATCTGGGAGCAACTTTGAGCACCCAGCTAGGACAATCCTTAAATTCACTGGGTGTGGCCCAAAATGAAAAAGATTTAAAAAAAAAAAAAGCAAAAGACACCAAAGCTCAGGACAATAGTTTCATCACCGCAGCAAGTGCACCTCTGGTGGTGACCCTGAAGCTTGGGGTAAAGGTAAGGTAAAGGTAAAGGCCCTCCCGTTGATCATAGATTTGCTCGAGCGGGCCCAGTAACGTCTCCATTGGAGACTTTATTGTTACTGTGTCTGGCATATCAAATACTCTCGGTAGCTTGCCGGGCTCTCCGAGAGGGGTGGAGGAATCGAACTCGGGTCGGCCATGTTGGCCTCTTGTAAGGCGAACGCCCTACCCGCTGTGCTATCGGAGTAACAGAAAAAAATAAGCCCTGGCAGCACCCAGATCATTGACTCAATATTCTGGAAAGGAGGCCCAGAGAGCTGCCCTATTTATTTATTTTGGAGCCACACTGTGCAGTACTCAGGGGTTACTCCTGGCTCCAGACTCAGGAATCACTTCTGACGGGGTTCAGGACACCATAGGGAGTGCCGGGGATTGAATCTGTATCAGCCACGTGCAAGGCAACTGCCTTCCGGTTGTACCATCTCTCCAGCCCTAAAACTGCCTTTTGTTATTTACTTATTTTTTGCTTTTGGGGTCACACCCAGAGATGCACAGGGGTTACTCCTGGCTTTGTACTCAGAAATTACTCCTGGCGGTGCGCAGGGGACCATATGGGATGCTGGGAATTGAACCCGGGTCTACCGCGTGCAAGGCAAACGCTCTTCTTTCTGTACTATCGCCCCAGCCCCAACTGCCTTTTTTTTTTCACTTCACTTAATCACTTAACTTCCCGTTAGTCGTCGATTTGCTCGAGCGGGCGCCAGTAACGTCTCCATTTGTCCCTGTCGCGTGCTAGTGTAGCCCAATGGCATCTCTTCGCTCCGGGAACATGGAGGGCCTCAAACCGATCGTTCATGACCTTGACAAAGAAGTCTGACCATCTGGTAGGTGGGCGGCCACGCGGTCTCTTGACATCCCGTGGAATCCAATCAGTAACAGCTCTAGTCCAACGGTCGTCTTTAAATCTCATTACGTGACCAGCCCATCTGATTTTCGACACCTTGGCAAATGAGACAGCGTCCCTGATCCTTGATCGTCGACGGATGTCAGAACTCCGGATTCGCTCTCTCATTTGAGTGAAACGTGATATTCCAAGCATAGCTCTTTCTATTCTTCTTTGGGAGACCTGAATAGCGTTCTCATCTTGTTTGCGTAGGGCCCAGGTCTCTGAGGCATATGTTAATGCAGGAAGAACAGTGGAATCAAAGAGATGTGCCCGGAGCCGGAGGTTCTTCGTCCTCTTAGCTATTTCTTCGACGTTCTTGAAGGCGTTCCAAGCCGCTCTCTTCCTCCTGCGCAGCTCGGGTGCCAGGTCATTTGTCATGTTGACCTCTCGACCTAGGTACACATAGCTGTTGCATTCGGAGATGGTCGTTCCATTGAGAGCGAATGGGGCGTCAGGAACGAGGCTTTTTCTCATAAACATTGTCTTCGTAAGATTCAGCTGTAGTCCTACCTTTCCACACTCACGGTCAAAGTCGGCCAGCATTTGTGCCGCTTGGCTGATGTTTGGTGTTATTAAAACAATGTCATCAGCAAAGCGGAGGTGGTGTAGTTGCCGACCATCTATCTTCACTCCCATTCCTTCCCATTCCAGTCGTCGCATGATGTTCTCGAGGGTGGCACTGAAGAGTTTTGGTGAAATGGTAACTACAACTGGTCTCATTCACCTGACCCCTTTTTTTTTTAATTTAATTTTTTTTTTTTTTGCTTTTTGGGTCACACCCGGGGTTACTCCTGGCTCTGTGCTCAGGAATTACCCCTGGCAGTGCTTAGGGGACCATACAGGATGCTGGGAATCAAACCCGGGTCAGTCACGTGCAAGGCAAATGCCCTACTCGCTGTACTATTGCTCCAGCCCCAATATTTTTGATTTTTTTGATCCACCCCCAGTGGTACTCAGGAATCACTCCCGGAGGTGTTTCCGGACCTCTATGGGATGCCAGGGATCGAACCCAGATTGGTCAGGAGCAGGCAAGCGCCCTCCCTGCAGTCCTATGGCTCCAGGAAACGGTCTTTTTTCAGATGAGTGCAGGGAACTGTGTCAGGCGGGCTGCCCCCAACTCCCTCCACTCCTACCCTCCTCCAGATGCAGGTATGGGACACGGCGGGCCAGGAGCGCTTCCGGACCATCACACAGAGCTACTACCGCAGCGCGCACGCGGCCATCATCGCCTACGACCTCACGCGGCGCTCCACGTTCGAGTCTGTTCCGCACTGGATTCACGAGGTGGAGAAGTATGGAGCGGCCAACCTGGTCATCATGCTGATGGGTGGGTATGGGGGCCTTGAGGCTGCGCACGACCCTGCCAGCCCCCTCTACTGATGCTCAGCTTTCTGGGACGCGCGTGGCGGTGGCTGGGACGCGGCTAGAGCGGGCGAGTCCATACCTGGCCTGTGCAGAGGCCTTGAGTTCAATCCCCAGCACCCTCAGGGTCCCCAGAGCAATGTGGGGTGCATGCCTGGTGTTCCCCCTGCCTCTCCCCCCCCACATACACGGCAAAGGAACAAGCAGGGCTGAGGTTGGAAGGGAGTTCAGCGGTAGAGTCCAGGCCAAGAATGGATGAGATGCTAGTCTGATCCCTGGGCTTAAAAGGGCTCCTGCCCCCAGCCCCAGAAAGCACAGCGGGAGACAGCACCTTGCTACAGGTCTGGCCCAGAAAGTACCATCAGAGTCACTAACTCATGGGACATGAGGCATGGGGTGTGAATTGGTTAAGGAAAAAAAAAAAAAAAACCTCTGGAGGCTGAAGACAGTATAAGAAGTAAAGCCCTTGCCTTGCATGTGGCCGACCGGGTCCCATCGCCAGCACCACATGGTCCCCTGAAACCACCAGGAATGCACCCTGGGACCCCTGGGACCAAGCAGGACGGGCCCTGAGCATTGCCACGTGTGGGCACAACAACCCCTCCCACACACAAATACACAAAAGGACCCCCAAGCCAGTCCCGACAAGGGGTGACAGGAGCAGAGAGGCGTGCAGCGGGTTCAGCTGCGGTGTCATCTGGCAAAGTGCCAGCCCTTTCCGGCCACTCCTGTTGCTTCAGTTGTGCAAGCAGAGCTTCCTTTTCCTCCTCGGTGCTTGGCTCTCAGCCACGGGGCTGCTTCCTCTGGGCAGGCTGTTTCCACCCCGCTACCCCGAGTGGTCTGAAGGCCAGAGGCGTCCACTGCACTTAGCAGAGCGCAGGACCACTCAGATTCCTCGATTGAAAAGAATCCAGTGGGCGGGGCCTCGGGCTAGCATGCTGCCCACCCCACAGAGGGTTCCCCGAGCACTGCCAGGGGTCACTCCTAAGTACAGAGCCAAATCCCACCCCCACCCCACATAAAAAAAAATTTAATGAGGGCAGGTGAGATCCTTCTGCTGTGACTCTGGGTTCAAACCCCTGAGCGCAGAGCCAGGAGTAGCCCCCTAAACACTGCCAGGTGCCCCCCCCTGCAAAAATCAAAAATATTTAATGAGATAATGAGCACTTACTCATGGCACATAAGATGTGCACTGGAAGGGCCAGCCAGAGTCATAGCACAGGGGGAGGGCACTTGACTTATCGCAGCTGACCTGGGTTCGATCCCCAGCACCACATATGGTCTCCAAGCCCCACCAGGAGTGATCCTTGAGCACAGAACCAGGAGTAAGCCCTGAGTATCACCAGGTGTCATCCAAACTTCCAATGCCCGTTCCCCCCCTCCCGCCCCGAAAAGGAGATGGATTTTTTTAAAGTTTTACTAGTGAAACACTATGAGGTACAGCTGTAGACTTACAAATTTTTGTGCTTGGATTTCAATTATACAATGATCGAGTACCCATCCCTCCAATGATGCCCATTCTCCACCACCACTGATCCCAGTATCCCTCCCAACCCCCACCCCACCCCGCCTCTGTGGCAGGGCATTCCCTTTTGTTCTCTCTCTCCTTTTGGGTGCTGTGGTTTGCAAAAGAGGCATTGAGTGGCAATCATGTTCGGTCTATAGTCTACTTTCAGCACGCATCTCCCATCCTGGGCGGATCTTCCCAACACCCTTTACTCGGTGCTCCCCTATCTGAGCTGCTTCTCCCCTAGCGTGTGCGGCTGGCTTCCAAGCCATGGAGTGAACCTCCTGGTACTTAACTCGGCTATTCTTGGGTGTTAGTCCCCTATTTTGTTACTTTATGTTCCCCAGATGAATGCAATCTTTCTATGTCTATCCCTTTCTTTCTGACTCATTTCGCTTAGCATGATACTTTCCATGTAGTACCACTTGTACGTGAATTTCATGACTTCATCTTTTCTAAGAGCTACATAGTACTCCATTGTGTAGATGTACCAAAGTTTCTTTAACCAGTCATCTGTTCTTGGGCATTCAGGTTTCTTCCAGTTTCTGGCTATTGTAAAGAGTGCTGCAATGAACAAACAAGTGCAGATGTCACTTCGACTACACATTTTTGCCTCTCTGGGATATATTCCCAGGAGTGGTATTGCTGGGTCAAATGGGAGCTCAATTTCTAATTTTTTGAGAATCGTCCATATTGTTTTCCAAAAGGGCTGACCCAGTCGATATTCTCACCATCAGTGAAGGAGGGTCGAAAAAGAGAGGGATTTGATTCTGCTGCAAGACCCTTCTTGCGGCTGGGGTTGGCACACCAAGGCTGGTGCTGGGGAGGGGGCTGATCCCGGCAGCAGGGTTCCATTTGCCTCCTGCAACTCTGGAAGATTCTCTCCAGCCACATGGCACTTTCCCGTTTGACTCTGACCCCAGCCATTGCCCTTGATTTTGTCCCTTTCCCAGCCATCAGCCCGTTGTGGCCACCAGGGGGCGCGCGTGCACTCAGCTGCAGTGCTCAAGCATGGAGGTCCTGACCCTTGCTGGGAGTTTCGCCCCTTAGTTGGGCCACACTCCTGACTGCAGTGCTCCTTGAGTGGAGGGGCTCACTGGCGGCTTCCCCCTGCAGTGGCTGTGTCCACACACACCTGGCTGCATGCAGCTGGATTTGCGGGGATGCCAGAGACACCCACGTGTGCTGGAATGTGAGCTGCAAAGCTGGGCCGGGGAAGGAGAGGAGGAAGGATGGAGGACTGAGTCTCCTATGCCCATAAAAAGCCAGACCTAACCCGAGTGGGAGCAGAGGCGGGAGAGACACTGCAGGGTCAAGGCACCTGCCCTGCATGTGACCTTCACGTGACCCTGGCTGGATGCCTCAGCCCCATCAAGAGTGGTCCCTGAATGGTCAGAGTAAGCCCCGGGCACTGTTGAATTCGCTCATATTACATACACACACCTATACATGTATACACACATGCACATATTCACATGCATACTCACATATATACCCATGCATATCCACATTCCAGCATACACATGCATGCACACACACACACGTGCAGCTGGTGAGCTCTGAGTGATGTCTGTGGGTCATGTCAGGGGTGATTTTCTGGTTTTGGTCTTGTGCCGTGGTTAGAGGTGGCCATGGGGGAACTGGGTAGTTCGTAGAATCTGTGTATTTGCAACTTCCTGCAAATGGATCCTGGTTTCCATTCAACCGTGTCAAGTTCTTCCTGGGAGGGGAGTTAAGGGGGAGCTGGCGAGACAGAGGTGGGCTAAAAAGGCCCCTAACGGACAATAGTGAAAACCAGGTGGAGGAACCGGCCCAGCCTGGCTTCATTACCTGGTTTCCTTGTCAACAGGGGCAAGAAATCCCGTGTCCCAGGCGGCTTTCTCTTTGGATTCCTGCCTTGGGAAATCCTAGTCCGCTGTGGGGATGGAGGTGCAGAGATGGGACGCTCCCCCCTCGGCCAGCCCCCTCGGTCGGTCATGGGCTCTCTGGGGAACTGCGAATGTTCCATGTGTTGCAGAGACAGTGATCACAGACACTGTTAGTCGCTGAGGGGATGCACCACATCTGCACAGTTTACTGCCTATAGATTCTTGATTAAGAAAAAAAAATCCTGGGGCTGGAGACAAAATACAGGGATAGGTAAGACACAGGCGTTGCATGCAGCTGACACCAACTTGATCCCCGGCATCACATATGGTCCCCGAGCACTGCCGGGAGTGATCCCCAAGCACAGAGCCAGGAGTCAGCCCTGAGCACCACCAGGTCTTAAGAGCAGAGACTTGTCGCACCACTAAAACACGCCCCTCTGGGCTCGCTCTTCCAGCCCGTGTTCTCGAGCACGGATGTCGCTGGCCTGTCCCCAGTGTGGACCAGCCCGTGTTCTCTCTTGAACGCACACGTCTCCCACTGGGTTTCAGTAAAAGCTTGCTTCACTTAAGAAAGCAGAGACAAGCACACACGCCTCTGGCCGCCCCTTGAGTTGGCAGAGTGGGTAGAAGATGCGCTCCACAGCGCCCCCTTTTGTGCTACCCACGACGGTGTTTCTGAGTTTTGTGCGCGAGGACACACATGTCCTTTGTGCTGCGGTGACGGTGATGGGGTGTGTGCTTCTGGCAGGGGGGCTGGCACTGTCCCAGGGATCAAACTCCAGGCCTGGAGCTTGAAAGGCCAGAGTGCCACGGCCTCACCCTAAGATCCTTAACGTCTGTTTAGAATAAAAACAAACTGGAGTAAGCGGCTCACTGGCCTCCTGGCTTCTCCCTCCCAGGGACCAAATCTGACCTGTGGGAGAAGCGGAATGTGCTGTTCGAGGAAGCCTGCACGCTGGCCGAGAAGCACGGTCTCCTGGCGGCGCTCGAGACCTCGGCCAAGGAGTCCCGAAACATCAACGAGGTCTTCCTGCTCATGGCCAAGGAGCTGATCGCCCGCAACAGCCTGCCCGTGTGCGGGGACAGCGCCCCGGGCAGCCTCCCCCACTCCACGACCATCGTGCTGGCCCCGGGCTCCCAGGGCACGAATGACAAGAGCCAGTGTACCTGCTGAGTGCGCTCCTCCTGGGCTGTCGGGGTCTACCGAGTACCCAGTGTCTGCCGAGTACCCCAGTGTCTGTAGTGTCTGTGTCTATAGATTACCCAATCTGTTGAGTACCCAATGTCTGCAGAGTACCCTGGTGTCTACAGAGTACCCAGTGTCTGCAGAGTATCCCAGTATTTTGCAGAGCACCCCGGTGTCTGCAGAGTACCCCGGTGTCTTGCAGAGTATCCAGAGTCTGCAGAGTATCCCAGTGTCTTGCAGAGTACCCCAGTGTCTGCAGAGTACCCAGTGTCTGCAGAGTATCTGGTGTCTGTAGAGTACCCTAGTATCTTGCAGAGTACCCCGTTGTCTGCAGAGTACCTCAGTGTCTGCAGAGTACCCTAGTATCTTGCAGAGTACCCAGTGTCTGCAGAGTACTCTAGTGTCTTGCAGAGTACCCAGTGTCTGCAGAGCACCCCATGTGTGCTGAGTGCCTGGTTTCTCCACGCCCCAGGGTCTGTGGAGCTGCTCGACACTGGCCTTGCTCCTTCCCGGGAGGCCAAGTCCCTCTGCTGGCCCCTGCACACAGCCAGGCTGGACAGGTTTGCTCTGGCGTGTCCCCTGGGGCAGGCGCTCTCCCACAGACAGCCTGGGCACCCCAGTGGCTCTTTCCCCCTTTGGCACTGACTGAAGAGTGATGGAAAGACAAGGGAGGCGACAGGAGGTCTGGAACATTCCGGAGCCATCTCCAGGAGCCTGGTCTGGGCACGGGGAGCAGCGACAGGCCCGAACGCTGGTGAGGGTGGGGGCGTGTCCTGCCGGGGGTCAGCGCTGTGGGAAGGCAGGCCAGGTGCGGACGGCTGCCCTGTGCCCATCTCTTCTCAAACATGACACGGTCCGCTCACTGTAACTGTCAAGTCTGAGTGAGTCACGTGCCCACTGTTTCTTAAGCTGGCACAGAGTATCAAGTGTCTGCAGAGTACCTCAGTGTTTACTCTGGGGTACTGAGCATCAAACCGATCCTGGCCTCGCTGGGAAGCCCGGGGGTGGGGCTGCGCCCTGCAGATCCCAAGAGCAATAAACCTTGTTTGGACCAAGCTGGTTGTCGGCTGAGATGCAACACACGACGCTAAGGCCAGAGGAGCCGGGCCGACCCCAGCACTGCAGAGAAATGTCTGTGGGCTTCGCCTCTGCTGGGGACGATCCCCGACATCTCCGGTCCAGAGCACAGCTGAGAGTGCTCCCCCAGGGCCACTCCCAAGCCCTGCGGCTCAGTGCCACTGGTCAGGGGGCCGGAGAGACAGGACAGGGGTTAAGGCTCTTGCCTGCCCTGCAGCTGGCCAGTTAGCTCCCCCAAGAACCACCAGGAGTGATCCCCGAGCACAACCAGGTATGGCCTGACCTACCCCAAAAGGTCAGAACTTAGTGTCGGTTACGTATGAAAGAAAATCTATGATCCAAAATTTCACAATCCAAGAGACCACAGGAGGGAAGGCACTTACCTGTATGCAGCCGACCCAGTTCAAGCCCTGGCACCACACAAGGTCCCCTGAGCACCAATGGGGATCAACTCCTGAGCACTGCCGGGGACGGCCCCCAAGCCCCAATTTCTTCTATTTTTTAAAAAATTTTTGGTGGGAGGGGTGTAGGCGTATCAAGGAGTGCTCAGGAGATACTCCTGGTCTGTGCTCAGGAGTGACCCCTAGTGGTTCTTTGAGGCCAGTACATGGTGCCAGGGGGCTTCTCGTGAGGGTCAGCGGGATGCGAGGCAGTGGCTTGGCCCCTGGACTCTCTCTGGCCTTCCAGCCCAATTCTTGTTTTTGGTCTTTGGGTTCCAATCCCCAGCAGCACAAGTGGCCGCCGAGTTGAATCCTGAATGACCCCTGAGCACTGCTGGGGGGGCCCCCTTTGGCCCCCAGTGGGGGAAGTGCATATTGTTCCTTCATGGGCTGTGGGAAGAGACAGAGGAAGTGGTGCTGGGGGGCAGGCTGTCGGAGAGCCTGAGCAGCGGGCGAGGACAGTGGAGTCTGCCTGGGGACAGGCGGGGCCCCGCCGGGAAATCACAGGTGAAAGTGACTTTCCTTCACCACAAAAATGAAATAGCGCTGACCTGTTTTGAGAATGAAATCACTGCTGACCGGGGCAGGTGCCAGGACGCCAGATGCATTTAATACGCGGCAGCTGGACTGCGGAGACGGTACAGCAGGGATGGCGCCCGCCTTGCTCACGGCCCACCCAGGTTCGATCCCTGGCAGCCCCATATAGACCCCACCCCCCAAGCCTGGTCAGCAGAAAGCCCTTAGCGCTGTCGCGTAGGGCCCAAAACGGGGGTGGGGGGTGGGAACACAACCCCGTAAGGTTGGGGGTGTGAACCAGCTACCGAGCACACACCTGGGTGTGACACGCACAAGCATGACAGCGTTCTGCTGCTGTCTGGGGGCCACACCCAGGGTTGCTCTCTCTGACTGCACACAGTGCCAGGGAGAGACCCGGCAGCAGCACCCACGGCAAGCGCCTCAGCCCGCCACTCTCTCTCTGAGCTTTCTGGGAAGCATCACGCGTTTGTTTGGACAGTATGGACGCCCCCCTCACCTCACCCCACCCTGGCACAGGGGCACAGTGAAGGTTGAGATGCCTTCGGGGGACCAGGTTTGGGGGACAACGCTGATCCCAGAGGTCAGGCTGACTTCCACTTTCAGCCAAGGATGGGAGAGGGGGGTATTAGAAACAGTAAAATTAAAATGGAGACATTCCTTCCCCTCTTGGGGGTGGGGGATGGGGAGGACAGGAAGTTGTGAAGTGCAGGGCCATCAGGAAAAGCTGGGCGGGTCCTCAGCTCCTTAAACACCTGACCCAGCCCCCTGACTGCTCACACAGGACGCGGACCTGAAGTCGCATGTTCAGTGACACCATCCACAGTGGCCCAGAGCCATGCCACAAGCGTCCCTTAGCTGCCAGAGTGGCGAGAGGTGACTTCACCACGCACCGAGTATCACTCGGCCCTGTCTGGAGTGTTCTGGTGTATGCCACGGCCGGAGCCCGAGGACGAGGCACTCACCCAGAGCCACCCGCCCAGCCAGAGTGTCCTTTCACTGCCCACCTCATTGCTGACTCCTTCAGCTCCTGGCAGGGGGCCGCTCCCCACAACAAAAACAAGTTCAGACAATCACCTCTGGGGAAGAGGGAAGAACAGGAAGGATGAAATCGCAGTGAAATTCACAGGCAACACTCTACTTTGTGTGTTAACTATTTCCCAAACCACTTAGCGATCTATTTTGACATGGGGTGGGCAGCAGGGAGGGGAAGGGCCTCATGAAAGCCAATGCTGTGAGGAGTCGCTCTCCCGGGAATCAAATATACCTGGGGGCCGCGTGCGGGGGCGGGGGGGGGGGGGTGTCGGGGTGTCGTCTTTCAGCCACATGGGCAGTGCTAAGGGGTTAGTGCTGGTCCTGTGCTCAAGAGTGACCTCTAGTGGTGCTAGGGGGCCATACAGATCAGCGTCTTGGCCACTGAAGAGTGAGGGTTCAGGCAGGGTTTGAGTGGAGGGAGTGGTGTGCTTTCAGTGCCAAAGGCAGGCATGTGTGCGAAGCATGGCTGGCAGTCTGAAAGGGCAGAGTTGGACCCGTCCCCGGTCCCCGCCCGGGATCTAAAGCTCAGCGGGGATCCAGTACGCGGGGTCAAGGCTTCACTGCAGCGTCTCACTGCACCTGGGACTGCTGCAGCATGGGTCACTGAAACAGTGCGGTGATTCTGTCCCACAGCATGACCACTGCACTGTGATGATGCAGGAGGAATCTGTTTCCAGCAGCCAACATGGGGCACTGGGACTGACGCCTGAGACCACCGCAGTATGCGCTCTGGCCTGCTGAGGGTTCTGTCTGGTCATGTTTGGGGGACCCATTATTTGATTGACAGCAATTGGGGAGGGGTGTGGGGGGGCACACCAACTGTGTTCCGGGCTTGGGGAACTGGACTCAGGCCAGCAGCGTGTAAGGCAAGCACCCTCCCCTCATACTCTCCAGATGCACACCTGCCACCCCCCACCGCCAGGACCCCCAACACTCACAGCACATGGGGGACGACCCGTTCTCCTGTCCACATCATGCCATGTGTCGTCCCCCCTCCACCCCACTCCCCGCCCCGTTCCAGGGCCATGCCCAGTAGTACTCAGGGGACCATCCCTGACCCTGCTGTTGAAGCCAGCCCAGCCGCCTACAAGACAAGTGTCCTCAAGTGTCCTTGCTGCCCTTTGGGGGACTCTGGCTCCAAGGAAGCCCTGAGAAGTGAGTGCCTGTCAGGATAGCCTTTACTGGAAAAACTCACTATACTCTCAAGGCCGGGAAGGCTCAGAGCTGGGTTTTGGTACCCGAGATATCATCTTCTGCCTTGTGTGCAGCCGACCCGTATTTGATCCCCAACATCCCAAACAGCCCCCAGAGCACTGCCAGGAGTGATCCCTGGGAACAGGGCCAGGAAGGGCTGAGCACTGCTGAGTATGGCCCCCAGACCAATCAAAACAAGTATTTCCACCTGAGATGCATACCTAGGCTCTTTTTTTTTTCCTTTTTGGGTCACATCCGGCAATGCACAGGAGTTACCCCTGGCAGTGCTCAGGGAACCATATGGGATGCTGGGAATCGAACCCGTGCAAGGCAAACACCCTACCCGCTGTGTTATTGCTCCAGCCTCACCTAGGCGCTTTTGAACACCTTTTCACTTCCCTTGCATTATTCCAAATATTTTAAATTTTCTTTGTTTTGGTTTTGCTTTTTGGGTCACACCCAGCAATGCACAGGGATCCCTCCTGGCTCTGCACTCAGGAATTACCCCTGGCGGTGCTCAGGGGACCATATGGGATGCTGGGAATCGAACCCAGGTCAGCCGCATGCAAGGCAAACGCCCTTCCCGCTATACTATCGCCCCAGCCCCATGTTTTCAAGTCTTATTTACAGTTTTGTCATACACATATAAAAACTCTTCTAGCTGGGGCTGGAGCAACAGCACAGCGGGTAGGGCGTTTGCCTTGCATGTGGCCGACCCGGGTTCGATTCCCAGCATCCCATATGGTCCCCTGAGCACCGCCAGGGGTAATTCCTGAGTGCAGAGCCAGGAGGAGCCCCTGTGCATCGCCAAATGTGACCCAAAAAGCAAAAAACCAAACAACCCTCTTCTAGCTGCCTGATTTTCCAACAAACCAACTTAGTCAGTGCTTCTGACAGATCTAGACACACTTTACAGTGCAAGTCTCCTAAAGAATCAATCTAGTTTCATGAATGATGCATTTGGTGATGGGACTGGGGTTTGGGCCACACTGATAGGGCCTGGGGAACCATAAGTGGTGCCATGGATCAAGCCTGGGTTGCCCAGGTGCGCAGCAAGCATCTTCCCCGTACTCTCTCTCCACCTAGGAATACTTACTCTTAAAAACATGCAGAACACAAGGCCTTAGACGCGGGCACAGATCACAGGAGCCAGGCGTGCCCTCTCCCCAACAGGGCAAACACAAGCGCCCCGAAATTCCAGGACAAGCCTAGATCACTGCACTCAGGTCATCACACAATCCCAACCCGGCAGTACAGCCAAGAAGCGCCCGACTCGAAGGACATTCGCCTGGCTCCTAGCAGCAAGCCTGCCACCACACTGAAGGGAAACTCCACCCACACTTAAGACAGTTTGTGGGACCCACTAAGCGTCCCGCGGGGACAAGACACAGGCTGGAGAACAGGGAGGGCGGCTGGAGACAGGAGGGAGGGCACTTGGTTTGCACAATAAGCAGACCCCAGGAGCGCCAGATACGGCTCAACCATCCCCACCCCCAAAAGCCGCCAAGTCGAGTCTTGTAAATTCTACAAAAACCACTAGATTCCAGTTGGTCAGGTTGTTCTTTATTGCAAGCATTCCTAGCAGCCAGGCAGGGGCGGCAGAAAGGACATCAGACGTGACCGAGGAGGGGGGTGGGCGTGGCAATGACCGCCCGCTCCACGGGGCAGGCTGCGGCAGCTCACCACACCACACGACACAGAAAGCAGACTTGTTTTTTATTGTTTTATTTGGGAAAAGTGCTTCTTACAAAAGGGCGGCTGCAAAATACAGAGACCTCTGCAACAATTCCTTGTTTCCTTAAAGTGAACAGGTGGGATCCAAGGAACCAGAGCAGCAGATGGACAAATGAGGAGCAGCTCCAAGTTATTTTTAGGAAACAGAGCAACGAAATGCAAAGCTGAAATTCCCCTTTCAGGAAGTCTACTAACTGGATTTTTGCTTGTCTTGTGAATGATGACCCCCTCCCCCCAGTGGAAAAGCAGGGCGTTATCACGGAGGACCAATGACTCCACTACAGGATACACCTTGGACCAGAGCTGAGAATCACATGTCTACCTGCAAAGCTCGGGGATGGAATGAGGCAAACACCCACAGAAACAAACACAAAAACCTGACAACAAAACCCCGCGAGCGAGGACCAAACGTCTGTCAAACAAAGTGCCCAGACTGGAAAGGCCAGGGGATCATAAAACATGGATAGAACTGTGTACCGAGACCCAGTTTGTGTCCATAGGTGGGCTCACCGGACAGTGCTCGCCTCTAGGGCCGAGCCCGCTTCTCTATTTACATCAGAGCCAGCCAACACTGCTCCAGGGCCAACGAAAACCCAGCACTGCGCGGGTCTGCTCCCACCTACTCGCCAATCTCGGCCAAAACCGCTACACCGCGTTTTTCCACTAAGGCTAAGAGCACTGTGCCACTACAGGATGAGAAGCAGACCGCGTGTGTGCCCACCGAATCCAGCAGCCTTGGGGGGGGGGGGGTGTCCACGGCCAACTCTGCCTGCACCCGAGGCCATCACCCGGCTCCTCGAAACTTCCCATCGTGCTCAACGCAGTAAAACTCGCCACACATTCACACTTGGTTCTGGTTACCCAGTAGTATTTATTCCTCGTGTGCAATTAAACAAGAGACCAAAACCACAGAACGCGTGCACGGGGCAGGGCGCGGGCGAGGAACGGATAGAAAAACACAAGATGTGCAGACGTCACCAGAAACCTCAAGTCCCCGGCTCTCAAGTCTGGGGCAGAGGGCGACCTGCCAGTTCGGATCCTTCCCCCGTCACCCCGTCTCAGTCCCCCCCCCGCCCCGGAGTCTGAGGTCCGCACGGGAGCGTGGGGACTCCGTGCACACTCCCCTGAAGGGTGTGACTTGGGCTGACGCAACAAACCTACACTAACTGTCTGACAGTTAAATTCCTGTTACAAAAAAAAAAAACTAACTTTAAGATTTATTTTTTTTGTAACTTTTTTTGAAACAGAGAAAACAACACACTCCTTGGGGTGGGGCAGCGGGGAGGGGGGGGAGGTGAGGGTGGAGGAGACAGGCCCTGGGTCAGGGGGTGGGGGGGGTCACGACAGCACCTGGAGTTTGCGAGGCCTGCCTAGGAGGGGACACGGGCATTGCCACACCAGCACGCGGAGGCGACGGGCGGGCTCAGCGAGCCCTGTGCTCGCGCCACGCCGAGCTGCTATAGATCCAAGTCATAAAAATCTTCCAGCTCGTCATGAAATAAGTCCCACTCGTCTTCCGAGTCTGTCAGGTCGTCGTCCCCACCTGCAGCCAAAAGCATAAGCAACATCTCGCCCAGCTCAAAGGTGACAACCTCCTCTTCGTCGTGGTCAAAGGGGCTGCTGCTCTCTCTCTCCTCAATGAGCTCCCAGAAGTGGGTCCTTCGTTGGGCCTGTAAAAAACAAGGCCATGATAGGGAGGGCAGGGGCGGCCGGAGCGCGGGGGGCCTTCTCCCTAGCTCGCCTGCTCGGCCCGCCCGGCTCCTGAGCCCTGAGCCCCAGGCCTCTGGCCGGCCGCTTCCCCCTCCTTAGAAGAAACAGCGAGAGTTACCCGGTATCTGCTCGATGTTCCCACTTTCTGTCTCTGTGGCTCCTCTCTACGGCCATCGGGGTACGCATGCTTGTAAAAACAGTTCCCTCCAAACGGACAGCTCCCACGGCCTTCATCAAAATACCTGCACGCCTTGTTGCTGGAAAGGAAAATATCGCAACCCTTATTCACGGTGGATTTCAGGGCTCTAATTTGACTATCATCCGGGGCGGTTTTTTGTGTTTTAAACAGGCAGGGGCAGACACAACACGTCCTGCAAACACTACAGCCCTCCTGGCCCTGTGCTAATCACAGACCAGAAGCGAATTGCAAACAGTGTGGAACAGCTCGGCACTACATGTGAGGCACAGACCATCTTCACCAACGCTCATCGGTCAGAGCAAAGGGCAACGGTGCCATGGACTCGAGGAAGGTAAATGACCCCCACCCCCCCACGGATCGTGGCCACCAGCACAGCACAGACTTCAGCCTAACGCAGCCCCCGGGCAGGAAGCCCAAGGCCTGCGTTAGCGCAAGGTACGAGATTCAGGTGCTCAGGTGCGTGCGATGACCGGGGAGTGACAAGAGTGACAAAATAAAGCGCCCTGGGGAGTGCCAAGAAGGGGTAGGTCGGAGGTAGGAGTGTGACTCAGCACTGTCTGTTCCAAGCGAGCCCAGGCGCGGCCGGGCCGCTGAGCTGGAGGAAAGGCCGCAGTGCTCATACCTCATCGCCTCCTTGTATTTCTGAATGAGTTTCTGCTTCTCTTCTTTCTCCTCCACCCAGTACTCACTTGGAATGACAAAGTTAGATGTGATCCGGCATTCTGGGCAGGACCTGGGAAACAATAACAGGCTGCAGTGCAAGTTCCCGCTCCCGGCCCGCTCTTCAAGGACACACCCGGTGCGCCAGCTCCACAGCCACAGACTGAACCGGAAGGGGCTCCTTCCACACACTGCCACACAACTGACCATTGCTTTGGAGGCAAGACAAACTCCTGGATAAATTCAACTCAAGGAAGGACTAGCCAGTTCATTGGAAAAAAAAAAAAAAACAACCAAAAAAAAAATATTACTTAAGTCATTAAAAAAAAAAAACAAAAAACAAAAACCCAACAAAAGAAGACATTTCACACAGACTCCTTTTTCTTTCGTTTAAATAGATTTATTTCTTGTAGCTTTGCTCTGTTTAGATTATGTACTTTTTGTTCAGTTATGAGAACAATCTTTCAAGGATGGTGGATTATCGGCTAGCTTAATGAATGAAATAGGAAAGTGGAAA
The DNA here is from genome assembly GCF_029834395.1 of Sorex fumeus. Classification (NCBI taxonomy): domain Eukaryota; kingdom Metazoa; phylum Chordata; class Mammalia; order Eulipotyphla; family Soricidae; genus Sorex; species Sorex fumeus. The sequence continues at coordinate 7,323,500 of NW_026606105.1, read as the reverse complement.
ATGTCCAATGTCAGGAAACGTACAGTCAGAGCTAGGTACCGGTTTTCACCGAGCCTAAACCGGCTAATCCATTCAACACAATCTCCTCAGAAAAAAGCACGAAGATGCGGATACAGAGGGTTTCCTCATTCAAATCAAAGCAGATACACCAACTAACCTAGAAGCTAGCGGAAATACAAAGAAATCCCCTTGAGAATACCCGGGTTCAAGAGAAAATGCATGCACTGAAATGCGGTCCATCTGGTTGAGAGTTGGCACAAGATACTCTATTCTTCCCCAAAATAGAAAGCACAAACGAAGGTTGGGGAGGAGTCTCACTTTATGATCTTGCTCTCAAACTGCTTCGCACTCCTCCACTTGCGAATGCACTTGAGACAGTAGGTGTGGTTGCAGTTGGAAAGAATCCCGAAGCGGCGCTCACTGGGGTTGGCTTTCTCATAGACCACCTCCATGCAGATCCCACACACCATGTCCTTACTGCGCTGGACAGCAAACGAGAGCTCCATGTCTTTCTCATGGGCCTCGATGCAAGACTAGAAGAAGCGGAGAGAGAAGAACTGCATGAAGTCACGGGGCGGTTAAGACTCAACCCGACAGTTGGCGAGGCCCGGCGGAGCCCCGTCAGCTGGGCTAACTCCCACGGGGGACGCTGAGAGCGAGTCTGGGGCGGGACAGGCGCGTGGCACCACACAGGGCTCTGGACATGGAGCCAGCCGTGACCCGAGCAAGGACGCCCTCCCCTGCCTGGGACCTAGGCCCGAGATGATTCTCTTGGCATAAGGCTTGGAGACGGGATTGGACCGCAGCCCTCATTTCTTTTACTGGGGGGTGGGGCCACACCCACAGGTGCTTAAGGCCCAGGCAGGGCCCTCCCCACTGTGCGTCCAGTCTCTCTGGCCAGCATTCATTTCTTCAACGTCCCACCAACCCGTTTTTCTGGTGCTGTGAGCAGTATAAGCATTCTCACAATCGGACTGGCCGTAAATGAGAGCCTTCTCACCACTTGGAGAGAAAGGCACTCATCTCCCCGAAGCCCCCTGCTCCCGGAACAGTCCTGATTTGTTCATTGGAAACGCTTTCAATGTGTGTGACCTTTCGTGACTGGCAGCTAACTTGGAATGTGTTCAGCTTATCTGGGCCATCGAACGTGCCAGCATTTCATGTGCTTCGCCTGAGTAATGCTCCACCGTACCAATACTTCATTCCATCTCTCCACTGGCCTGGTGACTGCCATTAAGTACTTTATTTACGGGCCCATGAGAGAAAGGCAGTCCCAATGAGCAGATGCACATGGGAAGGAGGAAGTCATTCAGAACCCCACACCATCACGTCAGCGTTAGTTCCTTCTCATATTCAATTCCAAAGACTCAGGCACCACTGCCCTGACACACAAGATGAAATCCACATAAAGATCTAACCTCCCTGTCTCGCACAACCAAATATGCAGCGACGGGAGGATTTCAACGGTCGCTCAAGTACTCACACCTTACCCAGCCTTCATCTACCTATTAAAGAGACTGACCGATGGTAATGGATGATAAAACCAAGACTTGTGCTTCTTCAACTAAGACAAATGCTACGAATGTTCTTAGGACCACCTTGAGGGGCCTGGAGAGTACAGGAGTTACCGCACCTGCCTTGCGAGCGCTAGGCTCATCCCTGGGACCCCATGTGGCCCCAAGCGTACTCATCTGAGCACACAGCCGGGATAAGCCCAGGCACTGCAGGTCGGGTCCCCGGGCTTGAGAGCAAGAGGCTCTCTCCAACACACATACAACACAACACAGCTCGGCACATACATGTGCCCAACCTCCACTCAGAAAGCAAAAAAAAAACCTAGACACAGAAACCCAGCCAGAAATCCTTACTTAACAGTAGCCGCCATCTGACCCAGTAACTACTGCACGATAAGGAGATCACGCCCACAAGAAGCTTACACAGAGACAGCGTTGCTCAGAACACCCGCAAGCCAAACAATCTGAATGTTCGTCAACTAAAGAGTGGAAGCAAAATCTGGTCGCCGCCCATCCAGCGGGCTCCAAGAACAAGCGCTAACAGCAACCCAGGTCCTTGTAGGCGCCACTACATGACTCTGAAAAGAATCCAGTCACAGAAGGCCACCGCCCAGGGCCTCATACGCTCAGCCTGTTGTAAACAGATCCAGGGAACAGCTCAGGTATTGGCAGGATGAGAGGCAGAGCTGAGAGCAAGGGCACTCACTGACGAGCGAGGGGTTTCCTCTGGGGTTGATGCGAACCGTCAGGCCAAGGCATGGCAGTGGCTGTACAGACCATAAACACATAATGACCACCAACGGGAGGCACAGCTCAGAAGACTCGATCCACAGGATGTGACACAGAAAAAAACCCCGGCCCCAGCATGAGGTCCTGAAAGGATCTTTATTTTGGTGGGTATTTGGGCAGACACAGGCTACCTTCTGATCCAGGCTCAGGGCCGGGGGGGGGGGGGGGGGGGGGGAGGGGGAGGGGGTGGTCTCCCACCCCTGCAGGCAGGACAGTTCAATGTTCAGACACACAGTGAAGCACCACATCACCCCAGGGTGCTTGGGGCCGAGGCAGTCAGTGTGGCCACCTGAAAGCATTTCTTGATGAAGAAATCCAGGAAGAAGATGCCACTAACTTCCAGACAATCCTTCATAGGGGAACATGTTTCCTCTGAAATGAGCCGGTCACAGGGTCTGCGAGGGGAGAGACGGCCTCATCTCAGGCCGCGCCCAAGCCCCCACTTACTTTGATGTGCTGGGACCTCTGGGCAGCGTCCATCGGGTGCAGGACCTGCAGCCCGCACATATCGCAGGCGTCCCCATGGAGGTACACACAGTTCTCGCCGTAGCGGCACTCGCCCACGGCGGCGTACGGGCACAGCTGCTTCTTCGTCTCCACGGCTGCGGGCTCCTTCTCGGCATCCTCCTTGGTCACCGAGCCCTGCACGGGCGCCTCCGTGCAAGAAGGGGCGGCTGAAATGTGCAAGAGGGGGAGAAAGGTCCCAGACGGGTAAGGCAGGTGGACCAAGAAGCGCTTACTCAAAGAGTGGGGCTGGAGCAATAGCACAGCAGGGAGGGCGTTTGCCTTGCACGCGGCCGACCCAGGTTCGATTCCCAGCATCCCATAGGGTCCCCCAAGCACCGCCAGGAGTAATTCCTGAGTGCATGAGCCAGGAGTAACCCCTCTGCATCGCCGGGTGTGACCCCCCCCCAAAAAAAAGGGTAAAAGTGGTTTCAATCAGCACACCCAACAGGACGCTTTTAATACAGAACCAACCACTTCAACTTTGTAATGCCGGGTCTCTTCCTACACATACTCAATTCACTGCCACCTGGACTCAAAAGTTTCTTCCATCCCACCTGCACATCTTACGGAATCCAGGGCAAAGTATTCAGATTAGGCTGACCACGGCGACAGAACGCAGGAAGGTGAGTAACTCGTTAACGGAGGGGGCTAGCTCTCCGACCTGTCCATTCTTCAGAATACTCACTCCGGCCACAGTAGGGCTGCCCAGGAACGAACTCAATGGCGTTCACCCAGTCTTCGGAACCAGCGCCGACAGCCGCGAAGCTTGAATTTCTCGCCTCGGCTTGCCCCGTGTTCATTTCGGCGACTGGTGCTGCGACTGGCGAGAGGCTGGAAGCAGCAGCGAGGGCCGTTTTCGCCGCGAGATCCGCAGCGGCCGCTTCGTCCTGTTTCAGGGGCTTGCTGTGTTCATACCTTAAAGGAGAAAGAGGCATTTCACCCCAACTGGAAGCCTCGACCGGGCCGGACACCTGCTCCCCGTCGCGTGGCACCCTCCAAAGACGGCCTATGAGCCCACGGGGAAGGAACTGGGACCCATCACCGCCCTCTTCGCCAGCCACTCCCTTCCCAAGACCAGCACTGCCAGTTCAGGGAACGGAAGTCTACAGGACCAACTAGAGAGGGGCTGGAGCAATAGCACAGCGGGTAGGCGTTTGCCTTGCACACGGCCGACCCAGGCTCCATCCCCGGCATTCCTAAGCACTGCCAGGAGTAATTTGCTGAGTGCAGTCAGGAGGAACCCCTGAGCATCTCCGGGTGTGGTCCATAAGCCAAAAAAAAATTGGGGCTGGAGTAACAGCACCATGGGTAGGGCATTTGCCTTGTTTGCGGCTGATCCAGATTGGATCCCCAGCGTCCCATAGGTCTCCTGAGCACCGCCAGGGGTAATTCCTGAGTGCAGAACAAGGAGTAACCCCTGAGCATCACAAGGTGTGACCAAAAAAAAAAACAAAAACCCAAACAAACAAAAACACACACAGAAAACAAACAAGACCAGAGAGATGGGGGAGGGCGGGCGTAACAAACAATCGCCAGATACTCCTCCAGCTATGCTGTCACAACTATTCCAGCCTGGTGACTGTAGTTCCAAGTCCCCCTGGCATCACTGTTCCAATGAAACTTTAAAGAAGCTCAGTCAAATCCATCAGGAATCGGATTTCCACACCCTGACCTAACCCACTGATGGCAGTGTTGAGCATTTACCAGCGCATTTTTATTTTAAGGGATCGCTACAGTTAACAGGCAGAAGCAGTATTTACAAAACAAGCACTTCCTTCTTCTATGTTAATCACTTGATTACTTCCTTCCCCAAATTCTTGCTTTTTACAGTTCCCTTTCATCTACAAAAATATCATTAAACCACATCTCCAGCTACAGAAACACAACTTCCTTCAAAAGCTATTTAGAAAACTCTTAGCAGTTAAGTGAATTCACTGAGAAGCAAATGATACAACAAGTAGAAACCCACTGTAATACTATAGGTATGTTTAAGAGAAAACTGAAGGCTGTCCAGGAGCCAGGGCAATAGTCTAGTGTGTATGTAGGGCACTTGCCTTGCAAGCAGCCAACCCAGATTCGATCCCCAGCATCCCAGATATGGTCTCCCAGTTGGCCAGGAATGATCCCTGAGTACAGAATCAGGAGCATGTCCTGGGCACATGTGAACCAAAACAGACCAAACTGGGTGGGGTAATTGGCCGGCAGAAACACCCAAACCCTGAAGACTGTCCTTCAGTTTGAGACACACATTCACAAAGTTGCTGAGTCATTCTGTATCAACTCAAATATGCTAATTTACTCTGCCTTGCAACACAAATATCGTGAGTGCGGCTACCAGCGCCAACACCCAGTACTTTATTCTCTGAAGCAGAAATATGCAGAGTGAAGGAGGAGGAGCAAGAGATGCACTTCACCTGTGCCTGGTCCCTCCAAAAGCTGTGAAGCATTCCATGGCTTTAGATAACTGATGACAAAAAGATCAAAAAAAGTGTGGTTCCAGATAGCTAACTGTAAAGCTGCTTTGAAGAGCAAGCAACTGCATGAAATGGGGCAGGGGGCCCGGCAAAGGACTGGGGAACAGCCTTCCTGCAGGAGCCTTGGGTTTGAGAGACGGCAGGAGCGCCCAGCACTGCTGAGGCCCACTACTGTCACCGTCGCCCTGTTGTTCATCAATCTGTTCGAGCGCGCCCAGTAACGTCTCCATTGTGAGATTTGTTGTTACTGTGTTTGGCATATGGAATATGTCACGGGGAGTTTGCCAGGCTCTCTTAGAGGGGCGAATGCCCTACAGCTGTGCTATCGCTCCAGCCCCACAACAAGACCAAAGGAAACCTCACGAGCCCGAAGTTTGGCTCAGGTGATGGAATCACATTTTGCATGTGCTAGATACAGGGCCACCCAGATAGATCTCCAGCACTGCACCCCTACCTGGATGGCACCCCCAATTAAGAACACAACGAGGAAAGAACAGATGCGCAAAGGTTAGGAAAGCTGAGAGCTGAGAGCCAGTGTTCAAGATGAAGCTTGCCGCGCAGGAGTGTGGTGGGAGTGGGGAACAGGAAGGGGAGAGGCGTGCAACAGGGGCCTAGGAAGTAGCGGGGGTCAAGTGTCACGCAGAAAAACCCAGAACTGTAACAGAACTGGAAGCCAGGACAACGGAAAGTGGAAGCAGTGCCAGTGGGGCAGGCTGCAGGCGGACAGGACACTGGTGAAGGGGAGTGGCCGCCGCTGAAGGGAATGGTACTGCAACAGCGATGAAGGGAATGGTACTGCAACAGCGCCTGAGTGTGCCTCGCTAAACAAATATAAATGAAAGGAAGAAAAAACTAGCCGTGAGGGGGCAGGAGCACCATCGCAGCTGGCAAAGCTAGTTCTTGCACATGGGGGAGGGGGCGTCCAGGATCCAGCCTAGCACAGACTTTCCCTGAGCTGACAGTGGACCCAAAACTTAAAAACCACAAAACCCTAGCCATCCTGAAAAACGCCTCTAGCAATTCTTTTCTTTCTTCCTTTCTTTTTCTTTTTGGGTCACACCCAGCGATGCTCAAGGGTTCCTCCTGGCTCTGCACTCAGGAATTACTCCCGGCAGTGCTCGGGGGACCATATGGGATGCTGGGAATTGAACCCGGGTCGGCTGCGTGCAAGGCAAACGCCCTACCCGCTGTGCAATCACTCCAGTCCCTAATCCTATTTCTGAAGTTCATTACTCCTGTGGTCCAGCGGACGGTTTCTGAAACAGAACTCAGGGGACAGAGGAACTGGGCATGTAGGGTGCTCAGTAGTGACCTCTGCTGGTGCCTGGGGGAGGATGCGAGGGATGCAGCCATTTGCCTGGCCGAAATAAGGACTCTAAACTGGTCCTTCCCTAGTCTCTTGTGCCTCCCAACCATTTTTTCAGTACTTTGGCCACACCCGGTGATGCTTCGGGATAGTCCCAGCTTTATGCTCAGAACACACATGGCGCAGCCACGTGAAGACAGTGCCTTGGTGCCTGGACCATTTCTCCAGCCGCCTCCGGGGGACACTTTTGGATTCACTATGACCCATCAAGGAGCCCAGCAGCCTGAACACTAAGGTGGCCTAGAAAACCCGCTCTCTCCTATTACCACTCTGCAGGGACCACAGATGCCCCAAAGGGCCGGTCCGCATGCTCTGCACGATGGAACCCTGCACTGAGCCAGGTACCACCCAGCCCACCTTCTGCTGTGTACAATTCCTCTCGGTTGGGCTGAGTGACAGCACAGCAGGGGGTGCACTCGCCGGGCCAGCCGCACGGATTCCTGGCACCTCATGGTCTCCTGGGGGCCACCAGTAGTCAGTAGTTCAGAGTGAGGAGTAATCCCTGACCGTCGCTGAATGTGCCTACTTACCCCCCCAGCCCCCCATACACAAAACAAAACCTCAAAACACAGAGGGGCAGGATACAGTAAAGCAGCTAAGGTGCTTGCCCTGCACTTGGTGAGCACCTCACAGGGTCCCCAAGCAGAAGGATCCCTGAGCACACCTGGGTGTGTCCTCCACCCAAACAATAAATAAAAATAAGGCGGCACAGCAGGCAGGGCCAGACTGAGAACCAGCACCAGTGGGAGTGGCCCTGGGTGTGGCAAACAAACCACTAAACCAGCCAACCACCACCACCAACTTGACCATCAGATCTGGCTGCTCTTGAACGGCCCAGTCCAGCCAAAGTGCAGGATGACTAAATTCAGATTAGGGCTCCCCTGGGCGTCCCACCACACTCATCCCTTTTCACTTCCTGGGAGTCCCATGAAAGGTTCTGACATCAGTTCCCACCCATTCAGAGCCTCTGCATTGACACAGTTCCTCCCTCCCCTGCAAGCCGGAAGTGAGCCCTACTTGAAACGGGAGGGGCTGGAAGGACAGCACAGGGCGGACTAGCCTCTAAGCCATGCACTCTGCAGGCCCTGCGTGCAAAGCCAGGGGCAAGCACCGTATGACCCCAAAACAAAACCAGAAACTGGGTGCAGAGACGATGGAACCACCCAGCTATGCCACTCTGGCTCCCAAATGGGGCAGTTTTTAAAGTGATTTAATACCAACCCCTCGGGTTCTGAGGGGGATACTAGAATTTCCTGAGGCATTCCACTCCCCCCCCCAATCCTGATTCATAATTACATTTGGAACTAAGTTCATGAAGGTTTTAAGTAGCAGCTCTCAGTACTCCAAAATATCCTTCCAAACCTATTTTCTCTCTATGGTTCTTATTGCTAGAACCTGAGTAGGGGAAAGGATGCGGCTAAGCACAGGCACCCACCTAGCCCAGCACCTCACTATTCCCTGGGCCTTTAAAGGTAAATGCGGGGCAGTGGCAAAAAATAATAAAAAAATCAGAATCGGTAGGTCAGAGAGTACAGCCAGCAGGGCAGACCCGGGTTAATTCCTGGCACTCCACACGCCCCCACACGCTACAATGCCAGGTATGGACCAAAAAACCAAAGAATAAAAGTTAGGACCCTGAAACAGTACATGGACAAGTGCTTGCCTTGCAGCCAACCTGGGATTGATCCCCAATGCTCCTGTGAGTCATGCCGGGCAGGGTCCAAAGCTCCAAAGAGTGACAACTGATTTTCGGAAGTCTAGGAGTAAAACCAGGTCTCACAGGTGCCTCCATCATTCAGTGATAAAAGCATAGCCTGTTTGGACTCAACAGCTTTTTTTTTCTTTTTGGGTCACACCTGATGATCAGGGGTTACTCCTGGCTTTGTACTCAGGAATTACTCCTGGCAGTGCTTTGGGGGACCACATGGGATGCTGGGAATTGAACCCGAGTCGGCCATGTGCAAGGCAAACACCCTATGTGCTGTTCTATTGCTCCAGCCCCTCGAAAGCTTTCTAAAAAGAGAAAAAACAACATAATAACAATGGTGACTGCAGGGCAGGAATGAGCCCCGCCACAAGGCCCAGGGATACAATGCAACGGGCGGGCGAGTTATCTGCAAGGAGAGAACCCCGCACACGGTCACCCTCAGTTAACTCTGGACGAGAACCCAAGACCACCGTCACTGTGTCACTGTCATCCCATTGTTCATCCTTTTGCTCGAGCAGGCGCCAGTAAAGTCTCCATTTATCCCAGCCCCGAGATTTTAGCAGCCTCTCCTTACTCGTCCTTCCCAACAGTGCCAGGTGCCCGGCAAGCTAGTATCCCTCCCGCATAGTAGTCTGGCAAGCTCCCCATTTCATTTCATCATTTCATCATCCTGTTATTCGTCGATTGCCTCGAGCAGCCCCCAGTAACGTCTCTTTCATCCTAGCCCTGAGATTGTATTCAAGGCTCTTTAGGAGAATGAGACCCATCATTGTTACTGGTATTTGGCATATTTGGTAGGCCACGGGGAGTTTGCCAGACTCTGCCCTGTGGGCAGGCTACATTCGATAGCCTGCAAGTTTGTCCAAAGTAGGATGTCCTGATAAGACGCTGCTCCCGGACGAGAACAGTGCAGTCTTCTGCCCCCGCGCCTGGCTGTTCCTTGCCGAGGCCCCTTGGAGGGGAGCAGGTTGAGCTTTCCTCCCCGCCCCGACCAGGGCTCCGGCAGCCGAAGACCTCCAGGACCAGCCACCACCATGCTGAGACCACTCTCCGCACACATGAAGGTACTGGCAGAGGGGCAAAGCCACGCGGGTTCCGGGGCCGAGATCTCCAAGCCTACTCAGACTGGAGTCGAGCATCTTCCACCAGACCCTCCAAATCCTAGTAGGCGGGGGTCACACACACCAACTGGCCCCCTGGCGCCGTGTAATCCCATCAACGGCCAAGACTCAGAGACTATAAAATCCAGCTCCCGGAAGCTCCCCATGGTGTATTCAATATGCCAAAAACAGTAACCCAAAACCAAAAAAAAAAAAAAAGGGGGCAACAGTGCTGGGGATATAGTTCAAGTGAAAGCAGTTATGTCTAGGAATTTTGAGTTTTAACTCCCAGCGCAAGCACCCCATGATCTTCCCCCTACATTCGGTCCCCAGCACAGCCAGGTGTGGCACTTTTGGAGAGAAAAACAAAAAAACAAAGTGCGTGGGCAAAGTGCCCTACAGTGGGTAGGGCAATTGCCTTGCACGTGGCTGACCCAGGTTTGATCCTCAGCATCCCATGTGGTCGGAGGGCTGGGGGTGGGGGCAGGAGTGAACCCTGAGAACAGAACCGGGGTCAAAAGTGTGGCTCAAAAGTGAATAAAACACAAAACAAACAGTACAGTGAGCTGATATCATCAAGGGCTCCTTCCCAAAGCACCCAGAACCCCAGAAAGCTACTGTGATTAGGCATCGGCCTCTCCCAACCGTCCCAGGAGACAGAACTGCTGAGTCAGGGGCTCTTACCTGCAGCGGTCTCCGTAAATACAGTATCCTCGCTGGAAATACTTGCACACTACACCGTACGGGCTGTCCGAGAGGTCGTGGGAATAGCGACAGTTATCTCCTTCCTTACAAACCCCATGCATGAAATACCTGTGGGACAAAGTCACAGAGACGGTCAGGAAGCAAAGGCTAGTGCCAAAGGATTCACGGCTACCACGTGCTAGCAGAAACAGACTGGCGCTCTCTCCTAGAAACGGCAGAAAAGCCAGTAAGAAGTAGTCAAACCTGGGGAAGGAGTCACAGACAGACTGAGCGTTATGGGAGCTTTGGGCCAGACTTAAAGGGGACCCCGGGCCGTTTCGGCCCCTCCCGAAGGAAGAGATTTAAACGGGCCAATCAGAGGGGCTCTGGTCACTCAAGGTAATCTGCATGATAAGACCCTGTGCCTCACCCTAAGGCTAGGTGCCTAGAGGCCAAGGAAAATCTTTTCTTTAACCCGAAATCCTGGTCCCACCCTCTTTTACAACAGAAAAAAAATTTCCATTCAGCACAACTCCCAGTGCTGCCGGGGATATTTGAGGAACCGCTTAACAAAACCAATCAGATCTCTAAACCAATTCTGGTGAATCGGGGAGGAGGGAAACCGCTCCGTGGGGTGCTCAGGAACTGCTCTGGGCTCTGTTCTTGGGGGGCCCGCGGGGAGTCAGGCATTGAACCGAGCTAGGCCCGTCTGTGCGCGCCGAAGCATGCACTCGGCCCCGAGTTCTCTCCAACACGAAATTTTTGTTTAATACTAAAAAAGCAGAATTCTCTTAAGACCGCAGCCTTCGCTTCGGGTTAAATGGAAACTGCGGTGGACGTAGTAGGTCTGGCGAGGCCGGGCTCGCTCGGACCAGGTTCTCAGTTTACAGTCCGAGGGAGGCGGCTGCTGTTTTCCACGGCCCCCCACAGCCCTACCCGTCCGAAAAAAATCACACAGCACGGTGATTTTGATGCAACATGCGTGCTGCACCAAGAAATCGTTTCTGTTCTTTAAAAGCCACAGGTGAAAATGCCAGCAAAAGGGCCCGCAAAATCAGACGCAAGGAACCTTTCTTTAAAAAATGGGGGGAATCATATCTCGGCCTTCACCAGCAGACTGTGCTCCCCTACTTTGTGTCTGACCTGCAGTTTCGGCTTTAGGGGAGCAAAATCAAGGGCCCCCAGACATCGGATCATTTGGAGTTGGAAACAATGAGGACCAAGACTGAGGAAGAATCTTGCCCTGCCCCCAAGGGGCCCGCAGGCGAATTGGGGAGGGGGGAGGCATTGTTTCTGCAGGGTCCGGAAAACGTTTGTTTACCCGACAGTTGCTCTCCACTTCCGGAGAACAGTTGCACGTGCCTGTCCTTTGGGTCCCAAGCCCTCTCCCCTTTATTAAGCCGAGCTCTGCAAGAGTAAATAAACCCCAGCTGTCTGTCGGGAGGCCCAAATCTCTGTGGGGTTCCTGTAGGCAGACATCAAATTTAGCATTTGCCTCTGTTCATCTGCCTCTCGTTTCGATTATTAGATCAGCCAAAGAACCCAGAATCAATAAAACCCTTCCCTGGCCTGGCCAAGAGGGAGCAGGGCGCCAGCTTGGAACAGCGGCTGACCCAGGTTTGGTGCCCAGCACCCCACCGTGCCCCACCCACCCTGAGCCGGCCAGGAGTGATCCCTGAGAGCAATGCAGGGGGAGGGGGTGGGGGGGAGGGTGGCCCCCAAACAAAAAAACAAGATCCCTCCCTCCCCTCCACTGAAAACCAGATGTCAGAGGATGACTCGGCAGATTCCAAATAGTCTCTGCACCAGGCGTAATCACCTGGGAATTTGCTAGAAATGAAAAATGACACCTTGCCTCAGACCTACTAAATCCTAACAATGGGTGCAGGAGAAGGAGGCCGGCAATTTCCTGAGATACTACTCTGTGGGCTCGGAAGTGACACAGGCCTTCGCTTCTGCAGAGAGCGAAGCCTGCGAGGAACAGGGGGCAGCTCCCGGGTTCTTCCCAGCCCGCGGCCCTCTGCTGCTCTCTCCCCAGTGGCGTCATATGGACCGTCAGTCCGTTGCTTATTACAGGTCCTGAGCAGCCTCCCCACAGAGCTCACGGACCAGCAGGCCAGGTGATGCGGCAGAAGAGGAAGGTATGGCCTAGAGGCATGCTCTGCCCCCCTCCCGCCTCGGGCACTGCATGTTCCCCCAGCACCTCAGAAAGCAGCCCAGGGGCACCAGGGAGGCTGCCATCCCTTTCAAAGAACTTAACTTCTAGGTGGTAACCGTTCAAGTGATCCAGATCCTGAAGCCCTCCTGCTAGGAAACATAAAAACATTGTAGCTACGCGCCACTCTACCGCAAATTCAACCCTCAACAGCTTTAGCTCAATCTAACTGCGATGCAGTTTTACTCTACTTTCTGCTTGGAAGAAGGGAACCAGGTAACTCAAGCTGAGCTAAACCACCATTTTTGACATATGTAAACCAAGAGTGATGATTCAAAAAACAAGACAAGTCAGTGATGAATTACACTGTTATCAGCACCAAGGACCGAGGTACAGTCATGCTTCAAAGCATCCAAAGTCCGTCCTGGGAGACTCAATTCCAACAGCCTGGAGTTGGCAGGAGCATCACTCCCATTCTCACTCTGCCTTTCCCACTGGCGATTCTAGGCGGGGGGACGAGGTGGTACTAAAGTGGAGACCAAGGCGGGGAGGGGTACATTCCGGGCACAGACCTTAACCCAGGAACTACCTTTCAGGCCCCTGACTCTCCTATGCAATAAGACAGAGAGAGCTATCCTTTCAGTATCTTTTCGAGGGGGATGGGACAACTCTGGGGTGCTGGGGGGGGAACGGTGGGGGCAAGAGTTCTCATCCAGGGCTTCCGAATGAATACAAAGCAGGGGCACCTCTCCGGCCCACCCTTTCTTATTTCTTTGGGGCCCAGCTGAAATGCACAGGTTGGTCAAATTTTAAGAGTAACTGCAGGGGCTGGAGCGATAGCACAACGGGTAGGGCGTTTGCCTTGCATATGGCCGACCTGAGTTCGATTCCCAGCATCCCATATGGTCCCCCGAGCACTGCCAGGAGTAATTCCTGAGTGCAGAGCCAGGAGTAACCCCTGAGCATCACCGGGTGTGACCCAAAAAGTAACAAAAAAAAAAAGTGACTTCATCATAAACCATCTACGGGCAAGAGGGAGGGAGGGAGGTGGCATCTGAGTCTCAGCCACACTGCAGCCCGGGTCCTGGGCTCCCAAGCGGCCAACGGTGATGCTCTGGTCCCTGATATCTTCTCCCCTCACCAGCTGTTCGCTGGCCCTTCCCTAGCGTTCTGTCATGCCCACCCCCAGTACCCTGGCCCCAGGGACTCCCCATCTGGAGCCCTCTCTCAGGCCCCCCTCTAGCACTTTCCACAGCCAGTACACCTGGAACAGCTCTCGGGGGCTTGGAGTGCCGGTGAGGCGCGGATGGGCCTGGCGGCATTTCCCACTCATGATCCCCTTTGGCCAAGAAACGCAACATGGGAGAGCACTGTAGCACTGTCCTCCCAAGTGGTTCATCGATTTGCTTGCGCGGGCCCAGTAACGTCTCCATTGTGAGACTTGTTGTTACTGTTTTTGGCATATCCAATACGTCACAGGTCACTTGCCGGGCTCTCTGAGAGGGGTGAAGGAATCGAACTCGGGTCAGCAGGGTCGCCCGCATGCAAGGCAAAACGCCCTACCCGCTGTGCTATCGCTCCAGCCCCTCCAGAAATAACCTCAGACGAATTAAGCTTTAAAGTCTGAATTGTTGGTTGGCGAACTTCTGGAAACCTTACTGCGGCCAAAATTTTTGTGACCCTCACATTGAGGTATGCGCCTCCATTTGGGATTGTGAGCCCCAGTTTGTGAGCTGGGGCCCCTGGAGGACAGGCAGCATCTGACCAAGCAGGAAGAGAGCATGGGCACACTTGGGGGGAGGTGGGGTGGCTATCCCAGGATCAGGCTCAATCAGTGAAGAATTGGAAACAACAGTTTCCGAGGCTGGTGAGATAGTCCAGCGAGGAAGGCACTTTGCCTTGCACCTAGATTCGATCCCTGACACCTTCTAAGGTTCCCTAATCGCACTAGTGCTGCGGCCTTCTGAGCTCAGTCCCTTGCCCAACTACATTTTCTGACAGCACCGAAGAGGTTAACATGTAGAAGCCAGTAGGGAAGGCAACCCAGAGGGCAAGAGACCCACAGATCACGCCTCGAGGAGAGCTAGGCTGGAGTAGTTTAGTAGGAAGGCGAAAACACAAACCAACAAAAAATCTTTCCCAGCACTATTAAATATAAGCGGGAAGCTTGAAGCTCCCTCATACGTCGGGCAGAAACAGACTAGCCGGCAAGTGAATACACTCCTAGGTAGAGCACTGGCATCGGGAAGGAGTCCCGGCAGAAAAAACCCAGCTGATACTGAAGAAGCGACAGAAACCCTAGAATCCAAGCTTTATTCGGTGCTCCAGGCACTCACTGAGCATTGTCGGCTGTGCTCGCTTGCTACGCATGGTTTCTCGGTTTTGGCTTTTGTCTCTCAATGATATTAACTGGAGGAAACTCAAAATCAGAAGAGTTGGCAACTCCCACAATAAATATCTCCCCCAAACAAAACCAACCCAGAAGATGCTCTGATTCCGAGGGTCCCGACCGAGGGGCTGGTCTTCAGGTAAAGTGGTCAGATCATTCCAGAAGTTCTTTCCACCTTGAAGGTCCAGTAACTCCAAGCAGACACTTCATTGTAAAGACAAAACAGAACTGACCACTCTGCATCTGCACCTCCTGGAAACCTCAGCGTGATAATTAAGACCTCGGACAGGAAGTCAGTACTAGGAGTAGCTCGTCAGGGCACAACGGAACCAAACAAACCTCCAGAAAATAGTGAGCAGCGAAAAAGCAGGGACTCCGAGAAAGCCCGGTGGTCCCTGCGCTCAGGGCATGAGGACCTCCTCTCTGGAGATTTACAAAATAAGACTGATTTGGCACTTGATCTGCCAGACATTTCTTTTTGTCTTATTTTAGTTTTCATTTGGGCGAGAGGGGTTGGGGCTATACCCCGAGATACTCCGATGCCTTTTGTGGCTTGGCGTTTATACGTGACCCCTGCTGGTGTTCAGAGGCCCATATTTGGTGCAGGGGTGGGAGGATGGGGGGTTCTAACCCAGGTCGGCCACCGGCCTTAACGCCTGGTACCATCTCCCTGGCCCCAAGACATTTCTTATTTTATATTCAATGTTTGATGACTGCAACTTTTCTAGACTAGATAGTAAATTTCTGTCTGCAGGCTGGGGCAACAGCACAGTGGGTAAGGCGTTTGCCTTGCATTCAGCTGATCCGGGTTCAATTCCTCTGCCCCTCTTGGAGAGTTGGGTAAGCTACCGAGAGTATCCCGATCTCAGGGCAAAGCCTGGCAAGCTCCCCGTGGCTTACTGGATATGCCAAAAACAGTAACAAGTCTCACAATGGAGCCGTTAGTGCTGGAGCTTGCTGGAGCAAATCAATGAACCCGTGGTCAGTGGTACAGTGCTACAGAGTTACTAAAAATGTAATCCTCATCTTTTTAATAGAAACTGTTTTAGTATATGCCACAGAATAATAACTGTGGCAAATTGTTTTTTTCCTGGGCAAGATGACCTTTGCACTGCCACCTAAGTGCCAACACTTTCCCTTTCCCTCACACCACACTGTACAGGGAGGACAGAATACAGCAGGACATGTGACTCAAACCCAGTACTGTGTGAGCCCACTGTGTCGCTAGTGTTGGAGGGCACTCCCACATACCACAAAAGGGAGAAAAAAAACCACGACCATATATTGCAAATAATACATTTTGTGGTGGATAGCACAGTACTTCGATAAAGCATTCTTGGAAGAATTTCCATCCCTTTTAAAGCAACACAAACGACACTTTAAAACATTAAAATGAAAAAGCCCCTGGGTTCTTTTATGCTTTTGAGTCAAACCTGGCGATGCTCAGGGGTACTCCTGGCTCTGCATTCAGGAATCAACTCTGGCTCAAAGGACTCTCTGGGATGCCAGGGATCAAACCCAGGTTGGCCACAGTCAAGGACCTTACCCACTGTACTATCTCTCTGGCCCCCAAAGCCCAGAGCTTCCGTACATAAACTGCTAGAATATTCATTTGCCACTCCTACCATGGAAATTAAAATTCACAAATTGCAACTTTTCTTTAAGTAGCAACTGTTTCAGTCTGATACACTGAAACCAGAACTACAGCATTTGTAAGATACAAAATAACAACCTGGGATGGGGGTGGGGGTCTGGCAGTACAATATAGTTCCTGGGGAAAGGTTCTCTTGGTTTTTTTTTTTTTCCTTAAAATTGGAGAAGCAAAACACTAAGCAAGAGAATTTCAAGAGCAATATTTAGAAGATAGTAACCAACAAGCAAATGTGAATGACTAAGCAATAAGAAATACCCTCAGTCATCCAAACAAGTCCTCTCTTCTAAGAGGATTATACCCTACTTGAAGAAAACAGCCTTATCAAATTCCTAGATAGGAGGGGAAATTGGCACAAACCCAGAACTCTCCACTATGGTCAATTCCCTTCCAAGGAGGCCCAGTGACCAAACAAACACATTGAGAATACTTATTGGCAAGAGGTCATTTGAGTATTACCCTTCCCTAGCACAGCACTAGTCTACTCACAGACCCCAGTTTAGTTATTTACTGAACCGAAGGGGGCTGTCCCAGAAAGACATACACAGGCTTTGTCTTCGTTCACTTCCGCGTGGTGTTTGTTTATTTATTTTTACAGATGAAAAGCACAGGGATCTTAAAAGCACATATTTGAGGTAGTTTTAGGTACAGGGATTATCAATATCAGTCCACATATTTACTAATAACACTGGTGTATACCAAGGATTGAGTGAAGCCCCTCAAACACAAAGATGAAACAGGGTCCCAGCTAGGAGACCTTGGTCTAGAAAACATCATATGTGGTATCCCTCTATTCCAAAATACTGTTTTAAATCAAGTTGGTGCCAAGAACTGAAAACAATTTCAAATAAAACCCAAAGCACATCAACTTATATTTGCTTTTAAATAACCATTTCAAGCAAATGCCTCCAGATACACATACATGAAACATACGTATATGTGTGTATATTTCACTAGCACATCTAAGCCTAAATCTGCTACGTCATGTGTTTTTCCAAAAGTATTAGAAGGTTGTTTTGTTTTGGGGCCACCACCACGATGCTCAGGGGGTTACTCCCGGCTCTGCTCTGGAGACCATCCATACGGGGGGAGTGGGGGATGGAACTCCGGCCAGAGTTGGCCCCGTGCAGGGCAAACACCCTCGCCGCTGGACTATCAACCTAGCCTCTGGGACTGTTTCTTAAATACATCAACCTACTGGTTCCCTGGGCCATTAGAATCCCCAAAGGTGCAGAAGCAATCGAGGCGATTTATTGGAACTCAAGGTAGGCATAGGGGCACGGGCAGTCTAGCAACCTGCTCTGAATGCTGATGCCAGTGAGGAACCACAGGAAAGGGGAGTGGAAGAGGAGCCGGGGCAGCAGAGGGGAAGGTGAGGCCAGGGCGGGAATTGCCCATCCTCTGCAGAGGCCCTGGGCGATCCCACTGTCCGGGGCCCCGGTCCCCGCCACTGCAGAGAGCCGAGAGGAGCCGAGCGAGCGTGCGCGTAGAAACGTCAGGCGGGGGCCCGCGGACATGAGGGCACCGCAACGCACGTCTTGAAGATGCCCCCTTTCCCAGGCAGGTTACTTCCGGCAGAGGGCAGGCCGGCTGGCCCTTGAAGGGCAAACCGTCTAGAAAGTTCTGGAATACAAAGGTTTGCACCGGCTCTCATTTTTTCCCAGCTCCAACCGCCACATCGAAATCAGCCGCAGTAGCACTGCAGCACGGAGGACAGCAGATGCGGGAGACCCGGACCGGGACCGAGGGCACCGGGATGGGCAAAACTCCCCCTTACCAGAGATGCGGCCCCCCCAACCCATTCTCCGCAGCCACGGGGGGGGGGGGGGGAGGGCTGAGCACTAGGGGCCTTTATCCTAGCGCTGGAAACTAGCTCATCCTGCCCCAAACGTCTTGGGCCCAAGCCCTGGCTGGCTGCGGGGCTGTTTTTACGCATTTGCGCATTGCCGACCCGGGGGGGAGGGGGGAATGGGGGAGACCGGCCTTTCGGTTAACAACTCCCCCCCTCCCACGACCCCCTTCAACCGACAGAAAAGCAAAGCTTCTAGTCGCTACTCATTCTAAAGAAATAATAATAATAATCCCCAAGCCCCCCCCCCAAGTACAATGCCCAATCTAACGTCCCCCCCCCCCAGTGCCGGCAGGCTCGATTTTTATCATTTTTAAGCCCGCATACGCAGGTCCCCTATAACCGTCACCCACCAACCATTCATTCCCCACCCCCACCCCCGTTTTCCCATCCGCCAGACACCCGCCCCCAACCCCAACGTCCTCCTCCTCTGGGGGGGGGGGGGCTCCCCGTCCCCGGCGCCCCCGAGGTGGCTGCGTGCATTTCTCAGGAGCTCCCTTGGGGCGCGGCGAAAACCCCCGGGTGGTGGTGCTGGCGGGGGGGTGGGGGGGACGCGGCACCAGGACCGACCCCCAACACCGCCACCCCCGGCGCTCGGTTCCCAGACAAAGCTCGGTACCGGCCACCCCATACAAAGACGCCAGGACAACAAAACCAGCAGCAGCAGCAGCAGCACAAAAGCCACCTCGGGGGTGGGGGCGGGGGCCGCGCGGGGACGTTACCAACGGATGACAGCGCGGCCGGGGACCGGGGGCTCGCCGGCCCCGGGGGTGGGGGGCGCCGCGGGGAGGGGGGTGGGGATCGGGCGACAATCCGACGGGGACGAAAAGGACGACGACGAGGAGGAGGAGGAGGAGGAGGAGTCGCCCGACCTCGTCCTCGGCGCGGGGCCGGCAGCGGGGGCCGGAGAGCGCGGCGGGCGGTGGCGGCGCGCGCCCGGCGGGGGTTGGCGCGGCCGGCGGGGACCCCGCTGCCCCTCGGGGCGCCGCGGCCCCTGCTCGGCTCCGGCTCCTCCTCCTCCTCCTCCGCCGCAGCCGCCGCCGCCGCCTCCCGCGGCCGCCGCTCACCTGCAGGTGACCTGCTTGGTCCAGCCGCCGCCGCCGCTGCCGTCGCTGCCGCCCCCCCCCGGCCCCCGCCCCCGCGGACGGGGCGGCGACGGCGGGGAGAGGGGTGGGGGAGGCCGCCGCTCCTGCTCCCGATGGTGTGGCTGTTGTTCCGGGAGCTGCAGCCTCCGCCATTACTGTTTATCCCACACAGCAATGGCACCGGAACTTCCGGGATCACATAGTTCCGGTCCGGCGGCGGGGATGGCGAGCGGCCGGCGAGAGGCGCGGCGCGGCGCGGCGAGGGGAGGGGAAGGACGCGGCGGCGGCGCCCGCCCGCCCGCCGGCTGCCCCGCGAGCCCCGCGGCGCCGCTCCCAGCGCGGCCGCCCAGCGCCCGCGGCCCCGCCGCCGCCCGCGGCCCGCCCCCCGCGGCCGCTGATTGGTGGGCGAGGGGGCGAGGGCCCGCAGAGGGCGGGGCCCGTCGGTGAGGCCCCGCCCTCAGCTCCGCCTCCGCCCTGCCCGCCCCCCGCAGGCTCCGCCTCTAAAGCGGAGCCAAAGTCCGAGTCCGAGAGCGCCTCCGGGAGGCTGGGCGGGGCGGACTTGGGACCCGGCTCCGAGTGCGCGGCTTTCCCCCTCGTGGGCCCTCCCGGTGACTGAATAGGCACTAGATCTCCGGCAGCCAGCCAGAGCAGTTCCCCAGCTTCCTCGCCTTTCTCGGAAGGCGAGGAGGGGAAGCTGGGATGCTCCCCGGAGCTCTCCGACCCTCGCACGCGGAGGGGACACGGTTTAAGCCCGCGCTGGGAGAGCGCAGAGTTCTGGATCCTGGGCTGCTCTAGGGCCCTGCCCTGAACTTAGGAGCTGTTGCGCTATCCGTTAGAGAAGTCACAATGGTAGCGTCTACCCAGAGACGGTGGGGAGAGTTCAACGAGCAACTAAAAGCGATGCAATTTTGTAAAATTTACTTTGGTCTTCGGGCCACACCAAGGGATGCTCAGGGCTTACTACTGACTCTGCGCTTAGGGCGCTCAGGGCTGACTCCTGGCGGGCTGGGAGGGGGACCAGGTGGGGTGCCTGGGATCAGATCCGGGTCACAAGGGCAGGGCAAGTGCCCTACCCTCTGTACTGTGGCTCCGGCTCCATTCTTGCAATTAAAAAAAATTTTGTTATTATTATTTGGCTTTGTGAGTCACACCCAGCGATGCTCAGTGGGAGTTACTCCTGACTGTGCACTCAGGAATTACTTCTGGCGGTGCTCCCGGGGACCATATGGGATGCTGGAGATCCAACCCGAGGTCAGCTGCATACAAGGCAAGCGCCCTCTCCTCTTTGCTATTGTCTCAGCCCCATCCTTGCAATTTTAAAAGGTAAGGTAAAGGCCCTCCCGTTGATCGTCGATTTGCTCGAGCGGGCCCAGTAACGTCTCCATTGGAGACTTTGTTGTTACTGTGTCTGGCATATCCAATACTCTCGGTAGCTTGCCGGGCTCTCCGAGAGGGGCGGAGGAATCGAACTCGGGTCAGCCATGTTGGCTGTGTGCAAGGCAAACGCCCTACCACTGTGCTATCACTCCAGCCCAATTTTAAACTTGATACAATTTTAAACTTGATAAAATTCGAATGACGAAAGGTGTCTGGGCAAGCTCGGCTTTGAAGAGTGGTTTCTCAAAGGATGAGCTTTAAGGTGATTTCTATCCTGTTTCCCCAGCGCGCCCACCAATGGCTTTCACAAGCTTCTGCCACTTCTCAGAAATCTTCTGGGAAGTGGTGGTGTATGGTGGACCATATGGGGTGCAGGAGATTGAGCCGGGGTCAGCTGCTTGCAAGGCAAACACCCTACCTGCTGCTGTACTATAGCTCCAGGCCCTTGACAGACACCATTTTGGTATTCTTTTTGCACCTTGCCCATTTTCAGCAAGAATTCTGCAAGGCTAGATCTCTCTCTCTCTCTCTCTCTCTCTCTCTCTCTCTCTCTCATCACTTCAGGCGGCCCTCAAGGGAATGCATGTAATGCCAGGGATGGCACCTGCATCGGCTGCATGCATGATAGGACTTCATCTGCTGCTCTTTTTCTAGTCCTTGGTCTTTTCCTTATGAGTCCCAAGAAGCATTTTTTATTTTTGTTTTGGGGCCACAGCTGGAGATGCTCAGGGGTTACTCCTGGCTCTGTGTTCCCTACAACGTTGTGTCTTTCTCTCAACAAGTGACTAATGTCATTGAAGCATTGCTCGCTCCTGTGGCCCATTCCTTCCTGATAAGTGATATTCCGCCCGACAGACATACCATGATGTATATTCCCATCCTTCTTGAATAGAATTCTTCTTTGAATGTCTTGTTAAATCTGTATTCCAACCTGTCCGTCTTCTGCGCTGTCTTTTGTCCTTCACGGCCTTGTTAGAGAATTCCCCATTCCCTCCCATCAGCAATGTGTCCTCACATCTTGTCTCTGGAACAAAGACAGAAGATGTGGCTCGTAACAGCTTGGTTTGCTTTAACAGGCAGATAAGCAGCTTCTCCCTGTTCTAAACAGAGCTGCTGACTGATTTCGTCTGGGTGAGGCTCTATTATTTCAGCCTTAGAGGTGAGGACATGGAGGCAGAGGCATTCCTGCAATGTGATTCAGACGGGAGGGGGCGGATCAGCCCCCACGGGCCCCGCTCTGGGTTCTAGCTGTGCCACTTTGCTGCCATGGGGTTGACTTTTACAAGGGTGCCCAAGTGAGACACTAATTTCATTCTTTTTCCGTATGGAAAGTCATTTTTCCCAGTACCAGACAGCTGCGCTCAGGGATAGTTTGAAGTAGGTTCCGAACAAACAGTTGTTCTTGTAGCACTTATAAAAGGCCGAAAGCCAGAGAACTAGTTCATGGGTAAGGCGCGTGGTTTGCCTCTGGCCTCTCGTGGTGCGATGACCCATTCCCAGCATCCCATAGTTCCCTCCAGGTGTGGCCCTGGAAGCCCCTAGATGATGAGGTGGCCTCGGGCATCCCTGACACGGCAGGGCCAGGCGAGCACCACACCTCAGGCACTCAAAGGCCCACTAGACCCAGAATAACTGAGGCTGGAGCACCAGTTGGTAGACACCATCCCCACAAAAGGGACCAAGTGCAAGTCTCTGCCCTTCCTTCCCCAGCGGCCCTCCTCCCTATCCTTGGCCCTCAAAGCCTCAAGGAACCGCCCTCTTGCCTTGGGAGCTCATTTTTCTTTCCCAGTGGTGCAACAGCACCTCAAACGCTCCCTGCCAGCCCCACGGGGGATCTGGACTGGGAGAAGTGTGACCCACACACTCTGGCGGAGGAATACGACTGATCTGTCATTTTTTGGTCTCCCACGCTAAGACAGCAACGCCAGTTCCCACTGACACTGGCAATACACACCTGCAGGGAGCCCAGGGACTGGGGATGTGATGAGGGCGGGGCCTGCATGGGAGGGAGGGGTCTGTGATTGGAGGGAGGAGCTATAAGGGGAGGGGCCTGTGGAAAGGGAGGAGCCAGTGGGGAAGAGAGGGATCTGCCTGTGATCGGAGGGAGGAGCCTGCCAAGGAAGGATGCTGCCCATTGGACCGTTAGCGCTGTTCCCAGTTTCGGGGCTGGAAGGGATACCAGGTTCAGAGAAGCACAGGAAGCCTGGATGAGGCCAGGCAGTTGGTAGATGGTGGGCAAGGGTTAATCAGGGAGCTGCTGGGGCTGGAGCAATAGCACAGCAGGTAGGGCATTAGCACGCGGTCGACCCGGGTTCGATTCCCGGCATCCCATATGGTCCTCTGAGCACTGCCAGGAGTAATTCCTGAGTTGCAGAGCTAGGAGTAACCCCTGAGCATAGCCGGGTGTGGCCCCCCCAAAAAAATCAGGGAGCAGCTGCTGGGCATTGTGGGTACAGATCAAGGTAAGGAGCTGGGTGATGGCTGAGAGGGGGACAGGTGGGGTGCCCGGGCCCCTCTCCCACAAGGCAGAGGTCAGGGTGGGGGAGGCTGAGGTGTTCAGGAGGGGGTGTGGTGACCTGCTGGGCTGGGCTGGGCAGGTCTTGGGAGGGAGATGACACACATGACACATTGACAGTCCCACCCAGCTCAGAGACACAGCTCAGAGACACACCTCTTGGGGTATGACTGGCCTTGAAAATGAAAGGCCTTGTGGGGCGACTCGACCTGCTATCACCAGGCCTTGATCTCTTGGCTTATCTCAGATTGGCTGGGGGAGAGAAGGTGGAGTTCTGAGGGGAGAGGGGCAGAGCTGGTGAGGTTCCAGGGAGAGGGAGGGGAGGAGGGACAGAGAGGAGGGAGAGGGGGGCTTTGGCTCAGGGATCACTCCTGATGGTGATCCTGTGGGGGACCCTGTGGGGTGCCGGGATTGAAGCTGGGTTGGCGAGCGCCAGGCTAAGCGCTCTGCCCTCTGATCTCTCTCTCTCTCTCTCTCTCTAGCCCTGATGGGCAATACTTTGCCAGGGCTAGAAAGTACAGGTCAGGGACAGAGCTTGGGGTGTGCAGGCCACCCCTCTCTGCCCAGGATACCTCCACCCCTTCGAGGGCCTCGAGCAGTGTCGCAGAGCCCCGCCTCAAGGGGCCGGGGCTGCGCGGAACTGCAGACACATGCCCCACGACCCTCCAAGCTGTGGGGACAGGCCCGACTGCAGGAGACCCTGGGTGTCACGCCAGCAGCTGGCCCCAGCTTGGGTTGCCTCACTTCCTGCCAAAGCATCCTCAGCCGGGGTGAACTGAGGGGAGGAGCAGCTGCGCCGGGGACCCAAGCAGAGCTCCACACACCTTTGTCCCTTTGTCCCTGGCCCACTGCTCTCCAGGATCCTAGGGACTGTGCTCTGCCGGAAAGCATGCAGGACCCCATTCTTCCCGCCCAGGGAGAACAGGCCCTGAGCAGGACCCGCGCTGAGGAGAGGTGGAGGCAGAGGATAGGTCGCTGGGCATAGGGCACAGGGTGTGGGCACAGGGCGCTGAGGCCTCTCACCCAGACAGCTGGCACCAGGCTATTTCCCAGGAAGCAGTGGGAGGCTGGAGGTGGGGCTGGCTGAGCACAAGGGCTGGCCCCTCCCCCTCCTGGAGCTGAACTCCTTTTTTTGATAAGGAAACACACATCCAGTCCGGTAAAATAACTTTTTTTTTTCTTTTTTGGGTCACACCCAGCGATGCTCAGGGGTTGCTTCTGGCTCTGCACTCAGGAACTACTCCTGGCGGTGCTCAGGGGACCCTATGGGATGCTGGGAATCGAACCTGGGTCAGCGGCATGCAAGGCAAATACCTTACCCGCTGTGCTATTGCTCCAGCCCCTGGTAAAATAAGTTCGGAATCTAACTACCAAACAGATTTAATCAGGAGACATGTGGGTCAAGATGTATGTTTATTCACTGGGGGGTGTTAAGTAAACAATATAACATGAAATAAGTTAGAAAAGAAGGTATATTCCAAAAATATTAAAAGTGATCATCTCTGGGCAATATAAAAATAAGCAGAATATTGGTTACGAATAAAGTGAACTGCAAACAAGGAGCCCGTCAGCTCCGATTCCTGAGCCCCCGTCACGGAGATTCTCGTCTGTTCTCCGGGTGCCACCCCCCAGGGACAGAGCCCGTCTCTGTGCAGTCTACTTCCTGCAATCCTGGGGGGCCTGGGGCTGGTGATAGTATCTGCGACAGACCCCCCCAAACCAAAACACACACAGCCAGGTTTGAAAACCGGGGTACGGGTCTGTGACTCCAGTTAAGAACCCTGACGACAGACTGGGGGTCTCTTCCTCGTTTTCCTCCTGTTCTGGGGACGGGGCCTCTGGGCCTCCCCGAGGTCAGGGCAGCCTTGCCCGCTGTGGTCCAGGGTCCCGCAGGGCATGAAGACCAAGTCGGTCGGGGTGGGGGGGCCCAGGCCTGCTCTGGCAAACATGCCTGAGGGTACAAGGGCTCCCAGAGGCTGTTCCCAGGGTCCCTCTGACAGCCACCAGCAGGCAGAGCCTGCCCTGCCCTGCCCTGCTCAGGGCGCTGCCCTGGCTTCTGGCACTGCCCCATTGGTCGAAAGGAAAGGCTTGATATCATTAGGGGCTATGGTACTGTGATCTGGCGCGGGGACGTCTCATACTGTGTCCCCTGGTCGGGCAGCGCTGCTGAGACTCAGAGCGGAGGCCGAGGAGAGAAGGGCAGGGCCTGGCCGCCAGGGGGCAGCCCTGTGCAGCCGCCGCTCCCAGGGGCTGTGGACACCCGCGCCCCCCTCTCCCACCCTTGGGTCAGAGGGCCCCCTCGTCCCATGGCTCAGGCTCCTTCCCATCTTAGCCCCCCACCTCCCACCTCCGGGCAGGCGCCCCAGGTCCAGGTGAGACGGGGCAGATTTCCCTGAGCCCAGCACAGTGGAAAAAAAAACCCCACGGACTTTCCTTTCGATTAAACAATAGAAAAAATATCCAACAAACTGGCCCCCAGTCCCATCCACGAGGGCGGGGTGACAAGCCTCAGGCCCCCCCACCCCGTTTCCAGTGCTGAGGTCCAGGATGGCCCCTTTCCGGTCCCCGCTGCGTTTCTGAGGGGCCCCACGCGGGGACAGGCTGCCTGGTGCTGGGCGGAGGATTACTTCTTGTGGAGAAACTTCATTTTGTTTCCTGGTGGAGAGAGGAAAAGGGGGGGGCAGTCAGGGTGGCCCCCACCTTTCCTTCCTCTCCCCAGGGGCGCAGCCGAGAGTTGGGGGTCTCCATCCTGGGGACATGTGGGGACACCGCACCGTTTCGAGTCTCCCCGTGGGAAAGGGGTCCCCCGTCCTACCGAGGGTGGGTGGCCATACCCAGGAGCCAGGGCGGGCAGCTCCTGGGTAGGGCGACCTGCAGGGTTTGGGGGTACATGCCTGGGACCCTCGCCAAACAAGGCTCCTTTGGGGGGCTGGCCCCTCGCGCCTCTCCTTTGCTTTCCTCGGCTCTCCCTTTCCTCGAGGGCCCTTGTCCCACCCACCTCGGACCCCACCTTCCCGCTCTCTTCCCCCCTCCTCTGCTTCCCTTCTTGCTCCTTCTTCTTTTGGTGGGAGGGGTAGTTTCCGGGTGACATCCAGTGATGCTCAGGGCTGGCCGACTCCTTACTCTGCACTCAGGGATCCCTCCTGGAGGGGCCATCTGGGGCATCAGGGACCGAACCCGGTCGGCCGCATGCAAAGCAAGTAGGTGTCCTCCCCACTGCACTGTCTCGCCGGTCCCTCCCTCTTGCTTCCTATTCTCAGTTCCTCAGAGATCTGAGAGGGGGAGGGGAAGAGTGTCTAGGGGCCCTTGTCGCGGGGGCACCCTGGATGGGGGGGAGGGGAGGGGCCTCACCCAGTCCCTTCAGGAACCTGTTGACGCCGCTGTGTTCGCCGCTGGGCAGCGTGTCCAGGTACTCCTGGGCACGGACCTCAAACAGACCTGCGAGGAGAGAACCGCAGCCGTGACGCCCTTCCCAACCTCCCCCCTGCCCCCACCCCTCTGTCCCTGCCTGCTGCCGGGGTGACTGGCTTTGGGAAGCGGGGCGCCAGCTCACGTGTGCCAGCAAACGCCATACGGCTCTGCAGTGCCTGGCAGGCGACCCTCTCCAGGGGCCAGGAGTCCCTTGGGGGTGGGGGGGGTGGACCGGCCACCTCTTGGGCCTGGCGCTGCCCTTGGCTTCCTACTCTCCAGGAGGTTTCTCCCCAGATCCCCAACGGAAGCTCAGAAGACTGCATGAACCCCAAGACTAACCTCTGTTCATGGGACCCCTGGGACTCAGCAACTAGCCAACCCCTGTCTGTCCCCTCAGCCCCCAACCATTAGAATGACCTGGACAGCAACAGCCTGGGCACAGGGGCTACGCCTAGGACCCGGGGACATGGGTCAGGACCCGGGGTGTGGGTCAGCTGCTCCTGGGCCCCCCTGGGCCGGCCTCTCTGCCTCACCCAGGCCTAACTCCCCCTGGAACTGCCCTTCCGGAACCTTCGAGTCCTTGTTCAGGCGCTGCAGGCTCGACCCCCAGGCTTCACGTGCCAGACCCGTGCACCCCTGCCGAGCACCTGTGCACATCACCTGGTTGGAGCCTTGGCACCCCCCAGTCCTGGTGACACCCCCTTTCTCCTCTGCTGTCCCCTCATCCCCAGGATTGTGCAGAAGTAGCAGAGGGTTCCAGGGGAAGGGGCAGAGAGAAGCCCAGGGAGAGTCCTCAGCCCAGAGACTCCCACAGTGGGGACCCCCTGGGAGACAGACGGGCAGGAGGCAGGACAGAGGCTTGGGAAAGGACAAAGGCTGAGCGGAGAGGGACGGGTCCCCGGAGGGCCCCCACCTTTGGCGTCCTGCCGGCGCAGCTCTCGCTCCTGGATGAAGCCCCGGAAGGTCTGGGTCTCCATGAAGACCTCCAGGAAGCGGCGCAGGCTCTTGGACGACACGGCCTTGCGGAAGGCGTCGCGCTGCAGGCTGCGCTCGTCACGTTCGCCCGGCGTCAGGAAGAGCGAGTAGTGGCCCACCACCTCCACGAAGAAGCGCACGAAGGCCTCGGATACCACCTCGTTCAAGGGGCTGCACTCGGGGCCTGGGCGGCGGGGAGGGGGGACAAACGTGTGAGGCGCGGGGGGTGGCCGCTGGCTTCGTGGAAGGGAGGTCTGGGCATCCTTCCAGTGTTAGTTTGGGGGCCACACCCAGCAATGTTCAAGGGCTTACTCCTGGCTCTGCGCCTGGTGGTGCTCAGGGGACCCTATGGGATGCCGGGGAATCGAATCCGGGTTTGGCTACATGCAGGGCAAAGGCCTCACCTGCTGTGCAATGGCTACAGCCAGCCCCGGCCTCCCCTCTGTAGGGTGACACTCCGGGGCCAGGCTGGGGAGATGGGAAAAGCCCTCGGAATTCACAATTGGGGTGAAATTCAAACCACGGGACCAGGCATCCAATTTCTCTCTCTCTCTCTCTCTTTCTCTCTCTCTCTCTCTTTCTCTTTTTCGGTCACACCCGGTGATGCTCGGGGGTTCCTCCTGGCTCTGCACTCAGGAATTACTCCTGGAGGTGCTCCGGGGACCATATGGGATGCTGGGAATTGAACCTGGGTCTCGGGGGACCATATGGGATGCTGGGAATCGAACCCAAGCCGGCCGCGTGCAAGACACACGCCCTACCCGCTGTGCTACCACTCCAGCCCCCACCAGTTTCTTTTCGTTGCCTCTCTGGTCCCTGTTGCTACTTACCTGGGTGTGGAGGGGGACACCCGGCCTTGACCCCTGTCCCAACCTCACACAGCGGAGGGGACCGAGCACTCACCATGCCGGCAGTCCGGGGCCCCTTCCTCCTGGTCACTGGCCAGGTCATTCCTCTGCTCCAGAATGTGCTCTAGGGCAACCTGAAGCTTCCGCGGCAGGATGGAGTCCTCATCGTCCATCTGCAAAGGGACAAGCAGGAGGCTGATGGGCCTGGTCTGTGGGGACCGGGCCAGTCCCGGCTTAGGAACAAACAGTAAAACCCCAGTCCCAGAAGGCTTAGGGCCAGAGCTGAGTGGGAAGACTGATTCCACGTGGCTTGACCTTGGCTTCTCCAGCTGAGCTACTAATCGATGCCAACCTCATGGTCAAGATGAAGGGCAGCAACCGACAAGGGGAGGAGAGACCATACAAGAGGGACAGCCGAGCTAGTGGGTGTGGGGGGGGGATGGACGGGGTTAAAACGCCAAACTGCCCATAACCCTCGAGGGATTCAGTGCAATTCCCATCACACTGCAAGGGCGTTTTTCACAGAAATAGGAAAAAGCTAACCCTCAGATTTTTGCAGAACCAAAGATCCCCAAACAGCCAAAGAAGTTCTGAGAAGGAAAAAGCTGAAGATATCACAATTCCTGATTTTTTTTTTGGGGGGGGTCACACCCGGTGATGCACAGGGGTTACTCCTGAATCACTCCTGGCGGTGCTCGGGGACCATACGGGATGCTGGGAATTGAACCCGTGTGCAAGGCAAATGCCCTACCCGCTGTGCTATCGCTCCAGCCCCACAATTCCTAATTTCAAACCTAATAATAATCAGAACAGTAAGGCGCTGGCTTAAACACAGACGCATAGAGACTCAGGGACAGAATTCAGAGTCCTGAGTATAACGCCTGTATATTTGGGGCATATGCATATGCACTTAGGGGAAAGTTAGGTCACACTTGGCAACACTCAGGAACTGGCTGCATGCAAGGCAAATGCCTTACCCCTGTGCTCTCTCTGGCCCTTGAAGTAGACAGCTGTCTTTAGGAAATAGGAGAGAAGAGAGAGGAGGAAGAGAGGAGAGTCCTGTAAAGGAAAGGAAGAGGATCACTCACCTAAGGCTGGGGTGTGGACAACCCCACAGTGAAGTGTCTCAACTAATGTCTGACAAGTGAATCAAGAATACTCAGTGTGGGAGGCCGGAGCGATGGTACAGCAGGTAGGGCACCTGCCTTGTATCTACCAAACTAGGTCTCACCCCTGGCACCACAAACGGTCCCCTGAGCACTGTCAGAGGTGATCCCTCAGAGTCAGGAATAAGTCCTGAGCACCACTGGTGTGGTCCCAAAACAAAGACAAAAAGCAAACAAAACAAAAAGAATCCTCAGTGTAGAAAGGGTAATTTCTTTAACAAATGGTGTTTGGACTGGGTCCCTACAGCGGATAGAGCATACCCACTGTGCTGGCTATCTCTGGCCCTAGGGTGTCATTCTTTTTTTTTTTTTTCCTTTTTGGGTCACACCCCGTATGTATAGGGTTTACTCCTGGCTCTGCACTCAGGAATTACTTCTGGTGGTGCTCGGGGGACCATATGGGATGCTGGGAATCAAACCCGGGTTGGCCACCTGCAAGGCAAATGCCCTCCCCGCTGTGATATTTGCTTCAGTCACTAGGGTGTCATTGTTGAGCACTGAGCCAGGAGTTGCTTGGCTGTCACCACGGTAAGTGGAGACTCTAAGGCGGACAGAGTTCAATCAGCGACATGAGCCAGCCGACGCTTAGTTATGAAACAAACCTGAGTTTTGCCCCACTGGGGCATCTGAGTGTGACCAGGTTCACACTGGGCCGCACTCTGATGAGTAGGCGAGCTGTTGGCGGGTGAGAGAGAGCAAATGGATCACCCACTTAGCGATATTTCCCGCTATTCCTGGGTTTATCAGGACAGAAGCCACTTGAGGGAAATCTGTATATAAGTTTGCATGCTGATTTCCCCCATCTCTGATTAGACCTTTGTGCCCAAACATTCTTTGTGTGGGGGGACCACACCCAGCGTTGCTCGGGCAGGGCTGATCCTTGGCTCTGTGCTCAGGGGTCACCCCTGGTGGGGCTCGAGGACCAAACTCAGGAAGGCTGAGTGCAATGCAAGTGCCCTACCTGTGCTTGCCTCTCCGGGCCATGATCGAGATTTTGTTGTTGCTTTGGGGCCAACCTCCTGATACTTAGGGCTGACTCCTGGCTCTGTGATCGTTGGCTCAGGGATCATTCTGGTGGGCTCAGGGGACCATATGGGGTGCCGGATGGTTGTCCAAGGCAAGTGCCCTCCCAGCCGAGCTATGCAGAGGCCCCTTGCTTGAGTATTCATAAGGAGCACGAGGAAGAGGATGAGTGTCTGTTGCTGTAACAGACACCAAGGTTCTCAGTGGTGCCAGAGGAAATCCATCCTCTGCCATCCTACCCTCGGCCCTGCCCCTGTCTTTTTCTTTTCTTTTTTTTTTTTTTTTGCTTTTTGGGTCACACCCGGCGATGCACAGGGGTTACTCCTGGCACTGCACTCAGGAATCACTCCTGGCGGTGCTCGGGGGACCATATGGAATGCTGGGAATCAAACCCGGGTCGGCCGCGTGCAAGGTAAACACCCTACCCGCTGGGCTATCACTCCAGCCCCCTGCCCCTGTCTTATCCTCAGTCCTGCCCTGGCAGAGGTGCTCCAAGCCAGCCTGCTCTGCCCCCCAAGCCCCCTAGGAGGCCCAAGGACAAAGAGGAGACACGGAGAGTGGTCTGGGAGGGGGCTCCGCTTTCCAGCTCACCTGTCGGAGGAACCGGTCGTTGACAAGATCCACCACCAGGACCTACGGGACACGGAGAAGGGCTGGTCACAGGGGAGGCCCATGGGCTCATGGCCAGCTCCACCTGGGGCCTGGAGAGGCAGCAGGTGGCACAGCCAGAGACGGTGTGGGACGGGGGTGGGGGTGGGGGGGCGCTCCAGCACCCAAGAGCCATGGGCCCCACCAGCTCCAGCTCCCGGATTGCGGGGAGGGAAAGACGCCATCCGCCCAGCCCCGGCTTCTCTGAGCTCCTGGACTGTCTGCTCGACTCCATCAGTCCATGTCAGGAGGGGACACACCCGGTGGGGGGTGTCCAAGGAACATGGGAAATGACAGGTGATAGGTTTCCATTAGCTGAGCTTCCGGAGAAGGCACCTGCCCCCACTTCTCCTGGGGGGGTGGGGCCCAGGGTCTTGGCCCCCAGGGGCCACAGGCCATGATAGAGAGGGGCAGGGGACCTGCCCTACCACCAGCTGGAAGCATCTGGGCCCTCACTTCCTGCAGAGATAGTCTTCCTTCTAGAACATTCTGGGGTGACCCCAGAGGGTGCCTGCCCACCAACCTTGTAGCTCAAGGGCCCAGACCTGCTGGTCCCAACTGGATGGAGTAGGACCAGGTGTCTGAGTGCCGCCTCCAGGGACTGAGGGGCATTTTTGGGGTGCAGAGCGGCTGGCGTCCCTCTTCAGGTTGTCCGTACCCGGGGACAGTGACCGTCGAGAAGGGGCCGGAGTGAAGTGCTGCAGAGGCCAAGGAGGCGGCCCAAGAGCCCTTGGGTGGGAAGTGGCCTCAGAGTGACCAGGGAAAGGCCTCAGAAAGGGCAGCCTGGGCCAGCCCTGGGGGCCACACCCAGCAGTGCTCAGGCTGACTCCTGGCTCTGTACTCAGGGATCGCTCCTGGTGGGCTCAGGGGACCCTAGTGGGCACCAGGATTGAACTCCAGGCTGGCCACACGCAAGGCCAGCACCCTGTCCGCTGCACTCTCTCTCTGACCCCTTCCAACTCTGTCGCCAGCCCAGATGCAAACCCCGGGTACTGCACCCCCCCCCCAGGTGCTGGGGGTGGGGAGGGGGCCGGTGTCTCACAGTGCTGTGACCACCACTGACCATCCCTGTCAGCGGACGTCCACAGCAGCAGGTCCATTTGGGGGCGGGGAGTGAATGCAGTCCCAGGGGAGAGTCCCATCCTCCTCCCTGCTGCCTGCAGAGCTGACCCACCCGCCTCCGCCCGAGGTGTGCAATGCCCACCACCCGCCTCCGTCCACAGGATGCAGTGCCTGCCAGCTCACCTGCAGAGCCGAGCTACCTGCCTCCACCCGTGGTGTGCATTGCCTGTCACCTGCCTCCACCCACAGTGTGCAGTACCCGCCACCCGTCTCCGCCCGCGGTGTGCAGTGCCCGCCCCACTCACCTCCTCCAGGGGCAGCTCCCGTAGCAGCGGCAGCGAGCTAGTGAGCAGCCCGATGAGGAAGGGGGTGGGTGAGCACACGATGTCGATCATGGCAGGGGGCAGTACCGGGATGTAGGTGTGTTGCCAGGCGAAGGGGTAGATGACAGCCACCATGGCGTGGCAGCACTTGGACAGTGTGCTGGGGACAGGAGAGAAGGGGGGGTTAGCTCAGCGCCCCCGCCTGCAGCATGCCTGCATAGGGGGGACTGGGGGGGGGGGGCGACAACCGGTTGTGCCAGACCCAGGAGCCGCTGAGAGGGACTCTGGGCACAGCTCAGGGGACTTAATGCTAAGTCCAAAGGGTCCCTGCATGGGGCTTGTGCCCCATCAGGCTGCGACAAAACCCATCACCCTGGAGGGAAAGCAGAGCAGGAAGGGCGCGGGTTTGATCCTGGCACTGACTATGGTCCCCGGAGCACTGCCAGGTGAGTCCTGAGCACAGAGCTGGGAATCAGCCCATCGTGCAGTTCCCCCTGCAGGAACAGTGACTGCGCTGCGCTCTGCTGAGTACTGAGCCCCCCATTCACCAGCACCCAGTTTTCACATGTTTTGACTTGTTTCTTGTTGTTTTTCACAGCTTTATTAACGGGAGGCGTGGGGGTGCTCTGAGGGCAGGCCTGAGGGGTAATACTCAGGCCCAGCAATTGATGTCATTCGGGCCAGGATGGGCCTGGGGCCACCAGGACAGTCCCCAGGGTGCTCAGCGGACCACGTGTGCCAGGCCTCAGACCCCGCATGCATGGCTGTGCTCCAGCCCTACTGTGGTACTATTCAGTGTGGTCACACACACACAACACACACACATACAAGCACACACACATACAAGCACACACAGATGCACGCACACACATGCATACACACACGTCTACATATGCACACACATACACATGCACCCACGCACACACACACATGCACACACGTATACACATGCAAACACACATACACATGCACACACGCATGCACACATACACACATACATACACGTATGCACATGCAAATATACGTACACATGCACACATGCACGCACCCACCCCTGGCTATGGGGCAACCAGAAATTGCTCACGGCTTCACAGAGGGCAGAACTGCCAGGCGCAAACACTGGCAGGGCTGCTGGGCTGGTGGTTGGCCCATGGGGAACCCCAGGGATTTGAACTCGTGACCGTGCACTGGTCAGCAGGCACTGTAAGCCCTGTGTGCAAGCCAGCAGCCTGCCCAGGTCGGACCGATTTTCCTCCCCTTCCTGGGCGAGGGTTCTGGGGCTGCTGAGCCTGCCCCAAGCAGCCCCTCACTCAGCTTCCACAGACACATGTGCAGTGGGGACACTGGCAGGGGAGGGCACCTGGGGCCCCCTGGAGTCCGGGCACCCCTGCAGAGCAATGCCTGGCGCCAGATGCCCAGGGCATCTCCTCTCAGCTTGCTCTGCCCAGGGGAGCGAGGAGGCAGCTGAGTTCAGGCCCGACCAACATGCCTGTGTTGGTTTCCATGACGCCACAGTTATGAGCTCACTGTCATCAAATTGCCTTGAGCCCACTTTAAAAAAAAATCACTGAGTTCTGGTTTACTTAAGAAGGAGAAGAGTGAAAACATACTGACTAGACTTTTTTGTTTTGTTGTTTTGGGTCACAGCCAGCGATGCCCAGGGCTTCCTTCTAGCTCTGCACTCAGCGATCACTCCGGGTGGTGCTCAGGAACCACATGGGATGCCAGGGATTAAACACACGTCTGCTGCGTGCAAGGCAAGTATCCTGCCTGCTGTACTATCGCTCCGGCCCCACGATTTTGTTCTTGTGTTCACATGATACCTTCCTTTTTAGATAAGAGTGAGCCCAAGCAGCTCAGTTAGAGTGGGCGAGGTCAGTGTGCCCACCAGCACGGAATCCCTAGACTTCTGTTCCCAGGCAGAGACATCTTTGTTGGATATTTAAGAACATAAGTGCTTCCAGAAAATCACTTATGGTTCCTGTTGGTATCCTTGGTCAAGATATCACTGAAGGGAGCTGGAGCGATAGTACATTGTAGGGTAGGGCACTGGCCTTGCACACGGCCAACCCAGGTTCAATTCCCAGCATCTCATATGGTCCCCGGAGCCCTGCCAGGAGCAATTCCTGAGTTCAGAGCCAGGAGCATCACTGGGTATGACACAAAAAAAGCAAAAAAATTTAAAAAAAAGGTATCACTGAATATATTGACATCACTTCATTGTACAATTTTTTTTTCCTTCTCCAGGACCTGGTCACACCTGAATGGTGCTCAGGGGTAACTCCTGGCTATGCTTAGGGGACCCTGTGGTGTCAGGGACTGAACCAGGGTGGGCTGCATGCAACGTTAACCCCTCTGTGCTCTCTTGAATGTCTTGTTAAATTCTCTAACTAAATGATAAAATACTTCCTCAATCAGGCAGCAGCTGGTCTTCCAAGTAGAAACCTAATATGGTGGATTTTAGGAAACTTCTGTGCTCCTGAGTGGCCGGAATACAAAGGTGGCTATTCACACACCACAGCTGAGAGCAGATACAGATGAATAGAGCTGTGTCTCCTGCAGGTTTTATTCCACTGGGATTTTGTGGCCCATTAGGGGTTCTGCAATAATTTTAGTGATTTGTGATTAGCACACAAAGTAGCAAAAGGGATAGAAACACATGCTACATTTTTTGCAACGGTGATCACTGGGTGGCTGCATGGACTTGGATTGGGTTTGAATGTGCAAAATTTCTCTCCTTGCAGGTGGCACCCACCGGAAAGGGTTGGAAGCCAATGGTTTGGACCAGAGAATAAGTTGTCTGGTCCAGACAAGATGCTATTGTATGGAGCCAGGAGATGCCGGTGTACGGAGCCAGGATGAGTCAGCTCTGAGAGATGTTCCATATTACTTGTTTCAATTTTGTGATGTTGGCTTTCATTTCTAAGACAAGAGGGAGTTAGTCTCTTGAGGGAATCTAGGATGGAGATCTCTGAACGGTGCCCCTTCTGGGAACCCATGTTGGGTGCACTTGTAATAAGTTCCTATGTATTACCTGCAGAGCAGGTGGTCGATGTCGCCAGCTCCAGGCATCAGTAGCCAGAGACTTAAGCCCATTCACGAAAGGAGAAGGCCAGTGCAGAGCTCATGATTAAATCAAGTCCTTCAAGATTTCAGAGTTGTGGGCATAAGCCTCCTTGACTCCAAGGAAGTTAGAGAATCACAGAACCTTTAGACCTCGGACATGTCTTAGAAAGAAAGAGTTGCGGGGTCAGAGAGATAACACGGTGCTTGCCTTGTATGTGGCCCACCTAGGTTTGATCTCCTGCACTGCCTATGGCCCATGAGCCCCTCCAGCAGTGACCCCTAGGAGCAGTGCCAGGAGTAAGCCCTGAATAGGTGTGGCCAAAACATGAAACAAAAAGAAATAACGAGCCTTTATAGTTGAGGGGGGCTGGAGCGATAGCACAGCGGTAGGGCGTTTGCCTTGCATGCAGCCAACATGGCCGACCCGAGTTCTATTCCTCCTCCCCTCTCCGAGACCCCGGCAAGCTACTGAGAGTATCTCGCCCGCACGGCAAAGCCTGGCAAGCTCCCCGTGACGTATTCAATATGCCAAACACAGTAACAAGTGTCACAATGGAGATGTTACTGGGCCCGCTCGAGCAAATCGATGAACAACGGGAAGACCGTGACCGTAATAGTTGAGGGGACAGAGTGATAGAACAGGGGTTAAGGCCGTTTGCCTTATGTGCCACCTACCCAGCTATGATCCCAGGTGGCACACACAGTCCCCCAAGCACCGGGAGTGATCCCTGAGCCCAGAGCCAGGCATAGGCCCTGAACACCACTGGGTGTGGCCCCAAAACGAACCAAAAAAAGGCCCCCAAGGAGCACAGAGTAGGATGAGGGTGGAAAGTTCCTTCTGGATGAGCCGTGACTGTTGTCACAGCTGTGTCTCAGAGCCCCTGCCCCATTAACAATAGCCAGGGTCCCACCACTGGCCTATGGTCTTAATGGAACACAAAGACACACAGTCCGGGGTGGGGGGAGTGCTGGAGGGATAGCACAGTGGGTAGGGTGTTTGCCTTGCATGTGCCCAACCTGGGTTTGAGTCTCAGCATCCCATATGGCCCCCTGAGCTCCGCCAGGAGTAATTCCCGAACGCAGAGTCAGGAGTAAGCCCTGAGCATCACCGGGTGTGACCCAAAAAGTAAAAAAAAAAAAAAAAAAAAAAGACACACAGTCGGTTTTGTGGCTATTGGGGGCAGTTCACACACCCCCTGAAATTTTGTCCGTGGGAGAGTTTAGACTTTTCTGCTGGGCTCTTGTCAAGAAGTTTAAGCCAAAACCTGGGGACTCGAAATGATTCAACGTTCAACGAAGAAATAGAATGTTTATGATGCGGGAAATGGAAGAAAGGGGGCCTGGGGAAATATTTGGCAGGGTTGCCATGACGACCAAACGAGCCACCACAACACCATTCTTTCTTTCCTGTCTAACCGCGGATTGACACAGCCTTGGGACACTCCATGTCCCCCCCACCAAAGATGAAACGAAGCAGGAATGTTAGTCTCAAGCTGACGGGCTCTTGGCACCACTTGAACCCCGTTACAGCTCCTGCACTCTCTGCCCGACTCCCCGCCACTTCCTCCCATAGCAGCAGGGCCCGTGACGCAGCATCAATAAAGCGTGTGTTGGGGGGCGGGGGCCGCGGTGACCCCAGACCCAAAGCCAGCTCCTGAGCACCCGGGAGGTGATGGGGTGGCTCCCTGTGGGGGTGGCTCATCCGGTTCTCAGGCTCTGGCGAAGATGAGACTAGAGACGGAAATGGGTCCCCCGAGATGCGCTTCCACCTCTGCTGGACTGGGCAGGCGGCAGAGCGGGCAGCGCCACTGACTCTGCGGATGGGGAATCAGACTGAGGCCCGGGCCACACCTGGATGTGCGCCTGGCAGTGCTCACAGGAGGCCGTCGTGTGGCCAGGGACCAAGCCTGGGTGGGCTGCATGCAAGGTAAGCATATTGCCTCCTGGTGCCATCTCTCCAGCCCCGCATGCGAAGCTGCTTGGTTTTGCTTTCAGGTGCTGGGGACCTAATCTGGGGGTGCCCGGTGCCCTTTAGGTTTCCCTCCTGGTCCAGAACAGTGAGAGTAGCCCGAAGCCACACACACACACACACACACACACACACACACACCCCTGGTCCAGAACAGTGAGAGCGAAGTTAGCCAGCGGGCCCTCAGGCCTTCTCCTACCTGCCCCAAGAGCTGGCCCTAGGCCACACACACACACACACACACACACACACACACACACACACATACACACACACACACCCCTGGTCCAGAACAGTGAGAGAGAAGTTAGCCAGTGGGCCCTCAGGCCTTCTCCTACCTGCCCCAAGAGCTGGCCCTAGGCCACACACACACACACACACACACACACACACACACACCCCTGGTCCAGAACAGTGAGAGCGAAGTTAGCCAGCGGGCCCTCAGGCCTTCTCCTACCTGCCCCAAGAGCTGGCCCTAGGCCACACACACACACAC
Source organism: Sorex fumeus (assembly GCF_029834395.1). Classification (NCBI taxonomy): domain Eukaryota; kingdom Metazoa; phylum Chordata; class Mammalia; order Eulipotyphla; family Soricidae; genus Sorex; species Sorex fumeus. The sequence goes on along the minus strand of NW_026606105.1, from coordinate 7,285,350 downwards.
ACACACACACACACACACATACACACACACCCCTGGTCCAGAACAGTGAGAGCGAAGTTAGCCAGTGGGCCCACAGGCCTTCTCCTACCTGCCCCAAGAGCTGGCCCTAGGACACACACACACACACACACACACACACACACACACACACACACACACACACACACCCCTCCACCAAGGCCTGCTCTGGCCACCAGGAGAGCACTAGCAGAGGGAGCTGCTGAGAATAGGCCTTGGGCCCGGTGCTCCTGCCTGCTCACACCTGGCTGCCTGCTGACTGAGTGTGGACGGGAGGTGCCTGTCCTTGGTCTTTTCTTATGGCGGTGTCAGAGATCTGTCCAGGGATGTCCCAGAAGGGGCCAGGTCCCATTTGTCCTTCCCAGCAGCATCCCTGCTCCGGGCCCTGCACCTCTGAGAGTTCCCTCTGCTGTCCTTGGATAACCTCTAGTCTCGGCCAAGCTCTCCTTTCTTATTTATTTATTTATTTATTTATTTGCTTTTTGGGTCACTCCCAGCGATGCACAGAGGTTACTCCTGGCTCTGCACTCAGGAATTACCCCTGGCGGTGCTCAGGGGACCATATGGGATGCTGGGAATCGAACCCGGGTCGGCCGCGTGCAAGGCAAACGCCCTACCTATTCTGCTATCACTCCAGCCCCCGACTTTTTTGATTTTTGGACCACACCCGGAGATGCTCAGGGGTTCCTCTTGACTCTGCACTCAGGAATTACTCCTGGCGGTGCTCGGAGACCATAAGGAATGGCAGGGATGGAGCCTGGGGCGGCCGTGTACAAGGCAAACGCCCAGCCTGCTGTCCTATTGCTCCACACCCAGCTCCCCTTTCTTTCTGCTCCCCTTTTCCTTCCTTTTTTTTTTTTTTTTTTGCTTTCTGGGTCACACCCGGCGATGCACAGGGGTTACTCCTGCCTCCGCACTCAGGAATTACTCTTGGCATTGCTCGGGGGACCATATGGGATGCTGGGAATCGAACCCGGGTCGGCCACGTGCAAGGCAAATGCCCTATCTGCTCTGCTATCGCTCCAGCCCCAACCCCTTTTCCTTTCAAGGTGCTTAGACAAGAGGGTCAGGGAGTCCCAAGATAGAAGTCCTGGGTTGACCCACAGCCCCGCCCGGCCAGGCACTCGACCTGCAGGTGACCAGCCCCAGTCTGGCACCACATTTGGCTCCCAGAGCATAGCCAGGGCTCACGCCTGGGCACAGAGTCAGGAATAGCCCCTAAGCCACGCTGGGTGTGGCCCCCAAACAGAAACCAATTCTAAACCCCAACCAACCAAACCAAAGCAAACAGGTTTCGAGGGGGCTGCTGAGTGCTAGTTCTCTAAAATGCTGTTTGGGGTCCTCGGCCTTCTGGCATGGGGTTTGGGGCCTCCTGACTTCCAGGTCGCCACTTCCAGCTCTGTTCCCCTGTCCTGTTCACGGCTCTGCAGTGCCCTCCCCCCCAGCTGGCTACCTGAGCCTGTCGGCGATGAAGATGACCCTCCGCTCCAGGAGCAGCGAGGCGAAGACGCAGAGCAGGTGGCGGACGCTGAGGGAGGAGAAGAGGGACTCGAAGTCCACGTGCTCCAGCCGGGAGTCCAGGGGCCGGCACAGCTCGATCACCTGCGGGCCCGGGAGCAGTGAGGTGGGGTACCAGCCCCTCATCCAGGCCCTTGGTAGGTGAGAGGGGAGAGGAAAGGGAACCGAGAGGCTCCGGGGACAGAAAGGAGCGGGCAGAGGGCTGGAGTGATAGCACAGCGGGTAGGGCGTTTGCCTTGCAAGCGGCCAACCTGACTGACCCGAGTTCGATTCCTCCACCCCTCTCGGAGAGCCCAGCAAGCTACCGAGAGTATCCCGCCCACACGGCAAAGCCTGGCAAGCTCCCCATGACGTATTGGATATGCCAAACACAGTAACAACCAAGTCTCACAATGGAGACGTTACTGGGCCCGCTCGAGCAAATCGATGAACAACAGGACAGTGAGGGTGATTGTCTGAGATGTTTTTATCCTTCCTTCCTCCCTTTCATCTTTCATTCCTTTATAATCGAAACCCAAGCACAAACATTTGTACGTCTACAACTGTTGCTCATGGTGTTTCACTAATAAAAATAAATAAATAAATAAATAAAAGGAGCAGGCAGGACTGGCTGGGGGACACGGGGACACTGTGCTTTGCACGCAGCCCGGCTGGGGTGTGAGAGGGCACTGAAGTGGCAGCCCGGTCCACATGGCCAGGAGCGCTCCTTGGCGCGGGCGACTCTGCCCAGGGGCACCTGGAGTAGGGGACACAGTCCGGGCCTTGGAGTGACACAGGACAGGGCCTCTGCCTCTGCCTCCTGCCTCGCCCGCTACTCCTCAGTACTCGAGGGAACGTTCTTGAATCTACCCACCTGACTGCTCGGGTGCACGGGTCTGCCTTGACACTTTCCCTTGCGTGCGTATGTGCACGCGTGTGTGTCTGTGCGTACGTACCCGTATATGTGTGGGCGTGCGTGTATGTATGCCTGTGTGTGCATATGTGCACACGTGTGCGTGTGCCTGCGTGTGCATGTGTGTGCCTGCATACGGGCACGTGTGTGCGTGTACATGCTTGTGTGTGTGTGCCTGCATATGTGCGCGCAGGCATGTGTGTACTGCCAGGGATGGAATCACGAGGCGTACAGAGCCAGACTCCCTCTCCTCAGCCCCACGTTCCTCTCTCTGAGTCTCCATCAGTATCTGGATGAACTCACAGGGGCTTCACGCTCAGGCCCTGTGGCTTACCTATGTGCTGGGGCTCTCTCAGGCACTGCCCAGGGCCAGTGAGGTTTAGGACTGCCCTGCATCAGCCGCTGCCTCCACTCACCTGCAGCCCCCCTCAGTGTCCCACAGAGCCGCTTGCCCCTTAGAAGGCAGCGTGGGTTGCACCTGATGGCCCCAGAGCCACTGGAGGGGACAGGAAACACATTCCTTGAGCGGAAGCGCAGTACAGCGGGAAGGGTGCTTGCCTCACTCATGGCTGACCCAGGTACGATCCCAGGAACATCCTTTGGTCCCCCAAGCCCCATCAGGAGTCATCCTGAGCCCTGAACTCTGCCTTATGTGTGCCCCCCCCCACACACACACCCTCCTCCCGAAGAAAGAAACACTTTCCTTCTTCTGACTCCACCCACCCGCCTGGCCAGGAAAGGGGATGCTTCCCAGTCCCGGATGAAGCCCTGGCATCTTTTCTGTCCTAAAAAGAACCTGTTTCACCTGACAGGGAGAAACAATACACACCAGCCATGAAAGTAGGTTCAGACATAGCGGAAGAAGGTTCTGGGGTGGCGGAGAAGCCGAGAGAGCCCAGTGCTGGCCCTGACTGTCCAGGTCAGCCACAGGCCACGCAGTAGAGGGGAGCCAGGGCCCAGGTCTGGTGCTGGATCCTGGGTGGGCTACACTGGGCTTAGAGGGCATTTCTGAGGTCTGAGGAAGGGACATCATGGGGTGAGGACCCACGGGGAGTCAGTCCGCAGGACGCCGGGATGCAGTCGAGGGGTTCCCCCAAGTCCTGTCTTGGAGAAACAGGCCGGGGCTCACCTCATTCCCAGAACCGGGGAGGAAGTTCTTGACCACGATGGTCTTGCCCAGGGCTGGGAACGGGGCTTCCACAACGCTCCTCATGAGGGGCTGCACCAGCGCGGGAGAGATGCCTCGTCGCTTCTCCACCTCATCCAGGATCTGCAGGGAGGAGCAGAGAAGCAGCAATGGGGAAGGCGGCGTCTCCGCTGGGAGCAGCCTGGGGAAGCCACGCTGCCCGCAGTGGATGCCCTCTCGCCCACTCCCTCTGCCCTGTGCTCTGCAGTTCCTGGTTTCCCTGTGAGGTAGGCAGGTAGACAGGGAAAGGCCCTCGGCAATAAAACTTAGGTCAATAGAACTTCTGGGAGGAAAATCCTAAGACCCTGCTGGGTCTGGCAGTGGGATTTATGGGACTGATCATGCATGCAAGCACGTTCTCAGTGGGAACAACTGGGCCGCAGTGGGACTCTGGGGTTGGTGGTAAAAAAAGAAAAACAAACAGGGGGCTGGAGCAATAGCACAGCGGGTAGGGCGTTTGCCTTGCATCCGGCTGATCTGGGTTCAACTCTCAGCATCCCATATGGTCCCCTGAGCACCGCCAGGGGTAATTCCTGAGTGCATGAGCCAGGAGTAAACCCTGTGTATCGTGGGGTGTGACCCAAAAAGTAAGTAAAGTAAAAGTAAGTAAAGGCCCTCCCACTGATCATCAATTTGCTCGAGTGGGCCCAGTAACGTCTCCATTGGAGACTTTGTTGTTACTGTGTCTGGCATATCGAATACTCTCGGTAGCTTGCTGGGCTCTCCGAGAGGGGCGGAGGAATCGAACTCGGGTTGGCCATGTTGGCTGCGTGCAAGGCAGACGCCCTACCCGCTGTGCTATCGCTCCAGCCCTACCCAAAAAAGCAAAAAAAAAAAAAGAAAAGAAAACAAACAGGTATTGTAATGGTTTGGTGCTCTCTGAGGGCCAGTAAAATATGACTGGGTGTGAAGGTTCATGTGTGACCTTCTCTGGGGGACTCCCAGCCAGGAGGTGCAAACCCAAACCAGGAGACCATTTACATCCATTTTTCTTTTTTCTTTTTTTTTGGTTTTTGGGTCACACCCAGCAATGCACAGGAGTTACTCCTGGTTCATGCACTCAGGAATTACTCCTGGCGGTGCTCAGGGGACCATATGGGATGCTGGGAATCGAACCTAGGTCAGCTGCATGCAAGACAAACGCCCTACCCGCTGTGCTATTGCTCCAGCCCCCACTTACATCCATTTCAATGGCGAGAATGGAAAGACAGCCAGCTAGGAATGTGGGTGCTGTCTGACACCACTGGTGGGAATGTAAAATTATGAAGCGTCTTGGAGAAAACCCTCAAATTATTTTGTTTGGTTGGTTTTGGTTTTGGACCACACCTCGCAGCGCTCACGGCTTACTCCTATGGGATCACTCCAAGAGGGGAGGGGGACTCAGGGAACCATATGGGGTGCTGGGGCTCCATCCTGGAATGGCTACATGCAAGGAGAATGCCTTACACCTGCTATACTATCTCTCTGGACCTTCCTCAAGCTGTTTCGGTGAATCTGAGGCAATTCCTCAAAAGGTTAAAGGCAGATAACCACAAGATACTCTTTTTTTTTTGTTTGTTTGTTTCATTTTTTTTATTACAGTTGTAGATTTACAATTATTTGTGCTTGGGTTTCGATTATACAATGATCAGATACCCATCCCTCCACCAGTGCCCATTTTCCACCACCATGGATAACATCCCCCCACCCCCATCCCCCCATCCCCCCGCCTCTGTGGCAGTGCAATCCCCTGTGTTCTCTCTCTCCTTTTCCACAAGATACTCTTAAGATAATAACCCATGCTATTACCTAAATAAAAACTCGTGTGCATTTGGGGCTGGAGCGACAGTACAGCAGGGAGGGCGTTTGCCTTGCACGCAGCCAACCCAGGTTCAATCTCTGGCATCCCATGGTCCCAGAGCACTGCCAGGAGTAACTCCTGAGTGCAGAGCCAGGGATAACCCCTGAGCAACACAGGTTATGAACCAAAAATTAAACCAAAACGTGTCATAGCAGTGTTGGTGATAATCGCCCTGAGGTGCACACACCTACCTGCCAGCTGTTAGCAAAATGTGATGAGTATGTAAGGAAAATAGTTTAGTCATGAAGGAAATCAATGAGCACATGCTAAACTGTGCATGGACTCTGAGGTCACCGAGGGAAGGAAGGAGGTCACGGACAGGGCTATGCTCTCCTTGGATCAGCCCAGTATAGATAGTCTCTGAGAAGAAAGCAGGGCAAAGGGTTTTCAGGACCCGGGAGTACTCCTGAGCACTGCGGGGCTTCTAGTTGGGGCAGTGAAAATACCCTAAAACTCGTGATGGTGATTGGACAACTCTGCGTCTACGCCCACAGCCAGGGTTTTAGATTGTATATGGCTGGACTGTATGGTCCTGGGTTTTATCTCACTAAATCTGTACATTAGAAGTCAGGAGCGGTGGTGGGGTAGGGGGGGCGCAGAGGGATACTGCAGCAGGAAAGACATTTGCTTTGCACTTGGTCAACCTGGATTTGATCCCCGGAAACACAGATGGTCCCCTGAGGACTGCCAAGAGTGATCCCTGAGCGTAGAGTCATAGTAAGCCCTCAGCACTGCTGGGTGTGCACCACACACACACACACACACACACACACACACACACACACACGTGGCTTGGCTGGAGAGATGGCCCAGTGGACCGGAGCTCGTGCTCTGCAGACAGGAGGCCGGGGTTCCGTCCCCAGCACAGCATCACCTTGAGTCTGGCTGGGGCCAGCCCTGAGTGCAGAGTCACCCCTGGACACCACAGCTGTGGCCTAAAAACAACAATCAACCCATCGCCCTGGTCCCTCAAACAAAAATATTAAAATATAACATCCCGGGGCTGGAGTGATAGCACAGCGGTAGGGCGTTAGCCTTGCACGTGGCCAACCCGGGTTTGATTCCCAGCAACCCATATGGTCCCCCGAACACCGCCAGGAGTGGTTCCTGAGTGCAGAGCCAGGAGTAACCCCTGTGTGTTGCCGGGTGTGACCCAAAAAGCAAAAATAATAATAATAACAATAATAAAATAAAATACAACATCCCCCCCTGAATTAAAATGCAAGTCAAAGGGTTTATTTTTTCAAGTAATTCATCCAGTCTATTTTTTATTTGGGGGGAGAACCAGTAAGTTGCGCAATTTAAAATACTTTGCGGGACTGGAGCAATAGCACAGCGGGTAGGATGTTTGCCTTGCATGTGGCCGACCCGGGTTTGATTCCCAGCATCCCTTAAGGTCCCCCAAGCACCACCAGGAGTAATTCCTGAGTGCAGAGCTAGGAGTAACCCCTGAGCATCACTGGGTGTGACCCCCCCCAAAAAGCAATATAAATAAATAAATAATAATAAAAATAAAATAAAATACTTTGCATGCCAGAGCCCGCAGTGGTTCTGAGAGCACGGGGAAAGGGGGTGTCTGGGCTCACCCCACCCTCCACATTCGCTTTCCTGGAGTCTGCGTGCTCACCTTGGAGAAGAGGCTGAAGCAGCCCAGGCGGCTGACGATGCAGTAAACTTCAGGGAGGCGCTTGCCTTTGCCGCCAGGCTGTTTGGAAGGAAACACGAGGTGAGCAATCGCATTAGCAGAAAAGCTTCCTGAAGGTCTCTGTGTGGCCACCCCGTGCCTGGTGCTCCCCTGCACCCTGACCTTACAAACCCACTCAGGCGGGGAGTCCAATGCCCCACGGACAGAGGCAGAACACTTCCAGTCACAGGACATCAACGCGTTTGGTTCTTCTGATGGGACCAAAGCAAGGGAAGTGTGGTGTGTGCAGCAGGGGCTCGATATGGCCTTTGAATCAAGAAGGAAGGTGGCTGAGGTCACTGAGTTCTCTAAGACTGGGAGGCCACACACTCATTATAATAACTCCAAGTGAGAGCGCAGATGCTGCCCGAGCCCATGTATTGCTTGCGCCCACGTGGCCGTGCACATGTGGTGCCTGAGCACATGTGTCGCCTGCATCTCCCCTCTTGAGATGTGGACTTTCGTGCTTTCCTGTCTAATGCTGGGATGTGTGTAGGGGCTCTCTCCGCCCTTAGAGAAGCCCGCATTCTCTTTTGAGTGCATTACTCTCCACTCTCTCGCTCTCCTTCCCTTCAAAACCTCCAAATAAAAACTGTAATTTAAAAAAAATTCCAAGTGAGAGATCACTTCTGAAACTCCTTTTTTCAGTAACTCACTTTTAAGTTCACTGCGTGTCACTGCGGTGGGGAAAGTGAGACTTCTTTCAAACCCCTCCATTCTTCAAAGTCTCAACCGAAATGACCCACTGTCTCAGTGACTCTTCATCCTTATTTATTTTTTGTTTTTTGGGTCACACCCAGCGATGCACAGGGGTTACTCCTGGCTCTGCACTCAGGAGTTACTCCTAGCAGTGCTCAGGGACCATATGGGATCCTGGGAATCGAACCTGGGTCGGCCACGTGCAAGGCAAACGCCCTACCCGCTGTGCTATCACTCCAGCCCCTTCATCCTCTTTTAAATTCACCGATTAATTCAGCATCTACCATGTCCTGTTCTGTGCCTGTGTGTGGAATCCCTCCGGCCAGTGTTTGAGACCAGGATGCTCTGAGTGGGATATGGTCTGTCGCTACTAGAGGTGTTGCAAAGAAGGGACTTAGGAAGCTGAGCCGCAAGAGTGTCACTGTGGTCACTTTGGGGAATATGTTCCTGGCTTGGATAGGTGATTTTCGGACAGGGACTCGCTCGCCCACCATTAGAGGTCACTGCGAATGGTTTTGTATACTGGGGCCTGTGCCCTGGGTTTGTCAGAAGTTCAAGGCTGCAGGACATGAAGGGAGAGTACATGGTGGGTGCTTCCTCATTTCTTTTTTTTTTAAAAAAGTGAATCACTGTGAGTTCAAGCATTACAAAGCTGCACATGATTGGGTTTCAGTCATACGATGTGCCAACGCCCATCTGTCCACCCGTGTAATTTCCCAGCACCAATGTCCCCAGTCTCTGTCCCCCACCCCCACCCCAACTCCATGGCGGGTGTTTTCTTTTCCGAAGGAGACAGTGGGGTTATTCCCTCCAGCCTTCCCTTATGGTTATCACTCCCGATTAACCTGCTCCTTCCCTTGACCCCTCTGTGGCCGTGGCGAGCAGGGTGGGCAGCCCGGCTGGCCGTGCAAGGGGCGTGGTGTACTCACCAGCAGTCTCCGGCAGTACCCGAACCGTCTGCTCCCATCCTCGCCGGTCAAGACAAATGAGAAGGTTTCACTGCGGCAGGGAAAGTGAGACGTGTCAGAGCAACGCAGAAGTGCGGGACCCTGGCTGCTCTCACCCAGCAGCCTCGGCCGGCCCGGTGTTGGGACCCTGACAACCCCCAGTCTACACTGGGGAGGGGTATCTCTGAAGTTACTGTGTCCAAGGGAGGAGTGAGAAACTACCTCCTCCTTGAAGCACGGAATGCACCATTGATGGGCATGTATTTGGGAGCTGCCTCTGTAGTGGGGGGTCGGGGGGCACTTCCTGTGCCCGTCGCTGCTGGGGCCCCCCTAGGGTGCGTGGCTTGGACTGTCCTCGACACGTGGACGTGACACTGCAGTTCGTGTCAATAAAACCACATTCGAGTGTGAGCCACTTGTGGTACACACTGGCATCAAAGTATCCAAGATGGCTGGGCTAAATTCAGAGAATAACATGTCCCCCAAACTGGGAGAGGACCCAGTCCGCTGGGCTGTCCGGGCTTAAACCTGCGTGATGGGAACAGTGGACGTGCACCCTAATCTGAGAAGCGGCTGGACAGGCTACTGAAGTTTCTGGGGCATCATGTCAGACCAGGGGTGGGCAATGTTCCTCACTTTTCCTTGACTGTGTTTTTTTGTTTGTTTTTTCTTTTTGGGTCATACTTGGCAATGCTCAGGGTTACTCCTGGTTCTGCACTCAGGAATTATTCCTGGTGGTGCTCAGGGAAACATATTGGGTGCCGGGGATCAAACTCTGGTCAGCAGCATGCAAGGCAAATGCCCTACATGCTGTACTACGGCTTTGGCCCATTTTTCCTTGACTCTGGATTACCGCCCTGCCCTGAGGAAGGCTCTGGAAGCAGAAACACCCCAGGCTGCTAGGGGAACTGATTCTCCAGGGAAGCCTGAAACCCACCAGCAGAGGCCAACACTCAGGGACTATTCCTGGCTCTGCACTCAGGAATTACTCCTGGGAGTGTGCTGGGGACCACATGGGATGCCGGGGATCTGACCTGGGTCGACCACGTACAAGGCAAGTGACTTCCCTGCTGCACCATCTCTGCGGCCCCGGGTGAGTCTGGGGTCTGCCAACTCCTCCCGCATCTTTAATTCCTGGGAAAGAGGAGCCCAGACCTGGTGAACTGCTCGACGGGGGCCCAGTCCTTGGCGTCGGGGAAGCAGAACTGCGGGATGGCCTTCAGCTGGTCCTCGGCCTCTTTCAGGAACTTGAACGACCTTTCCAACTGCAGGGAGAAGGGTTAGAAAAGGTTCCGGAACAAGCCCCAAGACAAGAGAGTGAGGGGGATGCTTGGCAAGATGCCAGGTCCCCCTTGTCCGCTGTGACAGGCCCTTCATCGTCCTCCCTTTGAAGTTCCCCATTCAGTCTGGGAGGCGGGGCTTCCTTTCCTGGGGTTCCCAGTGACAGTCTTGGCTTTGCTTTGATCTGGAGGTGCCGAGAAGGTCTCACACACGCAGGACAATCAGCTCTCCCGCTAAGTCACATCCCTTGCCCCCAAACAGACTTCTTCCTCATGGGTGCAGGAGGGCCAGGCCGCCGGGCTCTGTGCTCAGGGATCACTTCTGCTGATGCAAGGTTGGAGTCCTCCCGGCCGTAACTTCTCTCCTGCCCCCAAAGCTGTAACTGGCTGTGATCAAGGTTGTTTCTGCATTTTGTTTTTTTGAGGGAGCAAAGGACTTACTCCCAGAGGGCTCAAGGCACCATAATGAGATGCCAGGGAATGAACACGGGCCGGCAGCATGCAAGGCAAACACCCTACCCACCGTGCAGTGGCGTCAGCCTGCATCAATTCACTGTAAAAGCCACTGTACCTGCCCGGCCCCCACCAGTCCAACAGGGTAAACTCTGGAGGGAAAATAGGGGCTTTCGAGACCCCCACCATCTGGGCGAGAACCAGTGGACTCAAGAAGGAAATTTTACAGAAACTCTTCCAAAGAGGAGACTCATGGATCTGCATGATCACACCTCAACTCTGACCTCTGAACCTCTCAGCCCCCCAGCTAGGCAAACGCTTCTTAGAGCACATATGTAACTACATTCGGAGAGTCTGACCATCTGCATTGATTTTGGTTTGGGACCACAGTCTGTGCTGTTCCAAGGTCGTTCCCGATGTGCCTAGGACCGAGGGGTGCCAGGCCTGGAATAGGGGCGTCTCCCATGCACAGGTTTTGCTCCTCTGTCTCTCCAGCTGCAGCCTCTTATGGTAAGTGATTTGTCCTTGATCACACAGCAAGTGTGGGAACCGGTTAGGAAAGCGAATGACCTGGAGGTCCTCACCAGTGACCAACCCCTAGCTCTGTGCTCTGGAGTCGTTTGTGAAAGTGCTCAGGGGACCATATGGCAGCAGGGACTGGAAGTTCGCATGCTCTCTCTCAGTTCACTGAGTTATCTCTCTGACCCTGCAACAACTCCCCAAATCCTGGTACAACCTAGCTCTCTGACCCATCATTCCCTGACCCCCTCCCCGCAAAAAAAGATAACTGTGTGCTTTCAAGGATGTTAATGGCTCAGACAGGTGATCTTTCACATGTGAAGCTCGGTGAAAGTGACTTGTGGAGTGAGTGGGGAGTAAGAGCTAGAAAGGAGGCTGGAGACATTGTGAGGGGGGGATTTGCCTTGCAAGCAGCAGACCCGGGTTCAGGACCCCTGGCATCCCAGAGGGTCCTCTGAGCACTGCCAGGAGTGAGTCCTGAATGCAGAGTCAGTGCAGACCAGAAACAAAAACAAAAACAACCAAAAGAGCTAGAAAGGAGAAAGAAGAAAGTTCCCTCTGAGACTGTGTGTGTGTGTGTGTGTGTGTGTGTGAGAGAGAGAGAGAGAGAGAGAGACAGAGAGAGAGAGAGAGAGAGAGACAGACAGACAGACAGAGAGAGACAGACAGATGGACTGAGACAGAGAGAGGGGCCAGGAGGCAGGAAACAGCCTGATGCAAAGCAGCACCGTCAGCAACAGTGGAGAGCTGGAAGCTGCTTTGGTGGGCTGGCGGCACCCCCAGGACAGAGCGCTGGGACCACCAACAGGCTGCTTCAGAATTCGCAGCAAATATCTGTATATAATGACAGGCTTATACAGCATGGGCACGAGGCTGGAGCGACAGAACAGCAGGGAGGGTGCTTGCCTTGCATGTGGCCGACCCCGGTTCAATCCCTGCCCCACTAGGAATAATTGCTGAGCACAGAGCTGGGAGAAAACCCTGAGCACAGCTGGGTGTAGCCAAAATACCCAATATATATATTAAAAAAAAATGGGGGGGGGCCCAGGGGTCACACCCAGCAATGCTCAGGGGTGACTCCTGACTCTACACTCAGGAATTACTCCTGGAGGTGTGCTCGAGGGACCATATGGGATGTTGGGGATCTAACCCAGGTCAGCTGCATGCAAGGCAAACGCCCTATGTGCTGTACTATCACTTTGGCCCCAAACAATTATTTTTAAAAAGCCCATAAGGTGAAAGTATGCAATGGACGGTGCCAGTTCCCTCAGGAAATCATGCCGCAGGGAAAGACCGCAGTGGACCCCGAGAAGCTAAGGCTCTGTGGGGCTCTGTGGAGTAGGTCTCGGGGTGCCGGGCTCAGTCCCTTCTCAGCAGACAGGAGGCGTGGTGCCAGCTGCACATACGCTTTGGGGAGACAGGGAGGAGGAGGCCCAGCCTACCTTGAGAGGGAACTGCTGGGTGAGCTCGGGCACGTAGGCGGCCCCTGCCTGCTTCCGGTGCAGTGACACCACCACGAAGTACTCTAGGAGCCGCCTTTCCCGGAATTCGGCGAGCTCGCGGTCCAGGGCCGGCAGCCGGGGCGCCTGCTTCAAGCGTGACTTCACCTTCACCAAGCGACGGCTGTGAGCTGGGGAGACAGGGGTGGGGACGCGGGGCCCAAGAGGTCAGCAGGGCAACACGGCACGGCCCAGACCGTGCCCAGCTCCCACTGCGGTGCCCCGGCATGGCTGTGATGCTCTTGGGGGCACCACGCCCTGAGACGGGACAGCACTGGCCAGGCTGCAAGGCAGGGTGGGATGCCGGGACCCGGGGCCTCTGCTCAGGCACAAATGGGGCATCCTTGTCTCTGTGTCTCTGACTGGTACCTCTGTCCATCTCTTCCTCCTGGTCGGGATGTAAACATCCCTGACACCCCCCCCCCCCCGACTGCTGACAGTGCCACCTTCCCGCCTGGGTGGGGGCAGAGGAGGTCAGGGGCACCAAAGGAAGTGCCACTGAGGAACTGGCCGGACACTGCGCTCTCCTGGCTTCTCTCTGAGGCCCAAGGAAGGGCAGAAAGCTCCAGAAACCCTCAGCCCAGCTTCCTAAATTTTGAGCCCCAGGGGCTGGCCAAGGGTTTGAGCTAGAAGTGCCCAGCTGTCTCCACGGTTGTCAGGCATTTTTGTCAGGGGGAAGATGAGGGAAAGGAGGTTTGTTCATAGCAGTGCTCAGGGGCACTGCTCTGCACTCAGGAGTCATTCCTGGCTGGGCCCAGGGACCACATGGGATGCCGAGCCTCGAGCCTGGGCTGGCTGCATGCAAGGCAAGAGCCTCGCCAGTGGTACTATCACTCCAGCCCCATCGTCCGGCATTGGTGAATGTCCCCCCCGGACATCACAGAAAGGCCTGGGTGCAGGTCGCCCCTGCAGAGGGCTGATGGAGCAGGGCCGTGCTTCCGACACACAGGTGCTCTCCCCATGCTGGCACCGGCTCTCGGGGCCCCTGCACGCAGACACGCTGCCCCTCACCTCTCAGCTTCTCCTCCGTGTCGCTGTCAGACTCACTGTTCTCATCCGTCACTAGAGAAATGAAGAAACAGACACAAGGGGAAGGGAATTGCAGCGATGAGTTCTTGGAAGGCCCCTCGGAGGCAGCGGGCGGGGCGGAGGGAGCGGTTTCACGTGGCCTGTTTATTTTTTCTTTTTCTTTCTTTCTTTCTTCTTCTTTTTTTTTTTTTTTTTTTTTTTTTGCTTTTTTGGATCGTACCCAGCGATGCTCAGGGGTTACTCCTGGCTCTGCACTCAGGAATTAGTCCTGGCATTGCTCGGGGGACCATATGGGATGCTGGGAATCAAACCCGGGTAGGCCACCATTTGGGATGCTGGGAATCGAACCTGGGTTGGCCATGTGCAAGGCAAATGCCCTCCCTGCTGTGCTTATTACTCCAGGCCCTCTCGAGGTCTGTTTCAACAGACACCACATCTGCTTCCAGCCCACCATGCTCCCACGCTCATCTGGGTCTCAACTAGCACCCCGAAGTAACGGAGAAGGCCCTGGCGCCCTCTCTGCGTGCCAGGCTTGCTGGTCCCTCGGAAGCCAGCGCACGCAGCCCCAGACAGAGACTCTCCACTGCCGACCCCCAGCTCCCAAGGGTGGGACTCCTGAGTACCCATCAGGCACCATCACACCCTTTGCCTTGGAGGCCCATCCCAGGCCCCGGGGAAGTCATTCCAGGAAGAGCCGAGTTTGGGCCGAGAGGGCAGCCCAGGGCGGGCGTCTACCTTTTCCTGAGTTGCTCTCCGTGGACTGGGACAGCCTCTTCACCCGTTTCTTGCCTCTCCGAGCCTCGTAGATGGCGTTGATGCGTGACACCAGCTGCCAGACATGGGGGTGGGGGAGGAAACGGTCAGAGGCAGGCAGGCTACGGCAGCCCAGGGACTCTGCCCACTGGCCCAAGGGCATCTCTCAATCCTTCTTTGGGGGATGCCAGCCACCACCGCACTCCCCCCTCCAGGCCTGGGCTGAGCTGTACAGCTGTGCCAAGGCGCCCAGCGAGGATCCAGGGGGATGCTGGCTCACTGGCTTGAGGTCTAGCTGGGGCTCCTCAAAAGCAGGTTTGGAAGGTGCTTTAACCCCCAAGACAAAATAATGAAGACACTAAAAGTAAGATCCACATTCCAGACAAGGCCCGGGGGGGGGGGGGGGAAGCAGAGTGCAGGGTGGGGGTTGAGAATGGGGTAGGGGGGGTCAGGGTGTGAGGGTGGAGTCAGCTGTGTTGTTGAGCTTCCACAAACATTTTCAGTTTCGGTTAGTTTGTTTCTTTGGGGGCCATACCCAGCAGTGCTCAGGGGTTACTCCTGGCTCTGTGCTCAGGGATCACTTCTGGTAGGGCGTGGGAGACCGTACGGGATGCTGGGGGTTGAACCCGGGCTGGCTGTGTGCAAGGCAAGTGCCCTCCCCACTGTAGGCTCCGGCCCCACTTTTTCAGCTCTCCCGTGCTGGTGGGATCGGGCAGGGGAAGTGTACGTGGGGTGCTGGAACACCCGGCCCCCACCTCTGCCTGCAGCCTGCTCCCACTCCCAGCCAGAGAGCAGGTCTGTCAGGAAGGGGGGGATGGGTTTACTCTCAGCGGCTCCTGGGGCCAGGTGGGGCCCTGTGCCCAGGCTTGGCAGACACCCTTCTGCCTTGTCTTCTGCACAGGCTCTCAGGGGAGACCCAGTCCTACCCACGCTGGTCCTGAGAGGTCCTCACCACCCCATCACCCATGGGGCAGGTGCTTAGATTTCCTTAGCACTGCACTGTGCACTGTCCTCCCGTTGTTCATTGATTTGCTCGAGCGGGCCCAGTAACATCTCCATTGAGAGACTTGTTGTTACTGTGTTTGGCATATTGAGTACATCATGGGTAGCTTGCCAGGCTCTGCCGTGCGGGCGAGATACTCTCGGTAGCTTACTGGGCTCTCCGAGAGGGGCAGAGGAATCGAACCCGGGTCGTTTGGGTTGACTGCGTGCAAGGCAAACACCCTACCGCTGTGCTATCGCCCCAGCCCCTAGATTTCCTCAAGAACCAGCGTCTCAGAGCTGGAGTGACAGCACAGCAGTAAGGCATTTATTTGCCTTGCACGCGGCCGACCTGGGTTCAATCCCCAGCATCCCATAAGGTCCCCCAAGCACCACCAGGAGTGATTCCTGAGTGCAGAGTCAAGAGCAACTCCTGAGCATCGCCAGGTGTGAGCCAGAAACAAAAGAAAAAAGACAAAGGACCAGCATCTCGGGACAGGGCAATATGACAGACTCTGGCTTGTCCCCTGGCACCACCCAGCCCTCTCAGCCCCCGATTCTTGGATTCTCACGTTCAAGTGAAGACGGCTATAGGAGTGGGGGCTGGGAGAAGGGCTAAGGAAGGGCCAGGTGCTGGGAGGGGGCCCTGGGCCCCCTAAACACCACTTGAGAAACCCACCTCAAACATCAGCAGTGCAGGGGTGTGGCTCCGAGCTGGAACGTGTGTTTTGTATGCAGGCGGCCTGCATCCAAGCTCCTGAGCACAGCTGGAAGTGACAGCCCCTTCCCCCATACACACACAGATCTTGCCAGATGTGGCCCCCAAACAAAGGTCAACAGAAGAATCAGCATCCCTGGCAGCCCAGACCCTAGGCAGGCATATACCCCCTGGGGAGCCCATAGCCCCCCTGGCAGGCCCTGCTGGCTCCCTCATACTCCCTATACTTCATTGATTTCCCACATGTTCACTTTTTTTTTTAACTTTTGCTTTAATCGAATTGCTGTGAATCACAATGTTACAAAGATATTTATGATTGTTCAGTAATCATCAGGGAGATGCAGATCAAAACAACAATGAGATATCATCTCACACCACAGAGACTGGCCCACATCCAAAAGAACAAAAGCAACTGGTGTTGGTGTGGATATGGCGAGAAAGAGATCACTGCTGATGGGAATGCCGACTGGTTCAGCCCTTTTGGAAAACAGTATGGACGAGTCTCAAAAAATTAGAAATTGAGCTCCCATTTGACCCAGCAATACCACTCCTGGGAATATATCCCAGAGAGGCAAAAAAGTACAGTCAAAATGACATCTGCACTTCTATGTTCATTGCAGCACTGTTTACAATAGCCAGAATCTGGAAAAACCCAAGTGCCCGAGAACAGATGACTGGTTAAAGAAACTTTGGTACACCTACACAATGGAATACTATGCAGCTGTTAAAAGATGAAGTCGGGGCTGGAGCAATAGCACAGCGGGTAGGGCGTTTGCCTTGCACATGGCTGACCCGGGTTTGATTTCCGGCATCCCATATGGTCCCCTGAGCACTGCCAGGGGTAATTCCTGAATGTAGAACCAGGAGTAACCCCTGTGCACCGCCGGGTGTGACCCAAAAAGCAAAAATAAATAAATAAAAATAAAAGATGAAGTAATGAAATTTACATACAAGTGGTACTACATGGAAAGTATCATGCTAAGCGAAATGAGTCAGAAAGAGAGGGAAAGACACAGAAAGACTGCACTCATCTGGGGAATACAAAGTAACAGAATAGGAGACTAACACCCAAGAATAGTCGAGATAAGTACCAGGAGGTTCACTCCATGGCTTGGAAGCCAGCCACACACTCTAGGGGTAAAGGCAGCTCAGATAGAGAAAGGAGCACCAAATAAAGGGTGTTGGGAGGATCCTCCCAGGACGGGAGATGCATGCTGAAAGTAGACTGTAGACCGAACATGATTGCCACTCAATGCCTCTTTTGCAAACCTCACCTCCCAAAAGGAGAGAGAGAACAAAAGGGAATGCCCTGCCACAGAGGCAGGGTGGGGTGGGGGATGGGGAGGTGGGAGGGATACTGGGACTGGTGGTGGTGGAGAATGGGCACTGGTGGAGGGATGGGTACCCAATCATTGTATAACTGAAACCCAAGCACAAAAACTTGTAAGTCTACAGCTGTACCTCATGGTGTTTCACTAATAAAAATTTAAAAAAAAAAAGATATTTATGACTGTGTTTCAGGCACACAATGTTCCAACACCCATCCCTTCACCAATGCCCACCACCACCCTCTGCCAACGTCCCAGTTTCTCGCCTGCCCCCCAGCCTGGGCTGTGGTGGGCCCTTTCGCCCTCCCCCACTCTCCTCGTGTCCCCTTCCCTAACTTATCCCTCTCGCCTCTGCCCCACTGCCGAGCTTCCTAGTGAGACTGTTCTCCTGCGCTTCGTCTCTATTGCCACTGGGCATGCGCTGATTCCTGACGAGGATTCTTTCCATCCCACACAGGAGAGATCATTCTGAGCCTGCTCCTCCTCCTCTGGCTGGTTTCACTCAACATGATACTCTCCAAATCCCTCCACATTGCAGCACACTGCATGGCTTTATCTCTTCTGACGTCTGTGTAGTATTCCATTGTGTAGACGTACCATAGCTTCTCCACCCACTCATCTGTCTGTGGACACTTGGGTTCTTTCCATGCTGTGGCAATTGCACACAGTGCTATGGGGGAACACAGGGTGCAGATGTCCTTTCTGCTTTGTGCTTAGGGGCCCTTTGGCTCTATTCCCAGCAGGGGATTCCTGGGTCAGATGGAAGCTCACCTCCTCATTTCTTGAGGAATGTCCATAGAGACTGTCTCCCAAAAAGGCTGGACCGGTTGACATTCCCACCAGCAATGAATGAGGGTCACTTTCCCCTGCATCCTTGCCAATACTGGTTGTTTTTGATGAGTGCCAGTTTCTGTGGTGTGAGCTGATATCTCATTGCTGTTTTGATTTGCATCTCCCTGATGATTAGTGATGGAGAACACTTTTATCCTTTTTTTTTTTGGGGTCATTAACATTTCTTCTGTGAAGAAGTTCCTGTTCATCTATTAATTTTTTGATAGGGTTGGATGTATTGTTCTTGTAGAGTTCTACCAGTGCTTTATATATGTTGGATATTAACCCTTTGTCAGATGAATGGTTCACACCTGGCGATGACAGGGGTTACTTCTGGCTCTGCCCTCTGGAATTACTCCTGATGGTGCTTGGGGGACCATATGGAATGCTGGGATGAACCCAGGTTAGCCGTGTGCAAAACAAATGCCCTTTCCGCTATACTATCGCGTCAGCCCCCGTAGGGATCACTCCTGGCAGGGCTTGGGGGAACCACATGTGCTCAGCCACCAGCAACACAAGCGCCTCACGCACTGAAACAGACCATCGCTCCAACGAGCTGAGAGTTAAAATATTCGACTCTGGGTTCTGCTGCTGTCTGGGGTCCACATCCGGCTGTGCTCAGGGTTTACTGCTGGTTCTGCTCAGGGGACACTCCTCGCAGGTGTCAGGGAACCATATGGTGTGCCAGAGAGCAAATCAGGGTTGGCTGATTTTAGCCGACAAATAAATTTTTAAAAAAAACTCTGCCGCCGAGAGCCATCCTGGGTATCTCCCGCCTGCTGTGGGGGCTAAGGCACAATGGTCTCCCACATTCTGGTACCCTGCCTGTGAAAGGAGTTGGGGACATGCTTCCCATCAGCACAGGTGCTGCCGTGGGGTTTAGGGAGTCCCAGACCTCTGCCACATGCTGTGTCCGCCCCTCCTCTGACCGCCCAGCGTCCAGTAGGGTCAAGGTGACTTAGTGCCACCTGGACAAAAACGGGGAGCAGGGCTGGCGGTGGGGGAGTCAAACTACCCAAAGCCCCAATGGGCTAACCAGCATCAGAGGGGCCAGCCAGTGACAATGCCCCTTGGTTTTCAGAGACAGCTGAAGGAGACGGGAGTCACTGCCGCTTCCGACCCGCCAGCTGGGCCACACAGTCTTACAGTTATTTGGGCTCCAGGAGCCCCCTGCATCCCACTGGTGGGCTGTGGAGTGAAGAGTCCTGTTCTATACCCTCCTGGGGCGTGTGCCGGGGCAGAGCAGAGCTGGCACCCCTGGGAGATGCAGCAGCTGTGCATTCCAGCAGTCTGGGGCATTAGACAGTGTGGGAAAGATACGGTTGCTTTTTTTTTTTTCTTTTTGGGTCACACCTGGCGATGCTCAGGGGTTCCTCTTGGCTCATGCACTCAGGAATTACTCCTGGCAGTGCTTGGGGGACCGTATGGGATACGGGGAATCGAACCCGGGTTGGCCGTGTGCAAGGCAAATGCCCTACCTGCTGTGCTACTGCTCCAGCCCCGAAAGATATGGTGTGGCCTGTTGGAGACTGGGCCTGGGAAACCCCATCGGAGTCAGGAGTTGGGGCCCAGCTGTTACACGATCCAGTCCAGATAGGGGCTCAGGCCTCAAGGCCTCACCGAGTCCATCGGCCCGGGCCAGGGATGCCCCCTCGGTCAGGCAAGAAGGGGTGAGGGACGGCGCAGGAGAACGGGCCGCAGCCGGCATTACCTTGGGAATCTTTCTCTTCTTCCTGCCGTTCTGAGGGTCTCCGAGGTTAAAGAACGTGTCGTCGGGGCTGCTGGGGGTGGACGGAGGGCTAGTTCTGGAGGGGGACACGGTTCCGTCCCGACTCGGCTTCCGAGTGTCCAGCAGCCTGAAGTTCCTCCTCTCGGAGTTTTGCCGGAAAAAAGCAGGTTTGGCCAACGATGGCTGTGAGAGAGGAGAAGAGCCAGTCAAAGGGCCCAGTGTGGGGGCTGGAGCAATAGCACAGTGAGGAGGGCATTTGCCTTGCCCGTGGCCGACCTGGGTTCGATTCCCAGCATCCCAGATGATCCCTGAGCGCCTCTAGGAGTAATTCCTGAGTGCAGAACCAAAAGTAACTCCTGGCATTACTGGGTGTTACCGAAAAAGAAAAAAAAATACTAGTCCTAATAACAACGATGATGAGACTCATGACGACAAGACACTGACATGACGCAGGGCCAAGAGACAGTACAGTGGGGAGGGCAGTTACTTGTACACGGCCAACCTGCGTTTAATCCCCAGTCCATATGTGATGCCCTGAGTACCACCAAGAGTGACCCCTAAGCACAGAGCTAGGAGTAAGCCCTGAGCACAGCCAGGTGTGGCCCCCCCCAAACCACCAACAAGACAAAAAAGATGGAGTCTTAAAGACATTATAACAATTGTTCTTTGGGAAGAAATCAGTGTTACAGGGAAGTGCTCATGAGAAATATAAATGCAGCCAAGTTACCTATATAATATGACTCAGAATCCAAACATCTATTCAGGGGGAGGGCTCTGAAGCAGTGACCAGAGGGTGGGTGGAGGGCACTGCCTGGGGGCATTCCTGGCAATACTCACCAACCAAGCCTGTGGGGCAGCACCAGGCCCAGAGACTGGAGGGCTGCTCAGAGCCTGCTGTGTGTGGGGTCACCGGGTCACCCCAGTGGAGGTCACTAGTGCTGGGGATTAAACCCAGGTTGGGGTCATGCATGCATGCACCCTAACCTCTATACTCTCTCCAGGCCCCCAAGTACTTTTAAATGTGTACACACACACACACACACACACACACCTACAGAGACAGTATAGAAGGAAATAAGCCCAAAGTTAGCAGTGGCTATGTGCAGAGACAGCAGGGTTGAGATTACGTGAAATTCTGTTGCCTGGGTTCCCCCCCCTCCGCGGTGGGGGCATGGAAGGTAGTGCCCAGTGCCTGCCCCCCACCCCCGCCCCGGTGGTGCTCAGGGGAACATGTGGATGTGGTACAGGGTTAGAATCTGGGCCCCCTACATGCAGAGTGAGCCCACTGAACCATCTCTCAACCTTCTACAGTATTTTCCATTTTGTTTGTTTTGGGTTTGGGGCCATACCCAGCAGTGTTTAGGGCAGTGCACACCTGGCTCTGCTCAGGGATCACTCCTGGGAGGCTCAGGGGGCCATATCGGGTATAGCAGATTGAATCTGGGGTGATCATGTACAAGGCAAATACCTTACCTGTAGTCTTACAGTCTTGTTCCCACAATTTTTAAAAATACATTACACACATACACACACATGTAACAACAATCTATTACAGACAGGGAAATACATCTGAGCCATACAGAAAAAGGGAAGTCCTCAACAATGTATGCAATTCAGTTTCTTCACTATTCTTTTTGTTGTTTCTCTGGAGGCACACCCAGCAGTGCTCAAGGCTTACTCTTGGCTCGGTGCTCAGGAATCACTCTTGGAGGGGCTTGGGGTACCATATGGGGTGCCAGGTATCAAACCTGGGTTGGCCATGTGCAAAGCAAGCACCCTCCCTGCTGTTGTACTTCTCCAGCCTCTCTTCACTATTTTTAATATGTTTTTGGCAATGAAAATTTCAATTTTCAAAGGAGATCTTTTTATTTTTATTTTTTAAAGAAGCAACTTGAAAGCATAATTCTGAGAATTCCACAAACATGAGATCAGCACTTATGCCGGTAGTAGTGGCCTTGGTGGCTGTCCAGTTTTCACTGATTCATCCTCCCAGGTACCTGGTGGCCAGGCGGGCACCGTCCTCCGTCCTCACTCACCAGGAGACGAGGAGGCCAGAGCCACACAGCCAGGATGTGGCTTGGAAAGGCTGGGTTTGTTTTTTTTGTTGGGGAGAGTCACCCCCAGCAATGCTCAGGGGTTACTCCTCACTCTGCACTCAAAAACTACTCCTTGAGGTGCTCAGAGAACTACATGGGATGTGGGGATCGAACCCAGTCGGCCGTGTGCCAAGAAACGCCGTGCTCCCCGCTGCACTCTTGCTCCGGCCTGGCCTGGGCAAGTTGTGTTTCCTGCCACATCCCACACTGCTTGGGGCTAACTCCCGGCCATTTGCTCGGGGGTCGCTTCTGGCATTGCTCAAGGGCTAGAAGCAGTGTGGGGCAGGGGGCCCGGCCTCCCGCATGGGAGCACGTACTCAGAGCACCCCCAAGATTGGAAAGGAGGCCACTGGGCCCGGGCCGGCACATCTGGCCAGTGCTGCCCTCCCATGCTGAGGCTCTGTGATCTCAGATGTGCCAGTGTGAGGAGGCAGGGCGGCTCAGCAGCCTGAGGCTGTCACAGGAGTCACCGTCCCCTCTCCGGGCCACACCCCGGAGTCACCCACGGCTGAGGCTTCTGTGGTATGGAAGTGTGTTCCTCTGGGTCTGTGCGCACGTGATGTGTGACTGTGTCACGTGTGCGACTCCATATCTCTGTGTGAAGCTGTATATGTCTGTGCCTGACATGCGTGTGACTGTGTATGTGTCTCATGTATTTGAACACGAGTCTGTGTGTATCTCCGTGACTTTTTGTGTGTCTGTTGTGTGTGTACATAAACATGACTTTGTGTGTATCTGGTATATGTATGAACTGTCCACATGCCTGGTGTCTCCATGTGTGACTGTATATGAGCCTGATGTGTGTAAGACAGCGCATGTTCCTAACATGCGTGTGACTATGTAGGTATTTGACATAGATGGGTGACTGTACACGTGCCTGAAATATGTAGATGTCTGATATATGTGTATGTGACTGTGTGCATGTGACTGATGTGTGACTGTCATGTGTCTGACGTGTGTGTGACAGTGCATGTGCCTGGCATGTGTATGTGTATGAACATGAGTCTGTGTGTGTCTGATGTGTGTGACTGTGTGTGTTGTGGTGTATGTGTATAACTGTGTATGTGCCTGGTGTGTGTACATATGTGACCGTATGTGCCTGGTATGTGTGTAGGTATCTGACATGTGTGACTGGGCATGTGCCTGACGTGTGTGACGGTGTAAGTATCTAACATATACGTGTGTGACTGTACATGTGCCTGACAGGTGTGAGACACTACATGTTTCTGTCATGCATGTGACTATGTAGGTGTCTGACATGTATGTGTGTGACAGTGCATGTGCTTGACATGTGTGACTGCACGTGCCTGTTATGTGTGTGTGACCGTCACATGTCTGACATGGATGCGTGATGGTACATGTGCCTGGCGTGTGTGCACGCGTGAGTCTCTGGCCCGGCAGCCGCCCCTCTGTGCCCGGCCCTCTGCTCTCATCAGTGACCCTCTGCTAAATGCTCCTGCCATTCTGTGCCTGGTAGAGGAGGACCTGAGGCTTGGCAGTGGTGAGTTCTGGGCCCCAGATGCAGCCAGGATGGGGCAGACAGGGAGTGGGGTGGCTGCAGCTGGCCCAGAACGGGGGCACAAGCCAGGCCCCTCGGTGGGAGGCCAGCCTCTGATGGCCACAGGTCCCGCTGCTCAGCAAAGGACGGTGTGAGCCTGAGCCTGACTGAGAGAGCCGCTTCGGATGCTGCGTGCTGTCTGGATACTGGCCCGTGTCCTCCCGGGCAGGAAGAGGAAGCGGGGGCTGCGGGCTGACCTCTCTGGGGGCCACGGGCAGAGGGTTCTCAGTGCTTCCCTCCCAGTGATCAGTGGAGCAAGGGCAGGCAGTGTGTGAGGCCCTCTTGGGTCTCGGCCAGGCCAGTTCCCTGCAGGAAGTCAGCAGGAGGAATCCCGGGGCCACGGGAAGAGGCTTGCTGGGGAGGTGAGAGCCGTCAATGCACACCGTTCCCGAGGGCGCGCTTTCACCCGAGGAGAAAAGAGAGGGCAGTCGGTGGGGCTCGGACAAGCAGAGACGACAGCTGCGGAGCTGGGCTGGGACAAGGCCCTCTGGGGCCAGGGCTTCACTCTCTTGGGCTGGTGAGGTGCCCCCCGGCCCTCCAAGGCGCCCCCCCCCCCCTGCACGCCCGACCTGGTCTGGAGCCCTCAGAGGCAAGGTCTGGGCCCAGCCAAGGCGTTAGACCAACACTGGCCACACTTCTGGCTGACGTTTACTGAGTTGCACAACCTACTTAGGGGAGGCACCGAGAAACTCAACACAGCCGACTCTGGGATGACTCTGGGCTCGGAGTCCTGAGCTCCCCAAACAGCGGGAAGTCTCCAGCCTGGGAATCAGCTGGCATCCAACTGGGGCGGAACCCGCGAGTCTGTCAGTGAGGGGACCCAGTTCAAAGCCCCGTTGTTCCAGGGTCAACCATCCGTGCTGTCTGGCCTTGAGGAACTGACCGTCTAGCTAGGAAAACGGTACCTAAAAATGATTCAGAATTTGTCCCCGAAGGGAGGAGTAAGGTAGGAGCGCTAGGTGCGGTCAGTCCACTGAGGGTGACAGGCAAGCGGGGGATGGGGGAGTCAAGTTTTGGGGCCCGCACGGGCTAGAAGCTTCTGGAAGAAAGAGTGATGGGGAATGGAGGTCCAGGCAAGGTCAGGGCAGAGGGATGAGGTGGACAAATCGGGACACGTGTTTCCTCCTTGGCCTGCCGCTGTTTCGTGCAAGCTGGGAGTTTTCACATTTTTTAAATGTCACCCCTCCAAAATTTTTTTTTCTTTTCATGACACATAAACCTTGCAGGAAATGCACATTTCTGTGCCCCGAGATAAAGTGTGATCTGTTGACACAGAGCCACAACCCTGATGGACAGACACTATTCCCAGCGGCTCTGAGCTAGCTAGGCAGATTCGCAGAGAATAAATGGTCACTCGTTGGCCGGGACAAGTTTCTGCTCCTGGGCCTGCAGTACGTGCAGGAGAGCTGGCAAGCCGTGGCCAGTGGCAGCTCAGGACTATGTATGTATGGGTGGGGAATCAAGCATCAATGATGAAGGCTCCTTAGTGCCAAGGACTGCGACTCAGTCCCGTAGGCAGTGACTTCCATACTCACATGTGTGAACACAGGTGTAATCTTTTCATGTACATAGCATAAAACTCCAAAATTTTTATTATTTTGGGCGCTTTTTTTGGGGGGGAGGGTGCTACACCCAGCTGTGCCCAGGGCCGACTCCTGGCTCTGCGCTCAGGGGTCACTCCTGGTGGCGCTTAGGGGACCATATGGGGTGCTGGGATAAAACCCAGGTCAGCCACGTGCATGCCAAGCGCCCTCCCCACTGCCCCATCTCTCCAGGCCCCTCCGAAATGGCTAAAGTCTATGGGGCAGTCTGTCCTCTTCCACCCTGACCGCCAGGTACTCAGAAACTCAGACACTGCATGGGGCCCCTTCCACCCAGACAGGCCGTACACGCTAGCACACGCCAGCACATGCCAGCACACGCAGGCACACACACAGGTGCACTGACGCATTCCAGACACACAAACACCGCTTGGCCACCTCCAGAAGAGCCCTTCCACAGTCCACTGCAGGGTCTGTTTTGGGGTTGGGACATGCTTCCGGCCAGCTGCAGGGACACTCCCCTACTCACCCAGCTTGGGGACGCGGCTCACCCAGGAGCACAAAGGAACTGTCAGACACTCTGCTGAGCAGACGCCAAGCAGAGAGTGGGCAGGCTGCTGGAGGCAGCTCCGAGAGCCGGGCACGGTGCTGGGGGCACCCTCCCCCCCCGGGGGCTCATACCTTGGTGGCTGTGTCAGGGATGGAGGAGGTGGGTGAGCTCGGGAAGTTCAGGACACATTTCTTCCCCAGGCAGCGTCCGTGCAGCTCCACGTCCTCGTAGGGGTTCTCCTTCATGGGCGGGTCTGCAGCCAAAGGAAGCGGGATCAGAGAGGACCGAAGGTGTGGTCCTTTCTCGGGTGCCCCCAGACCCTGGCTTCTGCTCCGGGGACACCTGTGACCCCCCTCCCCCCGCTCCCCGTCCATCCTCCTCTTTGCGAGGACAGACCCTGATCTTCACTGGGGTAGCCCCCATGGATCCCACTCTCAGACCAGAAATTCAGTCCCCTCTCGTTCCGGAGAAGATCAATCACACGGTTCCCAACTGCGGCCTGCGAGTCTGTTCTGGAAGACTAACCCACCCCCCTACTCTACTGCAAGGCCGCCCTTGTCTCAGCGGGGAACGGGGCATGCCACCCGTCTAGTCCCAGGAGATCATCTAGTCTCAGCTGGGCCTGGAGGATGCAGTTCCTCCTCCTTGACCGGAAGGGGCCATCAGGAAGGTGAGGGCAGCCATGGGGACGGTGCTGACCTTGTACGCAGCCGGCCCCAGCCTGATCCCCAGCACCTGGATCACAGGGGTGCCCCCCGAGCAGAGTCTGAAATAGCCCCCAGGCACCCTGAACCCAAGCCAGCTCTGGCCGGAACCTCCCCCTCCCCCCTCTCCCTCTCCTCGAGAGCCTCTGCCCGCTGTGCTCAACAGGGACATTTGGGGGCAGCTGCGCGGGATCCTGCCCCATCACCTCTGAGCACGGCCACGCACGGCTCTTCCCCAACCTCCAATCCTGGGCTCATGCCTCACCCAGCCTCACCCAGCCCGTGGTGTGTATGAAAGATAAACAAACTCCCCCATCTCTTTATTTACTGGTGCTCGGGAGGTCTTGGGCCCCTCCTGACCTCAGGGCCAGCAGCTCAATGCCAGGGCCCGAGGCTGTGGGACAGCCAGGGCAGGCAGGGCTGGGGTCACTCAGGCACCCCAATGGGGCTCAGGACCCCTCAGGGCTGCACCCAACAATGCCCAGGGCGACCACCATGCGGTGGGGGAGAGGGGTGTGTCAAACCAGGGTCTCAAACCGTGCTCTCTCCCTTAACCCCTGGTTTAAGGCAAACAGACTCCAAATCTAAGACTCCAAATCTGCAATCTGACAGCTGGGGATTTTCTGTTTGTTTGTTTAAAGTTTGGGGGTCACACCCAGTGGGGCTCAGGGCTGACTCCCGGCTCTGCGCTCAGGGATCACTCCGGTGGGGCTTAGGGACCATATGGGATGCCAGGGATTGAACCTGAGTCGGCTGCACTCAAGGCAAGCTCCTCTCCACTAGACTACTGCCCGGGCCCCTGCGAGACTTCCTGAGAGCTGAGCCAAGCTTCCTTTAGTTACGCTGACATCTGCTCGGTGAGAACTCCCAGCAGCGCCTGTACCCAGCAGCCTGGTAAGGAGCCTGCTGGCCTTCCGCTTCCTTCACTCCGCGATCCCTACCATTCCCCGGGTCTGGAATCAGGCCCGGGAGGCGGCTCTTTCTCCAGTCCCCTCCCAGCCTGGCCAGGCAGTGACCCCCGCCCTCAGCACACGGAGGGGATGGCGAGGAAAGGCATCCGGGCAGTTGGCTGGCGGCAGAGCCAAGGCGCAGGTCCCGACGCTGGGACCGGTGTACCGGGGCCATGCTGCCTGCCAGCCCTTCACTGACAGCCCCTCCCCCTCCCGCCCCCGCCCCCCTCTCTGTCCCTTCTGCATCCCACCATGGGTGGGTCTCGTGTCACCCACCTGCCCACTCAGTCCATGCATGTGCGCGTGCATACGTGCGTGCACGCGTAGGTGGGTGCGTGTATGCGTGCATACGTGCGTGCCTGTGCGTGCGTGCGTGCGTGCATGTGTGTGCCGAGTGGCTAACCTGGTTCCTGCTCTTCGACCCCCCACCCCCATCCTGACGCCCGCTCGCGCTCACCCAGGATGTCCTCGTAGACGTTCTCCTCCGATAAAGTGCGTGTAAGGCCCAGCTTGGTCTGCGCGTACCAGTCCACCCCGCCGCTCTCCGAGGACGATTGCAGCAGATCTTCGAACTCGTAGGACTTCCTGCGCGGGGGAGAGGCGAGGAGAAAGGGACCCGGCGCTCAGCCAAACAGCTCGAACCCCGAGGACAGACAGACGCTCCCCGCGGTCACCTCCCCCTCGTCCCCCGGCACTAGCTTCCGTTATGGAATCACCTCTAGGTTTTGCAAAATGGGGTGAAAAATCCCGAGAGATGACACATGGTTTTTATTTATTTTCATTTCTGTGCCACACCCAGGGATGCTCTGGGGCTGCCTTGGCTCTGTGCCCCGGAAGTGAGGAAGGAAAGGGGAGCACTCATTTCTCACTCCCGGTGGAACCCCACCTGGATGTGACCTTGATTTGCAGAATGTCTATGCTCAGGGGCTGAGCACAGCAGGTAGGGCATTTGCCGTGCACGCACCCGACCCGGGTTCGATTCCCAGCATCCCATACAGTCCCCTGAGCACCGCCAGGAGTAATTTCTGAGTTCAGAGCCAGGAGTAACCCCTGTGCATTGCCGGCTGTGACCCAAAAAAAGCAGAAAAAAAAAAAAAGAATGTCTGTGCTCTGGGACCGGATAGTAAAGTGGGTAGGGCGTTGACCCAGGTTCAATCCAGGGCACCACCTACGCCATTCCCTGAGTGATGCCAGGAGTGATCCCTGACGGCAGAGCCGGCTGCTAGCCCCAAGTCCTACAGGGTGTGGTAAGAAATCAAAACAAACCTTGAAAGAATGTTTATGCTCTTACAGCAAGTGAAGCCGGTTCCGGTGTCCACCTGAGGGGCAGGCGGCTGTGGGGGAACAGAGCCCAGCGGGAAGGAGGGAGTCTGCAAAGCTCCCACGCCCAGGGCTGCTCTAACTCTCCCATTTCCTGGTGACCCCAGCGCACATGTGGATGGACAGAAGGTGGTGAGTGGCCACAAGCAGCCTGGCCCCTGCCCAGAACGAAACCTGAGTCTGGGCCAGCCAGCCCTTCCCAGCCCAGAGCGTCCCCTAACAGGACGCTCTAACAATGCACAGGACTGGCCCCGCTGCTGGTTCCAATGAGAACTCTCCCATCCCCTCTCCAACTCTCTCTCTCTCTCTCTCTCTCTCTCTCTCTCTCTCTCTCTCTCTCTCTCACACACACACACACACACACACACACTCCCCACATGCTTCCCGATTCCTTTGCTTTGTTTTTGGTTGGAGGGGCGGGGGGCACACCAGGTTGTGCTCAGAGCTTACTCCAGAATGCTTGGGGGTCTAGATGCTGTTCTTGGAGGTCTCAAGCCGGGGTGAGACGTGTGCACGCAGGCTCTCAACCCCCCGTCCCATCCCTCCGGCCCTGCCAACATGATTCCTGTGACTCTCTGAACATCTCGGATGCTGTTAGGTGGGGCGCGATGAGAAATCCAAACATCCGGCTGTCCCCCGTTCCCGCCTCTCTCCTGCTCCTTCTCCGGGGCTCCTTCTCCTTCTCCTTCTCGACTCCCACTCTCCGTCACAGCCCTGCCCATGTCTCCCCTGCAGCAGACTGGTCAGGGTGTCTGCGGCACACATGGGGTGCTCCCTGGATGGGACTGAAGTGAGCTCGTAGGCCCCCCCACCCTGAAATTAACCAGGGCCTTGTGGGTGGGCCTGGCTGGGGTCTGGCCCTCCCTTCCTCCTTGTCTGGGGTCAGGATGGTCCTGGCCTCAAGAGGCCCGGCTTCTCTCTTGAGTTTTGTCCCCACGTGTCTAGCACAGGGAAACGGTCCTTCCCCCCACGTGCAAACTCCCTACAGCCCCCAGGGAAGCGGCTCCCGGATGGTTCCTAGCTGACAGGTCCCGGAGGCTTTGTTGTAATACCAGACACATGGCCCCCCACTTCCCGAGAACCCCAAATTACAGAAAGCCAGACTAAGCCAGCCGTGCTCCAAGCGTCCTCTGTGGGCAGGCTGGAGGAGGAAGTGTTGCTCGAATCTGGGAGGAAATAAGGAAGAGGACTTGGTGACAGAGACCCTTGGAGCAATTTAGACCCCCCTACCCGAGTCTTCCATACTCGCATCTTATTTCCCTTCATTTCCCTGCTTATTCGTCATTGTACTTTCACAGTGTCATCGATCTAAGGGTTGGAGCCGCACATATGCACGGCCCTCCTGGGGGGCTCAGAAAGCCCCGTGCAAAGCAAAATGCTCTCTTACAAGCCCGCTCATTACACTGCAGGTTTCATAAACTGCTGCTCCATTTTTTTTCTTTTTCTTTTTTTAATTTTCCTTTTGGGGTCACACCCGGAAGTGCTCAGGGGTTCCTCCTGTCTCTGTACTCAGGAATCACTCCTGGTGGTGCTCTGAGGACCACATGGGAGGGCAGGTATCGAACTCAGGACGGCTGCATACAAGGCAAACGCCCAAGCCGCTGTGCTATCACTCTGGCCACAACTGCTCCATTTTTTTTCTTTCTGGGTAACACCTGGCGATGCACAGGGGTTACTCCTGGCTCTGCACTCAGGAGTTACTCCTGGTGGTGCTCAGGGGACTATGTGGAATGCTGGGAATCGAACCCGGGTTGGCCACGTGCAAGGCAAACACCCTACCCACTGTGCTCTCTCCAGCTCCATGCTCCATTTTTTTTTTTTTTTACTTTTTGGGTCACACCCGGTGAGGCACAGGGGTTACTCCTGGCTCTGCACTCAGGAGTTACTCCTGGCGGTGCTTGGGGGACCATATGGGATGCTGGGAATCGAACCCGGGTTGGCCGTGTGCAAGGCAAATGCCCAACCCGCTGTGCTATCGCTCCGGCCACAACTGCTCCATTTTTCGAAGTGTTGGGTCTTTGGGTGAGTACCTGCTATAAAGGAAACCTGAAAGACGAAGAATCTTGTGGTGTTTTGTTTCACGATAACACTTGGTAGCTTGGGGGCTAATCCTGGCTCAGGGCAGGGGACCACATGTAATGTCGGGGATGGACAAAGGATGGGCTACATACAGGCAGGTGCCCCATCCCCCGGACGCTATCTCCAGCCCCAAATAAGGACAC
This sequence comes from Sorex fumeus, assembly GCF_029834395.1. Classification (NCBI taxonomy): domain Eukaryota; kingdom Metazoa; phylum Chordata; class Mammalia; order Eulipotyphla; family Soricidae; genus Sorex; species Sorex fumeus. The sequence continues at coordinate 7,254,505 of NW_026606105.1, read as the reverse complement.
TTTTAATCAGTAGGAAGCTGATTATTAAGTTAAATTAAATTAAATTAAAACCAAGATGACTGCCCTCCGACATCATGATGGATCTATCACATCTTCCAGAAGGGCAATGGAGAAGATTATTCATGACTTCTACTCAGATCTCTTTAATAGCCACATCCACTTGCCCACATACCACATACCACATGATGGATATGTCGTTCCCAATGTTCTCCCTTCCGAAATCCAACATGCCATCTCGTCGGTAAAGAAACAAAGAGCACCTGGCCCAGACAAGATCAGACCTGAACACCTGAAGAACTTACCATCAGTACTCATCAATACATTGTCTCGACTCTTCACACGCTACCTGTCTGAATGCAAGGTTCCATCCCAATGGAAAACCAGCAGGACTGTACTACTATACAAGAAAGGAGATATCCACGACATTGGCAACTATCACCCAATCTGCCTGTTGTCTGTCATCTACAAACTATTCACTTGAGTCATCCTGAATAGGATTAGCAGAACGCTAGATGAAGGACAACCATGTGAACAAGCTGGATTCCGAAAAGGATTCAGTACCATCGACCATATCCACACAATAACCAAGCTCATTGAGGTATCTCGGGAGTTCAAGATGCCGCTATGTCTAATGTTCATTGATTTAAAGAAGGCCTTTGATTCTGTTGAGACGGAAGCGGTCATGGAAGCCCTAGCCAATCAGGGCGTACAAACTCAATACATCAGGATCCTTCGTGAGCTCTATTGCGGATTCACTACCAAAATCTCACCATTCTACAAAGAAGTAATCATCCATATCAAGAGAGGGGTTTGGCAGGGTGATACCATTTCACCAAAACTCTTCAGTGCCACCCTCGAGAATATCATGCGACGACTGGAATGGGAAAACATGGGAGTGAAGATAGATGGTCGGCAACTACACCACCTCCGCTTTGCTGATGACATCGTTCTAATAACACCAAACATCAGCCAAGCGGCACAAATGCTGAACGACTTTGACCGTGAATGTGGAAATGTCGGACTACAGCTGAATCTTACGAAGACAATGTTTATGAGAAACAGCCTTGTTCCTGACGCTCCATTCGCTCTCAACAGAACCACCATCTTCGAATGCAACAGTTATATATACCTAGGTCGAGAAATCAACATGATGAATGACCTGGCACCTGAGTTGCGCAGGAGGAAGAGAGCGGTTTGGAATGCCTTCAAGAGCATTGAAGAAATAACTGAAAGGACAAAGAACCTCCAGCTACGAGCACATCTCTTTGATTCCACTATTCTTCCTGCATTAACATATGCCTCAGAGACCTGGACCCTACGAAAACAGGATGAGAACGCTATTCGGGTCTCTCAAAGAGGAATCGAAAGAACTATGCTTGGAATATCACGATTCACTCAAATGAGAGATAGAATCCGGAGTTCTGATCTTCGTCAATGCTCAAGAATCAGGGACGCGGTCTCATTTGCCAAGACATCAAAAATCAGATGGGCTGGACACGTAATGAGGTTTACAGACAACCGCTGGACTAGAGCCATTACTGATTGGATTCCACGGGACATCAAAAGATCACGCGGACACCCACCTATAAGATGGTCAGACTTCTTTGTCAAGACCCTAAATGGTCGGTTTGAGGCTCTGCATGTTCCTAGAACGAACAGATACCATTGGGCTACGCTAGCACGCAACCGGGATGAATGGAGACATTACTGGCACCCGCTCGAATAAATCGATGAATAACGGGGATTAAGTGATTAAGTGATAAGTGATAAGGAACTGTTATGATACAAGATGCAGGAGAAATGAGAAATTCTTGGCCCCCCGTCTCTCGAGTAGACGGCATTCCAGTGCCAGAATCTCACTTAGCCGCTTCTCCTATGAACAGGGCCGGCAAACAGTGGCTGGAGCCAGACCCGGGTCCCTTTTAAAGCGGCTTCTCCAGTCTACACCTGCTGCCACCGCCGCCCCGCTCCCAGGCAGGAGAAACATGATTCAGCTGCTTATTCGATCACTAAATGTCTTTCCTACAGAAAAAAAAAGATTTTTCACCTGAAATAAAATCTTAAGACCTTTATTTACATCTTTTTTTCTTTTCTTTTCTTTTTTTTTTCATTTTGGGTCACACCCGGTGATGCTCAGAGGTTACTCTTGGCTTTGCACTCAGGAATTACTGGCAGTGCTTGGGGGACCATATGGGATGCTGGGAATCGAACCCAGGTCGGCTGCGTGCAAGGCAAATGCCCTATCCACTGTGCTATTGCTCCAGCCCTCTTTCTTTCTTTTTGGATCACACCTGGCGATGCTCAGGGATTACTCCTGGCTTTGCACTCAGGAATTACTCCTGGCAGTGCTCGGGGGACCACATGGGATGCTGGGAATTGAACCTGGGTCAGCCGTGTGCAAGGCAAACGCCTACCTGCAATGCTATTGCTCCAGCCCTCTTTCTTTTTTTCCTTTTTGGGTCACACCCAGCGATGCTCAGTACTCCTGGCTCACGCACTCAGGAATTACTCCTGGCAGTGCTCAGGGACCATACGGGATGCTGGGAATCAAACCCCGGTCGGCCACGTGCAAGGCAAGTGCCCTCCCCACTGCACTATGGCTCCAGCCCCTATTTACATCTTTCACTTGGAAAGAAAGGAGAGTTCACGAGGCTAGCGCTCTCTGCGCCCACTCTGTCTTCTTCTGCCTTAAACATTTCCGGTCACTCTACAGCCAGCCCCCAGGCTTAATAAGCACTTGTGCAGCCATCTGAGCCCAGGGCAGAGGTGCAGAGAGGCAAACGCCTACCAGCTGCCAGGGGCCCATGCCTTGCACGCGACGAACCTGAGTTCGATCCTTGGCATCATATGGTCCCTGGGGCCCACCGGGCTGTGGCACCAAAACCAACCAACCAACCCACCCACCTAAAGAGACAAAACAACAAAAACAGGGAAAAGAAAATTCAGGGAAGATCTTATTATCCTTTTCTTCCTTGCGGAGGGTTGCAGGTGGTGGGTGGCATTGAGGCTGCACCTGGCAGTCATCAGGGCTTACTTACTCCTGGCTCTGCACCCAGGAATCACTCTTGGTGGGGCTCGGGGGACCATATGGGATGCCAGGAATCGAACACAGGCCGGCCGTGTTCGATCCCCGAAAAGCACCTGCATCCCCACTGTTCTATGGCTCCGGCCCCAGATCTGATCATCTGTTCGGTGCTTCCATCCTTGGAGGCAGTGGGGTACAGCCTTCCCCTGGCCACCAGCACTCCGAGCTGGCTCGAGATCTCGGCTGGGCTCCGGGCAGCCTCCCTCTTCCCTCTGAACTCACCCCTGCCTTCAAGCTGTGGGATGGAGAAAGCACTGGCCACCAGGACTGATCCTGGCTTGTCTACTCAAAGAAACAGCCACCTCCACCCTCCCCCTTGCCTGAGCCGTCAGCCTCAGACTGGCTGTGTTCAGGGACAGTGGCTATGCCACACAGTGTTCCCTGGGCCCCTGGGTGGCCCCAGGCTGCGACCCGAACGCAGGGTCCCTGAACCCGCAGACTGTCTGCCTCGCTTGCTGCTTTCCTCCCATGTCTGACTCTTCAGAATGCTCCTGAACGCAAGTGAACTGTCATTCAACTGCTCTCAACACATCTCTCCCAGAATTACTTCCAGTTAGGAGGTCAGTAAGCTGGGATGACCTGGGCACCTAGCCAGAGCCAGGAGGTGGCTCCGAGGGAGGGCTGGAGTTCCGGCTTCGCATGAGTGAGCCCCGGGTTCCAGCCCTGGCACCACATGGTCCCCTGAGCACCCCCAGGAGTGAGTCTGAGTACCGAACTGGGTGTGGTCCACAATCAAACTGGAAGCAACCACCTTCTATGGGCAGGAAGCAGGGGTGCCAGCTCTTTTCTTACGGCCACCCTCAGGGTCTTGGGGGGCTCCTCTCCGGGGGCTTTCACAGGCCTGGGGTTCAGAGGAGACAGCAGAAGGCTCATGCTAGCTCTGAGCTTGTGTTTCGTCACTGGATATCTTCCTCATCGAGGACACGAGCACTTGTTTGCTCTCTGGGGTTGGGGCCACCCCCAGTGATACTTTGTGCTCCGGGGTCTCTCCTGGAGGGGTATGGGGGACCTTATGTGGTGCCAGAGAATGAAGCCAGCTGGCCATGCGTAAAGTCAGCTCCATCATTGCATGCAAGGACTCGGACCTAACCTCACAAACTTGTTTTCTGCTTTTCTCCAACCAGGATTAGAAATGCAGAAGGGGAAAAAAAAAATCACCTGCAGCCACCACTTCAGCGACCACTCTAGCCACTGTCGCTAAACCACCAACCATTTTCACCACCCCCTGCCCCCCGCCCACTCCTCCTTCTCCCCATCCTTCATCCACCTTCATCCCCATCAACACGCCTGAGCTCAGCAGATCAACCTTCCAAACGTCTGACACTTGGGCTCGAGATCTCAAGCAGATCCGAAGATGTCAAACACTTTGCTTTGGGACACGTTAGTGAGAGCTGGTCTGTGGGTGTCACACTGATCACGACAGGCTCCTAAAGGCAGGGACAGCACAGCCGGAAGTTTAACCACTGAGCTGGGGTTAGCTGAGGGCCGCCCCCAGGCAGATTGCTAGCAGGGAGGCGCTCCGGACAGCTCAGGCTGTGTCACCCTGAGGCTTCCTGGCCTGGAAAAGCTCTGAAACACATTTACAGCCCCCCAAGGAAAAGCTGAACCGTTGTGATGCCAAGACACTCCCTTGAAAAGTTGAAATGTTGGTCAGTGCAGTTATTGGGCTACATAACGGATTGAAAGACTCAGTCATGTGCTCAAATGAAATGGAAACCAAAAAATCTGGATTGGAGTGAAAGTATTTTGTGTCTCTACATGCACAGGAACTGAAGAACTGAAGAACTGAAGAATTGAAGCTGCTTCTCTCTGAAAAAGAACAACTTCTGCTCAGCACTGGCCTGGTGGAACCCAGCAACGGTTATTAAGCGTCTGCTGAAAAACGGCCTCCATGCATCTTGCTGCAGAGGGAAGCTTATCTTTGGAATTTCCTGACACTGGAGGAACTTCTTGTTTCCCGTTTGGGGATGGAAGGCATGGGTCCCTGCATTTAATTTCCTAAGGCTTTAGAAAAAAGAAGAAATGAGAGAAGAAGGGAGGGAGAAGAGGAGGGAGTGGAGAGGAAAGACAAAAAAAGGGAAAGGGAAAAAAGGAGAGAAAAAAAAAAAACAATGCATTTTCTCAAGCCAGAGAGCTAGTACAGCAGGGAGGCCATTTGCCTTGCACATAGCTGACCCAGATTTGGTCCCTGGCATCCCATATGGTCCCCTGAGCAATGCCAGGAGTAATTCCTGAGAGTAGAGCCAGGAGTAATCCCTAAGCATCACGGAATATGACCCAAAAATATTCCCCCCTGCAAAAAAAAAAAAAGCATTTTCTCCAACTGAGTTCTGAATACACAGGTTTGTTTGGCTGTGGCTGAATCTGCCTGTGAAAATCGGCGGAAATGCTTCTAAGAGCGCACGGCTCTGCTGTGTAATTCTAAACCCGCAGACCCTCCGGATCCTTAATCATTTCCTTCTCCAACCGTGGCTTGGCTTTCTGCCTCGGAGGTGGCAGCAGCACAGCCTGGCCTTGCCTTGACTCGGGGAGATAGGACGAGAGCAAAGAGTACACTTCAGTTTTGAGTAGAAAGTAAACATTATGTCTTAATCACCCCTGCTGAAACAGTTCAGACAAAAAGGAAAGCTCAAAGCCAAAACGCTTAAAACTCAGCTGATGCAACCACCGTCGCGCTGTCCAAGAAAAATTTCATCCTTGGCCTGAAACTCCTCGTGAGCTGTTTTTGCAGAAAATGCTGGAAAATGGAAAAGCACAGATGGCGGCTAGGAGAGAAAGAATGAGAATAACTTCACCAGGTTGGTCTGTCTGTCCCGGGATCACACGGTGGAAAGAGGCTGGTTTCCCAGAAGCATCCCGTGCGCGGTGCAGCTGAGGGGGTCTCCTGGGGGAGCAGCTAAAAGGGTGTGGAAACCCCGAGAAAAGGGGCAGAAAAGCCAAGAGAGGGGCTGGAGCGATAGCACAGCAGGTAGGGCGTTTGCCTTGCACGCGGCCGACCAGGGTTCGATTCCCAGCATCCCGTATGGTCCCCGAGCACCGCCAGGAGTCATTCCTGAGTGCAGAGCCAGGAGTAACCCTTGAGCATCACTGGGTGTGACCCAAAAAGCAAAACAAACAAATAAATAAATAAATAAAACGCCAAGAGAGTTTTCAGGATCCTGGGCTTTGGCACTGGTTTGGAAAAGGATTGAGGATTGGAGAAGAACTAAAACTTTCTCAGAACAGATATAAGAAGGAGAAAAGGTGAGGGATGAGGGGGAGGTGGGGGGAAAAGAGAGAGATGAGAGAAGGGGAGTGAGAGTGAAGAAAAGTTCTGCCATAGAGGTGGGTGGGAGGTCAGGGGGAAACTGGGGACACTGGTATTGGTGTCGGGAAGTGATGAAGGGATGGGAGTTGCAACATTGTATGACTGAAACTCAATTATGGACAACTTTGTATCTGTGTATCTCCCAGTGATTCAGTTAAAAACAAACATTGGGGCATTTGCTGCTGGGGGAAGAAAAAAAGATTTAAGGAGGCCTCTAAGTTCTTCAGATCTCACACAACTTTGGAACCCAAGCCCCATAGAGAGCACTCAATGGAATCAAGTACAGACCCATCTTATTTATGAAAAGCTGGTGCTCAAAATCTTCAGTAAAGTATTAGCAGACAGAGGGGCTGGAGAGATAGTTACAGAGGGGAGGGCATCTGCCTTGCATCCCATATGGTCCCCTGAGCACCATCAGGAATGATTTCTGAGTGTAGAGCCAGGGAGTAACCCCTGAGTATCACTGGGTGTGGCCCCCAAAACTTAATCACTTAATAATCACTTAACTTCCCGTTAGTCATCGATTTGCTCGAGCGGGCAACAGTAACGTCTCCATTTGTCCCTGTCGCATGCCAGTGTAGCCCAATGGCATCTGTTCGCTCCGGGAACATGAAGGGCCTCAAACCGATCGTTCATGATCTTGACGAAGAAGTCTGACCATCCGGTAGGTGGGCGGCCACGCGGTCTTTTGACATCCCGTGGAATCCAGTCGGTAACAGTTCTAGTCTTCGTAAGATTCAGCTGTAGTCCTACCTTTCCACACTCACGGTCAAAGTCGGCCAGCATTTGTGCCGCTTGGCTGATGTTTGGTGTTATTAAAACAATGTCATCAGCAAAGCGGAGGTGGTGTAGTTGCCGACCATCTATCTTCACTCCCATTCCTTCCCATTCCAGTCGTCGCATGATGTTCTCGAGGGTGGCACTGAAGAGTTTTGGTGAAATGGTATCACCCTGCCGCACCCCTCTCTTGACATCAACGATCACTTCTTTGTAGAATGGTGAGATCCTGGTAGTGAATCCACAATACAGCTCACGGAAGATCCTGATGTATTGGGCTTGAATGCCCTGATTGGCTAGGGCTTCAATGACCGCTTCCGTCTCAACAGAATCAAAGGCCTTCTTTAAATCAATGAACGTTAAACAGAGCGGCATCTTGAACTCCCGAGAAACCTCAATGAGCTTGGTTATCGTGTGGATATGGTCGATGGTGCTGAATCCTTTGCGGAACCCGGCTTGCTCGCATGGTTGTCCTTCATCTAGTGTTCTGCCAATCCTATTTAGGATGACTCGAGTGAACAACTTGTAGATGACAGACAATAGGCAGATCGGGCGATAGTTGCCAATGTCATAGATGTCTCTCTTCTTGAACAGTAGTACGGTCCTGCTGGTTTTCCATTGGGACAGAACCTTGCATTCAGACAGGTAGCGAGTGAAGAGCCGAGCCAGTGTATTGATGAGTACTGACGGCAGGTTCTTCAGGTGTTCAGGTCTGACCTTCTCTGGGCCGGGTGCTGTTTGTTTCTTTACTGACGAAATGGCGTGTCGGATTTCGGAAGGGAGAACGTTGGGAACGACATATCCATCCTGTGGAATTTGGTATGTCGGCAAGTGGACATGGCTATTGAAGAGATTTGAGTAGAAGTCATGGATAATCTTCTCCATTGCCGTTCTGGAGGATGTGATGGATCCAACAGGACGTCGGAGGGCAGTCATCTTGATCTTGTAGTTGGCGAAGGACAGGCGGGCGTTACGAATACTTTTCCCAGCTTCTGACGCATCTACCAGTACTTCTGCTCTTCTCTCAGACAAACAAAAAACCCCAAAGTAATACTATTAACAGAAAGAACCCAGCAGCACTTTAAAGGGCCAAGGAGAGAGTTCAGTGGTCTGAGCTCACGCTTTACATGTGGGAGGCCTGGGCTAGAACCCCAGTACCTCATGCTTCCCTGAGCACCACCCAGCATGGACTCTGAGCACAGAGCCAGGAGCACCACTAGGTGTAGTACCAGAACAAAACAAGATAAAAGAATAACAATCTGAGACCAAACTGGAAGTCCATCCCTCAAAGAAAAGGATGGGTGACAATTAGGATACAGATGCATCATCGATGGGGCTGGAGCAATAATACAGCAGGTAGGGCATTTGCCTTGCATGTGGCGGACCTGGTTTTGAGTTCCCAGGAATGATCCCTGAGGGCTGAGCCAGGAATAAGTCACGAGCACTACTGGGTGTGGCTCAGAACCGGAAAAAAAGCAAAAGAAAAGCAAAAAAAAAAAAAAAAAAGCACTACTGTAGCATTGAGAGATAATATGGTGGGTCAGAGGCCTGCCTTGCACGTAGCTGACCTGGGTTTGATTCCCAGCACCACATATGATCCCGCGTTCTGCCAAGAGTGATCCCTCAGCACAGAGCCAGGAGTGATCCCTGAGCTCCTCCAGGAGTGATCCCTGTGCACAGAGCCAGGAGTAAGCCCTGAGTACCACCTGGAGTGATTCCTGAGCACAAACTAGGTAAGCCCTGAGTACCGATGGCTGCCCCACAGAACAAAACAAAAATTGTTTTCTAGTTTTAAAAATACACTATTGAAAGGGGGGCTGGAGTAATAGCACAGCGGGTAGGGCGTTTGCCTTGCACGCGGCCGACCTGGGTTCGATTCCCAGGATCCCGTATGGTTCCCTGAGCACCGCCAGGGGTAATTACTGAGTGCAGAGCCAGGAATAACCCCTGCGCATTGCCGGGTGTGACCCCAAAATAAAAATAAATAAATAAATAAATATGCACTATTGAGAGATCTCTATGCACTATGCACTATGCACTATGGAGCGATAGCACAGCGGGTAGGGCGTTCGCCTTGCACGCAGCCAACATGGCCAACCCAAGTTCGATTCCTCCACCCCTCTCGGAGAGCCCGGCAAGCTACCGAGAGTATTGGATATGCCAGACACAGTAACAACAAAGTCTCCAATGGAGACGTTACTGGGCCCGCTCGAGCAAATCGACGATCAACGGGAGGGCCTTTACCTTTACCTTTTTATTGAGAGATCTATTGAGAGGGCATGCGGGTCCGGGGGCTGAGATCTCCAAGCCTGCTTGGATCGGGGCTGAGCATCCTCCACCCAGATCCTCCACATTCCAGTAGGCAGGGGTCACAACCACCAACTGGCACCCTGGCGCCGTATAATCCCATCAATGGCCAAGACCCAGGGACTATAAAACCCAGCTCCAGGAAGCGCACAGCGTCCGCATTTGCGGCCGTGTGACATCTTATTACCTCATTCTTACCAAATATAACCTGTCCACATGGCAGAGTCTGGCAAACTCCCCGTGGCGTACCCAATATGCCAAATACCAGTAACAATGATGGGTCTCATTCTCCTAACCCTGAAAGAGCCTTGAATACTGCACTTTTTTAAAATCTCTGGGCTAGGACAAAGGAGACATTACTGGGGCCTGCTCGAGGCAATCGATGAACAGGATGATTGTGATCAAGATGATCGTGATCGTGATCGTGATCGTGATTGAGAGATCAAACACACAACTGAGAGATCAACTGAAAAGCAATTTGACAAAACCTAAGCATAATTTCTAAAACTCGGGGCTGGAGGGGCTGGAGAGATAGCACAGTGGGTAGGGCGTTTGCGTTGCACGGGGTCAACCCAGAATTCGATTCCAGCATCCCATATGGTCCCCTGAGCACTGCCAGGAGTAATTCCTGAGTGCAGAGCCAGGAGTAACCCCTGAGCATTGCTGGGTGTGACCCAAAAAGATAAAAAAAATTCTAAAACTCTGTAAAAAGAAAAAAAGAAATATAACTGAATGCTAACTGAATGTTAGCTTGATGACATAAAAACATCGCTCTCTAGTGCTTGAGGAGAGATTGGGGGCCCCTACTCTGAACAGGAGCAGCCAGTGCGATCAGGAGAGAAGCTGGAAATAGGCAAAATGATCACTGTTCGCAGGGGCCGAATGGGAGCACAAAAGGACAGCCAACCTGGGTTCAATCCCTATGGCCACCAAGGGCCCCCCCAAGCCTTGTGCGGGGTGAGACCTGAGCGAAGACACAGGACAGAGTTCTGTGCAACACTGGGTGTGGCCCCCCACAAAAGTCAACAAAATTAGTGAAGACTTTTTGATGGGGGGTGTGAGGGGTGCCACACCCAGCTATGCTCAGGGCTCAGTGATGCCCCAAGAACCACATGTAGAGTTGGGGTTCAGGGCCTGACTCTCTGGCCCAAGGCATCTTTTTGGCATTTTGGGCACTGGGGAATGAGTGGGGGCTGGAGGGCTGTTCCAGGGTTGCCTGCAACAGTGCCAGGGATTGTGCCCACCCGAGTTTGGCCCAGCGTTGGTCTCCTGCGTTCTCTCCAGCTGAGGAGAGAAAGGGTTTGGGAGAAACAGCTACAAAGGGTCTCAGACGACAGAACGATCCGCTGAATAAAAAAAGAAGTGGAGGCAGCCCTGTATACCAGGCAGACAGGCCCCCTGGCACCCACCTGTGGTCAGCACTGGGCTTGGGCCTCCCGTTCCAGAGTCTTCTGTTGACTGCGGCCGGCGGGGGCGAGGAGGGCAGGGGCGGGGGCGGGAGGGAGGGCAGGGGAGGCCGGTTCCGTCTGTCCTTCCCGACCCTCGGGCCGGGCCCCCCTCGGCCCGGGTCCCCTTCCCCTTCCCCATCGTGCTTGAACGTCCTCCGGGGCTTGGGTGGGGGGCTGACCACGGGTTTGGGGGGCGCGCCGTCCGGGCTGTGTTCCCAGGGCCTCCAGCACGCGCCCCTGCGGTCCTCGGCCGCCGCGTCCGCGTCCAGGGCGGGGGGCCGGGGCTCGGGCGGGCAGTGTGCAGAGTAGCAAGTGCCCGGTGGCTGCGGGTCCAGCCCGGCTGAGCCGTCCCGCAGTGCCCGCTCCAGCCGGCGCACCTGCGTCAGCACCGATGCGCTGTCGTCCGGGGGGCGACCACGGCCCCGCTCACGCCCGGGCCTGGGGGTCGCGTCCTGGCCGCCCACCCGCGCACCGCCCCGGGCCCTCTCGATGTCGGGCCGCGCTCCGTTCTGGGCCTCGGCTGCGCGAGTTCGCGGCCCGTCGCCGCTTCTCGTCGTCGTCGTTGTTGTCGCCGTCGTCATCATCGTCTCCATCCCGGAGACTGCCGGGTGGTCCTCGGGCCCCTCGGCCTTCCTGCCGGGGCCCGGCGCCAGCGGCTCCTTTTTCCCTTCCCATTCCGAAATCTTGTCTTTGATGCTGAGCGGCGTCGTGTGTCCAGGGATCGGGACACCGCCCAGTGGCCTCCTCTTCGGGGCCCCCAGACCCGAGGCCCGGTGGCTGATGACCATCTCGGCGCTGGACATCCTGGTCTGCACAGTCTCCCGCTTGGTTAGGGCACCGGGCTTCTCCAGGCGTCTGCAGCGGACCCGCTGTCCAGGACACAGTTCCCTTCTAGGACTTCCCGGGCCTTCCCCGGCCTCTGCACCTTCTGCCTTGACCCTGCCAAGAAACACAAACTCAGGGTGAGGGTTGGGGTCTGGGGTCTGCTAAGAATCAGGTATGAGCTGGCAGGGGTGGGCCCGGGGTCTCCAACACGGGAACCGCCACTTGAAAGAAATCCTTTCCATTCTGGGAGGGGCTCAGTGGAACGGGATGGTCCCACTCCTGGCATCCCAGCATCCCAACACCCTCAGGACCAACAGCCCCCCCATGCCCTCCACCATGCCTCCCCATCCCCGCCACCTGGGAGTAGGCCCCAAGTACTGCCAGAAGCAGAGCAAAGAACGAACAGGCAAAAATGAGAACAAGCAGTTGCTTGATGTCCTTCTTGGGGAAATACCATGGCAAGACAGGAAAGAGGAAAGGAGCAACTGCATTCTGGGGTGAGTGGACTTGGGTATGGGCCTCGACAGACGGCTTAATATCTCTAAAACTTCTCCTGTGAAATCGGAATAATAGTAATAATAATAATAATGCATATCTGGCGCCTGGAGTGATAGTACAGTGGGGAGGGCGTTTGCCTGGCACACGGCTGACTTGGGTTCGATCCCTGGCATCCCATATGGTCCCCCGAGTACCACCAGGAGTAATTCCTGAGTGCAGAGCCAGGAGTAACCCCTTTGCATCGTTGGATGTGACCTAAAAAGCCAAAAACACTGTAGCACTGTCCTCCTGTTTTTCATCGATTTGCTCAAGCAGGCAATAGTAATGTCTCCACTGTGAGATTTGTTGTTACTGTGTTTGGTATATTGAATACGCCACGGGGAGCTTGCTGTGCAGGCAGAATACTCTCGGTAGCTTTTGGGCTCTCCGAGAGGGGCAGAGGAATTGAACCCAGGTCAACCGGGCTGGCCGTGTGCAAGGCAAACGCCCTACCCGATCTGTAGTGAGTGGTAACAGATACTGAATGCACCAGTTCACAAAAAGCCTCACGAATTCGCAGCCAATGCTGGAGGATCACTACTATTCGCTTCCTTCTCTGGTGACGACAGGAAACGTCAGGCATGAAAGACGAGCTAGTCGGTTTCCTCTGCTTCTTTCACAGTCAGTCTTCACCACAACTATTCAGTGGAGTCCTCACTGCAAGGGCTGCAGAAGCCCTGGGTTCGATCCCCAGCACTGCACTGTCCTCTAAGCACAGCCAGGATGACCCCAGGGCAATGAGAACTGCTAGGTTTGGCCCACAAACAAGCAAAACTGAGTATGCCACCCTACAAGCCCGGAGAGGCAGTACAGCAGGGAAGGCGCTTGTCCTGCATAAGGCTCTCACCCCAGGCCACAATCCCTGACTACACTGGAACTGCACTTCTAGGATGAGAATCCTGCCAGACCAGCCTCTCTCTGAAGACAGTAGTGGTTGTTTTGTGCTGAATTTTAACGTGTTTGGCTTCTGTTATCTACACCAAGCACACCCGGCAGTGGAAGTGGTCATGCGGCATGAATAAATGAGTGGACAGAGGCAGATTCAAATTTCTTGCACGGCCTAGGGCGGTACTATTCCACAAAGGGGCCACACATGGCTGTTTCAACTCAGATGCAGTTAAATTGAAACCTCTGTCTTCCGGGACATTAGCCACATGTACTCAGTGGCCACATGTGGCTAACGTGTGACCACAGCAGCGGTCTCACTGGACAGACATTATTTCCATCTCTACAAGAAAATGCAGACCTGGAATGTCTATATGGGGAAAAAGGTCTCCAAAATGTGATCTTAGGAGATTGTTAAAAATTATTTTGGGGAGTTGGAGCAATAGTACGGCTGGTAGGGCGTTTGCCTTGCACACGGCCGACCCAGGTTCGATCCCCATCATCCCATATGGTCCCTTGAGCACCGCCTGGAGTAATTCCTGAGTGCAAAGCCAGGAGTAACCCCTGTACCTCTCCGGATGTGACCCAAAAAGCAAAAAAAAAAAAAATGGGGGGGCTGGAGCGATAGTACCGTGGGTAGGGTATTTGCCTTGCATGTGGCTGACCTGGATTCAATCCTCGGCATCCCACAGGATCCCCCAAGCACTGCCAGGAGTAATTCCTGAGTGCAGATCCAGGAGTAACCCCTGAGCATCTCCAGGTGTAACCCCCAAATTATTTCGAAAGAGCAGCTTCTGGTTTTTGGTTTTGGCCATCCCAAAGGGTGCTCAGGGAATATCCTGGTGGTGTGCAGGGAGCCATAAGGTGTTGGGAATAAACCCTGGCCCCTGTACAGAAGGCCTTTAAGTCCTTTACCCAGGGAAAAAAAAAAGTTATTGGCCGACCCGAGTTCGATTCCTCCGCTCCTCTCGGAGAGCCCAGCAAGCTACCGAGAGTATCACGCCTGCACGGCAGAGCCTGGCAAGCTACCCGTGATATATTCGATATGCCAAACACAGTAACAACAAGTCTCATGATGGAGAGGTTACTGGGCCCGCTCGAGCAAATCGATGAACAACGGGAGGACCGTGACCGTGACCGTGTGTGTGATTGGGGGCTTTACCCAGTTGGTGCTCAGGGTTCACTTCCATCTCTGTGCTCAGCGGTCACTCCTGGCAGTGCTCGGGGAACCAGTGCGGTGCTGGGGATTGAACTGGGGATAGGAAAATGCAAGGGAAGAGCCTTAACCCCAGCATTATTTCTCTGGGCACATGCCCCCCACCCCCACATTTTTGAGCTAGTCTAAGGAGAGGGAAATATCTGTGTTCTGAAATGCAAAACAATGGCCATGACCTTGCCAGAGACCCTAGGAGTTATTCCAAGATGAGCAAATACAGTGCTCTGTGTCTGGACACACACTGCACTGCACCGTTCCTGAAGTTCTCCAGCTCCAGGAAGCAGTCAGAGAGGAATGAATAATTTAGCAAGTTGCAGCATCTTGTTACTATTTTGCTTTGGCTTCTACAGACTCACCATTGTTTACGTAGAGACTTCTCCCTAGATCGGGACATTAGCACATAAATTGTGTTGCTACTCTTGGTTACAGAACATAAATTAGAAACTTGGGAGAAAGCAAACACATTTCCATATGTTAAAAATAGCTCCCAAAGCAGAATCCCCTATTTAAATATACAATTGGTGTTCAGAACAGAGCAGAGCGGAAGCAGAAGAGGAAAGCAGCTTTTAGTCCTCATCACTGAGGTCATTAGCATGAATTGAGTCTCTAGAAAGATGCAGAATCCATTGAACCAAAGTTTTGCTGAGAGTGAAAAAGGCAGAAATGTGGGAGCAGGAGAGAGTACAGCGGGTAGGGAGTTTTCCTAGCGTGAGGCTGACTCTGGGTTCAATCCCTGGCATCCCTACAGTCCCCTGATCATTCCCGCCCGGAATGATCGCTAAGCACAGAGCCCAGTCGATGTGTCCCCAAACAAACAAACAAAACCAAATAAGAAAGAAGTTTAAACTGGGTTCGATTCCCAGCATCCAATATGGTCCCCTGAACACCGTCAGGAGTAACTCCTGAGTGCAGAGCCAGGAGTAACCCCCGTGCATGGCCAGGTGTGACCCAAAAAGCAAAAAAAAAAAAAAAAAAAAAAAGTTTAAGGCAATAGCTTCATGGCTCTGAAAGCCGGACAGAATATGAAAAGACAGTTATCTGAAAACACAATTCTGGTTAGTGCATGTCTAGTGACAGGTGATAATTCTGTGCTTTCTGGAACTGTCTGTAGGGATGGAGCATTCAACCGGTGAGCACATGCCTGGTAGGAGGGGGCCCAGGTTCCATTCATGGCCCCGTATGCTGTCCTGAGCACTGCTGGGAGTTCCACCACAGAGAAAGGGCCAGTCCCTAAGCCCATACAATAGCATGACCC
The DNA here is from genome assembly GCF_029834395.1 of Sorex fumeus. Lineage (NCBI taxonomy): Eukaryota > Metazoa > Chordata > Mammalia > Eulipotyphla > Soricidae > Sorex > Sorex fumeus. The sequence goes on along the minus strand of NW_026606105.1, from coordinate 7,238,863 downwards.
AAACAAATTAGAATAATCATCTGTGTCATTAAACAATAATGACAGAAGAAAAATATATGGTTTAGAGTGAAAGGGACTTGGGTATAAATCTTGGCTGTATCTTTTGGGGGTGTGGGGGTGTGGGGGAGAATCTGAGATCGAGGCCAGGCCCTTATACATGCTAAATTCTCATGGATTTCTTAGCTGTCTTCCTGATGCTTGACTCTACATTTTTTTTAATTATAAAAGAAGAACCTTTTTTAGGTTTTTGGTGGTTTTTTTTTTTTTTTTTGCTTTTTGGGTCACACTCAGAAATGCACAGAGGGTACTCCTGGCTAATGCACTCAGGAATTACTCCTGGCGGTGCTCAGGGGACCATATGGGATGCTGGAATTGAACCCGGGTCAGCCGCATGCAAGGCTAATGCCCTACCCACTGTGCTATCGCTCCAGCTCCTCTTCACAGTTTTGTTTTGTTTTACTTGCTTTTTTGGGCCACACCGAGCATTGCACAGGGGTTACTCCTGGATCATGCACTCAGGAATTACTCCTGGTGGTGCTCGGGGGGACCATATGGGATGCTGGGAATCGAACCCAGGACGGCTGTGTGCAAAGTAAATGCCCTACCCACTGTGCTATCGCTCCAGCTCCCACTTCACAGTTTTTTAAGTCACTGTCACTGTCACTGTCCTCCCATTGTTCATAAATAAAACTATTTCTTCTTCACCAGGGAAAAATAAAAAGAAAAGAAACATCTCTCTTCTCTAGTCTAGAACATTATGAGCGCAGAGGCCAAATGTCTCATTTGCTGTGCCAAATTTCTGAGTAGATGGTAGCCAGATAAAAATATTAGTAACTGAATGAATAGATTCATTACTATCCATTACTGATGTGCCCGATCCACAATACTGCTGGGTAATTAGTGTTACTGTAACCATTACAATTAGTGCCTAAGACCCCATACTTTCCACACCAGCCAGGACCTATCTAACCCCCATAACCCAGGCGATATCTAACCCCCATCACCCAGGCCCTATTAACCCCTATCGCCCGTCACTCAGGCCCTATCTCACCCCATCACCTATCACCCAGGGCCTATCTAACCCCCTCACCCAAGCCATATCTAACCCCCATCACCCAGGCCCTATCTAAGCCCCATCACCTAGGCCCTATCTAAACCCTACCACCACCCAGGCCCTATTTAAAATCTGAAAAGACAGTATAGCCAGTAAAGTATTTGCCTTGAGCACAGACGGCCCTGGATCAACCCCCAGCACTGCATATGAGCCCCTGAGCACCACCAGGAGTGATCCCTGGGCAGAGTCAGGAGGAAGCCCTGAGCAACACTAGATAATCCCCCCAAATCAAAAATATCTTTTAAAATAAAAAAAAAACCCACAGGGACCAGCACAATAGCACAGTAGGTAGGTAGGGTGTCTGCCTTGAATGCGGCTGACCTAGTTCAATCCCCGGCACCACATACAGTTCCCTGAGCCCCCACATCTACTTTTACTGAAGTTAACAGTAATTTACAAGAGTGTAACTGCTTGTATGTTTGAGGGGTAGCATGGCACCACACCACACCTCCCACTGAAGGGTCCCCTATCAGGGGAACCGCGGTTCTGGGGTCAGAGCTAAGGGTTGGCTTTCCTTGGATGCTATGCCACATGTGAGGTCAGGAGGCGTTTGGCACATGCACCCTACCTCAAGGGACGGCTGGAGGCTGGCCTCTAAGACAGGCCTCAGAGGGACAAGAGGTGCCACGCCCATAGAACTCTGACCTTCCTTTCTGCCTCTGACATTTATTTATTCATTTATTGAATCATTTGCTCGAGCGGGCCCAGTAACATCTCCATTGGAGACTTTGTTGTTACTGTGTCTGGCATATCGAATCATAGTGAGAACAGTCACAAAGCCTTTCAGTTCAAGTCTCGGTCAGTCCTACAATGATCAAACACCCATCCCTTCACCAGTGCACATTTTCCACCACCAAGAACCCCAATATACCCTCCTCCCACCCACCCCCCGCCTGTGTGGCAGATTTCCACTTTATTCTCTCTCTCTCTCTACATTGATCACATTCAGTATTACGACAAAAAACTCAAAATTGTTATTTGGAATTTTCCCCAACATTCAGACCTGCCACTAAGACATCATTAGAAAATTTGTTTTCTATTGCTGATTATGAAGAGCATATGATGTCGTGTGGCCATGATAGCGGCCACGCGAATTTGAATTTCTGATATTTTAGTAATAAACCGAGAGGGATTACTGCCAGAAGCCCTTGGGTTCCGAGATTGGTATGTGTGCCTCTGGGTTCATGGTCGATCAGAAGCCGGAGGACACATTTGACGGTGGCAGCCCAGAGAATTGTCATGGCAGGGAGCAGGGCCGATCCCACCCTCCACCCCATGAAGCCCCACATGCCTTGTCAATGCAGTCTCATACCTGGCTGTTCATTAACTGTCTCTGACTTTGGTGACTGAGTGGGAGTGGGTGCTCAGGGCTTGCTGCCAGCTCTGTGCACAGGGATCAATCCTGACAGTGCTCAGATGGCCAGATGTGGTGTCAGGGATCGAACCTCACACAAGGCAAGCACCTCACCCCCATGCTATCTCTTCAATCCTTATTTTTTTTCGGGGGGGGCACACCCAGAGATGCTCAGGGCTTACTCCTGGCTCCGTGCTCAGGGGGACCTTCTGGGGTGCCAGGGATCAAATCTGGGTCAGCTGAGAGCAAGGCCAGCACCCGACCTGCTGTGCTATCCCTTCAGCCCCTCCCCAATCCCTATTTTCTTGATTTATTTTATAGGGACCCCGTCTGGCAGTGGTGGGGTGTGGGAGGGTTGGCAGCTAAGGTACTGGGGTGCAAATTCAGAAGCTTCAGTGTCAGCCACGGGGCCGGCGGGGTCTCTGAGAGTGAAGGCATGTGTCAGAGCTGGCTCCAGGTCCCGGTGCAACAAGAGATTTGGCCTTCATCCCATAGAGCAGCCCCAGAGGAGCAACTGGCATGACCCCAAGCCCCCAAAGATGTATCTAAATAAAATAATAATGTGACAAGCTCAGCTCAGCTGCTTGGCTGTGAAGGAAATCCCATATGTGGACCATTCCAGGAATCAAACCAGGGTCAGCAGCGTACAAGGCAGACACTCCGCCCGCTGTTCTATCGCCCTGGCCTCTGTCCCTGATAAACTTGACTGTCACTGGGAACAGTGAGATGGTGGGGCCCAGTCAATGCTCAGATTCCTGGGTCCTACCAGAGCAACGAGGTCTCATACAGAATCACCATCTCATTGTGTACATCAGGCCAGGAGGCGGGGGGCGGGGTCCCCTGCCTTACCGCACTTGAGGCCTAGAATTGGATCCCAGCAGCACTGCACGTGCCCAGTGTGGTCCCAGGGGCACTGTGCTTTGGGGACCCCCAGTATAGGACCTCAGGGTGCTTCTACCAGGCAAGAGAGCACAGGAACTCGGCGAGCAGCCCCGCGTGAGCGCCACAGCCAGTGCGGGAGTCTGTTGTCCCAACCAGGGAAAGGGAAAGCAAAGTCAAAGACGTTAACCAAGCAAACCACACGAGTTTACATGACATCAAACTCAGATGATCTTGACACAAGCCAAGGCTCCTTATTTCCTCCAACACAATTGGTCTTATGACCCAAATGGACTATTTCTAGGAGGAATAATGAATAACGAGGCGCGATCAGTAATAACACATTTCCCCCTAAGAATAGGGGACTGGAGCGACACACAGCAGATAGGGCACTGGCCTTGCAAGTGCCTGACCCAGATTCGGTCCCCAGCACCCAATATTGTCCTCCAAGCATGGCCAGGAGTGACCCTGAGCTCAGAGTCAGGTGTAAAACCCTAAGCATTGGCAGGCATGGCCAAAGCAAAAACAAGGTAAAAAGTAAAGTAAAGGCCCTCCCGTTGATCATGGATTTGCTCGAGCGGGCCCAGTAACGTCTCCATTGGAGACTTTGTTGTTACTGTGTCTGGCATATCGAATACTCTCGGTAGCTTGCCGGGCTCTCCGAGAGGGGCGGAGGAATTGAAAAAAAAAAAACAAATTTTTTTTAAAAAGAGAGAGAACAATAGAACTTTCCATTCACCAGATGGGCTTAACTGGCACTAATCATTTTCTTTTCTTTTTTTTTTTTGCACTAATCATTTTAATTCGAACTTTAATAAATTATACAAAGTTTTTCAGCTAAACAAAGAGGTACATGGGAGCCAGAAAGATAATACTGCAGGAAGGGTGTTTGTCTTACACACGGCCAACCTAGATTCCATCCCCGGCCTCCCTTATGGTCCCCCTGAGCCCTGCCAGGAGTGATTCCTGAGTGCAGAACCAGGAGTCAGCCCTGAGCACAGCTGGGTGTGACCCAAAGACAGAAACCAAACAAATAAGCAAAAATAGGTACAGAGAAATTCACATCTCTCTCTCTTTTTTTTTTTACTTTTTGGGTCACATCTGGCAATGCTCAGGGGTTACTACTGACTCTGCAATCAGGAATTACTCCTGGCAGAGCTCCAGGGACAAAATGGGATGCCAGGGATCGAACCCTGGTGGGTTACATGCTAGGTAAATAAATGCCCTACCCACTGTGCTATCGCTCCAGCCCCAAACCTGGATGTGTTTAAGTCACACTTAAGAAATCTCCCTGATGATTAATGATGTAGAATATTTTCTCATGTGCCTTTTTGCCATTCAGATTTCTTCTTTGAGAAAGTTTCTGTTCATTTTGTCATTTTATCACCCCAATTTTCATGGGGTCGGATGTGTTCTTCTTGTGGAGTTAGACCAATAGTTTGTATATCCATGATATCTACCCCTTGTTGGATGAGTATTGGGCGAATATCCTCTCCCATTCTGTATTCGATCATTGTGTAACTGAAAATTTGTAAGTCTACAACTGTACATCATGGTGTTTCACTAATAAAAATTTAAGAAAAAAAGTGAAAAAAAAGCACACACACACACACACAAAAAAAAGAAATCATCTCCCCCAAACCTTAAAACAGAAACCATGAAGTGAACAAGGTGGAATCTGCAAACACTGATCCACTGATTAATGGATGAGCAAAAAAGTGGGATGTTCTGGGCACAGAGTGGGTAGAGAGCAGGCCTTGCTCACGCTGACCCAGATTTTGTCCCTGGTATCCCATATGGTCCTCTGCACCCTGCCAGAGTGATCCCTGAGCACAAAGCCAGGAGGAAGGTCTGAGCACCGCCCAGTGTGGCCAAAAAGAAAAAGTGGAATATTCATGCACGAGAATGTCATTCCGCTGCAAAATAATAATAATAATAACATAAAAAAGGCACCATTCTATTCTAGCCCATGGATGAACTTGGAAAACAGTCTAAATGAAAAACAGCCGCACACACAAACCCACGTATTGTACAGCTTTGCTCAACGAGAAGTCCAGCGTGGACCATTGTACGTAGAGCGAGTGGGAAGTGGGGACTGATTGCTAACAGGCCGGGCTCCTTCGGGGGGGCTGACGAAATGCACTGGGGCAGGGCCTGGATGGCTCAGCGCTGGCAGGCGTGTGGTTATGAGTTTGGGTCCCCATCTCCACGTCACGACCTGGCTGTGACCCCAACTGCCCTGCCTGCCACTGGGTTCCTGCTACCACACAAAGTGTCCGACCGCCGGGGAACTGCATGCGGTCAGGAGGGCACGGGCACCAACACTAAAGGTAAGGACCTCTGTGGGCACTGCCTGAAGTCAGCACAAGGGGAAGAAGGGTAGGGAAGGGGGGACAGAGAGAGGGGCCAGAGAGGCCCAGACCGGACCCCTGAGCCCCTCTGGGGGCAAGCCCTGAGTCAGAGTAGCTCCTGGGCAGCATCCGTGCCTCCCCCAGAAGAAAGGCAAGAACTAGAAACATGCTGGACTTTGACGGTGGACACAAATACACCGTCCCCCACAAAACCGCACACGCTCACGTGACGGCATCATATGGATTAGATCTTGGTTAATATATATTAGTGGGGAGGACGCTGCTACCGGGTCATCCCAGGGAGGTCTCTGGGCTGCGATTCCGGGATGGGGATGGGCCGAGTCCCTACCCTGCAGGAAGGCCCCAAGCCCCAGTTTCCTGGGTGACCTCAGAGAGACGTCAAGCTGATGAACGGCCCAGTGCCACAGTTCCTGGAGCACGCAGCCGCACACGTGGCTGTGTGATGCCTCCAGCCTTCCGACCGCTTCGGCCCCACAGGAGCACTAAGTACCAAGCCACTAAGCTCCCTGAGCACAGGAGGCTCAACCAGCACTTCAGGGCTCAGTCAGTCCTCACACACTGATGCAAGTAATGCCACTGAGATGGACGTTGTGACAAGCAACGCAAAGTCAATTAGTTGGCGCCTGCTCAGGGGGCAGGCTTGAGGGATGAGGGGGACACTGGGGACATTGATGGCGGGGTGTTGGAACATTGAACACCTGGAACAACTGTATTATGAACACCCGTGATTTACAAATCACAGGTGCTTAAAGTTTCAAATATTAATACAGAATATATAGACGTTATATATAATGGGGAGATAGAGATATGATAGGGCTGGAGATTAGCTCGGTGATAGAGTAATACTTTGAATATGTTGAGGCCGTGGGTTTGGTCTCCAGGATGACAGAGAAGGAGAGAGAGAGAGGAAGAGAGGAAGAGAGAGAGAGAGAGAGAGAGAGAGAATTGACTAGAAATCAATCATAGCAGAACAAAAATAGTCATTTTCTCAGGCCCCCATGCTCAGGGTCCTAGCTTCACTCCTGGTGGGCAGCTCGACAGAGCCCTGAGTGCCAGGGACCAGGGCAACAGCTGGTGACGTTGGCAGGGGACCACATGGTGCTGGGGAATGAACCGGGCCAGGCACAGACATTGAGATGCCTGAATCCATCCCTGCCTGTCCCCAGGCCTCTCGGAGTATTCATACTATCCAGGACGCCAAGAAGGTTCGAGCTTTCAGAAAAGATATTGAGAAAAAGTTAAAAAAAAAACAAACCTAGCACATGGTCAAACACCACAACTCCTGCTGTCTGTTCAGCTAAGCTTCTCCTTCTACAACGTTTCCATTGTGCTCTTCGAGTTAAAAGTTTTCTGACATTAAAATGGGTTTTCATTTTTTTTTTTTTTTTTTGCTTTTTGGGTCACACCCGTTGATGCACAGGGATTATTCCTGGCTCTGCACTCAGGAGTTACTCCTGACGGTGCTCAGGGGACCATATGGGATACTGGGAATCGAACCCCAGTTGGCTGCGTGCAAGGTAAACACCCTCCCCGCTGTGTTATCGCTCCAGCCTCCGGGTTTTCAGTTCTTGACAGAAGAGCTTTGTATTTGATGCTGGAGACTTTTCAAAAACAAGCCGATTTTTCTACACTTGGGACAGATGGGAGATGGGAAGCAGATGGGGATAAGGGCAGGCAGGGGTGCAGCGGCCACTGAGACCACCAGAGCCACAAGCCAAGCACCCCACACCTGTCCCAGGACACCACCTCAGGACAAGGCCAGGGCTGGCCAGGAAGAGCTCCTGGGTACAACCAAATGCTCCAGTCTCTGGGGGTCCCCATGAGCCCGGAAGATTCCTCTGTCACATTGAGGCAGAGACCAGGCGCGGGACCCCTGAGCTGAGCAGAGGTGAGCAGGTCCCAAGTCACAAGGTCGCGCCAAGAATGAGACAGAGGGACAAAGCTGGCCAGGCGGCATGATGGACACGAGAAAGCTGAGCCCAGTACGTAGATTCTGTTTTTTTATTTTTTATTATTTATTTATTTATTTTGGCTTTTTTGGGTCACACCCAGCGATGCACAGGGGTTCCTCCTGGCTCTGCACTCAGGAATTACTCCTGGCAGTAGCCCCTGAGCACCACTGGGCATAGCCCGAAAGCAAACACACACACACACACACACACACACACACACACACCAACAATGTCAAAGAGCAAAGTAAGTTAATTGTGTTTTTTTTAAAAACTACAATTCTGGGGGGGCTGGAGCAATAGCACAGCGAGTAGAGCATTTGCCTTGCACACAGCCGATCTGGCCAACCCGAGTTCGATTCCTCCGCCTTCGATTTCTCCGCCCCTTCCGGAGAGCCCGCCAAGCTACCAAGAGTATCTCGCCCGCACGGCAAAGCCTGGCAAGCTCCCCATGACGTATTCGATACGCCAAACACAGTAACAAGTCTCACAATGTTACTGGACCTGCCCAAGCAAATCGATGAACAATGGAGGACAGTGACAGTGACAGTGACAATTCTGGGCTGGAGAGGTAGTACATTTACAATGCACACAGTCAACCCAGGCTTGATCCCAGGCGTCCCATATGGTCCCCCCAATTACTCGGAGTAATTCCAGAGTGCAGAGCTAGGAGTAACCCCGTAAGCATCACTGGGTGTGGTCACAAAACAATGGGGGAAAAAGACTATAATTCTAAGGAAGCAGAAAATAAATGAGCAACTATTAACGAGCCTGGGCATTCTTTCCGAGATGAAGAAAATGTTCTAAAGTTGACTGTGGAGAGCTGGAGACAGTGCCCAGGGCACTTGCCTCGCATGCAACCAACGTGCCTCAACCCCTGGCAGCCCACGTGGTCGAGGCCTCAAGCCCCACCAAGAGCGGCCCCTGAGTGGGGCCCAAGAACCAAAATAATGATACTAATAATGATGATGACTCTGGCTCAGCAGAAAACGCGCCTGCTCTGTGTGTGAGGCGCGGCGTCGGCTCCCTGGTGCTGCAAACAAAATCAAATAAATTTGTGACAGTGTCTACACAACCCTGAAGGGACCACGCATGCCTCCACCGCCCCAGAAAGAGCACGGCTAGATTCCACCTACGCCTTCAACACAGACGTAGTAAACTGAAGAACAGAAAAAATGGAAGAGAAACCTGTGCTGAGCACAGAACTAAGGCTGCGGGAATGAAAGAGGTCGGAGATGGGAGGAAAGGTGGAGGAAGTGTGGGGAAGGGGAAACAAAGGAAAAAAAGGGAAGACTGGACAAAGGAGCGTAGCTCGAGGCAGAGCACCGGTCTCAGCTACGTCAGGCCCTAGGTTTGATCCCCAGGACCACGTTAAACAGCTGGAGGGCCAGGACTGGAGCAATAGCACAGCGGGGAGGGCGTTTGCCTTGCACGCGGCCGACCTGGGTTCGATTCCCAGCATCCCATTTGGTCCCCTGAGCCCTGCCAGGGGTGATTCCTGAGTGCAGAGCCAGGAGTAACCCCTGTGCATCACCAGGTGTGGCCAAAAAAAGCAAAAAAAAAAAAAAAAAAGCTGGAGGGCTGATTCCTACTCAGAACTGGACACGTGTGGAAAAGACTGGCATGAAACGTAAGATGAACTGCAACCGAAACTAGGAAAGAGACTTGGGTGGTTCCCCATCTCCCTCTCTCTATTTTAACTGCAACAAAACCAGATGCCCTCATTTCTGTAAGTGTCGCCATTACTACAACTAACAGCGGTTACCTCAGCCACAATCAAGGCTGTGGCTCAGAGGCAGGAGGGCCCCCCTCAACCCCCCACTGCTTGTTTTGCCACAGAACAGCCTCAATGGAAGGGTAAGTGATCCTCATTCTCACCAAGTAGCCACCAAACTTGAGTCCTGGTCTCCAGTAGCCACTTCCCAGGATATGGGTTTCAGTGAGTCCAAAATAAGATTATAGGGCTAAGACTAATGGAGAAATAATCATGTTAACTCCTTCCAACTAATAGTTGGGTCTAAATGAGGCCAGGGAGAAATGTAAAATAAATGGACTTATTGGCTCTCTGAGAGTTTTCATTCTCATGCAAGAAATAAAGTGCCAAGTATATTCTAGATCTGGAAATTGCTAAGAAGATAGATTTCAAATGTGGTTTGGTGTTGTTTTTTTTTTCTTTTTCTTTTCTGGGTCACATCCGGTGATGCACAGGGGTTACTTCTGGCTCTGCACTCAGGAATTACTCCTGGCGGTGCTCAGGGGACCATATGGGATGCTGGGAATCGAACCCGGGTCGGCCGCGTGCAAGGCAAACGCCCTACCCGCTGTGCTATCTCTCCAGCCCAATCTCAAATGTTTTAACACACACATATACACACATACTCCTGTGCTAACCTTACTGAGTACTGCGGTTACTTTTTGCCTACTGAGGTTATAGTAAGACTGCATGTATTAAATCACCATATGGGACATTTCAAATGTACACAATGCAAAATGTCTCAATAATCTTGGGGAAGAGGACAATAGAGTAGGGAGCCAGATGACAGTGAGATTCTTTTGTATTTTTATTTTTTGCTTTTTGGATCACAACCGGCGATGCTCAGGGGTTACTTCTGGCTCTGGACCCAGGAATCACTCCTGGTGGTGCTCGGGGGACCATATGGGATGCTGGGAATTGAACCCGGGTCAGCCACGTGCAAGGCAAATGCTCTACCCGCTGTGCTATTGCTCCAGCCCCAGGGAGATTCTCAAGGGCTTGAAGGATGGGCCCCATTTCCTTTGGAACATCTGGGTAAAAGGCAGAGAGTTTTGCGTAATATCAGGGTGACTTAAGGGAAAAGCACAGAGCCCTGAGTGAAAAGGCGGCAGTGATTCTGCCATATCAGCCCAGATGACCGGCTGGGTTCTCTGTCGGGGCCAACCAACACCTGAGTTCAGGCAGGGTCTGTGAGTACAACTTGTACGTTTTCTGAAGGCATTCACCAAGATGTTTCCAGAAGCATGATCACCTAAAATGTTTTTTATTGTGACTTTTAGTTTTGGGGGCCACACCCAGCTGTGCTTGAGGCTTACTCCTGGCTCTGCCCTCAGGGATCACTCCTGGCAGAGCTTGGGGGGGGACCATATGGGGTGCGGGGGATTGAACTCAAGTCAGCCGCATACAAAGCAAGTGCCTTACCTGCTATACCATCTCTCCAACCCCCACTGTCACTGTCACTGTCCTCCCGTTGTTCATCGATTTACTCAAGCAGACCCAGTAACGTCTCCATTGTGAGATTTGTTGTTACTGTGTTTGGCATATCGAATACGTCATGGGGAGCTTGCCAGGCTTTGCCGTGAGGGTGAGATACTCTCGGTAGCTTGCCGGGCTCTCTGAGAGGGGTGGAGGAATCGAACCCGAGTCGGCCAAGTCGGCCACATGCAAGGCCAACACCTTACCTGCTGTGCTATCGCTCCAGCCCCAACAATGTTTATGTTTTGAAATAATTTCAAGGTTAAAGAAAAGTCCTCAAACTACTCCAGGAAACTCTTAAACACTTCATGCAGATTTACCAGATTTTCATATTGTCTTTTGAGGTGCTCTTCTGGAGGTCTGGAAAATTGAGTGTGACCCAGCCACCTTGTAGTAACCTTCTGGGCTCCAGATTCAGAAAGAAGAAGAAAGTTCCCTGGGAGCTGACTCAACCCCTTTAAATAATCCTATCTGAGTCCAAATACCAGCCCCACCCCCAGCACACCCCTGACCCTCCACCAGGACCTCCCAGGAGTTCTCTGGATGCTTTCAAACCAGAATACCAAGCGCAGAAAACCACCAACAATAGGAAGGCCATGAGGTGTGGTCCGTGGGAGATCAGCCGGGCCAGACATTAACACCAGCAACAAACCCTCTAATCAAAACAGGCCGACGCTGCCCCAGGAATAGATCAGCCAACCAGTGGCACAGGAGGAAGTCTAGACACAGACCCCAGGACACTGCACTTTAGAGGCAGAGGGGACATTTCTCGTGCGAGGACCAAGATGGATGCTGTAATCACCCAGGGAACAGAGTTGTTCAAATGAGATCAGAGATCTGCTGTGACTGCAGTCTGGGGGTCTGAGGGGGACCTGGGGGTTTCCTCAGAGCCAGAAAAGCAGCCACAGGACTGAAGAGAGATTAGTACAGTGGGGAGGGCGCTTGCTTGCCTTGCACATGGCCGACCCGGGTTCGAGCCCCCGGCTCCGAACCCACCACAAATGATCCCTGAGCGCTGAGCTGCAGGCGAAAAGTGACTTCACGAGGGGCTGCAGTCCCGATGGAGAGAAGCAACCCCCCAAGAAGCCTCCCAGCTTGGCCCGACCTGGGAGTTTCAAGTTTGAGCCTTTACGTCTGCAGTCCTAAAATATGACAATCCCCGCGAACAGCTCCGAGAACCGCCTCATACACCCAACTCGCTGCCCCGACGCCTCCTGCCTCCCGCTGCGTTTCAGATTTGGGGCCCCCGATTCTTGTTCTGACGTCTGGGAGGCCACGGACTGGACACCTGCCCAGGATCACTGTATTGAATTAGCAGCGGAGCAGCTGGCTCTGACGCTTCTACTCCCAATTCTAGACTCTGCACCCCCCAAACCTCACGATCTGCGCTCCAAACCTCCAGCCAGGCCCGCTTTGGGTCACCCCCTCTCATGAGCCTGCAGCAAAAATGTTCACTGGGGAGGCGAGAACCTGGGGAGGGATGGGAACTACAGGGTGTCACTCTTGGGGTGCATGTGGGCTCGTGGTGGGGAGTCTGGCTTCTTTTTCACAGGGGAGCAAACAGAAAATAGCTTTTGTTCATGACAAATTACTCCTGGTGATGCTTGGGGGACCATATGGGATACTGGGAATCGAACCTGGATCAGCCGCGTGCAAGGCAAACGCCCTACCCTCTGTGCTATCGCTCCAAGCCCCTCAGTCCAGTTTTAACGGCCACGTTCTTGGCACTCAATAAAGAAGTGTTCACCCCACCCTCCTAGAGAAAAAAAAAGCATAAAAGGGGAAGGGTTCCGGCCTCCTCTGGCGCCCCCATCTTCAGGACACCCCGCCCACAGTCTGGGAGCTTCCCGGCCTTCTCTCCTTCCACAAGTAAAATCATTTCCGACCTCAGCCGCTCCGCCTCCAATCCCTAACTCCCCATCCTGGACGCCTGAGCACTGGCACCCGCTGGAACAAGATGACACCCCAGCAGCCCAGAACAGACGCTCGGGGACCACGGGGTGCCGGTTCAACCTCTGCACTTGCAGAGTCTGACAGGAAAGTCGTGTGGAGTGAGCACTCCAGGGGAAGCCCAGGACTGAAGCTCGACTGGGTGTGAGCTGGGGACAGTCTACAGAACTGCTCTGAGGTCCCTGGCCTCTGTCAGGAGATGTTTCAGGGCACTGAGGTGCTCGGAGTCTCTGCCTTAAGAAGGCTGACCGGGGCTGGAGTGATAGCACAGCAGGTAGGGCATTTGCCTTGCACACGGCAGAAGCGGGTTCGATTCCCAGCATCCCATATGGTCCCCCGAGCACGACCAGGAGTAATTCCTGAGTGCATGAACCAGGAATATTGCCGTGCATTGCTGGGTGTGACCCAAAAAGCAAAAAAAAAAGAAGGCTGACCTCCAGCCCTGGTCCAGAGACACAGTAGCGAGTCTCAGAAAACACCACAGTGCCAGAGGTCTCTCCAGGCCCCATACCGAGACAATTTCACCAGGGCACCCCGGATGGAGCAGATGCAGTCTCCCCGCGTACTCCAGATGGAATCACGGTGACCAAGAGCTTCCACAAGCAAGGCCTGGTTTGTGATTCCAGTACTAAATCTCCAGGCCACATGGTGGCAGAGGTGCCAGGCTGTCCCTCCCCAGGTCCCCGCCCACTCAGCGACCTACAATGTGCCTCCGGGAGCCATCTCAGTGCGCCAACAGCCCTGGTCCAGAGATGCCCAACTGAATCCCAAAATGGATCAGTGCCCTCCAGAGCTGTCTCTGGAACCCGACCATTTACAGTCTCAAATTCCAGATGTGCGCAGCCGCTTTTGCAGCCGTGCGAGCTCTCGTGATACTCTCAAAATGCGCAATGGAAAATAAATTAGCTAGTGGTTTCAAGACTACCCCTGGCAGGTAGGCTTGAATGGAGGTGGGAAAATTCAAGCAAAACCTCATGCCCGAAAGTAGAGAGAGAGGGGCTGGAGCAATAGCACAGCGGGTAGGGCGTTGGCCTTGAATGCGGCCGACCTAGGTTCGATTCCCAGCATCCCATATGGTCCCCTGAGCACCGCCAAGGGTGATTCCTGAGTGCATGAGCAAGGAGTAATCCCTGTGCATCACTGGGTGTGACCCAAAAAGAAAAAAAAGTTCAAAAGTAGAGAGTATTAGGGAAATTGTCTGCCATAGAGGCAGGATGAGGACTGGGATTGGGGGAGGGGGATACTGGGACGCTGGTGGTGGAGAATCTGCACTGGTGGAGGGCTGGATGTTTGATCATAATATGGTTGAATCTCAAACATGAGGGCTGGAGCGATAGCACAGCAGGTAGGGCGTTCGCCTTACACGCGGCCAACATGGCCGACCCGAGTTCGATTCCTCCGCCCCTCTCGGAGAGCCCGGCAAGCTACCGAGAGTATTCGATATGCCAGACACAGTAACAACAAAGTCTCCAATGGAGACGTTACTGGGCCCGCTCGAGCAAATCGACGATCAACGGGAGGGCCTTTACCTTTTTACCTTACCTCAAACATGAAACCTTTGTAACTCTATCTCACAGTGATTCAATATTTTTTTAATTAAAATTAGGGGCTGGAGCAATAGCACAGCGGGTAGGGCGTTTGCCTTGCACGCGGCCGACCCGGGTTCGATTCCCAGCATCCCATATGGTCCCCTGAGCACTGCCAGGGGTAATTCCTGAGTGCATGAGCCAGGAGTAACCCCTGTGCATCGCCAGGTGTGACCCTAAAAGCAAAATAAAAATTAAAATTAAAAAAAAAAAGAAGACCGACCTCATGAGCCCCACCCCTTCCAACAGACCCCCCAGGGCCCGTCACCAGGATCCTGTCGGAAGAACTAAGACTGTGGTGCCAGCAGTCGTACGACTTCCTTCCTCCCCCACGAGACGTCACCAAACACACTCGGCCGTGCATCCCCGCTCTGGGGTGTCAAGGGGAGGGGGCACACGCAAGGCATGTCGTGTCCTTTGGACCCAGGCCAGAGAAAGCAACAGCCCTGGCAGTGACACCTCGGGAGGGAGACCGGGGCCAGCGGCTGCAGAGGCTGGAGGCCGGCGGGGACAGACGAGCCCCTTTCCCATCCCTTCATCTATTTATGGGACTCACTTCCCGTCGGAAGTGCGGTGCCCCTTCTCCCAGGACCCCGCTGGGAATGACGCCCGCCGGGCTGACCCAGCTTGCCGCATCCTCCTCCTGACCCCCGCCTGTCACTGGGAATGCAGCCTGTGAGTGACGGGGTGTCTCAGAGACCCCCACCCCCACCCCGGGCCTGGGTCTTGAGCGGAAATTCACAAGGAGAAAAAGGAAAGCCAATGAGGGGCGCCGAGATTCCCAAATAGGCACCAGGGGAGTTGGAGGCAGAAAGGAGGTTCGTCACTCGGCAGGGGCGGTGGCGGAGGAAACAGGAGAGAACCAAGATCTCTGCCACCCCTAGGGCTCCTTGCCCTTCCTCACCCCTGCACAGTTAACCCCCTTCCGCTCCCCTGGGCTGTGCGGGTCTGTGTCTACACTCACACGTGGTCCCGCTTCAGCGGAGATGACACTTTAGTTGATAATGTGATCCCACATGGCACATGGGGCAGCGCCAGGGGTCACACTCATGGTCCTGGGTCTGAGGCAGGTGCTCCAGGACTGCGTCGTCCCAGACGCGGGGGGGGGGGGGGGGGGGGACCCTGACCGAGCCACACCCGTTTTTCCTTTTGCTCTGCCCAGGGGCACCATTTCAGGGAGCCAAGAGCCGTGGGGAAGGGGCTAGTGTTACTCTGACTTGGGGGTCGGGCACAGGTGGCAGCGCCCAGGGCTTACTCCTCGCTGTGTTCAGGATGGGCTCAGAGACCTTATGTGGTGTTGGGGCGTGGTTGGGGGGGCCTTTGGGGTCAAACTAGGTTGACAGCATCCAAGGAAGGGGCCCTGCCTACTGTGTATCTATCTCTCTGACTGCTGCCGAGTTTTAATTTTTTTTTTTAAAGGAGTAATTGTTGTTATTCGGGGCTGGAGAGATAGCACAGCGGGTAGGGCGTTTGCTTTGCACGCGGCTGACCCGGGTTCGATTCCCAGCATCCCATAGGGTGCCCTGAGCACCGCCAGGAGTAACTCCTGAGTGCAGAGCCAGGAATAACCCCTGTGCATCACCGGGTATGACAAGAAAAGAAAAGAAGAGAAGAGAAAAGAATGGGCTGGAACAATAGCACAGCAGGTAGGGCGTTTGCCTTGCATGTGGCTGACCCGGGTTCGATTCCCAGCATCCCATATGGTCCCCTGAGCACCGCCAGGAGTAATTCCTGAGTGCACATCCAGGAGTAACCCTTAAGCATCTCCACGTGTGACCCCCAAAAAGCAAAAAGCAAAAAACACACACACACAAAAAGAGAAGGCAGCGGGTTCAGAGGGTCTCTGCCCTGCACTGGGGGTGGGGGAGGTGGGGGGGTCCCGGAGATCAGTGTGGGCAGGTGGAAGGAAATGAAAGGGGCTGGGTGGGGGGAAGCAGAGACAGAAGCAGATGCGACACTAGGGACCTAGGGACAGAACGGGGTGGGGCAGTCAGAGAGGGGGACCCAACCCCTCCTCACAGACCACCGTGTCAGGGCGCGGCCAGGAGCCCTCCACTGCCCCTCGGCCTGCTGAAAGACAAGGCCCCTCGTCCGAGGCTCTCTGGGGCAGGCGAGGGGCAGTGGCCCCTGAGCCCTGGCCACCTCACGCCCCCCACCCATGGCCACCTTCTCTGGCCGGAAGCTCTGCCCGCGATCAGGTTCCTCTCAGTGAGAAGTGAGCCGAGCCCCATCCTCTCGCTGAGGCCCAGTTTGGCCCCCACTGGAGCTGTTTCTAGAACCATTTCTACGGCCATGGGCACGGCTGGCCTCTGTCCCAGATTTGGGGCACCCTTCAGATTGAACCGCACCCCTGGGTGCAGGGCCAGGATGGTCGGAACTACTCCAGAGCACTCTCTCGGCAAGGTTCTTTGCAGCGGCCCTTCCCGAGGCCCCGAACCCACAGCTGCAGGACAGGAAGCCCGCAGGGCTGGGCTCCCCCCAGGTCACACGCTCTCACGGACAGTGCAGGTCAGAGGTCAGAGGTTGGTGGGAGCGCCCCTGCTGAGATCAGGGTCGTGGCCCCTGCCCCCTTCCTCACCCCCTCTCTGACCTCTCGCTGCCAACACGGCCACCAGCTTGGCCTCCTCTGGGACTGGCTTCTCCCCCCTCCCCCAGACTTTCCTGACTCTAACCCGACCTCACCAGGCTATCACTCGCAGGAGGGCAGAGGATACCCCCCAGCCTCCTGGCCTGAAACTCCCATCCGCCACCCCCCCATCCCTGGGCCTGGACACACCTGAGGCTGCTGCATTTCCCTCCTGCAGCTGCCCGGCCCCAGGGCCCCAGCTGGGCTGCACCCTCCCCTCCCCTGTCCCCCCCACCCCCCTTCCGCCCTCCTCTTCCTCTCCTCCCCCGCAGACCCCGTCCCTCCCACCCTGCTCGCTGGCTTCTGTTCTCTCTTTCCATGAGCAGAGACTTTCCAGCCTGGCCCGTGGCCAGCACATTTGGACAAAGGGCAGCAATCTTCCAGCGAGACGTCATCCCACCCCTTCCCGGGCCTGCTCGCTCGCGGAGGGAGCCCGGAGACAGACGGGGCGGCCGCGGCCCAGCTCCGGGCCCTGGGGAGAGGCCGCTACAGTGGGGGTGGCGGGGGACAAGCCAGGGGCCCAGAAAGAAGCCAGCGGGCCGGGTACGCTGGGTGAGGGGGTCGCTCCTGAGTCTTCCTCCCTCCCAGAGAAGCTCACAATGGGCACATCACTCTGTGGGAGCTAAGGAGGAAACGGAGGCACGAGCGGAGCGAGCCTGCAAGCAAGGTCCCAAGGCGTGCAGAACTGCTAGAAAGTGAACGTGACTTCGGGGCTGGAGCGCTAGCACAGTGGGCAGGGCGTTTGCCTTGCACGCAGACCCGGGTTTGACTCCCGGCATCCCATAGGGTCCCCCGAGCACCCCCCAGGAGTAATTCCTCAGTGCATGAGCCAGGAGAAACCCCTGTGCGAAGCCGGGTGTGACCCAAAAAGCAAAAACAAACAAAGTGAACGTGATGGCCAAACACTGCCCACCCCAGGGCTGACAAAGCACCTGGTGCAGACAGTGACAGGCCGCCTTAACACGGTGGGACTGGGCCCCTGGGGAAGCTCGCTGAGCTGAGCCGCTGGAGTACACGCAGGGGCCCTGGGTTGGACCCCCAGCAGTGCGTGCTCCCCAGAGCACCCTGGGGCAGTGGCCTCTAGCTTTGTGCTGGGAGAACCCTCCACCCCCTAGCACCACTGGGTGTGGCCCCCGAACAAAACTGAACGGGGGCGGGGGGGTGGGGAACACAAGTAGTAGGAATAGGACATCCTTGAGTCGTCTCCAGGCTGCTTGGCCAACCTCGCTGGCCAGCGTGACCGCAGTCAGAGGCGCCCAGGGGGCAGGAGGGCACCGCATCCCCACTGCCCTCCCCCCCCGCCCCCATTTCCCGGCTCCTTCTCAGCCTGTTTCTGTTTGTTTACTATCCAGGCCTGGTGCTTTGGATGCCGAAGTTGTGCAATGGCTGGGAACGGGCCCTTCCCTTGAACTGAGGTCCGCGATCGGGCGCCCGTCTCTTCTCGGAAGGTTCCCAGCTCATCAGGGGCGCACTAGCTGCCTTCGAATCCCAACAAGGTCAACCCACCAGCTAGGCACGAGGAGGTGGCAGGAACGGGAAGGACACCAGCGTCCCCACCCACTCTGCCCTAGAGCCAGGATGACAGCCAGGGAGTGACAGCACAGCGGGAGGCACTGGCCTGGCCAGTGAAGGGCCCACTTCCACCCTTGATGCAGAACATACTTCCCTGGGTCCATTTCCCGCCCCCCCCCCCCCAGGGGAAAGCAGAGCCGGGAGCAGGCCCAGGGCACAGCCGGGTGTAGCCCAGAAACCAACACACACATACCCCCAACGCAGAAACCCGTTGGACCAAGCGGCAATCAAACACTGCGACTTTTCAAGGCAAAACCATCCGATGACCAGCATTTTCCAGAGGACACTTCCAGCTTTGGGAGTCACATACGCGGTTCCTCGCCCCTCGGGTCTGACTCGGAAGTACTTGGAGGCCCCTTTAGAGCCACTTCATCCCATCTGTTTCCCATATGAATGAGCTAAATACGATTTTTGTTCATTTAAGAAAAAAAGATCAGGCGAGACAGAGCTTGACACACGTGTCACAGAAGTCTGGACGGGAGGGTGGTTTAGGGGCTACATCTGAACTTCAGGGGTAAACGCTAGGAGACAGAGCTAGAAGCAGACAATGGGGCCCGAGAGAGCTCAACGGGCCGAGACCAGGCTCTGCACACAGGGGCCTGGGTGAAATCCCCAGCACCATGTACTAGCCTCTGACCCCCGAGCACAGAGCCAGGAGTAACCCCCAGGACCTCTGGGTCTGGCAACGAAACAAAGCTAAACCAAAAGTAAATAAAAATCAAGGTGTGGGGCTGGAGAGATAGCACAGCGGGTAGGGGGTTTGCCTTGCACGCGGCCGACCTGGGTTCGATTCCCAGCATCCCATATGGTTCCCTGAGCACCGCCAGGAGTAACTCCTGAGTGCAGAGCCAGGAGTAACCCCTGTGCATCACCGGGTGTGACCCAAAAAGCAAAAAAAATCAAGGTGTAACTAAGTGAATGATGCTTGGAAGGGCTCGCTCGGGATGGGAGATGTGTGCTGAAAGTAGACTATGGACCAAACATGATGACCGCTTGGTACCTGTATTGCAAATGCATAACACCCAAAAGGAGAGACAGAGAGTAAGAGGGAATGTGCCTTCCACCAAGGCGGAGTGGGGTGGGGGTGGAGGTGGGATGGGGTGGGAGTGGTGGGAGGGATGCTGGGGACGTTGGTGGTGGAGAATGGGCACTGGTAGAGGGATGGTTACTCAATCATTATATGATTGAAACTGTCCCCCCCATTGTTCATCGATTTGCTTGAGCGGACAGCAGTAATGTCTACATTGTGAGACTTGTTACTGTTTTTGGCATATCGAATAAGCCATGGGGAGCTTGCCAGGCTCTGCCGTGTGGGTGGGATACTCTCAGTAGCTTGCCGGGCTCTCTGAGAGGGACGGAGGTACAGAATCCGGGCCGGCCGTGTACAAGGCAAACACCCTACCCGCTGTGCTATCGCTCCAGCCCGAAAGAAAAGAAAGAAATGATAAATGTGGTCCACTCCTATCCCCACACGACCCCCTGAGCACCAGTCCACTTGCAGCCCTTGAGTACTGCAGGGTGTGACCCAAAAAAACAAACGCAGGGGGGTCCAGAGCAATAACCACAGGCAGGTGCTTGGGTTCAATTCCCAGCACTACATAAGGTCCCCTGGGACTGCCAGGAGAGATCCCTGAGTGCAGAGCCAGGAGGAAGCTCTGAGTAGAGTCGAGTCTGGCCCCCAAGTCCTTCCCAAAGAAACCTCTGAAGGTATCGGAAACATTCACGCTGTGAATGGCCTCCTGTCACTTTCCTTTACTCTGAGCCATCCCCAGCAGTGCTCAGGGAGCACTCCTGGCAGTGCGATTGAGCCCAGGCCCCTACACGCACAGCAGGTGGCCCAGCTCTCTGGCCAATGCCCAGCCCCTGAATTTCGGCTTCCCTCTGTGGCGTATTTGTATGAGTGAAACATAATCGCAAAAGTTTGTAAGGCTGTAACTGTATCTCACGGTGATTCATTAAAAAATATATATTTAGGGGCTGGAGCAATAGCACAACGGGTAGGGTGTTTGCCTTGCACGCGGCCGACCCGGGTTTGACTCCCAGCATCCCATAGGGCCCCCCCGAGCACCGCCAGGAGTAATTCCTCAGTGCATGAGCCAGGAGTAACCCCTGTGCATCGCCGGGTGTGACCCAAAAAGAAAAAAACAAACAAACAAACAAAATATATTAAAAAAAAAAAAACAAGGGGTAGACTGAAGCTCAGCCGAGTCCCCAATTCCTTTGAGAAGGAGGGAGACCTGGGGGGTGTCCTCAGGACTAGGCTGGCTTCCAAGCTCAGGGAGAGGAAGAGTCCGAGGCAGGCAGGAGCCTGAAGGATGGCCACTCCTGTAGCCAGGGACGGGCATGCAGGGGACGCAGCTCAGCGTGTGTGACGTCCCGCCTTCCCTCCCCGGTACCAAGAAAACAAGCCAGAACAAACAGGGAGATGGCGCTGGGGTCAGGGGGCTGAGGGAGCACGGAGAAGGCGGGACAGGGTGGCAGGCTCGACTGGGGTGCTAAGAAAGGAAGGAAGAGGGGGTATCAAGGGGTGCCAAGGAAGATACGCTCTCTGGGGGCGTGGAAAGGTCAAGATGGCACAAGCTGGGCTGGAGTGATAGCACAGCGGGGAGGGCGTTTGCCTTGCACGCGGCCGACCCGGGTTCGATCCCCGGCATCCCAATATGGTCCCCTGAGCACCGCCAGGAGTAATTCCTGAGCACAGAGCCAGGTGTAACCCCTGTGCATCGCTGGGTGTGACCCAAAAAGCAAAAAATAAATAATCACTATAGTTAAAAAAAAAAGATGGCCCAAGGTTGGGAGGCAAGAGTCAAGGCAAAGATGAGAGGGTGCAGAACAGAGAGCGGCTGAGGTTAGGGCAGTGGCCTGGAGGGGACTAAGCCCGGTGGAGGCCAAGGAAGGCTGAGGCATCACAGCCTGTGGTCCAACCACGACCTCCCCCAGAGGAACACAGGAAAGAAAGACAGGTCAGCTGAAGCAACACAGAGTCCTCCAGGACGCAACAGGCAAGCTCCTTTTGGGGGGGCCTTTGGGGCCACTCCCAGTGATGCTCAGAGGTTACCCCTGGCTCTGCACTCAGGAATTGCTCCTGGTCCTGTTCAGGGGATCACGACTGGGTCCACGGCGAACCAGGCAAACGCCCTCCCTGTAGACGAGGGCTCCGGCCCCAAGCAAACGCCTAACCCTACGCACGGCAGCACGCCAGCCCCTGGGAAGGGCCTAACTACAGACCCTTAGGGGGTGGAACTCTAAGAGGCCCCCCAGGAATGCGGAGCCCCAGGGTGCTCTAGGTAGCTCTATTCTCCATGGAGCGTCGGACTCACACAGATGGGTGAGCGTTGGCGCCAGCTCAGGTGTGTGGCCCACGCAGGAGGCTTGGGGTTCGGGAGCCCAGAG
Source organism: Sorex fumeus (assembly GCF_029834395.1). Classification (NCBI taxonomy): domain Eukaryota; kingdom Metazoa; phylum Chordata; class Mammalia; order Eulipotyphla; family Soricidae; genus Sorex; species Sorex fumeus. The sequence goes on along the minus strand of NW_026606105.1, from coordinate 7,216,839 downwards.
AGGAGAGCCTGAGGTCAGAGGTCGGGGCTCCCTGCTGCTCTCGGCCACCTCTGCATTCCCTCCTGTAACATCACAGCCGGAAGCTCCTTCCTGGGCAGAGCCAGCCCCGTCTCCTGTCTCCCTGGTCAGCGCTGACCCTGCGGAGGGCCTGGCCCAGCTGGAACCTCCGGGTCCCACGGCTTGGGGGAGCATCCACACTCCTCCTTCCGCCGCAGACGTTTTCCCACCCCGTTAGCGGCATCCGCTGGCTCCGGGGTAAACACAGAGCACGGGTCTCTGTGATGTCCTGGGACCCGATGTCCTTCTGCCGGCTGCCATAAACACACAGGCGGAAATGCGGCGGACAGGAGGCAGAGACGCGCCATGCATGTTACCCGGGAAGGGGAGGGGGCACCCTGGGTTTCAGGCCAAATGGAAACTCGCGTCACCTACATTGAGAAGAGGAGGGGGAGCCCCCGTGGGTCCCCCCAAAGGCAGGGGACACTTCCCTGCGGTCACACACAGTCCTGGCCGGGACCTCTCCTGGGTCCTCCTGGCCTGACTCTGACCAGGGAGCAGGGCTGTCCTCTCACTCCTGGCCACTGACCCTCTGAGATCTCTGGCACCTTCCGGGAGCACCGAGGTCGGGGTACTTCTTGTGCCCCCTCAATCCCTCTGCTACTTGCTGGGGTAGGAGACGCACGAGCGAAACACCAGATGCACGAGCGAAACCCCATCTGCTGGGGAAAAGCCCGTATGTTGATGGGCCACGGGTGATGGGGCCTGTCTCCTGTGACGTCTGTGACGGGAGCGAGAAAGTCACACGCAGATCTGAGTTGTCCTCCTGACCTCTCTCCCTCCTCTGCCCCCAGCCCCTTCACTGGGGAGAGGGGCTGGCGGTACAAAATCCTCTAGGGGCTGGAGCGATAGCACAGCGGGTAGGGCATTTGCCTTGCACGCGGCCAACCCAGGTTTGATTCCCAGCATCCCATATGGTCCCCTGAGCACTGCCAGGAGTAATTTCTTTTTTATTTTTCTTTTTATTTATTTATTTATTTATTTATTTTTGCTTTTTGGGTCACACCTGGCGATGCTCAGGTGTTACTCCTGGCTTTGCACTCCAGAATTACTCCTGGCGGTGCTCAGGGGACCATATGGGATGCTGGGAATCGAACCCGGGTCGGCCGCGTGCAAGGCAAACGCCCTACCCGCTGTGCTATCACTCCAGCCCCTCAGGAGTAATTTCTGAGTGCAGAGCCAGGAGTAATTCCTGAGCATCACTGGGTGTGACCCAAAAAGAAAAAAAAAATCCTCTCTAGGAGGCTGGAGAGACAGTCCAGTGAGGAGGATGCTTGCATTGCACATGGCTGAACCTGGCTCGATTCCCAGCACCCCGTGTGTGGTCCCCAGAGCCCCACCAGGTGTGATCCCTGAGCACCGCCAGATGAGTCCACAAACCAATCAATCAATCACTCAAGTTCTCTCCAGGGAGGGGATTAGCAGATGCGGGGGGGGGGGGGGGGGGGAGCCACAGGGTGCTGGTTCGGGAGACAGGGACAGCTGCCAGGCAAGCCAGATTCCATGAGGGGCTGCACGGCCCAGGGCCCAGACCCTCCCTCTGCACGTCCTCCCTTCCGAGAAAGAGGGTGGCACTTGGGGGAAAAAAATAAAAAGTTCGGGGCTGTAGTGATAGCACAGTGGGTAGGGCATTTGCCTTGCACGCGGCCGACCCGAGTTCGATTCTCAGCATCCCATTGGGTCCCTCAAGCACTGCCAGGAGTAATTCCTGAGTGCAGAGCCAGGAGTAACCCCTGTGCAATGCTGGGTGTGACCCCCCAAAAAAGCAAAATAAATAAATAGTTCAAAAAATGGCTGGCCCTTGGTAGTGATTGTCCCCCCGACCAAGTTTCAGCCGCATGGTGCATGGGGGATGGTGGGTCTCGGGCTCCCGGGCTGTTGGGATCCCATGGGGGCAGAAAACCCACCGCATGAGACAAAACTGAAACAACGTATTGGAGGAGAGTCTGTAAAACAAAAAAAGGAAGGATATAAAACAAAAAAGGGAAGGATAGGAAGTCCCAGAGAGAGAGAGAGAGAGAGAGAGAGAGAGAGAGAGAGAGAGAGAACAGCAGGGAGGGGCGTCTGCCTTGCACAGCTAACCCAGGTTTGACACTCCGCAGCCCATATGGTCCCCGGTCCACCAGGAGTCATCCCTGAGCCCTGAGCATCACCAGGTGTGGCCCAAAACAAAAAGGAAACCCCAAGGTGAGTGGCAGCGCACACCACCACAACACACACTCCACAACACCCAGAACAGGAGACGGGAGCTGCAGCCACGGAACTGTGCCCCGTGACAAGGTGATAGGTGGGGAGGGGAAGGGAGGGTGGGAGGGGTTGGTGCTGAAATATTATTATATCCCTAAAACTCAACTCTTGGAGGCTGGAGCAATAGCACAGTGGGGAAGGCATTTGCCTTGCACGCGGCAGAAGCGGGTTCGATTCCCAGCATCCCATATGGTCCTGCAAGCACCGCCAGGAGTGATTCCTGTGTGCAGAGCCAGGAGGAACCCCTGAGCGTCACCGGGTGTGACCCAAAAAGGAAAAAAAAAATTAAAACTCAACTATCAATAACTTTGTCAATCACAGGGGGTTTTTTGGTGGGGTTTTTGGACTTTTTGGGTCACACCCGGCAATGCTCAGGGGTTACTCCTGGCTCTGCACTCAGGAATCACTCCTGGCGGTGCTCGGTGGACCATTTGGGATGCTGAAACCGGGTTGGCAGCATGCAAGGCAAAAGCCCTTCCTGCTCGACTATCGCTCCTGCCCTCAATCATAGTTTTTAATGAAATAAAATGGATTTATACATTTAAAGACAAAAGCAAGAAACTTTCATTTTACCATGTTGTCTCATTTTGATGGGTATGGGCCCATGTATGCCACAGAGGGCAAGCCCAGGGCCTCAAACATGCCAGCCAGGCTAGACTCGCCCGCGCTTTTAACCAAACCCCAAATCCTCACTTAGGCCGATGAATTAGATTTCAATCCTCACGGCGACGTAAACGGAACTCGGAGGCAACGAGGAAGGGACTCGGGGGACAGCCTGCATGGGCCAAGCGAGGTGAGATCTCCGGTCGTTTTTGGAAAATCCAGTATGGAAGTTTCTTTGTTGTTGTTGGGTCACACCCCGCGATGCTCGAGAGCTTCCTCCTGACTCAGTGCTCAGGGGTGCTGGCGGTGTTGGGGGCCGTGATGAGGTACTGGGCACTGGGCCTGGCCTCCTGAAAGCAGAGCTCCTGCCCCGCCCAGCTCGCTCTCTCTCTCTCTCTCTCTCTCTCTCTCTCTCTCTCTCTCTCTCTCCAGAAATCTCCCTTGGAAGCCGTCCAGGCACAAATACATTCAATATGCATCCGACTCTGAAACCGATCTGAACCTCTTCCAGGACCTTCTCTGACAGCAGTATCGGACAAGGGCTGAAGCGTATTTGTAGTACCTAAACCAGAAACCATTGGGGGCCAGAGCGCCCAGGGGTAAAGGGGTTTGCCTTGCATGCCTCCTACCCAGTTTGGATCCCGGAGCACTGCCAAGAGTGAGCCCTGAGCACAGAGTCAGGAGGAAGCCCTGAGCCCTGTGGGGAGGGGGGAAGAGGGAGGGATGGCCCCAAATCCAAACCGACTAACCCTGAAACAGCAGATTGCTCTCAACAGCCCAGGAAGTTGATTCAAACAGGAAGACAAAGCAAGCAGCCCCTGAGCATGCCAGGCGAGATCAAACCCCCACCTCCAGAGCCAGGAGGGGGGGGCCCATTTGAGACTTCATTCATACGCAAGAAAGGGGGTTAACATCGGAGGCGTGCAGGCCGGTCAGCTGGGGCCGGGCTGGCAACAGCACCTCCCAGAAACCCCTGCTCCCTCCAGACACATTCCTGGCGCCTCAGCCGGAGAGATTCCCACCCCCAGACTCGCGGCCAGAGGATCTCTGGTTTCGAGTCCCACCCCCTGGGGCGCACCCCCCCCCCACGAAAGGGGAGTGAATGGGCCCCTCTAAGCAACCCCTCGGGTGCTGGGGCTCTCTCCCTGCTCCCCTCCCATCAGGATCCCAGGGTTTCCGGGGAGGGGGTTCCGTGTACCCAGAAACCCCCAGCCCCCCTAAGCCACAAGCCATGCGGGCCGGGTTGGCTGCGGGTCCCCCTTCACACAGGCTCCACATGACCCGTTCCCACCGGACTCCCGTTCCGGGAAAGAAACACGCTGCCGGAAAACTCATTCGTATGCTCGCTGTCCCACTTCCAGCACTCTGCTTCTTCCAGTGTATTTTTTTGTTTGTTTGTTTGTTTGTTTGTATCGAAGCTGCCAAATCAAAAACCAGGACAGGGGTGTGGGGGGCCGTGGGGGAGAGGCGACTTCATTGTCCAAGTGCAGTAATCTGTCCATTCAGGCCCTTCGAAACATCCATTCCTAACGCTGTTTGCTGGGGCTGGCTCTCGTGAGTTTTGGGGTTGTTTTTTTTTTTTTTTGCACTCAGTTTTCTTTTATTTGGGGGTGGGGGGAGTCACACCGGAGACGCTCGGAGGTTGCTCCTGGCGGACTCAGGGGACCCTATGGGATGCTGGAGTCGAACCCAGCAAGGCCAACGCCCACACCGCTGTGCTGTCACCCTGGCCCCGTCTGCTTAGCTTTCTGGTCATAAGCGTCCTTCCTGTCCTGGGTCTGTCCCCAAAGAGGTGCCCCCCCCCCGCCCACCCCCACCCCCTGTTCATCCTGTCTCCCTTCACCCACGGCCACTCTCCAGGATGGCCAAACCCACGGCCAGCCTCCAGAGCCGGAGCCGGGCTGACCCGTTCCATCCACCGTACTCCATCCCCCCCCCCCCCCCCCCCCGCCAGGGCACCCCGCGACCGGGAATTCTCCCACCACCCCTTTCCCACAACGCCTCAGCTGGCTGGGCACTAGGACCCGATGCAGTGCCAGGGATCAAGCGGCTGGCTGCTGCTTTAACCAACACCAGCTCCCTGCCTGCTGTGCTGTCTTGGGGGGAGGGTGCCGGGTCTCAGCCTGGCACCCCCTCCTCTGAGGGGACCCCCCCACCCCCACAGAGGATACTGCTGGCCTCCCTGGCCCTAGGAAGGGCTGAGTTCCCGGAGGGAGAGAGCCACTAGCCCAGAGCAGGGGCCACAGACGGGGACGGAGAAGACCTCAAATCCGGCTACAGGACTGGAGACCTTCGTGTCAGGGTTTGCTGTCCTGCCTGGACCCTCTTTGAGAAGTGCTCCGTCCTCAGTGCTCCTCCCAGTGCTCCTTCCTCAGTGCTCCACCCCCCAGTGTTCCATCCTCAAATACTCTACTCTCCAACGCTCCATCCTCAGCGCTCCACCCACAGATTTTCTCCTCCATCTTTCCCGCGGCCGGAGAGGGGAGGAGGCAAGGAGGATTTTTCTCCCCCGTCTGGAGCAACCTAACAGGATAAGAATGCGGGGCTGGGGGGAGAGCAGGAGGTACGGCTCCTGCTTGCCTTGCAGGTGGCTGACCCGGGTTCAATCCCCGGCACCCCGTGGGGCAACCCCAGCACCAGGAGCAGGGAACCCTGAGTGCAGAGCCAGGAGGAACCCCAAGCAGCCCCGGGTGTGGCCCGAAAACAAAAAAGAACAACAACAACAAAGGAGTTCAGTAACAATCACGGAGGGGCCTGAGAGTTCCGAGGCTAGATTCCCAGGCTGTGGGGGCCACCAGCCCCTGGAGGGCTGCGACCCCCACCCCCCCGCACGACTGCAGACACAGCAGACCCCTCCATCGGGGGCCAGGGCTGGCCACTGGCTTAAGAGCATGGGGGACTCCTGGCTCAACCCCGGCCAGACCCCCTGGCTTCTGGGGACACTCGCCCGTCCTCCCACCCCGGGGTCCGCTCCCCGGGGCGCTGTCACTCCTGTGACCCACTTACTAGGAGAGACACCTCGAGGTTCTGAGACCTCCCCCGGGAGGCCGAGCCCCCCAGGCCGCTCTGGAAAAGTGCAGAAGAAAGAGGTCTCCCGCATTCTCCCCTCCCCCTCCTCCCCTCCCCTCCCCTCCCCTTCCCCTCCTCTCTCCGTCCGGCTCCCTCCTCCCCGCCCCGTCTCGCGTCTCCCCTCCCTCTCTTTCTCTCTTTCTCTCCCCCTTCCCCGTCTCCCCCCACCCCCACGCGCGGGTTGAGCTGCAGCCGCGCCGAACCCCCGACGACGCCGTCGGTTCGGTCCCGCGGGCGCGCTCGGAATCCGGGTCCGGGTCCGGGTCGGGCCCCGCGCCCGGCGCCTCCTCCCTCGGGCACCGCGACCCTCCCCGCCGCCCCGAGCGCCCGGGCGCGACCCCCGCTCCGCGGCCCCCGAGCGCGCGGCCCGACCTACCTCCCGGCCGGCGGCCGCTCCGCGGGCTCCCAGGCGCAGCGCGCGGGCGGCGGGGCCGGGGGGCGCCATGGCCCCCCAGGGCCCCGCTGTGCCGGCCTGTCCCGCGCTCGGCCCCGCCGCCGCCCTGCGACCGTCCCGGGCTGGGCGGCCGCGGCTCTGAGCTCCGCGCCCCGGCCCGCTTAACCCCTTCCCTGCCGCGCGGGCGGGGCGCACATGCGCACACGCGCGCACGGACACGCGCGCACACACGGGCGCACCCGTGCACGCGGGCACACGAACACACACACAGGCTCGCACGGACATGCGTGCGCACCGACACGTGCACACACGCACACACGCGCGCACGTGGACGCGCGCGAATGTACACGCGCACTCATGCACACACTACACTCACACATAGCCACACGCTCACACAGACACGTGTGCACGGAGCCACGCTCACGCGTACACACACATAGCACGTGCACACTCACACAGACACACTTGCACACAAACACACGCGCAGACATGCTTACACGCACCCTCACATGGACACACGCGCGCACGCACACGTGGAGACACACGCAACACACACAACTTCACACAGACATGCTCACACACTACACTCACACATACAGACACACACACGGATGCATGCACACATGCACACTCACACTGACATGCTCACACAGAAACATGCTCACTCACATGCACACACAGACACACACATAAGCACACAGACATGCTCACAAACTACACTCACAGACACTCACACACACGCACACACATACACAGACACACACAGACACACACACATGCACACACACACTCTTGTTCACTGACACACACAGACACTCACACAATAACAATAACACATGCAAACTCACAGACACCCTCACATACATACACTCATACAGAGAGAAACGCTCACACACATGTTCACACACATAACAGATATATAGACACACTTGCACACAAACATACACTCAGACATGCTTATACACATGCTCACACAGACACACACACATAACACACGCATACTTCACAGACACGCTTATACACATGCTCACAGATATGCTCACACACAAACATACACACACATAGAGACATGCACCCACACAGAGACACGCTCACACACAGAACACATGCACAATCACCTATAGACACTCTTAAAAACGCAGGCACACACCCATATAACACATGCAGTCACATATAGGCACACTTAAACACAGACACGCTTATACGGATAGACACATCCACACATATACACACTCACACATACATATAAATACATACACACATATAGGACACATTCACATACATGCACACACACATGCTTATATACACGTCCACACAAACACAGATACACACATACACATTCACACATATAGACATGTTCACACACATACACACTCACACAATACACCCCACACATATACAAGGACACATACTCATGTACACCAAAATACAACACATACACTCATACACTCCACAATACACTCACTCACATATACATCTATACATACACACTCAAAGACACTCACACAGTACAACTACACACATACACACAATATAGCCCACATATACACTTGCACATATACATATACTCACACACCCAAACTACACTCACAAACACCCCACAATACACTCACACATCTATACATACACACACTCAAATACACTCACGTACACACATTCAAGTAAACTCACACACATACACTTCCACATGTACGCATACTCACATACACCCAACCACAATACATCTACTCATACATATCTTACAATACACCTATATATACACTCACATACACATGTGTATGCGAACACAATACACATCCATTCATAACACACTCAAACACACTCACGTACACACCAAAATACACCCACTCACATACACACACATAGTCACATACTACATCATACGCTCATCATACACTCACACACCATACACACACGTGTCTCTTGCCTCTTCAAAGTGCTGGGCAGGGTCACGGGGCCTCCCGGCTGGGCACAGAGGAGGGAGTGGGTGGCCCCCTGCCCCCATTCCTGGGCCAGAACCGGGCGGCAGTGGGGATGGACGCGGCTCCCCGTTCAGCTCCTTGGGGTAGGGGCACACCCAGCAGTGCTCAAGGGCTTCCTCCTGGCTTTGTGCTCAGGGGTCGCTTCTGCTAGTTCTTGGGGACCGTGAGGCTCTGGCCGGCTCCCCCCAGCTCTGACACAGCCGGGACATGTGTGGGGACGCCTGGTGGCTCGGGATCTAGGCTGGTGTGCAGAGGGCCCTGGCCTGAGCATGTGGGGGTGGGCACAAGAGGTGCCAGGTCCATCCTGGCCCCGGCCAGTCTTGGTGACCTGCAGGGTCCCTGACCGACAGCCAGGAAGAGTGCGGGAGCCGAGCCTTCCAGGTCTCCGAGCCCCAGCCAAGACAGGGGTGTCCAGACAGCAGGGGTCACAGGACAGGACAGCTGGTGGGAGGTGGGGGGCAGCTGAGATTTGGAGACTTACTTAGAATCTCCAAGTCGGAGGCCAGGGCGTCTGTCCCCGTTGGCGGAGTTCCACTCCCGCCCCGCGAGCTGCCCCGCATCTCCAGGTGAAGCCCCTGAAACTTGCACACTTCCCATGTGCAAGTCTTTGCCACCTGCAGGGGGGTCTCTTCCGGGGAGACCCTCAGGGGTGCTGGGGATCAAACCTGGGTCAGCTGCCAGGCTAGCTAAATTTGTCTTCTGTGAGTTTTCAAGCAAAATTCAGATGGGGGGGGGGGGGCTGGAGTGATAGCACAGCGGGTAGGGCATTTGCCTTGCACGCCATCAACCTGAGTTCGATTCCCAGCATCCCATATGGTCCCCTGAGCACCTCCAGGAGTAATTCCCGAGTGCAGAGCTTGGAGTGACTTCTGTGCATCCCCGGGTGTGGCCCAAAAAGCAAAAAAAAAAAAAAAAAAAAAAAAAATGGATCAGACATCTGGCCGGTGAGCCCAGAGAGGAGAAAAGCCAGCCAAAACCCAGTGCCTGGGGCTCCCCGCACCCCTCCCCAATGCAGGGGCAGAAGGAGACCAGCACGGCTGCTGGCCGCCCATCGGGCCTGTACCCCAGAAATGCCAGTGCACACTTGGTGGGCTGGCGGTGAGGCTGTGCCCCCCTGTACAGGGAGGCGCTCAGGGCCAGAACTGGGCGGTAGGCATTGGGGTCTGGACGCGGCTCCCAGCACAGGTGAATTCTGGACGCTAACTTCACTCACCATTGAAATGCCCCCACACTGGGAGGCTCTGCATGGCCGCCGGGGTCTCCTCCCCACAGCCCTGCCGCAGGTGATGACCCTCTAACAGGCCCCCTCCCCTCCCCTCCATGTGTGACCCAATGGGCTCTCAGATGGATCCGGGCCCCCTTCCGGCTGCCACCTGCAAACCCCGGGCAGCTCTCCAACGTGGGGGCGGCAGGCTGGACCCCAGACCACACTCCCCAGCCCCGGATCCCGGCTGCCCCAGCAGCTGACCCCACAAACCCACACTCCTGCTCTCTGTCATCTGGCCTCAGCTTTGCTAACCTGTTGCACGCAAAGTGTGTTCGCAGGCTGCGGAGCTAGGACACGAGTTTGTCTTCTGTGGGGTGCGATGTGTGTGTGCGCATGTGCGTGTTGGTTCTGGGGCTACCCCCAGTCATGCTTCGGGATTCACTTCTATAGCTCTGTGCTCCGGGACGTCTCCTGGCTGAGCTTGTGGAACCTTACAGGGTCCCAGGGATCAAAGCCCCGTGGGTCGCGGGTCGCGGGCAAGGCAAGGGTCATCTCTCCTTCTCGCCAGCCTGGTTTTATTGTTTCTGTTTTTTGTTTGGGGGCCACACCCGGGGATGCGCAAGGGTTACTCCTGGCTCTGCACTCAGGAATCACTCCTGGCAGTGCTCAGGGGACCCTATGGGATGCCGGGGATTGAACCCGGGTCGGCAGCGTGCAAGGCAAATGCCCTCCCCGCTGTACTATTGCTCCAGCCCATCTAACCTCGACTTTTGTTATCCGCAGTCGTCAGGGACAAAAAGAGAAACACACTTGTGCTTGGGTCCCCCCACTTCCCCTTTATGGGCCTTCTAGAGGAATATTCGGGTTCTATTCCGCTCCCAGCTGGAGCGATAGCACAGCGGTAGGGCATTTACCTTGCGCACAGCCAGCCTGGCCGAGCTGGGTTCGATTCCTTCGCCCCTCTCGGAGAGCCCGGCTAGCTACCGAGAGTATCCCGCCCGCACAGCAAAGCCTGGCAAGCTCCCCGTGATGCATTCAATATGCCAAACACAGTAACAACAAGTCTCACAATGGAGACGTTACTGGGCCAGCTTGAGCAAATGATGAACAACGGGAGGACAGTGCTACGGTGCAGAACTATTCTGCTCCAGGCTTCCCCCTGCTGGAAGACACCGGCAGTGCAACTTTGGGGCACACCTTTCGCTCCTCCCTTGAAGGTGGTGGGTCCGTTGGTTCTCACCCCATGGCTACCAGAGGCCTCACCACCTCACTGTCACTTGGCCGCTGTACAGAGCTGGGAGATGCGCGCACTGTCCTTACACGATACATGACGGCTTTTATTTTAAAACATTCTGTTCAGGGGCTGGAGCAATAGCACAGCAGGTAGGGCATTTGCCTTGCACGCGGCCAACCGGGGTTCGATTCCCAGTATCCCATATGGTCCCCTGAACAACACCAGGAGTGATTCCTGAGTGCAGAGCCAGGAGAAACCCCTGTGCATTGCCGGGTGTGACCCAAAAAGCAAAATAATAAATAAATAAATAATTTAAAAATGCTTTAAAAAAATTTAAAAAAAATAAAACATTCTGTTCACGTAGAGCTCTGGGTGGGAGAGGAACTACTGGTCTGTAATTAGGCCCCCCGAGAGATGAATGAAGTGGGACCAGGATGAGAAGAGTTTTGGGGGCAGGAGCAGGGCCCTCTCCTGACTGACTGGCGGCCTCTTGTGGGCGTGACATTGGTCAGGGTCTGTCCTTGGGCATCTCCAAGAATAGCTGAATTGGCAAATAGGTCCAGAACCAAATAGCTCTTGGTAAATAGCTCCATTTCCCCGCCCCCCCCCCCAACTAAGAACCCTCAGCTTCAAGTCCACGCCCCCTAGCTCACATGGGAGGGTCACTTTTTCCCCAAAGGATGGAGGCCTTCATCTCTTTACAAGAACACAGTCGTGCCTCCTGGCATTAGAGCACTGCAGCCGTGAGCCTTGTGCTCTTCCTTGGGGGGGAAGGACTGTGAGTGTCGTGGTTCAGACATCGGTTCCTTTATCTTATTTGGGGGGGTGTCACACTTTGCAGCGCTCAGGGGCTACTCTGGGCGCTGGGCGTCTGGTTGGGGGGGGCGCAGGGACCCCTGCCTGCCAAGCCGGAGTCCAGCCCCTCAGCACCTCTCCAGGCTGGGCCCCAGGATGCTTTCAGGACACATGGCTTCTGCAATTAGCAGTTCGGCTCTTCCGTCCCCTGGCATCCCTGCGCACAGAAGCTCTTGGGGGCCGTCTGTCCCCCTAGTGCTGGGTTGAAGGCACAAAGGCTCACACAGTCCTTCATCATGTCACATGGACGGGGGGGGGGGGGTCTGCTTGCTCCCCTCCCTGCTGACACCCCATTCACACACACACACACACACACACACACACGCACGCACGCACGCACACACACAGGCCCTGTTTTTCCAAGGCCTCTGAGAGGCACATGGGTTGGGGCGTGGAGAGCATGCATGCGCCCAGATTTTCTGGAAGCTTCTGATCCACGTCCCATATCTCTCAGGTCAAGGCAAACAGAAATACAAATCTTTCTAAGATTTTTTTGGCTTTTGGGTCACCTCCAGCAATGCTCAGAGGTTACTCCTGGCTTTGCACTCAGGAATCACTCCTGGTGGTGCTCAGGGGACCATATGGGATGCTGGGAATCGAACCCGGGTTGGCCACATACAAAGTAAACCCACTGTACTATCGCTCCAGCCCCAGAAATACAAATTTTTTCTTTTTGGAGTCACACCCAGCGATGCTCAAGGGTTACTCCTGGCTTTGCACTTAGGAATCATTCCTGGCAGTGTTCAGGGGACCATATGGGATGCTGGGAATCGAACCCAGGTCAGCCGCATACAAGGCAAATGCCCTACCCGCTGTGCTATTGCTCCAGCCCCACAGAAATACAAATCTTGACTAAGGGCACACACAGTGCCAGCTGGCTGCCTCGAGGGCCTGGGATCCTGGGTCTGGCCATTCCCTTCATGCGTCTCAAGGGGACAAACCCCCAATGCTTCCTCACTGTTTCTTCCGGGGATCCAGGGTCCGCCAGGGAGGAAGGTTCTAGATTTTCCCTCTTCTCCCAGTGAGGACCACTCCACAGTGGGGGGCTTTGCTCCAAACCCCACAGTAGGGGACTCCGCACTCGGACCCCTGAGAACCCTCATGGCTTTGTGCCAGACCCAGGCCCGGAGCTGGTCACTGCCCTGAGCCCTGCTTAGAGCAGAGCTGGGCAGAGCAGGGGAGGAAGGACGAAACCTTCGAGAAACCCAGAGTGGGCAGTGGGGAGAAGCAGTTGCTGGGCCTGTCTGTCCTCCTGTCTGCCCGCTCGCCCTCCCTCCACCTCCCTCCCTCCTTCCTCTTTCTTCTTTTTTCCTCCCTCCCTCCTTCCCTCCCTCCCTCCCTCCCTCCCTTCTTTCCTTCCTTCCTCCTTCCCTCCCTCCCTCCCCTTCTCCCTCTGTCCCTTCCTTTCCTCTTTATTCCTCTCTTTCCCTCCTTTCTCCCTCCCTCTTTCCCTGACTGTCCTGCAGGCCTGGTGCTCCTCAGTTAGGACCTGGTGTGTGTGTGTATGTGTGTGTGTGTACGTGTGTGTGTGTGTGCGCACGCCCCTGTTTGGAGGGGGTTCCACTGGAGTCCACTCAAGATGGACAATGAAGGGGAACCCTAACAGGCAGGTGCGCCCTGTGTGGGTGTTGGGTGGGGCGGGGGTGATGGACCCTTATAGTACTGGCCTTGGTGAGCAGTTAAGTCCAGTATTCTCAGGGCAGGGGAACAACACCGCTCACACTCACACACACACACACACACACACACACACACACACAAGGCAATGTTTAAAGACATTTTATTACTATTATTTGGGGGAGGGGTCACACCCAGTGTTGCTCAGGGTCTACTCCTAGCAGTGCCTGGGGGGATCATATCTGGTGTCAAGAATCCAGCTGGGTCAGTCATGTCCTTAAAAGCCTTAAGCCCCGGCTTACCCTCCTAGAGTCACTCTTTTTTTTTTTTAATTTTTTTTTTGTTTCTTTCCTTTTTTTTTTTTTTACAGTTGTAGATTTACAATTTTTTGTGCTTGGGTTTCGATTATACAATGATCAGATACCCATCCCTCCACCAGTGCCCATTTTCCACCACCATGGATAATATCCCCCCACCCCCACCCCCCCATCCCCCCCTGTCTCTGTGTCAGGGCAATCCCCTGTGTTCTCTCTCTCCTTTTGGGTGTTGTGGTCTGCAAAAGAGGCATTGAGTGGCAAACATGTTCAGTCCATAGTCTACTTTCGACATGCATCTCCGGCTTCCCTTTAGAAACTTAAACAGGGGCAGGTGGTGGGGGCCCCGGAGTGGGTGGGGCACTTGCCCTGCATGCAGCCAACCCAGATTCGATCCCTGGCTTCCCCCAGGGCTCCGTGTGCACCAACAGAAGGGATCCCTAAGCACAGAGCCAAGTGTCAGCTGTGGGCACCGCCAGGGGTGGCCCCCAAACCAAACAGGGGAGGAGGGTGCGGCTCTGGCATTTGGGGTGAGGAGAGGCTGAATATCTGTTGGCCCCGCCCTGTGCGCCGAGAGAGAATTCCGCCCAGCATCCAAAGCACACCCGGTCTCTGGAGCCACATCGCAGAGGGAAGGGCAACTGCCCAGCTTGCAGCTGGCATGGGTTCGATCCCTGGCTCCTATATGACTCCCAGAATCCCACCAGGAGTGGGCCCTGAGCACCATCAGGGGTAGCCCCCAAATCCAAGAACAGAAAGCACCCCCCAAAGCCAGCACCTCCCGACACCCACCCGTCCCCATCTTCTTCAGAGCTGTGAGCAGCTGGCGTGCCACATGTGAGCGCCCAAGACCCGCTTGAGTCAGTCGCGAGCCGGGGATGTGCCTCAGGGGTAGAGCACCTGCCTGGCATGTGTGAGGCTCTGGGCTTGACCCCCGGGCACTGCCAAAACAGAAGGCTCCAGGGGCAAGAGAGACAGTACAGCTTGTGAGGTGCAGGTCTAGCATGCGGCTGGCCCAGGTTCAATCCTGGACACTCGCCAGGGGCTGCCAGGAGCCATCCCTGAGTGCAAGAGCCTGGGGTAAGCCCTCAGCACAGACTTGCATGGCAATCACTGTCACTGTCACTGTCCTCCCGTTGTTCATCAATTTGCTCGAGCGGGTCCAATAATGTTTCCATTGTGAGACTTGTTGTTACTGTGTTTGGCATATCGAATGCATCATGGGTAGCTTGCCAGGCTTTGCCGTGTGGGCGAGATAGTCTTGGTAGCTTGCTGGGCTCTGTGAGAGGGGTGGAGAAATCGAACCTGGGTCGGCCGCGTGCAAGGGAAACGCCCTACCCACTGTGCTATCGCTCCAGCCCACGGGTGTACACCATGTGGGAAATGCAGGAAGAGTACACCTCTATGTACAGTGGGTAGGGGTTTTGCCTTGAAAGCATCCCATATGACTTGGGTTTGATCCCAGGCATCCCACATGGTCCAACTCTACCAGGAATGACCCCTCAGTGTAGAACCAGTAGTTAGCCCAGAGAACTTCTGGGTGTGGCCTGATAACACACTCCAGCAAAATAAGGGAGAATAACCAAGAAAGAGGAAGACACGGGATCCTGGCAACAGTGGATCGATCCAACCCAGGAGAGCAGCGAAGGCAAGTCCCAGGCTGAGATCCAAACAGCCTAAAGAGCGGCCACTCCAGACTGGAGCAGGAGGAGGAGGATACAGGGCTCCAGGAGGGATGTCTTTTTTTTGGGGGGGAGGGCAGGAAATGGACTCCAGGCAATAGATAGCATGACTGGGAAGCTGGATAAACTTGAGGACATATTTAAGGCCCATCATTGGATCTCTGAGTCTATAAAACCCAGCTCCCAGAAGCGCGCAGCCGCATTTGCGGCCGTGCGACATCTTATTATGACATCTTATTATCTCATTCCTGCTTTGGACAAACTGGCAGGCTACCGAATGTAACCTGCCCACACGGCAGAGTCTGGCAAACTCCCCGTGGCGTACCCAATATGTCAAATACCAGTAACAATGGTGGGTCTCATTCTCCTAACTCTGAAAGAGCCTTGATTATGGCACTTTTTAAAAAATCTCAGTGCTAGGAGGAAGGAGACGTTACTGGGGCCTGCTAGAGGCAATCGACAAATAACAGGATGGTCATGATCGTGATCATTGGGTAGCAGAGGAACATGCATGCATGGCAATAAGGAAAAGATAAAAAGGGAAAGAAAGAAAAGAAAGGAAAAGGTTCCAGTTATTTGTGCCCTCATGAAAGATAAGCACAGACGGCCTGTGCGCGTCCTGGGGACCCCACCCGACACTCCCCAGCCCTCTCCTGCCCCAAACCCAACCGAGATAGGGCTGCACTTCGCAAGGCAATGGTGCCACCTAGCGGCCACGGAGTGAACACCCGCAGGAACATTCCCAGGGCGCGGAACCATCGCTTCTCGCTGGCTCACAGCTGCTGAGAAGGTTCTGGGAGACTCCGGAAAACCACCAGGCGGGAACAGAGAGGAGCTCCAGAGCGCAGGGAAGTCGGTGCAGTTCCTTGCATTTGGCAGAGATGGAGACAGATGAAAGGCTCCTAGAAAAAACCGGTCTGCAGGATTCAGCCGCCTTGGTGGATCAGCGAACGGGGGCGTCCTTTGTGGATGGAAACTGGAGGTGACACGTGCCGGGTGTCAGCTGTCTGTGAGCTGGGGTACGAAGGACAAAGTCCTGAGCGTTCACTGTGCCCACTTCTCCACGAATCCTCCCAACCCTCAGGTTCATGCCGCCCTCTGGGTGCTGATCAATTACCCGGCCATCAGAACTTGGCCATCTGTTTTGCCTTAGTACCCACTGACATAATTTTTATTTATTTAGTTTTTTTTGGGTCACACCCGGTGATGCTCAGGGGTTACTCCAGGCTCTGTGCTCAGGAATCACTCCTGGTGGTGCTCAGGGGATCCTATAGGATGCCAGGATTGAACCCAGGTTGGCTGAGAGCGAGGCAAACGTCCTATTTGCTGTCCTATCTCTCTGGCCATCTTATTATTATTTTTTTTCATGACATCAAACACAAAACAAACACTGTCCTCCCATTGTTCATCAATTTGCTCGAGCGGGCCCAGTAATGTTTCCATTTTGAGACTTGTTGTTGGGGCTGGAATGATAGCACAGAGGGTAGGGCATTTGCCTTGCACGCGGCCAACCCAGGTTCGATTCCCAGCATCCCATATGGTTTCCCGAGCACTGCCAGGAGTAATTCCTGAGTGTAAAGCCAGAAGTAAACCCTGTGCATCGCAGTGTGACCCAAAAAGAAAAAAAAAAAGATACTTGTTGTTACTGTGTTTCGCATATCGGATACATCATGGGTAGCTTGCCAAGCTTTGCCCTGTGGGTGAGATACTCTTGGTAGCTTGCTGGGCTCTCTGAGAGGGGCGGAGGAATTGAACCCGCTTCAGCCAGGCTGGCTGCGCGCAGGGCAAGTTCCCTACCGCTGTGCTATCACTCTAGCCCCTTTCATGACATCATTTTTTAAAAATTGAGTCACCGTGAGATAGTTCTAAAGCTTTTATGTTTGAATTTCAGTACAATGATTGAACACCCATCCCTCCACCAGCGCACATTCTCCACCACCAATCTCCCCAGTATACTGCCCCCTTTCCCACCCTCCCCCTTGCCTCCATGGCAGACAATTTTCCTCATTCTCTCTACTTTTGGGCATTATGGTTTGCAATACAGATACTGAGAGGTTATCACATTTGGTCCTTTACTCTCAGCACACATCTTCCATCCCAATTCCTCCAACTATCACTGACTTAGCAATCCCTTCTCTATCCCAGCTGCCTTCTCCCCCAGCTCACGAGGCAGGCTTCCAATTATGGGGCAGTATGCCTGGCCCTTGTGTCTACTGTCCTTGGGTGTCAGTCTCACACATGCACTGTCACACTGTCCTCCTGTTGTTCATCGATTTGCTCGAGCGGGCCCAGTAACGTCTCCATCATAAGACTTGCTGTTACTGTGTTTGGCATATCGAATACATCACGGGTAGCAGCTTGCCAGGCTTTGCCGTGAGGGCAAAATACTTTCGGTAGCTTGCCGGGCTCTCCAAGAGGGATGGAGGAATCAAACCCGGCTCGGCCAGGCTGGCTGCACACAAGGCAAACGCCCTACTGCTATGCTATCGCTCCAGCCCAGTCTCATGTTATTTTATATTCCATGACATCATTCTTAAGATAGGACACAGGACTGGCGACAGAGCAAGGCAGGCTTTGCGTGCAGAGACCTGGGTTTGGTCCCCTAAGCCACATGGATCACTGGCCTTTCTCTCCCCACAATGCTCACATCCTTCCTTGTCCAGAGTCATTGCCAACCACCCGGCGCCCTAACTCCTCAGCTTCACCTTCTGGAGTGACTCCTGAGTATCCTGAGATGCTGCATCCTGAGATGCTGCAGTTTCCTCACCCTCCCTACCTCCTTCACCACCGTGTCAAAGCTTTTCAACCGGTCCTCGGCCCCCAGCAGTAGCTGGCCACGACTTCAGGCCCAGTGCTCAGGGGACCGTTGGAGGACCGTGAATTGAACCCGGCCTCCTGCCTGCAAAGCCTGAGCTGCAGTGCCTGCGGCTCTCTCCTGGCCCCGTGCGGGTGGGAACCTTCTAGAACAAATTCTCAGCTCCCTGCCAGACCTAGGGAACGCATGGGCGGGCTCAGGATGACCAGGCTCAGCTCGCAGAGGCCCTGAGTGAAGGAGAAGTGAATGAGGCTCAGGGGAACTCAGGCCGAAGAGAAACAGAGAACCTTCTGGCAAGCAGAAGCACAGCTGGCTTTCATTTTATTAGGGGCTGCAGAGAGTTAAGGGTTAAGAGGCACTTGCCTTGCATGCAAGCACTGCCAAGAGTAGCCCCAGAGCTCCTGGGGTACGGCCCTCCCCTCCCCCAAACAGCCTTACTTAGGGAATAGGAGGAGGGAGGGTGTGTGAGAGGCAGGAACACGGTCCAGGAGAGAACAAGGCCTCTCTAGAGGGGAGAGTCTGATGTCGGTGGGCCCCACGGGTGACTTATGTGAAGGGGGGCGGTGAGGAAGAAAGACAGCGACTTTCTCCCCATCCACCTCTGCCATCCGGGACCCAGGGTTATTGGGCTCTTGTCTCTCCGCCTCACAGAAAGGAATTTCTGGAATAGACAAGCAGTGAAGTAAATAGATTTTATTTGGAGGTTTTGAAGGGAAGGAGGGAGAGAGAGTGGGAAGAGAGTGGAGAGGTCAAGAGAGAACCCCGGCTTCTCCAAGGGCAGAGAGAGCCCCCAGATAGACACATCCCAGCATTAGACATGAAAGCACGAAAGGACACATCTCAAGAGGGGAGATGCGGGCGACACATGTGCTTGGCCACGTGGGCGCAAGCAGCACAATGGGCTTGGGCAGCATGCACGCACCCTTCCACTATTCAAGGTGGCCTTAAAGGGTTTCTCCAACCTGCCCCACGTGGGGCTTCTACCTCGTCAAAAGTCAAGTCCGTTGCTAAGGAGGACCTGGTGGTGCTCCAGGAGTCAGGGGTCACTCCTGGCGGTGCTCAGGAGACCAGAGTGGTGCCAGGAGGGCACCTGGCCTGGCATGGCTAAGAGGAAGTGCCTGGCGTCCCAGAAGCCACTTCACTCTTCTCTGGGTGGTGCCTCGATTTCTCCCTCTCCCAGGAGCTGAAATTTGCATCTCAAAGGATGCAAATTTGGCCTTCAGGTTTCAGGCTGTTTCTGGACAGAGTAGGTCATTTGCATTTTAGGTCACGCCTGCCTGTGTTATGGGGGTGTGGAGGGGCCCTTATAGTTCCTCAAAATAAAGAAGAATTCCGGGACAGAAAGGCAGGATGGGCTTTAAGGGACTCACCTTGCAGGAAGACCCAGCTTCAACCCCCAGCACGGGAAGGAGTCAGTCCTAAATACCCAACCCTAATAAAAAAAAAAGCCAAAACCAAAACCAAAAACCTTTTGAATTCACTAATTCATCTGTAAAGGTAAAGGCCCTCCCGTTGATCATCGATTTGCTCGAGCGGGCCCAGTAACGTCTCCATTGGAGACTTTGTTGTTACTGTGTCTGGCATATCGAATACTCTCGGTAGCTTGCCGGGCTCTCCGAGAGGGGCGGAGGAATCGAACTCGGGTCGGCCATGTTGGCCGCTTGTAAGGCGAACGCCCTACCCGCTGTGCTATCGCTTCATCTGCTGACATTCTTTTTTTGGTGATGGTTGGGGAGGGGGGTGTTGACCGTACACCTGGGGGGTGGGCACACCTGGCAGTGCTCAGGGATCATGCACCATTGTGATTAGAAGTCAGGTGGGCCTCGAGCCCATCTGTCCCATCTCTCCATCCTGGCCCCCTGAGAACTCGGTGCCATGCAGACCAAGGGAACTGGGGCTTGATAGCTACCTGGAGGGGCTCACCCGAGGGTCCCTGCGGTCTCGTGAGACTTGACCAGGCTGGGAGTGGGAACACCCACTCAGGTCGTCAGCCACCCCTGTAGAGGCCAGTAGTTAGGGGGCTGCAACAATATGATTGGGGGGGTCCCCGCCTCTGGTCATGTAGATGGGACACATGGTGTAGACAAGTCTCTCATCTACATCACCATCAGCCCTGGGCATTCTCGGCTGCCTGGAGACCAAGGGCGCTAATGCGTGTGATGCGGGGGAGGGGTCGTGGCACCCCACGGGGAGCTCAGGGGCCCCCCGTTTTTGGAAAGTGTGGTATCAGGTGCATTCCGCGTCCCCCCCACCCCAATCCTTACAGAGGATGCGTGGGGGGCGCACCCCCCCGCTCCCAGACGCAGGCCCGACCGGCCCAGGACCACCGGCGACCACCCCCGGGGACCCAGCTGAGAGCTCTCGAGGCGTTTCCGGCTCGCACGCCCCCCGCCGGGAAAGCCCAGGTGGGCGCGGCGCCCCACGGGCCGCGTCCGCTTTAAGGGGCCGTCCAGGGCGGGGCCTCGGGCCGCCGGGCCCGGCGGCCTCTGCGTCCCGGTGTCCGGCTCCGGGGACTCGGCCGTCCGCTCTTGGCTCTGCTGCTCGAACCTCGGCGCCCGGGCCCCGCGCACCCCCGTCCCCGGGCCCTATCCCGCGCCCCGCGGTCCCCCCTCGGCCGCTCCGGCCCCCACGGTCGGATCCGGGGCGGGGACTGGGCCGCGCGTCACCCGGCTGCGCCGTGGGCACCCTCCCCAGATCGGGAAACGCTCGGCGCGGGCCCCGTTGGGGAAACGCTCGGTGCGGGTCCCGTTGGTGGAACGCTGGTCGCGGGTCCCGTTGGGGAAAGGCTGGGCGCGGGTCCCGTTGGTGGAACGCTGGTCGCGGGTCCCGTTGGGGAAACGCTGGGCGCGGGTCCCCTTGGAGAAACGCTGGGCGCGGGTCCCCGTTGGTGAAACCTTGGTGGAAAGCTGAGCGCGGGTCCCGTTTGGGGAAAGCTGAACGCGGGTCCCCGCTCGGGAAACGCTCGGCGCGGGTCCCCTTAGTGGAACGCTCGGCGCGGGTCCCCGTTCGGGGAACGCTTCGGCGCGGCCGGGAGCGCGGCCACATGCCGCAGCGTGAGTGGGGGGCAGCCAGGCTCGGCCGCGGCGGGTCCCCGCGAGGATGGGGACCCCGTGGCGCGTGTGGGTCCGGGCGTGCGCGTGGCGCCTGAGGCGCGCGGGGCTCCGCGAGGAGCTGTTCTGCACCGCGTCGGGGCCCGCGGGGGGCGCGCGCCGGGACCGGCTCTGTTGGCTACTGGTGGGCGCTTTCCCCAGACTCCTCTGGGCCCCCGGGGAGCCCGCGGACGGGGGTCCCGGGCGGCCGGGCCCGCAGAGCTGGAGCGAGTTGGCCGGGCGGGGGCCGTCGGGGCGCGGCTCCCTCGAGCCGTGGCCCGGTTCGCTGCTGCGGTACCTCCGGATCGGGCTGCGGGCCGCCAGCCTCCTGCTGAGGTTCTTCCCGCTCCTCGCCCTCTACCCCCTCACCTACCTGGCGCCCGGCGCCACGGGCCTCTGGCTGCATCTGCTCCTCAAGGCCACGGAGGCCGCGGGCCCCACCTACATCAAACTGGGCCAGTGGGCCAGCACGCGGCGGGACGTGTTCTCCGAGGCCTTCTGCGCGCGCTTCTCCAAGCTGCACGTGCGCGTCACCCCGCACCCCTGGGCGCACACCGAGCTCTTCCTGCGCCAGGCCTTCGGGGACGACTGGGGGAAGGTGCTCCGCTTCTCCCAGCGGGAGCCCGTGGGCTCGGGCTGCGTGGCTCAGGTGTACAAGGCGCACGCGGACCCCGGCTTCCTGGAGCAGAAACTCCCTGGCCGCAGCCCCTGGGGCCCGGTGGGAAGCCTGGCCGACCAATCGTTGATAGAAAGACTGCTCCTGCCCCGGACTGCGCCGCTGCTCCCACCCAATGCAGTTCCGGCTCAGCCCCCGGAGCCCGTCCACCAGCCTGAGCAAGCCCACCTCATCCCGGTGGCAGTGAAAGTAAGTGCTTGGGGTCTTCGGCCGGGCCCACCCTGTCTGTGAACTAACTGCGCGGCCCAATCTGTCCTTGCTTTTGGCCCACTCACCGGTGGAGGGGACACTGCTCTTGACTCAGTGCTCTTTGGCAGCCGCTGCTAAGGCCTATCCCGAGCTGTCTTCCCGCCCTGCGTCATGTCACCGGTCAGCCTGACTTTTGTCTGAACGCCTGCAGTGGACAGGCTGTTCTATTTCACTCTGGGCGTTGGGAGGGTGCATGACCCAGGTGTCAAAGCGAAGGGCCTGGCCCACAGGGCATTGCATTTACCTTTTCATGCATCTTGGTCGGAGTTGGAGCTCCGGCACCTCCTGGGGTTCCCCAGAACCTGCTGGTTGTGCTCCCTCAGCGCAGAGCCTGGATGCTACTGGATGTGGCCCCCAAACAAAACCCGAAGTGGCCCGGCTGACCTGCTTGGGGCAGGTGGGCAAGATCAGCATGGGTCAGATGGTGGCAGTCGTGGAGCAGGGGGGAGTCGCTGCCCTCTCAGGTCCCCCCACTTCCCACCCCTTTTCTCTGTCCACGAAGCACATCCCCAGGGAACCTGTTAAGTAGTAGGCGCTCCTGAAATTCTCTTCGCCGCTTTGAAAAACTGTGGGCCCCCCACCCAACCTGAAACGTGTTCAAGCAAGGAGGTGTGGCGTTTTTTGTTTTTTTCTTTCTTTTTGGGTCACACCTGGCGATGCACAGGGGTTACTCCTGGCTCTGCTCTCAGGAATTACTCCTGGCGGTGCTCAGGGGACGCTATGGGATGCTGGGAATCGAACTCGGGTCGGCCGCGTGCAAGGCAAACGCCTGTGTGCTATCACTCCAGCCCCAGAGGTGTGGCTTTGTAGGGCCGCTGCAAGAGACGCTGGTGCCCAGGCACCTTTGGGCACCGCTGTCTCTGTCCCATGTTCCTGCCGCTCTGCGCTCAGTTGTTATTCTGTGCCTTCCAGGCGGGCGTTTATTCTACTTGGATCCATTTATTTCCATATATATGTGTGTAGGATAACACTGTTTTGTCCTTCCTCAGTAGCTTAGGTTTACCAGGTCACACCCATCTAAGGACACTGAACTTGTAAGCAATGTCCTTTCTGTATGGACACAGGAAGACAGTTAATATTATGCTTTGTAACTTGGGAGTTGATTGACTCTGAATAATATTTACTCCTGGGCATCTGCTTTCTTGACTCAGTTGCCCTTAGTTCCTAGCACC
This sequence comes from Sorex fumeus, assembly GCF_029834395.1. Classification (NCBI taxonomy): domain Eukaryota; kingdom Metazoa; phylum Chordata; class Mammalia; order Eulipotyphla; family Soricidae; genus Sorex; species Sorex fumeus. The sequence goes on along the minus strand of NW_026606105.1, from coordinate 7,193,577 downwards.
CAAAAAGCAGGGTCCCGACAATGGACTGAATGGACCCAGGGCAAGCTGTGAGCTACCCTGGCATATGTGTATGTATATATATCACGACCATCCTGTTATTCGTCGATTGCCTCCAGCGGTAACATCTCCTTCGTCCTAGCCCTGAGATTTTTAAAAAAGTGCCATATTCAAGGCTCTTTCAGAGTTAGGAGAATGAGACCCATCATTGTTACTGGAATTTGGCATATTGGGTACGCCACAGGGAGTTTGCCAGACTCTGCCGTGTGGGCAGGTTACATTCGGTAGCCAGTTTGTCCAAAGTAGGAATGAGAAAATAAGATGTTGCGCGGCCACAAATGCGGCTGCGCGCTTCTGGGAGCTGGGTTTTATAGTCTCAGAGTCTTGGCCGTTGATGGGATTACACAGCGCCAGGGGGCCAGTTGGTGGGTGTGACCCCTGCCTACTGGAATTTGGAGGATCTGGGTGGAGGATGCTCAGCCCCGATCTGAGTAGGCTTGGATAAAAATATATATTTTGCCACACCCAGTGATGCTCAGGGCTTACTCCTGGCTCTGCACTCAGGAATCATTCCTGGCGGTGCTCAGGGGACTCTACGGGATGCCGGGGATCGAACCCTGGTCAGCCACCTGTAAGGCAAGTGCCCTCCCCGCTGTTCTATCTCTCCGCTCTTAGACTTTCTTTTTATCTGCTTTGGGGGACACTCCCTGCAAGTGCTGGGGCAGCCCCCCTATGCCGCCTCTCCGGCCCTCACTGACCCTCTTCCAACAGGTGTTGCACCCGGGCCTGATCTCTCAGGTGCAGATGGACCTGCAGCTGATGAAGATGGGCAGCCGAGTGCTGGGCCTTCTGCCGGGAGTCCAGTGGCTCAGCTTGCCTGAGATCGTGGAGGAGTTCGAGAAGCTCATGGTCCAGCAGGTGAAGTCTCGTCCCATCACTAGCACATCCCTACCTGGTGCTGGCCAGCATTAGTGAGTCCTGGCCAGGCCGGTGCGTGAATATGGGCAGGGAAGGCCAATGGTCAAGGTGGCCGTTGCACAGAGTGGAGGCAGACCCAGCCCTGCACTCAGGGCCCCGGCTTCCTTCCACCTGTCACCCGGAGTCAGTGTGGCTGAGGGATAGAGCAGGAGCACCAGGTGACACTGGAGTGGTCACACGGGTCTCTTGGAATATGGGGGGGGCGGCGGGGAGGAAGGTACTCAGACTCAGAGCTGGACACACAGCAAAATTCATTGAAAAAGAAACTCTCAGGCCCGGGAGGGACTTAATTTAGCACTGTATCAAGGTTGGGTCATTTTGTGGCATTTTTTTGTAGGAAAACTGGGTTTTCCTACAAGACCTCATGACATTTACCTGTCCAAGGCCCAGGGGGTTTCCCAGAGATGTCTTATTAATTGAGGGCCCGTGGTTGTTGCTAATAATTTGTTGTTCCTATTGAGGATGGGGGTGGGGAGACTGTTTATTTACGACCTGGGCTGGGTGGTGGGGGGGTCTTTAATGACATGGACTTTATTTAAGACCTTTCAACTGACCTCAGCTCAGGTATTGCCTGTGGTCTCTCTGAGGCCTGGCGCAGAATTCCTGGTCCCAGAAAGGGTGGACAGTACAGCAGGCTGGGTGCCTGCCTTGAAAGTGGTGAATCTCGGTTGAACCCTGCTGTGGTCCCCGAGGGCAGAGCCAGGAGCATGCAGTGTGGCCGGGATAAGGTGCCTGTCATTTGGGGACTGGAGGGAGAGCTGACAAAGGTCACAGCCCAGGGAAAGGCGCCTCCTGCTGGGGAGAAGGAGAGTTGCAACCCGCCGTCCTGCAGGGGACCTGCCCCTAGCTCTGAGGAGCCCCTGGTCACAGAGAGCCACCCCCTGGGCCCCTCCAGGAGCCACGAGGGGCGGGCAGGCGCACCTCTGCGCCGCCTGCTCCACTCTTTGCCTCCGTTTCCCTGCAGATTGACCTGCGGTATGAGGCTCGGAATCTCGAACATTTCCAGTGCAACTTCCTGAACGTGAATTCCGTCAAGTTCCCCACCCCTCTGCGGCCCTTTGTCACCAGGGAGGTCTTGGTGGAGACTTATGAGGTGAGACAGGCTGTCCCCGAAAACGAGGGATGGGGCAGCAGGAGGCCGCCCTTGGCATGAGACCCCCGAGGTCTGTTAGTGCCTGTTAGTGCCGTCAGGGCAGGGAGGCTGTGCAGAGAGCCCGAGTGACAGCAGGAAGGTGCGACCCTGAGATCCCACAGCTCAGAGGGCCCAGCGCTGTCAGCTGTGTGACCTTGAGCAAGTCGCTTCAACGCTCTGGGCTTTAGTTCTCTTATTTGCCTGTTTGGGTACAAGAGCTGTCTCCAGGGCTGCTTGGACAGTCAAACTAGCCCGGGCCGGGAGTGGCCATGCTAGGGCGCCTGGTCTAGCCTGGGCCTTGGAGTGGCCCTAGTTTCCCCCAGCCTAATCACATCAGCCGCCAGCATTGCAGAAGCTGCCCCTTGCCCCCCAGCACTGAGCACGGAGAGGGCCCCCATTCCCAGACACACTTGTATTCTCCAAAATGCACCCACCCAAGTGTGCACGCACCACCCTCTCCCGCTTCTCCCTTTTTCCCTGTCATTTTCCTGCCAAGCTCAGGAATGAACAACGAACTGTGGTTCATTCATGCTCTAAGGGCAGATGATTTTTTTTTTTTTTTACTGTGGTTTCATTAGGGATTTGGACAATTTTTGTAGGTCCACTCCAGTTGAGACTATTCCGCAGACACATTTTAATTTTTTTGTGGTTCTGGGAATTGAACTTAGGACCGCATACGTGCAAGGCAAGTGCTTTTTCTGCTGCACAGCCGCTCTGGACTGTTTTTTTTTTCTTTTTGGGTCACACCCGGCGATGCACAGGGGTTACTCCTGGCTCTGCACTCAGGAGTTACTCCTGGCGGTGCTCAGGGGACCATATGGGATGCTGGGAATCGAACCCGGGTCGGCCGTGTGCAAGGCAAACGCCCTACCCGCTGTGCTATCTCTCCAGCCCCTCCGGACTGTTTTTATATTGGCTCATATTTGCTGGTGTCAGGGGCTCCTTCTGGCTCAGGGGCTACTCTCAGCAGTGTTGGGGACCAAATCAGCGCCCACGTGCAGACCCCCCTGAGTCTGCTAACCTCCCTCCCCCATTTATTAATATTATTATTTTTCTCTTTTTGGGTCACACCCAGCGATGCTCAGGGGTTCCTCCTGGCTCTGCACTCAGGAATTACTCTTGGCGGTGCTTGGGGGACCATAAGGGATGCCGGGGATCGAACTTGGGTTGGACGCGTGCAAGGCAAACACCCTACCCGCTGTGCTATCGCTCCAGCCCCCTTTGAGCCATATGTGGAGAGGACTCCGTACAGTGCTCAGGGGGTCCGTGTGGTGCTAGGGATTGCACCGGGCCTCCTGCTGCACTGTGTATGCTCAGGTTGTTCAGAGATTCTTCTGGCTTTCTGTTATTGTTGTAGGGTGACAGCCCTGGCATTTCTGGGGGTGGGAGGGGGGTGTCCTGTGGTTCCAGGGTTCAAACCCAGGGCCTTGCATGTTCAGTGTGTCTCCACTGCTCTGAGCCCTGCCTTTGAGCTGATTTGTTCTCAACTCTGCGCCCACCCTGCCCTTTCCTGGGACACTGTAAGCTGTGGGTGGCAGAGTCAGTGTGGGGAGGGGGGGTGCTTTCCTTCTGAAAAGGGGGACAGAAAGGGGATGTGCTCGGGGGACAAACTCACTAGGGGCGCTTTGGGTCATGCCTGCTCCTGGGGCCAGGATGCAGCTGTGGCCTTGGGTATGGAGTGAGACAGGCAGAGCGCGCAGAAAGAGCCTGGGTCCCCTTCCCATCACAGGAGAGCGTGCCCGTGTCCAGCTTCCAGCAGGCCGGGACTCCGGTGCCCGTGAAGAGGAAGATTGCACGACTTGGCATCAACATGCTGCTGAAGATGGTGTGTGGGGGGCTGTGTGTGGGGAGGGGCTGGGGCCGAGACCGGGTCATGCTGCCATGCTGGGTGGGGCCGTTACCTTTTGCTTTTTTTTTTGGGGGGGGGGGTCAAGCTCAGTGATACACGGGGGTTACTCCTGGCTCATGCACTCAGGAATTCCTCCTGGCGGTGGTCCCCCAGTGGTGCTCAGAGGACTGTATGGGATGCTGGGAATTGAACCTGGGTTGGCCACATGCAAGGCAAATGTGTTATCGGTCCTGCTCCTGCTCTTTTTTTTTTTTTTTTTTTTTTGCTTTTTGGGTCACACCTGGCGATGCACAGGGGTTACTACTGTCTCTGCACTCAGGAGTTACTCCTGGCGGTGCTCAGGGGACCATATGGGGTGCTGGGAATCGAACCTGGGTCGGCCGTGTGCAAGGCAAACGACCCACCCGCTGTGCTATCTCTCCAGCCCCTGCTCTTTGGTTTTGAGCCCACACCTGGCAGTACACTGAGGTCTCCAGACACAGTCCTGGGGGAAGGTGGGAGATTATGGTGGTGGTGGGCTGAAACTGGGACCCTCCCTGCACATGCATGCCAGCTATCTTTTTTTAAGGGTTGGGAACCGTACTGGGTGCTGGCAACTGAACCCGAGCTGGCCACATGCAAGGCCAACACCTTGCCTGCTGTACTACCTCTCCAGCCCCAAGTTGCTTTCATTTTTCCTTTTGCTTTGCGGTCACCCCATGGGGTGGCTGGTGCTCCCGGGACCCTGTGCTTCTAGAACCAGCCACCTGGGGTTGGCATCGCTCGAGGCTAGAAGCTGGGGTTCCTGCGTGTGCTCCCTGACTCATCTTCGTTGCCTTCACGGGCACTTGACTCTTTGCAGATATTTGTGGACAACTTCGTCCACGCCGACCTCCACCCGGGGAACATCCTGGTGCAGGGCGCCGAGGGCTCTCCCGAGGGCCAGGGGTCCCCGCTGCCACCTGCCGCCGCCCCCCACCCACTGCGCCTCGTGCTGCTGGATGCGGGCATTGTGGCCGAGCTGCAGGCTGCTGACCTGAGCAACTTCCGGGCCGTCTTCACGGCCGTGGCCTTGGGCCAGGTGAGAGCAGGCAGGGCGGGTGATGCCCGGGAACATCCTGGCTGGAGCAGCGTCTCCTCCGCAGTTGCGGCTCTGAGGCGGCAGCCTTACCCGGGAAGGACCCCTGTGCACTGAGGGCCCCATGTGGACTCAGGGATGGCACCGTGGGGGGCGTCCGTGCCTCCCATCCTGCCCATTGTCTGTCTGCTGGCGGCCTTTTTGCTTTTGCTCGGGGCCCTCCCAGGTCTGGGGCATGTGGTGCTGAGGACTCTGTCCCCAGACGTGAGCCCCAGGCTGCTGAGAGGTGCCGCGGGGGGCCACAGCCTCCACGGGCATCACAATTGGGGCCTTCCAGGCTCTGTTGGCTAAGGTGAAGCTGTAGTGAGAGGGACTCAGCCCAGTGCTGAATGGACTTAGCCCTGGGGGTGTATCCAGAGGGGGGACATTGAAGAGCCCCGGCCCCCAGCGCCGGAGCACTGGCCTTGAGTGAGGCCCTGGGTTCTCGACCCCAGCACCACAAGAACACAAAACCCCACATCCCTCAGCTGCAGAATTCTTCAGCAAGAAAAAGACTCCGAGAAGCCAACGGGGACAGTGAGGAGGCAGGGAGCCGTCCCAAGACCTGGCCAAGCCTGTCTCAGGCATGGTGTGCAGGGGTGCCTCTGCCCAGGCCATAGCCCAAGGAGGGCTGCGAGGCATCAGCAGGCCACTGGGACGGGCACATGGCGGGACCTGAGTCAGGGTGAAGGGGCAGAGGTATGGTGGGTGGGGGCCTCTGGGATGGAGCCTGGGGCCTGGGAGCAGGCCAGGCTGCTTGTCAGCAGTGCCTGCCAGGCCCGAGCCGCAGACCTGGCTGGCCTCTGCTTAGCCCGGATACATGATGTTCACAGGGCGGGGGTTGGGAAAGTCCCTGGGAGGCCAGGGCAAGGCAGAAGCACTGAAGAGGGGTTTGGACAGAACATCTTCTGTTTGGGGGCCCCACCTGGCAGTGTTGGGGCCCAGCCGTGCAGTTCCTGGTGCCGGGGCGGAACCACTGTCCCCAGCATCTAGCTTTCTGCCGTGCTGGGGGTCCATCCCGGCCTCAGCCCTGAGCCGCCCCCCCAACACTCTTTCCCTTGCCGCCCCTCAGGGTCAGAGGGTGGCCGAGCTCATCCTGCACCATGCCCGGGCCAGCGAGTGCAGGGACGTGGAGGCCTTCAAGGCGGAGATGGCCAGGCTGGTGGCGCAGGCCCGGGAGAAGACCATCACCCTGGAGAAGGTGAGCAGCTCAGCGGCTGGGCGGAGCGTGTGTTTCTGGGGGTGGGTGGGGGGGTGTTGGGGGTGGCAAGGGTGGCGATGTCAGGGCCGGGGTGGGGAGCGACGGACCCCCACGTGCGCTGCAGCCCCCCCTCTCTCTTCCAGCTCCAAGTCTCCAGCCTCCTGTCCAGTGTCTTTAAGCTGCTGATGACTCACAAGGTGAGGTGCTGGGCGCGCCCCCTGGGACTCTGCCGGCTGTGGGGGGTGGGGGTGGCCTCCCGGGGAAGCTGCTGCTTGTCCTGCGGCTGCTTTTCGCTTTTCTTTTTTGGTGTGGTGCTGGGGATCGAACCCTGGGCCTCACGCAAGTGCTTGGTCATTGACTCACATCCTCAGCCCAACATCTGGTTCATTGGTTTGGGTTGGTTTGGGGTGGAGGGGCACACATCTGGCCATACTCAGGGGCTTCCTAGATGCTGTCTGCGGGTGGGAGGCCTGGAATGCAAAACCAGAGTAGCCCACCGAGTCTCCCAGACCCCAGGACTGTGCCTGGGGGGGGTGTCCGATCAAGCACCCGTCATGAAGCCCATCTCAGCAGTGCGAACATGGCCTGATTGAGCCGGTTCCTGCCTTTCCCCTCTCCGCTCGGGGTGATTCTTTGGTGTTTGGATTAGGGGCCACCCCTGGAGGTGCTCAGGGGACTGTATGCAGTGCCATGGAGCCCTGAGTTTGCTGCGGGCAAGGCAAGCACCCTACCCCTGGTATTACGGAGCCAGCCCCGCAAGTTCTGAGGTGTCACCTGGGGACTGGGAGAGCTGGAATCACTCGGGGAATGAAAGGGTTTGGGGAGGGACGGGACCGGATACCCCTTCCCAAGAGCTTAGTGGGCGCTGGAGTGGAGGAGGTGGAGGCCGTGGTTCCTCACGCTCACAGGCTGCCCGGAGGGCCGGTCCGGGTCGTGCCAAGGGGACCCCACTCTGCTGCCACTCTCAGCACCCGACACAGCTGGCATCTCCTCAGCATTCCCGCAGGCCAGCAGGTGCCATGGCCGCACGGGGTCACCTCCTCCCCCTTCTTCAGTTTCATCCACCTGAGAAACAGATTTTCTTTGGGCCACACCCAGTGGTGCTAAAGGTTTACTCCTGGCTCTGTGCTCACTCCAGGTGGGCTCGCGGGACCAGACGGAGTCCTGGGTATCAAAGCCAGGGGGCCACATGCAAGGCAAATGCCCTCCCCACCGTATTGTTGCTCTGGGCCCTGTAGCCTTTCCATTTTGAGAGATGCCAACACCCTCAGAAGGAGTCTTTTTAAAAATTTTTTAAACCTTTTTTGGGTCACACCCGGCAATGCACAGGGGTTACTCTTGGCTCTGCTCTCAGGAATTACCCCTGGCGGTGCTCAGGGGACCACATGGGATGCTGGGAATCGAACCCGGATTGACCGTGTGCAAGGCAAACACCCTACCCACTGTGCCATCACTCCAGCTCCAGGAGGAGTATTTAAAAAAAAAAATTTTTTTTTATCCTTTTGGGTCACACCCAGCGATGCTCAGGAATTACTCCTGGCGGTGCTCGGGGACCACAGGGGATGCTGGGAATCGAACCTGGATCGGCTATGCAGCGAGGCAAATGCCCTGCCTGCTGTGCTATCGCTCCAGCCCCTCAGAAGGAGTCTTAACAGTTCATCTGTTCAGGGTTCATTGCTGTTTAGATCACCCCACGCCCACACAGACCCAGACCAGCTCATACAACCTCAGGTTTCCTGGACATGTGCAGGGGAAAGAGGGAAGGGGCTGGAATGTCAGGTGGTGGTGAAAACCGCATGGCACAATGACTGACCCGGGTCTCGGAGCTGCCGCGTTTCTGCTGCAGGTGAAGCTTGAGAGCAATTTTGCCTCCATCGTGTTTGCCATCATGGTGCTGGAGGGGCTTGGCCGCTCACTGGACCCCAAGCTGGACATTCTGGATGCCGCCAAACCCTTCCTGTTGAAAGGACTGGCCGCCGCCCCCTGACCGGAACCCTGGGCCGCACTCTCAGCTGGACCGCTTGCAAACAGGGGCGTATGTCGGGCGTCCTGTGCTTTTCCCTGGACTGTGGGGGTGGAAGGGGAGGGAGATGTCTCCATCCAACCCTGGGCACTGGGCCTGGGGCCAAGGGCACCTTAGTTCAGGGACTGTGTTTGGTGGAGGAGGAGAAAGAATAAACTTATTTTGTTTCCTTCTGTGTTTTTCTCGCTCCTTCTACTGAAAGGCGCCTAGTTCCCAGAGACTGACATTTTGATCACATACACAGGGGTTAGAGAAATAGTACAGGGGTTAGGTTGCTTGCCTCGAGGTAGCCAATGAGGGTTCAGGTTTGATCCTTGGCACTACCAAGAGTGGCTCCTGAGCACTGCAGGGCGTGGCCAAAAATCTATTTCCACAGAATGCCAGTGGACAGGGCCAGTTTCTTTCCTTATGTACCCTATAAGTGCGGTAACCAAGGTTTTGCAGGTCCTATACAAGTAGGGCCAGTTTCACTGAACTTCAAATAGTCTTCTTGATAAGTTTTAGCCGACTTGTTGCTGAATTTTATTGCAAGGTTAAAAGCAGCAAGCCAGGGTCGGGAAGAGTAACATACAGGTTCAGGGCCCTGCGTTGCAAGCTAGCACTGGGTCACAAGTTCACCCCCAGGGTACTATGAGTTCACCCCCAAGGGTACCACGTGTGCCAAGCGTGACCCTGGCAGAGATCCTGTGTGCCCTGCAGAGCCAGCAGGCAATTCCCTGCTGCAAGGCAGCCAGGCGCACGTAGGCACCACAGAAAGGGTTGTGCAAGCCTGGCACTGGCATTAGCACCACCACAACCTGCCCCTCCAGGAGCAGCGCGATGCCACAAGGAACGGAACGCACACCGCGGCAGCGACCACACGCAGAACAGCCCCCAAACAACCGGCTGATTGGCCCAAAACACCTGAGTGCGCAGCCCAAGTGATAACACCAGTCCACAAGTGGGAGTATCTGTGTGTGTGTGTGAGAGAGAGAGAGACGCTGGGGCACAATTTGGAGACTTCTGCAAACATTATGAACAGAACTCCATATAAATAATCAGACAATCTTGCTCATCTGCGGAATACACAGAAACAAGCAAGGAGGAAGGGGGAAAAAAATAAGGGTCAGCCAATCTCCCGGGTCAACAAACGCTGAGTCGCGATTTACTGGGATCCGGTGGGGTGGCGGGGGTCAAGGAGGCTGTAAAGGGGCGTTCGAGTATTCCTGCGATACAGCGGTCAGAAATTGCTACAAATAAAATACAATAAGAGGCGGGGGGAGGGGGCTGGAGCAATAGCACTGCAGGTAGGGCGTTTTGCCTTGCACGCGGCCCACCCGGGTTCGATTCCCAGCATCCCATAAGGTCCCCTGAGCACCGCCAGAGGTAATTCCTGAGTGCAGAGCCAGGAGTAACCCCTGTGCATCGCCAGGTGTGACACCCCCACCCCCCAAAAAAAAAGCAAAACCAAGAGGCTGGAAGCTCTGGAAACACCGCGCGGGGGGGGAGGGGCACCCCGAGGGTCCGCGCAGGTCCGGGGAAGGTCGCGGGGCGGCGCCGAGTCCTGGCTCGGCGTTGGGTTCCCGCGGGGGCCACGGCGTGTCCACGGGCCGTCCCCGCCGGCGTGCGCGCCCCACCTCTCGGGGACACCGTCCCGCGCCCCTCCCCCGGGGAGGCGCAGGCCGATGACGTCAGGCGGGCGCGGGGAAGTGACGTCGCGGAGGCGCGGCGGGCACGGCTGGGTGGACGCGGGCTGGCATGTCGGCGCTGACGCGAGTTGCGCCCTTCGTCCGCCTCGGACGCCGCCTCTTCAGGGGCGTCCGTGCGCAGGAGGCGGGGGGCGCCGGAGTGCGCCGGTGAGTGTCGGCGGGGGCCGAGGCTTCGCCCGTTGGGAGGGGAAAGTGCCCGTGTCCGGGGCGCCCTCACCTTGACGCGCGGCTCCGGGACCTTGCGGCGACCCCTCGCCCCGAGGCATGCTGGGATTTGTAGTGCGGCCGCGCGGGGCGGGGCCTGCGGGTGGGGCGGGGCTTGAGGGTGGGCGGGGCGGGGCCGGCTCCGTTGCCTTCCTTACTCCGGGTTCGATCCCCACCACCCCATATGGTCTCCCGAACCCGCCGGGAGAGATCTCTGAGCATACAGCCAGGAGTAAGCTCTGAGCTCTTTCGGATGTAGCCCCCAAATAAGCACCCCCCCCCCCCAACTCTCAACCAAGCAGGGGCCAGAGAGATGGTACAGGACTACTTTGCACTTACCTTGTATGCTGCCGACCCAGGTTCGATCCCCGGCATCCCGGATGGTCCCCCCGAGCCCACTAGGAGTGATTCCTGAGTGCAGAGTCAGGAGCAACTCCAGCGTCGCTAGGTTTGGGCCCCAAACCAAACAAAAATATAGACCTTCACTACCCCGGAGCTGGTCTTGAGAATTCCCAGGTGAATGTGGCTTAGAGGAGGTGAGGACGCACCTGGTGGAGAAGACAGCCTCTGGCTGGTGCTTTTTTTTTTCTTTTTGAGTCACACCCAGCGGTGCTCAGGGGTTACTTCTGGCTCATGCACTCAGGAATTACTCCTGTCCGTGCTTGGAGGACCATATGGGATGCTTGGAATCGAACCTGGGTTGGGCCGCTTGCAAGGCAAACACCCTACCCGCTGTGCTATTACTCCAGCCCCTGGCTGGTGCTTTGAGGCCTCCAGTGGGGGGTCCGCAAGAGACAGAGGCTAGGTGGGGACCCTGGGCGGGGGAGGGAATGGCAAAGCTGCCGGAGACCTGGCTTAGAGATATGGGGCAGAGGTGATAGCGAGTTTTGGAGATTTGGTTTGTTTGGGGGCCACACCTAGCGGTGTTCAAGGAAACAACTTGAAGCCTGAGTTGCTCACTCCTTTGAGATATCTCCCGGATATCTTAGCGATTTAATTTGTTTGTTTTTGTGTCACTCCTGGCCATGCTTGGGGCTTACTCCTGGCTCTGAGCTCAGGGATCACCCCACCTGGTCCTTGGGGGGACCAAATGGGGTGCCGGGAATCGAACCTGGATCAGCTGCTTGCCAGGCAAGCGTCTTACCTGTTGTGCTATCTCCCCTAAGTTTTTGTTCAAAAATTTTTAAGTTTTGGAGCCCCATGGGCACATCCGGTGGTTGTGGCCAACGAGTGGTTCCAAAGTACTGCCCAAGGAGGAGGTGATGCTCGGACCTCGTGATGCCAGGACGAGGCCCTGGTGCGTGCCAGGCCCTGTCCTGACCTACGTCATCTCCGGCCTGCAGTGCTTGTCTCCTGAACCGGATGGTCAGACCCTTACTCCGGCCGCAGGGCCGCGAGCACTCAGGAAGTGAACCTCAGGCCTCGCCTTTGGAGAGTCCAGGCGGGTCCTGGCTGCTCCGCAGATCCGAGGCAGCCCTAGAGAAACGGACGTTTGCGGGGGCTTGTGCGGGAGAAAACGCGAGGGTGGGCTTCTGGGCTCTGAGCCGTGTTTCGCCCCCCAGGGCCGGCGGCGGGGTGCACATCGAGCCCCGCTACCGCCAGTTCCCGGAGCTGACGCGCTCGCAGGTGGTCCAGGCCGAGTTCTTCAGCGCCACCATGTGGTTCTGGATTCTCTGGCGCCTCTGGCACGACTACGACGCGGTGCTGGTGAGTGGCGGAGGGACGAGGGCCCGGGGGCCCGTGGTGGGTAATCAACGAGTTTCTTTGCTGTTTAGGTTTTGGTTTTGGGCCACACCTGGCGGTGTTGGGGGGTTACTCCTGGCTCTGCGCTCAGGGGTCACTCCAGGTGGGGCTCAGGACCATAGGGGGCAGCTCGGGTGCAAGGCAAGGGCCTCCCTCCTGTGCTCTCCTCCCCCCTCCCCCCCCAGTTTTGCTGGTTTGAGCAACATTTTGTTTTATTTATTTATTTATTTATTTATTTTGCATTTTGGGTCACACCCGGCAATGCACAGGGGTTCCTCCTGGCTCTGCGCTCAGGAATTACCCCTGGCGGTGCTCAGGGGACCATATGGGATGTTGGGAATCGAACCCAGGTTGGCTGCGTGCAAGGCAAATGCCCTACCCGCTGTGCTATTGCTCCAGCCCCACATTTTATTTTTCTTTTATGGAACCGGGGCACACCTGGTCATGCCCAGGCTACTCTCGAGGGTGCTGGGAGTCAGACTGGGGACTCTGGACGGACAGCTGACCTCTCCTTGGCCCTGCCTCTGGCAGTTTCTCTGCTTATTTCCCTTCACCTGGTTGCCTTTGTGTTGTTTAATTTTTGGGTTTTGGGCCACGCCTGGCTGTACTCGGGGCTTCCTCCTGGCTCCGAACTCGCGGTTTGCCTCCGGCAGTGTTAGGGGGACCCGGTCAGCTGCAAGGCACGAGCCCACCTCTTGTCCTCATATGCCAGCCCCCCTCGCCTGTGGCTGTTTTATCTGACAGGAGCCCAGATGCTCAGTATCTGGTTCTTTTTCCCTCCACCCGAGTGTCTGGCTCTGCTTGCAGACATCAGAGTCAGCCCATCCGTGCAGCTGCCCATGGCCATTGGTTTTCTTTTGGTCTTTTTCCCTTTTTTTCCCCCCTTTTTAATTTTTATTTTACTTATTTTGGGATGGTGGAGCTTGAACCCTGACCTCTTACAGAGCGTGTCCCCTAGTACTGAGGGACACTCCGGCCCCCGTTTTATCATTCCCTTCCCTTTTTTCCCCCTTTCGTCTCTGACTTCTTATTCCTGGGCCTGCTGCCCTTTGTTGTGGCCTTTTTTATTCCTCGGTTGGTGTTTCTCTTAGGTTTCCCCTGCTCGGCGCCGGGCTGCAGGGCTGCCGCGGCCCCTGTTTGCCATGCTTGGAGGGGCTCGCCCGCCCACCTCAGCCTCAGCCAAGCTTCTGTCAAACTGAAGCCCCAGCGCTTGGCACTGCCACCAGGCCTGGGGTTGGCCGCAGGGAGAGGGCGCGTCCGCCCCTGTGGCCTGGTCATAGCGGCTTCGGGCCCCACCGTGTCTGTGCACGTGCTGGCGCCGTGGAACCCCAGACGCCCTGCATGGGCCCATTAGGCGGGCGCTTTTACCAGGGTTTCTTCTGAAGTGGAACCTGGTATATGGAACGTCTTTTTTTTTTTTTTTTCTTTTCCTTTTTGGGTCACACCCAGCGCTATGCTCAGGGGTTCCTCCTGGCTCTGCACTCAGGAATCACTCCTGGCGGTGCTCAGGGGACCATATGGGATGCCAGGGATCGAACCCGGGTTGGCTGCCTGCGAGGCAAATGCCCTGACCACTGTATCATTGCTCCAGCCCGGAACATTGGTTCTTGACCATTTTCAAATGTCTTCTGCAGGGTCACTTCCCCTACCCGGACCCTTCCCAGTGGACAGACGAGGAGCTGGGTATTCTTCCTGACGATGAGGACTGAGGGACGCCGCCCGCTGCGCGTGGGGGTAGGCTACCACTTCTAATCACGTCTGTTTGCTGGGCTTGTGGGTCACACCAGCAGTGCTCGGGGACTCTCTGGGGTGCTGGGGATCGAACCTGGATTGGCCGCATGCCGGGTAAGCGGCCTCCCTGCTGTGCTCGCTCCAGGCCTGCTTTTCTTTCTCTCGGTGGGGCCGGGGCTGGGACCTTTGCCTCACTCACGCTATTCCCGATCCGTTCCTGGCCCTCGCAGCCAGCGCTCGGAAACAGCGAAAGCCTCTGGCTTCGGCTCTCCCTGACCTTCCCTTTCCGAAAGGGAAGTATGAGGACAGGCGTGTCGGCCACTGGTAGAGTTCTGGCCTTGTGTGAGAGGCCGCGTGTCGGCCCTGGCATTGCCAAGGAAATGGAAAACAAACTCCTTTCCCCCAAAGCACTAAGTGTAAGAGCTAGTACAAGTGGCCAAGGCCGGCCCTGGTTCGATTTTCGGCAACCTCCTCGGGACCTCCAAGCACTGCCTGGAAGCCCCTTGAACCGCTGGGTGTGGCTGACTGCCCCTGGCACCCCCTAAAAGTACTGATAACCTTCACTCAAAAGGCCTCGGGATTCCTAACAGATAGGAAGCGGTGATGGTGGTTGATATCACCAAGAAGGGCTGGGGAGAGACTGAGGGGGGCCCCAGGTGTGACCCCTGCCACTCTGCAAGGGGTGACCCTCAAGATGTCACCATGGGCGGCCCCCACAGGTCAGCTGAAGGGGAGCTGCTTGTCTCTGCGTTGCTGCAGTGAGGGTGCCCAGGCCGCTGGCAGGCTGCCAGTTGTCCTCCCCCCATCCCCCACTGGCTTGTGGCTCCTGGGAGAGACCTGGGGCTTGTCCCTTTCCCCCGAGTCGTGGGGGGAGCAGCTGGGCTGAGTGGGCGACTGACGCTTTCTGCTCTCCTTTCCCTGCAGGGGCTGAGCGATGCTGCGACTTCCTGGCCTCCGTGTTGTACATTCAGATTATAAATTAAAAGTGGTCAAGAACGAGGTTCTGCCTCCTGGATGTGTCTGTCTGACCCCGTCAGCTGCCCTTTCTCGGCGGGTTCTCGGGGCTCTGCACCTGTGGGGCCCTCGAGCTCCTGGCGATGGCCGTGGACAGCGTGCCTTCACGGGCCTGGGACTCCGTCTTGCACACTGATGGGCCAGACGAGACCACACCTCTCTGTGGTGGCCAGTTGTGGCCCAAGTAGCCAGAGGTAGAGCCACCTGTGGCCTCTCCTGTTTGTGGCGGGGCGCTGTGTCAGGTGGTGGGTGTTCAAGACCCGCTTCTGAGTAGGAATTCTTAGGGCCAGGTGAGTGGGGGAGCAGAGGGAACCGGGCCAGAGAGTGTAGAGGAGGTTGGTGCCGGCCTTCCAGCCCGCCAACCTGAACGCCAGCACCAGCAGGGGTCACCCCTGAAACACCTCCGGGCAGCTCATGCCCGACCCCGGGCCCCAGTGAGGAGGTGAAGATACGTCAGTTTTGCAGGCCAGAGAGAGGACAGGGGGGTGGGGTGGTGGTGGTGGGGGGTAAAGCACGGGGCTAGCACCACCGGGTGGTCCCCTGAACCCCGCTTGGTGTCAGGATACTTCCCTTACGGGCTGGAGAGAGGCAGTACAGGAGCAAGGCGCTTACCTTGCATAGCCGACCTGGGTTCCACCCACAGCACTCAAAATGGTCCTCGAGCCTAGAAAGCGATCCCTGGGAGCAGAGCCTGGAGTAAGCGCCAAGCACTGCCAGGTGTGGCCCCCAAGATGGAAAAAACCAACTTCACTTTTTCTACAATTGTTCCAAAGTTCTTTTCAGCTTGGCGTGGCTCCCAGCTCTGGGGCAGCATGTGGCAGGGAATGTGCCTGTGACGGGGACCCCGGCTCCGCGCTGGCCGGCTTCTATCTTTGGGGCGTGGCACTGCCAGTGCTGGGGGCAGGCAGCTGCGGAGATGCCTCTGGGAGAGGATCACCCTTGGGCTCGCGGGGGTGCTGCCGGGGACCTGGGGAGCAGCTGGACTAGAGCCAAGCGAGGAGGGGCTCGGGCGGAGGGTCTGGAGGAGGGAACGGCGGCAGCAGGCGGGGCCTGGCACCCGCCTCCCCTCTGGTCCTTAAGAGGGCCCTGCAACAGCGCGGCAAACCCAGTCCCGGGCCTCCACATGACCCCTGAGCACTGCCAGGTGAGCCCACAGAGCAAACTGGATCTGTCCCTGATGAAAGGGGAACGGTTCCGGGGTCCCTGGCCGGGGAAGCCCCAAAAGTGGCTCTTAAGGACACCTTGTGTGGGTGTTTCTGAGGGGTGCCAGGGAGCAAATGACATACAGGAGGTGTGGCCTGTGCTGTTGGCCATCAGGAGAGTCGGGCCCCTTCCTGTGCCAACACTGGACGCAGGAGACTGACCACTGCCACAGTGCCGAGACTTCCGGGGAGCTGTGGGTGAGGCTCCTTTGTAACAGAACTTCATCACAATAAAGCAGTTAACCCTGGGTAAGTAAGTTGTGAGGAAAACTTCTTACAGAATACAAAACCCACACCCCGAAGCATCTTTGGGTTGGTTTCTGGCCCACGCCAGGCTGTGCTCGGGCCGTGCGGTATGTTATGGTGGGTACCAAACTCAACTTGGCTCCCTGAGGTGCCCAGCTGCGCGCATTGGGGCTCCAGCCCCGTCTAACACCCGGGAAGGAGCGAGAGCTGCATCTCGGGTAACCTCAGGTCTGCTCTCGGGATTAAAACCAAAGACAGGAACTTGAGTGTTCTTAAAAAACACGGCTAAGATCAGTTTAGTCTTCATGTTCTTCAACTTAGGGCTTTCAGGGGAAGCTTTCCAAGTTTTCCTTCTGGAAATGGTTTGAAGACGATCTTAAAATTTAAGGTCAGAAAGTCAAATGCGCAAAATCAACTCTGGGATTAGTCAGCATTAAAAAGTTCATTGGGGGGCTGGAGCCATAGCACAGCGGGTAGGGCATTTGCCTTGCACGCAGCCAACCCGGGTTCGATTCCCAGTATCCCATATGGCCCCCTGAGTACTGCCAGGAGTAATTCCTGAGTTATGAGCCAGGAGTAATCCCTGTGCAATGCCGGGTGTGACCCAAAAAGCACACAAAACACACACAAAAATTCATTGGTTGGGGCTTCCAGCCATAGTACAGCAAAGTACAGCCTTGCATGTGCCCAACCCAGATTCGATCCGTGGCATCCGTATGGTCCCCTGAGCACCACCAGGAAAAAGTCCTGAGTAACCCCTGAGCATTGCCAGGTGTGCTGCCAGAACCAAAAAGAAAAAAAAATCTTAAAAATTAGCATAGTTTCAAATATGTAAATATGTTTTTTGTGTGTGTTGTGATTGAAAAGGGCAGGAGGTAAGGCACCTATGGTCCTGAGCACAGGGTCAGAAATAGCCCCCAAACACCACTGAATGTGACCCAAATCTGCCACTTGCTCCTCAAAAGAGAGAAGCTTGAAACTAGCCTATAGGGAACTTCTCCAGGTATGTCATGCTAAGCCACACACGAGGGCCAGAGTGACAGGCGGGGAGGGCGCTTATTTTGCAGGCGGCCAACCGGAGTTCTATCCCCGGCACCCCGTGAAAATGACCCTGGAGTTTTGATGGTGGTCGCCTGAGCCTGCCAGAAGTGATTCCTGAGCACCCCTGGGTGTGGCCCCAAAACAAAACACCCAAGATCAAGGACATTGTGAAAAGTGAAATAAACCAGTTGCAGGGGCTGGAGCCCTAGTACTGTAGGCAGGGCACTGGCCGTGCAAGTGGACAGCCCAGATTCAATCCATGGCCTTCCATATGGTTCCCTGAGCACCACCAGGAGTGATTCCTGAGCACAGAGGCAGGAGTAAGCCCCGTGCATCGCCAGGTGTGGCCACACACACAAAAACCCAAAAGACGGTCACCACCCCAGCTGTGCCTGGGCAGAGCATCTCCAAGGGAAGAGTGACGTTTGGTGCATTTCTTAGTCTCGCCCCTACAGACCTGGAATCCCGGAGGGGCAGGTCCGGATTCCGATTGCGGGCAGGGAGGGTCAGAGAAAGAACAGCTGCGTCCATGCAGTCAACTTTTATTATAGTGTATGCGCATATTCACATCAAGTACAGAGAACTTGTTTGCCTTTTATATAATACAGTTTTTAAATAACTTTACACAAATAAATTTCTTCAATCTGAATTTCAGCTATCTTTTTTTAAAATTTAATTCTCCATGCTGTCTATCCAAACTGAACAATATTTTCCATTGTACAAATTTACATGAGAAAAACTCCAAAGTACAAATGAAGGGACCTGAGCAGGAAAGAGAACCGAAGTATCAAGAAGTAGGTATGGGAAGTCTTTTTGTTTTTTTGTTTTTGTTTTTTTAAAAAGGCAGATTCAAGCAAACATCGAGGATTAAGGGACAAAGGGAGACATCCATCTGACGGAAAATAAATTTTATTATTTTTTTATGAATTGAAAAATAAGCTTTAAAAATAGTTACTCCATTGTAATTTTTGCAAAGCAGGTATAGAGAGGTGTGTGGACCATGAAAACAATCCCCACCGTTTCACTGGGCACACCCCAGACCTTTCTGTGCTTGGGTGGACGCTGCGAACCACACTGGCAGCGAGGGGAGGAGTGTGTGTGTCAAGGCCACCAGAGTTGGGGGGAGACCAGGAGTCCCGGCCGCAGCACAGTGAAAACCCTAAGGATTTCCCTCGCCCTCTCCCTGGGAGAACTGTCCTCAAACCCACGTGGTCACGGAATGGGGGTGGCTTGATTTCTTTGGGCCCCGAGCTCAGAGCAGCGGCCGCGACCCCACAGCATTCAAAGGGCACGAACGGCTGGACGGACTGAGGGAGGGGGCGGTCAGGGCAGACACGGAACCACAGGCCACTGCACGGGGGAGCGAGCGAGTCCCCGACGGGTGACAAGGAGGGCCGACGGACAGACGCTTTCGCGTGCCCACCTTGCAGACGCACACGGAGGGAAGGAGTTCACAGCTTAGAGGAAGCAGCACACTTATTGCACTCGGACATTTTATTTTGGGTTCACTGTGGTTTCCTTCCCACCCTCGTGTCCACGTCCTCTCCCCTGCCCTTTTGGTCCCTTTGTCTTGACACTGGGGCCACATGGCTTACCTACGCGAGTCCCCAGTCTCCGTCCATGGGAGGACGCACACGGCACTAAAACACACGGGTTCGGGAGGGCGGTGCGCACGAATACAACACAAACTTCTCGGAACGACACCGGGCTAAGCAGCACTCCCTTGGGGCCGGACAGGAGCTGCTGGGCCGAATGGCCACTGGCCATCTGTCTGGGGCTGTGTGCCAGGGCCAGGAGCCGCTGAGCCCCGGCACAGAGATATTGCTGATACTAACATTAAAACCAACTTCAGTTCCTTTGTTTTTAAAAAGTACTTCAATCTAGAATATTCTCTTAAAAAAAAAACGCATCACAAACTGGACACTGGCTGTGTTCTCATGCACAATTGCTGCTATCCTTAGAAGAGTCAAAACTGCCGGATTTAGCAATGAATAAAAAACTACATTCACAGGTGAAATTGTTGCTGACATTTAAAAAAGACGTACTTTCCAGAGGGGGGCGGGGGTCCGGGTCCCTCTGTGCTTTGAGGTGAAGCACGGTTTCCGTCATCTGAGACTTCAGGAGGTCGGCTGCCCGTCTCGTCGATTCAGGGCTCAACTGCCAGGCGGCAGCAAAGTTTGCCGGTAGCAGCACAGCTGACTGTCTAAGGGCCGGATGCTTCCCATGACCCCCAGGCAGGTAAGAGCTGCTCCTGCAACCCAGCCGGAAGGCGCCGGGGTGTCTGGCAGCAGATGAGACTGTAGCCAACTCACAACAGCCCGTCCTGCTCCAATGAAGTTCATCCAGGAACAGGCGGGCTAGCGGCGCCCAGGACACAGAAACACGCTGGTCCTGCCGCTTTACTCAGTGACTGCGGGAAACAGCTGTCAGAGGCTTCTCTTAAAAGTCCCATGCTTTGAGGGACCCACAGGAGTAGAAAAGTTTCACTAGAAATGTCACTGACCTACAATTTCAACCTCGTTGCTCTATGTGATAAATATAACTGACTCCATGAGGGATTGTGTGCTTTAAAAAAATAGTTTTGTTCACTGAAAATTTACCTGTTTTCTCATTTTTTTTTAAAATGTGTGGGTTCTTCTTCTTCTTGGCTATAAACCCTTAGAACATTGACCTCGCGGTCTCAACTGCCCCCAAAGACCAGCAGAGGGGCCGAGAGCGACTCCTCCCCCCCGCCGCGGCTGCCCCCTGAAGTGTCAGCTGTTTTATTGCATGACGAAGGCACGGTAAGATCATTTGGCAAATTGTCAAGGTATTTTTTCCAGCGCCTTAGCCACACCACGGCAATGAAGGAGCTGCTGCCTAGACTCAGAACATCATCATGTTTGCATTGGGAACCTCATGAATGATGCCCCGTTCCCAGGCGTGGCGCTGCTCACACCGACCAGAGGATCTCATGGGTTGGGAGACCCGCCTCGTGGCCCGACAGTTCCCCGGTGACAAAGAGGTGGCGAGCGGGCTACGAAGGAGGACTGCCTTGTCAAGTCCATTGGAAAGTAGAATGTCACTGTGACTTAGCGACACGGTCCCCAGACTCCAGGAACTCCACGAAGGTGACAAGACTGAAGGCGAACTCCACGCGGACAGCGGCACCTCGTTCCAACCGGGGGGGGGGGGGTTGTCTCCTGAACCCTGTTTCTGCGGCCTGATGGCTGATGTGAGCGCTCGGATCCCAGCCCACACTGTCCCCGATTCAGAGAGGAACCTCGTTCTGCGGAGGTAGTTTTGGGGAGGGTCAGCTGAACCCTGTGGTGTGGTGGCGGAGAGGCGCAGGGACCGGCCACGCTGCTTGGTGATGACGAGAGGGTCAACATGAGTGCGGAGCGGAGTCTGCATGAACCAGAGCCTCGGACGGGACCACAAAGCTTCAGGCTGGAGACAGGATGGTTTCTCTGGGCCCAGCAGAGCTCCCAGCCTGGGAGACAGACATCCCGAGGACAGTGGTTCGAGTGGGGCTCTGCGGGTCTGGAGTCAGGCCACCTATGTGAGCGTCCACCCCATCGCCACCAGGACTGGGCACGGGGACATGCAGGAACTGGATCTGACAGCAGGACCATCTCCCTGGCTGTGCTACTCACCAGTCTCCTGTCTACGCTCTGATCTGGTCGACAGTATTTTGGGGGCTGAAGTCGAGCCCCCAAATTCTCGCTGAACAACAAAAAAGTCCGCCAGGAACCATCACATTTAAAAGCCGTTCTTTACGGCCCTCTCACAGCCAGTCAGTGGCCTGGCCTCCTCGTTCTTGGCCCCTTCCTAGGGACCCGGCGCGGCCCGGGTGCCGGGGGGTCTGTGACGGGCCCCACTCCGGCTTCCCGGGCGCCCTAAAGTGCGTCACACCGACCAGGAGCGCCCCCTCATCCTTCCCAGGGAGCTCCCGAGTCTACCTGCGATCCAAGTATCAAAAAATAAAGTGAGACTCAGAGGAAACCCTCTCACATCACATGTGCTCTAGAACAGAAATTTTGACGGCATAAAGGGTAAAGTTAATTTTTAATTAGAACAAATAAACAAAAAATGGTTTTGGCCATACCCGACTGTGCTCAGGATTTATTCCTGATTCCTTGCTAAGGAATCACTCCTAGCGGGCCTTGGGGGATGATATGGGGGGAAGGGGGGGGCGGGACCAGGGATCCAACCCAGGGCAGCTGTGTGCAAGGCAAGTTCCTTCCCTGCTCTCCTCTCTCTGGCCCAGTTTCCTGTTTTTTTTCCTAAGGGCTCGATGAAAAAACTCAGTGATGCCCCGAAGCTGGATTCACTGACCACTTTCGCCAGTCAGGAAGTTTCTTGAGCCCCTGCCTTTGGTCTGAGCCCCCACCCTGGGCAGGGCAAGCTTGTGCTTAAGGCCAGCTCTCTCTCCATGTTAAAAGCATCGCTGCAACTCACTTCCAAGGACCAATGTTCCCAAAACCGTGTTTAAAGGAGGGACAGCACCATGCTCTGTCAGTGCGCAGAAACCAGTCCCCAAACCTGTGGTGTCTAAGTCTGCTGCTGAGACCAGAGGGGCACGGGCCTTCTGCTTGTCACCGCTGACTGGGAATCGCTTCCGTTTCCCTGCGGGCACCGTCTCAGCAGACCTTCCTCTGAGGACAGTGTGTGAGCAAAAGTCATCTAATGGCAGTGAGCTTTAGTAGACTAAAAAAGAGACAGAGGGCAAACATTTTCCAGAAAACACACAATTTGCAGTAACAATGTTCAGTTCTCTGATTTATCTGATAGACCCTCCCTTATTTTCTTTCAGAGCCTGGTCGGGCTGATACCTTCGATTTGCTTTACATTCCTAAACTCTGAGGAGAGATTCCAGAATGTGTCTGATAAGGGAGGGATCTGCCAGTACACACCCAGAGTCACAGATTTCCCCCCTCCCCAAATGAGCTTTAGCTTAATACCGTAGCAGCTTTTTCCGACACAAAGGAAAAAAGTAGGACCACACCAACTTCCCTTCGTGCCAGGACACCTAAAATCATTCTATTTTGTGCCTGGGAACTTGACTGCCAAATTATCCAACCTTTATTTTGTGCCTGGGAACTTGACTGCCAAATTATCCAACCTTTTGAGGACCAGGCTTGGGGGAAAAAGGAAGGAGGAGAATGCATGGAGACACCACCATTTTTATTTTAGGTTGCATATTCTAGATGAGACTAGAAAGAAGATGCAGAACGTAGAGTCGGAGTGCAGTGGGAAGAAACAGTGAGATATTAGCGAAGATGTTAGTCGTGGATCCAGCAAGTACCATGAACTTCAAAATGACAAAGACCTGTCATTATGCTACGACTCCCCATGATTCCGATAGAGAAAAAGGATCACCTTTCTTTAAGTTGCTCGTATAACAAAAATACAATTTTCCAGGATATAGAATTCTGGTGGGAAGGCTTATTTTATTCCAATTCAATTTGGTCTGAAAGTTATTTAATAAAAATATAATAGAAGAAACTTGGAAATTAAAATGTGTACCTTACATTGAAGTTACATAAATGTGTCACATTCAAAACCGTTATGAAGCGTAGTTTGGTAGGCTTTTGATTAGATCTTGCCCAGGCACGGGGGAGCCCTGGACAGAGCAGCCACATCGGTACTTGGTAACTGGAAGAGCTTAGAGGAAGATATCCACTGTGTTTCCTGAGAACTTGCTAGATGTGGAGAACCCCGGTGCGTGTCTCCATTGCGGGGCCCAGTGAGAAGGGAAGGCCTGTGCCTGCACAGCCCAGCCTACCAGGAAACCAAAGGCCGACACCCAGGAGGTCCGGAAAAAGATGCAGCATCCCCTTCGCCTCGGCATGTACGACCCCTGCCCTCCTCGCCCCTTGGGCCCCGTATGCGATGCCTGCGCTCACTTCTGTTGCGTTTGGGTACCAGTGGTCCAGGCCCCGCGAGGCCCACCCGCGCGGCACGGGCATGCTGCATTTTTGTTCCTTCCCTTGGAAATGAATGGAGGGGAGAGCGCTCCACCACGAAACCCCAGAACAGGAAAGAGAACGGGGCCTGGGGATCACGCCGCCCCGCCTCACCGGCTGAGCAGCCCCGGGCGGGCGTGTGGTTAGGGGCCAGGCACCTGGCGGCCTTCCCAGAGCCAAGTCCCAAGCGGTAGCAGCACTTTCGGTCCATCAGGCCTGACCGTCAAAAGGTCAGCGCTTAGGCTCTCTCCTCTCTCTTCCGGGGAGCGGGCAGACTGGTATGCACGTGGTATTTGTGTCGAAGAAGAAACACTGGCAGCAGAGGATTCTGGTCCTAAAACATTCGTCCCTCTTTCGATGGATGGGAAATTCCACTCTGTTCCATACCAGCTATGCATTGAAAATTCTTTATCTTTAAAAAAAGACTGGAGGAAGAGAACTGTGTCTGATGTTAACAAACTGTACGAACACAAGACTTAAGAAATAAAGAGTAGATGCTGCCCGGTGGTGTGGCTACTTGAAGGCTGCAAATTCTCCTGTGGAGGGAGGACAAGAGCTCGTTTTAAAAAAAAGCGTATGACCTCAAACAATCCAGAGACAGACCCCTCACTGCAAGGTGATTTCCTGCCACACCGGGTGTCTTACAGACCCAGCAATACGCGAGCACAAATGCCCGATGCTCAGGCAGGATGCCAGCTCTACAGTCTGGAGAGGGCCAGCCGGCGGCACGGGGGCTAGGGGCGCACAGTTCCCAGGCGCTCGCACACGCCAGGGTTCCCACCAAGCTGCCAGCAGTCCACAATTCCCCCTGAACCTGATATATCAACTTATTTTTATTATTAGAAGGCCTCCTGGAGGGGAAAAGCAGCAGAAATTATCCTGAGGGCAAAATGCTTTGTCCACATTACGTAGCTGACAAACCCAGGTCTTCTATTTTCGAATTAATTTTACCTTGTAAATGACTTTTAAAAAATCAAATGAGAGATGCATGTTACCGAGTATTATTGCTAACACAGGGACTGTGGGGATGGGAGAGGTGGGGGACCGTGTGTGGTGCTGGGGACAGAACGGGGGTTGTTCACACGCAAGCAAACACTTTGCCTGTGCCAACACACTGGGAATTCTTTAACCCATCAAATTCTTTCGAGGCATTCCACTCTTTTAAGCGTATTTAATTGTCTGTTGTGTGCCGAAACTTTTCATCTACCCTCCTGTTAAGTCTAGGGGTCACTTTCTCTTAACTGTAAATAGATTTTTTTTTGGGGGGGGGTCACACCTGGTGATACTCAGGGCTTCTGGCACTGCACTCAAATGCTCCGGATGGTACTGGGGGAACATGTGGGTTAATGGGATTGAACCCAGTGAGGCTGTGTGCCGGGCACACCCTACCCACTCTACTGCTGCTCAGCCCATATTGGTGACTTAGTAGTAGTGATTGGAATTTAGTTAGTTAGTTTTAACATAATTTTGTTTTGGGGCACATCCAGTGGTGTTTAGGGCTTACTCTTGACTGTGCTCAGGGATCACTCCTGGTGGGGCCCAGGAGACCATATATGGTACCTGGGTTGAACCGGGTCAGCTGTGCAGAAGGCAAGCCACCCAACCTACTGTACTCCAGGCCCCTTTTTAACAGTAGTGGTTTAGAATGGAGATCCCAAAAATCACATATGAATACACGTCTAAAGTACTCTGGGGACACCTGGATTTTCTGATCATCATTAAATTCCATCTAGTGAATATTGGTCACTAGTGAATGTTGGCATGCCAAACAAACGAGCGAATGGAGCTGGTGTTTAGAGTTGAGTAAACTGGCCCAAGATCACACAGGAAAAAAAAATCACAGAACTGTAATGCAAACCCAGAGAACACCAACGTCCATGGGTCTAAATAATCATACGACTGAAATTCAAACATGAAACTTTTGTAATTGTAGTACATGGTGATTCAATTAAAAAAAAATCAACAAGTCCCTAAACCACTTTCAGTGACTCACAACTAGTCTTCCTGCTCAGAATTGGGATTCAGAATAGGAAGCGATAAATGTTATTCTGCACACAAACCCGTCCCATCTCGAGGACAGTCACCCGAATCAGACCAAAGCCAGTCTCCTTGTGTGATTTTAGAGTTCCTGAAGGATGAAGGCTGTTCGGCACAGACACACTGCACTTCTTTAGGCAGTGCCGGGGGGCTGACCTCCGGGCCTCACCCACGCAGGGCAGGAGTCCCTCTCTCACGGACATGTGCTCCAGGCCCCACTGTGGACGTTTGGGGTTTGATTTTGGGAGATGCCCAGTGCTGAGGGACCACGTGGAGTGGACTGAGCCCGGGGCACACACTCAGCTCTGAGCCTTTGAGCCCCTGGACTGGACTTCTCAAACTCAAAGACAAGGGAAAGATGATCAAGGGAAAGATGAGAAACTTAGTAAAATAAAAATGTTTAGAAATGCTCAGTAATTCTTTTTTTGGGTGCGTTTGTATGTGAGGACTTTGGGCCACACTCAGGGCTTCCTCCTGGCCAAGTTTGGAAGACCATATGCAGAGGCTGAGGAATAAACCAGGGCCAGCTGTGTGCAAGGCAAGTTTCCTAGCCCTTAGATTATCTCTCTGGCCCCTAAAATGCACCATCTTAAAGACAATGATTTAAATTATTGGCTTAGTATTTAAATGCTAGCAAGCACAACACTGCAATATCTTAAAAGAAACTTAAAGCATTTGCTTAAATGGTGAAACTACTTAAAATCAGGAATATAAATTTTGGAGCTGGAGAGCGGTAGAGGAAGGTTCAGGAACTTGTCTTGCATGAAGCCAACTCTGGTTTGGTCCCTGGCACTAGACATGGTCCCTGACACAGAAACAGGAGTACGTCCAAAGCAGAGTTGGGTAGGGTCCCTAAAGCGAAAATATCAAAAAGACCCCAAAAAACAAAACCTAACAACAAAAACACAGATTCATTTCATTACTGACTAATGAAATATGAAAAACGTTCCACTGGAGCTACAGAGACAGTGTGGATGGTTAAGGCGCTGGCCTCACATGTGACTGACCCTGGTTCAATCCTGGCACCACATAAGGTCCAAGTACTACTCGATGACACTGAGCATAGAGCCAGGACTAAACCCAAAGCACCTCTGGATGTGGCCTCAAAGATGTGCTCCTGGGGCTGGAGCAATAGCACAGCGGGTAGGGCATTTGCCTTGTACGCAGCCGACCTGGGTTCGATTCCTGGCATCCCATATGGTTCCCTGAGCACCGCCAGGAGTAATTCCTGAATGCATGAGCCAGGAGTAACCCCTGTGTATCACTGGGTGTGACCAAAAAAATAAAAAGATGTGTTCCCCCACTCCCCAATCTTCCCACCCCAATACACAAAATGTAAAACCAATTTGATGAAAGACTGACTCCTAGGAAAGAAATAAAAAGGAAATTATTTGAAAGTACAGGTTTTAGGAAGGAAACAGCCAAGAGAGGATAGGTCGGAGAGTGCTTGCCTTGCCTTGCATGCGCCAACCTGGGTTCAAGCCCTGGCACCCAGATGGCTCCCTGAGCACTGTCAGAAATCTCCAGTTGTGGCCCCCAAACCACACCCATACTCACACCCAATCACTAGGCATAAAACAAGTAAAAATACAGTAGGAAATTTCCATTACCATTATCACTATCCTGCAAACTCTTCTTCTGTGGATCCACATAATCTAAAAACATCTTGGCTGTTCTATTTATTTTTGCTTGGGGGCCATTCTGGGTGGTGCTCAGAGTTTACTCCTGGCTGTGCTCAGGAATCACTCCTGGAGGGGCTTGGGAAGCAATATGGGGTACCGGGGATTGAACCCGGGTCATGCAAGGTAAGCTTTCTACCCCCTGTACTATTGCTCCAGCCCCTGCCCTATTTTAATTTTATTTTTTTATATTATTATTATTGTTTGCTCTGCACTTAGGAATTACTCCTGGCAGTGCTCGGGGGACCATCTGGGATGCTGGGAGTCGAACCCGGGTTGGCCGCGTGCAAGGCAAACGCCCTACCCGCTGTGCTATTGCTCCAGCCCCACCACCCGCTCTGTTTTTAATGTCCCACCACTATCATCATTTCCAGAGGTTCCAAACTGAGAAGACTCTGCATGTGGCCAGGGGGATGGCGCACGCGTCCAGCAGCAGCCTGAGAGCTCCAGATTTCTGAGCTGTGCCTCTGGCAAAGCAGACCGGCGGGTAAAGTAGGAAAAAGCAGATGGGGGTGGAGGGGAGTGGAAAACGAGAAGAGAACATGGTATAGGGTGACCTGGGCCTTGCGTATGGTCCTGTGAGCATCTCCAGGAGCAGCTGGCGTGCTGCGGGTGTAGCTCAACCCTTACCCCTCACATCCCCCACAAAAGGGGAAAGAGAAAAACGAGGCAAGTAACACTGGAAATTTCAGAAACAACTCCTTCAATAAAAAGGTTGCCAGTTTTTTTCTCTTCTTTTTTGGGCCACACCTCAGGGGTTTTTCCTGGCTCTGTGGTCAGGAATTCCTCCTGGTGGTGCTCAGGAATCAAACGGAATGCCGGGGATCGAACCTGGGTCAACCATGTGCAAGGCAGATGCCCTCCCCGCTGAATTATCACTCCAGCCCAGACCCTCAGATTCTTGTACTTCAAAATGCCCCAAACCTTTTGATATTCCACAGACCAAGTCAATTTTGCAAAATCTTCATTAGCTACATACTTGCTAACCTAGGAATCAATGAACCCTCTGTAATAATTTCTAAAATCATATTTTTAGAGTTACTACAAGATTTAGAAATTATGCACTTATTTTCAACATGTGACATTCTTTTCATCCTTTATTTATTTATTTGCTTTTTGGGTCACACTTGGTGATGCTCAGGGGTTACTCCTGGCTCTGCACTCAGGTATTACTCCTGGCAGTGCTTGGGGAACCCCATGGGATGCCGGGGATCGAACCCAGGTCGGCCGCGTGCAAGGCAAACGCCCTACCTGGTGTGCTATCGCTCGGCTCCTTTATTTCATTTTTTAAAGTATGAGAAAGGGTTTAAATTTTTCACTTTAGACTTACTGAAAACTTTAAACTTTTATCATACTTTTATTTATTCTTTCCTAAACGTTATGAACCAATTCTTAAAAACAACAATGGCATCACTTTTAAGCGACCCAAAGGAGGGGAAACAGGTACATAAACTTATTACTGATTGGTTTTCTTATCATGGATACTGAAGTCCAACTGATTCAAAAAACATGTTTCAAAAACTCATCATAGGGCACATGACATTTCTGCCGATTGTTTAAATGTAATTGTTTTCTTCATAAAGCATGGCTTTTATGCAAATGCAACTTGTGCCTATGTTTAAAAATTGTGCCAAAACACTAGAAAAACTGCAGAGGGGAAAAGTGCCTGCAACAGGGGCAGGTGGGAAACTGGGGACACTGGAGGTCCGTCGACACGGAAGGAACTGGGGTAGGAACACTGGATGTGTAAAACGCAATCACAAATATCTCGGGAACTTAGTAATTCATAGTTGCACTGTAGCCCTGTCCTCCCATTTTTCATCGATTTGTTCCGGCGGGCACCAGTAACGTCTCCACTGTGAGACTTGTTACTGTTTTTTGGCATATCAAATATGCCACAGGGAGCTTGCCAGGCTCTGCCCTGCGGGCAGGATACTCTCGGAAGCTTGCCCAGCTCTCCGAGAGGGGCGGAGGAATTGAACCCGGGTCGGCTGCGTGCAAGGCAAACACCCTACCTGCTGTGCTACTGCTCCAGCCCAGTAATTCATGGTAATTAAAAAATAAATCATCCCAAGTCCAGATGATATAAATGATGCATTTAAGAGGCTGCCTTTGTCCCTGGGTTGACTCTGATTTCGTCCATAAAACGACAATACTGTTACTTGGTTCACTTTTGAGTCTCACTTTTGATTCTCGGTAGGATTCAGGCTCACAGGAAGAACATAATGACTGCCGGACACATTACATGGGAAGGTGTTAAGTACTATAGTCTTAGGAATTCTTCATTCTGTGGAATGGAAAAAAGGCTCTGGGATAGGGACGGGCTCAGTCGCACAGCACCAGTTGGCTGTGTGAAGCACCAGGATTAATTCCTGGCACAGGAAAGGAGAAGGGAAGGGAGGGAAGAGTGGAGAGGGGAGAGCAAGGGAGGAGAGGGGCGGTGAGAAGGAAGGGGAAGGGAGAGGAGGACAGGGAAGAGCACTTGTTCATCGTGAAGGGAATTTTGCTAGACAAAGACCCCAGAGAGCAGAGGCATTTTATGAAACACATGGATGAGGTGACTGCTACAATGCAGGCATCAAGAGAGGTCAGTCTAATCTAAATGATAATTAAAAAACCCACCTCATTACCTGGTTCTTTGGCAACCAGAACTACTTAAATGAAAAAGCAGATGCCAAAAAGACCAAAGAAATGATCAGACGGTTCTTTGGAGGAAAGGAGGAGGTAGTGCATTTAGGAGAAAAAGTAACTTCTCTGTGCAAAATCTATCCCGTCTATTTAAAGAAAATTTATATTAAACAGGAACTAAAATATGTAACACATCCCCATTAGACATCCACGGTGTCACTCATGTCCAAGGCGCAGTATCTTTGGTTGCTCAGGGTCACAACTCATCACAAAAACCCAGCTGACTTCTCTAAGGGACAAAGGGTATTTCTATTTTCCATACTGTAAGAAAAAGTCACCCAAAAAAGAGTAAGGCTGCAGAACAGCCTTCCTCAGTCCTCATGTCCATGTGGGTGCCCGGCCGGCCGCATGCAGGCCCGGCTCCGTCCTCTTGTGCCGTGAGTACTCGCACAAACAGTGCTCTCAGGGGCCCTGGGGACACTTCACAGCAAATAACAGAAGGTGCAGGAGAAAGTTTCACTGACATTTAATTAGCATAACCAAGTAAACAAAACACACTCAGGAAGGGAAGCCTCTCGCAGAGGCCCTGTGACTGTCGGGCAATGTCTCTGCATGGAAAGACCCCTGGGTTCTGAGAAACCCAGCACTGAAGATTTCTGGCTTATTTTCAGTCTGTAAGAACACACGTGTTCTGTTCTTTGGTTCCTGTACAGAAAAAAGCATATCCTATTCAAGGTAGCAAAATATATATATATAAGTCAACACAGTTCGCGTTCCTTCGTCCCTACCCTCTTACACGCTCACTCATTCAACTTCGCTCAGTGGACAGGAAACGCACCATATCCCCCTGCCTGGATGGGTGTTTTTGGAGAAGCACAAGCATAGAGACTGAAATCCTCCGTCTGGAAGCCAGCCCGATTCAAGGAGGGTTCTGATGCACTGCGGTGAATTTTTGGCAATGAGCGGGCCAGCAGCTCGATAGAGGCGAGAATCTAAAAAAGAAAAAGGAAGAAAAGAATGAAAATCTGGGTGGGAGAAATCTTTAAAAGCTTGCTGCATCAGACTATGGATCACGGAGGATTGAACTTGGGTGGGCCGCATGCAAGGCAAGCGCCCTGACCACCGTATTATCTCTTCAGCTCAAAACCCCAAAATTTTTCCTAAGAAGAAAAAGACTAGATTAGCACAGCTCTGACCTCTGTAAAATGGACGGGGGAAAGTAACCCATTGCTAACTTTTCTTTATATTTTAGATCACCTGATGGTTCTGGAACAGTAAATAATAATAATCAAAAAACTTTTAATTAAAAAAATTAGTAATTAAAAAAAATAAGCCAATCTAGACCTTTTCCTTACTGACCACAAGGCCCTTTTGGGAAGAAGAGGATGCATTTAAAAAAATAAGAAAGCAGTAATGCCACTGTGATCTCAGAAAGAGAAGGAACAGAGCAACTGACTGGTGAAGAGCCGGGAAGTGAGAAATGTCCTACACGCATAAGAGCAGGGGGCCAGTGACCTGGACTGCACAGGCCGAGAGGTGACAGGCGACAAGCCAGAGAGAGGCGTGGATTCCGAGAACCACAGAGATTCTGCTGAGGTGGCTCCTGAGGGTGGAGTCCAAGACGAGTCTAGGTGTGGGGTGTGCCCACCGGAGGGCACCTGCAGACTCACAAGGCTGCCCATCCGCTGTCCCATCTGCTGTCAAGACATGGCACCTCCTATTCTGCTAACCACAACTCCCTCCTTCTCTCATCTTTCTGGGTCACACTTGGCGATGCTCAGGGCTTCCTTTTGGCTCTGCACAAAGGAATTACTCCTGTTACTTGGGGGACCATATGGGGTGTCGGGGATCGAACCCAGGTTGGCCACCTGCGAGGCAGATGCCCTCCCCGCTGGACTATGGCTCCAGCCCCTAGCCACAACTTTCGACAGAAGCTGTGACCTGTGTATTACTGGAAGGCTGGTCATGCTTAGTATTAGCAGGACAGAGAAAGTGATGTAAACGTATTTCTAATTCCAGTCCTAACAGGCAAACATTCCAACAGTACCAATAGCTGCAGGCCAGACGCAGAATGAGGCTTCTAGCGCCCGCCTCGAGCTGATGTTAGTCTGGCTCCTCCTACACGCACAGGCACTGTGAAAGCAGCCCCCGGCCCTCGCCTCTCACTCTGGGCGCTGCTCTGCCCCGCGGCTTGCGTGCCCCCCGTCCCGACACCCGCCCGACTGTTACCCATTTTACTAGTCACAGTCAACATCCTCGGATTGAGCCCTGGCATCCTGCACGCAACGCATGTGCTTGACCTGGCTCCAGACCCAGCAGCTGGCTCCTTGGGGAGTCCGGTTCCGTAGTGGATTTCAAGCCGAGGGAATATGGAACATGCATGCGGATGCCCTTTGCATAGCTGGTCTCGAACTAAGACTAAAGCAGCCCTCATTCCTA
This sequence comes from Sorex fumeus, assembly GCF_029834395.1. NCBI lineage: Eukaryota > Metazoa > Chordata > Mammalia > Eulipotyphla > Soricidae > Sorex > Sorex fumeus. The sequence goes on along the minus strand of NW_026606105.1, from coordinate 7,161,701 downwards.
CCAGACCCGTTATGATTTTGAAAAAAAAATTCTTTTCCATGTTCTAGGGCTGTCTCTTATCCCGATACTACCAATCAGAGACAAGCAGGCAAAATGGTCTTTTCGGCTGTGTTATTTTATGTTTTACTGATTTTAATGCTTTGACCTAAGTTCAATCACTGCTTCTGTTTATTTGGGGGGGGGAATCACTGACAGGCTTTGCTTATTTCTTGTTGATTATCTCCTACTTACTGATTTGTAAGAGTCCCAGGTATGAGACAACTATTTACTCTTTGGTATATGTGCTATATTTATTTCCTGTGTTTCTCAATGTCATTTTAAATTTTGTTGTAATTGGTTTTTTTTTTTTTTTTTTTGCTTTTTGGGTCACATCCGGTGATGTTCAGGGGTTACTCCTGGTTCTGCATTACTCCTGGAGATGCTCAGGGGACCATACGGGATACTGGGAATCAAACCCGGGTTGGCTGCGTGCAAGGCAAAGGCCCTACCCACTGTGCTATCACTCCAGCCCCTGATTTTTGTTTTTGGGCCACACAGCAGTGCTGAGGGCTCACTCCTGGCTCTACGCTCTGGGATCATTCCTGGCATTGCTTGAGGGACCGTTTGGGATGTCAAAGATCGAACCCAGTCAGTCTTGGGTTGGCTGTGTGCAAGGCAAGCGTCCTACCCACTATCCTATTGCTGCTAGAATTATTTTGGGGGTTGCAGTTATTCCTGGCAGTGCTGTGGCCATATGTGGTGCTGGGCGAGCGGCTTAGCTGCTGCACTCATCTTTCCATCTCCTTGGTGCTGTTTTTACCACAAGAAAGTTATAAACTTTTATCATGATTACAGGTGCTAACCCTTTTCTTTATATAAAGCTCCAATATCCCCCCTTTTTGGGGGGAAGACTTTCATACCTCAAGGCTATAAAACATGGTTTGTTATCTAATATTTTGTCTTTCTGGAGTGGGAGGCATACCCAGCAGTGTTCTGGAAACATGTGCTGCCCTGATTGAACCCAGGACCCTCAGAATACAAGGCCTGGGCCTGGCCCTTCAGCTGTTTCTCTGGCCTTGATTTCACATAATGTGGTTTTGTTTTTTTACAAATAACTCTTTTATAGAGGGGTGATGTTTGGGCCATACTCGCTACACTCAGGGGGCTACCCTGGTGGTGGGGGGAGAGGGAGAGGGAGAGAGGAAGGAAGGGAGGGAGGGAGAGGGAGAGGAGGTCCTGTAATGTGAATTTCAATAACCCTTCAGGGGCTGGAGGGACAGAACACTGGGCAGGGCATCTGCCCTTGCCTGTAGCTGACCCAGTTTGATCCTGGCACCCCATGTGGTCCCATGAATCCACCAGGAATTAATCCCAGGAATTAATCCTTGAGCACATAACCAAAAGTAAGCCAAATGTGAGCACCACTGGGTGTGGCCCCCCAAACTGAAATAAGTAAAATAAGACAATACTTGAAAGGGGACAGCACTACTCAGTCATCTGGAAAATTCATCTAGGAATTCCATTTTCTGATACCATGCAATGAATAAATGTGACTTATCCTCAGAAGTATGAATCTTGTGTCCCTTACAGCACTGCTTAAAAAGCAGACCTGGGGCTGGAGAGAGCACAGTGGGAAGGATTTGACAACCAGAGCCACACATGTCCCCTAAGTGTGGTCAGGTGCAAGCCCTTAGTGCAGCTGTGTGTGACCTAAAAACCAAAGAAAAAAAGGCAGATCTTGGGGGTTGGGTGGGGGCAGTGAGACAGTACAGCGGCCACTGCACTTGCCTTGCGCACAGCTGACCTGGGTTCAATCCCTGGCAGCCCAAATGCTGCGCCCCACCCCCTTCCCAACAGGAACGATTCCTGAACAAAGAACCAGGAGCATCCCATATAGTCTCCCTAGCCAGGAATAACCAAAGCCAGGAATAACCTCTGAGCATTGCTGGGTGTGACCCAAAAAGTCAGAAAACAAACAACAAGAATAGAAATAAACCCTTAGTACTGCCTGATGAAGCTGACGCCCACCCCCATCAAAAAAACAAAAACAAAAACAGGCTATAATTTACATGTGAAAATAGGGTACCCAGTAAGTACCTGGGATATGAAAAGAGAAGGAGGTTCTGCTGATCTTTTACTCTGATCTGATTTTGATTATTTAAAAGTATTGGTTTTCACAAGCTGCAGAGATGGCTCTGGACCCCAAAGTCACCATCCAGTGAAAAATTTAATTCCAGCTGTATCACCTTATTTAAACTTTTAGAATTCCCGGAGCGACATCTCATACTCTATGCCAATGATGTGCCAAGAGTAGCACACCACATTTGATGAGGTGTAAAACAGAAGGCAACCAATCTCGATAAATAAAAAAATAAATAAATAAACAAATAAAATTTTTGCACAAGGCTCAACCTGTAACAACACATTAGTAATCTTTTGTACAAGGGCTTAATCACTCTAGGGTGAGATACAACAATCTTCACACAGTTTCCTTAAAGGAAACTTTTTTGGATCATTTTTAGTGGATTATTCATAACAAGCAATACAAAACATATTATGTAGGGGCAGGCTTTGGTGGTGGGTGGTGGGAATATTCGAAATAATGGTGATAAGAAGGTTATCACCTTCTGGAGTGGGAGGCATACCCAGCAGTGTTCTGGAAACATGTGCTGCCCTGATTGAACCCAGGACCCTCAGAATACAAGGCCTGGGCCTGGCCCTTCAGCTGTTTCTCTGGCCTTGATTTCACATAATGTGGTTTTGTTTTTTTACAAATAACTCTTTTATAGAGGGGTGATGTTTGGGCTACACTCGCTACACTCAGGGGGCTACTCTGGTGGTGGGGGGAGAGGGAGAGGGAGAGAGGAAGGAAGGGAGGGAGGGAGAGGGAGAGGAGGTCCTGTAATGTGGTGGGACCGGTGTTGTAATATTGAATGTAACATATTATTGTGAACAACTTTATAAAAATAAAAATTTAAAAAGAAAAAAAAAGTATTGGCTTTCTGGGTTTGAAAATAAAATAATGCTTCTTCAAACAACAGTAGCTTAGAATCACAGCCAAAGGCTATACTCACTCACCCAACAGTCTCGCCTTCCTGTTGAGAAAGTCCCTTAAAGACTTAGGAAAAACATCAATTGCACCTTTTTTTGTTTGTTTTTGGGCTACACCTGGCGCTGCACTCAGGGATCACTTCTGGTGGTGCTCACGGGACATATGGGATGCCAGAGAACCGTAAGGCAACTGCCCCTACCACTGTATTATAGCTTGGTCCCCACCATTTACATCTTTGGTTCTTTTTTTGGCTTTTGGGCCATACCTGGTGGTACCTAGTGTTTACTCCTGGCTCTGCACTCGGAGATCACACCTGGCAATCTCTGGGGACCATATGGGGTGCCAGGACTTGAACCTGGGTCAGCAGCGTGGAAGGCAATTCCCTGCCCATTCTCTGGTTCCTCCATCACTAGTTCTTTAGATGTAATAAGTGTCACTCACTCCTTCATGGCACAGCCTCCACACGCACAGCACCCCCAGCCCTGGGATCCAAAGGCAGTTTGTTTGGGAAATAGATTTTTCATCAAGATGCTATTTAAAAGTAGGTTTATATTTATTTATTTATAAAGTAGGTTTATATTTAAACAAGTTTATCAATAGGTATCTTTCTTACTTTCTAAAATGATAATTATTTGTGAAACACCCCACCTGGTCAGGAGAATTTCTGTGATGACTGTGCAAAAGTGTGGAATGTGCCAGAATGGTGAGATGGAGTATTCTCTGCAGTGGGCTTGGGATCCAGTGGGATCCACTGTTATACGATGCTCCCTAGGTTTAACCACCGGGGGTCTGTGAGAGATGGGCCGTGCTGGGGGCCAGGGCACCTGCTCACCTGGGGGAAGAGTGGCCTCTCCTCTCTCTTCTTCTTCAGGCACTCGGCCATCAACCTCTTCATGGCTTTCGGACAGTTACTCCGTACCTTACTGAGATCTGGCGACAGATAGCCTCGACCCACCATAAAGATGATCTGAGGAGGAAACAAAAGGCAGATCATGCAACCTTTGAGTTAAGCAGGAAAATACATCAATAATGAAAATGCAATGCACCATGTACTTACGACACGCCTACTTTTCTGCGGTGGCCCCCACATGAGTAAGAAGTTAAGGAGCCCCCAGTGCCTGGAGTCCTATCCATGGAAGGTAGGGACCTGGCAGACGCTTAGGGGCCACGAGCCGAAGTCCTCCTGGCTCCTGCACTACTGCCCAGCCTCCCACTGCCCTCTCTAGGGCATTTCCCACAGAAAGGGGATGCTACATGACAGATTAAATCTGGTCTCTTCAGCTTAAAAAATGTTGTACATAGCACTTACTGAATATTGATAATCTACAATCTATTGTAGCAGTAATCAAAGAGTTCTTAGCCTTTTTAGCAGCTGTCTCGGCATTTGCATTCCTTATTTTTCTCTTTTGGTTATAGGGTTACACACCTAGATGTGTTCAGGGGTCACTTCTGGTTGGGTTTGGAGGACCACAGATGTGCCAGGGATCAAACCCAGGTTGGCCATGTGCAAGGCAAGTGTCCTATCTGCTGTACAATCTCTCCATGCCCTTTATAAAAACTTCTTATCACTAAGACTAAAACTACTCAATAAAAATGAGTGGGGATAAACTGCCTCTGGGCACTGTCTATGCTCATTAATGGCCAAGATCCAGAGACTCACAAATAAATCTTGGAAGAGAGCGAAAGCTGCAGAGATACCTCCACACCTCGGGCCAGGCTAAGCTCATCCAGGGCACCCAGAGGCGGGCAGATGAGTCCCACCACCCGTCCCAACAGGGCCCTGGCAGCAAAAACCTCCAGAACCCAATGGCTGCCATGCTCATGACTTAGCTCCACAGGCTCAGGACAACTGCCCCTCCCCCACATGAGAACGAATCTGCTGAAAACTCAGGTATGCAGTTTTTCTGACGGAAATCTCCAAGCTCGCACGGAGACCTCCACCCATACCCATTCTTCCAGGAGCCTGGCAGTCATGCCCATGAACTGCCTCTCATATAAACTCACTGACAGCCATGTTCCAGACTCACAAATAGGTCGCGGAAGAGAGCCACAAGCTGCAGAGATGCCTCCTGACCCCAAAATAACCATCCGGTTAAAAATTTAATTCCAGATGTTTCATTCTATTTAAGATTTTAGAATTCCTGGAGCGACATTTCATACTTTATGCCAATGATGTACCAAGAGTAGCACACCACATCTGATGGGATGTAAAGTAGAGGCAACCAATCTCGATTAAAAACAAGCAAACAAAACAACTCCACCCCCCATATATATGTATGTGTGTGTGCGCGTGTGCGTGTGTGTGCGTTTATTAGCATAGGATGCTCAACCTATAACAATATTAGTAATCTCTTATACAAGGGCTTAATGGGTCCAAGGTGAGATACAAAAATCTTCCTACGTCTTCCTCTAAGGAAACTTTTTTGGATCAGTTTTAGCAGATTACTCTTAATAAGCAATACAAAATAAATTATTTAGGACCTGCCTTTGGGGCAGGCTTGGGTGGTGGTGGGAAAATTCATAATACTGGTGGTGGTAAGGTGTAATGGTGGTGGGCTTGGTGTTGAAATACTGAATGTAATCAATTATTGTGAACAACCTTATAAAAATAAAACAAACAAGCAAACACTGTCCTCCCGTTGTTCATTGATTTGCTCGAGCGGCCCCAGTAATGTCTCCATTTTGAGTCTTGTTACTGTGTTTGGCATATTGAATACGTCACCGTGCGGGTGAGATACTCTCGGTAGCTTGCCAGACTCTCCGAGAGGAGTGGAGGAATCGAACCCGGCTCGGCTGGGCTGGCTGTGTGCAAGGCAAATGCCCTACCGCTGTGCTATCACTCCAGCCCATCACCTTCTTAGCACAGTAGGCAGCGTCAGTCTCATAAAAATAAAAATAAATTTAAAAAAATGAGTGGGCAAAAAATTAAAGTACTAAGCTAAAATGTCCAAGTAACTTCTCCAGAGAAATACCAAGTGCTGGAGGAGCGACCGGGGGACTGAGCACCAGTGGTGGGTGGGTCAGTGAGTCTGCAGAGGGCAGCGTGCACCAGGCCTGCAGACTGCCCCCATCTAAGCCCACTGATCCCGTGGTGAGCTACATTCGTCCAGCATAGACAGTGCTTTAATCGTGTTCTTTAGCTCCGTTTTGCTTCATTCTACAGATACATTTTTGTTGCCATTTTTGGGCCACACCTGTCGGTGCCAAGGTCTTACCCCTGGCTCTGCAACCAGGGATCACTCCTGGCAGTGCTCAGAGGGCAATACGGGATGCTGAGGATCAAACCTGGGTCGGCCACCTGCAGGGCAAGCACCTTACCTGCTTACTCTCTCTCTAGCCCCTGCTGCTATATTTTTTGCAGGCTTAAAATATCAGATTATCGGGCTGAAGAGATATATTTCAAGATCCACGTGTTGCTGTATCAAAACTGTGCCACAGATTTCTAAAACAGATCGCCAATATCAAGATCCATAACCTTTATGCTGGCCCAGAGCCTAATGCTTCTTTATTCACAGCTGGAGGTGTTATACAAATAGTGAAATAAAGCCCAAGGTTAACAATTACCTGATCTCTGTTGTTGATGTTTGAGTAAGGTAACTGCCCAGTCATCAGTTCATACAGAACAATTCCAAAAGCATATACATCTGACTGAAAACTATATGGGTTTTTATCTTGCATTCTGATCACTTCTGGTGCCTGTTAGAACAAAAAAGAGAAATATTCTAGTTGCTTCTTCATCCCACTGAATAAAGACTTCAAAATAAATTATTACCACTTCCAGAGAAATGTTTTTCATCGTTAATCCACCTAGTATGTAATCCGTTCTTTTATTAAAGCCCAAGATTAAAAGAGAAAACCCTGTAAACACTAACGCATTACTAAGATTTTTATCGTTTTACAAGTCACCTTTCTCTATACAAAACACCACCTGAATTCTTATTAAGATTGATTACTCTGTCAAGTAAGAACCAGTTCCTGCCTGCCACTCCTGATGCAGAGAAACGCTGGAATGTGGTTACCTTTGCAAATGGCAATCACTATGGGAATGGCCTCAGAATTTATGTTTTCCCCTTGGTATAGATAAATCTCATCTGGCACCTAAGACAATAGCGGTTAACATCTGAAAATGAATAAACTAATTTTCTTTCTCCAAAAGCAATATAAACATGCTTCCACCATTTATAAACACAAGCAAGAGACAGCACATGGATTAATCAGAAGATAGTAAAAAGTACCCTCTGCTGAGGCTTGGCAGAGCCTATGCCCTATTCCACGTTTGCACATTTCCACTGCCATATTCACGAAATCTACTACATCTAATAAATGGTTGGTTAAGTGTCAGAATCCAAGTTTTCTTCTTTCACCTCCTCTCTTCTATAACGCTTCAATTGTAAGAAATTAGAGAAATCGCAAGATACTAATAAAAACGCTGTCAAACCAAGAATAATTTGATACCAAAAGGATTGCCCATGCAAACATGGCTGGAGGGCCTGCAAGAAGACTCCTGCAACTGGTGAGGGCAGCATCTGTCAGCAGGCAGGGAAGGGCGGCCTCTGCCTCTCCACACCTGGACATTCAGTAGAGCGTGCGAGACTGGGGTTGGGACCCGAGAGCTGTCACTGGGAAGGCTCCCCCGAGGACTGCAATGTCAAACCCCGCTGAGATGCTGGGGGCACCGCTGGCGGGCTCTGGTCAGGCCCTGTGCAGTGCACGCAGAGTTTTCAAAGCCTGAGCACCCTCTCTGTGAGGGCCCAGGTAACTGTGTTCCCTCACTCTTGTCGGCAGATCGCTGGAGGGAATCCTGTTTCATCCACTTATAGAACTGCAGGAATGACCCTCAGTGGTCTTATACAAAAGTCTCCACATAGAGGTCTCCTCCTCTAAGATATAGATAAAACCAGGCTGAGAGCCTATACTAAACAATTCAGGGGTGGAGAGATGATAGTACAGCGGGTGGGTAGGGTCTTTGCCTTTGGTGATGCGGGTTTGATCCCTGGCACTCTGTATGGTCATCTCAGCACCGCCACGAGAGATTCCTAAGCATCTCCGGAAGTGGCCCCAAACAGAAACAAACAAAAATTCAGATGGTCACATAACAGTAGATCAGGCAGGTTCTTGTCTCCTAGCTTACAAAGGTTCTACTGTTTCTGAGAAACTTATTCAACAATCAAGGGCCCCACCCGCTACTCCTTGTTCTGAAACAAGGGATGCCACAAAGCAGGCACCAGTTAAAAACTAGGAAATAATGTAGAGTTTCTTGCTGATAATAATAAGCTTCTATATATATTAAGTGTTTGAAAAACTACAAGGCTGGCAACATGACTGGGCCTAACTTTCCCACACTAATTAAATGCACTTTTCAAACATGAATCCATTTTTTTCTTTGCAACTTAGGTACTGCAGAAGAAAAAAAAATTTAGATTTTTAAAATTCCATCACTTTAATTCGATTCCCTTTTCTTAGGCTGCACTGCATTTTCACTACGAAGTGGGGGCCCTAAAGGCGCTGAGATGCGGATTCCGAGGCTTAGTCCTGGGCCCACAATGACTGTTTCAATAGTTACAATACACATAAAAGGAAAGATCTAGCCAGTGCAGGTGAGAATTAACCAGGCACTCAAGGGGGACACCCCGCCCCTCTTCTCCCCACCCCCAACTGCCCCCTCGCCCTAATCCACTCATTGCCAGGAAAAGCAGAGATGAAGCTTCCTCCAGGTTTCTCTTATCTGACTAAGGATGCTGCTGTGAAATGCCCCTGGGGACGCCGCAGACAGGGTTGCCAAGGCTGGTAACTGGGCGCCAAGGGCCCGGGCAGCTTTCCCACTGCCTCTCGGAAGGCTGAGTGCAGACCAGCCAAAGCGCTGGCGTGGCCTCGCCCTCTTGAGGCAGCTTGCAAATGCTTTGGTCTCAGCGACTCTTTCAGTCTTAAAATTGACCGAGGCACCTGAGTCATTTTTGGCGGCTGGGCGGGCCTACCCAGCTATGCTCAGGTCTTATTTCCCGATCATTCCTGGCAGACTGGGGGGATGGTATGCAGTGTTGGGGATCGAACCCAGGGATGGAATCCGGGTCAGCCATGTGCAAGGCAAATACCTTCCCCACTATTCTATTGCTCCAGCCCTGGTCTCTAATATTTTAAATGTTATAAGCTGTTGGGTGTTAGTGAAGACACATCCACCCTTCCTTTTTAAATGAAAAGCAATTATTCTCAAAAAGAAAAACTGAGAGGAGGGGACTGCCTCTAGCTGCTGGGGTCACAGCAACAGCCCATGTCACCTGCTGATGGGGTGGCAAGTGCCAGCTCTGGGGGCACACGCCAGGACAAGGGCTTGCTGGAGCAGGGTGGGGCCGAGGGTGGCTGCCTTCCCACTTCCCCACCATCTCGGTCCTGCAGGACTCTGTGCAGACTGCCCTACCCCACCCCTCCTTCCTCTCTTGGCTGCTCCCCAATTACACGGTTCTTTTTGTGTCTCTGAGGAGACCAGCGTGAAATAGCCTTTCTCTCTATAAGCTGCTAATACCAAACAGGTTTGTGGAAGCAGGCTATTTTAAATATGCGAGACGTGTGTGTGTGGGGGGGGGGGGGAGAGGGGGCCACACCTGGTGATGCTCAGGGTTTCCACCTGGTTCTGCACCCAGAGCTCACTCCTGGCAGGCTTGGGGGACCATATGGGATGCCAGGGATCGAAGCTGGGTCGACCGCATACAAGGCAAGTGCTTTACCTGCTGTACTACCTCCCGGACCCCAGAATACTCAAGACTTTAAGGAGATAATTCAGAACCAAATTTAAACCATGTTTATAAACATGGAGTAATAGCACAGCGGGTAAGGTGTTTGCCTTGCACGAGGTCAACATGGTTCAATACTTCCGCCCGGCTAGCTACCAAGAGTATCTCGTCCGCATGGCAAAGCCTGGCAAGCTACCCTTGACGTATTTCAATATGCCAATAACAGTAACAACAAGTGTCACAATTTGTTGTGAGATGTTACTGGGGCCTGCTCGAGCAAATCGATGAACAATGGGAGGACAGTGCTACAGTTTAAAAAACACGTATGTGTGCTGAAGTAGACTGGTCTCCCAGTATTTTTCAAGATAGAGAAAAACGTTTGCAGCTACTTACATTTCAAACACAAAACCTGATACACCTTAATGCTGACTCTGTGAATACCAAGAAAGCAGTGAGTGCGGCCGAGACCTTCGACTCCTTTCTCATCCCTCATCTCAGAAAATCCCAAACGTTAGTGGAGTGATCGGCTCGATTCTTACCATCCACAAAATGGATCCAGATAACTGTTCAAACTGATGGGAGCCACTCCACCGAGATTTCACTGTGGCGAGGCCAAAATCACCTATTTTCACTGTGAGGTCTTCATGAAGAAAAATATCTGAGGTGTAGCAGGTAAAGGAGAACCACGGATGCCATATTCCTATCTAGAGCGAGGGGTATGAAAAATCTCAGGCGAGAGGGTCAACGGCGAGAGACCACTCTTCACCTGCGTCGTACTTCACAGTCCCTATTCCCTTCACGATCCGCTCACGGGAGAAAAAAGAAGACATGTCTGAAGGATGAAGAGGCTGATTTGGAGTGTGGGACCCGAGGCAGGAGGGAGAACGAGGGTCTTGCCCAAATGCCTGGGAGGCCCTGGACCGTCTCCTGCCATGCCGGAGAGCTGGACTGGCAACTCTCTGCAACAGGACACAGAGCCGGGCTCTGCAACAGGACACGGAGGGACGGAAAACGAGCTTTGCTCGTTTCCCCTCAGGGTTATGTGACTGCAGCTGCGGCGAGATCTCAACGGCTCAGAACCAGAGTGAGGCTCATCTGAAATAAGGTGGTAGACAGCTGCGACACCCGGCCAAGTGGTCGGGCATCAGGCAGTGTCAGGAAAGCCCTACTTCCGCAAACACTTGAGAAGGGCGTGCAGAAACCCAAAGGCTGGAATGCCTCGCTCCACTAAATTTGCATGCAGTATCCTTGCAGCATACTGAACTTTGCCAGAAAATTCATTTTATGTTATGTGAAGACAAAAATACACAAGAACAAGTCAGGGTGTTTTCAAAGTTTCTGGATGAATTTCAGGAAGGATACTATTACTCTTGAGGTCTCTGTGGATGATTGACTTGGCGTGTAAATAACTGAAAAACAAAACATCATTTTTAACCTGGAAGTGCTGAGAACAAGGACTACAGAACATATTTTGAGTATAAATAAACACATAGGATCATGATATAACTGCAACTATACATTGCGATAAAGGCTTTAGATAAGAAATATTAAAATAAGTTACAATCTTGTTTGAAAAAACTTCGCTTATTTTTTTTTTACCATTTACCAATACAAACCTTTGATTCTAATCCTTTATCGTATAAAACATACCTTGATATTTAATTAGACCTCTGAATTCTCCACTTATTCACACTCACCTTTACAACAGAACACAGATCTTAATTCCAGAGTGAAGTTTTCCTAAGCCTAACTCAACAGAAGTTAACTTTCCCTGTTAAAGCTTTTGCTATAATGGCGACAATGATGGCTTTCAATAAATTTTTTTGGAGGGGCCCACATCTGCCTGTGCCCCTCGAAGGTCTCGGGGGGCGCATGCAGTGCTAGGAAATGATCCCAGGTCAGCTGCGTGTCTTATGCACTGTACCATCTCTCTGGCTCCTTTAATGAATCATATGTTTAAGTCAACTATCTTATCCCCGAAAACTGGTTAGCTGAGTACATGGGGGGAAGGGTTATGTCTAATTTATTTCAATTCAAATTCTATTTAAATTCTAATTAAATACTAGGCATGAGGTTGGTAACTATATACATTTCATTTTTTAAATAAAAACGTGTTTTTCTTTTCTTTATTCTTAGATTTTTTAAAAAAGCTAAACTCATTAAAATTTTAATCAAATGATAATTATTTTCAATGTTCCACTTTATATGCATTTAAATTAAAAAAAATTAGGCACTATGGTTTACAAAACTCTTCACGGCAGTTTCCTGCATAAAATATTCCAGCAACACACCCTCCCCAAGTGTCAGCTCCCCTCCACCATGTCCCTGTGTCCCCCTTCCCCCCCACCTCCTGCCACGGTAAGCCTCCTTGTGAGGAATAGTTCTTATTTCTGTTGCCTTTGGGCACCAGGATCATACCACATGGTGCAGGGGGAGGAGGGAGACGCTCTCTTCTCCCGGAAGCAATAAAAAATAGGCTCTGGGGGGCCAGAGTAATAGTTCAACAGGTAGGATGCTTGCTTTGCACACGACCTACCTGGATTTGATCACTGACATCCCATATAGTCCCCTGAGCACTGCCAGGAGTGATTCCTGAGTGAAGAGCCAGGAGTAACCTATAAACAACACTGGGTGTGACCACCCTTCCACCAAATTAATTAAAAAATAAGCTTTGAAAAAAAGAAGTGCATATGCTGCCCGGGTCAGGCCCACGTGCTGCTTGTGCCCACATGGCCGAGCACACGTGGCGCTCACATCTCCCCTCTTGAGATGTGGACTTCCATGCTTTCGTGTCTAATGCCAGGATGTGTGTAGGAGCTCTCTCCGCCCTTGGAGAAGCCCGTGCTCTCTCGTGTGCGTTTCTCTCTCTCTCTCTCTCTCTCTCTCTCACTCTCTCCCCTCCATACCTTAAAAATCCTTCAAATAAAATCTATTTATTTAAAAAAAATATAAGCTTTGGATGAGCCTTTTGTCAGAAAATGTATTACATAAACATTTTCTCTGAGTCTGGAACTTATTACTACTAATTTAATTCTGGGGCCAGACCCGGCAGTGTGTAGGGCTTACTCCTGGCTCTGTGCTCAGGGATCACTCCTAACAGGGGTCAGAAGACCATACAGGGTGCTGGAGGTTGAAGCCAGGCTGACCATGACAAGGCACCACCACCCTTTGTAGTTGCAGTTTTCATAGAGCTTTCATAACCTTGTGCTTCTTTGTGAGGCAGGCAAAACGCAGTTAGCTCTGGGTTGGAGAGAGTACAGAGGGTAGGGTGCTTGCTTTGGCCCCCTATATGGTATCCTGAGTGTCCCCCCCCCCCCCCCCCCATCCCCTGCCCCGGAGTGATCCCTGTGCTCAGAGCCAGGAGTAAATCCTAGGCACAGCTGCTCCCAAACAACAACCTCCCCCCCCCCTGCCCCGACCCCTAAAAAGAAGTAATTCCAGTTCTGTCCATGGAAGAGTCTGGAGCCCAGAGCACCTCCGTGATATGATCAGAGACACAGCAGGTAAGGGCATTGCTTTTGAGCACTGAATTGGCTTGAAGTGTTACAAAGATGTTTCCTCTAACCACGTAACTTGCTTACTACTGCATACATTCTCTAAGCTTTGGATTCACGGCCCATAGTATGAGGCCTTCCCTTCATTTCCTACATGTTCGTGGAAAGCTCCCAATACGTCGTCATCAACTGCATTCTGAAGTCCCATCCCCAGGCAGGAGGGCGGCTCTGAAGGCAGAACTGGTGAACACTCAGAGGCAAGGGAGGGATGCAAGGCCAGTGAGAACCTGCGAGAGGCTAGCAAGAGCACAGCCCGCGTTCCCGTGCGAGCAAGAGTGCCAGAGACATTGCTGAGATGTGAGCTGGAGGATGCCTGTTCTCTCTGGGGGATGTGCACATTGCAGGAGCGGAGGAATGAGAGTCATTGAACCTAAAGCATGGATGGCTCTGACTGCCCTTTCTCCTTTCTGCTGTCAGTGTGTGCTCAGCTGAGCAACACTCGGGCCTACCCTGCCCTGGAGGAGGATGACTCTGGGGCAGGCTCAGAAGCTGCTGCCTAGTGAAGGAGGGGCTAGGGACAGAACCTAGGTGAGCGTGAAGGGCGGCTTGAGTCAGGACACAGGACAGCAGGCGACGATTCTAGGCGGGGCTGGAGAGACAGTGCAGAGGGCTCAGGATGTTTGCCTAGCACGTGGCTGACCCCGGTTCAATAGCTGACACCACCTGGTTCCCAGAGCACTCCCCAGCCAAGCTCCTGAGTACCACAGGGGTAGCCCCTAAACCAGAAACAAACAGTGAAGGTTGATACATATATTTGTTTTGGGGGCCATGTCTGATGATATTCTGGGCCAAGGACCAAATTCGGATTGGCTGCGAGCAAGGCAAGAGCCCTACCCACTGTCCTCTCTCCCTCTAGATATACCTGAGCAACAGCCCGAACAGTTGTTGGGAATAAATTGGTTACAGGTTGTGGGGATAAGGGAGAGAACTAGAAGATAATGAGGAAACACGAAACATAAGCAGCTGGAAGAACAGAGCTGTCAGTTCCTGGGATGGAAACCTAAGAGCCGCCCTGAAGGGAGGCCCAGGCGCTCTGCTTAACCATGCTCGGATGTGCGGCCCCGTCAGATGAGCAGACGGCCCTGACACCCTGGAGTCTGGAGGAAATCAATTGGCTGGCGCCTGGCATAGAAATTCTAATTAAATGGGGCTTAGAGTCACAAATTGGGATGAGATCAGCAAGGGGGTGGAAGTAGCCAGGGTAGTCCGACCTTTGGAAAGGTCAGGGAGCGGAGAAGCGGCAGCTAATGGGCAAAAGTGAACCAGGGGAACGTGCTTCTCAAGAAATTGGCTTTTTATTAACTTACATCCCAGCCAAGCTGCAAAAGAGAACGAGAATCTAACAGGTCTGGGCGGGGGTGGGGGTGGGGGGAGGCGGGTTTACCAAAAATCTTCTCTTTCTGAAAGTGCTCCTTGGGGCTGGAGGGATAGCACAGCGGCTAGGACGTTTGCCTTGCATGCCGCTGACCTGGGTTCGATTCCCTGCATCCCATATGGTCCCCTGAGCACTGCCAGGAGGAATTCCTGAGTGAAGAGCCAGGAGTAACCCATGTGCATAGCTGGGTGTGACCCAAAAAGAAAAAAAAAAAGTGCTCCTTAGAGCATAGCTTTCCTTCAGTGCCTGGGGACCAGGCGGTGCTGGCTGACACCGGGGCAGGGTCCCTCACACAAAGCCCACTCTCCAGCCCTTGAGAACCATCTTAAATAGCAGGGGCCTCAAGAGGGGTTTCACGAATGGGGGGGTGATCAGCTTTTGTTTCTGGCAGTCAGAGGACTGAGAATTTAACCACTGGGGCGGGCCAACATCCAGGCAGCTGAGGTTTCTGTGGAAGTCTGATTAGAATGGCGGAGTCTTGGTGGAGGGACGGAGAGTGACGGCCAGTGACTCCTCTGAGAAATTTTACTCCAAGGAAGAGCTGTGTGGTGATGGCATGGGAGAGCAGAGGGCTCCAAAAAGGACCCTCCTGTGGGGCGGAGAGACATATAGGAGGTAAGAGACAGTCCAGGATCCCTGCATGCAAAGGATCCTCTTTTGAACCCCTGGGAGGGAGACAGTGGGGAAAGAGTAAGGGTGGGTTGTGGGGTGGGTGGGAGGTTCAGATTGGAGCCTGCTGAGTGTAGCAACCAGGTGGGCACGGAGGGCAGCACCCACCGGGGGATGAAGTGCTGGGGAGTGCTGGGGACCAAACTCAAGCACCAGTGTACAAAGCCTGGGCTCAGGGTTGGAGAGAGCTCAGTGTTAGTGCTTGCCCCGCATTCGGCTGACCATGGTGTGATTGTTAGCATTGCACGAAGTCCCTTGAAGAATGACAGGAATGGGCATGCTGCCCACCCCGTCACTTCCCCCTGAAATACAGAGAATGCTCTCAGCTCACGAAGCTCTCTCTCCAGTCCTGCACTGCCTCTTCATTACGAGAAAGGAGCAAGAATTGTTGAAATAGTAGGATAAGCACTCAGTCCCTCTACCTACAGTCACAACTGTCAACTTTCTGCCAAGTGTGTATTTTAAGAACGATGTTTCAGGGTCTGGAGCAATAGTATAGGGGGTAGGGTGCTTGTCTTGCATGTGGCCAACCTAGGTTTGATTCCCAGCACCCTATATGGTCCCCGGACTGTAGAGTCAGGAGTTAAGTCCTGAGCACTACTGGGTATGGCCCAAAGAAGCAAACACGTGAATGATGATGATCTCTGTGAGGTGGCACTCGATTTCAGAGAGCCACAGAACCGACCAACTAGCAGACACGGCGGGGCCCAGGACTGAGTGCTCGCCTAGTACGCACCAGACCTGGGCTGGGCCCCTCCCCCAGCAACGCAAATGTTTGGAGAGACAATAAGCTCTAAAATAAGATGTTTAGGCAAGGAGACTCTGTTGCTGACTCCGGACAAAAACCAGACCTTGTCCCGAGATCACTCAGGGCAGGGATGATTCCTGGGGAGACAAAGAAGGGAGCAAAGGAACCCCCAGGCTTGGAGTTCTTGATCAGCCCCTAAGCTTGCGAGAAACCTATGAGAGCAACTCAGCACAGTCCCCGCGGGCGCATCCAGCCATCCGCTCCCCTCTCCTTCACGGCGCACTCCGTCCGGGATGCCTGCACTTCCCACCTCGGGCTGCAGAATTCCTTTCTTTGACTTTATGGGCTTCTCTCTCCTCAGATTCCCTAAACAGAACTGTTTCGCCTCCCTGTCTTCTCCAGAAAGAAACCTGCTCTTGTTTCTGTGATATAAAGACAAGACTGTGAGTCTCAGTGGAGCTTGGGCCTGATGTCCTTGACTGGTGCTGCACCCGCCAAATGTAACTGCTGTTGTTTTCAGTTGTTTGTGTGTTTGGGGGTCATACCCAGCAGTGCTCAGGAGTAATTCTTGCTTGGAATGATCCTACAGTGGTGCTCAGGGTATGCGGTGCTGGGGACTGACCCGGGGTTTGCAGGAAGCAAGGCAAGTACCTTAACCCCTTTCTACTGCTCTGACCCCCAGCTGCCTTTTTTTTTTTTTTTTAATTAAAAGGCAGATACAATTAGAATGTTAGCCTGGGCTAGGAAAAACAATTCTTCATTACTGTCCCATTCTGATACCTTTGGCCGGATCTTGAGACATCCAGAATTCAATTTTCTAATTTCCTGGCAAGCTCCCCGTGGTGTATTTGATATGCCAAAAATAGTAATAACAAGTCTCACGATGGAGACGTTACTGGTGCCTGTTCGAGTAAATCGATGAACAATGGGAGGACAGTGCTAGCTACTTTTATATAATATGTGCACAACTTTAAATGCTTGTTTCTAATATACATATATAATTTTTTAAGAAGGGCTATTTTATTTGATACTACATGATAAAGAATTTGGAAAAAACTCTTCACAGGCTGCACAAATCAAATAAAAATTTTAGAAAACTATTTCTAAAATTTTAACAGGCCTCATGGTGTCAGCTTGCTTTTTTTCATCTGACATAGTTTTAGATCAACTTTTTGTTGTTCTGGAGCCACACTGGCAGTGCTCGGGACTTACTCCTGGTTCTGTGCGCAGGGATCACTGCTGGTGAACTCGGGGGAACATATGTAGTGCTGGAGATCAAACGCGGGTTGGCCACACGCAAGACCAATGTCCTGCTAAACCTTGGCTCTTTGAGCGAGTTCATAATTATCTACCACTAAATAGCTCTGCTCTCCAGGATAACTCAGGAAGCAGAAATGATCTTCCACTAAAAACCAACAAAGTAATGTATGAAAACTGTTTCCTTTTCATCATTTGCTACTACTCTGGAATCCTATGAAAGTGACACATTTGAAAGGCCCAGTAATACAACTTGCCTTATTACTGAATTTTTTACCTTAAGGATGACTGCAAACCCAGCACTTCATAAAATGAATCAACATCCTCTTATTCTGCTCCTGGTAAGTCTTTAGTTTTTTTTTTTTTTTTCCCTCTTTCTGAGGTGTCAGGGATGGAACCCCACGCCTCCCACAGGCAAGGTAAGTGCTCTAACACTGAGCTACAGCCTGGCTTTCTACCACTGTTTCTTAATACTGTGCTGCCTTTGCTTAGAGCTAAAGCCCATTCCCATTTGCTATTCTTTAATTGCTTGTCTCTCTCTCTCTCTCTCTCTCTCTCTCTTTTTGCTTTTTAGGTCACACCTGGCACAGGGGTTCCTCCTGGCTCTGCACTCAGGACTTCCTCCTGGTAGTGCTCGGGGGACCATATGGGATGCTGGGAATCGAATCCGGGTCAGCCGTGTGCAAGGCAAACGCCCTACCCGCTGTGCTATCCCTCCAGCCCCTGCTTGTCTCTTTTACCTTTAATATTTCTCATTTGATTTGGCCTCTCTCTTTTCTGGAAGAAAAAAAAAAAACCTATCGAGAATCTGCTGTTCGGAGCCATTCTTATTCATTTATTTTTATTTAACTGGTTTATACCACATACTCAGCATAGGCCAGGCCCTAATAAATAGGGACAAAACAATGAGGAAATAATAAAAAATCCCGTTCTCATATACCCTCCTGTATTCTAGTTGAGTGGCAGACAAGAAACAACTGTCACATGGAACTGGGCATTAGATGACTAAATAAGGACCAAGGTATAAAGAGTGACAAGGTAGTCAGGGACGAATAAATCAGACAAGATGATCAAGAGAAGGCTTATTTGGCTTTGGACCACACTTAGCTGTTCTTAGGGCTTACTCCTCGCTCTGCACTCATGGATCATTCCTGGTGGTGCATGGGGGACCAAACGTGGTACCTGGGATCAAACTGCAGTCAGCAGCATGAAACCCAGGTGCCCTACCCACTAAACTCTCTCTCGAGCCTGAGAAGACCCATTTTGAAAGGGGACCTCTGATAGAGAGACATAGGGGAGAAGCTCTATCAGTATTTGTGGCGTGAGTGTTCCAAACAGAAAGTAACAGGGACAGAAGCCCCAAGGCGGGAACGTGCTTGGCCACTGAAGTAACGCAGAGACTGGATGAGAGCTGAGGGAAAGCTGTTTCTTTTTTTTTTTTTTGGCTTTTTGGGTCACACCTGGCGATGCACAGGGGTTACTCCTGGCTCTGAACTCAGGAATTACCCCTGGTGGTGCTCAGGGGACCATATGGGATGCTGGGAATCGAACCCGGGTCGGCAGCGTGCAAGGCAAACGCCCCACCCGCTGTGCTATCACTCTAGGAAAGCTGTTTCTCAAGCGTGCTATTCTGTTAGTCTTAACCTATAAGAGGTTTTCTCCCTTCATAGGATTCTAACATAAGAGCTTTCGGATTTAAACAGATTTAGTCTAATTTGTGTAAAAGGCTGTCTTTGATTTTTTGAAATTGCTCTAAGTGGGTAAGTAGGAATGTTAGAGAGCAAGGTAGCAACACACTGTGCCAGGCATTCTATGAGCTGGTTTGTTATGTTTTTGTTTGCTTTCGTTTTGAGGCGCCACATCCAGTGGTGCTCAGGGATTACTTTCTGTTTCTGCGCTCAGGGATCGTGCCTGGCAGTGCTCAGGGAAACATATGTCATGTTGGGGATCAAATCCAGGTTGGCCACGTGGAAGGCAAGCAGCTGACCCCCTGCCCACTCTCTCTGGCCCCTATCTTAGGGAGGTCAGTGGGAGACATCATTCTGGCTCTGAGTCTTCATTCTACAGCTATTTGCAATGTGATCATGAGCCAGAGTCTAGGCGTTAGCACGTAGCTACCTTTTATTCTAATCTTAGAACAGTGGCTTGGGGCTCAGTGGGTACAACACAGGCCTCAAATGTTCCGAGGCCCTGGATTTGATCCCCAGCAGTGCAGACAAATGATGTGCTGAGGTGATAATAGTTTGGGTACATTATATGCAAAACAGATGACTGAAATCTCACCCTGTGGATAGTGTCTAGGAAGCTGCTGGCTTTGCAAGTGGCTGACTCAGGTTTGATCCCCGGCCTGCCACAAATATGGTCCTCTGGGCACCACCAGGAGGGTCCCTGGGCAGTCAGGAGTAGCCCAAACCGAAAGTAGAATAAAAGATCATGAAGGCACAGATGAGTAGAAATAAAAGAATATCTTAGGAAGAGAGAAGGTGAATGAAACACCTCTTCTGCTGTGTGTGTGTGGCCAGAGACTGAACCCAAGGCCTCACCCGGCAAGGTAAGTGCTCTTCCAGTGAGCCACAACCCCGGTCCTGCTGCCACTGACTACACAGTGATGCGGAGAAGTCATTAAGAGCCGCAGTTTCTGTATCAGTGAAAATGAAAACAGATCTGCTTCATGAAACAATGATGACTAAAGATGTGTATGGGAACAATCTGCACATCACAGAATGTCCGAGTGAGAACTACGGAGGGCTGGACGTGGGGACAGTGCTGGAGGGAAGGGAATGCTGACGGATGTGCTGCTGGAATGCTGAGAGGAAGCACGAAACCCTGGTCATTAACAGCATTGTAAATGATGGTGTCAAACGAAATAAAAAGCTCCATAGTCTGCATAGTCAGTCTGTGGCTTTAATTCAATGCCAACGTGTAGGTGGAAGGTCCTGAGTTTGGCCCCCAGTACCCGCCCAGCCCCAAGACATGCATTTTTTCCCTGATTTTATTTTTTTGCGTGTTTTTGGGTCACACCCAGTGGTGCTCATGGGTGACTCCTAACTCTGCAATCAGGAATCAATCCTGGTGGCCTTGGGGGAATTGAATGCTGGGGATCGAACCCGGGTAGGTTGCATGTGAGACCAGAGCCTTACCTGCTATACTCTCTCTCTGGCCCCATCTAAGTGTTTCCCCATTTTTTAAAATAAAAAAATCTTCATATTTTTTGGAGGGCCTCCCCAGGCGATTCTCGGTCAGCCCACTCAGAGTGGGGGATCAAGGATGTCATGTTGCTCGAGCCAGGCCACATGTGGGTACCTGCAGGGCACACCTGGCGGAGCTAGGGGACCACGGAGTACGGGGAACTGAACTGGGTTACCTCGTGGGTCATCTCTTAGAGCCCTCATCTAAGTGCTTTTGAAATTTGTTTTGTTTTTAGGCCACACCCATCTATGCTCCAGGCTTCTTCCTGGCTCTGCACTCAGGGATCACGCCTGGTGATGCTGGGTGACCAAATGGGGTGCCAGGGATCAAACTGGGGTGAATAACATGTAAGGCAAGCACTTTACCTGCTGTACCATTTCTCCAGCCCTAAGTGCTCTGAAATGTATTCGAATTTATTGTCTAGGGCCAGACATAGATAATGCAACAGAATGAGAGCACAGATGAAGCCCTTGATCCCTGGCATTTCCCAGTTCCTCGGGCACCACCAGGAGCAATCTCTGAGCACAGAGCTGGGAGAAGTCACTGAGCAATGCTAAGTGTGGCACCCAAACAACTGATTTACCTCTTTACATTTAAGACTTGCATGCACACATAATTTATCCTTCAAAGTCAGTTTCCTATTTTGGTCGACAATGATTTCATAAACTAACCTTTTGTTTGTTTCTGCTTTTATTGTGGTGCCAGGGATATCGAACCCAGGGCCTCACGCGTTCAAGGCAGAAGCTCTATGGCTGAGCTCAGCCCCTAAAGTCATGTTTCATCTTTCCAATTATACAGCAAAATTCAGTGATTATAAACAACACAACGTGAAATCCTCAAAAAGGATCAGAATGCAGATTTTTATTTTAGCTTTATTAACTGATCATTTTGCAATACAAAACTGAGCAGTTAGAACAGTGTAAGAAGGGAATAAACAATTGTTTTATATACTGAATAGTTGTTAATGACTTTTGTGATTCTATTTTTGAGCCCTCCCCCCCAACCATTGCTGCTACGTACTGTCACTGCATGGCAAACATAATCTGCAGTTACATATTCAGTCATCAAAAACTTGATACTAAAGAGAGACTGCTTTATGTATTTTTTATTATCATACCCACTAACCGTGAGTTAAACGTGCCCATATATTGTTAGTGATTTAATTTAAAAAGGCAGCTGAAAAGAAAATAGGCTCAAATCTTGGCAACACTTAGCGATCTTCACAAGCAATCCCCAGGAATGGAACAGAAGGAAACTTACTCCATGCCTTGTGCGGTCTGCCTGGCGATATCTATGAGCTTGATCATCTCAAATTTGGTCTCAATGATGTGGAGGTGGTGGTACAAGCTGGAGCCCTCGCACCACTGGGTGACGATGGCCAGCTGCGGCTTGGTGGAGTAGCCCATGAAGAGGAGGATATTCACATGGCGAGTTTTCCTGGAAAAAGAAACATGACGAGAAACGTAGACAAACTCCAGCAAAGCTTAAAAACCAAACAAAATGAAATGGTTGCGGCAGTCTACTTATCAGGAAGATGTTGTCAGAAGTAGGCATTTTTAAAAATGGAAGAAGGATGAATTTGAAAAGATTTTAGGAAATGTCTGCTCTAACATCCTACGTGGTTCACACTTCAGAAATATCTTTATTTAAAAAAAAATTAGCTGGCAGGCTTAAACAACTTGAGGCTTAAACACCTTCAATTAAGGCAAATTCATCTGACAGCGGCCTATCCCCCTATTCTTTTTCCTTCAGTGGTTTTAGTAACAGAACGTTTTCCTGGGGTTGAGACCAAATCATTTCCTGTAACTTCTGTAACTGGTTTTCCTACTCTGCTCTGGAATAAAAGAGAGGCAGTTCAGGCTGGGAGATGTGGCTCAATGACCCCAAGGAACCACAAAAACAAAAAAAAGCACCCATATCAACAGCAAGAGAGGCTGTTACTAATGAATACAGCAGCCTCGGTGGACCAAGTATCTGTCCGGTCGAACTGCCCGAGCTGCGACTCCAGGGCCTCTCCCCACAGGGTTCGTCCCTGCCAGAACAGATTTCTGTTTGTTGATGTTCTTCACATTTCAGGGCTTGGTACCATTTCTAAACATGCTTCTAATAAATTAGAATTTTGAGATGATCATTTCCAGAAGCATAAGCATGATCCCAGGATTGGGACCGCCCATTTCTGCAGCCAGGAAAAGCCAGAGCAGAGGGCTGCTGTGAATCCTCTGCAGGAGCCGTAGGTTCAATGCCAGGGTCACACGGTTCTCCAAATATGCCTGGAGCGACCCTGAGCAACGCCCTAACAGCAGTCCCCGAGCACAGCCAGGTGTGGGGCCTTCCGCCTCCCGCAACCAAACACACACAAAGAACACGGCATTTTCACCTATTTACTCTCAGCGATCCCGTGATGCAGGCCACATTCAAGGATCCAGTTAAAGATGGGACACACTCAGATCCTTCCTGTCCGGGTACACTCACCTGAGTACTCCTACTTCGTTTTTGAAGGCCTGTAACTGCTGAGGTGTGGGTGCTGTCACATTTAACATCTTCACTGCCACGTCACCTAAAAGGTGATTGTCATGCCAAATGTCACTTCAGTTTAGAAGACTTAAAGCATAAAAAAAATTTCTTGACTATCATTTCCAATCAAGTAATTAAGTCCCTAATTTAAGTCCATGACTTGCACGTAAATTACACCTTAACTGTCCCAACTGCAGCACTTTTCTAATGATAAAATCCAAACTAACAATAATATTCCCTGAAATAATACTTCAAAATACCAATCCAAAGAAAGCCAACTATGTGTTTCTCCTGAAAATTTAGTCTATCAGTTCAGTACTCAGAGCATTTCCTTGGATATTTATTACTGTGGTCTAGGGTCACATTGGCTCTATTTCCATTTTTTTTAAATTTAATGATATTAAACGGGATGCAGTTTTTAACTTTATGTTAAAACTATAGTCAATAGGTTCAAAACATCACTGTAGCACTGTCCTCCCATTGTTCATCGATTTGCTCGAGCAGGCACCAGTAACGTCTCATTGTGAGACTTGTTGTTACTGCTTTTAGCATATCGAATATGCCACGGGGAGCTTGCCAGGCTCTGCCGTGTGGGTGGGATATTTTCAGTAGCTTGCCAGGCTCTCTGAGAGGGACAGAGGAATCGAACCAGGGTTGGCCGCATGCAAGGCAAACACCCTACCCGCTGTGCTATCGCTCCAGCCTGAAAAACAGCAAACTTCTTTATAGGCTAGTTTAACATCAGGCTAGTTAACATTAAAAAAATAAAACTCGGGGACCAGAATGGTAGAACAGTGGGTAGGGTGCTTGTTATGCACACAGCAGTCCTGGGTTTGATCCCCAGCATCCGATACAGTCCCCTGAGCCCACCAGGAGTGACCCCTGAGTGTAGAGCTAGGAATAAACCCTGAGCATCGTTGGATGTGAAGTGAAAAGCAAAATTAAAATAAGGTAAGGTAAAAGGTAAAGGCCCTCCCATTGATCGTCGATTTGCTCGAGCGGGCCCAGTAACGTCTCCATTGGAGACTTTGTTGTTACTGTGTCTGGCATATCGAATACTCTCGGTAGCTTGCCGGGCTCTCCGAGAGGGGCGGAGGAATCGAACTCGGGTCGGCCATGTTGGCCGCTTGTAAGGCGAATGCCCCACCACTATGCTATAAATAAAAACCAATGGTCCAGAGAGAGAGAGAGAGAGAGAGAGAGAGAGAGAGAGAACAGTGGGTAGTGCATCTGCCTGGCAGTGGTCGAATCAGGTTTGATTCCCAGCAACACATGACTGTGTAATCCTTTTGTGGGTTACTTTTTGGGTGATATTGGGGGTTACTCCTGGCTCTGAACTTGGGAGACCATGAGATGCTGGGAACTGATCCTGGGGCTACTGTATTTAAAGAAGTGCTCAGCCCTTTGAACAATTTCTATAGTACCTGAATTTCTAAATTTCTAGTAATTAGTGAGGCTGACATTTTATTTGCTGTTGGCCATTTTTCCGTGGGTAAGTACATTTTTAATACTTACTTATGGTTTACAGGACAGATAAAATTTTTGAAAGAAAAACTTCCAGAAGAAATAAAACATTTTAGAACAGAGAATTGGAGATGCCTATCTTTTTTAGAAATACTACTATTAAAAAGCATAAATGGGGCTGGAGCGATAGGACAGCGACTAGGGCATTTGCCTTGCGTGTAGCCAACATGGCTGACCAGAGTTTGACTCTTCCACCCCTCTCGGAGAGCCTGGCAAGCTATCAAGTGTATCTCGCCTGCATGGCAAAGCCTGGCAAGCTACCCATGACGTATTCGATATACCAAACACAGCAACAAGTCTCACAATGTTACTGGGCCCGCTCGAGCAAATCGATGAACAATGGGAGGACAGTGACAGTGAATATAAAAAGTATAAAATAAACATAGCCCATAATTTTAATAGAAACCTTTGGATGATTTTTGCATCTGATCAAAATAGTTTAGTAAGGGCTTGGAGAGATGGCATAGGGTTAAGGATCATGTCTTGCACACAGCCGACCCTGGTTTGATTCCCAGGCAACACCTACTCTCTGAGTATTGTTGGCGTAGCCCTGTGTCCCTGCTAAGTGTCCTGAGTGGTTCCCAGCACCCCAGGGCCTGAGTAGCACTGCATCCTCATCCTCGGGTCCTGGCATTCAAACATTAGCTGAGAATCATTGGCGGGAAGGGGGGGTACCTACGGGACTACGACCATCGACAATCCTACTAACGCAAATAGTGAATGATTCCTTCAATATTTTAGTTTTTGGATTTTGGGCAACATCCGGCTGTGCTCAGGGCTTACTCCTTTGCTATTTAATTATTACTATTATTTTTTTCTTTTTGGGTCACACCCGGTGATGCGCAGGAGTTACTCCTGGTTCATGCACTCAGGGATTACTCGTGGCGGTGCTCAGGGGACCATATGGGATGCTGAGAATCGAACCTAGGTTGGCGGCGTGCAAGGCAAATGCCCTACCTGCTGTGCTATTGCTCCAGCCCCTCCTTTGCTATTTTAACCACAACTTAAAGATACCCTAGTAGAACTTGGGAGATCATCATCATATTACATACATACCATGCCACTTTCCCTTGAAGACAGTCCCAAATGATCCCGATCCAATTCTTTGTCCCACAGTGATCTGCCCATCAGGAATCTCCCAATCATCACTTGAATCCCTCCTTCCAAGTGTTTTCTGAAAAAAAACAAAACAAAACAAAACAAAAAAAAACAACAAAAAAAAAAAACAGGGTAAAAGTCAAGAAAACAAACAAAAGAGGAAAGCCTCTGATCTGATCTGTGGTGCATAATGATATGCTTTTTTATCTTGATTTTTGGCTTTTCTTTTTGGGTGACACCTAGCGATGCTCAGAGCTTACTCCTTGTTCTGCACTCAGGAATCACTCCTGGCAGTGCTCGGGGGACGATATGGGATGCCTGGGTCAGCTGTGTGCCAGGCAAATGCCCAGCCTACTGCACTATCACTCTGGCCTATTCTCCTATACTTTAAAGGGATATATTCTCTTCACTTAGGGAGAGCGTAAGATACCCTCCAAGAATAAAGAAGTATGATTGCTACACTGAACAACTTAAATTTAAGACCAAAGTTATTATCAGGATAGAAACAACTTAGTAAAATGCAATCTGTTTGGTATAATTTGATATATATTTGGTATATATTACTAGAATCAATAAAACGACCTTTTATTATCTGAAGAATTAGTAGGGGCAGACAAATACTAAATGTGATTATTTTTCACTTCAAAGGCCAAAACTTTAAATATATATGATGACTGCTGATAATTTATCAACTCTTTATTCTACTTCAAGAATGAAGTTTTTTAAAATATCTTATCTAATTCAGAATAAAAAAAAATCTATACTATAATTTTGGTAATTCAACTGTCCAACATATGTTGTTGCCAAAGTTTAGTTTTTAGCATAGATTCATTTTGTAGCAGAATAATTTTCATATAGAAAGGAATGTGATTTGTCAGTTATTTGAAGTCTACCCTTCTAGAACGAACATCTATGCATAACGATGCTTCTTAAAAGATTAACTTACTAGTATTATTCTCAAACTACTGTTAACTGTATCTGAGAACAAAAATCAGTGTAGCGAGAATGTATTTTAAGCAAAAAAACTCTGATCAATTCTTAAAATTACTTGATAATGAAAAATGCACGTCAGGCGCACACACATAATTCTTATAACAAAGAAGTCATGTGCAAAGGAGGGCACCGCCTTTGGTCACAATTTTTTTAAGAGAAGAACTGACAGGTCAAGAGAAGAGGCTTCACGTTCTCTTACCATTCGATTCCTGTCTTCCGAGGATGAGGATGATTTCCTCTCCCGCTGAGGTCCTGGAGATTTCTGCAAAGCTTTCACATTAGTGAGCGAGCCAGGTAAGGAGGCAGGGGGGGTGGCTGACAATCCTGTCGTCGATCCTGTTGTTGAAAGAGAAAAGCATCCATTAAGGGAGGATGGGGCAGGGCAAGTTACTGGGGGCTGGTAGGGGGAAGAGTTACACTTACTTAAATAATACAGCACATTTTCAAATAGCTCATCTTTTGGACAGGACAGGTAAAAAAGGGGCCTGCCTCTTTTGCTGATTAGAACCACATTTTTTAAAAGGACTTTTAGCCAATTAGTAAATTAGCTTTTAATTCTTTTTCTTCAACAGTCAAAACGTATTAAAAAGATGGAAACTCCCAAATGGAAACATACTATAATGGCCTTAATGTGGAAACTATCTGGCTCTGGCTCTTTCACGTTAGTTAATAAAAGACTAAAAATCCTATATATCATAATTCAAAATTAAGAGACATCTGTCAGTTTCAATGGCTCCTTGAGGTTTATGTTACTAAACAATGATTTTTTTGTTTGCATAATAAAAATAATAAAAACAAAGCCCAGCAGGCTTTCCAAGAATTTCTGAAAACTCTGCTTTCAGAAAGTAAGTTCTATGAAGTCTAAAGTAACTACAAATGCAAATATTTTACCAGCTGAGTGAGCCCAGCTGAGCCGACTCTCTGAAAGTAGATTCACTGGGCCAGGCTCCACACCTTTCTGATGCGTACCTTCCCAACTGCTGACTTGAGGGCAAAAATTCTGAATTAAAGCAGGGTAGAATCTGGTTCAGAAGGATTCAAAGCAAGACTCCTAGTGAAATTGAGCACAGACCACTAGGGCTGCAGTGCCAAGGAATATCTGTATATATGTTAACAAAAGTCTTCAAGGATTTAAAAATACTGTTCTCAAAGAGAGGGTGGATAAAGTCATCATCTTTCAAAGGACACGATACCAATTACAATACATAAATCTTAAATCGATGCAAAAAAATTATCAGTAATGGGGCCGGAGCGATTGTATAGTAGGTAGGGTGTTTGCCTTACATGTGGTCGAGCCAAGTTCAATCTCCCACATCCCATATGGTATACAGAGCACTGCCAGGAATTATTAATTCCTGAGTGAACAGAGCCAGAAATAACTCCTGAATATCGCTGGGTGAGACTCCTCCTCCCCCCGCAAAATCTATCAGTACTATGTCAGATGCTATCAACTGAAATTTTTATCATTCCATGGGCAATTTTCCAAAAAAAATGGTATCCAGTGTAGAGAACAATCTGTGCTCTATCTTTCCCGATAACTCAATCTCATAAAGCTCTGACTACTTGGTGAGGTTTTTTGGCTTTGATTCGCTCAGTACCACATGGCATTACTCTGATTACACCACCGGGTACTGTGTGACTCCTGGTCCATGCTAGGGATTTCCTGAGAAACAATTGGGCTGAGAGAGCCAAAATCTGAACCACCACTATCACTGTTTAGAGTAAGGGACAACAATTAACTAGCAAGAGCCAGTAAACAAAATTCTTTCAAAATATTTGTTAAGATGCCTACCTCCATTTTTACTTAAAAATAAAAACAGTCAGGGCCAGAGGGATGGTACAGCAGGTAAGCCACTTGCCTTGCAGATGACCAATCCTGGTTTGATCACTGGGCCCACTCATGGTCATACCTGAGCACTGCTGGTGTGGCCCCCAAACAAAAAATAAATAAAAATAAAGAATTTAATCTAATCACCAATAATTTAATCACTAATAAAACTATGCAAGATGAAGTGGGAGAATGAAATTACACAGCTAATGTTTTTCTTGTGTTAGGGCAGGAGCAAAAGCATAAAACTCAACTCTTAAGTATGCTAACATATGTAAAACATTCATCTTTTTAAAAAGCTCCCTACCTTTATGTTTGTATTTGGGCCACACCTGCAATGCTCAGGGGTTACTCCTGGCTCTGCACTCAGAATTACTCCTGACGGTGCCTGGGGGACCATATGGGATGCCGGGGATCAAAACAGGGTCAGCCACATACAACACACAAGGCACCCCTGTACTAAGGCTCCGGCCCCTTAAAGCTCCCTATTTTTTTTTAGTACAAATAAGACACACCCTACATTAAGAATACAACACTGCTGACATTATAGGAAAGGCCAAAGTCTAGTAAAATCTCGTAAATAGGGATTTCCATTTTATTTTTTTATAGTTTTAAAATCAAAAAGGATAATTCTAGTAATAAGATTATCACCAAAATGAACTGAAATTAAAAGGAATTCGGGAGGGATGAAATTCCCCCTCTCCCCCACCCTCCACCCCCCATTACTGCCACCCACTGATTTTTGGAAGTCACCAAGCCCCCAAATGACAATGTCAGCCCAGAATGTTCTTGCTTTTCAAACGTCAGGACAGACAGCATACAGTGCTCGAGAGAGGCGCAGGCAGAGCGGAGCAGCCAGGCCAAGCAGACACGGAGAGGGGACTCTCACACTCACAAGCACGCTGTGAGGGTGAGCACAGGCTCTGCCGGGAGTTTAGACTGAGTTTGGTTGGGGTGAAAACAAGAAAGAAGAGCCCAACTACCTCTGAACACTGGGCCAGGCTCAAAATCAAACACTATTTCACTGGGGACAGAATGGAGGAGGGGGCTGGGAGTCCGGGATTGGTATTTCCGAAGACAGCGCATCAGCTGGTTCAAAGGGGCTGTTAGAAGAGAAAGAGAGGGGCAGGCAGACACAGGAAGACAGACACACAGAAGAAATGAAAGAAGTCATGGGAATAAATAAATGAGTCGAAGCCTCATTAAGCTTCATAAAACAGCTCTGGATGTTTTAAAAATACGCTCAGTTTCATAAAATCCCAGTTAAGTTCTTTAAATGACTCATAAGAAGGACACGAAATGCCACTTGATTTCAGTACTAAGCAGGCAGCTTTTACAACTAAATTAACTCTGTGATGCTAACATGATGGCAACATTTAAATGCTGGATGCATCGGGCAGAATTATCCAAAGCCACAGCTATTACGACATATGCAAGTCAAACTGGCAGCAACAGTAACGGTGGGCTCATGGAATAACAAACAAACAAAAGAAATCTTTAAACACTATGTGCTCTAGTAAGGACTAAGGCCACAGTACATCATGCAGGGCTGTCATTATTCTCATAGCTCCTTATGTATTTAGCGACAGAACAAAAATGATTTCTACAGTGTTTATTAAAAAGAAATCTTCGAGTGGGCCTTAGGTATTCTAACGCTAGAGACCCACTCTAACTAAGGCACGCGAGTACCATGGGTCTTCTTACTAGGCTGAGGAAAAGGAAAGTAAGAGGGCCACCTGGAAGATAAACTTCAAGGTACTTTTCAAGTGCCCTCTCTCAGAAATTACATACAGGGCAAATTCTAATCTGAGAACTGGTTTCCTAAGCAGCGTTTTCTTATCATCCCAATTTTCATCGGCATCAGATGAAAACTCTGGGTGGCCATTTGATTAAAGGTACATGAAAACCCTTCTAGAAGGCCGAAGGGAAGTGGCTGACAAGGTCTGTCAAGCTGAAAAGTTGTGACAGACGATTCTAGGGCTTCTCTCTCAAAGAATTACTTAGAAATTTCAAGTTTTAACTGACTCCAAGCCGAATCTTTAATTATCACTGGAGCTCCCAGAGGTAATTTAGTGTCTTCAGCTTTGGAGATGGTTAGGAATTAATAAAGTGGGTAAAATAATTAAGGATCCTACCAGGATAACACTTGAAAATTGTAGATTAAACACTGAAGATTCCCTTTCTCCCTACTCATGTGATAAATTAAAGCTCTATTAGACCTCGATGTTTTAAGTAGTAAAAAAGAACACAAAACTTGAGTCTTCTCTAGACATTTTTCTCTGTGTCTGTGTTTCATGAAAGAAGCAAATATAAAGGAAACAAGCAGCAAAGCAATTGCATTTCCCCCCTTTTTTTTTTAAATTAAAATCACTACTTACCTCCATCACTACGAAACCCTTGGTCTCTAATCAAGTCCTACAAATAAACAGTAATGCATATTTATTCAAAGCATATGGTATGAAGGTAGTTAACAATGAAATTTCCATTAAGCATTAATAAACATAAAAGTAAATTCAAAATAATACCTGTCTTACAATTACTGCACAAGAGAGTATGGAACATGAGTGAACATGATGAAATAAAAATTCAGAAGCACTTGCCAACCTAACCCTATATGGAAGAGATTATTAGTCCTGATCAAATGGTGCAATCCAATTCACGTCATATGATAACCTATGCGGTATCAATTCTTTAAAAAAAAAAAACCACAACAACAACAACAAAAAAATACCCAAAAAAACCCATCATTCTACTGGCACATATTAAGAGCCATAAAATGTTCATACCCTTTGATCCTGTAATTCCAATTCTGGGAATTTTCCCTAAGGAAATAATTCAGAGAAAAAATATCATGCACAAAGATGTTTAGTGTAGCATTATCACCATAGTAAAAAAATCAGAAATAATCTCCCTATTATAGATATACTGACATACTGGTTAACGAAATTATGATATTGATTTAGTAAGCATTGTGCTAAACTAAAACAATGACGAGGTTTGAATTATAAAATGTTTACAATACAATAAAAGAATACAATTAAATGCACATTGATTGGAATAATAAAAACACGAATGCATCAGGACACACTAGTAGGGGAAAAAAAACAACCAACAAAGGTTTTGTTGAACTGTGTCACTGTTACTAAAATATAGCTTTGTGCTGCTGAGATGTACAGCTGGTAAGGTGCTTGCAGTGAGTCGGGTTCGAGCCCCAACACTGTGTATGTCCTGAGCACCACCAGCAGTGATCCTTGATATCAGGAGTAGGTCCTGAGCATGGCTAGGTGCTGCTCAAAAGACTAAAAAAGAAAAAAAATTGTTTAAAAGGAAAGAAATCCATATAGCTTTTTACTCCAATGCTGTGAGTGGGAAAGAGTCTATTGCTGAGTGAGCATTTTATTTTACTTTATTTTATTTTGTTGTTACTGTGTCTGGCATATCGAATACTCTCGGGAGCTTGCCGGGCTCTCCGAGAGGGGCGGAGGAATCGAACTCGGGTCGGCCATGTTGGCTGCGTGAAAGGCAAACGCCCTACCCGCTGTGCTATCGCTCCAATTTGCTTTTTGGGTCACACCTGGCATTGCACAGGGGTTACTCCTGGCTCTGCACTCAGGAATCACTCCTGGCGGTGCTCAGGGGACCATATGGGATGGGATGCTGGGACTCAAACCTGGGTCAGTTGTGTACAAGGCAAACACCCTACCTGCTGTGCTATCACACCAGCAACCCCCCGCCCTCCATTTTTTCTGACTGAGCATTTTAGACCTCTAAAGGTAGCACTTTATCATCACTTTACTCAGTGCAACTTTAATAAAGATGGAACAGTCCCAAATGTCTCGAACTAGGCTCTTGATAATTAGGCAATTTTTTAACTAGAGGCTAAAACAAAAACCGTAAATTCTTTACAGCTGTATTTATATCATGTCTGATACATTACATAAAGCCTTCAGGGTTTTCGGCAGAATCATCAATATGCATATGGCTGCAAACAAGGTACTATGTTTGCTACCAATAAATTTAAAATCCTAGTAGTTTAACTAACCTTCTGAGTTCCTCAGATCCTACAATCTAAGAGGAAGTGAGACACACACACACACACACACACACACACACACACACACCCCAACAGAAAAACAGCAGCTGAAGAAAACAATAAAAAGACTGGGAGGTAGCTCATAGGATCCCAAGTTTCATGCCAGGCAGGGACCACCGTGCTCCCCTGAGCACTGCAGGGAGCAAACTACAAACGCTCTATGGGGAGTAAGCACCAAGTACTACCCAAAACCAAAACCAAACAACAACAACAAAAACAAACGAACAAACAAACAAACAAAAAAGAAAACAAGGAAAGATGTCAAAACTGCCCAGGCAAATGTCAAAGAAATGATAAGGATGAACATATTTCTTAGTGCTACACAAATTAAAAAGGGCAAAAACCTGCAGGACTGTTTGAAGAGATGGCTAACAAGCTGGGGCTTGGAGCATAAATAGGGGTTTTGTTAAGAAAGAGGCTCACTAGACAGAAACACAAGACAGGGCTGGGAACACAGGAAAGGGGATAAGACACTTGCCTTGCATGCAGCTGAGCCCCGGCACTGACCCCTAAGCCTTACATAGCCGCTGTGTTTGGTGTAGCCCAACGGTCCCTCAAGCATACAAAAGTCAACAAGCTAAATGCAGAAACGCCATCTCCCCTACTCTATGTCTCCACACTTACAGCCACCACCTTTACTGACCATCTCCCCGCTGGTGCTGGGGCACCCGAGCCACATCGAGCAGTGCCGGGGCCAAACCCCGGCTCCTGCGCATGCCAGGCTCGTGCTTCAGTATCTGAGTGTCTCCCCAAACACCCTTCATTTTGAAATTTCAGATTTACTGTTCGCTGGCTTGGGGGCCACAGCTGGCAGTGCTCAGGAACCACGTGGCCCAGGAGCCGGGGCCTGTGCACGGCCGCAGGCCGCAGCCACGTGACACCTCTTTGGCCCCTTGCTCTGTTTCAACAGGATCATGGAGGAGTCTAATACCATTTCAAACCTTTCCCAAGCTTCCTAGTTTCTTTCTTTTTGGGGGGTTGGGTGGGATGCAGACCATGCCAGGTGGTCCACTTCCAGCTCAGTGGACCATATGAAGCTGGGACTCGAACCCAGGGCTCTACTCAAGCACTTTGAGCCATATCTTCGGCTCAGAGTCCTCCTCTTCCCCTTTCGCATGACAGAGAAAACAACCCGTCTAGAGAACCTTTTGTCCTTATCTGTGATACCAGGGTGATTATTATATCTTCTGAACTCTTACCACGGGGCAGGTAAAACAAGCATTTTCAAACCACTACAAGAGACAGACATGAAATTGTTTGCTCAAGGTCGTGCAGCCTGCAAAGAGCCGCAGAGGGAGCAATGTCCGCCTTCAATTCCTCCGGGTCTCCGTGGAACTTCCACAACATCAATCACTCATTATTTCAACCTCTCCACTGGCTTCTCTCCTCCAAGTGAAAAACATGCTGAGGGCTTGTGTTAAAGACCGAGTTCCTCTGCCTGCTTCAGTGACCCCCCTGGCTATTCCTCTTCGATCTCGTTCTGGTGGCATGAGACCCTCACCCACAGAATGAGGGTGCTCCCCACTCAGCTCCACCCAGCCCCCTCGTCATCTGTCAGAGCTCAAAACGGACTCTCACATCTCAGTCTGCCTTGCTCCTCTCCACTGACCTTTAAAAACCGCTTTCAATGACGCCCAAATGAGCTGTGAATGGACAAGCCAACAGGGATTGCCAGTCCTCATTTCAGCTGTGTTTTAGGACAAATGACAACCTTCAGTCTCTCGAAATCCCTTTTGTACCTTTGGTTTCTGCAACACTACTTTCTCTCACGTCTCTGAAGTGGGCTTTAGAAAAGGGAATCCTAAAAGAAATGTTCATGGGGCAGGGGGTGGGGAGCTTTCTGCCTGCTTTAAATTTTACATATACTGTGAACTGTATTCAATTGCTTCTAGATTTCCAACAGCAAAAATACAGGGGTGTGTCCACAGACATCTTAAAGTCATTTAGTTCCAAAATAAAAATGATGATCATTATGTTCTGATTTTTATTTTGGGCCACACCTGGCCGTGCTCAGGGGGCTACATGTGGTGCCAAGGATTTGAACCAGGATGCAAGTCAAGCACCATAACCCTTGTCCTATCTTTCTAGTCCCTGGGAGATTGGATTAAAAACTGGATTGGATTAAAAACTGGGGGCGGTGGGAAGGGAGCAAAGCCAGCAGTGGTTAGGGGTTATTCTGACTCAGAGCTCAGTGCTCCTGGCAGTGGGTAGGGGACATGCAGTGCGGGGGATCAAACCTGAGGCCTCGTCATACAAAGCGTGTGCTCCAGCCCGGTGAGTTATATTTCTAGTCCATGAAAGTTAGCATAATTTATTTCTAAAAATCCTATCTACTTCATTTGGTATTTCCTATGGGGTGAGGGGGATGAGGGGTTGGGTCATACTAAGCCTTGCTCAGGGCTTAGTTCTGGTTCTACGCTCAAGGATCACTCCTGCTCAGGGGACCTTATGAGGTGCTGGGGACAGAACCACGGTCTGCCACATGCGAGGCAAGGAAGTGTCTTACCCCTGTACTACCTCTTCAGTACTAAAAAAGGGAATAAACACTATCCCTTCAATGAAGACACCGAGGTCTTCTCTACTTCTTCAGCCTTTCCCTCTAGACTCCTCTACTGCGGGCAACGGAGGCAGAGCGTAAGAAAGGCCGTCTTGGGGGCCAGAGCGATAGTACAGTGGGGAGGGTGTTTGCCTTGCAGTCGACCCGGCATCCCATATGGTCCCCCGAGCACCCCCAGGAGTAATTCCTGAGTGCAGAGCCAAGAGTAACCCCGAGCATCGCTGGGGTGTGACCTGAAAAGCAAAGCAAAACAAAAAACAACAAAGAAAAAAAAAGAGAGAAAGAAAAAAGAAAGGCCGACCAGGTTTTATGCTCTTGTCAATACTTTACCAACTGTATGAGTTTCCCATTTTTCTAGAATTTTCCTAACCGCAAATTCAAAATAATATTAGTATTTGACCCATGGGTGTTTATGAGGATGGAAATAGGAAATTTATCTGAGGTACTGTGCATAGTACCAGGTGCACAGCAAGTACTCCTCAAGAGCAGCCATTTTCATCATTCCTGCCTTGACAACCTAATCTTTAATTAAATAGATTTTTCAAAAATAGAGAATCCATGACTTTCTGTCCTACTCCTTGTCTCCTCTCGAGACCCACGAATACTACACAATGCCATCCGCAGAGCTTCTCAAGATCTCCTGAACGCCCACACAGTACCCCAGGGGAAGGTACTTCCGGGTCAGTGTGCTCATTATTTCCTCAGCCAATGCCCTTCATTCCTCAACCCAGCTCCTGATATATTTAATGAACTCCTACTCTTTCATCTTTTATTAATATTGGTGAAATGTTGCCCCTTCTCTACTAAATATTCCTAGATTCTATCAGGTAGAGTTTTATCATCCCATAAAATGATGACTATATACATATATGTTTTTGTTTTGCTTTTGGGCCACACCTAGTGGTTTGAACTAGATTGAACCTAGGTCAGTCACGGGCAAGGTAAGCGCCTTACCCAGCTGTACTATCACATCTCTTTACTATGTATTTTTGTGAGTGTTTTTATGGCTGACTAGACTGACATATCTGAAGGAAACATCATCTATTAATTCATCCGTAATTCTCAAATGCCTGTTCTGGTGCCTTTCCCAAAAGTCAATATTAAAATCTTGTTTACTCAAATAATAATGACTGAAATAGAATGAAGTAAATGATAAAAATTAAATGAAAATACTAATGCCTCTTAGTGTCATTAGAAGTCATCAAAAATTTCAGAAGAAGGGGAGATAGGATGAGGTGTGAAAAATGATTCTACTGGCAGTACAAAGAATGGAAATGATAGCAGGAAATCAGTGATGGGAAATACACACAGGAGATTATTAAGTTCAAGTGAAAAAGCAGCAACTCAAGTAACAGTGGTGACAAGAACAAACTTGAAATACACATCAAAGCAAAAAAGATGGTGGTAAGCAACACTTGACTATTTGGTAACAGGAGAGGTTGGAAGGATTATGAAATAAACATGACATAAGTCCAACAGATTAAGAAAACACTAATACAGGGATATATTCTAAAAGGATGAAAATTACAGTTTTGGACACACCAAGAATAAACATAACGCAGAAATATGCTTTTGTTTCCTATTTCACAACCTCTTATTTCTGAATTTTCTTCCTCTACTAATTTCTTAATACTCAAGTCTAGCTAGCTAGAGGACTTTTTAGTTGAAGAAAATTGATATTAGGAAAACACTACTAAAATGAACCCCTTATAAAAAAAAAGTGGTTTTTAAAAAATTTTTTTTTTAATTTTCTATAGTACAGGTGTCTCTTTATTTCTAAACAAACACCTCTCATGCCATGAATTCATAGGGAATGTGCTGCAGCAGCTCAGGCTCCTTTCCCTTGGTTCTTACAAAGTGTGCTTCTCTGGGTGGAGCACACTGGCGCTACAGTTGAACCCAAGTCCCTTTTTCTTTGGCTTCCTTCTTTTTTGGATCATTTTCCTTCACCCCTTTCAGGAAGCTGTCTCCACTTTTAGAGTGCTTAATATGCTCAATGCGGACATTAATCCTCTTGGCCAGAATCTTGCCCTTGACTTGTTTGTAAACGACAATGCCAACAGCATTCTGGGTAACATTGTAGACTCTTCCAGTTTGGCCATGATAACAGTTGAGGGGCATTCCTTTTTGGACAGTGCCCATTCCCTTTATGCCTACGATACCACCTTTCTCGTATATACGCATGTATGTGGCCAAAGGAACAAGTCCATGTTTTCTGAAAGGTCTAGAGAACATATAAGCGGGTTCCCCTCCGCTTTCCCTTTGTGTTGGTCATTTTTGCAATTTACTGGGCGCTGAAGGTTCCGGCCGAAAGGCCTCTTATAAAAAAGTTTCACAGAAAAAAAAGCAGGAAGAAAGTTTGATTGGAAAACTTATGTTGAAAAATGAAATTCAGGCCTCGCGAGAAAACTCAAAGGGCTCCAGTGCGTGCTTTGCATGCAGGAGGCTTGGGCTCAATCTGGCACCATGGGTCCTCTGAGACCACAGCACCACACTGGGAGGGTCCCGCAGCAAAACACAAAGAAATTTAACAGTTTATTATTTCCTTTTATATTCAACAAAGTTTATACTGTTATTTCAATAACATGCAAGCTTCCTGAATAAACAAAGGACCAAGTTTGTCATAATTCAAACTGAAAATTCTTAATTTTATCTTTTTACAGCACAATAGTTATTATTTTAACTAAAATTTTAGAGGGCTCCAATTTCCTCAAAGGTTTCTAACAATCCATTTGCATTAAATCATTTTAAGCTGAAGAGCCTATTAAATATATTCTCATCCTGGTGGGTTTTCTCTCTTCTAGGGGCTGGAGTGATAGCATAGTGGGTAGGGCATTTGCCTTGCACGCGGCCGACCTGGCAGTCCCAGGTTCAATTCCTCCGTCCCTCTTGGAGAGCCCAGAAGCTACCGAGAGTATTTTGCCCGCATGGCAAAGCCTGGCAAGCTACCCATGACGTATTTGATATGCCAAAAACACAGTAACAAGTGTCACAATGGAGATATTACTGGGCCCACTTGAGCAAATTGATGAGCAATGGGAGGACAGTGACAGTGACAGATTGCTAACAGGAGGAATTTAATTCTAATGTATTCTTATCTTTCAATGGCTTCAGATTATTTAAGTATTTCTCCCAAGTCATTCATTATTCACTATCTTCACTAAACTCTTATAATCTCTCTTTTTTGGGGGGTTGGATGGGAATCTGGACCACACCCAGCAGCGCTGAGAACTATACCTAGCTCTTCTCATACATGGCTCTGGGAAATTAAATTGGGGGTCAGTCGCACGCAAGGCAAACTTCTTAACTTCTGTATTACGCTTTGGTCCATCTTTTTTGGGGGGGGGGGCAGTTTTGCAATCAATTTGCATTGTTTTCATTGAAATGTTGGACTTTTTGGGGGAAGGTTGGGGCTGGTTGGGGAGGGTCAATCAGCAGTGCTCAGGGGACTGAACCCAGGACAGCTGCATACAAGGCAGGCATTTTATGCACTGTACTATCTCTTTAGCCCCTAAATGTTGGATTGTGGCTTAATGAAAGTTGGTATAAAACGGAGGACATCTGACTGGGTTCTACCATGAAAGCAATCTGCTCATTACCAAATATTTTCCTGTGAAGACTCGCTTCTCTTCCCTCATGAACCTTCTACCTCTGAGATAGAGGGGCTGCATGTGTAATGAATGAGAACAAACCCTTGCACCAATACGTACATCAACTCACTAACCCAGTACCCGATTCATATGGGAAACAATTTTTTGCTTTCTGATTATGGTCAGAATGTGGCTGGTACTAGCAACTCAAGGGGCCATGTAGTGCCAGGGATTGAATTTGGGATTAGCACTTGAACGTCATCCTTGGCTTTGAGGTTCTGGTTTTCCTTTAAAAATAATTACTTTCTGAGAAGTAAACTTGGTCAGTTTTCTCAGTTTTGCTGCTTATCACATTTTAAGGATAAGTATGCTCACTCTTCAACAATCAAATCCTGATAGAAATGACACCTAAATCCAAGGTCAGGATTGTTGAGGTGCCACAATGCAGACAGCAATGGCCTTTTATTCTCATCTGCAATGGACAATGACTTCATTACGCAATCTTCTGAATAACCCACTCTTCCCGTTCTTCTTGTCTCTATTGGGAAAGGCAAAATACGTTCTATGCTCTAGGTTTTTATGGGAATACGGCCACAACCATTTGTCATGAATGTGTTATCTATGACAATGACAGAGTTTAACACTGTCACTAGATGCCAGGGAGAAGGCTCACAGGGCTAGAATACCCACTCTGCATGCAGGAGTCAGTCCTGGATGGGATCCTTAGCACATCAGGTTCCCTGGAGCACTCTGAGGAAAAACTCCTGAGTGGTTAGCCAGGAGGAGTCCATGGGCATTGCCCGATGGGATTCAAGAGCCATGAAAATAAGAACAACAAGAAAAATACTAATAAATATTGTCATTAGAGATCTAATATTTACTACCTGGCTCTTTAAGGAAGAGTTTGTTAAACCCTGATCTAAATTATGTATCTTCTAAAGTCCTTTAATTTCCTGGTAACTTTTTATGTGTTTAGTTCGAAGATAGATGCTGAGGCAACTTTCTAGAGTGATTTCTGCTGTGCTAGTTAGCCTAATTAAAGAAATGACACTAGCACGAATTACAGTATAGAAAATGTACTGGAGAGGGGCCAAGAGAGACCCACCAGAAGGGGCGGAAATGGCTCAAGAGATGAAGACAGTATGTATGTTGGCAGACCAGAGAAGATGCATTTTAAACAAAGAATGATTAAAACCTAATGGTAAATGACATATAAAGAACCAACTGAAATTCAAGATACGCCATAAAGAAAAAACAGAACTGCATGTTTAAGCAAATAAAAAAAGGAAAAGGTAGCTTTAAGGCTAATTCAACATACTGTTAGAAATCAATACTTCAAGTGGATTTAAATAGAAATTTGCAACTATATCTTCATTTTTTCCTTATCCTAAATTAACAAAGACTTTTGTAGAGATGTTCTGAAGGAAAAAAAATCAGAGTAACTCAATAATTTTACAAAAATATTTAAAGCCCAGGGAAAATGAAAAAGATTCTGTGAAGATATTCAAGAAAAGCCTGTCACTTACAAAAACTGTGAAAAGTCAAAGACAGTATTTCTGCTCTATAGTTTCTTTGTAAAAGGAAGGTTTAAACGACAGCTGAGAATGTTTGAGCTTGAAGAGCGTAGATACTCACATCGATATTGACAGGCTCGATTGTGTTGATGTGCACATTTGGAGCTGACGAGGACCGGTCTCGCTGTCCAAACTGGTTCCGATGATCTTCATCTGCTGGTCGGAAAGGCTGTGGGATTGGAATGGATTTTGAAGGAGATGGACTGGTGAGAATTTGGGGCCTGGAAAAATCAAGTAATTGGAAGATAAGATTCAGATATTTATAGAGATATTTATAAAGGTAATATTTAAAAAATTGGTAATAAAAAGATTTTCTTATTTTCTTATTTTTTGCTTTTTGGGTTACACCTGGCATTTCACAGAGGTTACTCCTGGCTCATGCACTCAGGAATTACTCTTGGGGGTGCTTGGGGGAACATATGGGATGCTGGGAATTGAACCCAGGTTGGCTGTGTGCAAGGCACACACCCTACCCGCTGTGCTATTGCTCCAGCCCTGATTTTCTTATTTCAAAATTCTTAAATAAAATCTTACAAGAGGCTCTTCAAGCCTATGTTCTCCGTGAACCCATATCTCCCTTTCCTGTCTCGATGTTGCTCTGTCTGCCTATTCCACTCTAGATAATCTGTATTCTCTCGCGAATGTGTACTTCTCTCTCCCCTCACATCTTTCTAAATAAGTTTTAATAAAACCTACCTCACTTCATTAAAACAAAAAATCTGACAAGCATTAGAAAAGAACAATCCAATCTTTTGAAATTAAAAAAAATGAATATAGGCGTACAGCTAAAACAGTTAAACCTGCTTTGCTTAGGCCCATCTTCCAGGGACTATCAATAGTAAGATTGATCTCTTCCATCGTTCCCTCTTGAAAAAACCAAAACCAAAAACTACAATATCTGTAAGTGCTGATAAATTATCTCCAGTTAATCAGAAGAAACTCTGGGGCTGGGAGACAGTGGAGTGGTTAGTATGCACACCAGGCACGTGCCCAGTCTGGCAGCATATGGTGCCCACTCCCCAGCACTGCAGGGTGAAGCCCTAGACCCTCCCCTGCTATTGTTGGAAGGGCCCTGGCCAGCAGCATGCATCATGGGCTGGCTGACAAGGGCCTCAGTGTGTGTGTGTGTGTGTGTGTGTATGTGTGGGGGAAGGCACCGAGCCTCTGAGACACAGTTTGAGAGAAGAAAAGATAAGGGAGGGAAGGGGAGGGGAGGAGAGTGGAGAGGGAAGGAAAGGGGAGGAGAGAAGGAAGGAAGGAGGGGAAAAGAGGGAAGGAGGGAGGAGAGGAGAGGAGAGGAGAGGAGAGGAGAGGAGAGGAGAGGGGAGGGGAGGAGAGGGGAGGAGAGGGGAGGCGAAGGGAGGGAGAAGAAAAAAACTAATTCCTTAAAGGTATACAAAATTCTTAAAAATGAAATCTGCCATTTATTTCAAATTTTGTTATTATTTCCTGACAGCTGAAGTTACTACAGTTACGAAACAATGGCATTTTCAAATGGAACGTTTTAAGAATGTCTCTCTATTTTGAGAACACACATGCATGAGGTATATCTTGTAAGATACACCTGTACCTACTGTCTAATAAAAAAGGTCGAATGAAAATCCTGAATGATAGTAAAAGATCACTTCCATATTAAAAAGTTGATCTTAAGAGTTATCAGTCTTTCATATTTTGAAAAGTTTATAATACTCAATAACTTATGCAAGGTACATAGGAGAAGCACTGGAATGATAGTACAGAGGGTAAGGTACATGCCCTGCACATAGCCGACCTGGGTTCAAACCCAGGCCCCCATATGGTTCCTTCAAGCCCTTCCAGAAGAGATCCCTGAGTGCAGAACCAGGAGTAAGCCACAAGCACCACTGGGTGTGGCCCAAACTCCCCAAGCTTCCAAAATGATATAAAGGAGGAACATCTATAATGTATAATGCAGATTTCTTTGTAAAGACTGCTTTCCAATGAAACTATTAAAATGAGCGACTTATTTTGGCTCCACAGATAATGAGGTATTTGATCTCTCTGTCTGTCTGTCTGTCTGTCTCTCACTGGTCCTGAGAAATTGCTCTCGTGTTTGGGGCTAAGCAGAGACCAGTGTTGAGAGGGCCTTTGCTCAGGGAGCTGTGGTGGTCTCAGTGACCCTCACCAGCACCAAAGAACAACTCCAGGCTAACAGTCCCTTTTCACAAACGGGGGAGCCAGCTTTTTATTCCACTGAGTCTGTAACTAATCAGCATTATTATTGATTATAAGGCAAGGACAGAGAGACACTGATGATGCGGAGGGAATCTGGGAATACTGGTGGAGGGGGCGGACACTGGTGGAGGGACTGGTGTTGAACTGTTGTTTGCCTAAAATGCAACTATTAGTAAATTTGTGAATCATGACTATTAACAAAAATTGAAAAGGAAAAAGGAATATACTGCTAAGGGAATCAGATTTTATGAAAAGCAAAATGGAAGAAAACAGAGTGAAAAAGTAATAGATAAAGGTCTGAAACTCAAGAGAAGCCTGTGAAAGAGACTGTGAGGAAAGCACGCTGCCGGAACGTGGCCCAGGCTCCTCAGTGTTAGTGACTGAGAGCACACCCAGCCCCATGAGAATTAAAGGTAAGCCTGGTGCAACTGGATGCTATTTAAACTTATCATGCTCCACTGATCCTTTTTATTTTTTATTCCTTCTGGTTACTGAGAAACTTTTCGCTTGTTTATTTTTGCTTTAAGCAGTTGTATATATGTACACAC
Source organism: Sorex fumeus (assembly GCF_029834395.1). Taxonomy (NCBI): domain Eukaryota; kingdom Metazoa; phylum Chordata; class Mammalia; order Eulipotyphla; family Soricidae; genus Sorex; species Sorex fumeus. The sequence goes on along the minus strand of NW_026606105.1, from coordinate 7,118,638 downwards.
ACACACACACACACACACGCACATCTCCTTTGCTCAGGGAAGTAAAAATTGTGAAAGTGAAAATTATGGGTGGTGGTGGTTGCCTTTTCAGATGAAGATTTTGTTTACGAGAAGGGAAGAGGGAAAAGGGCAGGAAGATGCTCTCTTGAGCAGGCAGTCCAAGTTTTGGAAAGTGCACTGACATTAAAAATAAAAGATTATAGGCTGATAGTCTAAGAAGTAACAACACACTTTGTTAGGGCTTAAAATTGGAAAGTTTAAATGAACTACAGCAGTATAGGACAGTCTAATGAATGCATCTGATCTGTTATGGGTAGCAATAAGTAACGGAACTCATTATTGCTGAAATAAAAAGTGCGTAACAAACCAGAAATATGTATAGCAAAAAGGCTGGTCCAGACATAAGCGAACAAAACCCTGGGCTGACTCTGAGCAGTCGCCTACCACATAAAAGCAGAAAGGCCCACTCAGACAGTGGCCATCTGATGCCATCCAGGAAGGGGAGACATCCTCAAAGTCAACTTAGCGTGACCGGAGGGAGGGCATGTTCAACAGTTCCAATTAGTATAGCCTGATTATAATTAAACTTTTGAACTGCCTCTTAACCCCACAATGAACTCAATTTTTGAATCAGAAATTGGTTTCTCATGAGTATTTTCCAACAGTGAAGTTGTGGTCTACCCAACACAAGAAGTGTGGTTCACACAACAGGTGCATTTCTTACTAAAAGGAGTCATTTGCATTTTGACTTAATCTGCTGATACAAGTCAAAGTAAACCGGCATATCCCTAACACTCACCTTTTCTTGGGGACTAAAAGAACTGTTTCTGTACCAGGTGACCCTAACCCCGGCAGTTTGTACCTTGTGTAATATGCTGGAGGCGGCCAGTGATCTGCCTCTTCTCCCGATAAACCCTCTAGCTTTCTGCCTTTCTATAAGACAGCAGCAAAAAAAAATGAACAGAATTTTGCCTCTAATACACTTTAGCACATTACCAGTTTAGATGGTATTTTTAACCCGAAATATTAAAAACTTTGGAGCCAGAGTTGAAGCAGTAGTACAACGGGTAAAGCATTTGCTATGCATGTGGCCAACCCGTGTTGGATCACTGGCACCCCGAATAGTCCTCTGAGCCTGCCAGGAGTGATCCCTGGGCATAGAGCCGGGAGTAACCCGAATATGGCTGTGTGAGGCCTCAAAACAAACAAAAAAAAACAACATTTAAATATTTTTTGAAGCAAAATAACTATCTTATTCAACAATATTAAAATTTTAAATGCATTTCATAGCATGGTAGCACTGTCCTCCCGTTATTCATCAATTTTGCTTGAGCTGGCACCAGTAATGTCTCCATTGTGAGACTTGTTACTGTGTTTGGCATATCAAATACACCATGGGGAGTTTGCCAAGCTCTGCCGTGCAGGTGGAATACTCTTGGTAGCTTGCCGGGTCAGAAGAATCAAACCCGGGTCAGCCACATGCAAGGCAAGGTATACGTTCTGTATATTTTTCAAAAATAGTAAAGAGAATACATCTAGCTTTTATTCAAAACAAACGCAACACTTTTTCAATCTGTTATATTCATATTATGCATTTCATGATTATTATAATTATTTAGACTTAACAAAAATGCATTTAGAATATAAAACAGCATTTAGAAAGGTATCATGATCAATAGAATCCACCAGTAGTAAATACTAGAGCCAAAGGATTCATCAGAAAATAAGATTAATTCAAGTAAAAAAATTAACAATTTTTTCTAATATAAATTAAAATTTTTTTTAGGAGCCATGCTTTACAGAACTATTAGAGATAGGATTCTGTATATAACACATTCCAGCACCACATACTCTGCCAAAGTGTCCCAGATGAAGAAAATCATTTTCTTTCACCCTTTAAGAAATGCATTATGGGGGCTGGAGCGATAGCACAGTGGGTAGGGCTTTTGCCTTGGATGCGGCAGACCCGGAGTCGATTCCCAGCATCCCATATGGTCCCCCGAACACTGCCAGGAGTAATTCCTAAGTGAATGAGCCAGGAGTAACCCCTGTGCACCACCGGGTGTGACACAAAAAGAAGAAAAAAAAACCCAAAGTAAAGAAATGCATTATGGTTGGGATACTCTGGGTATGGTTTTGGAACACTGTATGCATTAAACTATCACTGGAATACTGTATGCATGAAACAATCATTTACAGTACTGTAAATCACGATGCCTACACTTAAAAAAAATAGGAAAAAAAAGAAGAAAAAATTGATACAGAGCTGCTAGAGAAAGACAGGGGATAAAATAGGACACCACCAGCATGGATACCAGCCACAACATGATGAAAGAACACAGTAGCTGCACTTTCCAGTGTCCCAAATAAATACAAAATCATTCCTCCCATCCAAAATTTCAAGTTTACTGGAACTGTTGACTTATTTTGATATGTCTCTAGATAGAAGAAATGGCATTACATGATTAAGACTGGGGAAAGTAGGGCTAAAATTGACAAGAAATATTCCTGATCTGAACTAATTAATCCTCTAGAATAGAATGCTATGTAAGGACTTATTTCTAAAACCAAATTTTTCCAAAGAGAGATGGTCCAGGGTTAAGTGGTCTTGTATGCTGCCAATCCTACCTGAGCACCGTCAGGGTCACATCTGAGCAGTGCCAGCTGTGGCTCAACTGCCCCCCCCCCCCACAAACAAAATAAAATGCTTCCAAGTAGAGCAAACTTTATGCTGCATCAAATTTAGCAGGCAAAGATTTGCGTAAGAAACTGTGTGAAAGCAAAAGAGTATCTACGAAACTCTTCATCTTCTCTTTCCCTTTTGCTGTTATGTTTCAGTGTGAGATTTCTGGATTCTATCTCCTTCCGCTACCAGCTGATCTTTACGGTGCTGGAGACTGAACCAAGGCCTCAGACATGCAGAACAGGTGCTCTCCATCTTCAGCCTTCAGTACAGTTTACAATGTCAGCCGTTCCTTTATTTTCTGCACAGCAATACTATTACTGTCCTTTATGCTTTGTGACTTCCCATCCTTTCTTTCACTGCATGACTCACTCCCAGTTCAAGTCTTTACTACTAGCAGCATCCTTTGTATCTAGGGCTTCTCTGTCTTAGACATTTATTATCAATTATCTGTATAACACTGCTCCAATGATTTTTTTTTTTTTTTGCTTTTTGGGTCACACCTGGCAATGCACAGGGGATACTCCTGGCTAATGCACTCAGGAATTACTCCTGGCTGTGCTTGGGGGACCATATGGGATGCTGGGAATCGAACCTGCGTTGGCCGCACGCAAGGCAAAGGCCCTACCTGCGGTGCTATTGCTCCAGCCACTCCAATGATTTTTTTTTTTAAACCATTTTCATTACTTTGGTCCTCTACAATTCTTTCCTTCCCTACTTTTATAAACGCTGAATTCCCAGACTCTCCAAAATCTGGTGTAACACACAAACTTCTCACCTTGGTCTCTCTTCATTCACTCTCAAATCTTCTATCCCCATTCCCTAGATTAGACTTTTCTAGCCTCTGTCTCCAGACTTTTATGCCCTATGTTCAGTCCATTTCCAGAATTCTTTAAAGCCCATTTAGAATACCACCTTCTTCATTGCATTTTACAACTCCCTTTTTTCCTTGTCACATGATATTAAATAGATCAGCACCGTAGATTAAAATTATGTCCTCTGCATAAATTATTTGCCACATACTGATGCTCTTTCTAAATGGAAGTCACATATTTCTCTACCTGCCACACTTCTTGTACTGAGTAATAAAATAACTACAATGTTGAGCATAGGGTAGGTAATGTAAATTGTCGGTGCAGTTTTCCTAAGACTGGTGCTGCAACAGTCTACACCAACTTTCAATCCCATGTACTTATATCAAATGCATGTACCTATCTATGATAAAATAAAGTTATCTGGGGAAAATTGCTTCATTTAACAAATCAAATGATGAAAAGGTTTAAAATGAACCAAAAGATCCAAAGAAACCAGCTCAAATAGCACGTGTTACTGAACAGCAGGAGTCAAATCCTACCCCAGAGCATCGGAGGGGGGCGCGGACGGGGAGGGTCCCGACGTAAGGGCGGTCTCTGCTAAGGAGGCCTCCTCCTGTGATATTGGGTGGTGTTCAAAGAACTTGGAGACAAACAGCAAACTGTGAGGTAAAAACAAAAACAAAACAAAACAAACCTAACTTGTGCAAAACCCAGAAGCTTCATATACCAAATACATTACAGAGTTAACAAAAATATCTCAAATCAGATTTCATTTTGAGAAACCACAGTTAAATTAGTTGCATTTTGGTCTTAAGGCTTATTAAAAAAAACACTATACTGCATTTTCAAAATCACACTGAAACCAATGGTTCCACAGAGCAAATCTCTACATATTAAGAAGCAAAATCATGCTTTATGGTTAGGGAATTAGAAGAAAACGTTTCTATCGTTAAGTTAGATCACATCATTACAATCACTTTATAAAGTGCAGAATTAATTTTTATTTACTCAAATGATCAAGGAAAGTAATAAGACCTTTAATAGCAGCAACAATAGTAATGCAGACACAAGATTAAAATTAGGCTCAGTCTATGAGACTCAGACTAACCTATTAGAGAAACTCTGGCAATAAAGCAAAGAAAAGTTTCAGAAAGAGATATACTTGGTACAAAAATTTTATATCTTACTTTTAAATAAACTGGGGGAGGGTTTGAGAGACAGAAAGAAAGGGGGGGAGAGAGACAGAGAGAAAAAATGTATTTTACAAAATAGCTGACAGAATAAGACCTCCTATTTATGAAACAAAAGGATAGTTTAATTGAAAGACCTACTCTAACCCCAAAAAACTACCTAAAAGTGATTTCTGTGGTTAGAGATCTGTTTTAACTAAAAGTAAATATAAAACTCAAATGAGATGTATAGCTAAGCCAGATTTATAATTTGGGAGAGAAGTACTAGCCATACTATATACTACTTTCTAATTGTACTTAAAAAAAAAATTCTGTGTTACAAACTTTATTGGACAGAAAACTCCCTCATACTCTAAGAAGTACTAGTTTCACATTAAGAACATTTAAAGGCAAAATAATACATTCAGAAGTGTTGATTACTTACTCAAGTTGGTCATAATTAACACACATCAGTGGCACCTCTGTACTACAACGCTGGTGAAATTTATAACCACATGTTTGACAGCGGAAACCCTGGAAAAGCAGCTTTCGACAAAAGTCACAAAATGCTAAGGTGAAAAAAGTTTTCCGTACCTGCAAGATAAAACATCATAGAGAATTTAAAAAACGTGTCAAGAATCTTCCTAGAATCTTTTCAGTAAAGTGTTTACTCTTGTTTGAAAGAGTAAACCTTTAATGTTTATATCGTGACAACTGCTTTACACATATAAAATTAAAAGAGCTATACATGTTTATCTCCAACCCAATATTCAACTAATATATAGAAAAAAATGGGGCCAAGAAGAGAGAAAAAAATGGGGCCCGAGAGACAGCCCAGCTTGCCTTGCAAGCAGCAGATCCAGGTTTGATTCCTGGAATCTCTTATAGTCCCGAGCACCACCAATGGTGATTCACGTGTGCAGAACCAGAAGTAACCCTTGAGCATCACTGGATGTGGCCTCAACACCAAAATAAAAACAACCGCCCCCCCCCCAAAAAAAAAGAGAAGAAGATGGAAAATGAATAAAGGTCTGAAAATTAATTTCAGGTTTCACTACATAGAAGTCACGGCAGACAAATATGAAAGGAAGAGAAGTAAGAAGGATAAAGGCATACAATTTCATTCCTATACAGAGCAAGAAGAGCAGGAAGTTTAGAGATGCTTATTGGCTTGGGTAGGACAAGAAAACATGGGTAGGACAAAAAAACATGGGAGAGATTTCCTTGGGGGTGTGCAATACTGTGTGTGTGTGTGTGTGTGTGTGTGTGTGTAACGGGGGGCGGCAGCAGCATGGGGATGGTGCTGATGATTTTGTATGGCAGTAAGTAGGGATCATAAGTGTGGCATCATAAGTGTGAAGATGGGACCCTAGCACTGGGCAACATCATCCACACAGATTAATTTGCATTATAAGCCTCTTTGGAACCTCTTTCCTCCCCACCTAGGGATCAAATTCAAAGCCTCACACATGCAAGATAAGTGTTTTTACCACTGAAAAGGTACTATTTTTAACTATATACGTCACTGTCCTCCCGTTGTTCATCGATTTGCTCGAGCGGGCCCAGTAACGTCTCCATTGTGACACTTGTTGCTACTGTGTTTGGCATATCGAGTATGTCACGGGGAGCTTCCCTGGCTTTGCCGTGCGGGAGAGATACTCTCGGTAGCTTGCTGGGCTCTCCGAGAGGGGCGGAGGAATCGAACGCCCTACTGCACCCTTTGATTAAAATGCTAAAGTATTTATATATTAACAAAAGAAACAGTTTGTAAAGAAAGAAGTCCTACCATAAAGCACTAACTAGATAAAAGGAGAGGAAAATTATCTACAAGACACTAACAAGTTAGCCTAACGTGAACATTCCTCTCTCCTGTAAGAAAGAGCTTTCATGTGAGAAAGGGCAGGGTCTACGATGATCTCAGCAACAGAACTGTTAGAGGTCTCTATGCAGGCAGTAACTGAAGGAAGAAGTTGACTAAAACAGTAACAACAACAAAACAAAAGAAACACCCAAAAAAAGCACACATAAAAGGATTAAAAACAAAGAAGTTTGTTTTTTTTCTATATCATAAACAGAGAAGATAAGCTAAATTAACAAATGTCAAATGTTAATGGTGGCTATTCAGAGCACTGCAGGCATGCATGTTTTTAATTTGGCCCTTTGCTTTATATATTCTCAATTATTCTCGCTTTTCCAGATGGTTTTAATCATTGACAAGACACAAGTCTTAGTGGCCGAGAGCGAGCTCAGAGGGCTGGAGTGAAAGCTTTGTGTGTGGGGGGCCTGGGTTCCACAAACATGGCTCTGAGCACTGCTGGGAACCCCCTGAACACTCAGTCCAGTGTGGCCCCCAAGTATCCCTAGGTGCGGTCCCCAAAACAAAATCTAAACCAAAAAAAAAATTTTACAATACTGTGACACCAGTATTCAAACACCGATAACCAGTCTAAGTCATATACCAGAATTTTCTAGTTATTCTATTAATATGCAAAATGCTCCATCACAACTTACCTTTACTAACTCTGTCCAATAAACATATTTAATGGAATAAAATGTTAATGAAAAATGCCTCATGAAGTAAATGGTATCTCGGCAAGCACTGGTCTGGCTTTCTGAGTGTTTGGTTCTGCTACCACCATTCCCACCCCCACCCTCACCCCAATGGAGTGCTATGATCTACCTCAGGGCCTCCCACATGCCAGGCAAGTACCAGGCTACTGAGCCACAGCCTGCCCTTCGAGAAGTTTGAAAAGTAGCTCTCCAACCCAGATCTGATCCTCGGTGCTGTTATGGTACTCCGGGTACTGCCAGAAGCGATCCCTGAGAACAGAGCCAGGAGTTAAGTCCTGAGCACAGTCTGGCATAGCCCTACCCTCACCCCCCCAAAATCAACAGGGGAGGGGAGGTATTTGAAGGGAGATACTGAGACAGTGGTAGAGGGAAATAGACACTCTGGTGGGGGTGTGGTGCTGGAATTTATTTAAGAAATGCTATCACTGATGGTATTAGAGTGAAATAAAAAAAATTTAAAGTGGTTCTATGTTCTTTTATCATGTGTCACTTTTTAGGAATGTAAAAAGGCAAACCACTTACAGTCAGTCTATCTCCCTTGCCTCTGGACATATAAGAAATTAGAAAATCTTTACCATCAATGCAGCCATTGCCTACCAAATGGCTTATATTGCTTGCTTTGTACAGGAACTAGGAAATTACAAACATTTCACAGGAAGTGTCATCTGTCCATGGTGCTCTGAGCCCCCCCAGAGCCCTCGAGAGCTCTCCTGTCACTCACGCCCTCTACTGCATCCTCCTTCTGAAACAGACTTGAAAATGGCATGTACCTGACTGGTAGTACACACAAACGAGAGAGAAAAAAAAGGAACCCAAGCGGGAGGTAGTGGAGAGCCAGAGAAAGCCTGGGGTGCACCTGGTCAAGTAATGCTCCCAAAGCGGGGAGCACACGTTTGTCAACAAAGTGGCCTTAAGAAGGTCGCTATCCGGACCCCGCAGTAGGTTACTGTCACCGGCCACCCCAGGGGGGAATGGGTGCTGTCCCTCCACCTGCTCCCTCTTGGCGACTTGGTGGCTGTCATCCTCCAGAGGCCATTGGACAGTCAGGCTTGGGCCCGCAGTGACGAAACTTGTTGGGTCTCACGGGATGGGGGGGGGGGGGGAGGTAGAGCCGGGCCTGTCTTCCCCACCCCAATGAGACCCCAAGTCATCGCCCACGAATGGCCTCTTTGGCTCCTCATCAAACTGCTCAACGGCCATGATCCCAGAGACTCAGGAGCAGATCTCTAAACCCAGTGACTTTTGGCAGAAATCCCTCCAGATTTGTGTTAAAATTTCAGAACTTCAAAACCACATGGCCCTACTGCAGCCACACGACATCATATGTTATTCATAACCAGCAATAGAACACAAATTGTCTATTGTTGCCTTTTCAGCAGATCTGAGTGTTGGGGTAAAATCTTAAATAATGGTGGGTCTGGTGTCGAAATAGTGAATGTGATCAAAGTAGAGAGAGAGTAATGTAGAAATCATCTGCCCCACAGGCAGGGGGAGGGTGTGGGATGGGGGTATACTGGGATTTTTGGTGGTGGAGAATGGGCACTGGTGAAGGTACGGGTGTTTCATTGTATGACTGAGACTTAGACCCAAAAGCTTTGTAACTGCTCTCACGGTGATTCAATAAATAAAATTATAAAAAATGGAAAAAGAAAAAAAAAAACTAAGGTGGAGTTCATGCACAATTCAATCAGCTAATCAGTGGCTGAATAAATAGCAGTACTCCTACAAAAAAAAAAAAAAGAAGGTTGCTATCTGCTTTTGGATCATAGCTTTACAATTCGAGCATTTCCACTAGTGAGAGGCACAGGCCTCGCCTGTGGTAAGCATTAATTCACTAGAAGATGGGAAGGGCAGGGCAATGCATGCCTCTGTTTCAAATCCGGCTTCCTGGCCTCCCCGGCCCCCTCCACCCACCAGTTCCCACCAACTCGGCTGCAGGAGTGCCTTCTCACACTGAAGGAATCGCTCTCATGCGAAAGGAGGAGGCAGGATCAAGCAAAACTCAATGCAGACATGCCAAGGGAAGAGCTCTTTCTATGCAAGGCACACTTTTCCTTCTTGCCGTGACACAGCACTAAGGGCAAAAGGGTAGTTGAGAATCGAACCACAAGTCTCCCCTCTCTGCCATTATAACAGTTACAACTGCTTCAGAAAAAAGTAAAAATCTTCAACTAGGCTGAAAAGCAGCTTGTGAGCTGGACTCTGTTTACCTTACCCACAACCTGTTACTCTAGCGCCCCGCTTCTTCGACTCTGCCCCCCCCCATCCTGTACTGCTCATCCTGCACTTTTCAGAACTGGAAAGGTAATCCACTTCCTAAATGCTCCTCTCTACAGTACTCTTCCCTGCACTCTCTGCCTGCTGTTCCCTCATCCACCCAGGAAGAGCTTAGGAGCTTCCTCCTTTGGGGACTTTCCCACTGTCACGTTAGGAGTGGCCACTTTGCATCTATAGCACTTTATACATGTACAGTAATGAAGAGTTTATAAATCTCTCTTTGTTACCTCCAGTAGCAGGGATCAAATCCAGGTCTCGTGCATGCAAGGCATGTGCTTGACCACAAGCCACACTCTGAGTCTATACACTCATTAAATCGCTATATAATGTTCCTTTTTCACAGCTGTACTCCTAGAGCAGAAACAGTATGGGCAAATGCAAGACTCTCCTGGAGGGCATTTTCTGGCCAGTCCCCAGCAAAGCTGGGGGCATCTCCATACTCAGGGACTAAGGGGAGTGAGTTTCCATTTCCTCTGGTGGCCAGCAACTTCTTGAAGCTGTTTCAATCTCTTTGATGCTTGGCAAATTAAACCCTCTTTCACTTCCTTGTACCCAAGTTCTAACTAAAAATATCAACAACAACAACAAAAGAGAAGAAAAATTATAAAATGCATGATCAATTGTTTTTGGATTTCTGAAAACAAAAAAATTAATATTTATCCAAAGTTCTCTAAGTTTTACAAAAAATTCAAGCTTCCTAGATTAAAAAACTATTTGCTATTCAGCAAATTTGATTTGGTATATAAGATATACCCTCGGTATATCTGACACTCCAGAAAATGCCTTATTAACTGAATCACACACTTGATTTTATTATTCATCACTAAAGGAACCCCAAGAACAAACTCTTGAGGAAATCATCTTGTCAACTGTTTGTATAAAAGCTAAGGCACAAAGGTCAGAGAGAGTTTGGCAGGTAAGGTGCTGGCCTTGGTCCCCCGAGTCTGCCAGGAATAAGCCTTGAACACTGTCAGTTATGTTTGTGTCTCCATCCAAAGACAAACCAACCAAGCAAACAACAAGCTAAGACACACTGGTAATACACCAACTGCAAAAGGTTAGTAACTATTTATCTAGAAAAAATAAACCGTGGCCAAAATGCCTATATACGGCATTTATATAACATGTATATAACAAAAGCAATACAATCCCACTATACTGATCACTTTACATGTGGCTTCTGCTCATTCCTTTACCCATGTAGAAAGATAAGTTTTAAGCTCTAGGAACTGTTCCATCTAAGACTGGAGGAATTGTGCCTTGACAGTTAGGTGGATTATGTTCCAGAAAATTCCTGTGTCAGGTAGATAAAGGGAGACATACTCAAAGGAGAGTTTGGCCACCTTCATTCAGTGCTGAAGGACTGTCCTTCAGAAACATTTACTCAAGAACGACAATTTGTCTGCACAAAGATTGCTTGTCTTTATATACGAGGCATAACAAACCCTTAAATGTCTATAAACAATGATTAAAGAGTATATTTTTATGAATTACTCTGAAGTTTCTATGAAAAGAGAGCTATGTGAAAGATGTTCATGATAAATATTATTGTGTATTATTTTATTCTGTTTTGGGGGTTGTTTGAGATTTTTTTTTTCCTTTTTTTTTTAAAATAGTTTTTGGACCACACCTGATAGTGTGCAGGGCTTATTGCTGGCTCTGCATTCAGGGATTACTCCTGGTAGTACGTGGGGACTCTACGGGGTGTCCTGTGCAAGGCAAGTGCCCTGTCCACTGCACTCTCTCTACCCACTGCTTTCTAAAAACCGTCAGTATCATGTAGAAGGCAATTTCAGTTTAAAAAAGGGAAGAGGGACTAAAAAGGAGAGAAAAATTTAGGTTCACAGGTATAAACACACAGGCTTATAAACAGTTTAAAAGCCACACAATAAATGCCTGTATCTGGGAGAGTGTTTTCACTTTATTTGATACACTTCGATACCACTCAAATCTCCTTCTCATTTAATAGGTGTGAATTAAAATTTTTTTCTATTTTTCCTTTGGTTTTTGGTCCACACGTGGTGGTGCTCAGGGATTACTGCTGGCTCTGCACTCAGGAATATACTTCTGGGGTATATTCCTGATCTGGGTACGAGTTGGCCATGTGCAAGGCAAGTGCCCTACCCGCTGGACTACTGCTCTGGCCCCGTGAGTTTCCTTCTTAAATTAGAAAGTATATTAAAACGAAACTCCTTAAACAGGAATAATTTAACATGTGTGCACAAGCGCACACACACACACACACACACCCTGCTTCAAATCACGCAATAGCATTTCATAGTCTCTAAGTAAAAACCCACAAGAACTTCAACATTCCTGACATAAAAAAAAAAAAGTAAAGGTACTTACAAAGTTGTGTGTTGTAAGTGGAACGTTTTCCAATACTTCTACATGTAATTCTTCTCCAGTAAGCCAGGAAATATCTGTATCCCAGCCAATTGGTTTCTTCTCTCTGAAAAGTGTAGATACAGCCTTTCTTGGTTATTACAACTAAAAACTTCATACACCGCATGCTGAAGATATGAAAACTGGTTATTGAGGGGCTAGTAATATTGAGGGAGATTTGGCTCCCTATTCTTCTGTCGTTAGAAATTTAAATGGCAATAAATTAATTTTTAAGTTTACCCAAAATAAATGTATCACTCTTGGACAAACAGCAGTGTAAAGAGATGTACTCTTTTCTTCAAGTCAGCTCCAGAAAAGACCTACAACAGCAGAGAATGGATTGTTCCTGCGGTCCAAATATTTAAAAAAAAAAAAAATCACTAGTATGGGGATTTATCTATTCACTAAAAGAAAAAGAGTACTCAAGGGACAATATGCCCCAAGAGGACATTTTTGTAAAAAAATAATTAAAATGTAGGGGTTTTGGTGCAAGTTTAGATATCTGAAACAAAATGTCAGTTTTGTGACATTTTGAGACTGTATTAAAAATATGTAGGTAGGGAAGGATCCATTATTCAAATGATATTCTAAGTGGTTCAAAAATTTAAACCTCAAAATCATTAGATCAGAGTGAAATACTAGCCATACAAAAATGACCCAATGTTAAGTCCTCAAAAGGGGTTACAAGATTTCTTTTTTAGGTTTTGGGCCCACATCCAGTGGGGCTCAGGGCTTACTTCTGGCTCTGTTCGAAGTGATCACGCAGGTGGACTAAACCCAGGTCGACCTGGTGAAGTCAGCTCTACCCACTGAACCATCTCTCCAGCCCTTGACAACAAGATTTCTTTAGGATAACTTAATATTGACTTAGTATTTTTCCCTCTCAAGCTTATTTTCAATTCCCTAGTTTTGTATAAAGATCACACAGACAACCTGAAGTTCAATGCTTGAGTTTTGGCCCCCCTTTTCAAAGAGAATTTCACACCCCATACAAACCATACCCATCCTGAATTCTGTAAACAGCACAGCACTCTGGAATCAGACCTCTCATCATTAGTGCTTTCTTTAGACTGTCCCGGACTGTCACTCCACACCTTGCTGGTACCTACGGGATGATAAATATATGCTATAAGGCAAAGAAAACAAATGACATGGTTCATATCATTTAAAAAAACTTAGTAACTTGCCTTATACCCTTTATGTCATATGGATTACTTATGTCAAATACAACAGCATTTCTAGAGATAACATTAAAGGGAAATTATTATATATGTTACTATTCTTCACTTAAGTCAAAGCAAATCTGAATTTTCAGTCTTTTAAATGATGGAATATTATAAACATAAAAAATAAAAGAGAGCTGTGACTTTTTGCGGGGGGTGGGAGAAGGGGCATACATTTGGCGATGCTCAGGGGTTACCCCTGGCTCTACACTCAGGGATCACTCCTGGTGGGCTCAAGGGATCATATAGGGTGCCAGAGATTGAACCCAGGTCAGCCATGTGCAAGGAAAGCACCTCCCCACCTACAATCTCCCCAGCCGGAATGACTTTGAGACTTGCACACAGTAGTGGTGCATGGTTAATCCTCCCAGGTACCGCATTAAAAGCTTTTTTCTTTTTTTTGCCAGACTAATCTTTAGATTAGACTGATAAGGAGTATGTAAAGGGCAACCTAATATCTCAGATTATTTCAGCCCTCTGGAATGCCCCAGAACTACAGATAAATTGAGATTCCAGCTTCACCTTAGTTGGGCCTGGTGTTTGAACCCAGGTAATCTGACTGTAGAATCTGCCAACTTCAAGAGATGGATGGTATAGTGTGGCTAGCTTACACAGATACTTTTTTTTTTTTTTGATCACGGTCCGATAAGAGGTCTAGCACTCCTTGTTTGGCTAGTTTTTTTAGAGATGTGACTGCAGCATAAAAAGTGCAAGAATGGTTCTTAAAGACTGCTTCATCTCTGACCCTACCTCAGGAGCTAGAAAGAGTCCATTTACCATAAGAACTACAATGGTATCTATGGATAAGACAGGGGCATCTGAGGGGTGGCAGCAGGAATTAACTGGATGTGGGATGACAGGAAACCTCCCAAACCAGAAAGGTAGGAGAAATAAAGGAGGGAGAGTGGAATCTTGGAAGAGACACCAAGCTGATGAAACTCCCAGGTACACTGTCTTCAGGCTGAAAAGTAGGGCCTTCTTCGGAGAGAAGCTGCCAAAGCCCTGGCAGCCCCACCCATAACCCATGGGCTCAGGCATATAAACAGCCCAGCTTCCCTGCTTCAGGACTAATCTCAGAAGAGATGCCTTAACTGATAAAACTCCCAGGTAGACCAGTCTTCTGTTTGGAAACTCTGGGCCTCCTCAGAGTGGAACGGGCAGCCTCCCCTCTGACCCCATGCCACATTGCCAGAAGTCCCAGCACTGTACAGCCTCCACCATATACATGCTCAAGCCTCACAACAAACCTCAAGAGATGCAAGCCAAAAGTATCCTCCCAGGTCTACAGCTCCTGAGCATGTGTCTGGGTGACAACTCCAAATTCCATACTGGCAGCACAGCATATTAGACAGGAAAGCACCAGAATCCCATTAAGCTCCAATGAGCAAAAACAAGACAGGATCAACTAGCAACAAGCAGATCAATCCTCAAGATTGTAACAACCCTATTGTTAAATATAACAATTTTCATGAATTTCACTGAATTATTTTTTGATAATTACATTTACCATTTTGTTGTAACATAAAGTAAATTATTTTATGCCTGCTAAGTAAGCACGTTTAGGGGGTGAGTGGGAAACTGGGGACAATGGTAGAGGGAAGGTGACCTCACACTGGTGGTAGGATTGGTGTTAAAACACTGAATGCCCAAAACAACTGTACTATGAATAACTTTGTAAATCATGATGTTTAAAAATAGTTAGAAAACATGAAAATAAACATTACAGGGGATGAAAAATAGAACTGACTGCTATGTACTCATCACTGAGAAAGAGTAGATAACACAATTTAAAGTAAAATGAATTTTAAGAGAAACATCTTTCAAATCTGAAAAAGGCTTAACCCTTCATGCATACTGGTGATCCTTAAGAGATGTGTGATTTGGGGCTGGAGCAACAGCACAGCAGGTAGGGCATTTGCCTTGCACGCAGCCAACCCGGGTTCGATTTCCAGCATCCCATATGGTCCCCTGAGCACCGCCAGGAGTAATTCCTGAGTGCAGAGTCAGGAGTAACCCCTGTGCATTGCCGGGTGTGACCCAAAAAGAAAAAAAAGAAAAAAAAAAAAGAATCATTGCCCCAGGTGTAAACCCAAAACTTAAAGCAACAAAACAAAAAAACCCACAGAAAAACAACCAATCTAGGGCCAACAGATAAAACGCCATCTTTGACTCATTTACAAAGCAGCATTCTGAATTTCTCCTAAAACAAATGGCTAGTAACCACTAATTCTGTGTTCTCAGCAAATTTATAGAACACAGCTACCTTAAATAGTGAGAACTGGCTGTACTAGACAGAAATAATTAACTGATGGGAAAACTTAAATGTCCCCTCTGCTCTGCTACTGAGGTTCTGCCTATCCTAATGCAAATACTTCCCATTGGTGACCCTATTTCTAGTTTTTCTACCCCATTCAAGCTATCCTACCATCATGTGGTCAAAGCAACTGTTCCAAAGGAGATATATTTGTGAGGAAGGCCTCAGGTGTTCTCTGTGAAGGAATTCTCAGTAGGTATGGGTCCTAGAGTCCCCACTAGGGCTGCCAAACAGCATGGCCGGCCTGGCGGGCTCGGACTTAGAAGCCCATTCTAAAACACAATGCGAGTTTACTTACAAAATTTCCCATGACCTATGGGGAAAATTCAAATTCTGTACAGGGCATGGAAAATCATCAACGAACTTCTAACCTTCACGTCCTTGAGTAATGTCCCTCCTGTATGCCTGCAATGCCAGCCCAGACACAGCTACATGCCCTTATGCTTCTCTGCACAGACTGATTCCCAAGTGTGTCACTGTATCACTGTCATCCTGTTCCGATTTACTCGAGCGGGCGCCAGTAACGTCTCCATTCATTGCAGCCCTGGTATTTTAGCAGCTTTTCCTTACTCGCCTTTCCCACCACTGCCGTATTGGAGGTTCTTTCAGGATCACTTGATCACTTGACTTCCCGTTAATCGTCGATTTGCTCGAGCAGGCGCCAGTAATGTCTCCATCTGTCCCTGTCGTGTGCTAGTGTAGCCCAATGGCATCTGTTCGTTCTAGGAACACGAAGAGCCTCAAACCGATCATTCAGGATCTTGATGAAGAAGTCCGACCATCTGGTAGGTGGGCGGCCACGCAGTCTTTTGACATCCTGTGGAATCCAGTCGGTAACAGCTCTAGTCCAGCGGTCGTCTCCAAATCTCATTACATGTCCAGCCCATCTGATTTTTGATGCCTCAGCAAACGAGACAGCATCCCTGATTCTTGATCGTCAATGGAGGTTGGAACTCCGGATTCTTTCTCTCATTTGAATGAAACATGATATTCCAAGCATAGCTCTTTTAATTCCTCTTTGGGAGACCTGAATAGTGTTCTCATCCTGTTTGCGTAGGGCCCAGGTCTCTGAGGCGTATGTTAATGCAGGAAGAACAGTGGAATTGAAGAGATGTGCCTGGAGTCGGAGGTTCTTCGTCCTGTTAGCTATTTCTTCCACGCTCTTGAAGGCGTTCCAAGCCACTCTCTTTCTCCTGCGCAGCTCAGGTGCCAGATCATTTGTCATGTTGACTTCTCGACCTAGGTACACATAGCTGTTGCATTCGGAGATGGTGGTTCTGTTGAGAGCGAATGGAGCATCAGGAACGAGGCTGTTTCTCATAAGCATTGTCTTCGTAAGACAACCTTTCCACACTCACGGTCGAAGTCAGCCAGCATTTGTGCCGCTTGGCTAATGTTTGGTGTTATTAGAACAATGTCATCAGCAAAGCGGAGGTGGTGCAGTTGCTGACCATCGATCTTCACTTCCATTCCTTCCCATTCCAGTCGTTGCATGATGTTCTAGAGGGTGGCACTGAAGAGTTTCGGTGAAATGGTATCACCCTGCCGCACCCCTCTCTTGACATCAACGATCACTTCTTTGTAGAATGGTGAGATCCTGGTAGTGAATCCACAATACAGCTCACGGAGGATCCTGATGTATTGAGTTTGAATGCCCTGACTGGCTAGGGCTTCAATGACTGCTTCTGTCTCAACAGAATCAAAGGCCTTCTTTAAATCAATGAACATTAGACTGAGCGGCATCTTTTTTTTTTTCTTTTTGGGTCACTCCCAGCAATGCACAGGGGTTCCTCCTGACTCTGTGCTCAGGAATTACCCCTGGTGGTGCTCAAGGGACCATATGGGATGCTGGGAATCGAACCCGGGTTGGCTGCGTGCAAGGCAAACGCCCTACCCGCTGTGCTATTGCTCCAGCCCCGAGGCGGCATCTTGAACCCCTGAGAATCCTCAATGAGCTTGGTTATCGTGTGGATATGGTCGATGGTGCTGAATCCTTTGCGGAATCCGGCTTGCTCGCATGGTTGTCCTTCATCTAGTGTTCTGCCAATCCTATTCAGGATGACTCAAGTGAACAGCTTGCAGATGACAGACAATAGGCAGATCGGGTGACAGTTGCCAATGTTGTGGATGTCTCCCTTCTTGTACAGTAGTACAGTCCTGCTGGTTTTCCATTGGGATGGAACCTTGCATTCAGACAGGTAGCGTATGAAGAGCTGAGCCAGTGTATTGATGAGTGCTAGTGGTAGATTCTTCAGGTATTCAGGTCTGACCTTGTCTGGGCTGGGTGCTGTTCGTTTCTTAACCAACGAAAATGGCGTGTCGGATTTTGGAAGGGAGACCATTGGGAACGACATATCCATCCTGTGGAATTTGGGATGTGGGCGGGTGGACATGGCTATCGAAGAGATCTGAGTAGAAGTCATGGATAAACTTCTCCATTGTCCTTCTGGAAGATGTGATAGATCCATCAGGATGTCGAAGGGCAGTCATCTTGGTCTTGTAGTTGGCGAAGGACAGGAGGGCATTACGAATGCTTTTCCTGGCTTCTGCCGCATCTACCAGCACTTCTGCTCTTCTCTCTTTGAGGTCTTCCTTGATCGCATCTCTGCACTGCTTAGCGAGCCCGGACATTCGCTTGCGGTTGCCTCAGGCATGCGCCAAATCACGTTGGTGAATAAGCTCAAGAGTTTTCGAAGACAGGCGTTTTTTTGTGGCTATCTCTCTCTTGTGTGTTCCTCGCACAATCATGGAGGTGCTGAACCAGTCGATTGTATTCCTTGTCAACAACGACGTCTTCCCATGTTGCAGCAATAGTGCCAAAGAGCTCCCAATTGGTAGTCGTTCTAGGAGATCTCCTAAACTTTGCAGCCCTTTCTCCCCGCTCTGTGAAGTAGAATTTTGCACGAAGGAGACGGTAGTCCGATCCTGTTCAGAATTTTGGGACAACAGCAACATCGGTCAGGCAAAACCATCGATTGAGTATGATGTGGTCAATTTCGTTGTGGAACTATGTACCAGGAGACTCCCATGTCCAATGTTTAGATTTGGCGTTCTGGAACTGTGAGTTACTATGGATGGTCTTGGTCAACATGATGAACTCAGGCAGTCTCTCACCCTGTTCGTTCCATTCTAGGTCATGGGTCCCGATGTGGAGTTCTTCGGCTGATCTTCTCGGTCCTTTCTTGGCATTAAAGTCACTGATAATGATCTTGTAGAAGGTGTGGTCTTCTCTATAGAACTTCTCCAGCTCCATGTAGAACTTCTCAATTTCTCCTTCATCATAATTTGGATGTTGGTGCGTAGACAACGAAGATAGAAACTGCCGGCAGTGAGCCACATATATTCAAGTGTAAACGTCCGATTCGGGTTGTTAGGCGTTCGAATGAATCAATGCTCATGGCCAAGTTCGTGTTGACAAGGACACCAACGCCTCTGACGCCTCTTTTATCGTATGTTCCGAGGAACATTTCTTCTCCAGTGTCGAAAACGGCGTGATGTGATTGATGCCTTCTTGTCTAGGTCAGACCAATGATGTCGTACTTGATCTTTCGTGCTTGTATCATCAGGTCCTCAATGGATGCATCCGATGCTAGTGTACGTACATTGAAAGTAGAGACAATCATTTTTGTCTTCCTTCGTTTTGGCAGCCTAGTTTGACCCTGAGATTTTATCAGCCTCTCCTTCCTCTTTCAGGGTCAGGGGAATGAAACCCGTTATTGTTATACAGTATCCCAAATGTACACTGTGGGGCAAATGTTTTTCATCCTGTCCTGGAAGAGCCTGAGCAGCCGCCCTTGCTCTGAGTCTGTGGGCTGAGTTTGATAGTGTCTGCTCCTCTCTGACAGTGTCTGTTCAAATGATGAACAGAAGAGAGAAATAGCTAACTAGACCCAAATATATAAAGGAATTTTAGAATGAAATTCAAGCAGTGTGTGAAATAGGGATAAACTTTATAACTGATGTTAGGATAACTGGAACCAAACACAGGCAACACCCCAAATGGACCAAAGATTTAAACAGCAAAAGGAGAAGAAAGGGACAAACCATAAAATAACTTGGAGAAGTTGCAGCAAACGCCTTTATAGCCTTCAATGAAGAACGCCTTTGTAACTATGATTTAAAAAAAAAACTATGAATTCAAAGAGGGGGGTAGGAAATGGGACCGAGTGGCCAACTAGAATTCAATCCTGAGTACCCCACATGGTCCCCCAAGTCCCACCAGTAGTGATCCTAGAGTGCAGACCCAGAAGTAAGCTGTAAGTATCTACAAATGTGACCCCAAAATAACAACAAAAAAAGCAAAAAAAAAAAAGTCAATTACATAAAACTAAGAAGCATTTTAGATATATACTTTCTATGCAATCACAAAGGACAAATGAAGGGCTGGAGAAACAGTACAGGGCATGCAGCCAACCATATGGTATTCCATATGGTCCCCCGGGCCCTCCAGGAGTGATCCTTGACAACAGAAATAAGCCCTGAGCACGGTCAGGTATAGCTCCTCTCAAAAAGACCAAACAACAACAACAACAACAACAGCAAAAGTGTTTAGAAAATATTTAGGCCAAGCCAAATAAATCCATCTAAATGATCACGTATCTGTTTTTAAAGAGACTATAAATCATGCTTTATCACTGGGTTCATAATGATTCATTTTATTTTTGTAGGTATTTGAGACTTTCCATATAAAATGTTTTCTTAAACCTAAGATAAGAAATCCTTTCAATATGTAGGTAATCATCAAAATAATTATACCTTTAATTACCTAAGGCAATGCATTTCAAAGTTTCCATTCTCATACTTTTGGTAGGATATCATACCCAGTGTTACCCAAACACACCCAGAGCTGCTCAGGAGTTAGCCCGGAGCCACTCAAAGGACCATACGAAGTGCTGGGGGTCAAACTGGGTTTGGGTGCATGCAAGCCAAGTGCCATCCCTCCTGTACTATATCTATGGCCCTCTGATATTAACATTTTTAACCATGCAAATGTTAAATATCATCAAAACGATGCACTGAGATCTCCTTGTATAAACTTGCAATGTATATTCACGCCCATACATACTAGAACACAAACTTAAATTGATGGCTATAGATTTGTAAAAACGGCTATTAACTGTCACAGTTAATGGTATTATTATTTGGAGCATGGAGATGGAGGTCACGTCCAGTGGTGCTCAGGGATCACTCCTGGTGGGGTTCAGGGGACCAATGTGGTACTGGGGATCAAACACAAGTCGGCACAATGAGAGGAAAGCACCTTATCTGTTGTACTCTCTTGAGTCCCACAGAGATATTAAAATGGAAAAAAAAAAAGATTGACTATGCTAGAAAACCTTCATAAAGTAAAGGCAACTTTATAATTAATTGTAACTCCTAAGTCTATATTTAACTGACAAAGAACCAGTAATTGCTAGAGTTATTAATGTGGGAAATCTTAATAACTTACTAAATTACTGGTTCTTCTTTTTTGGGGGGGTGGACAATGCACAGAGCCTATTCCTGGCTCTTATCTTAGAGATCACTCCTGGTGGGCTCGGAAGACCATTAGGGTGCCCAGGATCAAATCCAGATCAGATGAACACTTAGTGCCTTACCCTACTGTATAACTGCTCTGGTCCCATGAATTTCTGGTTTTAATTAAATCAAAATTAAAGTTTATTATCTTCTTTGTATTCCAAGGGGAAAACTAATCTAGCAATAATTTTTAAAAGTCCTCTGGCTGTTGGCAAACATTAAGAACAAACACTCCAGGGAGGACAGCAGCATTGCAAACCCGTGTCTGCTCCTCGGTGCCACTCACTCGTAGGGGAAGGTTAGAGCAGCCCAGGGACCAGCCTCTGCACAGCCCGGTGAGTGTGAGCACAACTTCGGCATGCAATGCCTGGACTGGGGTGACAGCAGAATAGGGGAGGTGCTTGCTCTGCAAGTGGCTGACACAGATGCAAACCCCAACACACACCATGGTCCGCCTAAGCCGCACTAGGAGTGATCCAAGTGCAGAGTCATAAGTAAGCCCCGAGAATCGCCAGGTTGTGGCCCCCCCCAAGCAAATAATAACAACAAAAGTATGCAATTCGTGGTGAACGACACAGCTAGAAACATGTTCAAACCCTCCGGTAGGGAGTGCACCCTTCCCCAGGAATGCAGGAGCACCACAGTGACCCCAGAGGGCACCACAACCAGAATGTAGACAAGGACCACAAGCAAAAGAATGTCACCCCGAACAAGAACAGAGACTGGGCAAGCACTGCATCACTGTAACCCCCAGGAGCACCACAACTGTGTGACACCCCCCAGCCCCGCCCACGTCACTGAGTAGCAACAAAGGCAAGGGGACAAAGAGAAACTTAAATAAAGAAGCTCCGTGTTTAAAATACACACAGCATAAAATTTGCCATGCTGGGACTGGGTGGAAGACAGTCCACAGTTGTGCCCAAACTGGGTTCGACACAGCCCACATGGTCCCTGGGTGTGGAGGCCTCTGAGGACACCCACCCTATGGTTCCCCAAGCACTGACAGGATCAACCCCAAACAACCTGGGCTCTTGCTCAGCACCTCTGGTGTGGTCCCAACACCTCCGCCCCCCCCCCCCCAATCCTCAGTGCAATCATTTTTAGCAAAAATACTTCAGAAATGACAGCTATCAACCAGAGTTTTAAATTTTCGTGACAACTATAAGTTCTATTTATTTTCTATTTACGATGATACCATTTAAAGGATTTTATTTCATTAAAGCATCATGATTACAAAGTTATTCATAGCTCAGTTTTAGACATACACGGTCCCATGATCGATCCCACCACCAGGGTCAACTTCCCTCCACCAATATTCCCAGATTCCCTCTTCTACCAGCCTAACACCCTGACGGGCACCTTTTTCAGTCCAGTTATTTGTGTTGCTGACTCTGGTTTGGGTATTTTGCTCTACCGTTCCTTAACACCACAGCTGTGTCTCAATCCTCTGGACCTCTACCGTTACCCCCTTCCCACTGCTTCTCATCTGTTTTTTTCTTCCCTTCAATTTTCTTTCCTTCTCCTCCTTATACTCTGGAGCCCAGGATGAGCTAGTCATCTCCCCTTTAAGACACTGCATTCTCACACCCAGTTTCTCCAAAGGTCACATATAAGTGATACCATCCTGTGTCTATACTTCCTCTTCAAGCTTACTTCATTTAACATGATATCTTCCAGTTCTATCCATGTTGCAGCAAACTGCATGATTTCATCATTCCTTATAGCTGCGTAGTATTCCATTGCACATATATACTACATCTTCATGACCCAAACTTATGTTGCTAGACAGCTAGGTTGATTCCAAAGCTTAGCTACTGTACTGAGTACAATGAATAATGGTGTGCATATGTTCTTTTGAATGAATGTTTTTCTGTCCTGGGAATTATGCAACTTAAAATTTTAAAGGCCTGTATTTTCCTCCATGTACTCCAGAGATTCAGATCTAATCACAATTCCCAAAAAGAGAATTCCTTGGTTATACGACAACTCAATTCTGAGTTTACTGAGTACCCTTCATACTCTTTTCCATAGGAGGGACCAAACAACATTCTCATCAGCTGTGGATGAGAGTTCTTTTTTACCACATCCCAACTAAAACAGATTGTTTCCAGTATTTTTGGTTTGTGCCATTCTCACTGGTGTAAGACTTGGATTTTCCTAATATTAGGTGATGACGAGAATTTTTTCATGTGCCTGTTGACCATCTACTAGTCATCCTCAGAGAAGTGTCCGTTCATTTCCTCTTCCCGTTTTTTTTAAAATGGGGCTTTTAATATTTTTGTTGTTGTTGATCTTTGGGAGAACTTTATATATATTCTGTTCATCTGATATGCTGCGTGCAAATATTCTCTCCCATTTAGGCATCTGTCTTTTTTAAATCCATTTTTCTTTGCCACACAGGTAATTAATTTGATGTACTCCCATTTGATTTGAGTTTGTAGCCTTTGTCCATGGCATCATACCATTGAAGACTTCTTTGAGGTTGAGGTCTTAGAGCATCCTGCCTGTATGTTCCTCCATGTACTCTACAGATTCAGGCCTCAAGGTCTTTGACCCATTATGAGTTGACTTTTGAGGTGTGAGATATGGATCCTGCTTTAATTTCTTACACATGGTTTATTCAGTTCTCCCAACACCATTTATATTGAAGAGTTTGTCTTTATTCTGAATGTTCTCAGCTACTTTGTTAAAAATTAGTTGACCATGCCTATTGGGGTTTGTCCTTGGACATTCTATTCTGACCCACTGGTCAGAGAGGGTCCTTAATCCATGCTGATTTAATCACTATGATTTTATAGCAGAGCTTCAAGTCAGGTAATAAGATGCCTTCCAGTTTCTTATTTTTCAGTATGGCTTTGGCTACTTGGGTTTTTTAAAATTTGTTCGGGTTTGAGCCACACTGAATGATGCTCAGGGGTTACTCTTGGCTCTAGACTCAGGAACTGCTTCTGGTGTTGCTTAGGAGATCATATGGGATGCTGGGGATTGAACCTGAGTTGGCCATGTGCAAGACAATCACCTACTGGTTGTACTATCTCTCTGCCCTATTTGGGTTTTTTTATGATTACATACAAACTTTATAGCTGACTATTCTAAGGGCTTGAAAGATGTTGTCAGAATTAGGATAGGGACGGCACTGAATCCATACATGAGTTTAGGTAGGAGGGTCATTTTGACAATATAAATTCTTCCAATCTATGAGCCTTTTATACTTTACCTTTTCTATAGTGTTCATGCTCTCCCCTCCACCCTCTGAGAGTATTTATTGAGAGACCATTATTTACAAAGTTGTTCATAAGAGAGCTGTTTCAGACATACAACATTCTACAATCAATCCCACCACTAGCATCCCCTTTCCACCACTAATACCTCCAGGTTCTCTCCACCCCCGAACCTACCCCCATGACAGATGTATAACAAATTTGCCACATATTACTATAAGAAAATAAATTAATAAAAGTCAATTTGTGGTGATGAAATGCTGTATGTTTTTAACCTTTCTTAATATAATAGAGGACAATCACATGCATCATTAGCAAGCGTTATACTCAGTGTCGGAATTCAGACCTCCGTCGATGATTGAGAATCAGGGATGCTGTCTCGTTTGCTAAGGTGTCAAAAATCAGATGGGCTGGACATGTAATGCGATTTGGTGACGACCACTGGACTAGAGTCATTACCAACTGAATTTCACAGGATGTCAAAAGATCGCATGGCTGCCCACCTACGAAATGGTTAGACTTCTTCGTCAAGACCCTGAATGAATGGTTTGAGGCTCTTCGTGCTCCTGGAGCGAGCAGATGCCACTGGGCTACACTAGCACGACACAGGGACGAATGGAGATATTACTGGCGCCCACACGAGCAAATCAACGAGTAATGAATGTCAAATGATCAAGTGATACTCAGTGTCACATAACGGGAAGTTTTTCCTGTTCTTTCAAGGAGCACTTTTTTTTTTTTTGCCTTGAATGAAACTTTAAACACCATTTTTTTTTTCTTTTTGGGTCACACCCGGCTATGCACAGGGGTTACTCCTGGCTCTGCATTCAGGAATTACTCCTGGCGGTGCTCAGTGGACCACATGGGATGCTGGGAATCAAACCTAGGTCGGCCGCGTGCAAGGCAAACACCCTACCTGCTGTGCTATTTCTCCAGCCCCCTAAACACCATGATTTTAAAAGTCGTTCACAATACAGTTGTTCCAGGTGTTTCACCTCCACCAACGTACCCTTCCCTCCATCAGTGTCCCCAGTTTCCCACCCACTTCTCAAGCATGACCTCTTAGCAGGCACAAAATAATTTCCTTTATGTTACAACATGTAACTCTTGGTGGTGTTATTTAAGTCATGGCCTGAGGATTTACTGAGCTGTGAGGCACGAATTGAGCTTTCTGTGTTCTTGTTTTCATTCATGAGTTTGGTGGGATTCTCCTCAATTTTCCCATGTAATTTTCTATGCTTCTCCTGGTTTGTCATTTCTGTGATATTTGGAGGTGTTGTGCAGCCTCAAGATGCAGGAGCTTTCGAGCAGGGTTGATCAGCTGCTGGGGTCTCTCTGGCATCTCTGCGGGGGCAGCTGTCAAGCTGGGCCGATTCTCTGGTAGCAGCGGGAGCTGAATGTGGAGGGTGCGTAGTGCACTGGGCCAGTGGCAGGGTGGGGCCTTGATCTGCCCAAGAGATCTGGGCCTGGTGGTAGCTGGGCCTACCTGGAATAACTCAGCTGTAGGTATCTCTTCCAGATTGTTATGAAGCTCAGCTGTTTCTAACGTTCTTTTAATGCTTCTTGAAAAACTGGTTTCAAGGCTAAGAATTCCCTCAACTGTTGCCTGTCCATGAAGCTCGAGATCATTCCTTCAAATTTGAATAATAATCGAGCTGTATAGAGTATTCTTGGGGAGGTGTTTATTTTGCTGTTTTTCTACTGTATCCTTCCATACTCCTCTGGCTTACAGAGTCTTATTTTATAGACCTGCTCTACATCTCCTGGGCTTTCCTTTGCAACTAAATTCCTTTTTTGATCTTGCTACATTCAATACTCTGTCTCTGGATTTTTGTCATTTTGGTATAATGTGTCTTGGAGTTTTCCTAATTAGGTCTATTTTTACTGGGACCCTTCCGGCATCCTGGATCTTGGTGCCTTGTAATCCTCAACTCTGGTGTTTATTGATAATTTCTTTAACATCTTCATCACATCTGCCTTCAGGGATGCTGATGATTTTTTTTTTTTCCTTTTTGGGTCACACCCGGCAATGCTCAGGGATTACTTCTGGCTTTGCACTCAGGAATTACTCCTGCCAGTGGTCAGGGGATCATATGGGATGCCGGGGATCGAACCCGGGTTGGCTGTGTGCAAGGCAAACGCCCTACCCACTGTGCTATCTATCACTCCAGCCCCCCGATGATTTTTACATTGTTCTTCTTCAACTCATCTCATAGTTCTCTGATATGCTTTTTTTTCCAGGCAATTTTCCACCTTCTGCTGTTTCCTAGTGGTTTCCTCCTCATCTTGGAGCTTGATTTTTTTTTTCTCAGTTTCTGTTATTCTGCTGTTCATTTTTTTTTAAATGTAGGAGCACTGCTATTTATTTAGCTACTCATTAAGCTGACTGAAGCAGGCATGAACTCCACATACTACTTAAAAAAAATTTTTTTTTAAATTGAATATCCATGAGGTAGACTGTCACAAAGCTGTTCATGGTCGGATTTCAGTCATACAATGATCCAATATCCATCCCTTCACCAGTGTACATTTCTCACCACCAATGTACCCTCTTTCCTTCCCATCATTTCCCAATTCCCACACCCAGCCTCCTTCTATGGGAGGCATTTTTCTCCTTTTCCATTTGTGCATTATGGCTTACAGTACAGGTACTAGAGATCATTATGTTTGTTCAGGGCGTTCAGTATATATATATATATATATATATATATATATATATATATATATTTTCCTTTTTGGGTCACACCCAGAGAAGCTCAGGGGTACTCCTGGCTCTGCACTCAGGGATTACTCCTGGCAGTGCTTGGGGGACCATATGGGATGCTGGGGATTGAACTCAGGTCAGCTGCATGCAAGGCAAATGCCCTACCCGCTGCACTATCACTCTGGCCTCCAACGTTAAGTATTTTTTATCGAGACAGTAAGACTGGAGTAGCTTTTTAACAGGGTGGCAGCTCTGGAATGTGGATATGACTGCCAAGGCTTCTGGAAGTACAGGGAGGTGGGGAGGTAGTATAACCAGATCCCTATAAAGCCTGGAGATTTAGTCACAAAACCCCAATTACCCAAATTTTCAGCAGATTATACTCGGTGAGGTCTGTCCTGAGATTGTGAAGTCAGGCTGGGGGCATGGCAGTGCTTTTGGACTGTGGAAGCAAGTAGCAGCTGGGGGCTCTGCTTGGGCAGGCATCAGGCTAACCCAACCCCTCTGATTTACCACGGTCTGTTCAGTCTTGCATGGGTCTGAGATTAACTGTGGCTTTTGAAATCTTTTGAGATTTATTTATGAGTCTCTGAAGCAAGGCCAGTAGAAGACCTTGCATTGTGGTACTGGAGTTGGTTCATGAGGGTGACTGCCAGTGCTTCCAGGAGTACTGGGAAATTGGAGCAGGTCTACTGATTTAAAAAAAAAAATCACCACATTCTTCAGTTTTGATTGTAGTAGTTTTCTCATTTTGACTCTCCTACTTTCCTGTGCTTCGCTGACTCCCTGTGCTATTGTTTCATTGAACTTATCATCGTGTGTCACTAAAGACACTGTGAGGATTTACTGGTGGTGTTTATATCACCGGGGTCCCTTGGTGGGGGGTGGGTTGAGTTTCCCTCCCCTCCCTGAGCAGAGCCCCAGCAGCCAAAGACCTCCAGAACCAGCCACTGCCATGCTGAGACCACTCTCCACACGTCCGGACAAGCCTCATGCATGAAAGAACCGGCAGAGGAACCTAGGCATGCGGGTCCAGGGCTGAGATCTCCAAGCCTGCTCGGATCAGGATTGGGCCTTCTCCACCCAGATCCCCCATCTTCTAGTAGGCAGGCGTTACACCCACCAGCTGCTGCCGGTGCCAGGTGGTCCCATCAACGGCCAAGACCCAGAGACTATAAAACCCAGCTCCCGGAGCTTTGTGGGCTTCTATGTGTTTTCCACATGGTTTCCTAGCGTTCCTTCTTTGCTGGGGGTGAGGTTTTGTAGCTTCCCACTGTGGAAGATACTGAGGGATTAAGCTGAAGGTTGCTCTCGGTCTTATCAGCAAGAAGAAGGGCATGCAGGAGCTGTGAGACGGGCTCTCAATATGGGGCAGGGCGGGGCCGGAGTGATACCACAGCGGGTAGGGCGTTTGCCTTGCACGCGGCCGACCTGGGTTCAATCCCCGGCATCCCATATGGTCCCCCAAGCACCGCCAGGAATAATTCCTGAGTGCAGAGCCAGGAATAACCCCTGAGTATCGCTGGGTGTGACCCAAAAAGAAAAAAAAATGGGGCAGGGATGTATAGAGGCTGCTGAGACGCACCCGGTAAGGAAGGGCTCCGCCTCCTGTTCCGGAATAGGCCCAGTGCTATCAGCTGGAGGCGAGCCTCACCTGAAATGGGGGGACCAGGCAGAAGGTCCTTTTTAAATGCTTTAACTCACTAATGCCAAATGCTTCATTGTGCACTGCGTAAAGGGATTATGAACTTGTCAGAGGGAAAATATCTATAAATTCCATGAGACAAACTAAGGGAGGGTTTGCCTTTGCTTCTACCCTGTGACCGAGCACCATTACCATTCCTGAATTTGTTTTATTAGGCTAACTTCCTTTTTCCTTTTCTTCATTTGGGGGGGCGGGGTCACAGCAAATGGTACTTGAGGGACCAAGCCATGACAGTGATCAAATATGTACCTTTCCTGGCATATAAAGCTTGTTTTGCAAGTGATTTGGCCAGATGAACTATCTCTTTGGCCCTAGATCAACTTCCTGACAATGCAGTGGTATAACTATGAACCTAACACTAGCATGAGAAGAAGTTAGGAATTCACAAAGGAATTAAGCTTTACTTTAAGCCTGGGCAAAGACAAGATAGGTTTCACTGTCATTTATGAATGCTGGTGAATAGATTTTCTTCTAGTTTACCCTTCTGCTGAAGAGAAGAAGCTCAACTTTATACAAACATAAGAGTTTCAACTATCTTTGTAAAAGTGGCTGGAGGGTCAGTCTTGTTGTCCCACACACTCACATGCCTTTGCTGCAAGGAGTAACAAACCCACCCTAATCACTGGCGGTCACTCCAGTGCAGGGCAGCAAACCATCTCCAGAAGAACGAGCATAACTACCAGTGCTGACTGAAATTAAAAATAACTTAGCCTCACCTGTACTTGAAAATGGAAAAAAGTATTTTATTACTGTCCAATGAAACCATGTAAGTAATTGTAAGTAATTTTTAATAATTTTATTATAATTATAAAAATTACTTATATGGGTGTGTTCTTTATTAAGTCCACAGAAACACCTGATACACTTCAAGAGCACAGACCACCCATAATAATTCTGCAGATTTCGTTGCTGTGAAAGATTAAGAATGCTCTGCTCCATAAATTGATACTAATGGTCACCAATGAAAGATTATTCACACAAGAAAAATATTAAGTATAACAAACTCCCAAAATTTAGTGGGGATGCAGCTCAGTGGTAGAGCATATGGTTCACATGTACGAAATCTTGTACAATAACAAGCACCACACAGACAACATAATAAAATGAAATAGCAAAATCATAATTTTATAATAAAACTAACTAGCAATTTCTCAAGTGTTAGAGAACATTGGGTTTTTCTTGCTCTTCCCTCAGGGAGCTTAGGTTTATTATTCTTATAACAGTGTCCCTGAGGCACACCCAATTCCATCAAGCACTAATAATTCTATACTCCTTTTCTCTTTCCGTTATGTCATTTGCACGGTTTAGCAGTGTCCTTTTTGTATAGACACAGGAAGACAGTTTATGTTATGCTTTGTAACATGGGCGTTAATTGTCTCCAAAATAATATTTACTCCTGGGCATCCATATTTACTTAAACCTCAGTTGCCTTTAGTTCTGAGCACTCCAAAAGCAGGGTCCCAACGAAGGAACTGGATGGACCCAGGGAAAGTTGTAAGCTACCCTGGCATCGAAAGGGGTCAAGCT
Organism: Sorex fumeus; assembly: GCF_029834395.1. Taxonomy (NCBI): domain Eukaryota; kingdom Metazoa; phylum Chordata; class Mammalia; order Eulipotyphla; family Soricidae; genus Sorex; species Sorex fumeus. The sequence continues at coordinate 7,088,527 of NW_026606105.1, read as the reverse complement.
AAGCACCATAAGTATAGTAAGTTAAGAGCATGGTTATGGAAAAATTCTGTCATGACCCAAAAAGAAGTAACTGAGTAAGAACCCTGCTGGGATTAGGAAAGAGTAACCTGGTCTGAGGACTGTAGTCTGGGATATATGGTGAGATGTCCCCAGGAAGAACCAACCTTTAAGCTTAATATATCTCTGTGTTCATACAAAATGACAAGAAATATTATAAGAAGTAAATTTACTATGATTGTTTAAATGGAATACTAGCTGAGGAAAGGAGAAAGCAATACATCCTGGATGGAATCCCGCTCTTGACTGGATCTTTTAGTAATCTGGGGTGCTGAACCTCAGATGAGATTTTGTCCTGGAGTTAATCCCCTAGAACTTCCCCCAAGGAGTGGCTTTACCTCTGTTGTTATAACAGTGTTCAACCCCACCTATATGTACCCCCCACCCTTCATGATTTCTATATAACTATGCTGTAAGGGGAAAGAAAGGACTTTGGAGACTTTGAGAACTATAAGGAAGATAAAGACTAGGAGAAGAATTTGAGGTGTATAAGGAGACTAGGATGATGGAACTATAATGACTGGGATTACGACCAAAACTACGACTATGACTGTGCGACTTTGCTATAAGGGGAGAGATCAGACTACTCTGGTGAGGAGAGAGAAATCGACTACCAACCAGCCAGGGGCCCTTGTTCCCCTCATCCTTTGTCCATCCATCACCTTTCTCCATTCCCCTCGTCCTTTGTCCATCCAACACCTTCATCCGGTCTGGGGAGGTGGCTCTTGGCCACCAAACGCTCAAGTCCCATGTGTGCCCCCATGTCTTTTCTTTGAAACTCACACTTAAGGGTAAAGAGTCCTTCTTACCAAAGATGTTACACAACAAATAAAGCACAAATCTTGAAATTCTGACTTTACTATTACATTTGAGTGTGGTTCAGGTTTGTAAATAAAATGTCAAATTTGATATTAAAGGTAATAAAATTTGTTTCACTTAAGAAACACTGATGTTGGGGCTGGAGCAATAGCACAGCGGGTAGGGCGTTTGCCTTGCACGTGGCCAACCCGGGTTCGATCCCCAGCATCCCATATGGTACCCTGAGCACTGCCAGGGATAATTCCTGAGTGCAGAGCCAGGAGTAACCCCCGTGCATCGCCGAGTGTGACCAAAAAAAAAAAAAAAAAAAAACCCCACAAAAACAAAAAGCAAAACAAAACAAAAAAAAACAACACTGATGTTGGCATCATATAAATGTCTTTCCCATATGTGCGTGCATTGCCACCGAGTATGAAATGATATGGTATTCCAAATTCAACTTCTGGTCTTTCTGAAAAGACAGCGGCAATGAAGACATAAAGAACTGACTCACCACTGTCCTCTGTTTGTTGGGCAGGAAGACTCTAACAATAGGTTTCTGTGGTGACTTGGGGTTGCTCCGGGACACATCTGTGGGATTTTGAAAAACTGAAAGAGATGAAGGTAGCACTGAAAGGCTAGAGGAGGAAGAAGATGTAACAGTATCTGTTGATGCTGAACTAGAAACAGAAAAATCAGTTCCATTCCCCAGGGATTCCAACAACTGTTGTTCTCTTTGTTGGAGGGCATCTAGCTTGCTGGTGTATTCTTCGTAGGCCTATGAAACAAAGAAAACTTACAATGAATCTCAACTTTCTTCTGACAGTAATGAAAGGAAACATGAAATTCAAATCTTTGACTATAATCTCATTATAATATAGCTAACAAATTATAAGTTACAAAGTAGCTGAAGTACTACAAACTTTTGACCTGTAAAATGATCAATCTTTTGGTATAAGATATACTGAGAAAAGGAAATACAAATACCCTATACATCATTATGGGTACATGTGCCTCTTTCCCCATCAAATATTGCTTAGAGACAGAATTCTATTTGAATATATATGTACAGCGGTAGGATGTTCGCCTTACAAGCGGCCAACATGGCCGACCCGAGTTCGATTCCTCCGCCCCTCTCGGAGAGCCCGGCAAGCTACCGAGAGTATTCGATATGCCAGACACAGTAACAACAAAAGTCTCCAATGGAGACATTACTGGGCCTGCTCGAGCAAATCGACGATCAACGGGAGGGCCTTTACCTTTTATATATGTACACATAAGAAGAGGACTTAGAGGAAACAATCTTGTGTGCTGTGACAAATGAATTTGTACCTATAGTAATTTAGCAGATAGTCCTAAAAAATATTACTAGAAAGCACATATAATATATCTGGGGAAAAAAATAATTCTATTTTAAAAGGTGTTTTACTAAAGTCACTAATTCTAAAAGAACCTTGAAAGCAGAATGGTATTCTAAATGATGAACGAATTGGAAAACAGTTGGGTAGTTCTTCAAAGAGTTAAAATAGTTACAACACAGCGCTGGAACAATAGCACAGTGGGTAGGGTGTTTCCCTTGCATGTGGCCTACCCGGTTAGATTTCCAGCATCCCTAAGGTCCCCTGAGCACCGCCAGGAGTAATTCCTGAGTGCATGAGCCAGGAGTAACCCCTGTGCATCGCTGGGTGTGAACCCCTGCCCCCCAAAAAATCAAAAAACCAAAAAAAGTGTAAAAAAAATTAGTTACAACACAAAATAAAGTAGACCTATAACTGAGAGGACTGAAAAAAAGTCTACATAAATATTTGCATTTAACTGTTCATAGTAGTTTTAAAGAAAATGTACTTAATCCAAATGTCCATCAAATGATACATAAGAAACCAAAATGATACATTCGTATGATAGAACATCATTTCACATACACACACAAGAATGAAGAACTGATAGATGCTTTAGCATAAGAAAACACTGTTATGTGAAAATGTCTAGTCACAAAAGATCACATTGAGTATGATTCCGTTTATCTGAAACATCAGACAGGCAAATAGATAGAAAAGATTGATGAACGGTGTGTTATCAGCATCCTTAATTACCACATGTTTGACATCATTCTCATCTTACAATGAGGTAAAGCAGTAGGGCAAGGTTAGGTTACTTGTCTGCAGAAATTAAGGCCCAACAAGAACTGAGATATAAGGTTTGTGTGGACTTCATGACTCATCTTAACCCCACATTACAATACCTTCTATAGAGAGAGCGTGTATTGTTAGATTGGTGAATAAAAGTCTACAAAGTGAATAGTATGACCTATATGGTATGGTTTTCTGTATAGTCAGACAAAACTCAAACAATGAAAAGCCTGAAGAGTGTGTATGAGTGTGTGTGTGTGTGTGTGTGTGAGAGAGAGAGAGAGAGAGAGAGAGAGAGCGCATGCATGAGGGGTGTAAGCGGGGGTATGGCAGTGAATCTCAGTGACAGTGGAAAAACACAATGGCATTACATCTAAGTGAGGTTGAGGTGAGGTAGGACAGGCAGTCTTCCATAACCATGGACATGGCTGGCAGAAAAGCTGCTGGCTATTGTGTCTAATTCTGACTAACAAAGACTTTTTTGCTCCTGGCTCTGAGCTCAGGGTCACTGCTGGTGATGCTGTGGAACCATATGATACCCAGGGCTGAACTAGATTTTTTTTTTTTAAGAAGGAGGAGGGTACGGGGCACACTTGGCAATGCCCAGGGGTTACTCCTGGCTCTGCAATCAGAAATCACTCCTGGCGGGACTTTGGTGACCATATGAGACTTTGGGGATCTAACCCAGGTGAGCCATGTTCAAGCAAGCGCCCTCCCCACTGTACTTTCTCCAAGAGTTTTCATCAGGCCTATTTGCCTCCTTTGTTCGTCCTCTGACATACAAGAGAAGCAGAGAGCATGAGCCATTAGAAAATAGACGAGTGGGTTCAGAGGTGTGAATTCTAGTCCTATCGCTGACACTAAGGGGCAACGGGCAGCATGCCCAGAACAAGCCTCATAGAGAGGGTAAGCAGTGCATTTTAGAAACACAAATTCACTTTCTCATACAACACCAAAGGGTTAACTTGCCCTTTAAGAAGACAATTAACTTAGTAAGTTAGAAATATAGTTCAGGAGTCTGTGATCTATGGAACCTGATCCCATACATCTGTCATGTGGGGTTATCTCCCTGCAGAACTAGTGATTCTAGCTGAGCAGACTACAGAGGCAGCAGCCAAGTGCAGCGTGGAACAGTGTGGGCTGGAGAGCACTATTGGCTGGGGAGCACTATGGGCTGGGGAGGCGCATGGGCCAGAAAGCCTGCCTGGATTCCCTAAAGCCATGTGCAGTGCGACCTGAGTGGCTTATGAAAAACTGAAGCCATGAAAGCTTATTAGAGGTTTAATAGCAACTGCGACCTTGCAGGGTTAAAAACACAGGCTGATGCCATCGATTTACAAGTATGCATAAAGTGGGGTACAAAAGCCTCAAAAGCCTCAAAGCACTATTAAACAGCAATATTACGTGATTTAAGTATGTAAAAAAATTTTTTCCCCCCAAGGGAGTAATGTCCTTAATTTGTCTTGGGGAGGGGAGGGAGGGGGGGGAAGACAACTTACAAAGGTCTCCGCTCTTACTGAATACAACTAGCTTGCCAACTTCCACAAAAACAATGCTTTCTCTCTCCTTCCTAATATTTTTAGCTAATTTTTTGAAGTTTATCTATGACTTCCCCTACAGTTCTGACAATTTCCAAACTATATAATATATTTTATAAGTAAGAAAATAAAGACAAAGTCATTCTTCTTTCATATCTGTTTTTCTCTCTACCCCCTGAGACAACAAATATTATCAGTTCAAATGCTTATCTAAGTTCATTTATTTCTTTTCAAAATTACTACCAAATGATACTCAAAGGCTTACCTCCAGATAGATCGATGGTGGATTATGTTCCCCACCAAATTTGTCCAATAGGGCCTCTATATGTTCCTGTGTCAACTTAATCATTTGCTTGATATTCCATACCTAAAAAATATAAAAATTAAAATAAAAAATAATTTAGAACATGAAAATTTAATATTCTCATTAAAATCTTCAGTAACTGCCTGTGTTCTTTGAAAGCCGTAGCTCAGAAACCATAGAGATCATTTAGTATAGTGATTTTTCCTAATAATTAAGCATCTCATCTTAAAATGTTTTAAAAAATATAATATATTCTCAACTATAAAGGACTCAAATTATAAAGATTAAGGAAGAATAACGAAAATCTCTCCTTCCCCACATTCTTGTCTCTTGTCAAAAAAAGTGCTGGGGCCAGAACAATAGTACAGCAAGTAGAGTCCTTGCTTTGCATGCATCTGACCTCAGCTCCATTTCATTACCCAAACCTCGCCAAGAGTGATCCCTGAGAAGAGAGTCAGGAGTAAGTCCTGAATAAACAGCTGGATGTGACAAAAAAGGATCCCCCCACCCCCAAAAGAAGAAAGTGCTATTTACAGTTTGAGGTATATCCTTTCACTACTTCATAAAAAAAATTTCATATGTGTATATATATATAAAACATATAAATACTATAACACCTGCTTATTCAATGTAACATGCCTCTGAATTCTCGCCATGTCATCACCTGTGTTTTATTCCTTTAAAAAAGCTGTGCACATAAAGGACTGTACTTAGCATGGCTACATTCCTTTTCTGATACTGCAATGACACTACCATTATAATGATCTTTAAAACTCAATGGAAATCAGAATTTATGAGACAAAGACCATTTTAGGAGAATCAAGTTTAGATTTGTACTCTTCCTAACTGATCTGTTTGAGAACCAGCTTTCTCTTCCTCTTCTAAAATCACTACTTTGGAACTTTCCATTTATTTAAAAACAAAATGTCACCCCATCAAAAAATGGGGCGACAAAATGAACAGAAACTTTCTCACAGAAGAAATCCGAATGGCAAAAAAGCAAATGAGAAAATACTCCACATCATTAATCATCAGGGAGATGCAGATCAAAACAACAATGAGATATCATCTCACACCACAGAGACTGGCCCACATCCAAAAGAACAAAAGCAACTGGTGTTGGTGTGGATATGGCGAGAAAGGGACCCTCCTTCACTGCTGGTGGGAATGCTGACTGGTTCAGCCCTTTTGGAAAACAGTATGGAAGATTCTCAAAAAATTAGAAATTGAGCTCCCATTTGACCCAGCAATACCACTCCTAGGAATATATCCCAGAGAGGTAAAAAAGTATAGTCAAAATGACATCTGCATGAGTGCCCAAGAAGAGATGACTGGTTAAAGAAACTGGTACATCTACACAATGGAGTACTATGTAGCTGTTAGAAAAGATGAAGTCACAAAATTTACATACAAGTGGTACTACATGGAAAGTATCATGCTAAGTGAAATGAGTCAGAAAGAGGGACAGACACAGAAAGATGGTATTCATCTGGGGAACACAAAGTAACAAAATAGGAGGCTAACACCCAAGAATAGCTGAGACAGGTACCAGGAGGTTCACTCCATGGTTTGGAGGCCAGCTGCACATGCTTGGGGAAAAGGCAGCTCAGATAGCGAAGGAAGCACCAAGTAAAGGGTGTTCGGAGGATCCTCCCAGGATGGGAGATGCATGTTGAAAGTAAACTATAGACCGAATTTGACTGCCACTCAATGCCTCCTTTGCAAACCACAGCAAACAAAAGGGAATGCCCTGCCACAGAGGCAGGGTGGGATGAGGGGGATGGGAGGGTGGGAGGGATACTGAGATCAGTGGTGGTGGAAAATGGGCACTGGTGGAGGGATGGGTACTCGATCATTGTATAACTTAAACCCAAGCACAAAAATTTGTAAGTCTACAACTGTACTTCATGGTGTTTCACTAATAAAAATTGAAAAAAAAAAAGTCAAAGTTCCCGTGGCATGTCAAATCTTACTGAGGTGTACTGTGCTGCTGTTGAGACGGAAGCGGTCATTGAAGCCCTAGCCAATCAGGGCATTCAAGCCCAATACATCAGGATCCTCCGTGAGCTGTATTGCGGATTCACTACCAGGATCTCACCATTCTACAAAGAAGTGATCGTTGATGTCAAGAGAGGGGTGCGGCAGGGTGATACCATTTCACCAAAACTCTTCGGTGCCACCCTCGAGAACATCATGCGACGACTGGAATGGGAAGGAATGGGAGTGAAGATAGATGATCGGCAACTACACCACCTCTGCTTTGCTGATGACATTGTTTTAATAACACCAAACATCAGCCAAGCGGCACAAATGCTGGCCGACTTTGACCGTGAGTGTGGAAAGGTAGGACTACAGCTGAATCTTACGAAGACAATGTTTATGAGAAACAGCCTTGTTCCTGACGCGCCATTCGCTCTCAACGGAACGACCATCTCTGAATGCAACAGCTATGTGTACCTAGGTCAAGAGGTCAACATGACAAATGACCTGGCACCCGAGCTGCGCAGGAGGAAGAGAGCGGCTTGGAACGCCTTCAAGAACGTCGAAGAAATAGCTAAGAGGATGAAGAACCTCCGGCTCCGGGCACATCTCTTTGATTCCACTGCTCTTCCTGCATTAACATATGCCTCAGAGACCTGGGCCCTACGCAAACAAGATGAGAACGCTATTCAGGTCTCCCAAAGAAAAATAGAAAGAGCTATGCTTGGAATATCACGTTTCACTCAAATGAGAGAAAGAATCCGGAGTTCTGACATCCGTCGATGATCAAGAATCAGGGACGCTGTCTCATTTGCCAAGGTGTCGAAAATCAGATGGGCTGGTCACGTAATGAGATTTAAATACGACCGCTGGACTAGAGCTGTTACTGACTGGATTCCACGGGATGTCAAAAGACCACGTGGCCGCCCACCTACCAGATGGTCAGACTTCTTCGTCAAGATCATGAACGATCGGTTTGAGGCCCTTCATGTTCCCGGAGCGAACAGATGCCATTGGGCTACACTAGCACGCGACAGGGACAAATGGAGACATTACTTGCGCCCGCTTGAGCAAATCGACGACTAATGGGAAGTTAAGTTATTAAGTACTGTGCTGCAATGCACAACTCCAAATTTTCTAATGAATAAATGAGAAAAAATTTGAGAAAAAAATACTTAATTTTATCATTAAAAAAAATTCTTGGCAAGGCTCTATGATTTTTTTTTTTTTTGCTTTTTGGGTCACATCCGGTGATGCACAGGGATTACTCCTGGCTCTGTGCTCAGAAATTACCCCTGGCGGTGCTTAGAGGACCATATGGAATGCTGGGAATCAAACCTGGGTTGGACGCGTGCAAGGCAAATGCCTACCTGCTGTGCTACTGCTCCAGCCCCAAGGCTCTATGTCTTACCCCTTCAGAGAGTACAGAATTCAGAACGCCAGGGGATATAATACAGGCATACATGAACATGCTTATTTTAAGAAAAGAAGGCAGGTATTTTTTACTTGATGACAAATGAGTCTAATTTATTTGAGTGGTTGGAGAACCAGTTCTACAAATTTCACTATGATATAGTCTCTCTAGCAGCTGAAATACACACACACACACACACGTGTATATATGTGTCCCTGTGTGTGTGTATATACTCCTAAACTGTGATAAAAATGCATTAAGAAAGCTGTAGAGATAGCAGCAGGTAGGGCACTTGCCTTACACAACGTTGACCCAGGTTCAATCCCCAGATCACTTATGGGCCCACGAGGAGTAATTCCTGAGTGCAGAGCCAGGAGTTACCCCTGAGCATCACTAGGTGTGGCCCCAAAATAACAAGAATGCTCATCTCTCTGGGAAAGACATATATTTCAAAAATAACAGTACTTTGCCCCTCCCAAAAATAAGAAAAAGAAGAAAAGGCCTGGAGAGGTAATACAGACTGTAAGGAACTTAACCTTGTGTGGGTCGATCCTGTTCAAATCCCAGTACCACATATGGTCCCCTGGGCACCACTAGGGGTCACTCCTCACCAGAACAAGATCATCTTTTCCCTTCAAACCGGTAGGTTTTTTTTTTTTTTTTTTTTTTGAGCCACACCGGGCAGTGCTCAGCGCTTGCTCCTTGCTCTGCATTCAGGAATTAATTCTGGCAGGCTCAGGGGACCATGTGGGGCACCAGGGAATGAACTTTACGTCAGCTGCTTGCAAGGCAAGCATCCTACCCACTGCACTATCATTCTAGTCTCAAGTTTAGAAGTTTTAATAATACCCAGTTTTAGCTGGGATTATAGGGGAAGGGATAAAAATATGACTGGCAATTTTTTTTTGAAAATCATTTGGTATATTAAAATTTAAATTAGCAATTCAGGAACTCATTGCCTCTATATCTGAAAGAGGCACTTGCACCTTTGCCCAGAAAGGCAGTGAGCACTATTCACAGAGAATAATTCCTTGAGTGCAGAGCCAGGAGCAACCCCAAAGCATTGCTAGGTGTGACCCCCATGGGAAACGAAACAAAAAACATGGACCACTTTTGATCTCAGCAAACACACATAAGTTACAATGCCTATTCCTAACTTTAGTTTCTCCTAGATGGTTTTTGACTACCTGACTATACAATTTTCACTTGTTTATTTTGTTAAAGGGATGTGTCTTCCCCACTTCCCAGAAAAAGTCTCAAGGATTTTGTCTTGTTTTCTTATCTGCACTGTAGCACTGTTCCCCTGTTATTCGTCAATTTGCTCAAGTGGGCCCAGTAACGTCTCCACTGTGAGACTTGTTATTGTGTTTTAGCATATTGCATACATCATGGTAGCTTGTCAGGCTTTGCTGTGTGGGTGAGATACTCAGTAGCTTGCCGAGCTCTCCGAGAGGGGTGGAGGAATCGAACCCGGGTCGGCCAGGTCAGCCGTGTGCAAGGCAAACGCCCTACCTGCTGTGCAATTGCTCTAACCCAAGGGGATGCAAGAACCCATTTAAAAAAAAAAGAATAATTCAACTAGCTTACTGATCATACCACACCAATGATAGGGGCTGCTCCAGTCTTGTTTCTTATCTGGTATATTTCTAAAGTTCAGTCCTGTGCGTGCACACAGAAAACAGCTAGAGATAAGGTTTAAGTTACAATTAGAACAAGGTTAGACATGAAAACTTAATCAGGTCATAATCAGGTAATTAAGGACTCTATCTCCACAATCCTCCCCTTAAAACTTTTTTTTTTTTTTAGATAAACACCCAACCCTCAAGAGAAGGGAGAGAGAAAAAGGAGGGATTAGAGATGAAGCATGATCATGGGTAATTGAGAAGACTAAACTGATTACAAGGAAATTTTCCTGCTGTGTAGTAGAAAAGGTTAAGATTGGTTAAGCAGGGCAGGGTCAGGCCAGGAATGTCTGGAAGTCAGACTCCTTATCATCCCAAACAAAAGTAAACATATATCCAAAGAATGAAAAAAAAATCACTCTTAGCACTAGTTGATATTAAGAGTAAGACTGGGAGAGAGAATTCATTTTGATTCTACGGAGTAAGAGAAAAAAACATGATGATATTTATAAAATAGAGATATGGTAAAAAGTTGAAAGAGATGTTATAAATCCAATAGATGATATATAGTTTTGACCTTAAAATGCCTTCTTGGAAAACAAGATCTCTTACAATAATCCTAAAAAGGACATGGAAGAAATAAAATGGAAACCAAAATCTGCTGGGGGCTGGAGAGTTAGCAAAGTGAGTAGGGTACTTGCCTCACACATAGCCTCTAACAGCTTCAATCCCTGGCACCCCATAGGGCCCTCAAGCCCTGTCAGGAGTGATACCCGAATACAAAGCCGGGAATAAGCCCTAAACACCACCTGTATAATTTGTTAAAACAAAATAAAACAAATTATTATAATTTAAAAAATTTTTGGACCACCCCTGGCGGCTGCATGTCACAGCTTACTCCTGGCTTTGTGCCGAGTGACCCTTAGTGGTGCTCAGGGACACATCTGTGGTGCTGGGGATTCAAACCAGAGTCATAGCTGCCAGAGCCAAGGACGAGTCAGGCTCCTTACCCTCTGCACTAATTCTCCAGCCCTTGAAGACTGAATTTTAAGAAGAAGTTGTAGTTCAGTGGGTTTGGCAACTGCCTGGCGCATGAGCTCCCTGAGTCCAATCCCTAGCACAGCAATGGCCCCCGAACATGCCAGGAATGATTTCTGAGCACAGAGCGATACTAAGACCTGAGCATAGCTGGCATAGTCCAAAACCCAAATAAACAAACACAAAGTGTTATGGAAGAAAAAGGAGGGAAGTGAAGGCACAAAATACTATTGTCAATGGCGCCCTTCCTCCCCCCAAAATGGTGTGAGGTCCAAAGCCGGAGACGAGGCTCAGTGACCAAGCACATGCCTTGTGTATGTGAGGTGCTAGATTCCAACCCTGGTACCACAAAAAAAAAAAGAGAGAGATTTAACATCCAGATTGTTCTAGGACTCACTTCAATCAAATCTTTGAAAAATACAGTAGGACAGATATAGAATGACTGCACTCATCTGTGGAATATAAAGTAACAGAATGGGAAACTAAAACCCAAGGATAATAGAGAAAGTAAGGGCCAGGAGGACTGCTCCACAGCTTGGAAGCCGGTCTCACATGCTGGGGAAAAAGGCAGTTGGGATGGAGAAGGGACCACTAAGTAAAGGATGCTTGGAGGGCTTGCTCGGGATGGGGGATGCTTGCTGAAAGTAGACTACAGACCAAACATGATGGCCACTTACTATAATATTGCAAACCATAACACCCAAAAGGAGAGAGAGTAAAAGGGAATGCGCCTGCCACAGAGGCCAGGATGAGAGGGGGGAGGGGGGAGGGGGAAGGGTGGTGGGAGGGATACTCGGAACATTGGTGGTGGAGAATGGGCACTGGTGGAGAGATGGGTACTTGATCATTGTATGACTAAAACATAATCATGAAAGTTTTTAAGTCTGGAACTGTATCTCAAGGTGATTCATTAAAAATAAATAAAATTTGAAAAAAAAGAAAAATATAGTAAGGATGGAGAGAGCATGCGGGGGTTAATGCAAAACTCTTGCATGTACCCAACTGGGTCAGATCCCAGAGCACCACAGATTGTGTCCTAAGCTGCCTGCACCACAGGGACCAAGCAGCACCCCGCATTCTCAGGTCCTTTCATTGACCCGCCCACTCAGCTGGCTAAGAACAACTAAAATTTGGGAGACTTTCCATCACAAATAAAAAAGGGAGGTTCCCCCAAATAAAAACAAAAACACAATAACCATGATTAATAGGTAATCATGTATTTTTTAAGTCTTCCAAAGTCACTTATTAAAACAATCCAAAAAATCTGTATTTCCAAATTTGACAGATACAAACATATAATACCTACAAAATAATCCTGTGAGAGTAAACATCAAACTCTAAATCATTAGGAATCTAGTGACAATTCTTAATGTTAATAGGCCATAGTGGAAAGTCACAGAATTAGTCTAAAAGAGGACAAAACAAAAAAAACAAAAAAGAAAAGAGTTGTTTAGACAAAACAGTTGTTGTCAAAAAGCAAATTTCAAAATTGTTCAAAGAATCATGGTACTGAAAGAAGGTCAGTGTACCAGAAATTCAGTAGGGAAAAAACGTGGAATAATTCCTGTATAATAGGAACATATATAATTATCTTGATAGAGAAACAAAAGCTAATTAAAGAACAAAATATGAGAGGAAATCTTTACTGAATATAACTAAAAGATCTCTATTTTTTTTGGGGGGGGTGTCAGTGGGGAAGACCCATACCCGATAATTCTCCGGGCTTACTTCTGACTGTGTAGGGGATCACTCCTGGTGGGCTCAGGGAGCCAGAGATATGGGGGACCAGAACCAGGTCAGCCATATGCAAAGCAAGTGCCTTACCTGCTGTGTTATCTCTCCTGCCCAGATCTCCATGCTTACCCCAACACATATACAAAAGGAATGATAAAAACCTGAATTCCAAATCATAGTCGTTCAAATAAATCTCAGCTGGATTAAAGAGATTTACAGCTGGGGAGAGAACAGAAAACTAGGGAAGATTCAGAAAAAGAAATCAGCCAAAAGAAATAAGTAATTTAAAAGCACAAAAGACATGAAGATAGAAAGCCCAGAGGGCAAATAGAGAATGGGAGAGATTTTTGAATGAAAGATAATCATACATTTTCCAAAAACAGTTCTAAAGCATCAAAAATACTCAAGCAGCAAAATCATTCCTGGTCATGATTGTTACAACCAAATTCACAGGACCTAGGACACAGCGTAACAGGAGAGTGATGAGAGGCTGTCAGTTTGACCTGTGGCTACACACACCATACAAAGCCACCACTCCAAACACACACACTTAAACCCACCACTAAACAGGTTCAAGTGAAACAAACCAAAGAGAAAAGTGCAAATTAGACTGATGGCCTACTCTGAAATAATAATGAATTAAAACAAATATAGGAAATGATATTAAGGTGCAAATTAAAATAGCCAACAAGCTAGAAAAAAAAAAAACCAACCTGAAACTAAAAAAATATAAATGAAAGGCAGGGTAGACTGAATAATGATGCCGAAGGGATCTGTCACTGTCACTGACCTCCTGTTGTTCATCGATTTGCTCGAGCAGGCCCAGTAACATTGTGAGACTTGTTACTGTGTTTGGCATATCAAATACGTCATGGGGAGCTTGCCAGGCTTTGCCATGTGGGCGAGAAACTCTCAGTAGCTTGCTGTGCTCTCGGAGAGGGGCAGAGGAATCGAACTCGGGTCAGCCCTGTCAGCCACATGCAAAGCAAACGCCCTAGCCGAAGTGATAGCAAAGAAGAGATCTACATCATAAAAACCCAGAATAAATAAATGTAGCCTTGCATGACAAAAAGAGCTTTGCACATGTAATTAATTATCTTGGATCTGGGAGATTATCCATCTACCTGAGAACTCTATAATCACAAATTGGAAATTTTGCTAAAAAAGATAATACAGTATGAAGGAAGACCTACCAGAGAAAAACTAAATCAAGCAGTGCAGTCTAGGAGGAAATGGACTTGGGGATCTCAGCGTGGGTCTCATGAAATCTATTACAGACCGTGACCTTCAGAACCATCAAAAGGATCAATGTATGGAATCAGCAGGATCAGATCTAAGACAAAAAGCCAGCAAAAAGCGCATAAAGAAACCCACAAATGTGAAATGAAAAAGTTCTGTAACATCCAGGCTGATGAAGCTGATTTATTGATTTGGCAAGGTCTAATTTAATTGTTCCCAACAATCTTCCATGTTACAAGGGGGTCTTCAGTATCGACAAACTTTTCAGCTGAGTACTTTTAAAACAAAGATCTATCTAAGCATGCGTTGAGAAGAGAAGGGGTTGGTCCGTAAGTCACTAGTGCTGAAAACTGGAAGCCAGCAATCAAAACGGACCAAGTGATGTCAGGCCCTCACTGCTCGGCTGAGTGACCCCCAACTCTGATCTTTGGGCTCACCTAGCTCAAGAATACCCTAAGGGTCGTAAAAAGTTCTGTAAAAACACTAAAGTTTAAAAAGAATTATGGAAAAAGTCACCAATGGACTAAAATCTGTCTTCACTGATTCCAGCAAGTGTGAGCGGAGACCCTGAGGGGTGCATTCACACGGGTCACTGGAAAACTGACCCATGTCACCCCCTGACATTCACCTGTGGGCATTACTTTCTACAGTTTTCTTAGTCAAAAGTGGCCTAGGTAAAAAGAATAAATGTATGGTGATGAAAATCACCAAGATCGTGGCAATTTGTTATGGTAGTAACAGGAAAGTAATACAAAAGAGGATTTCCTCTTTAGTTCTATTTTCCTCCAAAGGAAAATAGAACTAAATCAATGCACATACAAAAAGCAATCAGAGGGATAAAGAACTGTGATAAACACTCTTAGAGGGTTTGGAGATATACAGCACAGCAACTACACGTGCTCACCTTGCACGAAGCCAGTTGACTTTGATTTGATCCCTGACACCTCCTGTGGTTCCCTGAGTATTGTATCACTCAGGGAGTAATCCCTGAGCAGAAAGCCAGGAATAAATCCTGAGCACCACCAGGTGTGCCCCCCAAACCAAAACCAAAATCCAAAGTTGAAAAACAAAAAAATTCTTATGATACACTTAAACATGCTTTACATAAAAGATTAAGAACTAGTCGGTCGTCCTTGAAACACTGCTATTTTGGTGAGGTGAAGTGGTTTTGTTCCTTTCCCCTTAGGAGATAGAAATCAAATAAAATGCTAATGGTTGAATCTAGGCAATGTAGGTGCACGGCAAAACCTGGCAAGCTACCCGTGTCGTATTCGATATGCCAAACACAGTAACAACAAGTCTCACAATGGAGACGTTACTGGGCCCGCTCGAGAAAATCGATGAACAACAGGAGGAAAGTGACAGTGACAGGCAATGTAGGTATTTGCTTACTGCATTCTGGCTTCAACTATTCTTCGGGTTTGAGTTTTTAACTAAACTTTAAATAACTCCTCTTCTATTTTTTTTTTGGGGGGGTGGAATTTTGAGCCACACCAGGTTGTGCTCAGGGCTTACTCCTGGCTGGGTAGGAGGCCCTATAATGTGCTAGGGATCAAACCTGGATCAGCCATGTGCAAGGCAAGCTCCTTACACACTCGACTATCTCCTACCCCCCATAATTACTCTTTCCTTTAAAAAGTAGTTGTCCTCCTCCTCCTTGTAAAGTTTAACTCATCTATTATTAACCCATCTTCACAGTTTTGCCACTGATTGGTACAAACGTGTCTCATTCTTTTATTTTCATCCACTGTCACCTAAATGAAGTTTAAATTTTGGGGTTTGTGTTCACTTGTTTTATTTAAAATTTATTTGGCTTTAAGTAAGAATGTAGTTTACATTTTTGTAGCTGATTTATTTCTACCCTCTGATAGGGAGCTTCATATTTACATTTTCCCTTTCCTTCCTCCTTCCTTCACTGTAGTGCTGGGGTTAAAATCCAGGTTGGCCATGTCCAAGGCTAGCACTTTAGCCACCGTACTCTCTCTCAACCCACTACACTTTTTATGCCTTTTTTGGGGGGGGGTTGGGGGTGACAACTCCCAGCAATGCTCAGCGATTTAGGGGTTATTCCTGGTGAACACTGCTTTCTATGTTGTGCTGATCACCTGGGGCAAGAGGCTGGTCCAGGTCTCCATGATACACGTGTCCAGCCTGCTGAGCTAGCTCTTCAGTCCCCTGCTTTTTCTAGATTTCTCGGCCTCTACTGGAATTAATAAAATATTCTTATTCTTTTTTTCACCTCTATGTAGCAGTCATATTCTAGGCCACAAGTTTTATAAATACAATAAATTACTATCGGGTAGACCATATTCCTTTACTATGCTTCAATTAATTTGAAGAAAAAATCCAAAATAACATTCATTTGAGAAACTGGGCACTCCTATTAAGACATGTATGTCGTGTGTGTGTGTGTGTGTGTGTGTGTGTGTGTGTGTGTGTGTGTGTGTGTGTTGCTTACGGATACCTCCTAGCAATGCTTGGGGCGGGGGGTGTACATGCTATGGTGGGGGTCAAATGGAGGTCAGTTACAGGCAAGGCAAGAACCTTACCATTGTGCTATCCTTCTGGCTCAGTAATGAATCTTTTTGAAGTTTATCTTTAAGGTGGGGAGAGCTCAGAAACCTCACAGCACAGGGCCTGGCACTGCCGGGTGGAGCCCTGTAGGCCCCTCACTATTCCTGAACCCTGGCAACAGCACACGGCCACAACAGAATACTGAACTGTCTGATCTGGTGGGCCAACTACTGCTGGGAGGGCCTCTGGGCACCTTGAACATTGCTCAAATGCTCCCTCTGCCCCACCACCAATCAAAGCATACCTACAGGAAACCTGCAGCAAAGTATCAGTGAGAAGTCAGGGATAAGTCAGGGTGCCTGTTTATCACAAGTTAATGAAATGGAGACAAGATATAAAGACAAGAAATAAAAAGGCAGAGAGAAAAACCTATTTGTAGAAATGTATTATGAAACCTATTCGTAGAAATTACTAAAGAAACCCAAAACACCCCAAGAGAAGCTATAAACCATGAGAGATAATAACTATCAAGTATAAAAACTAAAATTGGGCTGAAGAGATGCCAACCAGGCCCCATCGGACGCTTTGCCAATAGGAGGTCTAGCGTTGATCCTTGGCACTGTCTGTTCCCCCCAGGACCGCGGGGTGTGGTCCAAAAACAAAACCAAAACAAAAGACTAATGCCAAGAATTTTAACATGACTGTGACATACATCAAAGACACAGAATTGCAGTGTTCCTACTGACTTATTAGAGCTAATTTTAAAAAGATGATGTGGGAACCAGAGAAACAGCACAGCACGTAGGGCGCTTCCTTGCATGTGGCTGACCCATGTTTAATCCTGGTATCCATCCCACAGGGTCCCCAGAACCCACCAGGAATGAACCCTGAGTGTAGGGCCAGCAGTAAGCCCTGAGCGTCACTGAGTGCCCCTTGCCGCCCCCTCTCCCAACACACACACACAATGCTCTTTGTATTAGCAACATCATCTAGGGATCTAGAAATCAACCTGACAAAATACATGGAAGACCTTTGTGGGGGACACCCAAACAATACGCAAGTACATAGACCAAGAAGGAACCAACTCTGATGGCCGCGGCGCTCCACCAGCTCTCCCCAGCCTATGCAAAGGCTGACTCAGGTCTGAGTTCACTGGGTGAAGAAAAGGCTGCTGACACCCACAGAGCTCAGGAGGCGTCCCTGTTCTAACCCGCCACCTCAATTCAGAGCTGAAACTGTTACCTCACGGCTCTTCACACGCACAGCAACTAACACACCTAAATGGAGACAACAGCACTTCCTCCTCTTTCCCACTAACCCCCTCTAGCATTCCTGTCACAGACGTGTGTATAGGTGACCACTGAGTACCCCCCTCACTCATCTGACAAAGAGTCATACACGTGATCTTTCATGGGAAGACTCAATGCAAGAATGTACTCAGCTTTCTCCAAACCAGCTCAGAGCATTGCAATAAAATTCACAAATCCCAAGAGATTCCTCCCTCCCCAGCCCCCACCCAGACCCCTCCTGCTGCCTCCCACTAGAACATTTGGAGTTGAAATTGTTATGGAAATTCTCTAAAAGGATAGCCTTTTAGCTTACTGGAAATAGGAGCATTAAAAGGCCGATATCACCAGGCAGCAAAACAAATCAGTAACAAGGGGACAAGGATAGACAGAGAAAACAGGCTCAGAAACAGAGGCACAGGTATTTATAGACACAGCTAACATTTTGTGTTGACATGATTTAGTGAGACAGAATAGACCATATAATAAGTAATTGTGAGGTAACTGGCTGTGCTTTTGGAAAAGGCCAAATAATTCAACAGAAAAATAGGGTAAAGGATTTAAAAGCAGGATTTACTTCTCACTGGAGAATTTAAAGTATTCAATAAATTTAATCACTCCATTAATAATCAAAGAAATACAAATTAAAATGAGAAACAGGGCCAGCAAGATAACTCAAAGGATGCTATCTCTGAAGAGGCCTGAGTTCAATCCCTGGCAATGATGGTCCCCTGCGTACTGCTGGGTGTGACTCCAAACCCCCCAAATTAAAGGAAATCAAATATATAAATGAGAAATCTCTTTATACCTATAAAATTGAAAAAAATAAAGATAAAATAGTAAATTGAAGATGGGCACTGTCTTATTAGCTACAGATTCACTGCAAGAAGGTTTTTAATATCTATAATAGCATAATACTGAAAATGACCCAAATTGTCCCTGAAAAAAACAGCAAATTCTGATCTACATATCTCTATAGTGGAAGATTCTTTTAGGCCAAAATTAAGAACTGAGTTAAATACATTCAACACATTGCAAAAACAATACAGAGTGAAAGTAAAAGGAAAGGAAAGAAAAATTTCAGAACACACAGTTTCAAAACATGTAATCAATATGGCTTATGGCAAAAATACAGAAACATGCATGCAAATGACACACACTGAACCCAGGATGATTGTTGGTGAAAGCAACAAGTTGGAAAGCAATGTTGTTTACTCAGTGAGGGGAAGGGCGGAGAATCAAACACTAGGACACCAATAGGACAGACAGCTCAGTGACACGGGCCCGCAGGCAGTCGGTCACTCCAGCCTACTGCCACTGTATTAGCTGTCTCCAGCACACTGCTAAGAGTTCAAAAGGGGGTGGTGTGGGCAAGCCTCGTTCTCACTAGTTTTTAGAGAACCAGGAGAACAGAGAGTGGTCGTGGGCTGAAGGAAAAGCCAGGGAGAGAAATGAGTGATACGAAGACTGGCTGCAGGAAAGCAGCTCTGGCAAGTCAGAAGAGATGGGACCTGAACAAGAGACAACACGAAGACCAGTACCAACTGTTTACATAGCTAGAATCTGGAAAAAACCTGAGTGCCCGAGAACAGATGACTGGTTAAAGAAACTTTGGTACATCTACACAATGGAGTACTATGTAGCTGTTAGAAAAGATGAAGTCATGAAATTTACATACAAGTCGTAGGACATGGAAAGTATCATGCTAAGCGAAATGAGTCCGAAAGAGAGGGACAGACAGAAAGGTTGCATTCATCTGGGGAACTTAAAGTAACAAAATAGGAGACTAATACCCAAGAATAGCCGAGGTAAGTACCAGGACGTTCACTCCATGGCTTGGAGGCCAGCCACACACTCTAGGGGTAAAGGCAGCTCAGATAGAGAAGGGAGCACCAAATAAAGGGTGTTGGGAAGATCCGCCCAGGATGGGAGAAGCATGCTGAAAGTAGACTATAAACCGAACATGATTGTCACTCAATGTCTCTTTTGCAAACCACAGCACCCAAAAGGAGAGAGAGAACAAAAAGAAGTGCCCTCCCACAGAGGTGGGGTGCGATGGGGGTGAGGGGGGGTGGGAGGGATACTGGGATTAGTGGGGGTGGAGGGAGGGATGGGCACTCCATCATTGTATAACTGAAACCCAAGCACAAAAATTTGTAAGTCTACAACTGTACCTCATGGTGTTTCACTAATAAAAATTAAAAAAAAAAAAAAAAAGAAGAGACCAGTGCCAAGGATGGGATAAGCGGTGCCGGATGGCTGCCTGTGATTTCTCAGTGACATCGGAAGAGAGTGGAAGCTCAGAGGGTTCCAGGGCAAATGAGGAAACGCAGTCTTGCTCAAGAGGGTGTAGCAGCGGAGCATTTCCAGACATGGCTGAAACCTTCCCAAGGTGACCACGTCTCTCAAGCAGGACACCTCCCAAAGTGCAGGGAGCAACGGTGGCAGCTGATAACGCTGGGTCCCGTGATGTCTTCGATATGCCAAACACAGTAACAACAAGTCTCATGATGGAGACGTTACTGGGCCCGCTCGAGCAAATCGATGAAAAACGGGAGGACCGTGACCGTGACCATCTAATGGAAGGGGAGAGGGTCTGGAGAATCAAGGATTTTATTTTTATCATCATTCCTTTCTGTCACTATCTTGGTCCCAAAGTCAGTGGTTATGAAGAAAGTTTCACTTGAAAGACTGAAGCTGATCAGGATCTAGGCAGTGCTTAGACTTTCTGAGGACAAGGTTGAGATATAAGACTTTGCTGATCACACTTCCACAATTAAGAAGAGGGCAAAAATTTTATTATTCTATTTTGGGGGAGGCAGCAGGGGGATCATGCAGTGCCAGGACCGAACCCAGGATTCTTGCATGCAAAGCTTGTGCTTAAGCTCTTTAAAGCCATCTCCACGCCCCAAAATGATACTGTATTTAATGAATGTAATGGGCTTCATAAGTCAATAAGCAGAAAATATTTCAACTTTGGACACTAATCCCAA
The DNA here is from genome assembly GCF_029834395.1 of Sorex fumeus. Taxonomy (NCBI): domain Eukaryota; kingdom Metazoa; phylum Chordata; class Mammalia; order Eulipotyphla; family Soricidae; genus Sorex; species Sorex fumeus. Next base: position 7,067,881 of record NW_026606105.1, on the reverse strand, counting down.
CCTGAAAATAAATCTAAAATAATCTAATTTATCTAAAAAAATTTAGAAAAGGAAATATTTTTTTCCTGGCTAAATAAGAGCAAGTAAACTCAAAATCTCAGGGACGGAGGGTGGGGGGTTGGAGGGGTGGATATTACTAACAATGAACTATTTCGAACTGCCCATAAAGTCATCTATACTACATTCACTTAACCTTTAAAAATCTGACAGCAGCTTACCACCGCTATTCAAAAATGCCAAACTGTAACATACATGTAACTGAACCGAAAGGACAGTGTTGGGGGTAGGAATCCCACTGAATGAGCACAGACACACATCAAGTGAAAGAGAATGCGGCACAGCTCAGAACTTCCCATGGCAATACCTATACCGGAACAACAGATCATGTCTCCTGTCTTTTGGTACAACTCCCAGTCATCTCTCAAGTTATTCCTGGTTCTTCAAAATTCTGGGACATCAGGACCAGAGAGGTTACGGTTCTCGTCATGCACATAGCCAACTCTGGTTCAATCCCCAACACCCCGAGTACCAGCAGTAGTGACCCAAGAGTGCAGAGCCAGGTAAAAGCCCTAGCACTACTGGATGTGGCCAAAAAACAAAACTCCCACGTATCATTCCAGAGCACCATATCCTATAATTCAAAAATCAATTATTTGTCAGATAGCACCATTCCAAGTAAATAAATGAGGTGTAACAACACCTGACGACTCTACGTGCAGGGAAGATGGGCCTGAGTGACAATGATCATTTTCTAATCCTAGTACCTAAGTACTTAGTCCACAGAAGGTAGTTCACAGATAGTGGCTATACGAAAATATTAAAAACTTTATATATTCTAGGCAAGATCTGAGAAAACTGATGAAAACATTCAGAAAGGTTCAACTAAGGCCAGGGAATGAATAGGGTACAGATAAGGAGAAAAGCAGGTGCTGTCATAGTTTAGATATATTTTCTCAATTGGGGTTCCATGAAAGAATTAAGTGCTAATGTCCTAAGGCACTCAGTTAAATAACAGATTGTTTCTTAGAGCTTAGAAAGGTACTTAGAAGATTCAAGACGGAGTGTTAAAAATGTACACCACGTAGTTTTCAATGAAATGGAAATAAAAAATACTATTAAATAATATTTTACAAAGAGCACTTCAAGGTACATCAACGCTTTAAGGACACAAGGTTATATACAATGAAAAAAAAAAACCTGTTTATGTCAATCCTTTTATGTGCTTTTCCTTTCCAGAGAAAATGCACTAAACTTTTTCTAAGACTTCTCAATTAGTGCCTTAAAATAAAATCTCCCAGCTTCCAATTCCATTTGCCTGTGCCAAGTACTCTAAAATCAAGTAGCTGATAGGAAAAGTTTGCAGTAAGTTGAGGTTTTTTGGGGGGTTGACATGAGGAGGGGACACAACCAGCAGTGCTCAGGGTTTATTCTTGGCACTCCAGTCAGGGATCACTCCTGGCTGGGCTCAGGGGACGATATGGAGTACGGGGATTGAACCCAAATCAATTGCATACTATCACTCCAGACTTGTGTGTGAGAACTCCGTACTAATTCTAATCTTATAACTCTTGTACTAATCTTATACTAGTAGTACCTTGTACTAATCAGTGTTGACTTACTTTGCATATATTAAACACATTCAACTCCTCTACCAACTCAATGAGGTTGGGACAACCATCCTTATTTGACAGATGAACCAACAGAGAGATGGAGTGGGAGAGGCCAGACATCTTGTATGAGCAAAATTACTCATGTATTGCATGATACATGAGGAGAAAATAGACACTATCAGCAGTTTACCCAGGAGCAGTTATATACTTCATATCATAAGCTAGGGGAGAACAGTGAGATGATCAGAATTTAAAGAGGATCAATGAAGATTCATTCACTCATTAAACAAATATTTAATGAGTGTCTATGGTGTTCCATCAGTGAAGACAGTGTAACTGAACAAAATCCCTGACTGTAGCACAGTCCAGCTGAGAGAAGGCAAGAATTAATCAAACAGAATCTATGTCAGATGGTGATAAAAAGTTAGAGAGAAGAATAGAGCTTGGAGGTAGGTAGGAGGTTATTGATTTTGTAGAGTGATGAAACTGATGCTATTTGAACAGAGACTCAAGGGAGCCCAGAGTGATGAGAGCATGTGTAAGAGGAAACAAGTTCCGAAGAGATACAAATTCTGAAGTAGGACTAAAGCTGGTGTTTGGGGCTGACTGCATCCCTGACTCTAATAAATAACCCTCCTGACCGATAACTTTGTAGTCCCTTTCCACTCTGGCCCTAGGTTTCCCCTACTGACTTTTAGGCAATGGGGTATTAGCAAACATGACCTAAGCAGAAGCTTAAAACACAAACAGGCACTTCATGCCCTGCTGCACAACTCACCTGCCTATTTGTGATCTCTGCTATACTGTCAGAGCACACCAGCAGCTCCTACCTACAACAGTTGGGTTTTGCTCCATCCCTGTCTGGTGTTTTCTGGGCCCACCCTGAGGACTTGGTTTCCCCAGCTCTGTGCCTAGGGTTTGCTGTTGGTAGTGCTATGGCAACAAGGTGGTGCTGGGTTATCTGGGTGTTATGTGAATATTATTTGATACTTCTTACAAGTAACATTACCACTTAGATTTCATTTTTCAAGTTTTTAAGGTATTGTGGATCCAATCCACAGTGAGACATGTACTCTACTACTCAGCAGTATCTCTAGACACTAAAAAAAAAAAATTATTCTTGGAGGTGGTGAATATCCAGCTGTGCATGAGACTTCCTCCTGGCTCTGCACTCAGGGATCACTCTCAGCAAGGCTGGGGAACCATGAGGAGGTGCCAGGATCAAACCTGGACTAGTTGCATGTAAAACACATATCTCATCCACTGTAATTCTGCTCACCCCCTCAAAATTTTTAAATGGCCACTAATATTAAAAATGAATTTTGGGGCTAGAGTGATAGTCCAGCAGGTAAGGTGCTTGCCTAACATGCACCTGACTCATATGGCACCCCATATGGTCCCCTGAGCCCTCCAGAAGTAATCTCTGAGCTCAGAGTCAGGGAAAAACCCCAAGAACTGCCAGGTATGGATCAAAAACAAACAAAATAGACTGTAGTGGGGACAAGAGTTCATGCTAAAAAAACAAAACTGGAAATTACTGAAAATAATGTTATCTTTATCAGACTAATGTCAGCAGAGATAAGATGTATGAGCTGGACTGACAGTACAGTGGGTAGGGAGTTTGCTTTGCATATGTCCAACCCAGTTCTGTCCCTGGCATCCCACCTAGTTCCCTGAGTATCACCAGGATAATTCTTGAGTGCAGAGCCAGGAGTGACCCCTGAGCATTGCCAGGTGTGACCCAAAACTGAGGGGGGGGAACGTAGGGAGAGAGAGGGAAAGAGAGAGAAAGGAGGGAGGAGGAGAGAAAGGAAGGAGGAGAGAAAAGAGGGAGAAAGGGAGGGAAGGAGAGGAAGAAAGGGAAAAGGAAGGGAGGAAAGAAGGGGGGAGGAAGGGAAAGATATTTAAGATTGCAAATACCTAATAAAGGAGGAGTTAGCAGTACTGGCTGGTGAAGGAACACTGGAGGTCACAAACAGTGGCAGAACATGTATGAACTGAAATTTTATTTTAAACAACCCAAGAAGCCAATTCTGCAATCAGTGCAGAAGAAAGCTGTTCAGTTACTATGTACTAAAAATGATAGTGGAGACTGAGGAAAAACATGCCTTCACTCATTTTAGGAACACCTAAAAAATAAAAACATAGCAGTTATTAAAATCTGAATGCGACATCTTAAATCTGCTGTTGTCCACGTTGGAGAACATGACATAGTTGCTAGCATCTTCCAGGAACAGCCTGCTCAAGACTACTCACATTGTTCCAAGTATAGTTGAGGTATGTGTTATATATGAAATCAAAATGACTTTCGGGAGGGACTGGAGAGACAGTACAGTGGGTAGGGAGCCTTGCATATGGCTGACTGAGGTTCTGTCCCGGGCACCACATGGTCCCGAGTCTTGACAGCAGTGATGCCTGAGTGCAAAGCGAGTCCTGAGCATCACTGGGTGAGAACCATAAACCCAGTATGAATCAACAATTCAAAGAAGCTGCACTAAAATAAAGTTATGTATGCAGAACAAATTAGTAACAGATATAAAGTCTAAGTTTAAAAGACTATTTAGCACAAAATAAACATTCTGGTTAAAAAGGAGACTAGAAAGGGGGTCCAAAGGACTATGGTGGAAAAATAATGATTCTCTGGTGACAGACCTGGTTTGGTAGCAAAGATTTGAAGAGGTGGGAAACTGTACTCTTGAGACAAAAATCGATGTGTAAACCAAGGTTACATCAGTTGAAAAAAAAAAAAACAGGAAAACAACTTTTTAAAAGAAATAAATTTGAGTAAAAATAAGCAAGTAAGTTGTTTGGCTACTTTTTGGTGGTATACAAAAATAACAGTGCATCATTATTATATGAGGTTCAGTGAAAAATGTTACCTAAAACTATGAAAATGAATAATCTCACCAAGGAAGTGAAAGTAGAGAAGAGACACCAAAGAATAACTTCCTGTCCCATCAATTTCTATCTCATCAGTTTTGTTCTGTGTTGCTATTTGTTTTTGTGCCACACCCAGCAGTGGTCAGGCCTTATTCCTGGCAGGCTCAGAGGACCGTATGTGATGCCTGGATTGAAGGGACTGAACCTGGACAGCAAGGCAAGCACCCTACCTTCTAAGGCACTGGCCCCTACCCCACCAGGTGTTTTTGGTAACAGAACTGTAGAAATTTAAGTAAAGTAAGTAAAGGCCCTCCCGTTGATCATCGATTTGCTCGAGCGGGCCCAGTAACGTCTCCATTGGAGACTTTGCTGTTACTGTGTTTGGCATATCGAATACTCTCGGTAGCTTGCTGGGCTCTCCGAGAGGGGCGGAGAAATCGAACTCGGGTCGGCCATGTTGGCTGCGTGCAAGGCAAATGCCCTACCGCTGTGCTATCGCTCTAGCTCTTCAGAAATAGAAATTTAGTAAGATATTTATAAAGCACTTCCTGGACTGCTTAAAATAAAATTTAAAAAAAAGGAATTAGCTGCACATGTTAAAATTCTGAAGCTCTATATTTATCATTAATGGACAATTTCCAGAGAATGTGTACAAACAAGAACAGGCAGGCCACAATAACCTGTTAAAAATCTCCAAACTCTGGAGCAGAAAAGTGAAAGGACTATGCGTTAATCCAGGCCATCATGTTTGCCCGGAGGGGAAAGGGTGTTGGTCCCTTCCGCCCTCCTCCCTCTGGAAAGAAAGGTGGCGGCCACATGGGAGCCTTGTGGACAGCAGGTATGAGCCAGGGGTGTGGGGGCGACTAAAACCTCATGGGAAGGGGGGCGTTCCGGTCCGTCCTTCACGCCCTACCGAGGCCACCAGTTGACCCCCACGAGTGGCTCTCCAGCACGGCCACAGCCTCAGAAACACAAGGATTTAATGCAGAACCCAACAGCTTGGAGCAGAAAAGTGAACGGACTATGCGTTAATCCAGGCCATCAAATCTGCTGGAGGGGAAAGGGTGTTGCCCCATTCGCCCTCTCCTCTCTGGAAAGAAAGATGGCGGCCACATGGGAGCCTTGTGCACAGCAGGCATGAGCCGGGGGAGTGGGGGCGACTAAAACCTCATGGGAAGGGGGGCGTTCCGGTCCGTCCTTCACACCCTACCGAGGCCACCAGTTGCCCCCCACGAGCGGCTCTCCAGCACGGCCACAGCCCCAGAAGCACAAGGACTTAATGCAGAACCCAGCAGCTTGGAGCAGAAAAGTGAAAGGACTATGCGTTAATCCAGGCCATCAAGTCTGCCAGAGGGGAAAGGGTGTTGCCCCATTCGCCCTCTCTTCTCTGGAAAGAAAGATGGCGGCCGCATGGGAGCCTTGTGGACAGCAGGTATGAGCCGGGGGTGTGGGGGCGACTAAAACCTCATGGGAAGGGGGGCGTTCCGGTCCGTCCTTCACGCCCTACCGAGGTCACCAGTTGCCCCCCATGAACGGCTCTCCAGCACGGCCACAGCCCCAGAAGCTCAAGGACTTAATGCAGAACCCAGCAGCTTGGAGCAGAAAAGTGAAAGGACTATACATTAATCCAGGCCATCATGTCTGCCCGGAGGGGAAAGGGTGTTGGTCCCTTCCGCCCTCCTCCCTCTGGAAAGAAAGGTGGCGGCCACATGGGAGCCTTGTGGACAACAGGTATGAGCCGGGGGTGTGGGGGCGACTAAAACCTCACGGGAAGGGGGGCGTTCCGGTCCGTCCTTCACGCCCTACCGAGGTCACCAGTTGCCCCCCGCGATTGGCTTTCCAGCACGGCCACAGCCCCAGAAGCACAGGGACTTAATGCAGAACCCGGCAGCTTGGAGCAGAAAAGTGAAAGGACTATGCGTTAATCCAGGCCATCATGTCTGTCCGGAGGGGAAAGGGTGTTGCCCCAGTCGCCTTCTCCTCTCTGGAAAGAAAGATGGCGGCCGCATGGGAGCCTTGTGAACAGCAGGTATGAGCCGGGGGAGTGGGGGCGACTAAAACCTCATGGGAAGGGGGCGTTTCGGTCCGCCCTTCACGCCCTACCGAGGCCACCAGTTGCCCCCCACGAGCGGCTCTCCAGCACGGCCACGACTCCAGAGCACAGAAACCAATTTCTTAACTATCTGACTTTCAGTATAAATACTTCCAGGGTCAACAAGTAAAATAGCAGAAATCCAAAACCAACATTTAATTCTTGAACCCAGCTGTAGAAAGCAAATCACGTCACAATGCTTTTTCAGCATGTCTGATTTGGGGGGGGGGGGGGTAAACTCTAAATAATAGTGGTGAATCTTTTATTGAAACAATGAATCTAATCAAAGCAGATAGAGTGTTAACTAGAATTCATCTGCCCCACAGGGAGTGGGAGGGGTGGGGGGTGGGGTTTTATTGGGGTTCTTCATGGTAAAAAAAAAAGTATTGGTAAAGGGAAATGTGTTTGATATTTGCATGACTGAGACCTAAACCTGAAAGCTTTGTAACCTTTCCCAAGGTGATTCAATAAATAAAAAAAAATATAAAAAAAAAAAAAAAAAAAAAAAATCTCCAAACTCTGTTTTAGTTATCAGAAGAGGGTAACGGGAGTTCTGGAGAACATAACCATGGCAATCAAACATTAAGATATGAGGTGACTGAAGCAATTTCTGTTCATAACACACAGAACGAATCACATACCTTCCGTGTGATCAAAATAGGAAAAACAAATAAACAATGACTAGCAGGAAGATGAAGTTATATAGAAATTTATAGGTACAATGAAAGCATACAAAGTCAGCCTTAGGATTCCAGTGCAGCAGAATGGTTGCTAAAAGCTGTAAAGAAACGAAGTACATCACTGCTACCAAATACCATGTACATTTTGTTCGTTTCAGGACCACAGCCAACTCCTCGCTCTGTGCTCAGGGATCACCTCCTGACATGTGTTGGGGGGCCATTTGGGATACAGGGGATCAAACCCAGGCCAGCCTTGTGCTAAATAAGTGCCATCTCTATCACCAGGCTAGAGGCCTTTGAACATGTGACCTCTTCTGCCACAATATTCTATTTTTCTGTTGCTCACACCCATGCCACAACACAAACAAATACATACCAATGACTACTTACTTATGCTGATTCACATTGAAAGGAACAACACAAAAGAAATCTGAGCTGTTTTTTATTTTTTTATTATTTTTAAAATTTTTTAACAATTTTCTTGAAATTTTATTTTGGCTTTTTTTTTGAGTCACACCCAGCAATGCTCAGAGGTTACTCCTGGCTCTGCACTCAGGAATTACTCCTGGCAGTGCTCAGGGGCCATATTGGATGCCAAGGATTGAACCCAGGCTGGCTGTGTGCAAGGGAAACACCCTACCCGCTGTACTATTGCTCTGGCACTGTTATTTAAATTCTAACATTTAGCTAGGGAGCTAAAGGACTTAATTTTCTTTTTTTCTTCTCATGATACAAATTGGGATGGAGCGACAGCACAGCGGGTAGGGTGTTTGCCTTGCACGAGGCCAAACCGAGTTCGATTCCTCGCCTTCGATTCCTCTGCCCCTCTCAGAGAGCCTGGCAAGCTACCGAGACTATCTCGCCCGCACGGCAAAGACTGGCAAGCTACCCGTGACATATTCGATATGCCAAACACAGTAACAAGTCTCACAATGTTACTGGGCCCGCTCAAGCAAATCGAAGAATGGGAGGACAATAACGTGATGATAAAAATTAAGAAATAAAACACCTATCAAGAAAATTGTAAGTATAAATTAAGATGCTCTTTGACTCATAATAATCTATAAAACCTGATTCCTGGTAGTAGATTCTACCACCTGGTCATAGGAAGAACATGTTATACAAGGTGGGCCTCATACATATTTATACCATTAGCCCAGGGAACCAGATCACGTAGGAACATGATTCCTTCACAAGTCATTCAATTTCTCTTTCTTAAAGTGAATTTCATTTATAGAACCATGAGATGGGGGCGGGAAGGATGGAAAATACAGGTCTAAGATTGAGATGTATGTGGGTGAATCTCTAAAATATGGAAATACACCTAAGTCATTTGATTCTTTTTTGGGGGGACAGTGCACATTGCTGGTCCTCTGGTCTTATTCCTGGCTCTGCACTCATTCACTCATAGCAGGGCTTGGGGTACCATATGGGGTGCTGGGATGAATCCAGATCAGCCACGTGCAAGGCCAGTGCCCTACCCATATTATTGCTCCATCTCAACTTAAAAAAAAACAAAACAAAACCACGAGCGATAGCACAGCGGTAGGGCGTTTGCCTTGCACGCAGCCAACATGGCCGACCCGAGTTCAATTCCTCCGCCCCTCTCAGAGAGCCCGGCAAGCTACCGAGAGTATCTCGCCCGCACGGCAGAGCCTGGCAAGCTCCCCATGACGTATTCTGTATGCCAAACACAGTAACAACAAAGTCTCCAATGGAGACGTTACTGGGCCCGCTCGAGCAAATCGATGATCAACGGGAGGGCCTTTACTTTACTTACTTACTTTATCGATTGAGGTATAATACTGTTCGTGATGGTTTACGTATACATAATTCCAACTCCACATCCATCACCTGTGTAGCCACTTCCCTCACCCAAGACCAAAACCCTTCTCACCATCACCACCTCAATTGTGTGGATCAGTTCTCAGGTTGTGTTGCCTTTTGTTGTTGTTACTTTGCTGTGTATCATTGAGTCCCACAGAAGAGAGATGTTAAGTAAAACATTTTATTTGGATGTTTTTGAAGCAGAGGAGGAAGAGAAAGTGGGAGAGCAGAGAGTAAGAACTCAAGAGAGAACATGGGCTTCTTCAAGGGTGGAGAGAGTCCCTACACACATCCCAGCATTAGACATGAAAGTCCACATCTTAAGAGGGAAGATGCAGGTGATACATGTGCTCAGCCACATGGGCACAAGCAGCACAGGGGCTTGGGCAGCATATGTGCCAAGAGATCATTCTTAATTCATCCTTTTCCTTCTAAATGACTTCACTTAGTATATCCTCTAGTTCCATCGATGTCGTGACAAACGGCTTGATTTTGTCCTTTCTTAGAGCTTAAGTCGCTTAATTCTGTAATAAAAATGTTCCTAAGATGTAATTCTCTGTCTCTCTCTCTCTCTGTCTGTCTGTCTGTCTGTCTCTCTCTCTCACACACACACACATATGCAACTAGTCAGAGGAATGAAAGCAAATGAATCTGGGCTGCTTATAGCCATGCCCTCTACCATGGGGTGGGGGGGGGGGGAGTCTATTTCTAATGGGAAACAGTAAACAAGTAGAAACAAGGAGAGAAAGGTGGAACATGACTATCACTGCTGTTTGAGTCTAAAGGTCCTGCTTGCTTGATTCCTGCAGATCTGTTTAGTTTAAATTCTTCTTGCTCTAGTATAAATTCCATAAATTCTCTTTTGCTTAAGCTAGATGGAATTGTTTTCACCAATAGTTTTTGCCAAATGAAACACTGAAAGAAGAATTTGGGGAGCTGGAGCAATAGCACAGTGGGTAGGGCGTTTGACTTGCATGCGGCCAACCCGGGTTCGATTCCCAGCATCCCATATGGTCCCCTGAGCACTGCCAGGGGCGATTCCTGAGTGCAGAACCAGGAGTAACCCCTGTGCATCGCCAGGTGTGACTCAAAAAGCAAAAAAAAAAAAAAAAAAAAGAAAGAAAGAATTTGGTTTCAGAATACCAGAACAGGTTCCTGTAAATAGCATGCAAACTGAAATGTATCAGGCTACTAATATGCCCATGTAATCAAAGTTTCCTAATAAATTCTGAGCTTGATTAGAAAGCAAAAGCAAAAGACTCAAACAAACACTGAATAAAAATGAAAAAGAAAGAAATATCCGTATGGTAGAGTTACTCAATTTTTCTACTCTGAATATGTAGAAGACCGACTAGTTCTAAGGAATGTGTTATGAACAGAAATAACACAGAATTAAAAGGGGGGGAGGCTGAAGAAACAGTATGGCGGGTAGGGTGCTTGCCTTGCACTCTATTATGTCCCTTAGTACCGCCAGCAGAAATTCTTGAGTGCAGAGCCAGAAATAACCCCTGGGCATCACCAGGTGTGGCCCCAAAACACGCCAAAAATAATTTTAAAAAATTTAAATAATCACCAGTGATTCTTATTTGCATATCCATATTCAAGTTACCAAGAAAAAAATAAAAGAGGAAGTCAACTGTCTTAATACAAGCAACTAACTTTCAATGAAATGAAAAGTAGTCAACAGATCTCATTTAAGCAGAAAAAGAAGAGGAAAGGGGGAAAAGAGGATCATTATGTAAGCCTTCACATCTGAATTTGGAAGGACTGTGATAAAAATCTGAGTCTAAAAGATACCTCATCAAAGACTTTACCCTTTCTTTTTAAACTATGGTTACAGACAGAAGCTGAGTTTGCTGAACAGCCAGTGGAAAGGCTGCCTCAGCATGAGGGATGCCTGGGGGAAGGGAGAGTTTAGGCAGGGGGCCCCAGGTTGGAGTCACAGAGATATAGATCCTTTTAAGGCAAAGAGGAATGTGCCAGTAGGGTGAGCAGTCAAATTCTTGCCAAGAGAATCCAGAAGAAAGAATCAGAGGCAGAATACTTCGATAACATTCCCTATCAGCAACTGCAGCTAGGAAAGGCACGACTGTGAAGCAGGACTTTCAACTGTTTTTAACGCTGGTGGGTTTCCGGGCTTGTTACTCAACTTGTTTTGTTCTTGGATCACACCTGGTGGTGCTCATACCCCTCAGGGGTGCTGAGGAAGATCAGATTGCTACAGTGGACGTGGAAGGGCGAAGCGCCAGGTAAATTTAGTTGGTCAGTTTAAATCTCACCCACAGAAAAGGCATCCAATCGGATGGCTGGGGGTGGGAGATAACAGCAGATTAAAGAAGCCCCCAGCCAGACAGACCACAGGATCAGGGAGGGTTTATGCGCCCAGACAGATGGACAAGCAGCGGCAGGCCTCGGGGTCCAGACCCGGGCAGAGAAGACAGCAAGGCTCAGACACCCAGGAAAGCTCAGCTGCAGGCTCAGGCACCTAGGAAAGCTCAAATTCAGGCAGAGTTCAGAAGGGGATGAGCACAGGGATCTCGCCCAGTCCCCATGGCTGGGCTAGAGAGTAAAGGCAGTGGAAACATGGGGGAACCACTGGGGTCCAGTCCAAGAGACACTCAGCAACAAGATTTCAGAAGTCATACACTGAACTAGGCATTGTGAAACAGAGTAAGTGTTGCTGTACATGGGTAAAGAAGATGTCTGGAAATTTGGGGGGGGGGGGGGGGCTGGACCTATCTACTTAAACTGCACAATAAACTCTAACTTTCAATCTTCCGAGTTTTTACGCAAATCTTTCATAGAATTTCTCAAGAACCTACCAGGCTTGAGGAAACAGAAAATCCATTTTCTCACTAACAATGTGAAACTGGGGCTCACACATACAAATAATATGCCTCTCCTGTGTAACATTATTGGCGGGGGGGGGGGGGGCACATCTGGAGATGTTCAGGGGTGACTCCTAGCTCTGCACTCAGGAATCACTTCTGGCGGTGCTTGTGGGACCATATGGGATGTCAGGGATCAAACCCAGATAGGCCACCGACAAGGCAAGTACCCCACCAGCTGTACTATCTCTCTCCAGCATCATACTTTTGTTTTAGTTTTGTGGCTTTTTAAGTCACACCTGCTGATGTTCAGGGGGAAAGTTCCTCCTGGCTCTGCACTCAAGAATTACTTCTGGCAGTGGTCGGGGAACTTATATGTGATACCGGGCAGGGATCAAACTCATGCAAAGTAAATGATCTACTCACTGTACCATCACTCTGGCCCATGTTTGCTACAATTTTAAGATTACTTTCTTCAGACCAAAATAAAAAAAAAATTATTTCTTTCTCTAAATATCTGAGGAATTTACTATGACAAACAAATAACAATATACCCTTTCCCTATGGACTATTATAAACACATTTATATAATACCAATGTTCAAGAAAATTTGGTATTTCAAATAGTCCTTAAAGTTACATTTTAAATTATGGTAAAACTTTGTAAAGAGAAAAAGAAAAAAGATATTTCGTACTGTTCCATCAATGCTATTAGTCTATTTATGAGAGTTCTTTTTTTTCTTTTTCTTTATTTGTTAGTTTTTAACTTTTCTTAACTAATAGTAAAGGGCCCTACCTGAAGAATATATACAGCTTCTAGGCTCCAGGTAATGTTAGCACTAGAAGTTTTTTATAGATACTTCTCTTTACTTCCAACTCTCCAGCAAGATCATCCTTTTGACTCAGATAACTAGAGAAAAGGGCGTTACTCTACAATCCAACTAGTTTGCTTAAGTTTTTTCTTTCCTGAACACAGCTAAAGCGAAGGGGGGAGGGGGAGAAAGAGAGAGAGTGAGACAGAGAGAGAGAGCATTTGTAGACTTTACTATGAACCTATATGACTCATTCTCTAGTCAAATTTAATTCTCAACGTAATATTCAAAATGTTCAGGGTTATCAAAATTAGTCGACTTACTAGGAACCAGGAAAAACCCCAACTCACATAAAAAAAAAACCAAAAGATACTAACCCCAAGATGACCCAGATATTGGGAGTTGGCTCACAAAAAAATGAAAAGCTAAAATAAAAATGCTTCAACAAGAAATCAAAAATACTCCTGAAGTCAGTATGAAATTAGTCCTGCAGAGCAACAGAAAACATACGAGAAAACATACATCAATAGGAAGTTTAGAACTAAAGATTACAACAGAATTAAATTTTCAACAAATGGGCTTAACAATTTATGAAACTGATAAAGCAACTGGTGAAAATTAAGATGAAAGGATTAACATTTTAAAAACTCAGGGTTGCTTGGCGAAAAAGGGACCCTCCCTCACTGCTGGTGGGAATGCCGACTGGTTCAGCCCTTTTGGAATCTAGAAGGGACGATTCTCAAAAAAACTGAAATTGAGCTCCCATTTGACACAGCAATAGCACTTCTGGGAATATATCCTCGAGAGGAAAAAAGTACAGTTGAGGGGCTGGAGAGATAGCACAGTGGGTAGGGTGTTTGCCTTGCATGCAGTCAACCTGGGTTCGATTCCTAGCATCCCATATGGTCCCCTGAGCACCGCCAGGAGTAACTCCTGAGTGCAGAGCCAGGAGTAACCCCTGTGCATCACCAGGTGTGACCCCCCCCCCAAAAAAAAGTACAGTTGAAATGACATCTGCACTTCTATGTTCATTGCTGCACTGTTCACAATAGCCAAAATCTGGAAAAAACCAGAGTGCCTGAGAACAGATGACAGGTTAAAGAAACTTTGGTACATCTACACAATGGAGTACTATGTAGCTGTTAGAAAAAATGAAGTCATGAAATTTATGAAATTTACATACAAGTGGTACTACATGGAAAGTATCATGCTAAGTGAAATGAGTCAGAAAGAGAGGAACAGACATAGAAAGACTGCATTCATCTGGGGAACATAAAGTAACAAAATAGGAGACTAACACCCAAGAATAGCCGAGATAAGTGAACCAGGAGGTTCATTCCATGGTTTGGAGGCCAGCTGCACAAGCCAGGGGAAAAGGCAACTCAGATAGAGAAGGGAGCACCAAATAAAGGATGTTGGGAGGATCCTCCCAGGATGGGAGATGCATGCTGAAAGTAGACTATAGACCGAACATGATTGCCACTCAATGCCTCTTTTGCAAGAGGCATTGTTCTCTCATCCCAAAGGAGAGAGAGAACAAAAGGGAATGCCCTGCCACAGAGGTGGGGTGGCATGGGGGGAGGGAGTGGGAGGGATACTGAGATCAGTGGTGGTGGAGATTGGGCACTAGTGGAGAGACGGGTACTCGAGCATTGTATAACTGAAACCCCAAGCACAAAAATTTGTAAGTCTACAACTGTACCTCAAGGTGTTTCACTAATTAAAAACAAACAAACACACACCACACACTCAGGGTTGCATGGGAAAACAAAAACATCTAATGTTTATCCACTGGACTTAAAAAAGAAGTGAAATGACAAAGTTATTTGAAAAAATAATGGTTGAAATTCCACAAAATTTGACAAAATACTTAAACACTGTCCTCCTGTGTTCATCGATTTGCTCGAGCGGGCCCAGTAACATCTCCATTTTGAGACTTGTTACTGTGTTTGGCATACTGAATATGTCACAGGTAGCTTGCCAGGCTTTGCCATGTGAGCAAGATACTCTCAGTAGCTTGCCGGGCTCTTGGAGGGGCGAAGGAATCGAACCTGGCTTGTGGGCTGGCTGCACGCAAGGCAAACGCCCTACTGCTGTGCTATCACTCCAGCGATAAATACTTAAAAGATTTAGAAAAGGTCAGTGAGTCCTTGAAAGTATAAAAAGACAGAAGTCCATACTCATACTTATCACTGAGTATTGTTACTGAAGAATAAAGAAACTACTTTGAAAGGAGAGAAAAAAAATGACAGAAAAAGAGAGAACACTTTTCAACTCACTTTCTAAAACCAGCATCACCCTTACACCAAGATAAAGACCACATACAAAAGAGAATTATACACCAACAGCTCTCATACGTAGCAGTACAAATCAAAGAAGCACAAGAGAAATTAGAGAGTACTTTCAGAAATTTGAAAATGAAAATACAATGTCCCCAAACTTATAGGAAACAGAAAAATCAGTGCTCACAGGTAAATTATACTATAATGTACACTCCTTCTTAATACCATCTACAAAAATTAACTCAAAATGTATAAAACTGTAAGATCTGAAACTATGAAAAAAACTGCCTAAATCTTAATCACCTTGGACTTGGCAATGGATTTTTTTAAAATTATTCTTGTTGGTTTTTGGGTCACACCTAGCAGCGTCAGGGGGAATCATATGCAGTGCCAGGAATAGACTAGGGCAGGCCACCTGTAAGGCAAGCATCTTAACCTCTGTATTACGTCACTGATCCTGGCAATGGATTCTTACATGACAATTGAAACAGGAATGAAACAGGTAAACTGGATTTCCAGCAAAATTAAAAGCCTCTGTGCAGATGATTTTACAATTAGGCCCTCCCATTGATCGTCGATTTGCTCGAGCGGGCCCAGTAACGTCTCCATTGGAGACTTTGTTGTTACTGTGTCTGGCATATCGAATACTCTCGGTAGCTTGCCGGGCTCTCCGAGAGGGGCGGAGGAATCGAACTCGGGTCGGCCATGTTGGCCGCTTATAAGGCGAACGCCCTACCCGCTGTGCTATCGCTCCAGCAGCTGTGATTTTACAATAAATTATATAAAAAGCAATCTACTCGGGGCCCAAACAATAGTGCAGCAGTGTTTGCCTTGCATAAATCCAACCTGCTTCAATCCCCAGTATCCCATATAACTCCCTAGGAGCACCACCATGAGTGATCCCTACGTTCGGAGACAGGAGTAAGCCCTGAGAAGTCATGTGAGACCCTCATAACAAAAACAAACAAGCTACAAAATAAAAACATTTATAGGTTTTATACGTAGCAAGGGTCACTGCACTGTAGCACTGTCCTCCCGTTGTTCATTGATTTGCTCTTGCTTGAGCGGGCCCAGTAACATTGTGTGACTTGTTACTGTGTTTGGCATATTGAATACATCACGGGGAGCTTGCCAGGCTTTTGCCGTGCGGGCGAGATACTCTCAGTAGCTTGCCGGGCTCTTGGAGAGTGGCGGAGGAATTGAACTTGGGTTGGCCGACCGGCCGCATGCAAGGCAATCGCCCTACCCACTGTACTATCATTGTGAAGCAGAGCAAGGGTCAACTATCCAGAAAACATGTAAAAATATGAAAACAACAAAAACTTACAAAAATCAAAGAATACCAGTTTATAAATGAGGAAAAAACCTGGATAGATTATTTCTCCAACGACAAAGTGACTAACAAGCATATAAAAATGTGCTCAAAATTATTGGTGATTAGACAAATGCAAATCAAAATCAAAATAAGTTATCGCTTGGCTACTAGACTGGATATTTAAAACAACACACCAAAATCACCAAGCGCTGGTAAGAATATGACGAAGACCCCTCGCGCAGTGCTGAGGAATACAAGGATTAAGGTGCTTACCTTGCACTGCATATGGTTTTCCAAGCACTACCAGGAATGATTCCTAAACACAGAGCCAGGAGTGAGTCCTAGCAGAGCAGGGTGTGGCTCCCAAACCATAAATAGATCAATCCCCATGCCTTGCAAATGTGAATGTAAAATGCTGCACCTGCTATACAAAGTCTGGTTGTTTGTCAGAAACAAAACTAACTATGACTCCTCTCTACTCACAGGTATACATTTAAGAGAATTGAGAACAGGTACTCAGGTACTCCCAACATTTACAGTAACCCCAATCATCCATCTGTAGACTGAATGGATAAACAAATTATGTTACATACGTATCACAGACTGTAATTCCCCCATGAAAAGAAATGCAGAACATGGATAAACCTAGGAAACATGCTAAGTGAAGAAAAAGACTCAAAAAGGCAAATACTATTTATATGAAATACCCATAACAACAAACAAATGGCAGTTGTCAGGTACTTGGGGTGGGGCATGAGGGGAATGCAAAGGCTGGAAGGAAATTACTTAATGGGCATGGGGTGATAAATGTACTTTAGAGTGATAATATTCTGAAGCTGAAATGGTGCTGGACAATACTGTAAAGATACTAACTACTGCTGAACTGGTGTCCACTTTAAAATGGCTTACTTGGGCCAGGGAAATAACTCAAATGCATATGCTCTGCATAAGGGAAGTCTGAGTTTGATTCCTAGCACCCACATGGTCCCGAGCACTGCCAGGAGTGAATCCCAGTACCGAGGTAGATGTGGTCCTGAAACAAACAACAATAACAAAAATGAGTAGCGGAATAAAATGGCTTATTTTAACTTTTTTTTTCTTTTTTGGGTCACACCCGGCAATGCACAAGGATTACTCCTGGTTCACGCACTCAGAAATTACTCCTGGCAGTGTTCAGGGAACCATATGGGATGCTGGGAATCGAACCCGGGTCGGCCATGTGAAGGGAAACGCCCTACCCGCTATATGATCGCTCCAGCCCCTTGTTAACAAAATTTTAACGTCAATTTTTTAGTTTTGGTTTTAAAATTTTTGGTCAATTTTTTGGTTTTCCCACACTTGGGGATGCTCATGGACTACACCTGGTTTTGCATTCAGGAATCAGTCCTGGCAGTGTTCAGGGGACCATCTGGGATGCCCCATATGAAATCCTGATCAGCTGTGTTCAAGGCAAGTGCCCTACCCACTGTACTCTCTACCGACCCCTTAATCTCAATTTTTGTCTATTTATTTGGGTGCCCAACAATTTTCAGCCAACTGGGTGGTAGTTCAAAACATTGCCTGAGGACGTGCTGCTGTGGGCTCTGTGGTGCCAGGGATTCCCTGGGCTACCATGTAAGTGCTCGGGACTCAGGGCTGTAGTCAGCCGATGCTTGGGATCACATAAAGCCTGGGACTGAACCCTGGTCAGTAACATGCAGGGCAGGTTAATTTCTTCTTCTTCTTTTTTTTTTTTTTTTTTTGCTTTTTGGTTCACACCCGGTGATGTGCAGGAGTTACTCCTGGCTCTGCACTCAAGAGCTACTCCTGGCGGTGCTCAGGGGACCATATGGGATGCTGGGAATTGAACCCCGGTCAGCCGCGTGCAAGGCAAATGCCTTACCCGCTGTGCTATCTCTCCAGCCCCAGTGCAGGTCAATTTCAACCCCTTTTCTATCACTCCAGGCCCTTCTGCCCTTAATTTTTTAAAAAAGGAATGAATGCCCAATACCTGCAAAAGCAACAGGAAAAATCTTGAAAAATTATGTCAAGCGAAATAAGACAATAATGGCCACATTTTGTATGATTCTCTTTACATGAAATGTCCAGAATGTGTAAATCAATAGACACAGAAAAATCAATGTTTGCCAGAGGCTGGGTGAGAAGCAGGAACAGGGAGGGACACTAACAGAAACAGGGTTTCTTTTTAAAGTACTGAAACACAGCTCCATAATTAGAGAGTAGTGACAACTGTCCAACCTATGAGTACACTAAAATCACCTCACAGGACACATTTAGAAAGCTTCTGCTGAGAGTGCTGGAGATTGAACTGAAACTCTCAGGGATGCAAGGATCTATCATTGAACTACAGCCCTAAACCAAAGGCAAATTTTATGACATGAAAAGTGTGCCTCAAAGTAATCTTAGAATTGGAGAGGACGGGGGCGAGGAGAATGGAACCAATAAAAACCCAAGATTTACAAAAATGATCATATTCTAGACGAGAGGTTCTCAAATTTATCTGCCCCCCTTTTAGAAAAAGAAAAAAAATTTAACTCACTGCCTCCCAGAAACCGATCTTCATAACACAAAGACAGTGTCCACAATTGCACCCAGGCTATTACCATTCCCCTGGAAAGTTTCAGCACTCCAGGGCAGGGGTTGGGGAGACAGTATCACCTACATTGGGAAAGACTGCTCAGCACTGTAAGAAAATTTGAGAAATGCCTAATGTAGGTGTTGCTATACAGTTCATTTTCTTCTACCTGTAAGATAGCTACATTATAACTTAAGAAAAATTAATTAAGAAAAAAATCATAGCTGAAAAGTAAAATAATAATGCCTAGAGCTTATGGGCTGGAGCGATAGCACAGCGGTAGGGCGTTTGCCTTGCATGCAGTCAACATGGCCGACCCGAGTTCGATTCCTCCGCCCCTCTCGGAGAGCCCGGCAAGCTCCCGAGAGTATCTCGCTCGCATGGCAGAGCCTGGCAAGCCACCCGTGATGTATTCGATATGCCAAACACAGTAACAACAAAGTCTCCAATGGAGACGTTACTGGGCCCACTCGAGCAAATCGATGAACAATGGGAGGACAGTGACAGTGACAGATCTTATAAATCTAGTCATTGGAATTTTTTAAAACTTCTATTTTGGGGGCCAGAGCAATAGTACAGCGGGTAGGGCGCTGACCTTGCATGCGGTCATCCCAGGTTCGATCCCTGGCATCCTATATGATCTTCTAAACAATGCCAGGAGTAATTCCTGAGCGCAGAGCCGGAGTAATCCCTGAGCACCGCTGGGTGTGACCCAAAAAGCCAACAAATAAATAAATAAAACCTCATTTTTCAAATAACTTCTGAGTTACAGGAAACTCTACAACTGATCATATATTAAAAATGAATGACAATAAAACACTACTGATCAATACCTGTGTGATGGAGCCATAGCAGTGTCTTTTTTCATTTTGTTTTTGGGACATGCCCAGCAGTACTCAGGGTTTACTTCTGGCTTTGCACTCAAGGATCATTGCTGGTGGGGCTCAGGGAACTTTACAGGGTGCCAGGGACCAAACTGGATCAGCTGCATATAAGGCAAGCAAGCTATCCATTGTACAATCTCCCCAGGCCCAAAGCAGTATTTTAAGGAAGAAAGGAATCGTGAAAGTTTCAACAAGAAAGTAGATGAGGAATCAGACAAGTAAAATAACTGCAGATAAAGACTGACTTCAAAGTCATGGCTGGAGAGGGAACTCAACAGGCTATAGGCTGGAGCACGCACACTTTGCAGGCAGGAGACCAAGGGTCAATCACTAGCACTGCATGAGCACTCAGCCAGGAGTGCTTAACAGTACCACATGTGGCCCCCAAATCAAACCAAAGTATTAAAGACAGCATTACAAAAAACTTTAAACAAATTACAAAAATCTAAGTTGTCAAAGGAAAAGCTCAAGGAAAAATGAAAAACCTAATGGAGCTAAAAAAGCATATAGGGAACCCAGAAGATTGGGGTCGGGGAGATCACCCGAAGGGCGAGCGTGCTCACTCTGCAGCTCATGTTCTGGGTTACAGACCCAGCACCGCGGTCTCCCTGCTGACCAAGCAGTGAACTGGGAGCAGCCCTCAGCTCCGCTGAGCATGAAGGCCGGCAGAGGCCACGACAGAGAAGCCCGGGGCAGGGCCTAAGGTTTTGCAGCCCTTTTCTTGAAAGGAGGGGACAGTTCAACTGTTTCCAAGATCCACAGGTGCCAAGCAGCTAGAGTTCTTAGTAACTTCAGCGAACTAGCATACATACTCCAGTAGTTTTGCACCCAAACCCAGATTTGCATCCTCCTTTGTTGCTCAAAAGCTAACAGTTCTATTTCCACCATAGAAATAGAGTGAGACAGCACTAGAGTAAGAGAATGAGATGAGACAAGGGCACCACCAGTGATGCCAAGCAGGAAAAGCCCACCCAATCATGTTCTGTTGCTGCATCCTGGTAAAGAACATGTCAAATTCCCAAGGAAAAGGTTAAAAACTAACAAACATTTATCTAGTCAGTACTTAAAATCAAAGTATTCCGAGATTAGAGTTTCCAAAAAAACGAGAGACACTAACCCCCACCCCCATTCCCAGAGTAGGGGGTGTGTACTAGAACTATTCAGAAGGGCAGTAGAGGTCTCAGACAATTGGGGGACTTTTCTATGTGTTGGGAAGGGAAGATAGATTCCCAGGGAGGCATTAAATACCTTTTTTTTTTTCCTGAAGAAAATGTTGCCAAGTCAAATAAGTTTGGGATGTCTGCCCTAGACCAAAAATATTCTAGAATAATAGAATCTTTATTTTCCTCATAGGAAAAAAAAAATTCAACCATGAAACATATAAAACCAATAGAGCCAAAATTTATACATTTAAGAGTTGGGAGCAAAATAGCCAAACGGTGCAAACAGACGCACTCCTCTGCTTATTTCTGATTATCTCCAATCCCAACTTGCCATTAGATTGAATTGGAGAGAAATTTAAGACAAAACAGTTACCATCAAATATAGATATGAGCAAGATAAATTCTATCAAACACTCCAATTTACTTTTTTTGCGTGTGTGTGGGTTTTGGCAACACCTGGTGGTGCTTAGGGGTGCTTGGGGACCATCCGCAGGACCAGGGAACAAACCAGGCTGGCTGCACACAAAAGCAAAAGCCTTAACTCCTGTGGGATCTCTATCTGGCACTAAACCTTACCTTCTGGCTATTTCTGATAAACCAAGTTTATGTCACCTCACTTCAGCATTAAGCACAGAGCTTTAAACAAATAATACACCCGTGAATATGTATGTTCCTACACATTTTCCAGAAGTCAGAAAATGAAAGTTCACATGCCCCCCACAAAAAGCTGCAAGTGAAGATGTCAAGACAAGTTTAGAACATTCTACAACATTCTACATCTAACATTTTAAACTTGTACGTTTTGATATTTCGCAAGCAAAATACTCAACCAAAAGCCAAACCAATTCACCCGTTTACTCTGAAAACACACACACACACACACACACACACCACGTTGTTTTACCGAAGCCAAGATGTTATCAGCACTTTTACTTTCCACTTGCCTCTAATCCGTAAGTAATCAGTTTTAACACTTTATGAGTCATATTCTTCCAAGTTTTTCTCTCTTTTTTCCCCCCTCATTTAAAAAAAGGGGGGGGGATTGATAAGATCCATTATTAATTGGCAACTATTTATACCAGTTTTTTTTTAAAGGTTCATTTCATGAAAGGAATTCCCCCCCCACACACCTTTTTTTTTTTGCTTTTTGGGACACACCTGGCATTGCACAGGGGTTACTCCTGGCTCATGCACTCAGGAATTACTCCTGGCGGTGCTTGGGGGGACCATATGGGATGCTGGGAATCGAACCCAGGTCGGCCGCGTGCACGGCAAACGCCCTACCTGCTGTGCTATCACTCCAGTCCCACCAGTTTATTTTTAAAAAAGAATTCTCCTAACATTTTCAGTCAACAACCAATTAATGGAACTGACTGCAAGATAAAAGCATCTATTCATGCAAAAACAGCAAAAGCTGTTTTCTCTTAATACAAATGACACCTCAATTTATTAAAATAAAATTTGAAACATCACAGCTATGGAAATATATATATATATATATATATATAACACAATGAAAAGTCAAATTCAAATCACTAAGACCTTAAAATAGAAACTAACTATACATAGAGCGACTAATAAAGTTTTATAGTTAATATAAAAAGAACAGGTATCTACACTTTCTACTTAAAATGTAAGCAAATATCAATTCTAGGTAAACCTGCATTGCTTTAACCAACTTTGATCTAACGTCAAATATTGAATAACAGGGTCTTTAAACACAATAAACTTGCTACTTCAAAAGCAAATACAGAAAGGAGAATTTTCCTATAGATTTTTGCTACGAAGTTCAAAGCAAAGCAGTCATTTGATCCTCCTAGCGATTTCCTTGTCATCACTTAGCCAACATTCTGCACTGTGATCTTCAGTATCTTATAAGTTTACTAACTTTAATCTAGTTGGATTTTAATCATTGAGTTTGAAATCCACCACAAGATTCTCAACAGTCTTCTAAGATTCCACTTACCCACACACTGTGGCATCCCACATTATCCCCATGGGCAATTCTGGTTTACCTGAGTCCTTTATTTTTCCAGTTATCCAAGTGAAATACTTATATTAGGCGCATACTTTAAATGCTTTTAAAAAACCAACTGGGTTCTTTAAAAATCCATAGTGCACCTTTTCTTTTTAAAGACTAAAATTACTATTTGCTTAGAAATATAATTGTTTTAGAAAACGCTCTAAATTTCTCACTACTGGTTGATAATATAATGGAACGTCAGGGCTCATTGAGCACCACACTTCCAACTTGTGCCTAATTCTCACCACCAAGAAAAGACTTCCTGCTCATTCTTCTCATCCCCTTCCAATAACTGCCTTTTCTTCCTTGCCCAATCACCTAAGTTCCATTCCGCAGGACTTGACTTGGTCTTTGATGCCAGAACACTAGTCCACTGGGCACACCACAGCTTTATCTAGTCATTTGCTGATGAGCATCTTAGGTTCATCCCACAGTCTGGGATTTGTGAGCATGGGGGCCATAAACTGGAGGTTCACAGACACTTTCAAGCCAGTGTTTTCAAAGCACTCTGGTAAATATCTCAAGAGAGGTAGTGCTCGGTCATAAAGAATTAATTTTTTTTCTTTTTTGGGGGGGTAAGGGCACAGACAGTGTTTTAGTGATTCCCTGTCAATTTGTCCCGTGGGAAATCAAGAGCCTGAGGATATGCTGCCAGCCAAGGATTGAACCTAGATGGCCGAGTGCAAGGTTGAGTCTTAACCCCTATATTATCTCCACAGCCCCCAAAATTACATTTTTGTTTTCTAAGGAATCTTTACCATTTTCCACAGCAACTACACCAAAATATATTCCCACCATAAGTGTACTAATACTCCTTTTTCTCCACATTCTCTGCAATTAGTGTTGTCAAACATTTTTTATAGGCCTATAGAACGAGTCATCTCTCTTCTCGGAGAAGGTCTATTCAAGCTTTTTGTCCACTTTAAAACTGGGTTGCTTGTTTTCAATAGCTGAGTTGTGAGTTCGTTATACATTTTGGATGTCAGTTCTCCGTCTGGGTATGATGCGTTGGTATCTGCTCTCAGCTGGCACGCTGCCTTTTTATTTTTGTGACAGCTTCCTTTGCTATGTCAAAGCTTCTGCATTTGATGCAGTCCCACTTGCTTACTCTTGCTTTTGTTTTTCTTGTCACTGGGGCTGTCTCCAAAACCATCTCTGACAGTGAGGTCCTAGAGTGGCTCTCCTTCATTTTCTTCTCTTTATAGTTTCTGGTCTGATATCTGTGTCTTATATTCTGAGTTAATTTTTTGTGCATGGCGTTAAAGAGCAATTAAAGCAAGGAAACAAATCAAAAACAACCCTCTCTCACTATCCTTCCATCACTTCAACAGAGTGCTCGGGTACTCTCTACGTGTGAAGGCACTGTAACGGAGAACACCAAATCCATAAAAGCTAATGCTAATGCAACCACGCTACCTAAACTACAATAAAATTCTTTCCTTTAATAAGTTAAAAACAATGACCAAGT
This sequence comes from Sorex fumeus, assembly GCF_029834395.1. Classification (NCBI taxonomy): domain Eukaryota; kingdom Metazoa; phylum Chordata; class Mammalia; order Eulipotyphla; family Soricidae; genus Sorex; species Sorex fumeus. The sequence continues at coordinate 7,043,443 of NW_026606105.1, read as the reverse complement.
TTTGTTTGTTGGCATGCAGCAGACCAGTCCCATTTTCCCCACAGGATTTGCTACAGATGCTGTCTTTTCTTGACTCTGGTCCTTTATTGTGGATGTACGTATGGATTTTTTTCAGGGCTCTCTATCCTATTTCATTGATCTGTATGCCTGTTTTGTTCTAATATTATAGTGCTTTAATTAGTACTGCTTAGTAATATAGCTTGAAAAAAGGGACCATGGTACTTCCATTTTTATTATTTTACCTCTGAATTGCTTTGGCTACTTTGTGGTTCATACAAATTTTAGAACTTTGTGCTATTACCTTGAAAAATACCACTGGCATTTTGATAGAGATTCTGCTGAATATGTGGACTGTTTTTGTTTAGGTGGCCATTTCAATAATGTTTATTCTTCCAATCCATAAATACTGGTGTTTTTTTTCATTTCTTTGTGTCTTCTATTTCTCTGAGTAATGCCTGATAGTTCTTAGTCTTTCACCTTCTTTGTTACATTTATCCAGACACTTTATCTTTTCTGATGCAACTGTAAATGGGATTATTTCTTAACTTCTCTTTCAACTCACTGTTTGCAGAAAGAATTGCACAGATTTATGTTATTGATTTTGTACCCTGACACTTTATTCTTCATTTCTAGTAGTTTTTTTGGTGGAGTTTTAAGACTTTCCATGTGTATTATTGAATGATCCACAAAGAACAAAACTTTTACTTCTAAGTTTACAATATGGTTCCCTTCCTTGGGTGTTTCTTGTCTAATTGCTCTGTTTAGGGTTTCCAAAACTATGCTGAAAAGCAGTAGTGAGAGCCAGACATTCTTATCTATCTCTTAAGGGAAAAGCTTTTAGCTTTACACAATTGGGTATGACATTAGCTATGAGTTTGTTTGAAGAACACACTTTTTAAGACTTCTTTACAATATGTTTTTAAGTATTTTCACCTATTTAATATTGTTAAATTATTCAAAAAAGTGAGGCACATTTGGGGTACCAGAAACAGAAAATCTCTTCCTGTCCGTAAACATTCACAATGTGATGGAGTTCAATTCTTCTGAGCCCATATTCTATTTCAGTACTTTTTTTTTTTTTTTGCTTTTTGGGTCACACCCGGAAATGCACAGGGGTTACTCCTGGCTACTCCTTGAATAACTACATAATAGACTGTTTGGGCGTTCTTCTTTCCAATACTCTATTGAACACACTCAAATGGTTAAGCTGTTTTTCCGTACACCTCTCTGCCCACTAACCAATATATATGCTATGTATTTTTTTTTTTTGCTTTCTTGGCCTTTTTTTCTTTTTGAGTCACACCCGGCGATGCACAGGGGTTACTCCTGGCTCTGCACTCAGGAGTTACTCCTGGCGGTGCTCAGGGGACCATATGGGATGCTGGGAATTGAACCCGGGTCAGCCGTGTGCAAGGCAAAAGCCCTACCCACTGTGCTATCTCTCCAGACCTATGCTATGCATGTTTTAAAATAGCTGTATTATCACATGCCTGAACTTGTCACTTTAACTGATCTGATTACAAACATAACTCATTATAACACAGTAAGATAATAAGATTTCCATTTTACAGATGAGTGATAAAAGTTCAGTGAGATTAAGAAACTTGCTCAAATGCACATTAAGAAGAATATGAATCCAGATCCATCTCCTTTAATGATAAGAAATAAGGCCTGAAGACAAAACACAGTGGGTATGGTGCTTGCCTTGCATGTTGCAAACCTGGGTTTAATTCCTGGTATCCCATATGACCCCCCAAGTACCACCAGGAGTGATCCATGAGTGCAGTCAAGAGTAAGGTCTGAGCCCCACTGGGTGAGCATCCGCAAGACAAAGAATAGAAACAAAAAGGAGGTATTTTCATAAGCAAATCACAAATACAAAAAGAAATGACTACCTTAAGAATAAATCTGATCCAAGTCTGTCATTATACAAACCAACTTACAGGTTTGGAGATAACCCAAATATACTTTAGAACAAAAATACCCGATTAATACTTTTTAAAAGAATTTAGAAGAATGTAAGAGTTTAAAAGAAGATGTAAGACATCTTTTAGTTCTCCCACCAGTTCCCAGTTTAACCAAGGTTCCTTTTACAATGGTCTTCTAACTTCCTGATTTCAGGATCTCTATATGAAGAGTTAGTGAGATTCCCAAGGAGTTTGTATTCCTCTAGGCTTTAGCTATCAAAATTTACCACATTAAAATTGCAACCAGGGGGCTGGAGCAATGGTACAGAGGGTAGGACATGTGCCTGGTACGTGGCTGACCTGGGCTCAATCCCCAGTACCCATATGGTCCCCTGAGTCTGTCAGGAGATATTCCTGAGTGTAGAATCAAGAGTAAGCCTTGAGCACCACTGCATGTGACTCAAAAACAAAACACAAAAAATCCTTAGAATTCATTTTAGGAGACCAACAAATCCATTAATATAATCTTATAACATAATTCCTTATAATTTTATAAGGAAAAGTAACATTTTCAAAAACAGAAAACAAAAACAGAAAAAATAAGCTTTTCACAGTATTAATATCTGTCTTAATATAAAAGATATCAAGACTCTCACTGCACCTCTGTATTCAATCTACTAAACTATCATATATCGTATCACTGCATAATTGTCAGAGAGAAGAACATATTATTATGAAAATACTTTTAACTTTAAGACCCTTTAAAATGATCTGAGGAACTCACAAGGAACCCTTTACTATTCCTCCATACCACTAACCAAAATAATAATTATGTATTTGTGTGTACAAATTTCACCCAATGCTATGATATCCCCGTCCAGTGGATGGGTCTTTCCACCTTGGAACAGCACTGATCCATGAGCAGGTTAAAAACCAGTGCTGAGGCGAACGAGTGGACTAAGATTCCATGGTGATTGTTTTGGTACACAACTATGTCCAATGTCGACATTGTGCCCAGGAGATATCATTTCACAAACTCCTCTGAATTAACATTATAATATAAAGAAACTATTCTGATTAAAGAACAAATGGACAATATCAAGAAGCAAAGTGTTCATTTGGGGTGGGGGAGGAGAATACCACATCCAACTGTTCTCTGGGGTTACTGCTGGCTCTGCGCTCAGGGATCACTCCTGGCAGGGCTTGGGGGACAATACAGGATGCCAGGGATCAAACCCAGGTTGGCTGCATGCAAAGCAAACACGCTACCTGCTGTCCTATCTGTCCTATCACTCCAGGCCCTCAAGAGGTCAACGGGAAGGCCTCCTATCTACCTGGATCCTAAAGGTCAGTGAGTTAGAATTTTGTTAAGCATCTAGGAGTGAGTGTGCCAGAAATAATTAATGATCACTGCTAGTATTAAGGTATATGACATGATCATGGTGACTACTATAATGGTTCAGTTTGGCTACAGCAGAGGGAAAATAGCTTAAGAGGAATTGAAGGTAATAAAGTGGTGCCAGATAGGTAGTTCAAAGGCTGGAATGCAGGCTTGGCATATGGGAAACCTGGATTGAATCCCTGGAACGGCATGATCCCCTGAGCAGCACGGGGGAGTGACCTTGAAGGACCCATCAAAGTACCGCAAAGGACTTCCAAAACAAATCATCACGTGGAAGATCCCATGAGAATGGCCAGTATTGTGGAAAATACTGTGATCAAAAACAAAAGATAGTAAAAGTAGCCTGAAACATCTTCAACATTGCTTAGATATTACCACAAAGATGAGGCCAAAAGGCCAACGTACGTATATTCAAGCAGTTAGACTTTACCAGATAGACTTGGATAAGTATATCCCAAATCTATTCTGCTATATTTCACGACATTTAAGTGTCTTCTTATATAATCACATCTCATCCTATGTTACACTGTTTACTGTCACTCTAAACTATTATCCTTTCTCCCTGAACCATTAAGATTATTCACAAAGACTAACATGTTTTCCCACCTCTTCTGTCCCATTACCACTCCTCTCCCATTGATTCTCCAGGTAAATAAAACCCTGAAACGCACACTTTGATCACATCACTCTTCTTGCTTAACACTTCAACAGATTCCCAATAGATTCAATGGACTTGGAATAAAACCTAAGGGGTCTAGCATAGTAAAAAACAGTATTTTCCACAAGTTCATTTAGGCCTAAATACTGCCTCATTAGGCGCCACTTTCTCCATCCCTTACTCAATAAATTCAACTGCTATGACTTTCCAACTGTATAATCTTTAGGCTTGCAGTTTCTTCTTCCTAGAAAACTCAACACTTTTCCAAACACGCGTAGTTTCTTCAGAATGTTTAGAGCTCACTCTTCAGAAAGGTCTTTTCTGAACATCCTAATATATACTGAATACCTATTAGGTTCTTATAGCACACCTTATTTTCTCTTTCGCACATAATTACTATTCAGAATTCTGGTGTGCATATGGGTTTATGTTTGTATGTTTCTCTGTGTTTCGAGAATTTGTTTAATGGATGTCTCCTGATTGCAGAGGCCACATCTAAGACAGTACATACTGTAATTTAAAAAGAAAAACTGCAATTCTAATTGTTAAAAATGGCTTTTGATCTTATGATGAGACATGTATTTTAGGATGTTTACTCTGGCAACTATGATTAGGTTAACAAGCCGGAGAGGTACTAGAGGCCAGAGTCCCAATAAAAGCTCGCTACAATTATAGGGTAAAAAGTAATGGAGAGTTCTCTTACGGTTGATAGATTCTGTACCCTCACAAAAGCCCTGTACGAAGGCAAAGGGAAAGCTAGGAGTAAATGGCAATCTCAAAAGGCTGGGAAGTTTAAAACTTTCTGTGTAATAGTTCATCTTTGAGAGACTGGACACATAACACTGGGGTTACTGCCTTACATGCGACCAACCCTGGATCAATTCCTGACACTAAATACGGTGCCCCCAGTTCCACCAGAAGTGACCGTTGAGCACAGAGCTAAGAGCTCTACTAGGATGCAGCCCCAAGCCTTCCGCCCCAATTCTGCTTGTAGATGACCAGAAAAGTAGGGTGATGAGAAATAGCAACACACCATACGGTCGGTTCCCTAAGGACCGCCAGGATTGATCCCTGAGCACAGCTGGGTGTGGTCCCCAAACCAAAATAAAATAAAAACTGTAAAATATTCAAAGGGGTCTTTCTTTTAATAAAGTTTGGCATATGGTTCAATGGTAAAGTGCATACCTTACATGCAGATACCTGGGTATAATGCCACTCAACAAAAATAAAGGAATACATACATGGCTCACACTAAATTCAACAGCAATATATATCACTGTTACTGTCCTCCCGCTGTTCATCTATTTGCTCGAGCGGGACCAGTAACATCGCCGTTGTGAGACTTGTTACTGTGTTTGGCATATCAAATACATCATAGGTAGCTTGCCAAGCTTTGCTGTGTGGGTGAGATACTCTCAGTAGCTTGCCAGGCTTTATATGTATATATATATATATCATATATATATACACACACACTCAGTAAAAGGTTTTTTTTTTAATTCCCCCTCTCCCTTTTAATTGGTTCACCTGAGGTACAGTAACAAGAGCTTTCATGTTTGAGCTTCGATCACACAATCACCAAACACCCACTCCCTCACCAGCGCACGTTTTCCACCACCTAAGTCCCCAGTATCCCCCTCCCCTCCCATTCCACACCTACCCGTCTGTGTGACAGACAATCTGCACAATACTCTTTTTCTACTTTGGTTACCTTTAATAACAGCAATATTTTTTATTTAAATTGAGAACTTTAATTGAACTGTGAGTTGATTAAGTGAAGTTAGTTAACAGGACTTCAATTTTTTTCCCTTCTGATATTCATAACACTCATTAGTTCTATAGCTGCAAGGAGGCAAACTTAACAATAGGTTATAATGGATGGCCAAACTGTGGTTTACAAAGTAAGAGCACACATGCTTGAGCATAAGAAAGAAGTTCCATTAGAGCTGAGGCAACTGCGTTATTCCATAATGTATTCATGTAGAAAAGGTAAAAGGTAAAGGCCCTCCCGTTGATCGTCGATTTGCTCGAGCGGGCCCAGTAACGTCTCCATTGGAGACTTTGTTGTTACTGTGTCTGGCATATCGAATACTCTCGGTAGCTTGCCGGGCTCTCCGAGAGGGGTGGAGGAATCGAACTCGGGTCGGCCATGTTGGCCGCTTGTAAGGCCAACGCCCTACCCGCTGTGCTATCGCTCCAGCTCTATTCATGTAGAAATGAAGGAAAATTGCTATGTTGTGCTTGAGAGGTAGTACTGAAGTACTACCTTGCTTGGCCACCCCCAATCCAGGTACATTCCCTGACACCTTATATGGGAATCCAAGCACCACCAGGAGAGAGAACCTTGGTAGCTAGATATGAACTCTGAGCAGATAGGCATGGAGGAGAGGAGAGGGAGGAAAACAGGAAGAGGGGGAACAGAGGAGGGGGAAACCAGGGGAGGAGAGAAGAAGAGGGAAGGGGAGGAGAGAAGTGGGGGGAGGAGAGGCAAAGGGAGACAGGAGGGAAGGGGAGAGGAGGGAAGGGGAAGGAGTAGGAATGGGCAGGGAGGATAGGAGAGGGGAGGAAAGGGAAGGAGAGAGGGCACAGGAGAGGGAGAGGGAGAGGGAAAGAAAGCTGCCACTGTCCCTACTTACAGAGGCAGTCTCACTGGAGGTCACCACCAGGCAACTGTGCCATGTGGCTGAGGCATGCTGGAGAGGAGCTGTACGCATTGGCAGTGGGGCTAGTGCCCCACTGGCAATGGACAATTTCCACATTCTGAGCTAAGTATATGAATGGATCCATTACCTACTTTTAACAAAGCAAACTTTACAAAACAGAAAACTGGCCTTGAAGCCGGGTATCCTAGAGGAAAGGGCAGCTCAGATAGAGAAGGGAGCACCAAATAAAGGATGTTTGGAGGATCCTCCCAGGAGGGGAGATGCATGTCGAAAGTAGACTATGGACTGAACATGTTTGCCACTCAATGCCTCTTTTGCAGACCACAACACCCAAAAGGAGAGAGAGAACACAGGGGATTGCCCTGCCACAGAGACAGGGGGGGATGGGGGGGTGGGGGTGGGGGGATATTATCCATGGTGGTGGAAAATGGGCACTGGTGGAGGGATGGGTATCTGATCATTGTATAATCGAAACCCAAGCACAAAAAATTGTAAATCTACAACTGTAAAAAATAAATAAATAAATAAATAAATGGGAAAAAAACTGGCCTTGAAAACTAAGCTTACAAACACATCTCAAGATAACATCCTGCTTCTGCAGAAACACTCTGTTACTGTCTACTGGAGCACAGGATGCTGCTCTAATCACACAGGGTCACAGTGGTCAACTCCAATGCCTTTTAAGGGGTGACTTCCCACAGAAGACATCAGGCAGTGTCTGGACCACCTGAGCAGACACCAGCAGCCCTACAGCGTAGAGGCAGGGATGCTATAAACATCATCGAACAAACAGGACTGACCAGGACCCAATGATTACCGGGGCCAAGCTGTCAGCAGTGCCAGGGGTGGGGGACAAAAGCTGACCTTCACCATATCTGACCACAAAGCTGGTCAATCAAAAACACACATTCAACTACTCAAAATGTAGATTCCAACAATAACACTGTCAACAACGAAACTTGCCCTGAGGTTGCTATGGTCTGAGACAGGAACTAAAAACAAGTACCACACTTGTTTCCTTCTGAGGCTTAGCTTTGAAAAATTCGCTTTTGTACAGTGGTATATAACATACAGAAAATAGACATGCTCAAACCCTTACTGGTAGACAAGAACCCTTTTTTTTTCTTTGTAAGTCTGGACTCTGGGTTTAAAACTACAAAGTATCAGTGCCACTATTTAAGTAGGATTTATTAAAAGTTTATTTTGTAACCCTAGCTGAAAAGAGGCTACCTGATAAAGAAACATTTTAGTCTCTAGGACAAAAATACCCTAAGGGTTTTAAGTAGACTGGACTTAATCAATGAATACCATCAGCAGACAACCCGTGAAGGTTCCATAAGGTACCAAGAAGCAGCTGACAGACTGGGAATGACCCTCAAAGGTACTGCCACTTCACACAGTGCTTCCAACCTCCAGTTTGCAGACCAGCGTGTGCCAGTCTGCAGATACAAAAAACCTGATCTAGAGAACCATAGTTAGCAACCTCAAATAATAGTTGTACATTTTACACAAGAAGTAGGGAAGTTCCAGTAACAGTACTTAATAAGATGACGGCAGCACTATGAATTCCATTACTATGAGGGTGCAGCAGTTAAGAGCAGAGGCTTTAAAATCAGAATTCTAGCTGGCATTTACTAGTTCTGTAATTCAACCACCAAATGTCAGTTTTTTTTTTTAATTTAAAATCCTAAAATTGAAGTGCTATAAACTTCATGAAATAGATCTAAGAATCCTATGGGACCCTCAGAGACTGGCCAAGACATGTAATTAACTGAAATAATAAATGCATATTGTCACTGTAAAACAATGTGTTGGCCAACAATCTCTATAGTTCTATAACAACTTTTTTCCCCTTCTCTTTTGGGAGTGGTGCTCAGAGCTTACTCCTGGCTCTGCAGTCAGAATCGACTAATAAGGTGCCAGGGTTCAAAGCCAGGTTGGCCACACGCAAGGCAAATGCCCTACCCTCTGTACTATGGCTCTGATCCTACAATAACTATTTTTTAAAATATCTAATAACTGCCAAGTTTTTCTCCAACAAAAATTTATGAATTCCATTACTAGAATCACCAAAAAAACCTGCAAGAAGCAGAACAAAATCCCCACCTATCACAGTGAGCTCAAGCTTGCTTGGGGGACAAAAGCTGACCTTCACCATATCTGACCACAAAGCTGGTCAATCAAAAACACACATTCAACTACTCAAAATGTAGATTCCAACAATAATACTGTCAACAACGAAAGTGGAGAACAAGTTCCTTGATCTCAGAGAACTCAGAACTTAGTTTTCTTGTGTTCTCCACTCCTTTAATTAGTCTTCAACGGTTCAGAAATATCTCCCTCATGTTTACTGTGACTCACTAAATGCAAATTTTCTACTTGCAGGTTAGGAGCGCAGGTTAAGATATATATCCCTTCAAGGGCCAGATATATAGCACAGGAGTCAGGCATTCGCCATACCTCTGGTGAGTGCCACAGAAGGGATCCCTGAGCATACAGCCAGCAGTAAGCCCTGAGCACCACTAGGTGTAGCCCTAAGCCCCTCCTTCCAATAATCAATCAGTTTCATGAAAATCACTTGGAGAGCTTTTTAAATATCCAGATACCCAGACACAACCTGAAAAACAAAAACTTGATCTCTAGGGAAAGAATTTTAAGACTCAGATGCCATATATACAAATGGAACAAAAGTCAGTCCTTAAAATTCCGGCATCTATATTTGTTTGGGGGCTACATGTACCCAAGCGGTGTGGGGGCAACTTCGGTTCTATGATCTCTGTGTCTTGGGGGTCTCTGCCAGGCAGTGGTACCAGGATTTGAACAGGGCCTCCCATATGTAAATGATGGGCTCAACCCCTGGAGTCCTGTCTCCAACTCGGCAACTTTAAGTTTCCCGGGTGTTTCCAAAGTGCAGCCAAGGACAAAATAACAAATGACTGCTCTAAAATCTTTTAGCCATACACAAAGTAAAAGAAACAACTTTTATTTCATACAGAAAGAGTACAGTGGCCTTAGTATAATTTCCCACACCCACGCTAAAAATGTAGTAGCTTTCATTTATTTATTTCTGGCCACACCCAGCAGTGCTTAGAGCTTCTGAAGAGTCATCTAGCATTACTGATTTATAGTAAATGTACAATTCATTCACCAACGTACTCACGTACATGCAGTTTTATGTGATGCTCCAGAGAGCGTTTGTGGTGCTGGGGACCAAACCTGAGTCAGCTGCATGCAAGGCAAGAGCCCTACCCACAATACTCTCAGGCCTCATGCACATGAATTTCTCTCTTTCTTGGGGGGCTGGGGGTAATGGGGGAGGGGGGCAGGGAATGGAGGGGGGAGGTGTTGTCAGGGCTCAGAGGAACATACAGGGCGCCGGGGATGAACCCAGCTGCTTTTCAACGCAAATACCCTGCCTGCTGTAATCTCTCTCCAGCCCCCTCCATGTATATAAACTTTTTTTTCATTTTTTTTATTAAAAATTTTTAATAGTGAGACATCATGAGGTACAGTTGCAGACTTACACATTTTTGTGCTTGGGTTTCAATTACACAATGATCAAACACCCATCCCTCCACCAGTGCGCATTTCCCACCACCATGGATCTGCCAAATACCAGTAACAATGAAGGGTCTCATTCTCCTAACTCTGAAAGAGCCTTGAATATGGCACTTTTTAAAAATAATCTCAGGGCTAGGACAAAGGAGACGTTACTGGGGCCTGCTCGAGGCAACGACGAATAACAGGATGGTTGTGATTGTGATGGATCCCAGTATCCCTCCCACCCCCCATCCCCCCATCCCACCCTGTCTCTGTGGCAGGGCATTCCCCTCTGTTCTCTCTCTCCTTTTGGGTGTTGTGGTTTGCAAAAGAGATATTGAGTGGTATTCATGTTTGGTCTATAGTCTACTTTCAGCATGCTCCTCCCATCCTGGGAGGATCCTCCCAACACCTTTATTTGGTGTTCTCCTCTTTATCTGAGCTCCCTTTTCCCCTAGTATGTGTGGTTGGCCTCCAGGTCATGGAGTAAAATTCCTGATACTAATCTCGGCCATTCTTGGGTGTTAGTTTCCTATTTTGTTACTTTATGTTCCCCAGATGAATGCAATCGTTCTATGTCTATCCCTTTCTTTCTGAGTCATTTCGCTTAACATGATACTTTCCATGTAGTACCACTTGTATGTATCATGACTTCGTCTTTTCTAACAGCTCATGTATATAAACTTTTAAGACTTGATGCCCTACATACTAAGAATACAAAAGTCAGTCATCAAAGACTTAGTTCAAAAATGATGGAGATGAGAAACTGATGAAGGTAGAATGAGGGAAGAAGAGGAGAAGCAGTTGAGAAAATTTCTTGGAAAGGTAAATGTCACTGTCACTGTCCTCCCATTCATCGATCTGCCCGAGCAGGCCCAGTAACACTGTGAGACTTGTGACTGTGTTTGGCATATCGAATATGTCAGGGTTGGCTTGCCAGGCTTTGCAGTGTGGCGAGATACTCTCGGTAGCTTGCCGGGCTCTCTGAGAGGGGCGGAGGAATCGAACTCGGGTCGGCCATGTTGGCTGCATGCAAGGCAAACGCCCTACCGCTGTGCTATCGCTCCAGCCCGGAAAGGTAATTAGAACTGAGTATTTTTTGTGTTTTTTGGGGTCACAGCCCGTGCTCACGGCTTTCCCACAGCATTCCTAGCATTCCTCAGTACCATCTGTGGTATTAGGGATGGAGCTGGGGTCAGCAGTGTATAAGGCAAGCACTGTTACCTCGGTGCTACCTCTCTGGCCCACAGGACTGAATTTTAAAGGATGAAAACAGGTTGGAGAGTATAGTGTCCTCAAAAGAATAGGGAGTGGTATTGGGGTGGGGCAATTCTTGGCTGTACAAGACTCCAAGGTTACTGAGTTGTTTGGCCTATAGGCATTAAACTTCAAGTAGCATATCCAGGTCACTGTGATAATCAAACCTAGCCAAACACCTCCCCCAGTGAGAGCAGGCCTCTCTCTGTCAGAAGACTTTACAAAACACATCTTGCTGGGGGTACTCAAACCTGGATTGGCCACATGCAAGGCAAGTGCCTTAACCACTGTACTAACTCTCTGGTCCCAAAACACATCTACATTTTAAAGAACAACAATAGGGTAAAAAAATCGGTATAGCTAAATAGCCAAACCCCAGTCAACAGATCCAAATTTCAACAACCAAACTTAAAAATGCACATGTCAAGGTGGCAGGTTGGGGAGCATGGTGGTGGTGGTGGGGGTGGGTGGGGGGTGGGAGGAAACCTGGGAAACCTGGTGGAGAGATGACGACACTGGTGGTGGATTGGTGCTAGGACACAGTTTGCCTAAAACTCAACTATGAAGAACTCTGTCAATCATGGTGCTTTTATTAAAAAGATGAGAGTAACTCCAGGGTCAGGGAAATAGTACAGGAGGTAGGGTACTGCCTTGTATGTAGCCATATTGGGGGCAACCCTGGTTTGAATCCCCAGCACCAATAAGGACTCCTGAGTACTACCAGGGATCACTCTTGAGCACAGATCCAGAAATAGCTTCTGTGCCCCAACAAGTATGGCCCAACTCCTCACCTGCCCCCAATAAATGAATTATCTAAAGAGTAACTATAGGCAAAACCCAATGTATAACAATTCAAATTAAGTAACAGCACTATCCGGAGCTGAACCCCCTTCCCGCCTGTTACTAGTACTCCTGCTTTTGTGATCATCATCCCCTTGATTTCCCTCACTGTTCTCATTCTACTTATAATTCTAGCATCTGTACCTGCATCCCAGGACAATGCAGCTCATTTCATTTGCTTTTGAACTTCTCATGAGTAGAACTGTCCTCCTGTTGTTCATCAATTTGCTCGAGCGGGCACCAGTAACATCTTCATTGTGAGACTTGTTACTGTTTCTGGCACACTGAATACACCACAGGGAGCTTTCCAGGCTCTGCCATGCGGGTGGGATATTTTCAGTAGCTTGCCGGGCTCTCCAAGAGCGACAGAGGAACTGAACCCGGGTCGGCCGCATGAAAGGCAAACGCCCTACCCACAGCACAAGTAGAACTGTGCCACATATAATCTTTTCTGACTTACACTGTTTGATTAACATGGTTGTGAAATTCACACGTATTATCTGCAGTTTCTTTCTCAATGTACTAAACTACATTTTGATCCTGTTACATCAATAAACCATGATTTTATCTATTGCATCCAAAAGATTGATACTTTGGGATTAATATAAATCATGGTGTGATGAACATTCCCCCCAACCCCCCGCCCCCCACAGACACTTCCTAGTCCATGTGCTCACATATTTCTCTAGGGTAATGACTGGTTCTCAAAGAAGTAATTCCTGGCCCACTAGCTAGCATGCACATCTCCTGAAATACAAACAACCAGATTCTACCCCTTTCTTACCGCATCAAAAATTTGGGAGCTGGGACAGCAAACTACTTTGACAAGATGGGTGACACACATTCTGGTTTGAAAAAACACTGGCAGGGGAATACACCAGGATCGATACTGCCAACTTTAAGATATTCTATTAGATGCCAAAGCTGTTCTCTCAATTTAGAGTCCCAGTTCACTACACACCCAGTCCGTATTAATACTACAGTCAGGTGTTTCATTTGTGCCAATTCGGTCTGCCTAAATTGGATCTCTTGGGGTTTAAATTCTATCCCCTAATAGTTATGTTAACAAGGCTAACAATCTTCTTTGTGTACTATTTACTGAAAAAAAAATTTTTTTTTAAATCAAGAGTCCACTCAGGTTTTTGTTCTTTTTTCCTATTTGGTGCTCTGTCTTGGCATTTCCTAGAGCCCTTAGATTTTTTTCCTGCTAGTGTCCATTAGAGGTTTAGCGTAAGGAGCCTCTGAAATGATCTATTGTAAATCTCACTTCCTGCTACTCCTGCCCTTGTGAAGCTTCCCTTAAGTGCGGGCTGAGCCAACTTTAGCAAAAGCTATGGCACATCACTTTTAAGACTGTTGTAAGACTGTGGTTTCCCTCTGGGAAGTCTCTGAATCTTCTGCTGGAAAAGCCGGCTATATGCCAGGAGTTGGGGCTGTGAAAAGGCTCTATGAGTAAATCTAAAAGAATCTTCCACTACAGCCACAGGGACGAACCAGAAGTAGATGCTTCCCCATTTTAACCTTTTACATAAAGACAGTTTTGGTCAACACCTTGACCACAGTCTCATGAGACACCACGAACCTAAACCACCCAAACCAGTCACACTGCTCTCTGACTTCTGACCCCACAGGAACTTGGAAGTTCACCGGAAGAAATTCTTGCTGTTTCCAGCTGCCAAGCTCAGGGATCATTTATTACACAGTAATAAAGTGTACTGCAAATACCTTCATCAACAAGGCAGATTCATCAGCAACTAAGAGCTGTCTTTATTATTATTTATTGTTATTCATCTTCCTTTTTCTTTTATTTATTTTATTTTTATTTTTATTTTATTTTATTTTATTTATTTATTTTATTTTATTTTTATTTTATTTTAATTTTATTTTAATTATTTTATTTATTTTATTTCTTGTCTTTATTGTTATTCATCTTCCTTTTTCTTTTAGAGAAACTTTCCACAGACTCTCCTCCAGCTAGTGGGACCCTTTAAAACCCCTCTCCCTGGCTCCAGAGGTCTGCTAACTGCTCTGGCGTCCAATCAGCAGAACAGCCCCGGTCCCTATCAAACAAGGTCTGACTTATTCACAGCAACACTTGCCCAATTCCAGACTTCCTCATCTTTTTTTTTTTGAAGCATATAGGATGAGGACATTTTTAAAGTATCAAAATCAGATCACATCAGTGCCGAGAATGTGCCCGCCCTGACCCTCATCCAGTATTTGAGGAATCAGATCTCACTAGGTGAATCTGCTGTGAATGCAGGTGGGCATCACACCACCTTTACACTCTTGACCAAGGGCTATCTCATCTAAGAGGCATTTAACTTACTGCTTCCCCTACCCACCCCCAATGGACCAGAGCGGGTCTTCCCATCTTACTGCTCTTTTATGAATATTCCAGCAACTCTTGGTTCTTTCCCTTCCAGAGAAATCGATGAATTAAAGCTGTCCCAGAAATACCTACAGGGGTTTCATTTGGTTTCTATAGATCAACTGAAGAATGATTTTTATTGCTTGAAGTTGATTCACAATACCATTACGGGGGGTTGCCCCTATACATAATCCCAGTACCACACCCATCAATAGTGTAATTAACATCCTGATACACGGGGAATCAGAGACACACTACTGACGGGTCTTAGTGACCTGGAGGTCACAATCTCTTAAGCATCAATAAGACCAACAACTCTCTTATAAGGGTTGGACTGCTAATAGAAAAGATATCATGAGCGAGGTGGATTATGTACAAGAGAAATTCATGATGGTGGCCGAAGAGTCCAAGATTAAGATGCCAACATCCAGGGTGTCTGATGAGAACCCACCCTATGGGTCATGGATGAACTTCACCTGAAGGAGCTAATGCTCAGGCTGCTTGCAAGGGCACCTTTCTCTATTTTCAGGAAGATGGAACGTCTTGACTCCGCACCTCCCCCAAGGCCCCACCCACCTCCTGATAGCATCATCTCTTCAGGTTGCTAGGATTTCAATATATGCATCAAGAGGCAACTTACACAAAACATTCAGTTCCTACCACTGACCTACAAGGAAGAAATTTATGATCATCTTACAAATTAGAAAGAGGCTTATACTATGATATTTGTAAGTAAAATAACATATTCAAAATTATATCCACGTCTTTCTGTCTTGGTCTCTTTTTTTTTTTTTGGTTAGATATTGTGGCTACACCCAGGGAGGCTGAAAAGAGATGGGGCCAGGTGTCCCCCCAAGCAGTGCTCAGTGCCACACGAGGTCCAGGATGGAACCCAAGGCCTTGGGCATGCAGGGTGTGTGCTCTGCCACTTGAGTCATACCCCCAGCCCTGAATCCGACTCTCTATTACACTCTTTATCCTTACTGAGAGGGCTTCATGGAAAAGACTACAGAGAGAGAGGGAAGAGGAAGAGGAGAAACTGGGAAGTTTCAAGCAATCAGAATTGACAAAGAAAGGGGCTGAAGTGACAGTACAGAGGAGAGAACACTTGCTTTGCATATGGCTGAACCCATGCTTGTTCCTCAGCATCCCATATGATCTCCTGAACATGCCAGGAGTAATTTCTGAATACAGAGTCAGGAGTAAGTGCTGAGTATGACTGGGTGTGCCCCCCTCCCCTCCTCCCACCAAAACAAAGGGGGAAAATGAGGGCAGAACAGAACAGAGTGCACTGAAAACGCAGAAGTTATGAAATTCGCCTCAGCAATAAAGGAAAAAGAGCAAGAGATAAGGAATTACTGAATCAAAAATATTTTTGATGCCATGGTGCAGAATTTCATTTAATTTACAGGCAACAAAGTCACTAAATATCTTGGGCGAGGGCTGATACAACTAGTTACATTTTAAGAACAATATGTACAATGAATTGGAAATGGAAGAGACAAAGGCAGTGCAAAAGTAATAAGAGTAATATTAAATCTTTGAGGGAAATAATCAAGACCTAAATTAATTAGAGTAATGGGAGAGGGGAAAAGAAGATTACTGAAGAGAAATCAAGAATATTTTGGAAGTTGATGGCAAAAGGGGGAAACAAAGAGACAGGAGAAATCAGATCTACTAGGGATTCAAGCATAAATTATGATAACTGGAGATTACTGCCAGAAGAAGGGCAGACATAATTGAAAAGGGGAAGCTAACTAATTCAATTCAGGACTTGCAGGGAGACAGGAGGCAAAGATACTGAAGAAACTATTGGAAATACAGTACTGACACTGGCTAGGGGGATAGGATGACCGTGAAGGGCACACTGTAGCCTTTGAAAGAACAGATTCAACTGTGAGATAAGAAACAGGAGGGTGACTTTTATGGAGGAAGGCTGGAGTAAGAAAGGGTGGTATGGTCAAAAGGAAAAGTTCAAGATAGGCCAACTCCGTGTTTGTAAGATTTTTCTTTTATAAGATCCTATGGTATTACAAATGGGGGATGGGGGGGACTGGAATTCATCTTATAGTGTATCATGGTTGACAGGTAATATTTAAGAAAAAAAGGATAGGTAAACATAAGAATCAATGACATCCTAAATTTAATGAACCAGGGCAGACTTTAAGGGTTCTAATTTCTCCAAATAAGAGTAAAAGTTTTATTTTAAAAATATCTACCTACCCTAAATTATTACCTACCCAGGTATTTTATCTACCACAAATCTGTGAAATGTGATATAAAATACCAATTTTTTTCCTGCATATTTACTGAAAAAGGCTTTCTATTCTCACCAATTCCTGGCATTATCTGTCATCTATCAAGCAACCTGTGCATATAGGTTTCTTATCACTGGACTACTCAAAGGCAATTAAAATACTGTAAGACTTAACATACAATGTCTTAATATACCCTGGGGCTGGAGAGACAGCTCGATGGGCTTAAGAGCAAGCTCTGCAAGCAGGAGGCCCAGGTTCAATCCCTGGCACCACATAGCACCATTCCCCAAGCACTAAGCTGGAAGCAGTCCCAAGGCACCAATGGATGGGGCCCAAAACCTTCTCCAACCACCTTAATATAAAAAGCTTATTCTTCTTCACAGTTAAGTTTCAGTGACTGGTAAAGGAAGTTCTCCCATGTCTTCTTTGAGTGTGTCTTGGTTCTTTTAGCCCTTTAATGATCTTTTATAGAATTTAGGGTCAGTCTTTTGAGTTTTACTAAAACAAACCAAACAGCCTACCAATGTTCTGACCGGATTTGGGATTGTATCAAATATAAACACATTTGGAAAAAGTGCTATCTATATTATCAATCTGCATACATCCAAGTTATTATGTAAATTTTATTTCACTAAGTCTCCTAGAAGTTTTAGACCAATTTTACAATACGCTTTTATAAATTGCAAATTATGCAATACTTTAAATTTTTCTTTGAGGGGGCTGGAGTGATAACACCGCGGGTATGCGGCCGACCCCGGGTTCGATTCCCAGCATCGCATATGGTCCCCTGAGCACTGCCAGGTGTAATTCCTGAGTGCAGAGCCAGGAGTAACCCTTGTGCACTGCCGGGTGTGACCCAAAAAGAAAAAAAAATTTTTTTCTTTGAAATTCATAGTCAGCAACTTTGTAAACTCATTTCTAAAAACTGTTAAGTATTTTTAGGTTTTTAAAACACATAATCACATGTATTCTGTAAATAATGCTTTTATTTCTCCCCTTCCAGTTTGTATGTGTGTGCACGTGCGCATGTATGCGTTTTAGTTTTTTTTCTTGGGTGGAAATTTGTTCACTATGTTGTCAAATAATCTTATGCCCTAAGCAAGATGCATTTTCTTATAACAACTGAAAGATGTTTAAAAACATCCCATTAATATTATGGGTCTGTCTTCTAGTATTACGTTCTTGCTATATATGTATATTCTGAAGCCATATTTCAAGCTATACTTGTAAGATCATGAAATCTGAGGAAGTTGATCACTCTTCATAAATAATGTAGCACTGTAGCACTATCCTTCTGTTGTTCATCGATTTGCTCGAGCGGGCACCAGTAACGTCTCCATTGTGAGGCTTGTTACTATTTTGGGCATATCAAATACACCACAGGGAGCTTGCCAGGCTCTGCCATGAGGGCGGGATACTCTTGGTAGCTTGCCAGGCTCCCCGAGAGGGTCGGAGGAATTTAACCCGAGTCGGCTGCATGCAAGGCAAACGCCCTGAGTGGGTAGGGATTTGGGGCTACATCTGGCAGTGCTGGGGAAAGAAAAAAAAAAGTAAGTATACCCATCACAGCTTCCTTTAGAAAGGATTGCTAGAGAAATTCAACTAAATTTTTTTGTTCCTTTTTGGGTCACACCCAGTGTTGCACAGGGGTTACTCCTGGCTCACGCACTCAGGAATTACTCCTGGAGGTACTCGGGGGACCATGTGGGATGCTGGGAATCAAACCCATGTGGATCGTGTGCAAGGCAAATGTCCTACCCGCTATGCTATTGCTCCAGCCCCTCACCTAAAATTTTTATCTTCATCCTGAAAGAGTATTTTGTTAAGTATGAAATGCATAAGCATTAACTGCCAGTTGTTTAAAAACACTATAAGGTTTTCTGTTGGGAATAGTCAGCTGTCAGTCCACTGTCACACCTTTGAAAGAACTTCCTCTGGCTGCTTTTAAGCTTATTCTTTTTTTAATTTTACTTTCCTAAAGCAGCTCACAATATTTGATTACACTTAGTATTCGCAGACCAATCCCACCACCATTACACCTTCCCACCACATTTCAGATGTTTCCATCCCGAACCCCAACCCCTGCCCCCAAAGCAGAACCAAAATAATTTATTTTGTACTGTTTGTTATGAATAATCGGCTTTAAATGATCCAAAAAAAGGTTTCTTAGAGAAAAGCACGTGAAGACTGTTGTATTTCACCCAGGAGCTTCATTAAGTCCTTCTATAAGAGATTAGTAATATGTTGTTAAAGGTTGAGCCTTGTGTGCTTATATATATATATATATATATATATATGTATGTATGTATAAAAGTATTTCCCCCTAAGATTGGTTGCCTTCTACTCTAAACCCCATAAACTGTGGTATGCTACTCTTGGAATACAAGTGGTATGAGATGTCTCGGCCACATGATCCAGGAATAGGGCCACTCATAGGTGAGGCTCAACCAGTGTGTGTGGAGAACAGCTGTGAGCGTGGCGGCGGTTCAGTTCTGGAGGTTTTCACCAGCAGCCGGGACTGGCTCTGTTGGGGCGGGGAGGGACCTCACCTGGCCCCCTCTGGGGTGCCCCAAATGAAACAGCCTGGCGCCAGGTCTGGAAGCATGGCTATAGCATATAGTTCTGTGCTCTCTTCAGAGAGATTTACTGCTGTGTCTCTAAGTTTCTCTTCCGAGAGATTTATTGCTGAGCCTCTAAGTTTTTTTTCTCTTTGTAGCTGAGTTTTTGCAGTTGCACTGATTCGAATGGCTACAGATTCTTTGTATTTATCACTAGAAATTCTGTGAGGTTGTTAAAAATCTATCGACTCACTAGATTTAGAAATTTTTCAGCCAAAAAAATCCTAACTACCTTCTGCAAGCCTGGATCCTTCCTTCTGGAGGGCTGACTGGCACCTGAAGTCTGTCTTCTTTGTCACTTCTCTCTCCAGTATCTCTCGTCGTTCTGAATGTTAGTCTCTTCTGCCTCGTCTCCATGGAACTAATTCCTTCTGCAGCTAGGTACAATGTGTTCAGACACTGAAAGTCTCTTTTGCCTCATGGCCACAGAACCAGCTCTTTCCTCAGGTAGAATCTGCTGTCTTTTCCTTGGGTATATTTGGCACAGTTTTGTTTCTGGAATTTCTACCTGGATTTTTTTTTTATAGTCTCCTGTTCCTGCTTTTCTTCAAATCTGGCCTTAACTCTTTAAACATATTAGCAGCTGTTTTAAATCATTTGATATTTGCATATCCTAGAACTTTGTGGGCCCAGAGCTGTGCTCTGTTATTTCTTATTCATGGGGCTATTTGCATGTGTTATTTTTCTTCTAGAAATTTACTGGGGGGTCAGTACATGTGCCTAGTGGCAGGCACGTGATACTAGTGGTAGGCACTTGCCTTGCATATGTGAGGTCCTGGATTTGATTCCTGGCATTATGAAAGCAAACAAAAAAACTATTGAATTTGGGAGGCTATACCTGGTGGTACTCAAAGGGAGTCTGTAGGGGCACAGACCGAACCAGCTCAGCTGTGCTTCAACCTAGCATGTGCACAGTCCACTGAGCTATCGCTCTAGTTCCTTACACTGGATCTCAACTAGACTTACTGCAGTGATATATGTGTGTGTGTGTATGTGTGTGTGTGTGTGTGTATGTATATATATACACACACACATGTCAAATGACTGTTGCCTGAAATGAATGTCAATTATAACTCAATTTTATTATTTTTTTGTATGTTTTGTGGTGTATGTTAAGTGTGCTGGTACAATATTTCAGTTTAATTTCTCTTTCACACACCTTCAATATAAAGCTTTCTCAGGTGAATGTCACATCTTACATTTGCATGGCAATAAGTGGAAGTATAATCCAATTTTCATCAAATTTAACTTTTAGTTATAACATAGGATAGAATGTCAAACAATATGCAAAAAACCGAAGTTTTAACATTCCTGATAACTCAATTTTAAATAAGCTTAATTTGAGCTGTATGTATAAAATGACAACTACCACAGTTACATGTCATTTGATCTCTAAACAAAAAAACTGTAACAAATCTAAATGTAATACTGAAGAACTCCATGTTATATGTAATGATGCTTGTCTTTGTTTTCTTTTCCCCCTACTTTATATTAAACACTGTGGTTTACAAAGCTGTTCATGACGTGTTTGTGACAGGCCGTCAATATTCCAACACCAATCCCACCCACCATCTTTTTCCCCTTGTAACTAAGTGTGGTTACCTGTAACAACGTTCAGTGCTTACAAATTTTAAAGTGAGTCTTGGCCCAAATGATTAGCCTTTCCTTCTATAAGATCTGGGCCCAGGGTATAAAGTATTATCAGTGAGAAACCAGGAACATGATTAACTGCAGAGATTTTTCAACTTCCTTTCTTTCCCTGCTCTACAATCTCTCAGATTATGGGAGAGAGTAGTGAGTTTAGTTATGTTACACCCTTTGGCTAATGAAGTCTTTGGGGTACCAATGGAGGTGTTCATCTCACTTTTGACTCTCTCTGGATGAACACACTCTCTCTGGATGAACAGACTTCGAATTCTGTCCTTTCAACCCCATGGGGTCCTGAAATGTGTAGTTTGACAACTGTTCTTAGAGAAAAAGCTATTTCATCCTCTACTTATTTCTTTGGATTCTTGTTTCTCCCTAAAATATGGTCTAGAAGCTCTACATTCTGAGATCTTCAATTCATTTGTGATTTTTAAAACTAATGTTCCCATGGTTTTCAATTGTCCTCACAAAAAGAGCTGTTGAAATAATCCAATCTACCATTACTGAAAACAGAAATCGATTTTTTGTTAGGTTTCTGCACCACACCCAGCTGTGCTCAGGGCTTATTCCTGGCTCTGCACTCAGGAATCTCTCCTAGTGGTGCTGAAGGGCCATATGGGACATCAGGGATCTAACCCAGATCAGTCACAAGCAAGCCAAGTACCCTACCTGCTGTACTATCTCTCCAGTCCTTGTAGGGAAGGGAATCTTGTGGCTGAAGAGATAGTACAGGGGTCAAGGCACTTGCCTTGTATGCAGCTGATCCGTGTTCAATCCCTGGCATCACGTGTGGTCCCCAAAAGCACTGCCAGAGTGCACCCTGAGCACAGTCAGGAATAGTCTGAGTAGTCTGAGCGTGAATGGATGCAACCCAAACCCCGCCCCCACCTTCATCCCACCACCACCAAAAAAAAAAAATCAACTTGATAAACTGCTTATCAAGGGCCAGGGAGATTAACTCAAAAGAGCAAGTGTGGCTGAGAGACAGTTCAGCCAAGCACCACCACGAGTAATTCCTAAGTGCAGGGCCAGAAGTAATCCCTGAGCATCGCTGGGTGTTCCCCCACCCCCACCCAGAGCAAGTGTATATGTTTTGCATGCAGAAGACCCAGTTCAACCCCCATCATTGCATAGTCCTTTGAGGACTACTAGGAGCAACCTCCATGCATGGAGCAGGCCACAGCCCCTAAACAACACCAGGTATCCACCCTTCAAACAAAAATCTGATAAATTGAATACTTCCTCAATTTATGTGATTCATGAAACTTCTAGTATATATTTAAAAATCTAGTTACTGAAATAACTAAAACAAAGTTTCTAATAAGATTATTATGATCACTTTTTACCCTATAAACTTCTAGTATACATTTAAAAATCTAGTTACTGAAATAACTAAAACAAGGTTTCTAATAAGATTATTATGATCGCTTTTTACCTCTATCAAGTCCTACATATAGTCCATTATATACTCATGTGGTTATCTGAACAACTTTTTTTGGAGGGGATAAAGGTAAAGGCCCTCCCGTTGATCGTCGATTTGCTCGAGCGGGCCCAGTAACGTCTCCATTGGAGACTTTGTTGTTACTGTGTCTGGCATATCGAATACTCTCGGTAGCTTGCCGGGCTCTCCGAGAGGGGCGGAGGAATCGAACTCGGGTCGGCCATGTTGGCCGCTTGTAAGGCGAACGCCCTACCTGCTGTGCTATCGCTCCAGCCCTTTTGGAGGGGAGGAGTGATCAAACACAAAGTCTCATACATATGAGATTTGAGATACATCCCCAAGCAATTCTTAAATGTACAACCTGTCCAGAACTGGGTGGGTGGGCAGACTTCCCCAATCCTTGCTCAATACATGCTACAGTTCCCTGGGCGTTTCTGGAGTTGTAGGGCGCCACTCCTACTAGAAGGGTTATGGGGAGAGTAGAAAGGAAAGTTACTGCTGGGCCAGGAATGGGTAAGAGAATCAAATCCAGGGCCTTCCACATGCTAGGCACATAACTACCACTGGAGCTCTCTCTCTGGCCTCTCTTCCACTTGATTCCATCCTACAAATGTTCATCATTCTAAAACATTACTTTCATTTTTTAATTCTTATAACTCCACTTTCATCACACTAAATACAATATAAGAGCAAACTCTTTTCAGTCTACTACTATTTTCCACGATCCATAATCATCTAGCGGAGTCGAACTATATTCATACTTCACTAAACTATAATCTTTTGTTCCTAACTAAAACCACTATACATATTTCCAATTCGTAGCAAATTCCATTCCCACTATAACATCCTTTTTCTTTCCTTCTACCCACCGAGCTGGAAGTTGAGTACTAAGCCCCATCAAGTCCCCATTAGTCTATAACCACCTTTCATATCTGAGTTTCCTGATCATTTACTGTTCTCTATCACAGCCTCGCACACTGACTCACACACTGCTTTGTTCATACCTCATCTGCTCAATTAAGAGTGTTATATTCTAGAACTCTTTTATTCCCTTCCAAATCAAATCTTTCTTCTTGTTCCTGTCCCCAGTGACTTCAGTCGATGTGTTTGCGATGAGTGAGGGCTGAAGATGCCTGGCCGTGGTGTTTACTGTGCATCCACATTAGGCCTGGGTACTTAAGTACTCAAGCACAGTGCTCACCAAGGTTTGCACTTTCAAATTGCAGTGCTTGCACACATGCCCGCTCTCTTTAGTTGAGGAATGTAAATTATGGTTGCAGTGCAGTGGGGGGAGCAGTCACCGGACAGTGTCACATGTCACACATGCTTGCCAGGGATTGCACTTCCTGGACACAGCATTTAATCTTTTCAGTTGCAGTTCTCGACAGAGACTACACCCTCTGACCCTTTTTTTGGTGGTACCTACACACATCTGGCCACAAAGTGACCAGAAGGGCTGTGGTTTC
This sequence comes from Sorex fumeus, assembly GCF_029834395.1. Taxonomy (NCBI): domain Eukaryota; kingdom Metazoa; phylum Chordata; class Mammalia; order Eulipotyphla; family Soricidae; genus Sorex; species Sorex fumeus. The sequence continues at coordinate 7,019,375 of NW_026606105.1, read as the reverse complement.
AAGGAACATAAAGAGCAGAGGTTCAGGCTCAAACAAGAAAGCTGCCAGGATCATGCCCAATACATGTGACAACACTGGGGATCTGAACTCATGACCTGGAGCTAGAATATAGCCCAAAGGCCTGGAGTCCCTGCTTTGCATGCTAGAGGCCCATGCTGACCCATGACACCTTATGATCACCTGAGCAAGGAACCAGACCAGCTCCCAAGCACCACCAAATATTACCTGAAAAAAAATTTTTAATTGAACACATGATCATATGTAGTTGCAATGCAAACATGCTAAGTTATGATGTTACTCCCCCAGGCCCTAAGTCAAATCTTAAACAAAGTCCCAGTGACATCTGCACTTGTTTGTTCATTGCAGCACTCTTTACAATAGCCAGAATCTGGAAAAAACCTGAGTGCCCAAGAGCAGATGACTGGTTAAAGAAACTTTGGTACATCTACACAATGGAGTACTATGTAGCTCTTAGAAAAGATGAAGTCATGAAATTTACATACAAGTGGTACTACATGGAAAGTATCATGCTAAGTGAAATGAGTCAGAAAGAGAGGGATAGACATAAAAAGATTGCATTCATCTGGGGAATATAAAGTAACAAAATAGGAGACTAACACCCAAGAATAGCTGAGATAAATACCAGGAGGTTCACTCCATAGCTTGGAGGCCAGCCACACATGCTAGGGGAGAAAAGGCAGCTCAGATAGAGAAGGGAGCACCAAATAAAGGATGTTTGGAGGATCCTCCCAGGATGGGAGATGCATGTTGAAAGTAGATTATGGACCGAACATGACTGCCACTCAATTCCTCTTTTGCAGACCACAACACCCAAAAGGAGAGAGAGAACAAAAGGGAATGCCCTGCCACAGAGGCAGGGTGGGATGGGGGGATGGCGGTGAGAGGGATACTGGGATCCGTGGTGGTGGGAAATGGGCACTGGTGGAGGGATGGGTATTTGATCATTGTATAATCAAAACCCAAGCACAAAAATTTTTAAGTCTACAACTGTATCTCATGGTGTTTCACTAATAAAAATTTAAAAAAAAACAACAAAGTCCCAACAAGTAATGTATGAAATATATATCCTTTGGCTGAAGCAGAACTTGAATCTCTAGCCTGGAAACTTACTTCCATGAGACAAGAGCCTAGCCCATTGGCTTTCTTTGCATCTCTCAGCATGCAGAAAGTCCTTAAGGTAACCTGATAGTATTTAATTTTTTCAGTTCCTGCACGTAGCAATGTCCTCCCATTGTTCATCAATTTGCTCTAGCGAGCATCAGTAATGTCTCACAACAAATTATGAGACTTGTTACTGTTTTTGGCATATCGAATACACCACGGGGAGCTTGCCAGGCTCTGCCGTGTGGACGAGATACTCTCGGTAATTTGCCGGGCTCTCCAAGAGGGGCGGAGGAATCGAACCCGGATCGGCCACATGCAAGGCAAACGCCCTACCCGCTGTTCTACTGCTCCAACCCATTATGTACTATAACACAAAAAATACTTTCTTAAAAATTAAACACCCTGAATTCTGACTACAGGCAGAAATCTCTCTATAGGGTACCTGCAGAAAGTTGCTATTTGCCAAGTTAAATCTCTAGGATCAGCTAGCATCACAGTTACTTTCTAACACTGAAAGGCCAACACGATAGTACAGTGGGCAGGATGTTGGCCCTGCATACGGCCAACCTGGGTTCAATCCCCAGCACTCCCTACAGTCCCCTGAGCACTGCCAGGAATGATCCATGAGTGCAGAGCACTGCCAGGTGTGGCCCCAAAACAAAAAACAAAACAAAACAAACCAAAAAGAACCTAACTGCTTAGGGAGAAAGGTAAGGACTGGAGAGTCCATGCACTGATTACCTGGGATGAACAAATAATCATCACCAGAGGTTTCTGTATCTCGAAGACAAAGGCACTCAGCTGTCTCTCTCAGGAACACCTGAAGGACCTGAGGCCAAACACTTGGGCCAGTTCCGGAGCTGCTCTCAATGCAATCCCATATTACCCGAACACACTGGCTTACTAAAGAAAAAAAAATCCTTCAGTAACTTTACAGGACTGCAGACTTTGTGCTACATTAAATCAACATGACTAAAACCACCTTGTAATGCTGTGATTGAAGTAAGAATTCCTGGGGGCTGAGCAGTAGTACAGCGGTAAGGAGTTTACCTTACACTGAGCTGAGACCAAGTTCGATCCCCAGCATCCCATATGGTCCCCTGCGCCCATCAATAATGATTCTTGAGTACAGAGTCAGGAGTAAGCCTTAAGTATTACTGTGTGTGGCCCCCTCCTACTGCCCCCTCCCCCCAAGAAAACCAGTCCAAACAACAAAAAGTCTTGAGTCCAGGCAGACAGCTCCAGAACAGATGGATGAGACCCAATACTACAAATCCTAAGCACCACATCCATGAGTCCATAGCACTGAATCATTCAGGCTAGCCAAGTACTACCAGGACTGGTGTCCTGAGAAGTGTCTAAGAACACTCCCTCCAAAAAATAAATAAATAAATAAAAAGAAGCTTTTGTTTGCTCTGGTATCAGGATCATGATACCCAGTAGTTCAGGGGCTACTCCTGGCTCTGTGTTCAGAGGTCACTCCAGGCAGTGCTTAAGAAACCATATGCAGTGCTGGGGATCAAATTGTGGTCAGCTGCACGCACAGTAAGCATCTTAGTTACTCCCCCATATTATTTCTCCAATCCGTCAAAAAAAATAAAAAACCTCTCAGGAAGAAATCTGCCAGAAGCTGAATGTACTGAAAAAGTCATTGCTGTAGAAGTACCTACTATAGCTACGCAACAAGACAGTCACTTTTACTCCCCCAGGAATATCAAAAAACTTTTTTGAAAAATCTCAAGCTTCATTGTCATTATCTACAGATGACCATTCAAGTGTAGTCCATTAAAATGAACTTTAAATTTTTAAAGCTTAGTCCTCTGTCCACCAAAAAACTGAGTGCAGAGAACCCAAAATGTGGACACAATGAAAAGCGCAAAACATTTCCATCGTAATAAAGTATGACTGAACAGCACTGGTCTAGAGGAAACAATGCATAGCAACAAAAACTGCAATCCAACACTGCGAGTAAAATTCTATCAGCATAATCTGGGACACTCAAACATCACACGGCAGAGGCAACAAACAAGGCCCTGGGAAGAGTTAAGGAAGGTAGGTCTTATAAAAAGTGAGTTAAGTCTAAAATGTCTGGGGCAGGGGAGGGAGTCTAAACTTACGCAGCAGTGAAAGCACGAGCAACAACAAGTCAAATCTGGAGAATATGAATGAAAGTAATAGTACAAAACACAGAGATTCCATTCTACAAAGAATACGACTAACATGACTAAAATTTCAATAAAGAAGAAAGAAAAAGTTTTAAACACTAAAAGTAAGCAGATCTTTACAAATGTAGCCCAAATTCATGGAAGGACAATGGCAAATTTTTCACGAAGAAATAATAATTCATGATCTATTTTCCAATGATATCATGCTTGTGAGTCAAAATGAGAATGACTCATATCCATCATAGAATTGCTTTGGCAAACACCATTTAATTCTGATCTGAAGACCTGCACCAAAATGTTAGGAGGCTCACAATGATATCTGGTCAACTCATAATACTGCCTCTCTACTTGACTCCATTTCCCCAAATCCATTCAGCAGCATATGATCCTGAATCACTTCACCTCACTTCTTGAAACACTTCTCTGAGACTCTATTAACTTATACCCTTGAGTCTTATATCACTTGTCATCCGTTATTTATCAATTTGCTCGAGCGGGTGCCAGTAATGTCTCCATCTGTCCCTGTCACGTGCTAGTGTAGCCCAATGGTATCTGCTCACTCCAGGAACTCAAAGATGCTGCTCTGTCTAACGTTCATCAATTTAAAGAAGGTCTTTGTTTCTGTTGAAACGGAAGCGGTCATCAAAGCCCTAGCCAAACAGGGTGTTCAAACTCAGTACATCAGGATCCTCTGTGAGCTGTATTACAGATTCACCACCAGGATCTCACCAAGTGATCATCGATGTAAAGAGAGGGGTTCAGCAGGGTGATTCCACTTCACCAAAACTCTTCAGTGCCACCCTCCAGAACGTCATGCGACGAATGGAATGGGAAGGAATGGGAGTGAAGATAGACAGTCGACAACTATACCACCTCCGCTTCACTGATGACATAGTACTAATAACACCAAACATTGGCCAAGCAGCACAAATGCTGGCCAACTTCGACCGTGAGTGTGGAAAGGTCGGACTGCAGCCGAATCTCAACAAGACAATGTTACGAAAAACAAACTAGTCCCTGACATTCCATTTGTTCTCAACGGAATGAACATCTCCGAATGCAGCATATATGTGGACCTGGGTCAAGAACTCAACATGAGGAACAACTTGGCACCAGAACTGCGCAGGGGGAAGAGAGCAGCATGGAACGCCTTCAAGAGCATCGAAGAAGTTGTAAAGAGAACTAAGAACCTCTGGCTCCAGGCACATCTTTTCGACTCCACCGTTCTTCCTGCACTAACATACGCCTCAGAGACCTGGGCCCTACGAAAACAGGATGAGACTGCTATTCAGGTATCCCAAAGAAGAATCAAAAGAGCTATGTTTGGAATATCACATTTCACTCAAGTGAGAGAAGGAATCCGGAGTTCCGACCTCCATGGACAATCAGGAATCAGGGACTCTGTCTTGTTTGCCAAGGCTTCGAAAATCAGATAGGCCAGACATGTAATTCGATTTAGAGATGACCGCTGGACTAGAGCTGTTACCGACTGGATTCCACAGGACGTCAAAAGGATGTGTGGCCGCCCACCTACAAGATGGTCAGACTTCTTCGTCAAAACCCTGAACAAACAGTTTGAGGCTCTTCATGTTCCTGGACCCTTGAGTCTTAGTTAACAACAAAAAAAATTAATAACTAAAAAGCAACAGGTAGGAAGAACCTGGACTGACTCCCAATATCACACCTCCCTGACACCAGCATGCATCTGCATCTGGTTTGGAATGAGTGACATTTTCTAATGGCCAACCCCTATCTCACAGCTTACCGCCCCATTTTTCTCTATGTAAGAAAACACTATCTGATCCAAAGTCCTTCACTAGTCATTACCATTTATTCCTTTTCCCCTTTTCAGGAAATTTACTCACCATCTTTACTTCCTCTTCTCTCTATTAAGGCTCCATAATGAGGAAATCTCCTTAGCAGCTCACCTCAATGCTCTTCTATTGCCTAGATCACTAATACCTCCATTCTCGTTAACTCTAATGATAAATTTTTTGAGGGGGAGAGAGAGAGAATTGGGGATTCATATACAGTGTGCTCGGGGCTTACTCTTGAGTTTGTGCTTAGGGACCACTTCTGACAGTGCTCAGGGACCATATATACTGCCAAAGAAAGAACCAGGCACAGCTATGCACAAGGTTAAATACTATCTCTCCAGCCCCTCACACTGAATTCTTAATCTTCCTTCTACTTGGCCAGACAATACCAGTGACCTATGAATCACTTTGTTCATCTGATTTCCTACCTTACTATTTGTTGCTTCTTTCAGGTTCTTCCTCCTCTCCAACTTTGGATCTCTTCCTTTTCCTCTCTATACTCATTCCCCTGTTGACCACATCAGTCTCACAGCTTTAAATGCTAACTAAACACTCAGAAGTCTGAATAGCCTAATGGCTACAACAAATATCCCCAAGAGTATTAAGATTCATATACAAAAAACATTTATTTCTTATTTATCTAATACTACTAGGTCATTAATTAACTAATTAACAAGGTGGTTCTTATCTACACAAGAACCCAGAATGAAGGACAGGACATCTGTCACATTTTACAACACAAGGCTTCCAACTGACTATAAGAATCATTCTTTTGGGGGGCTGGAGAGACACCACAGTGGGTAGGGCGTTTGCCTTGCATGCGGCCAACCCGGGTTCGATTCCCAGCACCCCATATGGTCCCCCGAGCACTGCCAGGAGTAATTCCTGAGTGCAGAGCCAGGAGTAACCCCTGAGAATTGCCGGGTTTGACCCAAAAAGAAAAAAAATCATTCTTTTGGGACATGTGGTAAGGCCCTTTCTTTGTATGCAGCTGACCCAGGCTTGATATCTGGCAGTACATGTGGTCCCGAGTCGTCCAGGAATGATTCCTGAGCAGAGAGAGATAAGTCCTGAGTACAATACTGTGTGGCCCCCAAACAAAATCATCCTGTTCAATGATTTTGAACAGTCAATCAGAAGGGAAAAATAAGACGAAAAGTGTTTACATGAGCAGAATCTGGAGCTGGTGCACATCACTCATGCCCCTATTCTATTAGCCACCATGCAATCATCATATGACCACACTGAATTATGAGGGAGAATACTCAGCTATGCGCTCAGTAAGAAAACACCAGGTGGGGCTGGATCGATAGTATAGCAGGTAGGGAGTTTGCCTTGCAAGTGGTCAATAAGAGTTTGATCCTTGGCATTCCATATGGTCCACCAGGAGTGACCCATGAGCTCAGAGCCTGGAGTTAGCCCTGAGCACTGCCAGGTGTGGCTCAAAAACAAAAGGGAAAAATATCCAACCCCCCAGGTAAAAATGGTAGTCTCTGCTGCTGACTTCATTCCCAAACTGCAGATGCCTACGTCCAACTGCTTACTCAACTTGCATATCTCATGACTACCTTAAACATGACATGTTCCTTCCAAACAGAATCTGTGGCCCTCTTTAGTCCCACAGACACACACTCTTTCTTGGAACCCCCAGTCTATCAACAAATCAGATGACCTTTCAAAGAACCAAAGTATGAGCACTAGTCATGTTTTCATCATCCCTCTCTACCAATCATGGACTGTCAGCACCTGAACCTCCTCCCTGGCACCCATGCTGCTTCTACCCTCATTTCTTTCCATCCTAGTCTCTACAGAGCAACTGAAGCTCCTGTGTTGTAACTAGAATCACATCACTCATCTCTGGCAGTTCACAGCTGGCCCAGCTTTCCATTAACTTCTAGCAAACATCAAAGTTCTTACAGTGACTTTCGCTTCCATTCCTGCTCGGACACCTCTTGATTTCATCTACGATTTGCCTTGCTTCTTTCAAGTCACTCCATCAACTGGATTCCTTGTAGTTTCTTCAAAAGACAAATTCCAGACTCAACCTTTGAACTTGTAGTTCTGCCTAAAATGCTTTCCCCTCACTTCTTAAAGTCTTTGCTCAAATGTGTGACTCACTCAACTAAGGCCCTACCCTAATATCACTATTTTAAACTGCAACTTACAACTGCCCCCCCCCACAACCTTGTTCCACTGTTTTATTTTTCTATAATGTTACCCTCAGATACATATTTTAATTATGTATTTTCTGTGTCTGTCTCACTCTCCCCCAACACACACACAACATACAAACACACTTACAAAGCCTTCAGAATGTAAACTAAAGGTAGAAACCTTTGCTTTCATTTCAAATGAAATGCACGCCATCAGGTGTGATCCCTGACACAAGAGCAAGCTCTGGGTGCATATCACGTTAAATGTGCAGCCAGAGATGAGCACCCTGGCCCAGTGTACACAAGCACAACAGAGTGTGCTGAGTGTGACAACAGCGGGCAAAGGGAGGCAAAGACCTAAATGGAAAACATTAATTTGGGAGGGTAGAGCAGTAGTACAAGAAGGTGCAGCTCCTGCCTTGCATGCAGCCAGCCTGGGTTCCATCCCAGCACCAAATGTGGCCCTCCAGAGCCTGCCAGGAGTCCCTGAGCATAGAGCCAGGAGCAAGCCCTGAGCATCACCAGGTGTGCCACCCTCCACCCCTGCAAAAAAAAAAAAAAAGCATATTTTTTGGTCTTAAAAAAATTATAGGAAAAACTATTACAATGGAGGGGAGTGGTCAAGAGTTGTCAGTAAAAGGCAAGTCAATCATAAATGGCTATAACACAGAACAGTTCCATGAATAAACTCTTCTCTGCCACCAATACCAAGTTCACTTCATAAGTACATTCAGAAATTTGAGTGAAACCCAATACTAAAACCCATCTGCGAAAGTTAACAAAAAGTTACACTATACTATTTATGCATAAAGAAACTTACCAGAGACTACTCAACTTACTTCAAAACAAGGAAGCATATGTAAATAGAAAATATAAAAGGAATATCTTCAACTGTTAAGAAGCAGAGATATCAATCAGCCTAATCAGTGGCTGAATAAATAGTAGTACTCCTACATAAAAAAAAAAAAAAAGAAGCAGCAGCAGCAGAGATGTGAATACTTAGGATGGTTCAGAACAGAAAGTGGCTCAGAGAGACAGTACGGGGTTAAGGCACTTGGCAGAACAGAAATGAACAATATCCTTTTCCCTATTTTAAGTTGTCTGACACCATCGCATACAACTAGAAGAGTAACATCATGTGCTGAAAGCTATCTTTAAGTGTCTAGAAACATCAATACTTTACACTTTGGGGCATGGGGGTTGGAACACATTGAAAATGCTCAGGGCTTACTTCTGATCAGGGGTCACTAGTGCTCAAGGGACCATAGGAGATTACAAGGATCAAACCAGGGTTGGCCAAATGCAAGGCCAAGTGCCTTAACTCCTATACAATCTCTCAAGCCCCCAATATGTTACCTTTTTTTTATAGTAAATAAAAGTTATAAAAACAGTGATTATTTGGGACTTTAAGATAGGATTATTTTCACAATGAGTATTACCTTCATGCAACATTACCAGAAAGTATACTAATAATTTGTCAAAAACAATCTAATTTGGACTTTTTAGTTAGTAATCATGCTTGTCCCTCCCAAGTAACCTTTCTAAACAGTCTCTATAATTGATAAAACTGAAAAAAAAAAAAAAAGAATTAAACCCCAGGCAGACAATACAAAAACATAAGTAATTATGAGCTATGCTACTGCTACTGAAACTAATAGTCCTTTCCCTGCCACCCCTGGTACCAATAACTGAATCCAGAGTTTTTAAATAGGGAAGGCAAACAATCACCAGATACTGGCCCAAGTAATCCTCCCTAAGATTAAACACAATCTAAAAATCCAAACAGGAATTAATTTTGCAAAATAAATCCACAATGTTCAAAATCCCAGATCAATGAAAAAATGCCAAGCAGTATTTTATAAGGTGTTTCAAAATACCCAAAAGTGAGTGACTAATTCAAAGCCTCCAACAATTTTATTTAAGCTGTTCTAAATATAGCAATTTTATTTTTTGATATTGATTGATTTAAAGGTTACATACCTACTGCAAAACATACAGAAGACAAGAGTACAGTGTGTCTCAATTTAAACACAATAAGGAGTTCCAACTGTTTTATACACACTAATTTTGGAACAACAGTTGAAAATAGTCTGCCAAAATGTTGTGTTTTTTTTTTCCCTAGAAGTGCAGCTTCAAAAATATGCAAGATAGCCAAAGAAAATTGGATGCCCGTCTACAACAGGGACTCCAGCACGGAGAGTACCTACTTCCCAACTGTCTTCCCAACGTCGCATGACTCTGGAACTGGTCAGAGTCATCACTGAACACTATTCCGATTTCTTGTTTCTTAGCTAAAATGAAAACCATGACCAGACAAATTATTTCTATGTAGGGACACCCCCAGGCTAAACAGTAAAAAGTCTCACAAGTATAATTTTTAAAAAGGTTAAGTATACAGGGCCCCTGCCAAGGTAGAATATGATCAACAACCAAAGGCTCTGATAGCTTTAATAAGAACATAATTAAAAGCTTTAAAAACACAATTTAAAAATAAACAATTTAATGAAGTTTAAAAAACATCAGTGGGCCGAGAGCAAGTTAGACACTTGCATGCATATCCCCAGCACCACACCGGTCCCGAAGCACAACCAGGAGTCAATCATGAGCACAGAGCCAGAAGTAAGACCTGTCAGCTGTGGCCAACCATCCCCCACCCCAACTGCACCCCAGATCACAGTACTCTCATAAGGAAGACAAAGAAAAGCAGCTGGAGTTAAAATCTGCCAAAACCTGGTTGAGAATTTTAGGGCCTTTCAGGGTAGATACACATTTTTATATACCTTCCCCCTCATGTTGACAGATTTCACACTACTGTGAAAGGATATGATTTACTTTGGTGTATAATCTTACTCATATCTCCTTTATTCCTATAAAAAAAATAATTTTGGACAGAAATTTGTCTTGACACCTTTCATGAACCTCACCACACCAATTTCATTCATCTGATTTTCTGAAAAAGGCAAAACTAGAGATGAGACCAGTGTCTACAAGAAACTGAGGCAGGAGGATGGGAGCCTTAACATACAGAGGATGGAAATGTTCTGCGTCATGACTATAGCAGCAACTGCATCACACGCATCACAAGACTAAAAGCAACTGCATCACGAGCATCAAAATGCATCACAAGCCAAATAAGACACCTTTACAGGGTAGGACACTTGCCTTCCATGCAGCCAGCCCAGTTTGATTCCCAGCACTACATTATGGTCGGTCCCCCAAGTACTACCAGGAGTAATCCCTGAGCACAGGGTCAGGATTAAAACCTGAGCACTGCCAAGAGTGTGGTCCAAACCACCACCGGACCCCATACCCCCCCAAAAATTAGTATGGTACAGTATAAATTATAGCCCAACAAACCTGACTTTTAAAGTAATTATAAATCTTCTGTAGATGTCTAAAATACACCTTAATTTCAGAATATCACATATAATAAGTACTTCATCTCCATTGGTCAAGGAATCAGGAAATTGTGGCAAACACCTGTTTTATTCATAGTTCCTTAACTCAGACAGTTTCTACAGTTTTTAAGTGGCAGGGACAAAAACTTAAAAGAATATTTCACGACATATAAAAATATCAAATTCATGAACGATATGGATCCCAGTGTTCATTAAAAAAAAGTTTGTTTTGTTGTTTTGTCTTGGGCCTCCCAAGTTGTGCTCAAGGGCTCCCAGCCCTCCCTGGTGATACTCAGTCAACATGGCTGGCAATTCAGTGCTCAGACATGAAGATGGAGTGTCGGGGGCGGGGGCACCAAGTCAACCCTGTGCTGCTCGGGAGTCTCTGGGCCACACTCAGCAATGCTGGGGGGCCAAGTGGTGCTAGGGGTCCCACAAACCACACTCATTCACCTAGAGTCTATAAGCTGCTGTGTTGCTACTCTGCCATTGCTGAACCACTGAGAATAGTTAGGGCTGAAATGACTAAAATATTTACCATTTGAAATTTTGCAGAAGTCTGCTGATCTCTGCCTTAAACTCAAGTTTTTACCTTTTTCCTATAGAGTATTATGCTTGGAAAAAATGCCAAGCATAATTTCTTTTTTCAGAGCCTTAGCTACAGCATAGTGAGTACGGCACTACTTGCTTGCCTTGCAGGCAGCCCACTCAGGTTTGATCCCTGGCACTACATATGGTATCCTGAGCCTGGCAGGAATGAACCCTAAACTCTAAGCAGCCACCGGGTCGGGCCCCCCAAATCAAAAAGAAATAAAAACAAATTTCTTTTTTTTTTTTTAAAGTTTTGGAACCACACCTGGCAGTGCTCAGGGCTCATTCAGGGATCATTCCTGTTGGTGCTCAAGGAACCATATGGGATGCCAGGGATCGAACATGGTTGCTCACTGTACTATGGCTCTGGCCCCACAAAAACAAATTTCTTTTCTATACACAGAGTTTCAAAATGTTATGACCATAAACCTCCCCTCCCGTACTACCACCTCTTGGAGAGGGTTTTGGGCCACACAGCGTGTTGCTGCTGGCATCACGCGGCACCAAGGATGGAAGCTAGGTCCTCTGCATACAAAGCATACACTTCCAGTCCCTTGAGTTGTCTTCTCAGCCCAAACCCTATTTTTCATGGAAACCAACAGGCTGGCAAATTAGGAGTTTCAATAGCTCTGGCACCGGGGGGAGTAAATAATCTTGAAATTAGTTCCTTGTGACCTCCCAAAACAGCATTTTTCAAAATGCCTGCTGTAACCAAATGGATTGTCAATCTAGAACTACAATGAATATGAAAAGGAGAATTGAATAGTAGAGAAAATCAACATTATATGGGTTTCATGTGCTTATGGGCTGGAGCGATAGCACAGCGGTAGGGTGTTCGCCTTGCATGCAGCCAACATGGCCAACCAGGGTTCGATTCCTCCGCCCCTCTCAGAGAGCCTGGCAAGCTACTGAGAGTATCTCGCCTGCACGGCAAAGCCTGGCAAGCTCCCTGTGACGCATTGGATATGCCAAACACAGTAACAATTGTCACAATGGAGACGTTACTGGGCCCGCTCTAAAAAAAAAAAATCGATGAACAACAGGAGGACAGTGACAGTGACAGTGACAGTGACATGTTCTTATTCTTTGGGTAAATACGTGAGTACTTATGTGTCTAGTACCATCAAAGAAGGTAAGGATAAAAAAGCACAACACAGATAAAAACCACTGTACCTAGGTACTGGAACAATCTAAAATCTTTTACTTCTTACAGTGGTAAAGTTCTTTTTAAAAACTGTCCTAGAGCTCCAACTGGAAAATACCATCCTATAGTAAATTTTCCCTAAAGTGCTGCCAATACCTGTGGCAAAATTACAAGAATGAAAATGACATTTCACTTGATGTGAAAGCTTCCAAAAGATGTAAACTTAATTGAGTTAAGAGTTAATTTTTATACTTTGTATCAAAGGCATTCCCAAGGCCCAGAAAGGAATGTAATGTTACTGGGCATCAATTTCCCTTTATATGCGGGGTCTTGATGGGGAAGGAACAAGAATAATCGTTTTTAAACCCAAGAGAAAACATGGAAACCAAAATAATCTCAGAGGGTAGAGGGGAAGAAAAAAAAATAATTGCTTAATGTTAGGGTGGAGACTGTATTAAGGGTTTCTTCTGACTACCATGCTAATTACGTGTGATTGTGAATTGGGTTGGCAGCTGAAAGAAAATAAAAACTAAAAACTACCTCTCAGAACTTGTCAGTGCTTCCACCAAATTTTTAAGAAAGGAAGAAGCAAATGCGGCTATTCTTTGGTTCTTATATGATCCATAACATAAAGATTATGAAAGCATGGCTTAACCTTAAAAAACAGGAAAGCAGGCTTGAGTCGGTAGAGGCAGTAAGGCGTTAGCCTGGAATGTTGGACTCTGCATGGCATAGAGTCCCTGAGCAATGCCAGGGATCACTCCTGAGCAGAATCAGAAATAGCCCCGGAGTACTACTACCTGTGGTTCAAACCCAAAACAAAAAAACAAACCAAAAAACCCCAAACTGAGAAGATTCTTAAAATGCCTGCCCATTTTGATTTCTGTTAGTTTTAGAACTACTTCTGATCTGGTCTTTATCGGAATATCAATGTTGGTGAAACAAAGTAAACAAATGAGTAAAGGATTTAAAGGCAGTTCAATTTCTTTGTGTGTGTGTGTGTGCGCGCGCGCGTGCTTTTTGGGTCACACCTGGCAATGCACAGGGGTTACTCCTGGCTCTGCACTCAGGAGTTACTCCTGGCGGTGCTCAGTGGACCGTATGGGATGTTGAGAATCGAACCCGGGTCGGCTGCGTGCAAGGCAAACGCCCTACCCGCTGTGCTATCTCTCCAGCCCCCAGTTCAACTTCTGTGGAAGACAACATCCAAGAAGATCTACTTGTAAAATCCACTTTTTTAAGTAACAATTTGAGATAAACATATAGAAAGCATAAAAACATACTATTTTTTCCTTTTTTGCTTTTTTTGTCTTTTTTGCTTTTTGGGTTACACCCAGCGATGCTCAGGGGTTACTCCTGGTTCTTCACTCAGGAATTACTCCTGGCAGTGATGGGGGACCTATGGGATGCCAGGGATTGAACCTGGGTTGACCGTGCGCAAGGCTAACGCCCGACTCTCTGTGCTACTGTTCCGGCCTGGAACACACTACATTTCATTACAAAATTATCACACAAAATTATCTGTTAAAGCTTCAATAACAGTATAAACTATGATATGACAATAAAATCATAAATTAATTTGCTAACCTCTAAAGTTGTTTCAAGGTGTCAAAAAATCAAATATACTTTTGCAATTTTGTAATTTTATGATGGAAGTGAGGGAGAATATTAAGAACTTGCCTAACTCTTCACAAGGTGAGCATTAGGTCTTGCAAAATGAAAATATGATAACAATGTAGGCTGTTCCCTCTCTTCCCTGACTCACAGAACAGTTTTCCAGCTGTTAGAACCAGATCAGTTTCCTACTCATCATAATGGAGAAAGCAAGGGACAAGGAATCGGAGATGCCAGTTTTCTCTACACTTTGCCACCAACAACTTTTCTGGCTTACCGTCCAACTAGAATGAAATAAGGTTTGCTTCAGATTTACTACATTCACAGATTCAAGTTTCGTTCCCCTCAACATTTATTTCTTGTTAACTAACAACTGATTCCCTTAAAAGTCACTACATATATTAAGTGACTGATCACAGGTAACTTTTTTAAAATTAAAGATGTGTGGATACCTAAAGAAACAAGCTAATTAAATGAGGTAAGAGAAAGGAGACAGAAAAGGAACATTAGAAATACTGGTTACATACAGGTATTTCATAGTTTTGACCAAGACTTTTTTTTTTTCCAACTTCAAATAAATCTCGACAAGTATTAAAAGCAAAAAGCCAGAACACAGCACATTCCTTAGTGCAAATACCCCTTATTTAAAGAAAGATGTATGCCAAACCTGGCATGGTTCACAAAGATGTCCTTAATACGGCGGACCCCATCATAAAGGAGAGTCCATTACAGAAAATGCCTAGTCTACACATTGCAATTACATTGCCTAATTAAGATTGGCAATATGATCTTAAAAACAGAACACAGCTTTAATTGCAATGCAATTGCTGGAAGTCCCCTTCTACAGAAACACAGCGAGGGAATAATTTATAAATATCACACCCTGCTATAACACATATTTTAAAATAAAATGCATTTATTACGCCATATGGTCATATTATCCCATATTTAACCACATGGAAGAAAGTAACACTGAGAAGATGTAAATGATCTAAAGTAAACGTTTAACGCCAAAAATATAAGCGCATTCACTTGATAAATATTTAATAAAACCCTTCTCATTTACTAGAATGTTCTATTTTAACCATCTACAAAATAATACCTACAAATACAGGATAGGACATTTGTTCAATTCCCATTATAATTTAAAAATCTAAGCCCTACAGTCTATGTTCAACTGGGCCACATAACTAGCTCATGGGCAAAGCACACGCAAAGCATGCAAAAGGTCCAGATTTGATCTGAAAACACCAAATATATATTATACTATACACATTTTAAAATATTTTTTGTTTTACTGTAGTTGAAGCAACATGGTTCTAATAGTGTTACTGTTCATACTTTTCTGCGGGGCTGGAGGATTGTACAGATGGTAAAATGTTTAAAACGTTTATGCATTTTAATTTTTTAACATTTGTACTTTCTAATTTTTCAATAATTAATGTGCTTTTTCTCTAATGACAATTTTTTAGTGAAGCTGAAATTTCCCTCTTGACAATGTTTTTCTAAAACCTGCATTTTATTGTCAGGTTAAGATAATTCCACTTTAGAGCATCATATAAGCACAAATTTTCATTTCTTTCCACGCACTTGATGATTATAAATCATCTCTTTTAAGTTCATATAAGGAAGCCAGTTCATTAGAGGACCACAGGGCCAGAACAGTGAGTAAACCCTTGCATCCGCCAACGTGGGTTCATTTCCAGCACCCCAGATTGTTCTCTGAATGCAGAACGAAGAGTGATCCTTGAGGGCTGAGCCAGGAGGATGCCCTGAGCATCTGCAGGTGTAGCCCCAAAACAACAACAAGAAGACAAGACAGTACGCTTTAGATTTAACCCAATTTAACAACACCAATCTCAAAGAAAGCTATTTCTTGGAACTGACATTTAAAACTGATGCTTTTTTATTCACTTTATGCCCCTCCTTCCTCAAAGATATTCATCATCAGCTCCTATAAGAAAATATAGAGAAATTACTATTCATCACTAAATTAAAACCTGGTGGAGGCGGCAGTGGGAAACACTTTCTAAAATTAGTTAAAAGTAATAATATCCTTATAGTTTCAGAAGAGAGGAATATGCTTTCTAATTATTGGCAATTTAAAATTAAATTCATCTAGCCTAGAGGTTCTCAAGCAATGATACTTGAGAACTGCCCAGGAAGTGTGCCAAATATAGAAAACGCATGGCCCTAGTGAATCAAAATTCTCACCTACTGAATCAAAAACCTCAGGGGGCAAAGCTCAAATAATCTGGCCTTTTCAAATAAAGTAACCGATAATATTTAACAAAAGCAGTCTCTAAACCATTACAAACTGTTCCAACAACTCTGAAACAAAGTTCTCAACGCAAACAGTGTTATAATCAGGCACATTTTCATAACCCACACTCACTAATTTTGTCACTCTCTACTCTGCAACAGCCTTCAAACAACCATACAATTCAACAAAACGACACATGCACTAGAGAGCAAAGCCAAGCCTAGAGGCACCTGTGCCTGGTGAGACAAAGGCATATCCGATTCATGGAAAAAACAGACAGCAGATGTGACCCCTAGTATTTATCCATTAGAAACAATGTATCCTAAAAATAAATTTCCATGTCAACGGAACAAAGCTGTTTATAAATAAGAAGGAATGTGGAGGTGCGGGGAAGACAAGGGGAAGCTTCTTGGCAAGTGGAAGTACCCAAAGTCAGCAACAAGGCAGAGTGACCCGGAGGTAACTGGGAACCAAAGGGACCAGGAAACCAGAATCAACTAGGAAATGCAAGAAGGGAAGGAGCAGCTCGCCCCTCAGAATCCAAGGTGGGGGAAACAACAGACAGATGCTGCAAGAAAATGATCTTAACATAGGGGCAACCTGGAAAGTAAGTGACGTGATTCTGTTAAGAGTTCGAAAAAAATTCGAGAAAGTGAGATGAAGTCACATGACGGCAGACAACAACCCATCTCGGACAGAGGGAAAAACAAGAATTAGTGTGAGGGAAAGGAGCCGGTATGAGAAAAATGCACATCACATGGATTTCCAAAGGAAAGATTTCATAAAGCGGCAGAGAGGCTTGCAGAGCCAGAGGAGTCTCGGGCCAGCGGGGAAACCATGCACATCAGCACTGGGAAGGAAAGAGAACTTTGAGCAAAGTCAACAAGAACCGCTCAGGTTATCTAACCAATCATCGCAGAGCACAGTTATCATACCATGTAATATCTCCTCTGTGAAGTCTAATACAGTGCAATATTTTATGTAAATGTGGTAACATTTACACACACACACACACACACAAATTCAAATGCAAGGGACACAAATGACAAGAAGGCAGTACACTGTCAAAACGGGGCTTGAGAACCGCCAGGACTTCCAAGTCCTAAGAAGGAAGAGAAGTCAAAGAACAGAAACTGGGACAAAAAAGGAGGACAATAGAAAGAGATCAATCAAGGCTATATATATGTGTGTGTATATATATACATACATACATATATGTTATATACATCCACCTCCTATGTATATACAGTGGGCAGGAATGAGTAAGGAGGCATAAAGCGCACAATGGAAAATCAACCCCCAAAGCTCCAGCCGCGCGGCGTGGACAGTGCGGTGGGGACGCGGGGTAGCAGCAGAGTCGGGTCCCCGCGACCCCCGGGTTTGCAGGCGCTGCACGATGCCAACGTCGGGAGGGTCGGGGGGAGGGGGCGGGGGGGGTGGAGAAGGAGAGGGCCCGCGGGAGAGGGTCTCCGGGATGGAGGACGCCAAGGCGAGGGCCGGGACGGTCTGGAGAGGTCGGCAGGTCCCCCCCACCCCCGCACTGGCTGAGAAGAGGGGGCGACGCCGGGGACCGGGCTGGGGATAGGGATGGGGGGGGAGGGAGGTGTCGCTGTCAGCCTCGCGGCTCTGACAAATATGAGGGTCAGGGGGAGGGGCCGCGATGCGGATGGAAAGGCGCCGAAACGGTGGGCTGGGGGGGGGGGTCGAAAGAGCAGAAACAGCAAGGCCCCCCCCCCCGCCATCCTCGGCCGCGAGGAACAGGTGAAGGGGAACGGCCGGGCCCCCCCACCCCGAAACAAGTCGGCAAGTGGGCAGCGGCCTGGGCAAGGGGGGGGGGCGGGCAGGCGACGCGCGGGGGGACAGCGGCGCCCCATCACCGCCGCGACCCACCGGAGCTCCCCTCACCCCCCCTACACACACACACACACACACACGCCGGGCTCGGGGGTCCCGGCGCGGGCGCTGGCTGCCTCCCGCCCGAGACCTCCACCGAGTGCCCCCCGCGGCCTCCGACCGCCCCCTCCCGGGGGGAAAGGGACCCCCCCACGCCCTTCACCCACGCGAAGTAACGAGACCCCCCTCCCCCGCGCCGAGGGTCTCGGCCCCCCCCGCGGCCGGCCGGTGGCCGCCGTGTGTGTGTGTGTGTGTGTGTGTGTGTGTGTGTTTACGTCGCGAGCCGCCGCGTGACGGAGGGGGACCGCGGGGCGCGGGCTTGCGGGGCGGCCTCTCCCGCGCCCGCCACTCACCTCCTCGGGGATGGCGGGGTCGCCGGCCGCCGCCGCCGCCGCGCCGCCCGCGCCCGCCGCCTCGGGCTCCATGTCCCCGTTGAAGAGCGCCGGGCCCTGCTCCGCGCCGCCGCCGCCGCCGCCGCCGCTCAGCGCCGCCATCTTATAACCGCGAGCCGGGCCCGGGCGGCCGCCGCTAGGCGCCGGGGCGGGGGGGGTGGGGGGAGGGTGGGGGGGGCGGGAGGGGGGAGGGGAAGGGCGGGCGCGCGGGGGGGGGGAGGGAGGGAGGCGGGGGCGGGGGGCGGCGCCGGCGCGCGGACGGACGGACGGACGGACAGACGGACGGGCGGGCGGGCCCGGCCACCTCAGGAGGAGCGCGGCTGCCGCTCGGGCGGCCGAGCCTGAGGAGAGACCGCGTGTGGGGGAGGGGGGAGCAGGGGGCGAGCGCCTGGGGCGGGGGGGGGGGCGAGAGGGGAAGAGAAGGAAAGAAAAAAAGAAAAAAGAAGAAAAAAAAAAGGACGCGCGCGGCGGGGGGCGGGGGGCGGAGACGACGAGGAGTCGCCGCCGCGGCCACGGCGTCACCCGCGAGTCACGGTCGTGACGTCACCCCCAGCTGCGTGACGTCATCCGCGGCGCGCCCAGGCGCCGGCGTCGGGGGGGGGGAGAAGGAGGGGGAGGGAGCGCCGTGGCCGCCGTCGGCCCACCCGGCGCCTCCGCGCGCCCGTTGCCATGGCTCCGGCGCGCCGGCTCGGTGGCCCTGGCGGGCGGCGGCGACGACGGCGGCCTGGGCCCGGGAGTGGGCTTCGCCGGGAGCGCCGGCCCCGGCGCCCGAGGGAGGGCTGCGGGCCTGACGCTCGCTCGCGGGGAAGGCGCCGCGCCGAGGCTCCGGGGGATGCGGGTCGCCGCGGCAAGAGACGGGGGCGATCCTCCTGCGCCAGCAAGACCCCCCAGCCCCGACCCACGCGCGCCCACGGCTCCGCTGTCCTCGTTTTTTTGTGGCTTGCTTTTTTTCTTGAGCCGTTTTCCCCGCGTTCCCCAGCGAGGGAGCCTCGGCCAGGCGCCTCCCACACACACACACACACACACACACACACACACACACACGCGGGACCCCGGAAGCCTCGAGACCCCCCTTTCCTCCAGTCGTTTACACTGAATTGAGAGGATCGTTCCGAACGAGTCGGGATGTGTGTGGGGGAGCCGTTGGTCAGAGCCCCCTGGAAGGAAATCTCTGACCCAGATGAGGGAGGGCAGCAGAAATCCCGTTGGCCTGGGAGCCCCCCAGATGACGGGACTGAAGGTTCGTTCCTTCAGGTGACCTGGTTGGGGACCTTGGGCTGCTGGAGCGTGTCAGCGCCGCATCCCCGAGGGAGCCTGACTGGAGACACGCCCTCAGCTGCTCGGCCCCATTGGAGACCCCCCGCGCTGCGGAGCCGCGCGCGGGAGAAGGGACGTCACCCACGTGGCGTGGGAGCCGTGGCTTCAGAGAGAGAGAAAGCTGGCCAGCTGACCTCGGAGCGGCGGCGTGTCTGGCTGCCCCGAGCCGGGGCGCTCATCCTTGCGTCCCAAGGTCAGCCGTTGTGAGGCTGACGGGTGAATCAGGGGATAGGTAGCCCCTGTTGAAGAAGCTCCAGTTGCAGCCTCCCACACTGGGCTGCCGATGCTTTGATAGCTTCCATCCGCGATCGGGTCCCGGTAGGAAAATCTTGAACGCAGTGCAGGTCACAAGGTGGCATTGGCAAAAGAGAGGAAGATGGTTGGAAGAGCTCATGCCATCGAACCAGGATCTGAAGCACCCGCCCTTTTTCCCTTAAGAACTGCTAGTGAACATGATTGCCACTCAATACCTCTTTTGCAAACCACAGCACCCAAAAGGAGAGAAAGAACAAAAGGGAATGCCCTGCCACAGAGGCAGGGGGGATGGAGGGGATGAGTAGTGGGAAGGATACTGGGATCAGTGGTGGTGGAGAATGGGCACGGGTGGAGGGATGGGTATTCGATCATTGTATAACTGCAACCCAAGCACAAGAACTTGTAAGTCCACAACTGTACCTCATGGTGTTTCACTAATAAAAATTTAAGAAAAAAAAAAGTGAAGTCTTGGGCAGGCTGAACTTGCATCGTGAGCCGCTCATGACAGCTTTTCTGCCCTTAATTTCATCAGAAACACGACTGGCAGTGCTTGCAGTCTTCTACCAAGCCCTATTTCATTGTTTAAATCAGCCTCAAACTTCTACATCACTCGAACACTTCCTCAATAACATGAAAAGCCCTAAGATTCCCTCCCTCCCCCCACCCCACCCGCACAGGTTCCACTTTAAATGATAGCCTTTGTCAGCAACTAACTGTAGATCTTATCTTACGTGATTATTTCTGTAATGAAATGGATGACTGATGTCATCCACTTACTATTTATCCTTGGTACCTTGCTCACAACGTTTTCTAACTTTCCGATTCTATATGTATCTTACTTGGTTTCCCTACTTAAAAAAAAAGTCCACCAGTATCCAGAATGGGACAATATAGAGAAGGTATCAACCGGAGCCCAGAGATCAGGAATTTCCTATCAGCATGCCACATCTTGGCTATATAATATCAAAGCAGGGAAGCTCAAATCCCAGTTTGTTGTTGGTTAAACGTAGAAATTGAGAGTGGTAATGATGCTGGTTCAACCTACCTACCTATCATCCTAATCAAAGATTATAGTTATACCCCGCACACAATATAAAGTTATCCTCTCAGTCAGAATTCAGACATGGCACAGTAGACGGGGCTTATCACTGGGCTGTCTCTGACCTTAGCTTCCAGAGTCGGTGCCCGTGGCTGTCTCACTGGGTGGCCACTGGAACTTCCTGGAGGCGTATTTCCTCACTTGTCTGTTGGTGGAAGCTGAGATCTCAGCTGAGGCACTCAGCCAGAATCCTGAAACATACTCTCTTGTGTGGCATGAGCTTCCTCCGAGTATGGCTGCATAAACTTTAGATCCAGATGCTAGTAGTTTCCAGTAAGCCTCACTTCTCCTGCATTTTAGTAGTGACAGGTAAGTCACTGTGTCCAGCCCAAATTCAAGGTGAGAAACACAGATCCCACCTCTCCGTGGAAGACGCATCTGAGGATTTCTGGTGTTAAACACAAGTTGTTTACGGTCAGGAGCTGGTCACTCTGGAAATGGCTTTTTACTAATTTCACCTTCACGGGAAGAAATGGTACTCGAATTTCATCCCCTACTTTAAAAAAAAAAAAGCTAGAAATCACCAAGATAAATCTGGTTGCTAATAAAGAAGTCCTGGCCAAGGCCCCCACTGCATGCAAAAATAAATGAAATTCCTTGGCCATTGAATACAGCTGAGTTGTTGCCTTCCAGGTACTTATCCCAGGGCTGTCATAGGCAGTGCTGATGGGAGAAACCCCTCTATAGGAAAGGGTGGCACTGTGTTCTTGGAACCTGGAAGGAGACAAGTCTGCGTTCTGAACAGAAACAGAAAGAATGTCTCCCTTTTGTGGTGTGTATCATATGGGCACTAAAGCAGTATTTTTGTTTGGAATTCCAAAGTTTCACTTTTTTGTCAGTCCCATTCTTCTAGGTTTTGTCCACAAACCCCATTTCCCTAAGGAATTTGTGTATTCACAGAAAGTTGGAAAACAAACATAGGTAAGACATGCCACTCATAGTTATCAGGGGATAATTGGAACACTGTAGAGAAGACTGGCTGATCGAGCTGACTCTCTCTTCCCTGGAGATGAATTCCTTTCCATCTGCGGTATCTATCTTGAATCCTGCATTTCTAATAGGCACTGGATAGTCCCACCTGTCAGCCAAGATCTTCCGGCCAGCTCTGATCCTGTGTTAATATAGTCAACTACTAGAAAGCACTCCCCGGCAAGCTTTTACAGCACCAACCACAATGAGCTTATCACAGTTGAGTATTTTTTGTGTGAATTGAGGTCATCGTTGAGGACAGCACGCCCTGTATCATTTAATAGAAGGCTACCCTCAGAAGCTTTTTAGGTGTGAATAGAAAACAGACGTGTAGAATTGACTAGACACAGCCTTCCTGCTTATAGAAAACTCGAATTATCCTCCGTAGAACTCCAGACTCTGTCTATATACCCCGTGATGGGGACCTCCCTAACAACAAATGCTGCTATATTTTCTTCTTTTGAGGTTGAATCTTCCTCTTTATGACATTTGTGTTCTGCTCTGACTTTTGCCTTCTTGAGAAACACAGGATGAATGCTTTTTTTTTTTATTTTAGAAAACTGCTTTTCGGTATCTGAATGCAGTTGTTCTTTTGGTTCATTCCTCAAAACATCTTTGTGTGTTCTCTTTTCCAATATTACTCTTGAAATGTGTACATGAATGGAAACTTGTTCCAGATTTGGACTAGCCAAAAAAGAGAATCTATGACTGCAATAATTTAGGAAGCTTACTTTTGGTAATACAGTTAAAGTATCAGACCCGCCCTATTATAGGGTACATATAAAGCTCTGTAGTCAACAAAGCTTTCATTTCTTAATAAGATTCTCTCATACAAAATCTCAATTTTTCAATCTTGCCAGCATTTTTTAGTCTTTTCCTTGATTGAACTTACTTCCTAAACTTTTAAATACTTTAATCTTTGCTCTGAATCCAAAAATTAGTTATTTCAATAATCCCATGAAACCATGTTATATTACTGTGGATATACTAATAAGATAGAATTCTTAGAACTTTTCTTTTTCAGAACTGGAAAGATGGTCCAGTGGACTGTGTCCAGTAGACTCCCACATAATGTGTGGGAGTCCCCGATTCCATCCCAGACACCACTTGATAACCCGAGCACCACTGAGAGTGACCCCTGAGTATGAAACCAGGTTCTACTCTGTGTGTGTGTGTGTGTGTGTGTGTGTGTGTGTGTGTGTATGAGAGAGAGAGAATTTTGTAGTTTTGGATGTCACTTTTGTTAAAGGTTGCTTTTATTTCAAGATATGGGTAGACTGACAAAACAAAAAAAATAGAAGAAGTTAATGCAAATGGTACTGATAAAAGATACCTGTACAGAAGGGAGGAGATTGGATAG
The DNA here is from genome assembly GCF_029834395.1 of Sorex fumeus. NCBI lineage: Eukaryota > Metazoa > Chordata > Mammalia > Eulipotyphla > Soricidae > Sorex > Sorex fumeus. The sequence continues at coordinate 6,995,820 of NW_026606105.1, read as the reverse complement.
GTAAAGAGGAGATTTCTCTGGGTGTTTTTAAATAACAGTTCTGCGTTATGAGATTTATAAATAAATTTTAGGGAAATATGTAAACAAAATTAACATAATCATAAATTGTTGACCCTTACCCAAAGGAAATGATGACCTCACTCACTTTGGAATGTAGTTTCTGGCTGTAGCCTGTGGTGCAGAGGTGTCCTAACTTATCTTGCCCACCACCCCCTTATCAACAACAAAAGATCACATGGTATCCTCCCTGTTTGGGGCGGGGGAGGAGGGGTGTTGGGGCCACACCAGTGGTACTCAGGCCTTACTCCTGGCTTTGTGCTTAAGAATGTTCCCTGATAGTGCTTGGGGAACTATATGTGGTACTGAGGGTTGATCATATGCAAGGCAAGTGCCTTACCCACTGTCCTATCTCGAAGCCCAGGAAATCTACCTTCATTAAATGAACAAACAGAAGATGCCCCCTAGTTCTATATGGGGCTACTACGGCTCCCCTGGCTATTCCAGTGTCCCTGCCCTCTGTCGTACCACAGTGATGGATTTATACTGGCAAACTGGCAAAAATGAAGTCAGCGCACGTACCACCTGCTCATCCCTTCTCACCCAGAAGACCCAGTTCCCATTACTTCCCAAAGCTGCAAGAAAAGCAATCATGGAGCCAGAGTGTTCTTACAATGGCTAAGGCACTTGCCTTTCATGCCTTGGATCCAGATTCAATCCCCGGCACCACAGAGGGTCCCCTGAGCCCTGCCAAGAGTGATCCCCGAACACTACTGGGTGTGCCCCAAATCAAAGGATAAAAAGGAAAGCAACCCCTTTGTGAGGGAAACTCTGTGAGCTGAATGCCCATCTACTCTGTGAAAAGAGTGCCCTGTCTCAGCCTGGTCTGGGACCTTCAGGTTCCAGAAGAGCACACAGTGGTGAGTGGCTAGTATTGCTGTCTCTTCCCAACACCTCACAAAGGCCACTTTCTCTTTGTCCACCTGACCTTCTTTTCCTTCCTAATTATGCCCTTAACTTTTTGGTTCCAGAAGCCTAAGAGTATAGCTGGTAGGGTGTTTGCCTTGCATGCCCTGAGCACTGTCTGGTGGGACCAAAATAAGCTATATATATATATATATATATATCTTTGGTTTCAGCAGCACACCGAGAAACACTGACCTCATAGAGTTTGACCAATGCCACAACTACTTAAGATCAAAAGTCCTGCTGTGACTCCACATTATTTATATCTCCTGGTGCTGCTACTGATGAAACACTAACAGGAATATATTCTCAGAACAAAATGAACTAGCAGTTTATACTTTTTTCCAGGAAAAAGGTTTTTTGCTGGTTTCATAATTCTGAAACAATCTCTCCTTTTAGTACAGAGCAAATCCATACATCTATTGATATTGAGAATCCAGATTCTTACTATAGAAAAGGTCCAACTATGGAACAGAGAAAGTTGAGGATGAACTCTGTGGTGCTGGATTAGAGTTGAAAGTAGCAGTAATAGCATCAGATTTACAGAAAATCTGTATTTTCTAATTTCCATTTATTGCTACATTATATCGTTTAGAAGAGAACATATGCTAGTTAGTAGAGAAGAAATCAGAAATAGAAAAATGCATGAACTACATGAATTTATATCTACAATACATAGGCTTTTATATCATCTCTAACTATGTCTACGTTTGTCTGATAAGGATCTCTACGTCCAGAGCTTTATCTACTTAGCTCTGCCCACCAAAGGAAGCACCTAAGAGTGAGTGAGTGTACGTGGTGGTGCTCTCAGATTTGAAATGCTTTTCTCCACAGAAAGGAATGAGGAGCCTTTGGTGAATGGCCCATTCCAGATCAGGCCCTGGCAATGTGTAAACTGAACCTCCACAGGATGCTCTTTGGTTCAAGAGAAAACCAACCTGATAGAATTAGAAGAAAACAAACCCACTATTTTGCAACCACCAATGGTGTTTTTTTTTTATTTGCTTGTTTGTTTTGTGTTTGGGCCACACCCAACAGTGTTCAGGGCTTTCTCCTGGCTTTGTGCTTAGGGATCACTCCTGGCAGGCTCAGGGAACCCTCTGTGGTGCCCTACCCATTGTACTTACTATTCATCTAGCCCCATGCAGCCACCAGGGTGATATTATTCCAGGTCAGGACCAGTAATAGTTGCTAAAACTATTATGGGATAAAAAGACTTCTAGGGGAACAGGACAGCCTTGTGGTTTCATAACCCCACCACACAGACCTCTCATTAGTTTGCGAGGGGAGAGTCGCTCCATTAACCAAACCACTAAACAAGGCGTCACCGCTAGGGGGGCGATTTAGGATTAGATTCAGGATTATGTAAATCCCAAAGTGGTGCATATCCCTGTCCTGTTTGGGCACCAAAATGCTTAGTAGTTGGAATGTCAGCATGAGAAAACAACCAGATCTAAACTGTGGAACATTTATATGATAACTGCCTTGAATTCTTCAAACATTTGGTCTCTTGAAACAAAAATATCTAGGGCAGTGGACTATACTAGGACGAAAGAGTAAAGAGACGTGGCAACTGAACACAAGATGCAAAGCTTAATGGAATCCTGGGTAAGAAAACAAGTTCAGATACTTGGGGGCAACTGGGAGGATTTAAATATGGCCTATGTGTTCGATGACAATAGGGAATTCTAATCAGCTAAATAAATGTCAGCATCCTGGCCGGGGGTGGGGGGTGGGGGGTGGCAATGGGCATAGAGCTCACACTTGGTGGTGCTCAGCAGCTGTTCCCAGTGGTGCTGGGGGGAACCCTGGGGACCAGCCCTCCTTCAAGTAGAGCATCACTTCAACCCTTTGAGCCACCGCCCCAGCCTTAAAGCCTGTTTTTAAAATGCAATACTGTGGGCCAGAGAGACAATACAGGGGTTAAGACACTTGTCTTGCACATGGCCAAACTGGTACCACGTATGGCCCCCCAAGTACTGCCAGGAGTGATCCCTCAGCACAGAGCCAGAACTAAACCCAGATTATCATCCAGAGTGACCCCCAAACAAGCAAACAAACAGTGATCTTGCTTATTTAATTTAAGAAACATTTCAACATTGTAAACATACTTAAAAAACCCAGAGCGTTGCAAATTGTTTAGTATAGAAAGTTCATGAACTCTGATTGGCTGCAGTGGCTCTTGACTTTGCTGACAATGAAGAGTTAGGCAACTAGTTGAGAAACAGTTTATGGGCTGGAGCAATAGTACAGTGGGTAGGGTGTTTGCCTTGCACACTGCCGGCGTGGGTTTGACTCCTTGCATCCCATATTACTCTGAGCACAGCCAGAAGTAATTCCTAAATGCAGAGCCAGGAGTAACCCCTGTGCATCAATCGGTGTGACCCCCCAAAAACCCCACCAGTTTAAAGCCTACTGTGTGGAACAGAAGAGATAGTACAGGGGGGTAGGACACTTTGCATTCAGCCAACCCCTGGTTCAATCTCCAGCACCGCCAGGAGTGACAATGCTGTCAGGAATAACTCCTGAGCACCCCTGGATGTGGCCCCATTCCCCATAAATAAAACAACTGCATATAAAGAAAAAAATTCCAGTTTCTCATGCCAACTGCCCCCCTGTCCCTTTTCCACAGCCCAGGAATGGCAGTAGCAACATATGATGCCACTGTATATACCGTCAGGACAACCTGCAGCTCCGTGAGCACCCATTGTAGTGTCCATGACTCCGGCCCCCCAGCAGAGCCCAGTACTCCAGCCCCTCCAAGAGGCACATTCTGCTACCTCCACGTCCAGACAGGAGCAGCAAGAGTTTGTCTTGGTGTTCTATAACAATGTATTTCTCAAGTGTTCCTTTTACAGACTTAAGGAATATACCTTTGAGAATTCAATGTTATTAGACAATAATCGTATCATCCATATGCCTTCCAAATTAAAAAAACAAAATCAGAAAACACCTTTGCATGCCTTATAAGACTACAGCAAGAGCACAGAGGAAAGCGATTGCCCAAGCCGCTCATGGTTTGGAAACATGTGCAACTATGATACAGACCCCAGACACTCCTGGCCATGGAAACTTCCTGGAAACCATAGATGGTTTTAGAGTACTTTGCGTGACAGTGATAGGATCCTGATTCAGTTGCATCATAAAAACTAATGAGGGCAGCAGGCAGAGCTCAGATCAGAGCTGTGTCGATTAAGGTGTTTGCAAGGAGACAGATCTGTGTTCTTACATTCATCCCTTCATTTTCCACTTTTTCCCATGGCAACTTTCATGAGCCTCTTTGCGCCATCAAATTTTCTTCTTGGCAGCATTTTTCTTGTATGATATCTTTAGCTTTTCCACCATATTGTTGTAGGACTGCTTTCCATTCTCATGGGAATGGTTCCTCATTTCACCCTACTTTTTCACCAGCCATTTCCAATAGAAGATTTAATCTTGGGACAGAGCTCTGAACAGGACAGAATGAATCAAGATGACTGATGCTCCTTTCGGGAGCATTTTAGGGTTTTACCATCTTGTCTGTAATTCTTCGTTTCTGGGTCTTAGTGAATACTACTTGGTTTGACCATTTCACCAAATTGGAATTTATCTTTCCCAGACATTGGCTTCTACTTCTAAGAGCACTTCTTGGAGAATTCTGCAAGATTTACAGGGTCAGGAGTGGAGCGATAGTACAGGGGGTAGGGGGACTTAACTTGCACGTATCTAATCTGGGTTTATTCCCCAGCACCCCTAACACCCCAGCACGGGAGTGACTCCTGAGCATGGTTGGATGTGGCCGCGAACCAAAACAAGCAAATAAAAGGACTAACAGGATCATCTGGTGGTTCTAATGCTGCTCACTCTCAGTCTGTGCAAAGAAGGCAGAAGCAGGTATCTTTTCCTTTGGGTTCTTAGAATTCTATTTAGCATCCTGGCTATATTGTTTACTAGTTACCATGGTGACTGGTTGAAATGGATGTCTAGGGTTGAAGTGTCAATATGTCTGCAAGTTACTTTTAAATTGTTCTGAAGGGCCTCAGAGATGGCTTAGCAGCAAAAAGTGTGAGACTGCAAGTTTGATCCCTGCTTCACCTGAGTGTGCCAAGCTTGTTCCCATGACTCTGATCTTTGGGACCTCTGGTATCACTTCAGAGTATGCCGCATCCACTGCACAGCCAGGCATGTGTGAGCACCACACGCACTACAGCTAGAGGATGAGGGAGCACCTCGGTGTAGAATGCTGTCAGGTCTTTCTTTGCCTTCTTCTTCTTTTTTTTTTCCTTTTTGGGTCACACCCGGTGATGCACAGTGGTTACTCCTGGCTCCGCACTCAGGAGTTGCTCCTGGCGGTGCTCAGGGGACTATATGGGATGCTGGGAATCGAACCCCGGTCAGCCACGTGCAAGGCAAACGCTCTGCCCGTTTTGCTATCTCTCCAGCCCCCTGCCTTCTTCTTAAGGTCGGCTTTCACCATTTCAGCTTAACTGTTTGGATAACCCAGGACTACAGCCTTTGCTCATTTCATTTCACACAGAGCTTGTTGTACACATTGGCAAAACACATTCCCTAGGTTTTATTTACAGAGATAACTTCTAAACCTGTATCATAATTTAGCTTGGACTTTCAGTAACCAACCACATTGACAAAGGCCCGTTCCTGGAAAGTCATGCATTCTGTAGGCAGAGCAACTGGTGCTCAGGCAACTTATGGCAGTGCCAGGGATCAAACCTTAATATCCCCACATGCAAGACAAATCCCTTAACCCTTGTGCTTTCTCTCTGATCCAAAGTGTGTGTGCATTTTTTAATTTCAGTTGAGGCATCATCCTGTGGATTTTTGTGCTTGTTTGTTTGTTTGTTTGTTTAGGGGTCACACTCAGCGATGCTCGGATCTTACTCCTGACTGTGCTCAGGAGTCACTCCAGGTAGTGCTATGGGGACTATATGGGATGCCAGGGATTGACCGAGGTTAACAACATTCAAGGCAAACACTATTTTACTATCTGTCTAGCCCCTTGAGATTTTAGTTTAAGAATAAAAACTAATTCCATATTCTCTGTGGTAGATGTTACAAAAATTTTAGAGTTAGGAGTGCAACCTGTTTTAGTGCTTGTCCTCCACTAATTGTGAATTTTTTCAATCATAGGCTGGGAAAATGTTTATCATCTTTTTCCATATTCATTGTCATCTGGGCTGGAGCAATAGCACAGCAGGTAGGGCGTTTGCCTTGCACGCGGCTGACCTGGCTGACCCAAGTTCGATTCCTCTGCCCCTCTCGGAAAGCCTGGCAACTACCGAGAGTATCATGCCCACAAGCTTCCCGTGGAGTATTCGATATGCCAAAAACAGTAACAAGTCTCACAATGGAGATGGTACTGGAGCAAATTGATGAACAACGGGAGGACAGTGCTATGGTGCTATTGTCATCTGAAGAAAAAAAAAGGCCCTCTCGTTGATCATCGATTTGCTCGAGCGGGCCCAGTAACGTCTCCATTGGAGACTTTGTTGTTACTGTGTTTGGCATATCGAATATAACTTTGTTGTTACTGTGTTTGGCATATCGAATACGTCACGGGGAGGTTGCCAGGCTCTGCTGTGCAGGCGAGATACTCTCGGTAGCTTGCCGGGCTCTCCGAGAGGGGCGGAGGAATCGAACTCGGGTCGGCCATGTTGGCTGCGTGCAAGGCAAAAGCCCTACCGCTGTGCTATCGCTCCAGCCCAGATGACAATGAATATTCTTCATCTGAAGAAAAATCTGAATTATTTCCCCTTTGAAATATTTTATTATTTTGATACTTTCTAGCTAGGTATTTTGGGGCTATTTTGGCTTGGATTTTGCTCCTCGCTTTGATTTCAGCTGTTTTCATGATTTTCTTTTATTTTTATATTAATGGCTCAATATTAGGTCTGTAGCACTGTATTAGGTCATTTATTAGGTCAAATATTAGGTCATTTATGCTAAATGTTAGTTTTGCAAATGTATCTGGGTCTTATGCCAATTGCATTCACACCTTCAACCTCCATCCAGCAACGGTTGGTCATGGAAAATAAGACAGACAGACACTCACAACAGTCCAAGCTTTAGGTTGCCGTGGGCAGCCATCAGTGGTCTCACAGACTGGCCATTACTTCATGCAGCATTGCTCCCGCACCCCCACAGGACCCCAACAGGTGGGCCATTGATGACAGACATTAAGGACAATTAGTAAGAACATTGACATTCAACAGGTACATGAAGATCAGAGTCTAGGGTATTTTACAGAGCTATCAGAAGGCAAGGAAGGCAGCTATGCTAGCCACTATACCACCAACGCTGGAGCGATAGCACAGCGGGTAGGGCGTTTGCCTTACAAGCGGCCAACATGGCCGACCCGAGTTCGATTCCTCCGCCCCTCTCGGAGAGCCCGGCAAGCTACTGAGAGTATTCGATATGCCAGACACAGTAACAACAAAGTCTCCAATGGAGACGTTACTGGGCCCGCTCGAGCAAATCGACGATCAACGGGAGGGCCTTTACCTTTACCTATCAGAAGGCACCCTTGAAAGAGAAAATCCTGACAGTTTCTATTCTAAATTTTTGCCTGTGCTGACCCTATATCTAAAAGACCCTAAACAATCTTACTCTATATTTGTCTGGCACACCGTTGCACTTGCCAGCAGATATTTGTTATCTATTCTATTCTTTCCTGCTATTTTATTCTTGGGCACCTTCTTCCTTCTTCATTTCTTTCTTCTCCTCTCCCTCCTTCTCCTTCTCCTCCTCTCCTTCTTCCTTCTTCTCTATCCTCCTCCTCCTGCCTCCTCCTCCTCCTCTTCCTTCTCCTCTTCTCCTTCTCCTCCTCCCTCTACCTCCTTGTCTTCCCTCCGCCTCCTCCTCCCTCTTCTCCTGCCTCTCCTCCTCCTCCTCCTCCTCCTCTTCCTCTCTCCTTTTAATTTGCTGCACTTTTGCAAACATTTGCATTATAATACCTAAACTACTTTATCTGGGAGCATATCCCTTTCTTTTTTTTTTTTTTTTTTTTGCTGGGGATGGATTTGCACAAATCTGACTTAAATTGCCAATATCCATATTGATCACGGCTTACATATTTCCGATTATTAAAGTAACATAATAGCTTTGGAAGGCTAATGCCTGATTCAGGTTTTTTTGTTTGTTTGTTTTGTTTTGTTTGTCTTTTTGGGTCACACCAGGCGATGCTCAGGGGTTGCTCCTGGCTCTGCACTCAGGAATCACTCCTGGCAGTATTGGTACTGGGGGACCATATGGGATGCTGGGGATTGAACACCAGCAGAGGATTGAACCCAGGTAGGCTGGGCTGTGTGCAAGACAAATGTCTTACCTGCTGTATTATCGCTCCTGCTGGCCCCTGATTCAGACCTTTTGTTCTGTATTTAGAGTCCTCTCACACAAACTGCTCAGAGTTAATGTGGCTTTGTAGGTGTTAATTTACATTATAAGAAATTTTCTTGAATGTAAAAATAGATCTTCTGATTTGGGGACAATCATGCACTCTCAGGAAAATTGATGACGTCCTAAAATAAGGAAAGAAGTTATAAATGGTGTGAAATTAAGGAGCCAAGAACAGTTACCTTAATTTGGCATCGAATGTTATTAAAAGTGCATTTCACTTTGCTTCAATTTTTTTGGTTCTTGTTGTTATGAGCTACACTCAGTGATGCTTAGGGGTAAACTCCTGGCACTGCACTCAGGAGTTACTCCTGGCAGTGCTTGGGGGGTCAAAAGAGGGTGCCAGAGATCGAACCCTGGTCCAGGCAAGAGACTTACATGCTCTACTATCTCTCCAGACTTGTTCTTAAGTGCATTTCAAGCAGATTCTAAAAGGAATGAATCGCTTTGGATATGATGAAGCCCCTAATTTGGGGAAGCACTGAAGAGAAATGTGGCTAGAACTGCCTGGGAAAAGCTCAAAGTGAAAATACCGGTGGGAACGAACCACCTCTGCTGCCATGTAAACTCAGCAGTTTCCTGCCACAGGGGTAGGGTGGGATGGGGGGATGGGGGTGGGAGGGATACTGGGATCCGTGGTGGTGGGAAATGGGCACTGGTGGACGGATGGGTATTTGATCATTGTATAATTGAAACCCAAGCACAAAAATGTGTAAGTCTGCAACTGTACCTCATGATGTCTCACTATTAAAAATTTAAAAAAAAATTTTTAGCTCAGTTTGACTGACCTGTTAAAACCTCTGGATTTTCTGGATCACAGCAGCTAATGTGGCTGCTCGAAATCGCCAAATCCTACAGCGCTGACAATCCAGCAGTGGCACACAAGATTTAATATGTAATAGGAGATGTAATATAAAAGCCAACCAATCTCAACTAACAAAAACATTAATGCAGAAGCTTAAATTGTAACATCTTAATAATCCCTCCGACAAGGACTTAACATCCGCATGAGGAGATATAACAATTTTCACTCATTTTCCTCTAAGGAAATATTTTTGATCATTCTGTTAGCCACTTACGAGTATTATAAAATATAACTATTTTAAATATAAATTAAAAGCAATATAAAATAAATTATTGTGGGCCTGTCACAGGGGCAGGCTTCAGGGGTGGTTGGGAAAATGGAGACCATGGGGGAAGAAGGTGACAGTGTTGGTGGGATTGGTGTTAGAATATTGAATGCCTGTAGCAGATCATCATGAACAACTTTGTAAAGCACAGTGTTTAAATAAAGTGTGTATGCGTGTGTGTGTGTGTGTGTGTGTGTGTGTGTGTGTGTGTTGGGCTGGAGTGATAACACAGCGGGTAGGGCATTTGCCCTGCACGTCGCAGACCCTGGATTCCCAGCATCCCATATGGTTCCCAAACACCCCCAGGAGTCATTCCTGAGTGCATGAGCCAGGAGTAAGCCCTGTACATCACCAGGTGTGACCCAAAAAGCAAAAATAAATAAATAAATAAAGTTTGGGGGAGTGGGGACTGGTGGAAAGAGTGCTTGAGGGTGACAGCCAGCCAGGTTTCACTCTTCCTACTGCTCAACCTGACTGCCTGGCTCAGAGCGTGTTTCAAGACTGTCGCTACCATTAGAAGGCCCAGGTGTATGGTCGAGGCTCAGACTCCCCACCCATCTGAAAGTGTTTAGAGAGATCGCTAGCTAAGAATGAATGAGATAAATGCAAAACTGACAACACTGGGGTATGCGAAATTCTTCACGACCTTCATGATATGGCTAAGTACTGAAGGATCCAAGGTGGAAGATCATTCATTTACTGTCTGAAGGAGTCCATCGATTATTTTCATTGAATTCATACGCTTGCCACGAGGTGTTTGTAGGCAATAAATAACAAGCTTTTACTGATAATTCAGTGTGGAACAACTATTTCAAGACCATTATGATTTTCCTCAAGACACTCGTCTTTAAAACTTGACCTTACTGGATATTGGAAATTGGAAGTTATAAGAAGTATGAAACCAACTTTCTCCTCTGCTCCCCGACGTCTTATTTCGTTGTCAAGTTTTCGGCCTTCAGGCAGTTGCACATCTTTGGATGTGATTTATTTGATTATTTTCTGTAGGAGCTTAGATCATGGCAGTTGGTTTAGGAAATATTGAAAATGTTGAGTAAATTAAAGGTATTTTATATTAGGAATTGCAAAGTCATTTAATTGAAAATAATTCAATAAATAAAAAATGTTTTAGATGTAAAACAAATGATTTTTTTTTTCAAAAAAGAATTCCTAAGGCAGTCCTTTTTGGGGAGCGGGGCCCATATCTGATTCTATTCAAGGCTTACTCCTGGCTCTGTGCTCAGGATCACCCCTGGCAGTGCTGGAGATCAAACTCTGGTTTGGTGGTGACTTACCCATTCTACTATCTCTCCAGGCATTCTAAAATAACAACCAGTGTTACTTCAATTTTAAGAGATGTTTCAAAAAAAATTGTTTAAGTGAAGAGAACGAGAGATATGGTAGTTACGGCATTTGCCTTGCGGGCAGCCAATCCCAGTTTGATCCCTGGAATTGCATATGGTCCCTGAGCACTGCCACACATGGTCCCTTAGCACAAAGCTAGGAGTAAGCCCTGAGCCAGATGTGTGACCCAAAAACCAAAGAGAAAAAGAAAAAGGGAAAAAGCTGATCACTATTATAACAAGCACGGGTATTAAGTATTCTGCTCTCTCTCTCTCTGCATCTTTGTCCATTGTAGGATAACACTGTTTTTGTCCTTCCTGCATAGCCTCAGTAGTTTAGGTTTATTGGGTAGCTCCCATCACAGTACTCCTATTCCTCTGTGTTTATTTGTAACTTCTTTCTTTGTGCTCTGTTGACTTGTAAATATTGTTTTTTCTCTTCTCCCTAAGTCCTTTGCATAGCTTGTTCAGAGCAATGTCCTTTTCGTATGGATACAAGAAGACAGTATATGCTATGCTTTTGTAATGTGACTCTCAGTAATATTTTCCTCCAGGGCATCTGTTCTCTCACTTAAGCCTCAGCTGCCTTTACTTCCTAGGGCCCCCCAAAAGCAGAGTCCTGATGAGGGACTGGATGGAACCAGGGCAAGCAGTAAGCTATGTGCTACCCTGGCATCGAGATGGGCAGGGCCAAAGTGCCATAATGCTTAACTATAAGTTAAGAGCTTGGTCATGGACAAATGCTGTCACGATCCAAAAAGAAGTAACTAGATTCAGACCCTGTTAGGGTTAAGAAAGATTAATCTGACCTGAGCTCGGTAGCTGAGTCTGTGGCAAGATGTTGCCAGGAGAGCTGCCCTACAAACCTCACTGCATCTCTTACTTACTGTGTCCATACAAAAACAACTAGTATTAAGATGTTGATTGAGTTATTGGACTGAGGAAAGGAGAAAAACACCTTAGGAGTTATTTTGCCCTTGGGCAGTCAGGAAGGGCTTTGGAATACCTTTTAGGTGGTGTTCCCTTTGAACTTGGTAAGCCCTCAGGAAGGTCTTTCTTATGTTGATTTGGCTACCAGACTGGGCGCAGTGTCTGCCCAGAGTGTTGGGGAGTTGGAGAGACAAGAGAGCAGGGAGAGACTGAGAAAGAGCAGGGCAGCATTATGGAGTGCGGAGAGACTAGCAAGGCGGACAGAGAGAAAAGAATGTAGAAGAAGAAATACAGGAGCAGGCATGTGGAGAGAGAGAGCCCAGGCTTCGAGATGAGCGGGAGAGACAGGAGGAGACGGGAATGAAGGGCTGTGTGAGACTAGAATGGGAGGTTCAGAGAGACTGGGGCAGGCGTGTGGGGAGAATGGAAAAAATGGCATCTGATCAATCAACTGGCTTGGCCCTGGTTCTTCCTTCACCTGCCCATCGCCAATAGCCATCCGGTCCAGTCCATACACAGAGGCTTGAGGGCACCGAACTCGGGCAGTGAGAGAGCCGCCTGGAGAGCCCACGAACACACATCTTTCAGTGTGCTTAATTCTTTTTTTTTTTCGCTTTTTGGGTCACACCCAGCGATGCTCAGGGGTCATTCCTGGCTCTGCACTCAGGAATCACTCCTGGTGGTGCTTGGGGGACCATATGGGATGCCGGGGATCGAACCCAGGTCTGCTGCGTGCAAGGCAAATGCCCTACCCATTGTTCTATCGCTCCGGCCCCAGTGTGCTTAATTTTTTCACCTGGCATCCCTCAGAGATTTATGCAGTCCATTGTGTAGCATGCATTGAGACATTACACTAAATCCATTGCTGATTCCCATGGCTAAGGCAAGCTTCTGCAGGTGGATAATAGTGAAGAGTGGTTGGCGTTACTGGCAAGTGGTTAAGAATGAAGGCGGGGGGGGGGGGCGCAGAGAGACAATACAGTGGGTAAGACACTTGCCTTGCATCCATCTGGACCTGGGTCTGATCCCTGACACATATGGTCCCCTGAGCACTCTCAGAAGTGATCCCTCAGCACAGAGCCAGGAGTAAGACCTGAGAACAGTTGCATGTGGCCTAACTACTCCTTACCCCCTTTTTTTTTAATTTATAAAGAAGAGAAGGAGCCAGAGAGAGAGAGTACAGCAGGTAACGCACTTGTCTTGCGTGCGGCCAACCCAAGTTCAATTCTCAGAATCCCGTATGGTCTTCCAGAGTGATTCCTGAGTGCAAAGCCAGAAGCCACCTCTGAGCATTGCTAGATGTGGCCCAAAACCCTGAAAAAATGTTTTTAAATAATGGGGCTGGAGAGATAGCACAGCGGGTAGGGCGTTTGCCTTGTATGCGGCCGACCCGGGTTCGATTCCCAGCAGACCATATGGTCCCCTGAGCACCGCCAGGAGTAATTCCTGAGTGCAGAGCCAGGAGTAACCCCTGTGCATTGCCGGGTGTGACCCAAAAAACAAAAAACAAAAACAAAAAAAAAAGAGAAGCTGATGGTCCATTTTGTTAAGAGACTTCTGAAGTTTGGGTCTCAGCCTGGGAAGCTGACTTCTCTTTGTACCCACACTGGACCAAGCCCTGTCATAGCAGCATGCAGAGTGACTAGGATGATCAGAGACCACTTCTTTCACGGGAATAGTGGGACTCCCATGAAGAACACCCTCAGCACTAGCATCTGTGGTTCTCTACTAAAGTGGAAGAAAGAATACTGGATCCTGAAGACCAACTGACTTAAGAACCCTTGAGTGAAGGTAGGATCAATAGACTATTCCAGGAATATCATATTTCACTTGATGGGAATCTCAGTTGTCATGCAGAGTGTGCTGGTCACCTGGAATACAATGTCTCTCATACTCCCTGGGATTAGGAAATGTGAGTTTCTTGTCCTGGGAACAATTGCTTTTGGAGAACCCAGAAAGAATTGCAGGCTGCCTGACTTGGACTGTTGAGGTGCAAATGTTAAACAGACAGCGATTCAAGCCACTGCGAGTTTTTGAGTTCATAAGGCATCATTTAACTTGGATGGTTAATAATATTATTTTATTTATAAAAATAGCAAATGTTAAAATTTACCTGGGAATCCTGGTTTACTCCATTAGATACCCTTGTCGGGGATTGGGCTCTCTGGCCGCAGAGTCAAGCTGGAGTCTGTAGTGTTCCAGATTCTAGTGGATTGAGCAAAGTAGGACATGCTTGCCAGCATCCCATGCACCTGAAGGTTGGAGACTTCCTCACAGGTGGATAAGCAACTATGAACGGTACTGAATAGAATGGCTCTCATATTAGTATATAGTCGGGAGTGGGGGGAGAGGCACAGTATGGGGATAAGGCACTTGTCTTGCATCTGACTAATCCCATGTTGACCCCCAGCACCACATGCCTCACCAGTAGTGATTCCTGAGCACAGAGCCATGAGCAAGCCCTGAGCACTGCTGGGTATGGCTGATCACCTCCAGGTTTTTTTGTTTGTTTATTTTTTTATTTTATTTTATTTTATTTTTTTGCTTTTTGGGTCATACCCGGTGATGCACAGGGATTACTCCCGGCTTTGCACTCAGGAATTACCCCTGGTGGTGCTCAGGAGAACCATATGGGATAATGGGAATCGAACCTGAGTTGGCTGCATGCAGGGCAAACGCCCTACCCGCTGTGCTATTGCTCCAGCCCCATGACCACCTCCATATGTATATGATCTGTTAATGTAGATTGTTGTCCATTCCCGCAGCTTTCGTTCAATCCTGAGTCTTGAGACAAACCTGTAAAAAAGAAATAGTCACATTTAATTTCAATCTGGTCAGTATTGAATTTATAAAGATGGAAGAGAATGTTAAGGGGAAGGTAAGAGGGGGTGAGGGCATCAAAAAATACAAACTTCCCCTTATAAAGTACAGAAGATGGGGCATATAATAGCTTATTAATGATGTGCATATTTGAACGTTTCTAAGAGAGTAAGTCTTAAATTTTGTCACAAGGGGAAAAATGTAATTTTGTATGGTGATGACTTTTTGTGGTGATTATGTGTCAGTGTGTACAAGTATCAGTCGTGGGGCTAGAGTGTACAGCCAGCAGGGCACTCACCCTGCATGTGGCTGACCCAGGTTCGATCTCCAGCAACCCATATGGTCCCCTGAACCTTGCCAGGAGTAATCCTTGAGCACGGAGCCAAGAATAATCTCAGCACTGGCAGGTATGACCCCCCCAAACAAATAGCAATCATTTTCTGCAGACCTGAAATTCATATAATACTAGGTAACATAATCCAATTTTTTAATGTGCAAATAGGTATCATGTATGACAGTTAATAAAATAGTTGTGATTGGGACACTAACATTTTAAGCATCACTAAAATAAATTCCATTTCTTCGAACAACAGTTTTCTTATCAAGAGCATCACAACCTGCTTGTTTAAGGAATCTGCCATTCTTCATTGTTGGCAGACAATTGAGAGAGAGAGAGGTGAAAGCCATTCACATAGAGTAATGATCACTGTCACTGTCACTGTCCTCCCGTTGTTTATCGATTTGCTTGAGCGGGCCCAGTAATATTGTGAGACTTGTTACTGTGTTTGGCATATCATGGGGAGCTTTCCAGGCTTGGCCGTGTGGGCCAGAAACTCGGTAGCTTGCCGGGTTCTCCGAGAGGGGCAGAGGAATCAAACTCTGGTCGGCCATGTAGGCTGCATGCAAGGCAAACACCCCATCCGCTGTGCTATCGCTCCAGCCCAGAGTAAAGGTAAAGGTAAAGGCCCTCCCGTTGATCATCGATTTGCTCGAGCGGGCCCAGTAACGTCTCCATTGGAGACTTTGTTGTTACTGTGTCTGGCATATCGAATACTCTCGGTAGCTTGCCGGGCTCTCCGAGAGGGGCGGAGGAATCGAACTCGGGTTGGCCATGTTGGCCGCTTGTAAGGCGAACGCCTTACCTGCTGTGCTATAGCTCCAGCCCCAGCCCAGAGTAATGATAACATTTTTTTTTTTTTGGAAATTCCAAATTTTTAGAGTAGGAATTGAGAGAACAGAATCACAGATTAATTACATTTTCCCCTCGGAAAAAAGGGAGGCAGCTTAAAAGGCTGGAGTCCCAGATTTGATACCAGCACCACAGGGTCCCCTGAGCACCCCTACAAATGACCCTGAGCACTTTTGGGTGTCGCCTCCACAAAATTAAAATATGCACCTTTTAACTTGCTACCACTACCATAATTTCTGCTGATTTTGATATTGTTGCTTATAAGTAGGTTATTTATTCAGTCAGTAAAATAAATATGAATAATCTTCCCACCAACACTCAACCAACAACAAGTGCCTTGCCCAACATCTCTTATGTTATTGATTAAAAGACTTATTTTTTCTTGGTCTCATTGGTTAGTGAAACAAATTTAATGTTCATTTGTGTTCAAAATATGTCACTTATTCCTGAAGATTAATATGTCTGTGCAATGCACTAATGGACTTTTCTAGTATTCTTAATGCAGAACCGGAAACAATGTGATTTTTTCTACTTATACACTTACACCACCTGTCTACATTTGCCACATCCTCCTTCCCCCTCAGCTCTTTCCCCTCCCCTCTTTCTCTCAAGCATGGAAATCTCTCTCCCATACTCAAGGTCATGTTTACCCTCCCTGTGGGAACCATATCAAGTCACATGATGTTTATCAAGTCACAAGACATATCTGAGCACATTTGACTTAATTACACCTCTGATGACTGTTCCTATGGGGTCCAGGGTTGAGTTCTGTGTCCTACTGAGTCCTCAGTAAACTCACCTACCTCCACTAACTGCTTCCTCTCTTCTCCTGGTTTAACTCATATCATTAAATGGGGGGATTGACGAGGTATGTTCACATGAAACATGTACAAGAGTGTTTGAATAGTTCTAGAAAACATAAACTTTAAAAATAAGTTAGCAAGGGACATGATAAACCTCTACACAGAAAATGATCAGATACTGCTGAGAGAAATGTAAATAAGTGAAGAAACTCATCCTATTGGTACTGTGACACAATGGTAATTTTTTTTTTCTTTTTGGGTCACATCCAGCTATGCTCAGGGGTTACTCTTGGCTCTGCACTCAGGGGTTACTCCTGGCGGTGCTTGGGGGACCATATGGGATATGCCGGGGATTAAACCTGGGTCGGCCACATGCAAGGCAATCCGCTGTACTATCGCTCCAGCCCCACAATGGTAAATTTTATGTATTAGCTCACACCCCAGTCTCTGACACAAGGCTCCTGAAACTATGGGAAGTAGAGCTACTAGGACAGTCCTTTGTTCTAGCACTTGGTTTTTGACCCATTTCCAAGCACAGAGCTTCTAAAACTAAGCAATTTCCTTAGTGATAAGAGCACTAGAAGCTCCTTTTGTTCCAACTAGGGTCTTTGACTCTAGTTCCTAACTCAGGGCTGCTAAATCCCCTGGTATTTCCTGGGGTGATTTTGAGTGTCTTGTGTGTGTGTGTGTGTGTGTGTGTGTGTGTGTATATATCTTGTCATTCCCTTGATCTTCGATTTGCTTGAGCAGGCGCCAGTAACGTCTCCATTTGTCCCTGTTGCATGCTAGCATTTTCTCGCTCCAGGAACACAAAGAACCTCAAACCGTTTCTTCAGGGTTTTGATGAAAGAAGTCTGACTGTCTCATAGGTGGGCGGCCACACATCCTTTTGACGTCCAGTGGAATCCAGTCGGTAACAGTTCTAGTCCAGCAATCGTCTCTAAATCACAGTACGTGTCCGGCCCATCTGATTTTCAATGCCTTGGCAAACAAGAAAGCGTCCCTGATTCTTGATTGTTGACAGGGGTTGGAACTCCGAATTCCTTCTCTCACTTGAGTGAAATGTGATATTCCAAGCATAGCTCTTTTGATTCCTCTTTGGGATACCCAAATAGTGTTTTCTTCCTGTTTTCACAGGTTCTAGGTCTCTGAGGCATATGTTAATGCAGGAAGAACAATGGAGTCAAAAAAGATGTGCCCAGGGGCTGGAGTGATAGCACAGCGGGTGGGGTGTTTGCCTTGCGCGTGGCCACTGGTTCGATTCCCAGCATCTCATATGGTCCCCCGGGCACCACCAGGGGTAATTTCTGAGTGCATGAGCCAGGATTAACCCCTGTGCATCACTGGGTGTGACCCAAAAAGAAAAAAAAAAGATGTGCCCAGAATTGGAGGTTCTTCATCCTCTTAACAACTTCTTTGATGCTCTTGAAGGTGTTCTGTGGCGCTCTCTTCCTTCTGCGCAGCTCTGGTGCCAAGTTGTTCCTCATGTTGAGTTCTCGACCCAGGTCCACATAGCTGCTGTATTCGAAGATGTTCATTCCGTTGAGAGCAAATGGAATGTCAGGCACAGGTTCGTTTTTCAAGAACATTATCTTGTTGAGATTCAGTTGCAATCTGACCTTCCCACACTCAAGGTCGAAGTCGGCCAGCATTTGTGCCACTTGGCTAATGTTTGGTGTTATTAGAACAAAGTCATCAGCGAAGTGGAGGTGGTGTAGTTGCCAACCATCTATCTTCACTCCCATTCCTTCCCATTCCATTCGTTGCATGACGTTCTGGAGGGTGGCACTGAAGAGTTTTGGTGAAACGGTATCACCCTGCCTTTATGTCGATGATCACCTCCCTGTAGAATGGTGAGATCCTGGTAGTGAATCCGCAATACAGCTCACAGAGGGTCCTGATGTATTGAGTTTGAACACCCTGTTTGGCTAGGTCTTCGATGACTGCTTCTGTCTCAACAGAATCTAAGACCTTCTTTAAATCCATGAATGTTAGACAGAGCGGCATCTTGAACTCTTGCAAAACCTCAATGAGCTTTGTCACTGTGTAGATATGGTTGATCATGCTGAATCCATTTTGGAACCCAGCTTCCTTGCATGATTGTCCTTCATCTAGTGTTCTGTCTATTCTATTCAGGATGACTCAAGTGAACAACTTGTAGACGACAGACAATAGGCAGATCGGGTGACAGTTGCTGATGTTTGTGGATGTCTCCCGTCTTGTATAATAGAACGGTCCTGCTGGTTTTCTACTTGGACAGAACCTTGCATTCAGACAATGTGAAGAGCCGAGCCAGTGTATTGATGAGTACTGGCAGCAGACTCTTCAGATATTTGGGTCTGATCTTGTCTGAACCGGGTGCTGTTCGCTTCTTTACCTACAACATGGCATGTCAGATTTCAGAAGGGAGAACGTTGGGAATGACATATCCATCCTGCAGAATTTGGTATGTGGGCAGGTGGATGTGGCTATCAAAGAGGTCCAAGTAGAAGTTGTGGATAATCTTCTCCATTGCCCATCTGGAAGATGTGATAGATCCATCAGGACGTCGGAGGACAATCATCTTGGTCTTGTAGTTGGCGAAGTACAGGCAAGCATTGCGAATACTTTTCCCAACTTTTGCTGCATGGGCCAACACTGCTGCTCTTCTCTCTTTGAGGTCTTCCTTTATCCCTTCTCTGCACAGCTTTGCAAGCTTGGACATTAGCTTGTGATTACCTGAGGCTAGTGCCAAACCACATTGGTGAATGAACTTGAGAGTTTCCGAAGACAGGCATCTGTTTGTGGTTTTCCCACTCTTAGTATTCCTCATATATATATATATATATATATATATATATATATCGGAGTGCCCGGCAAGCTACCGTGAGTATCCTGCCCACATGACAGAACCTTGCAAGCTACCCGTGTTGTATTCGATATGCCAAAACCAGTAACTATAACAGGTCTCATTCCCCTGACCTTGAAAGAGCCTTCAATCGTTGTGAAAGATGAGTAAGGAGAGACTGCTAAAAGCTCGGGGCTGGGATGAATAGAGATGTTAATGGCACCCGCTCGAGTAAATTGACAAAGAACGGAATGACAGTGATACAGTTGATTGTTTCCATGAGTTCATTCCCGTGTACTTCTCTCTTGGTTGCTGGATGGGAGTGGGATGTTCCGAAAGATCAAGCCATTATAAGAATCTTGGGATGTTCAGAATTTCTGTAGAACTGCTCCATTCTATGGAAAGGCAACAAGAGGCTAGAAACAGAGTTTATAGCTGATCGTGACTGTTTGATGAAGCCACTCAGTAATATGGGGTTCAGAGAGCTTCTGCATGTGGTGGGTACACTTGTGTGCTGAGAGGGAATAAGGAATGGCTTCTAATGGGAATAAGGCATCTTTTGGAAGGACGATTTTCCAGAGCACTAAACCCTATAGAAACAAAGCAGTTGTACTCAGGGCCCTCACCCTATGTATTTCTTCATTGGACCGTACATCTGCATCCATCTTCGCATACTTTGTTCTATACTAAACAGGTCAATGGAACCATGACTCTTGGAGTTCTATGAGCTGGTTCAGAAAATAGTTGAATCCAGGAGTGAGAGAAGTCATGGGAACTTCTAATTTGTAAGCCCATCAGACAGAATCTGTGGGTAACCCATTGTCTGAAGTTGGCAGTAGGGGATTAGCAGTCTCAGGAGACTGTGGGCTTAACTTGTGGGCCCTGACAGTTTCCAAATGAGAGTCCCATGTTGGAGACCCCTCACTGATGTCACAGAGCAATGCTCAGTGCGTGAGGAAAAAGCCCACCTATCTGGAGGCCAGAGAGACAGTGTAAGGTTAAAGTATGTGCCTTGCTTGAGCTGACCCTGGTTCAGTATCCAGGACTACACGTGGTCCTCTGAGCGCAGAGTCAGGAGTCTTCTCAGAATACCACTGGGTGTGACCCAAATCCACCCTCTGCCCCACGCCAAAAGTGTGTATACCTGGTGTGAGAAAGGTTAAGCGTGGTAGCAGGTGAGAATAAAGGAGAAGCACATAGACTACTGGCTTCTCAGCACAGGGACTGGCCGGCTCAGTCCAGCTTACGTGTGAATTCTCACCGACTCGTGTCTGTAGTTCCAATGTCATCTCAATCATAATCCCACTAGGATTTTGTTAAACCATTTTTATGGAGGTACCGGGATTTAGAATATTGTTGTTGACGCTTTTCATGGATACATCATTCCGGTGTCATGCCCGTCACTGGAGTCGGCGTCTCTCCACCAGTGTCCCAAAGACCCCTCCCACCTGCCTGCCCCCATGCAAACTCAGCTCTGTAGATCAAATCTTCAGTTCTGATAAAATTGATAAGAAATTTCCTTTCAAAAACTCTATTTTTACAGGGATATAAATGTTTTCAATGATGTCATGAATAATTCTGCTGATACACTTAAGATTTACATGTACTAGATAAATCCAAATTTTATAAATGTCACTGTCATTGTCCTCCCATTGTTCATTGATTTGCTTGAGCGGGACCAGTAACATCTCCATTGTGAGACTTGTTACTGTGTTTGGCATATTGAATACGTCATGGGTAGCTTGCCAGGCTTTGCCTTGCAGTCGGGATACTCTCGTTTGCTTGCTGGGCTCTCTGAAAGGGATGGAGGAATTGAACCCGGGTCGGTCGAGTCAGCCGTGTGCAAGGCAAACGTCCTACCACTGTGCTCCAGCCTTTTATAAACATACAATTTAATAAAAGTGAAGAGAGTTAAGGAAAACAGGAGGGGAAAACATAAATAGACTTGTCATAGTGAAAAGGTGGGTTTTAGGAGCTGAATGGCATAATGGGTAGGGATCCTGCCTTGAATGCGGCCAACCTGGGTCTGATCCTCGGCATCCCAGATGGTCCCGTGGGCCCACCAGGAGTGATCCCTAAGGGCAGAGCCAGGAGCACCTGAGCACCAAGAAGTGTGGCCCAAAAACCAAAAAAAGAAAAGGCGTGTTTCATTTTTTCATTCTAAGAAAGGGAATGCATACTGGCTTTATGTTAGGAAATATATTACAGATACTGCTTAAGAGTCTGCATTAATAAGCAAAGGATTATAATAAAAATCTCTATGCATGGAAAAAGCCCACTTGATCAGATGTATATCCTGTCACTCTCACTGTCCTGTCACTGTCCTCCCGTTGTTCATCAATTTGCTCGAGCGGGCACTAGTAACATCTCCATTGTGAGACTTGTTACTGTTTTTGGCATACTGAATACGCCACTGGAAGCTTGCTAGGATCTGCTGTGTGGGTGGAATACTCTCAGTAGCTTGCTGGGCTCTCCAAGAGGGGTGGGGAAATCGAACCCGGGTCGGCCACGTACAAGACAAAAGCCCTACCTGCTATGCTATCGCTCCAACCCTAGGTATATAATATTCAACATAAATGAAGTGTTAATTCCTCATTGTGAATGTATGTAATCCCTTAGCAGACAGGAGTCACCAGGATGCCCCCCTACCTCCCCACAATCTGCTTCTTAGTAAAGAGGAGACGGTTTGATCTCAGTTAAGACAATGCATTTTCCCTTGTTACCACCAATGCATTGTGAGACAATGTGGAGTTGTTCTGCATATCTTGTAACTCAATGTAAACCCTCAATTGAACAGACAAAATTCTTTTTTGGGGGGGAGGGTGACATTACTGTCTTTTTTAAAAAATTTTTATCAGTGAAACACCATGAAGTACAGTTGTAGACTTGCAAATTTTTGTCCTTGGGTTTCGATTATACAATGATCGAGTACCCATCCCTCCACCAGTGCCCATTTTCCACCACCACTGATCCCAGTATCCCTCCCAGCCCCCAGCTCCCCCATTCCACCCTGCTTCTGTGTCAGGGCATTCCCCTTTGTTCTCTCTCTCCTTTTGGGTGCTGTGGTTTGCATTGAGTGGCAATCATGTTCGGTCTATAGTCCACTTCCAGCATGCATCTCCCATCCTTGGAGAATCCTCCCAACACCTTTATTTGGTACTACCTTCTCTATCTGAGCTGCCTTTTCCCCTAGCATGTGCAGCTGGTCTCTAAGCCATGGAGTAAACCTCCTGGTACTTATCTTGGCTATTCTTGGGTGCTAGTCTCCTGTTTTGTTACTTTATGTTCCCCAGATGAATGCAATCTATGTCTGTCCCTCTCTTTCTGACTCATTTTGCTTAGCGTGATATTTTCCAGGTATGTAAATTTCATGACTTCATCTTTTCTAAGAGCTACCTAGTACTCCATTGTGTAGATGTACCAAAGTTTCTTTAACCAGTCATCTGTTCTCGGGCACTCAGGTTTTTCCCAGATTCTGGCTATTGTAAACAGTACTGCAATGAACAAACAAGTGCAGATGTCACTTTAACTATACTTTTTTGCCTCTCTGGGATATATTCCCAGGAGTGGTTTAGCTGGGTCAAATGGGAGCTCAATTTCTAATTTTTTGAGAATCGACCATACTGTTTTCCAAAAGGGCTAAACCAGTCAGCATTCCCTCCAGCAGTGAAGGAGGATTCCTTTCTCGCCACCTCTGCGCCAACACCGGTTGCTTTTTGAACAGACAAAATTCTGTGAAGTAGACCCTGCCGTGATGTTATTTCTGCCTTCAGGTCGGTGGAGTCTCCCCCTACTCTCTCCTTTCTGGCACGTGGCAAAATGAATGAGGCGGAAGCTCAGTGCTGAGCTCCAGCTTCCCCCAGTGTGAGTGGGAGGGATGCCTCAATGTCCCCTGCAGCAGAGGGAATGCATGCTGACCCAGCAGAGAAGGAAAGCTGGACGGGGCCAGTCTGCGCACGGTTTTCAGTATCAGAGTCTGCAAGCACAAAATAGCTTTGTTGTTCACTGTTACATTTGCTGAGTAAAGAATTGCACTGTGGGGGCTGGAGTGATAGTGTAGCAGATAGGACATTTGCCTAGTATGCAGCCAAGCTGAGTTCAATCCTTGGCATCCCATATGGTCCTCCTGAGCCTGGCCAGTTGTGATCCCTGAGCACAGAGCCAGGAGTTAAGTCCTGAGCATGGCTGGATGTGACCAAAAATCAAAACAAAGCAAAAGCAAAAAAAAAAAAAAATTGCACTGGGCTGGAGCGATAGCACAGCGGTAGGGCGTTTGCCTTGTGCGCAGCAAGCTTGGCTGAGCCAGGTTCGATTCCTCCGCCCCTCTCAGAGAGTCTGGCAAGCTACCGAGAGTATTCAGTATGCCAAACACAGTAACAAGAAGTCTCACAATGGAGACGTTATTGGGCCTGCTCGAGCAAATCGATGAACAAATCGATGAACAACGGGAGGACAGCAACAGACAGCGACAGCACTGAAGACTTTTCCCTGGGCCTGCCCATTCCTCTAGTACCCTGAGGCTCAAGAGTTCAGCTTGCAAAGACATTTCTTCTCGTTTCTGATAAGAGCAAATCACAGCTGGGCTTCTGATGCACTTGTCCAGGTTGGAAGTAGCAGTCTTTGAAACCTCTTCCTTTCCCAGCCTGGAGGTTTCTTCCATTCATTGATTCTCCATATCCCCTGGCTTCTGGCAGTTGCCTCGCTCTGGTTCTAGTATTTGTCTTCCATCTTGTCCTTTTCCTCTCTTTCCCCTCTTAAAAATGTAAAATCTTGCCCCCTTGTAGTAAAAGAGAGAGAATAGTAAATGGCTGGGGCATTCATGGCCAGGCATTATTTTGGGATTACCATTTCACTTTTAAAAAGGTAAAAACAGGGTGGGAGGGATACTGGGATCCGTGGTGGTGGGAAATGGGCACTGGTGGAGGGTTGGGTATTTGATCATTGTATAATTGGAACCCAAGCACAAAAATTTATAAGTCTACAACTGTACCTCATGGTGTCTCACTAATAAAAATTTAAAAATAATAATAAAAAATAAATAAAAAGGTAAAAACTATGATTGAACCCCCAAGGCTCTTATGTTCCCTCCTTCCCTCAAGGTTTTGCATCCTGTGTTTATTATTCTCTTACATTTTTGTACTTGCATGTTACACACACACACCTCTATACATTTAATTAAAAAAATTTTTTTATAAATGATGTACTGTGCTAGGCAAATGTCTTCATAACTTGCTTTTTTTTTGTTCTTGGTTTGGTTTGGGGGTCACATCCAGCAGTGCTCAGGGTTTACTCTTAGCTCTGTGCTCAGGGATCATTCCTGGTAGTGTTTGGTCCTGGGGACTGATCCCAGGTTGGCCACGATAAGGCAAGTGCCCTACTCAGCGCACTAGCTCTCTGCCTTCCCTCCTCCCCCATGCTCTTCTGTAGAACTTTGCTCCAAATGGTGAGACATGTGGCTTGCCACCCACTCAGAGTGAAAACCAAAACCGGTTCCTTTCAAGTGGCCCCAATGGCAGCCAGTGTGCCCGTTCTCCTGAACCACACGCCCTTCTCGGTGACTCTTGGCTCTTCTCCACCTTTGTCTTCTCATTCTTCCACATGCACCCCTCAACACTCCTCTTCCCTTGGCTTGGCCCGGGTCTCTAGGTGGTCTCCTGGCTCCTTCCCTCCCTCCCTTCCTGTCCCTGCTCACCTACCCTGTAATCAGATGGGCCTGTCTGGCACTTTCATCGAAGTATCACATCCCTGCACCCATTCTTGCTCTCCTCTGCTAACCATTTCCTCGAATACCTCAAGTCCACCCTCTCACAGTTTATCATCTCTTTCCCCCTCCATAACAGAAACTTTGTGAGGACAGGAGGTTTGGTTGTTGTTTGTTTGTTTTCCAGTATTACCCACTGGCGTGTCGCAAAGTTCCTAAAGCAAAGACTAGCAGGTGGTAATGGCAGAATATAGTAGACAAACATGAACTTACCGTATTTCATTGCATAATTGTCTCAGCCTATTTTTAGGTTGTACTGAGACTTTTTTTTTAACTCTGCATAGTAGACTTAAGCCATCTTTTTGGGGAAAAAAAAATTTTTTTTTTGGAATAAAGTCAGATAATTATGCAGTGGAATGTGGTAAAGACGGTCGATTCTCCTGTTACATGTTTCAGTGTTCTGCTCCCTGTGGGTCAGAGAACTCGCTCAGCACTTATGTCGCTTGCCTTGCACTCAGCCTACCCCAGTTGCATCTGTGACTTCTTTTAGTCCACTCCACTGAGCGCTACCAGGAGTGACCCCTGAACACAGAGCCCAGAGTAAGCTCTGGCTGTGGCCCTGAAGCCAATCCAAACATTCTGCAGTGTTCTTAGTGTTCCCCAACTTGCAAAAGCCTGTGAACAGAATGCAGGAGACACCCCCAGATCCCAGAGAACGCCTCTGCTTGTCATAGTATCACCACCTGTCACATGTCACCACCCTTTCCAGCCTGAAATGAGGATCCCTGAGAGTCCTTTGACCTGCTTCCTCTGCTCATTTCTCACATCTTCTCATGTAGGATAAAACTCAGAACTAGCATGTTTGGAAAATGTTTACCTGCGAGCAGCTCATTGGGTCAGTGTGACTATTGAATCGATGGAGGGTTTTTTGTCTCAGGCCCCAGCAAGTTTGGGGATAGGTGGGAAGTTCAGATGTGGGACAGTGAATTCTGTCAGTGAGCCTGCGTCCATCAGCCTGTGCTCTTCTCCTGCGTAAACCCGTGTCCTAAGTCCAGTTGCCCGCAGAGAAGAACATGTGGTTGCTACAGCTTCATGCTTTGGCCTCAGTGTCTCAGCAGGAAGGCCGAGGAAAGGGCATTAGCTGCACCATCAGTGGAAGCGTTTTCAGATTCCCACAGCATTTTCAGGTTTTGTCCCCATGGCCAGACCTATGCCATTTGGTCTATTCAACAGGGAAGAAAATCTGAGAAAGTAAATAATTCGCTGTGGAAACTCAGCTACTTGGAGCCAAATCTGGAGACCACCCAGTGCCTGGGATGGAACCGGCCTTGCACCCGCAGAGTAGACCCTCCAACCCTTTGAACTCTTTGCCCCAGCCCCTTTGCCCATTGTGTTTTGGTTTATTTTTTTCAAATTTATTTTTATAAAGTTGTTCACAGGGCCGGAGCAATAGCACATCAGATAGGATGTTTGCCTTGCATATAGCCAACCCAGGTTTGATTCCTCCATCCCTCTCAGAGAACCTGGCAACTACCAAGAATATCCCACCCTCACGGCAGAGCCTGGCAAGCTCCCTGTGGCGTATTTGATATGCCAAAAACAGTAACAATAAGTCTCACAATGGAAACGTTGCTGGTGCCCGCCTGAGCAAGTCGATGAACAATGGGAGGACAGTGCTAGAGTGGTACAATTCTAAAATTGTTCACAATATTTGATTACATTTAATATTCGAACACCAATCCCACCACCACTGCACCTTCCCACCAACATATTACCATCTCGAATTCCAAACCCTACCCCCAAAGCAGAGCTGAAATAATTTGCTTTGCATTGCTTGTTATGAATAATCCACTAAAAATGAGACAAAAAAAGGTTTCTTAGGAGATAGTGTGTAAAGACTGTTGTATTTCATGCAGGAGCCATTAAGCCCTTCGATAAGAGACTATTAACATTCTGTTAAAGGTTGAACCTTGTGTGTTTACATATATCTGTATAAATATATTTCCCCCTAAGATTGGTTGCCTTCTACTTTAAACTCAATCAAATACGCTGTGCTACTCTTGGTATATTGTTTGTGTAAAGTATGAGATGTCCAGGAATAGGCGCACTCATGGGTGAGGCCTGTCGAAGCATGTGGAGAGTGGCCGTGAGCGTAGTGGCAGTTGAGTTCTGGAGGTTTTCGGCTGCCAGGGCCTCACCCGCCCCCATCTGGGTTGCCCCGAGTGAAACAGTCTCCTTTGCCCGTTTTTAAATCACATTGTTTGGAGTCTTGCTGACGGGTGGTGGGAGTTCTCCGTGTGTTCTGGAGCTCCCCGCTGATGAGATGGAGGACTTGTGAATACTCTCTCTCCTCTGGGTTGGCATGCCACTCACTGCTCGTTGCAGATTAGAAGTCTTCAACCTTTAATGCAGCCTACTTTATTTTTACTTCGATTGCTTGTACTTTTGGTGCCATTTCCAATGACTCATTGTCTATTAGACGTCAAGAAGCTTCTCTCCTGATTTATTCCAAGAATTTCACAGTTCTTGTCTCCTCTGGAGGCCTTGAGATCCACTTCAGTTCCTTTTTGTCCAGGGAATAAGGCATAACTCAGACCTCCTCACGCAGAGTCTGCACCCAACTCTTATGCACTCTTTCACGAGTGCATATCTCGTTTTTCCAGCTCCATTTGTGGGAAAAACAAAAACAAAAACAGAAACAAAAATGCTGTCCTTTTCCACTGAACCAAGTTGGCATCCTTGTCAAAATCCTTTGTCTGAGGCTGGAGAGAGAGGAGGGGCGGAAGTGAATATCCGTACCTAGCATCGTCTAGAACCCTGCCAGCATCACTGGCTGCAGAACACGACTCAAGTGTCCCAGAAGTCGCAGCACTGCTTGGCACACTGTCTGACCCTTTCATCGAAAGCGGGTTGTCTGAGAAATACCACCCCCCCTTCGTTCCCCACTGCCCCAAAAGAAAACCATTAACAATCTATGCAAGGCTTTGCTTCTGGGCTCCCTTTTCTAATTTTTTTAAATCTGTCTGGGGGCCACAGGCGACGATGCTTGGAGGCTGCCCCGGCTCTGTGCTTCATCTTACCCAGGGGGACTCTGTCGCCCCGAGAGAGGGAACTCAGACCTCCTCACGCAGAGCCTGCACCCAACTCTTCTGCCCACCCTCCTGTTTGCTTGATCCTCACACAGTTCCAGGTTAGGAAGCATTCATATCTAATGTGTTGTTTTAACAATGACTAAATGGGTTAACATACGCTTCAGAGACCTGGGCCCTACACAAACAGGATGAGAACGCTATTCGGGTCCCCCAAAGAGGAATTGAAAGAGCTATGCTTGGAATATCACGTTTCACTCAAATGAGAGAAAGAATCCGGAGTTCCGACATCCGTCGACGATCAAGAATCAGGGACGCTGTCTCGTTTGCCAAGGCATCAAAAATCAGATGGGCTGGACACGTAATGAGATTTAAAGATGACCGCTGGACTAGAGCTGTTACCGACTAGATTCCACGGGATGTCAAAAGATCGCGTGGCCGCCCACCTACCAGATGGTCAGACTTCTTCATCAAGATCCTGAATGATCAGTTTGAGGCTCTTCGTGTTCCTAGAACGAACAAACGCCATTGGGCTACACTAGCACGTGACAGGGACAAATGGAGATGTTACTGGCGCCCGCTTGAGCAAATCAACGATTAGCGGGAAGTCAAGTGATCAAGTGAAATGGGTTCCGTATTTCTCTCCTTGTCCCCAACAACACAGATATTGCGTACTTTCAAGATACACAGGGCAAGGGGTTAGGCACTTGCGTTATATGTGCTTATCAGGCACTACATCTGGTTCTTCCTCATCCCATCCAGAGTAATCCCTGAGCACAAATCCAAGAGTACGGCTGAATACTCTAACCACTGCCAGGTGTGACCCCAAAACCAAACCAAACAAACAAGAACCAATCTCACAGAAAGGTGTTTTATTTTTTCTTTTCTCGTCCATAGCTTTGGGGTCACACCCGATAATGCTCAGGGGTTACTCCTGGCTCTGCACTCAGGAATCACTTCGGGCAGTGCTTGGGGGACCATATGGGATGCTGGAGATTGAATTCAGGCTGGCAGTGTGCAAGGCAAACACCCTACCCTCTGGACTATCTCTCTGGTCCCCATTTTGATTTTTTGAAAGAATTTATTGTTGTTTGGGGGGCTCAGCTGGTAGTGCTCAGGGCTTACTCCTGGTTCTGGTGGGACTTGAGGGTGCTGGGAATGGAAACTGGGTCAGTCACCTGCAAGGCAATGCCCTTTCCATTGTACCCTCTCCAGTCCCCAAAGAAGGTGTTTTTAAGTCAAAACCAATAGTTAGATGTACTGATTTTTTTTTCTTTTTGGGTCACACCGGGCAATGCTCAGGGGTTACTCCTGGCTCATGCACTCAGGAATTACTCCTGGCGGTGCTCGGGGGACCATATGGGATGCTGGGAATCGAACCCGGGTTGGCCATGTTGGCTGCATGCAAGGCAAACGCCCTACCCTCTGTGCTATCGCTCCAGCCTTGAGATGTACTGATTTTTTAAAATCGATTTTTATCTGTTTCTGGACTTTCTATTACTTTTTAACTGATCCATAACTTACTCCTATGGGCTCCTTTCTTGGACCGGGTTAATTTTAATTGGAGGGGTTGGGGGATGGGCCATTCCTGGTGGTGCTTAGGGCCTGTCCTTGGCAGTGCTCAAGTAGGGGGACCTTGGGGGGGCTTGAATCAGAGTCCTGGTTGCTGCCACATGCCAGGCAAATGCCTGACCTCTTGTCCTCTCTCTTCAGTCCAATTTTCAATTTTTTATTTTTGTTTTGGGTCTCACCTAGCACTGCTCAGGACTTGCTCCTGATTCTGTGCTCAGGGATCACTACTAGTGGACCTCAGAGAACCATTTGGCATGCCTCAGAGAACTGTTTGGCATGCCCAGGCCTCAGCGAACCATTTGGCATGCAAGGTCAGCACCTTAACCTCTGTACCATCTCTCTGGTGTTCCGGTTTTAAGTGTGTTTTTTGTTTGGGGGCCACACTTAGCAGTGCTCAGGCTTACTCCCGGCTCTGAGCTCAGGGATCATTCCCAGTGAGATCAGAGAGGGTGCCAGAGATCAAAGCTGGATCAGCTAGTGCATGCAAGGCAAGTGCACTAGCTTTCAATTTTTAATTTTTAAAATAGTCTTTTAGCTCTAACTCTCCCCGTCTCTGCTATGTGAAGCTAAGCCTGGCATTTGGCAAGCCCAATTTCTCTTGCCAGATGCTCCCTGCTAGGATTGGCAGCGAGGGATGTTAGCAGTGGCCTCGCGCCCAGGGGCCAGAGCCGTGGCTTGCTCCTTCCTCACCGCCCTGGGCCTGTGCTTTGCACATCCACTCACCCTCTCTCCACAGCCAGGATCTGGAATTGCACTTTTGTTTGGAGGGAGTGGAGGATGGATTAGGGGGAAAGGAAGGGCTAGTGGATAAAGACCTATATTCTTACTCCTATCAAAAACATTTTTTGTGTGTGTGAGTCTTTGGGAAAACACAAAGCAGCAGCTTTATTGAGAGAGATTCCACACAGCACAAATGCACCCACTGAAAATGTCCAACACTGTGTTTCACTGACTCCCGTGCAACCAACCGGCAGTGTCTAATTTTATTTATTTTGTTTTATTTTATTTTTTTTGTAGCAGAGCCTGGCATGCTACCCGTGATGTATTCGATATGCCAAAAACAGTAACAATAAAGGGTCTCATTCCCCTGACCCTGAAAGAGCCCCCAATGCAGCAGTGTTGGGAAGGACGAGTAAGGAGAGGCTGCTGAAATCTCAGGGCTGGACGAATGGAGGTGTTCCTGGAGCCCGCTTGAGCAAATTGATGAACATGAGATGACAAGTGATACAAGTGATATTTTTATTGTGGGGTCACACCTGGCGCTGCTCAGTGACCCATGGTAGGCCAGGGATTGAACCCAGGCTTCCTGCATGCAAAGTCTGCATTTGAGCCCCATGACTAATTACAGAGCATTTTCATTCCCTCAGGAGAAACCCCATATGTATTCACAGCCCGATACAACCATTTTCAGTTCAATATTCCTTTCAGACTTTCACCAGATTAACGAGACTTACGTACACAGTTTAACCCAATTATAATCATGGTATACTCAGACGCATCAACTTTAAAACGTTCTTTGCAATTTTCTGTCTATAATTTTGACAATTATGATGAAAACAATTTTTGGTGTAGTCTGTTGCTGCCATGTTTAACTGAGAAAACTACTGATTCTCGCCCAAGACAAGAGTCCATGAGAGGGTCAGAATTGAGAGCGTTTCTTTATTTTTGAATTGCATTTGTTGGGTTAGAGACGACGTGAAGGCGATGCTGAATAACCAGGGCCCCATCACCCTGCCCTCGGGGCTGGCAGTCGCCTTTGGGGCAGCCCACACTCACAGACTGTCCAGCCTGTTGGACGGGTACAGTGGGACAAACAGCCCACGGTCAGGATGGACAGGTTTTGCAGCAACTGTTCACAAGACGGAGAGGCCAGCACAAAGGTTCTCAGCAGCGCCAGGTTTTCCCTGGCCTCTGATCATCAGTTCCCTCCACACTGAGTGTCCTGGGGCCCATTCCCTTATTTTAAACTTGTTTTTTTTTTTTTTTACAGGTTTTCGTTGGTATGATTGAAGTTCCAGGAGGACTTTAAGGCTGTACTCCTAAAAGGCCTAAACCTGTATGGTTTCCAGCATTCTTGAAAACACAGGAAGTCTTATTGATTATCCTTGAAATACCATTTGGCAGGATCCTTGGCCTCACATTTCACGAAACTACAATGTGAAAGGCACACCCTGGTGTGCAGAGCCTGACAGCCACCAGGGACCAGGACAGCAGCCGCCTGGGATGAGGTCATTGTTACAGGCTGTAGCAGTCTGCGGGGACTTAACGACCGACCGTCTCTCTTTGGAGGTCCTCTACATGAAAATCAGAAGTTACTAGCGCCCTTTGTGGTCCCTTGGCATCTTTACTGAGGTCTGTGACAGAAAACAAAAAGTGTATCTTCGAGATATACACTTGATATTTTGATGTTTTTGTATATTGTGAAATACTGACACAAGCTAATTAACTTACCTGTCACCTCATAGTTAGCATTTTCTTCCTTTTTTGTTTTTTGACTTTAGGGCCATTTTGGTAGCGCTCAGAGATCTGGGTCAGTCCGGTGGTACTCTGGGACCATGTGGTGCTGACCTCTACCCTCCTGTGAAGGATTTTTTTAAAGCTCTTTGGAGACAAATTCACAGTTTCTTTTTTTCCCCCTTTGGGAGGGGAGTAAGTGGTTGGGCACACCTGGCCGTGCTCAGAGCTTGCTCCTAACTCTGCTTAGGAGTGTCCCTTGGTGGTGTTTGGGACAATGCCAAGGATCAAACTTGGTCAATCACTTACAAGGTACTTTCTTTTGCGTGTGTGTGTGTGTGTGTGTGTGTGTGTGTGTGCGCGCACGCGCGCGCTTTGAAAACACTCACCATATCCCCTCTTTGTTGAATGTAAAAAGCTATTGTGGGCATTCCTTATTTTAAAACATTTTCAACACCGTGATTTACAATACTGTCAAGTGATGGAATTCCATGCTCACAACATTCCAAGACCAGGTACTTCATGTGAGTGTCTGCTTCCCTCCACCAGTAAATCTGGCATAAAGGTAAAGGTAAAGGCCCTCCCGTTGATCATCGATTTGCTCGAGCGGGCCCAGTAACATCTCCATTGGAGATTTTGTTGTTACTGTGTCTGGCATATCCAATACTCTCAGTAGCTTGCCGGGCTCTCCGAGAGGGGCGGAGGAATCGAACTCGGGTCAGCCATGTTGGCTGCGTGCAAGGCAGACGCCCTACCCGCTGTGCTATCGCTCCAGCCCTGGCATAGCTATCCATAATCTGGTGACTGTCCATCACCTCTCTAGACCTTTTTCATCTTTTATAACAGAAACTTTACGCCCTATGGCTGACATTTCTCCAATTCCTCCATCCTTGGTAACCACCATCTACTCTCATCTTCAGTGGATGTGATTAGTTTAGATCCTGCTTCCCTCCATGCATTAAGGATGGTTGTCTGTGGCTAAGTATTTTCTTTCTGCATTCTTTCCACACAACCCATCTTTTGTCTTTCTACATAACTTGACTCCACTGATTCCTCCTCAACTTCCTTCTTTGCTTAGTAGATCCCTTTATACTCCATCATGGTCACACCTCCAGACACGTCTTTCTTTGGGGCTCTATCGCATCTCTGTCATTAGCATGAATAAATCCCCAATTGGCAGGAAGCCTACGTTTTCCTCCACCAACGATTCAATGATGTCTTCTTAGCATGTTGGAAGTATTTAATGATATCCTCTGACTTTATAGATGATGTACTGAAGCTACCAAAGTGTTTTACAAGGAAAGTCTGGCGAGGTGGTAGGAGTAGGACCTAGTCTTGGCCTCAAATTTCAAGTTGTTGTTGTTTTTTTTTTTTTAACTGTGTCAAGTTAGAGGTTTCTGTGTTCCCAGTTAAAGCTCCAACTGACAAGCATTCTATATTATAGTTCTTTTTATTTATTTATTTGCTTTTTGGGTCACACCCAGCAATACACAGGGGTTACTCCTGGCTCTTCACTCAGGAATTACTCCTGGCAGTGCTTGAGGGACCATATGGGATGCTGGGAATCGAATCCCAGTCGGCTGCGTGCAAGGCAAATGCCCTACCCGCTGTGCTATAGCTCCAGCCCCGTTATAGTTCCGTTTTGAAGTTGGTGTGTGACCCCCAGTAACCAAGACTCTGAAGATCTTAGGAGATCTGATTAGAGAGCACATCTTGCTTTACTTCCCACTCTCCTCTCCTCCAGCTTGGCCCATCTGTTGAGGGAAAGCCCTTTTCCTCCACCATGCTAACTGTGGATTCCAAGTTCTTCAAGATCAAAGCGAGAAGTGTGTATGTGTGGGGTGCTGGGGGTTGGGGGAGAAGAAAATCCAGACTCAGGAGCAGGACTGGGAATAAAGCACTGGCTTTAGGTACTCAAATTTAAAGGGATCCATTAATCAAGATCAGTGTAATATTTTTTTTTCTAAAGTCTAAGGCCGAAAAAGAAAATCCAGCATGAACAAGAGAACAAAAGTGTGAATAAAGACTTTTGGATTTTGATTTTTGACCTTGAGTTCTTGTGTAGTGAAATGATGTTCCTAATTAGCCCATTGTCCAAGGGAGATGGGGTGGTCCTGTTCCCAGTGGTTGGGTTTATAAGGATTTACCCTGGTGTGGGGCTGGAGCGATAGCACAGTAGGTAAGGCGTTTGCCTTGCAAGCGGCCAATATGGCCGACCCGAGTTCGATTCCTCCACCCCTCTCAGAGAGCCCGGCAAGCTACCGAGAGTATCTCCCCCGCATGGCAGAGCCTGGCAAGCTCCCCGTGACGTATTCAATATGCCAAACACAGTAACAACAAGTCTCACGATGGAGATGTTACTGGGCCCGCTCGAGCAAATAGATGAACAACGGGAGGACCGTGATCGTGACTGTGACCCCAGTGTGATAAGGGATGGGGTGACCCAGGATTCCATATGGAGTCATACTTAAGTGTTTAGAGGGACCACTCAGGTAGTGGCCTGGAGACTATGCAGTGCTGGAACTGACTTCAGGGCTCCTGCACGCAAAGCTGGAGTTCCAGTTTTCAAGTTATCTCCTCAACCCTGCATTCATGTTTTTTGATGATACAGCACAGCAGTAGGGCGTTTGCCTTGCACTCAGCCAACATGGCCGACCCGAGTTCGATTCCTCCGCCCCTCTCGGAGAGCCCGGCAAGCTACCGAGAGTATCTCCCCCACATGGCAGAGCCTGGCAAGCTACCCGTGACGTATTCAATATGCCAAACACAGTAACAACAAGTCTCATGATGGAGATATTACTGGGCCTGCTCGAGCAAATCGATGAACAACGGGAGGACTGTGACCGTGACCGTGACAGCTTTTGTGAACGTTTCTGTTTGGTTCTACCTATGGGAGGCACCAGATGGATAAAGTATCTATAGGGCCACAGATTTTCTTCCTGTAGTCTTGGACTCCAAGATGGCTTGACCCAGCCTGCAGGTTAGTTCTCATCTGCCGAATCCTCCAAAGACAGCCTTACAACACTGGGTCTGGAAAGCACTGAAAGCTTATTGGTTCTTTCACAGACTTCTTCTTGGGTGCCCTGGAGGGAAGTCCCAGCAAACTTATGGCTACTATTTTTTTGTCACATGGGAGCAGATCCTTCCACAGGTTGACCAGTGGTCTCTCTTTTGGGGGGAGTTGCAGTCCTTGATCCCTTTCCGTGGTCTTCTGGGATCCCACTTAAACCTGGGGGAGGATTGGACACAGCCCCAGGCTGGGCTCCCTTCAGAGAAGGCCACTGTGAGACCCCAGAAGGCTCAAATTCTAGGCCCTCCTGGCACTGGTACCTCCTCCCCTTCTTCCCACTCTGTTTTTTGATTTGACTGCTCTACCTGGAGATGCTCAGGGCTGACTTCTCTCTCTGCACTCAGAAATTAGCCCTAGTGGTGTTTAGGGACCATATGGGATGCTGATGATCAAACCCAGCAGGCCGTGTGTGAGGCAGTCACCTTCCCTCCTGTGCTATCTCTCCAGTTCCCCTTCCTCCCACTCTGGATCTCACTGCTGGAGCAGTCAGCTGTGCTCTGGCATTGAGATGTCGCTCGTGAGAGCAGGCAGCAACCTACTGTGTGTGTCTTTCCTCAGCAGATGTCCCAG
Organism: Sorex fumeus; assembly: GCF_029834395.1. Lineage (NCBI taxonomy): Eukaryota > Metazoa > Chordata > Mammalia > Eulipotyphla > Soricidae > Sorex > Sorex fumeus. The sequence goes on along the minus strand of NW_026606105.1, from coordinate 6,959,973 downwards.
GAGATGCATCCACCCCCAGGAGCTGGGAGAGAGACTCACAGCCTGGATTCCTGCCGGTTCATGTAGCCACCAATTCTTTGTTTCCTGTGGCCAGTGCAAGCAAAAGGTTGTTGAGAGCCAGACCGTTGGGTAGCTTTCCAGCATCTACTGAGAAATGCCTTGCAGGGGCCTGTCTCCAACCTCCCATTAGTATCAGATATTTAGGGCCTTAGGGTCTCAGCTGAATCAAGCCACATTTTATTTTAGGAGGCCTCCCAAGTGGTACTCAGGAGACCCAAGGGCATCTGACGCCCCCCACACCCCATTGATTCTTGGCCAACTCAGCTGGCAGTTCAATGCAAGGTCCTGAATATGTGAGTTGTTGGGGGCCTGCGGTGCCAGCGGTTACCTGGGCCAGGTGGACCGTGCTCTGGGACCTCCAGGGAAGCATCTGGAGATGCTTAAAGGTCCAAATGGCACTGGGATGGAACCTGCATGCCTAGCACACAGCCTAGCTGCTATACCATCTCCAGGTCCCTGAATAACGCATCTTAATGACCTGTTCTTATCACTAAGAGGCATGTTCACCATGACTGCCACAGAAGGAAGTAAAGAGGTAGAGAGCAGAGATTTTAAGTTCTATTCTATTTTGGGGGGGGGGGACAGCCAGTTGTGCAGAATTGGGGGAATCATATAGGATGCTGAAGATGATACCAGGGACAGCTGCATGCAAGGCAAGTACCCTACCCACTATCTTCTCTCTACCTCAGCTCCATTCTTTTTTTCTTTTTTTCTTAGTGAATCTCCATGAGGTACAGTTACAGACTTACAAACTTTCGTGCTTGTGTTTCAGTCATACAATGATCGAGTACCCATCCCTCCACCAGTGCCCATTTTCCACCACCAATGGTCCCAGCATCCCTCCTGCCACCCGCACCTATCACCCCCACCCCATCCCGCCTCTGTGGCAGGGCATTCCCTTTTGCTCTCTCTCTCCTTTTGGGTGTTGTGGTTTGCAATAGAGGTATTAAGTGGCCATCATGTTTGGTCTATAGTCTACTTTCAGCATGCATCTCCCATCCTAAGCGGGCCTTCCTAGCACCCTTTACTTGGTGCTCCCTTCTCTATCTGAGCTGCCTTTCCCCCCAGTCTGTGAGGCTGGCTTCTAAGCTGTGGAGCAATCCTCCTGGTCCTTATCTCTACTATCCTTGTGTGTTAGTCTCCCATTCTGTTACTTTATATTTCACAAATGAGTGCAATCTTTCTATGTCTGTCCCTCTCTTTCTGACCCATTTTACTTAACATGATACTTTCCATGTTGATCCACCTATATGTAAATTTCATGACTTAAGGGCTGGAGCAATAGCACAGCGGTAGGGCATTTGCCTTGTGTGCAGCCAGCCCAACTGAGGCGGGTTTGATTCCTCCGCCCCTCTCAGAGAGCCCGGCAAGCTACTGAGAGTATCTCGCCCACACAGCAAAGCCTGGCAAGCTCCCCGTGACGTATTCAATATGCCAAACACAGTAACAATAAGTCTCACAATGGAGATGTTCTGGGCCCACTTGAGCAAATATTTTCTAACAGCCGCATAGTATTCAATTGTGTAGATGTACCAGAGTTTCTTTAATCAGTCATCTGTTCTCAGGTACTCGTTTTTTTTTCCAGACTCTGGCTATTGTAAACAGTGCTGCAATGAACATATAAGTTGTCATAGATGTCATTTCTACTATACTTTTTTGCATCTCTGGGATATATTCCCAGAAGTGTTATTGGTCAGCTCCATTCTTAAAGAGTTCACACACACACACACACACACACACACACAGAGGATTCTGCTCTAGCCATGGGGAGTCTATATGTGGATGGTGCAAGTCTGGAGATGGTGCAAGTCTGAAGCCAATATCTGGAAGGTTCCCTGCAAGGGTGTCACTCATGGATCATGCATGGCTGCGTCTCTCTTTTCAGAGAGGATGTGAGTCCTCCAACCCCCGTTTCTCAAACCTACCCTACTGAGACAGGCTGAAACTCCAAGGAAAGAGCCCACAGGGGCAAGGAGCTACAATGGTTTTAGAAGATCAGACACCCATGTGAAAGACTTAGAAACAGGAGCTGTTTAAGGGTTTGCTGTGATTCATTTTCTCTGGAAATCAGGTTCCTCGTATGCGAGGTCGAAGTCCAGGTCAGCCAAATTTCTAAGTGAGGATCTCACAGCCTCAGAAGGGGCTGAATTTAATTAAATGAGGCTTGGCCGCGCATGTCTTGATTCTCTTCCATAGACCGTGCCAGTGTTTTAGGCATTGCTCGGACGGATCAGCAGCTGGTCTCGGGCCAGTTTATCTCTGTTAGTGCTCTGGCACAGACATCTGAAATTGAGTTCATAGAAGAAAACCTTGTAGGCAGCCAACCCGGGTTCAAGCCCAGCTACCTCGTAAGTTCCTCTGAGCTCATGAGGTGTGAGCCCTGAGGGTAGAGCCAGGAGAAAGTAAGCCTTGAGCATAGCCCACTGGGCCCACCTGCCAAAAAATAGAAAACCCAAATACTAGTGTTTCTGAGTAGATTGTAAATTAATGTAGGGTAGTGCTGCAGAATGAGGAATGATCGGCATTGGGTGGGATCAAGGAGACCTTTGTCTGTCATGTTCCATTTTATTTCCTCAGAGAGGCTTCAGAGTTGAAAGTTCTCTTTGGAGAATGCACAGTATCTGGGGGAGGGTCCAGTGTGTCTTGCCTGTTGGGGTGCTTCTGACCTAGCTCAGGAATTGTGTTTTCTAATCTTCTATGGACAGGCCCACTCTTTGGTACTGGGGTACAAAGGGGAAAGTTTGGGGTTCCTGCCCTCTGTCTCAGGTCTCTTTAAGGGGGACTGACTATTGTGACCAGTATGAAGAGCGCTTTGGTGGAACTGAGCTGGGTGTTAGTAAGGGGGTGCAGAGGGGATTATGCCATCTTATCTGCTAGGGAATGAGGGATGTCTGGGGCATGACTCAGAAATATCCGGAGGGGTTTTTACTTCAGGACAAAGTTAGTCAGGTCAGACCTAAAGGCAAAGAAGTGGCATGTTTCAAAGACAAGGGGACAAAGGATGTATTTGCAATAAAAAAAAAAACCAGAAAACCCATGGGCTGGAGAGATAGCACAGTGGGTAGGGCGTTTGCCTTGCACGCGGCCGACCCGGGTTCGACTCCCAGCATCCCATATGGTTCCCTGAGCACCGCCAGGAGCAACTCCTGAGTGCAAAGCCAGGAGTAAACCCTGAGCATCGCCAGGTCTGACCCAAAAAGCAAAAAAAAGAAAAAGAAAAAAGAAAACCCAAATCCTTGTGCTAAAGATGGTCTAGGGGTGTGTGTGTGTGTGTGTGTGTGTGTGTGTGTGTGTGTGAGAGAGAGAGAGAGAGAGAGAGAGAGACAGAGAGACAGAGAGAGAGACAGAGAGAGAGACAGAGAGAGAGAGACAGAGAGAGCCACCTGTACTCACTCGCTACCCTCCGAGGAATACCAAAGACTCATGACCCTCTTTTCCAACTGCGTCATCCTGTGTGGACTGTCTCCATCTGCCTGCTCGTCACCTTGCACCCACTCTATCCTTCCCTCGGACCATTTGGTTGCCTGCAAGGCCTCTCTCCCCAATCAGCACCTCTTCCCTTCCCTGCTGCTGTCTGAGTGCGAGCTCCCTGTCTGCACGGCCCCATGCTTCAGGGCTGGGGTCATCTCTGAGCCATCCTGACCCAGAATAGCGAGACTCTCCCCCATCACAAACGAGGGTTGTCCCTCCCCCCCAGCAATGAGGTGTTTCACAGGCCTCCTCATCTGTTCACCTTCTCATTCAAGGACACACATGCAAGAGCCAGAGAGATAATTCAGGGGCTCAGGGGCATGCCTGGCAAAATGATGACCCTGGTTGATCATGGCACTAAATAGGGTCCCCAGAGCACGGCCAGGAGTGTTCTCTGAGCACGAAGCCAAGAGTAAGCCCTAAGCACCACTGGAGTGGGCAAAAAACCCAACTCAAACCAAACCAAGACCATATGTGCTCTTTCTAACTTGGATTTCTCATGGGGATACTGCACTGGGAAGACGATGAAACTGTGCGAGGGAGAGACTAGCTCAGAGCACTGGGTCCCAGGGAATCACAACGCTGATGAGTGGACTTATCTTGGAGAAGTGGCTTACTTGGATTGAAACAATGGTTGGACCAGTCTGAGGGATTCTCTAAGAATCCTGGCCACCGGGATTCTTGTTGAGCAGAGGAAACTGTTTGCCAAGAAAGGCCAGGGACCACTATTGTTACTAAGCAAAAGTTTCTCTCTCTCTCTCTCTCTCTCTCTCTCTCTCTCTCTCTCTCTCTCACACACACACACACACACACACACACACATACACACACACACGCAGAAGGTTTCAGTTCGAGACTGTCTCCATACAGGAATACCACGGCGGGTGTGATGCAGCCTCTCTCTAAACGTGTGGGTAATTGGACAGTTGTAATTAACTTCTGCTTAAGGAAAGTGATTCTCACGGTGCAAGTGGACAGCTTCCTCCTTGCTCGCTCAGCTCTGAGCCTGAGTGGGCCTCTGGAGACATCTCATCCCCTGCCAGTCTGCCGGTCCCGCACCTTGAGCCGCGGACACCTCCACAGACCGCTAAGCTGAAAGCTGGTACCTTTTGAAGAAGACAAAACAAAACCAAACCAAACAAAAACCAACCCAAACACCCTCCATTTATATTCAGAGTTTGAAGACTATCTTCCCATCTAAAGGCGAGCTAATTGCACTGTTTTTCTTTCCCTGGATTGTGGGTTCTGAATTTCTAGTATTGTGTGTGCTGTGCCTATGTGTGTATAGCTGTCTCAAATAAAGTCACAATTCCAGTTTGGCAAGCCCCTAATTGCAGGGATTGCTAAAAAGATTATTATGCATGTTATTGCAGAGAACCCAGCACCCTATAAAGTCATGTGGCAGGAACTAGAGCGTTTCTCAATTTACCGCAGTAGAAGTGCAGTAAAACCACTTCTGGCAGCAAAGGGCTGGGCCAGGGGGAGCACCTGGAGGCCCTGGGTGGGACTTTCTCAAGCCACATCATTTTGTTAATTCTTTGGCCTTTATCCTTTTATTTATTGTCCTTTTATTGTTCTTTTTTGGGATGTTGGAAGGACCCATTTGGAGATCTTGTACGCAAGGGTTCCGAGCTCTATGCAGGGATCACTCCTGGTCATGCTCAGGAATCAAACCACGCAGTGCTAGGAATTGAACCAGGGGTCGGTCCCATGTAAGACAAGTGCCTGAACCCCTGAACCATCTCTCTGACTCTCTCCTCACCCCATTAGAAAAGGAATACATGCAAAGAGGAAAAAGTTTCTACAATACAGAAAAAGACTAAAGAAATGGGAGCTAAATTAATTAAAGGCCCACCTCCCCTTTTCAAGTAACTCTTAGAAATACTTCCAGTCGTCTGACTCTTGTTATCTTCACAAAGGCCGAAGGGGTGACTCAAGACCACCTGAACTGCATGCATGAGGCCATGAGTTTGATTCTTGGCTCTGGATGGTGTCTCAAGCACCAGTAAGAGTGACCACAAGCACTAAACAAGGAGTGTCACCATCCCCCCAAGCATAATCATTTATGACCCAGCCCAAAAAAAGCCTATATATTTTTTCTTAGTATAATAAGACAATTGATTTAAAGAAGGCCTTTGGTTCTGTTGAGACAGAAGTGGTCATCAAAGCCCTAGCCAATCAGGGTATTCAAACTCAATACATCAGGATCCTCCGTGAGCTGTATTGCGGATTCACTACCAGGATCTCACCATTCTACAAAGAAGTGATCATCGATGTCAAGAGAGAGGTTTGGCAAGGTGATACCATTTCACTGAAACTCTTCAGTGCCACCCTCGAGAATATCATGCGACAACTGGAATGGGAAGGAATGGGAATGAAGATAGATGGTTGGCAACTACACCACCTCTGCTTTGCTGATGACATTGTTCTAATAACACCAAACATTAGCCAAGCGGCACAAATGCTTGCTGACTTCAACCGTGAGTGTGGAAAAGTCGAACTGCAGCTGAATCTCATGAAGACAATGTTTGTGAGAAACAGCCTCGTTCCTGATACTCAATTCGCTCTCAACGGAACGACCATCTCTGAATGCAAAAGCCATGTGTACCTAGGTCGAGAAGTCAACATGATGAATGACCTGGCACCTGAGTTGCGCAGGAGGATGAGAGCAGCTTGGACCGCCTTCAAGAGCGTCGAAGAAATAGGTAAGAGGACGAAGAACCTACGGCTCTGGGTACATCTCTTCAATTCCACTGTTTTTCCTGCATTAACATACGCCTCAGAGACCTGGGCCTTATGAAAACAGAATGAGAATGCTATTTGGATCTCCCAAAGAGGAATCCAAAGAGCTATGCTTGGAGTATCACACTTCATTCAAATGAGAGAAAGAATCTGGAGTTCTGACCTCCATTGACGGTCAAGAATCAGGAACGTTGTCTTGTTTGCCAAGGCGTCGAAAATCAGATGGGCTGGACACATAATGAGATTTGGAGATGACCACTGGACTAGAGCCGTTACCAACTGGATCCCACAGGACGTCAAAAGATCGCATGGTGGCCCACCTACAAGATGGTCAGACTTCTTCGTCAAGACCCTGAATGATCGGTTTGAGGCGCTTCATGTTCCTAGAATGAAGAGAGGCCATTGGGCTACACTAGCACGTGACAGGGATGAATGGAGACGTTACTGGCACCTGCTCGAGCAAATCAATGAGTAACGAGTAACGGGAAATCAAGTGATCAAGTGATAATAAGACAGACTATATATATATATATATCACGATCACGACCACCCTGTTGTTCGTCGATTGCCTCGAGCAGGTGCCAGTAACGTCTTCTTCGTCCTAGCCCTGAGGTTTTTTTTTTTTTAAAGTGCCATATTCAAGGCTTTTTCAGGGTTAGGAGAATGAGACCCATCATTGTTACTGGTATTTGGCATATTGGGTATACCACGGGGAGTTTGCCAGACTCTGCCGTGTGGACATGTTACATTTGGTAGCCTGCCAGTTTGACCGAATTAGGAATGAGATGACAAGATGTCGCGCGGCCGCATTTGCGGCCGCGCGCTTCCGGGAGCTGAGTGTGATAATCTCTGGATCCTGGCCGTTGTTGGAGTTACACGGCAGTTGGTGGGTGTAACTGTCTAGTTACTGGCAGGTCCAGTCCCAAACTGTACAGGCTTGGAGATCTCAGCCCCGGGTCCCACACACCTGGGTTCCTCTGTCAGTTCTTTTATGCGTGAGGCTCATCCAAGTGTGTGGAGAGTGCTCCCAGCATGGCCTATATATATAATATATATATATATATATATATATATAATAGTGTCCAGGTTTTTTTCTTAGTATAAGACAGACATTTTATTTATGTTTGTTTTGGGGCCATATCCAGTTGTTCTCAGAAGCCGCTCCTGGTTCTGTGCTCCTGATTCTGTGCTCGGGGTTGCTCTAGGCTTTGGGGAATCGTATTCTCCCCAAGGCTTTCTGCATACAAAGGATGCACCCAGCCTCTGAGCCACTTCTCCACTTCTCCAGCCCCAGCATTTTATTCAAAGATTTTTTTTTTTAACCATCATTCCAAATGTTTGGTATGGTGCTTTATTTGGGGAATTTAGCTAAACACTCCTCTATCATTAGATACTAAGTCAGTTTAAACTTTACACGGGCACAAAAAGTCTGGATCAAATTTTTTATTGATTTATTGGTTTTGGGGGCCACACCCAGTGGTGCTCAGGGGTTACTTGTGCCTCTGCACTCAGGAATCATTCCCAATGGTGCTCAGAGCACTGTACGGAATAATGGGGTTCGAACCCAGTCACCACGTGCAAGGCAAGTAAATGCTTTACCCACTGTACCATCACTCTGGCCCTCATTTTTGTGTTTGTTTTGGCAGGGATGGGGGACACTAGACTGTACTCAGGGCTCACTAGTGCCTCTGTGCTGAGGGGTCATTCCTAGCATGGTGTCCAGGATTCAGCTAGGTTTGACCAGGACCCAGCACCTTACCACCTGTACTACCTCTCCAACCATACATTGTCGCTTAGATCTCAAAATAGCTGTACGTGTTTTGTGTCACTTTCGAAGTATGTATTTTTACAAGTAGGATTATTTGAAATAGAAAGTCTCAGAAAGCCAGAATTGTGAAACTGACACTCAAACTAGTTCTGGTAATTTTTTCCTACCACCGATACACGAATCTCTGTGTGGAGATAGAGTCTAGACCTGTTGCATTAGGTCTCCATCAGAGTTTCAATACTTCTTCGCTAAGCTTGTTGGTAAACTGGTAAGCACAATATAAAACTTGCAGTTTTAATTTTATTCTTTGGCAGTTGATTATTTTATCAAATGTTTCTCATGCAACTACTTGTGCATGTATTGTCTACTCATATTCTTTGTTCACTGTTTAATGGAAATTGAGAGTTCTAACTCATTTGTATATATTTTTTTTTTGAGGCAGGGGATGTGGAGTTGCGCCATACCTTTTGGTGTTTAGAGCTTACTCCTGGATCTGTGCTCAGGGATCACTCCTGGTGAGGTTTGGGAGATCATACACAGATCCAGGGATCAAATTCAGGTGGACCACATGCAAGGGATGTGCCTTATCCACTGTACTGTCTGAGTTCATTTTTTAAAATTTATTTTTCACCATGGTGATATAGGTCTACAAGCATGTCAGTGTTTTTTTGTTTGAGGAACATAATGTCAGCACCACAGGCCTCCACCAGAAAAACACAATCCCTCCACCCCATCCACTTTCCTTTTTTTTTTCTTTTGGTTTTTGGGTCACACTCAGCGATACACAGGGGTTACTCCTGGCTTTTGCACTCAGGAATTACTCCTGGCAGTGCTTAGGGGACCATATGGTCAGCCACGTGCAAGGCAAATGCCCTACCCGCTGTACTATCATTCCAGTTCCCCCCTACCCATCCACTTTCTTATGGGGAGCTTCATTTACTTTTTCTTTGATGCCTTTTATACATTTGGGTCTAACATCTTAGTCTTTAATCCATTTCGGGCTAATCTCTGTGCATGGTGTGAGATCACGGTCAGTTTCACCAGCTTATTTGAACTTCAGTCCATAATTTTTGTTCCTAGTTTTTCCTCTCAAATGATTGCTACCGTTGTCAAAAGTCATATCACTTTTATTTGCTACATTTCAACTCTTCACTCCTTTATGTAGTTTTCTTTTTATGTATTTATTTATTGGTTTTCGGGTCACACTCAGGGGTGCTTAGGGCTTACTCCTGGATCAGTGTTCAGGGTTCATTTCTGGCAGAGCTTGGGAGACCATGTGCAGTGCTGAGGATTGAACTTAGGTCAGCTGTGTGCAAAACAAGCACTCAACCTACTATTGTACTATTGTACTATTGTACTGTACTATTGCTCTGGCCACTTACTGTTTCCAGAATAGAAAGTTGGGGCTGTAGCAATAGTACAGAGATCAAGGTGTTTACCTTGCATGTGGTCAACCTTGGTTCAATGCCTAGAGCATCACCCAAAGTCACCCTTGAGTGCAGTGTCAGAAGTAAGTCCTTGGACTGCCAGGCATGACCCCCCAAAGCAAAATAAAGTGAGAAAGTTGTCTTCAGTCCAGATATTTAATAATGTTTCCTTCTCTTTCTTTGTGTTGTATGTCCATAGACTAAAGTATGAACAGAGCCAGAGAGATAGTTCAACAGGTTGGCGTATGCTCTGTATGAGGCTGACCTCGGTTTAATATCTGGTACCCACGTTTGGTTCCTAAACCATTGCCAGGAGCAGCTCCTGAGCAAAAGGGCCAGGAAAAGAACTATAGCACTCTGGGTACAGTATCCAATCAAAAATCAATCAATCAATCAATCATTTGAAATATACACAAATGCAAACACCCTCCAATCTAAGAAAAGTCATGGTTGAGGGCAGGAAGCTAGGGACATTGATGGTGGGAAATGTACACTGGTGAAGGGATGGGTATTGGAACATTATGTGACTGAAACCCAATCACGAACAACTTTGTAACTGTGCATCTCACGGTGATTCAATTAAAAAAAAGTGATTGAAAAAAAATAAGCCAGGGTGATGAGTTATGAGGAAGTGAAAGGTTCCCTGAGAAGGAAGTGTTTGAAGGAACCCCAATGACAGCTGCTGATGCCTGGGCCGGGCGGGAAGGGTGGAAGAGAATCCTCCTCTGGTTTTTGTACTGATCTTGGGGTCTCTCCATGTTCTCTCCTCCTCACTGAGGTGTGCAGGTGTGCATGTGCACGCGAATGCATGTGTGTGTGTGTGTGTGTGTGTGTGTGTGTTGGGGGGGGTTTCTAGAAGAAATGTGTAATCGCCGGGATCCAGGGAAGGCTGATGTAAGACCTTTTCCTAGATTGACAGATCGCTGTGGGTTGCAGCACGTGCTGTTCCTCTTTCGCAAAGGAGCCAAGAGAACGGAAACCCCCTTCCGGAGAAGGGCGGAAGGGGGTGCCCAGCAGGCTTGCAGCGGCCGCCCAGCATGGCAGTAGTGTCAGAAAACCCAGAATGGACTGAGGACAGACAGCCTAAGTGACAGGCAGCTGGGCAGTTCCCTTTAGAAATGAAATAAGGGAGATCAAAAGTAGATGAAATATTCAGACAGTTTGAAGTAGCATGAGAAAGGCCAACCTTTGTCCAGCGCAAACTTCTTCCTGCACTGGAGATCTGGGGATCTTACTTCGCCGTTGTGCTATATTTAAATATGAGAATCGGTTATCAAGTCCTGGAGTGCATTGGTTATTTTAGTTGAAATGATAATGGTGGGGCTGGAGCAGTAGCACAGCGGGTAGGGCGTTTTCCTTGCATGCAGCTGACTCGAGTTCAATTCCCAGCATCCCATATGGTCCCCTGAGCACCGCCAGGGGTAATTCCTGAGTGTAGAGCCAGGAGTAACCTCTGTGCATCACCAGATGTGACCCAAACAGCAAAAAAAAAAAAAAAAGAGAGAGAATGGTGGGGTGGGGTGGGGTGGGGTGGGGGTGGGGGCTCAAGTGGTAGTAAGGTGGCTAGGACATTTGTCTTGCGTGCAGATAACCAGAGTTCCATCATTTGCAGCATCCCCTCTGGTTCCCCAAACTGGCCAGCAGGGATCCTGAGTGCAGATTCAGGAGTAAGCCCTGAGCATTGATGAGTGTAACCCAAAAACAAAGCAAACAAAGAAATGATAATGGGTGCCCTCCCAATATTGCCAGTTGGGAGGCCGGAACGATGGTACAGCACATAGGGTGTTTGCCTCACATGCAGCCGGCCCAAGTTCAATCCCAAGCTTCCCGTAAGGTCCCCCAAGCACTGCCAGGGGCGATTCCTGAGTGCAGAGCCAGGAGTAACCCCTGAGCATCGCTGAGTGTGGCCAAAAAAGCAAAACAAACAAACAAACAAACAAACAAATAAAAGACAAAATATTGCCACTTGGTGGGAACCCTGAGGACAGGTCTAATTGCTACTCCTGAGAATCTCTCCTTGCTGGGCAGAAATGGCAAGATTAGACCAAGAGGAACCGGCAGTTTTGTAAAGGGCTTTCTTGGTAAACCCAGGCTTATAAAGTAACCACAGATTTCACAAGTGCACGTTTGTCCCCTGTTGGAGGACATTTGTCAAAAGCTGCTATGTGGCCCGTGGTCAGGTCTGCATCTCACGTCTGACATTTTAGTCTTTTCTGCTGGGAGATGGCGGCTTGGACCACCTCCTACCAGTTCTAAAACCTGGACTTCATATATATATTTTGCTCTGGGGCCATACCTGGTGGTGCTCAGGGACTACTCCAGCTCTGTGGTCGACGAAGGGTCACTCAGGATGTTGCTGGGGGCCACCGAGCCTTGAACCCGAGGCCCCTGGTCCTCCTGCATGCAGAGCCTGAGCTAGGCCTGGGAGTTCTCTCCCTGACAACTGAACGCTGGAATTTCTTTATAGGTTCCCTGATTTTCTTCCTTAGCTGTATTAAAGCAACATTTTAGGAAGGCCTGGAACTTTTTTTGGTAGGAAGACTAGAAAGAAAGCCAAATGTTATTTCTTTAAGTTACTCAGTGTTTGAAGTACAATTTAGCGTTCTCTCTCTCTCTCTCTCTCTCTCTCTCTCTCTCTCTCTCTCTCTCTCTGTCTCCCTCTCCCTCTCTCTCCTTTCCCATACCTGGCTATGGTGTGCCTTGCTCCTATGGATTACTCAGGGCTTACTCCTGGCTCAGAGACCACTCCTGGGGGGCTCACGGGACTATATGGGGTGCCAGGTATTGAATCCAGGTCTATCCCGTGCAAGCCCAGAACTTTCCCCATGTACTATCACTTTGGCCCCAGTTGGCTGCTTCTGACTTTACCAAGTTTCCTTCCCCCCTGCCCCCCTCTGACACACACACTCAGAACAAAAACCAGAAAGCTTCAAAGAACCTTTGTTGAAGCTAAGGAGATAGTTTAAGGAGTTAGAGCACACGCTTTGCATGTGGAGGCCCCGGGTTCCATCCCTGGCACTGCACGGTCCTCTGAACTATGTCAGAGAGAGACCTTAAGTGTGAAGACCAGAACAGCCACCCTCCCTCCAGTACCTCTGGGGCTGGTTCCAAGACCAAAAACCAAACCACCATTCTGAAAAACATTTGTATTATTATTTTTTAAATCTTGAAAAAATATTGCCATATTAAGTTGAATTATTTAAATAATTAAAACATTGCCAAAAGGACTGGAGCGATAGCAAGGGCTGGAGCGATAGCATAGCGGGTAGGGTGTTTGCTTTGCATGTGGACAACACGGCCGACCTGGGTTCGATTCCTCCACCCCTCTCAGAAAGTCCGGCAAGATACCGAGAGTATCTCACCCACACGGCAAAGCCTGGCAAGCTCCCCGTGGCGTATTCGATATGCCAAGCGCAGTAACAACAAGTCTCACAATGGAGACGTTACTGGGCCCGCTTGAGCAAATTGATGAACAGGAGGACAGTGCTACAGTGCAAGAAGGTGCCAAAGAGATAGTGCAGGGTTTAAGGCACTTGCCCTGCATGCAGCTAACCCTAGTTTGTCCCAGGCACCACATATGGTCCACTGAGGATACCAGGAGTGATCCCTAAGTGAAGCCTTGAGAGTAGTTGGGTGTGACCCAAAACCCACAACCCCCCACCCCTCCCAAATGAACATGAACATGACTCAGCATTGTCATAAAATTTTGGGAACCAATAATTAGGTCGTGCTTAAACTGCTACCACCACCTGGTGGTACATCTGCTATTTACAGGGAAAGAGGAGAAGTCCTTAAATTTAAAAAGTGACAACAAACGTTACAGCTTCCAGAAGCCCCTGATGTTTACATGCACTAAGGCAGTAAGGACTTAGATTAAGATATTATGATATAGAAGTGGTCAGGTCAATACCATTAAACTTAAAGCCACAGGACAAGGACTATTAAATTCTTGGACCTGTGCCCCTGGGGAAGAAAAACCCACTTATCCAAATTGTTCCAGTAGCATTTATTTATTACTCTTCAATTTCCTTAAGTTAAACAAGTTGTATGTGTTGACAAGAGAAAAATGGGAAAACTCAGGCTTGTAGGAATAGCACAGTGGGGCTCCAAGCACCTGCCTTACAGGCGTATGGTCATGAGTTCAAACCTCCAGTGGCCTACATGTGACCAGCAGGGTCCTGGCTGCTCTGCTATCAGAACCTGGCGGCTGTGCTCTCTGCCTATGACCCCAGAACCACAGATTATTTGTGGCTGCCCCATTGCAAGGGGTGGGAAAGTGCCACAAAGAGAAGTGTGACCTTGGCGAGTACTGATGTCTGAGCACCAGAGCCAGAAAGAGAGAGAGAGAGAGAGAGAACCCTCAAACTAAACTAAAGGAGTACAGACCTCATGAGTCCTTGGCCGAGTATGTGGGCACCTGAACTTGAAGTATGATACCCAGTAAATACTTGGATAGAAAAAAAAAAACAGGCACCAGCATTGGAGAAATAGTACAGTGGGGTGAAAGTACAATAGCACTTGTCTATACGGGGCCCAGTTCAATCCCCAGCACCCCATATGGTCCCCCAAACCCTGCCAGAAGTTATACCTGAGCACAGAGCCAAGAGTAATTTCTGAGCACTGCCTGGTGTGGCCCCCAAATCAAAAAAGCAATAATAATTTAAAAAGAAAACTTTAGAAGACTCACAGAAATGAGACGATTATTTTTTTATTATTTATTTATTTATTTATTTTTGCTTTTCGGGTCATACCCAGCAATGCACAGGGGTTACTCCTGGCTCTGCACTCAGGAATTTACCCTTGGCAGTGTTTAGGGACCATATGGAATGCTGGGAATCGAACCCGGGTCGGCCGCATGCAAGACAAACACCCTACCCGCTGTGCTATTGTTCCAGCCCCAGAAATAAGACGATTATAAAAGTCACATCCTTTGGGAGTAAATAGTGCATTAAGTGTTACCGGTTTCTGCATTTAGTAAAATCTTCAGCTTTGGGACATATTCCTAACATTATATGTAGTTTGGTTCGAGGACCATCCTGGCCAGTGTTCAGACACCATCCCTAACTCTATGCAGAGGGGCTGCTTCTGGCAGTGCTGGGGGTACTATATTATACCAGAGATGCAACCCAAGGCCTCCTGCATGCAAAGCAGATGCTCCAGCCTTTAAACTCTTCCCCCACTAAAAGTATGTTTCTCATCATTTTTTTTTCTTTTTGGGTCACACCCAGCAATGTTCAGGGGTTGCTCCTGGTTCTGCACTCAGGAATTACTCCTGGCGGTGCTCAGGGGGCCATATGGGATGCTGGGAATCCAATCCAGATCAGCTGTGTGCAAGGCAAACGCCCTACCCGCTGTGCTATCGCTCCAGCCCCTGTTTCTCATTATTTTAACAGTAGGACAATACAACTAATATTAGCTCACACATTACACTTATTCTGTACCAGGCTCAGTTCCTAGTGCTCTGCATCCATCACGCATATAATCTTTATGGCTGTCCTCCGAGGAAGACATATTACTGTCTTCACTTTCCACCTAGGAAACACAAGCACACATTTCTGTTTTTTTTTTTTTTTTTTTTTTTTTGCTTTTTGGGTCACACCTGGCAATGCACAGGGGTTACTCCTGGCTCTGCACTCAGGAGTTACTCCTGGCGGTGCTCAGAGGACCATATGGGATGCTGGGAATCGAACCTGGGTCAGCCGTGTGCAAGGCAAACGCCCTCTCCAGCCCAAGCACACATTTCTGTAGCTCAGTAGCTGACACCATGGCACACACAGACCAGCCGGTCGAACTGAGGTGCACCCACAGTCTTGCAGTTAGTCCCTTGACCCCACTGGTTCTCTGCATTGTGCCCCAGGCTATGTCTGATCATATCTGAGTTCCGGGACTACTCCTGACTCAGTGCTTGAATCCAGAGCTCCTGCATGCAGAGCCCCAGACTGCTGAGTTATCTTCCTGGCCCATACTTTTTTTGAGGGGAAAGGGATTTTGTTCATACCTGGAAGTGCTCAAGAAACTCCTTAATTTTCTTGTTTGTTGTTTTAGGCTGTACCCAGAGGTGCTCAGGGTTTACTCCTGGCTCTGTGCTCAGGGATAACTCCTGGAGAAACTTGGGGGACCATATGGGGTGCTGGGGATGGAACCCAGGTTGGCCATGTGCAAAGCAAATCGCCTACCCATTGTACTATCTCTCTGGCCCAGACACATAATTTTAAAGTAGCTTCATTTTATAATAATATAAATATGAATCCCCTGTTACTTAAAATTGTTTTTTTTAACATAGTATCCTTCAGTATAGGTGCATACATCATATATATATACATATATACATATATATATAGTTTATTTGGGAGCAATTTTTTTACCACACCCGGTGGTGCTCAAAACTTACTCCTTGTGGAATCAGGGGACAATATGGTATGTCAGGGTTCAAGCCTGGGTCAGCCACATGCAAGGCCCTACCCACTGTCCTATGCTCCAGGTATACAGGGGACTGGAGCAATAGCACAGGGGAAAGGGTGCTTGCCTTGTACACAGCTGACCCAGGTTCGATCCCCAGCACCTCATATGGTCCCCTGAGCAGAAACAGGAGTAATCATCTTTGAGCACTGCCACATAGATGAGAGCCAAAAAAAAAACTCCTTGTATCATATTTTAGGGTATGTATTTACTACAATGTATTTAATAAGTTTCCTATTGATGAACATATAGATAGGGCTGGAGCAATAGCACAGTGGTAGGGCGTTTGCCTTGCACGCAGCCAACATGGCCGACCTGAGTTCGATTCCTCTGTCCCTCTCGGAGAGCCTGGCAAGCTACCGAGAGTATCTCGCCCGCCCAGCAGAGCCTGGCAAGCTGACCCGTGATGTATTTGATATGCCAGACACAGTAACAACAAAGTCTCCAATGGAGACGTTACTGGGCCCGCTCGAGCAAATCGATGAACAACGGGAGGACAGTGACAGTGAACATATACATTATTTCTTATAAAAATGGCAATAAATCATTTTTGTGATTTATATTTGTAAGTCTATGCTTTAGACAGATGGAATTCCTGAGCCAAGGATGGTGAGATTTAGCCTGTTCAAAAATTCTCTGAAGTGGTATCGTTTAATTATCTCTGCAGAGCCGTGCCTTCAACATAAACGCGAACAAAGACTCAGACCAGTTTGCAGGCGGTTGAGCTGAGGTGGGTGGGCTGCGAGCAGCTGGATTATCCCGGAGCAGTCGAGTTGGCCCCTTGTCTACTACCAGTGACTGTCTCGGGCTTCGCCTGTCTCCTGCAAGCTGGTCTAGAGATTCTCTCGAGAGTTGACTGTTAACAGGAGGCTTATGCCAACTCTGTATGTGCCCCAGAAATTAACTGCGTGTTTCTGCTGTGCTGGCCTTAAGAATGTGCCTCTTAATTATTGTGACTCTCGGCTTACTACTTATCTTCTACTTTCTTCTCGTGAGCACTTTCTAGTCTTCTACACAACCGATTTACTCATAGGAACCGTATGTCTGCAAGAGAATATTAGTGGCATCACGACAGTCTTGGTGCAAATGACAGGAATTATAGCGCCTACCATCTCCTTGAAAGTCATACTGTTCCTCATGCTGGCTTCTCATCAGCTGGATAAAAAGGAGTGTGCCGGGGCTGGAGCAATAGCAAGCGGGTAGGATGTTTGCCTTGCACGCAGCCAACATGGCTGACACAGGTTCGATTCCCAGCATCCCACATGGTCCCCCGAGCACCGCCAGGAGTGATTCCTGAGTGCATGAGCCAGGAGTAGCCCCTGAGCATCACAGGGTATGACCCAAAAAGCAAAAAAAAAAAAAAAAAAAAAAGGAGTGTGCCAGGAAAGGGGACACAATACAATGCAGACTCAGGAATTATTTGCAATAATCTGGAAATGTTTTTGACGTATTACTGTAAATTAGGACGTTCAAGAATTAAACATAGGGGGACGAGTGGGAAAGAAACTGGGGACGCTGATGGTGGGAAGTGTACACTGGTGAAGGGACGTGTTGGAACATCATATGACTGAAACTCAATTATGAACAATTTTGTAACTGTATCTCACGGTGATTCAACTACAAAATAAATTCAAAATTTTTAAATGGAAAAAAGAATTAAGCATAGCCTTTATTTTTTATGTTTTGCTTTTTTGGTCACATCCAGCGATGCTCAGGGGTCACTCCTGGCTCTGCACTCAGGAATTACTCCTGGGGGTGCTTAGGGGATCATATGGGATTCCAGGTATTGAACTCGGGTCAGCCGTGTGCAAGGCAAACGCCCTACCAGTTGCACTATTTATTGCTCCAGCCCCACGTGTAGCCTTTAAAGACTGGAACATTTCAATATGAAATTTTGGGGATGACTTAAAGTTGACTCTGAGGTGACTAAAACAATGGAAGTGAAGGTCAAAAGGTTGTTTCTAGGCAACATTTATTGAGCCTCTGCTCCAAGTCCTGGGCTGGATTGCTAAGGTGCCCTGATAATTGGGACATATTCTTCATCCTTAAAGACGTCATACACTCATAGAGGACTCGGTCATGTGATCAGAACCTTATGATCTGGGACAAAGACGAAAGCATTAGAGTGATCCATTTTGACTTGCGATATAGGGAAGTGTTTGAGGTAGACGTGATCTATCAGCTGGACTCTGAAGGATGAGTAGGAGTCTGCCAGATTCATGTATTGTGATTCAAGTCATTTCCAGGCAGAGAACAATGAGTTGTCTGTGTGAAGGTAGAAAGGTTGCATTCGGGTCCTTGGTACTAATGCCTATGCTTCCCCCCATTTTTTGCTTTTTGGACAGTGGTGCTTAGAAGGGATCCTGGTGGTGCTCAGGGTACCAGAGATTGAATCAAGGAGGGTCACGTGCAACTGCCTTAACCCCTGTCTCTTTCTCTGGCAAATCAAACCTTGATTTGCTAGAGCTTCCCTCTTCCTTGCATGGACATATAGACGATCTGGAGATCTAGTGAGCATGCTGACTCTGATAGAGAAATTCTGAGGTGGTCCTGGAGTCCCACTTGTGTAACAGACTCCCGGGCACTCTATGTGTGCACCATGCTTTGTGTAAAAAACTGCGACAATGAAAATTGTCATCTATTTCAGCTGGACTTGCTAGTTACACAACTAAAGAGCTAGAAGGAGACCACAGAGTTGTCCATTTTCCCCCCTACTAATAGTTCTTGGAATCAAACCCAAGGCCTCACACATGTAGGACAAATGTTCCATGTTGAGCTACATCTCCAGCTCCCAGATTTTTATTTGCCTGAGCTGGTGAGTTGAAAGCATTGGCAGCCTCTCTCTGAGACTGGCATTGGGAAATCGATTCTGCATGTACCTGAACAGCCTGTCCAGCAAGGTGGCGGGCCTGGAGGTCACAAGTTCAGGGGACAGGAGAACAAGCATGCAGGAGAGGTGAGGGACATGGGTTAACCCCTTCAGCCTGGGGGTCCAGGATGGTGGGAAGGAAAGCAGGGCATGTGGGATTTGCACAAGCTTGAAAGTGACTGGGAGGAAGACGAAACTAAAACGCTGTTTTCAGTTAGTTGCATGTACTTTGTGGGTGCTTTATTTTCGGTGTGAGACTAGCTGTCTTGATTGCACCCAGAATCATGTTCTTTGTTTTCTTTTTATTTGTTTGTTTTTTGTTTTTTAATTTTTTTTGGGGGGGGGAAGGCAGCTGGGATAGAGAAGGGACCACTAAGTAAATGATGTTTGTAGGGCTCGCTCGGGATGGTAGATGCGTGCTGAAAATAGACTATGGACCAAACATGATGGCCACTTACTACCTGTGTTGCAAACCACAACACCCAAAAGGAGAGAATAAGAGGGAATGTGCCTGCCACAGAGGCAGGGGGTGGGTTAGGGTGGGGGTGGCAGGAGGGATACTGGGAACATTGGTGATGGAGAACGGGTACTGGTGGAGGGATGGATACATGATCATTGTATGACTGAAACGTAATCATGCAGATTTGTAATTCTGTAACTGTATCTCACAGTGATTCATTAAAATAGCACAGCGGTAGGGCATTTGCCTTGCATGCAGCCAACATGGCCGACCCGAGTTCGATTCCTCCGCCCCTCTCGGAGAGCCTGGCAAGCTACCGAGAGTATCTCGCCCACACGGCAGAGCCTGGCAAGCTCCCCGTGACGTATTCGATATGCCAGACACAGTAACAACAAAGTCTCCAATGGAGACGTTACTGGGCTCGCTCGAGCAAATTGACGAACAACAGGAGGGCCTTTACCTTTACCTTTAATAAAAATAAATAAACAATTTTTTTTAAATCTTAAGAGTAGTTTACAATATTTGATTACATTTGATATTCAAACATTAATCCCATCACCAGGATGGTGTTCTTTGAAAATATCTTTTTGAATTACTTTATTAAGGTGTATATCTTGGGCTGAAGCAATAGTACAGTGGATAGTGTAGAACACAGCTGACCCAAATTCAACCCCCAGCACTCCATTTTCCGGGTTCACTCGTGGCACCACCCCGAGCAATACCAGGAGTGATCCCTGAGCAGAGCGCACTGCCAGATGTGACCCAAAAACAGAAAAAAAAATTGTGTTTTATTTTAATGATGCTCTTTTTGGTTTGGGGCCACACCCAGCAGTGCTCAGGGCCCACTCCTGATTGCTGCTCTAGGGCTCTTGGCAGTGGTCGGGAAACCATCTGATGCCAAGGGTCCAACCTGGAACTCCTGCATGCAAAGCTCATGTTCCAACCCACCAAGCTCTCTCTCCAGCTTGCCAGCCCCCATTTTATTTTTGGATTAAAATTTTTATTTCTGGGGTTGGAGCAATAGCACAGCGGGTAGGGCATTCGCCTTGCACGCGGCCGACCCAGATTCGATTCCCAGCATCCCATATGGTCCCCCAAGCACCGCCAGGAGTAATTCCTGAATGTATGAACCAGGAGTAACCCCTGGGCAATGCCGGGTGTGACCCAAAAGCAAAAACAAACAAACAACAAAAAAAGCACCACTTTTTCTTTCCTTTTTTTTAAAAAAATTTTTTTTATTAGTGAGACACCATGAGGTACAGTTGTAGACTTACAAATTTTTGTGCTTAGGTTTCAATTATACAATGATCAAATACCCATCCCTCCACCTCTTTCCTTTTTTTTTTTTTTTACAGTGGTACGGAATCAGACTCAGGAGCTCACGGATGTAAATTGTGACTTGACCACTGAACCCATCTTAAAGCAAAGCAGACCAGCCCAACTGTCAGGCCAGAGAGCCAGTGCTCACAGGACTGCATGCAGGTGGCCAGGCTCGGTGCTGGGGCTGCTTCTGGGCCCCCGACCCCCCCCCCCGCAGGAGTACCCTTGAGCACCCCGCTGGGAGCGGCTCCCAGACACGTGTGCCCCTCCGAATTGCTTTCCTTCATTTTGATGATTATCTCCCCCCTCTTATTGAAATAACATTGCGTCATAACATTATATAATTTCATCATTAAAAATTAATTGCCTCATTAAAAATCATCATGTGTATCTACGATGCTAAGTTCACCACGAAAAGGCTAATTCTACCCTTTGGATGTAATTGACACCCACCCTTGTGGCTGATTTGTTTTCTTGGACCACATCTGGCAGCGCCGGGAGACCATATCGTGACGGCGGGAATTGAACCCGGGGCCTCACTTGTGCAAGGCTATGCTTCACCTGAGCCTCAGTCCTGGCCCACAGTTCACCCCTTTCCCTCCATTCACTCGCTCCCCTCTCCCCTTCCCTTTTGATCGTCACTTGATGTTGTAGTTGAGAACGTCCTTTTAGTTTTCTTGAGTGTATTCATTTCTCTGCTTCTCTCTCTACCCCAGATCATTGAAATCAAATGGCAGTAACATGACTATACATATATATATATATATATATATATATATATATATTATGTCTTCGTCCCCCACTGCCTTTTTTTTTTTTAAATCAGAGAAGTGACACTTGTTCTTTTCAGAGCATTTGACAGTAGGCCAGGCTCTCAGTGGGCATAGCTGAGTCAGAACGCTGCATTCATTTTCCTTTGTTCTCCGATACCCAGCCACCACTGCCCGGCCCTTCTTGGGTTGCTGGCGCCAGCCAGTGGTTCGCCCATGTGGCCAACAGAATCTGGAGGGGCCCAGCTGTTGTGCCAAAGACCAACTGTGATCTCCAAATGAGCTCACCCAGCCTGCCTTCACTTTCATCTGCCCTCCTCTGTCTGCGGGTTGTGAAACGCACAGGGACTGCATAAGACTAATGAAGGGGAAGGGAAGATCAAGTGATTACCCTGCATGGGCAGGGCAGCCCTGCTCAGCCTGGGGCTCTCGGGCACGCACAGAGGGACAGGAGTCAGTGTCACAACATGTCGGTGTGTCAGAGTTGAATCTCTGGGAGAGTGAGGACTCCTTACAATCTAATCCCACCTCAAGACCACCACAGAAACTGGATCGTACTTGAGTGTGATGGAATCCTTAGCAATTGTTGATCCCAATTTGTTGCTGAGAATCAAACTGGCATTGAGGGATTTGTCAGAGAGAACTGTAATCCCAGGGGGGAGTGGGGTGCCGAGACAGCAGTTCACAGTTGACCCTAGACTATGAGGATAGATTTCCCAGGGCAGAGGAAAAGTCCTGGTCAGGGGGAGGCCAGGATTGTGCAGGTCACAGGAGTTCTCTCTCTCTCTCTCTCTCTCTCTCTCTCTTTCGTCACACTCAGAGATGCTCAGGGATTACTCCTGGCTCTGCATTCAGGAGTTACTCCTGGCGCTGCTTGGAGGACCATTTGGGATGCCCAGGATTGAACCCTGGTCCACCACGTGCAAGGCAAATGCCCTACCTGCTCTAGCCTCTGGTTACAGGAGTTTGGGGACCCATGGTTTATGTCCTTCAAAGCTGCTTCCACTAGTCTGTCTGAGATGGGACTGCCATTGTGGGTCACCAGGCAGGGTCTGTTGGAAGTACACAGTAGCCCGCTGACCCAGAGCAGTTCTGCAGAGGATTCTGGGATGCATTATGTGCAGGTAACTTGCACCCACCCTTTGTGTCTGACAAAGTCATCCGGGCCGGCAGTGGAGATCTTAGCCTGAAGGGAAGCAAGTCCTGCTTTCACCCACCTGGGCCCCCCACAAGGACGTATGGCAGAGCTGAGCCAACGGGAGGGATCCCAGGAAAAGCAAAATATGATGGAAAAATTATGATTGCTTCATTGCAGGGGGTATACCTTGGCATGGTTGTCTTTCCACCCGGTCTGTGTGAGTTCTGGATCTTTAAGACTTTGTAAAATTTCGAGAGAGGACATTTTAGGTAAGGTCAGGATCTCCAGGATCTGGGGGTCACTCCCAGTGATGCTCTTGGGGACCAGGCGGTGCTGAGGATCAAATGGGTTGGCCACATGCAAGGCAAATTCCTTGAGCCCTGTTGTAGGTCTCTGCTCCTCTTTATATTTATTTATTTATTTATTTATTTATTTATTTATGTTTGGCTTTTTGGGTCACATCTGGCAATGCACAGGGGTTACTCCTGGCTCTGCACTCAGGAATTACTCCTGGCTGTGCTCAGGGGACCATATGGGCTGCTGGGAATCAAACCCGGGTCGGCCGCGTGCAAGACAAACGCCCTCCCCACTGTGCTATTGCTCCAGCCCCTCTGCTCCTTTTTTAAAATCTTTCTCTGAATGCCAGTTGGGCTCAGTCTCAGCCAACATCATTCTGGGAACAAGCTGTGCTCCATCCCCGATGACTTTGCTGCCGTTACTGCCAGTTTGAAATGTGTCCCCTTCGGGCTGGAGTGATAGCACAGACGGTAGGGCGTTTGCCTTGCACAGGGCCGACCCGGGTTTGATTCCCAACATGCCATATGGTCCCCCGAGCACTGCCAGGAGTAATTCCTGAGTGGTATGAGCCAGGAGTAACCCCTAAGCATCGCCGGGTGTGACCTAAAAAGATAAAAAAAGAGTGCCCCCTTCTCTGGCTATTGGCGGTGCCCAGCTACTCTGCCCCTGGGAATCCAGCCTGCTTTGCTGGTTTGACACCCGTCAGCCACCTCAGCCATCTCCCCTTGCTCTGCTTTAGTTTTTTTTAACTCCTTTCCCTCCTTTTAGGTCTCCTTACGAAATAGCAAACATCCATGATAGAAAACTCAGAAGCCCAGGTAGGGGGAGGGTGTGGGATGGGGGTCTACTGGGGGTTTTGGTGGTGGAGAATGGGCACTGGTAAAGGTATGGGTGTTTCATTGTATGGCCAAGACTTAAACCCGAAAGCTTTGTAACTGCTCTCACGGTGATTCAATAAATAAAATTATAAAAAATGAAAAACAATAACAAACAACAACAACAATAACAACAAAAGAAAACTCAGAAGGTGTAACTAGATAATTCAGAGAGAATCACCTGGTCTCATGGCTCAAGAGTCACACTTGTTACTTCCTGGCCCCTTCTTCCTCCCTCGCTCCCTCCCTCCCTCCCTCCCTCCCAGGTGCCTTGGTTTTCACTTTGAGAGTTCTTTGTGTGGGATTCTCAAATGTCTTAGAGGACTTCATTTGAAATAAATAAATAAATAAATAAATAAATTATTTATTTATTTGTCTTTGGGCCACACCAGGTGTGCTCAGGGCTTATTCTTGGCTCTGTGCTCAGGGCTCATTTCTGGAGGGGCTCAGGGGACTATATGGGGTGCCGGGAATCAAACCCAGGTCAGCCGTGTGCAAGGCAAACGCCTTCCCTGCTTTTACTCTCTCTCCAGCCCCTTTGTGTTCAGTCTCAAAGTTTATTCTTCAACAGCTCCTTGAAACCCTTTTGAAAAAGTCCACTTTTTCATTTTCAGAAAACGTTGGACTGAGGAGTTGCAGAAGTCGGAAAGGATTCCCACCAGGCCCGCTGAGCTGCCGCCCACAGTTAACCTTGAACAGAGCGAGAGTATGATGTTCTAAATGGAGACGCTGACATTTGGTGCAACGCTTTGAACAAAACTGCCTCGTGTATTCAGATTTCCTTCGTTTGTTTTCCCACCAGTGTTCTTTTTCGTGTTCTGGAGCCAGTCCCAAAGCCCACATTGCTCTTAGCAGTCCTGTCTCCATCAGGAAAATCCACGGACGTGCTGGTCCCTCGCTCTGTCCCTCATGACTCAGCAGTTCTTAAAGAGCATTGGCCAGTGACATGTAGGAACCCCCTCAGCTTGGGGTTCTCGGAGACTTTCGTATGATTCAGTTGGCAGGACTTGGAGTATCATTTGGGGACCAAGCACCCCTGAGTCCTGCCAGGAGTGACCCTAGGTACAGCTGGTATGCCCCCACTTCCCCTCTGCCAAAAGGTGAAACTGTACTCACCACCAATAATATTTCATTTTTCCAAGAATTACCTTGTCAATAATTTAGTCATCTTTCTCTTCCTTCCTCCTCCCCACCCTTTCTCCCCGCTTCTTTTCTAATATAGTAAGAAAAATGTATCTTATGTTCTAATTACAAGTGCCTTCAGCTGTTTCACTCATTCAGTGAAAGTGTAGTAAGGCTTACTCTGAGCCTTATACTGATGCTAGAAGAGCAACATTTCTGCCCATGTAGAACTGGGTTCTAGCAGAAGACCATAAGTAAACAAATGAAATGACACGCCAGGGAATGAGAAATGTGATAGAGAAAAAGAAAACACAAGTGGGGGCTTTGTCGAGAGGCCAATATGTGGGATTTTCACCAGCTGGGTGTGGGACAATTTGTGACATTTTCACCCTGTCGAGAGCACTTTGTGAGCAAATCTGACAAAGCAAACGGAAGACTTAGCAAGGTGTGTTTTGGTGGGAGGCATCTGGAAATGCAAGCAGGAAGGTCTGAAACTGGGGTGTCCCTGTCCCCCTGTCCCTGTATGTGCCTTTTACTTGCAGGCACTCAATTCTGTATCGCCAGTTTGTATCATATGATCTTTTCCAAGTTTCATTTCCATATTTTGTTGTAACATTTTCTGATCTCTTTTATGTAAGTTAGAAAATCATGCTTGCGTCTGGAGCAATAGCACAGTGGGTAGGGCGTTTGCCTTGCACGCGACCAACCCGGATTTGATTCAAGCATCCCATATGGTCCCCCGAGCACCGCCAGGAGTAATTCCTGAGGGCATGAGCCAGGAGCAACCCCTGAGCATCTCTGGGTGTGATCCAAAAAGCAAAAAAAAAAAAAAATCATGCTTTGTTTGCCATACATGTTTTTGCTTCCATTTTCCTTCGAATTCCTCAGGATCTCTTTTTAATTAACATGTTTTCTCTTGGGGCTGCTTTTATTTCTTTGACATAACACAGGTTTTTCCCAAGCCTGGGAGGTGAGTCTGTTCTTCATCTAGTTTCCCTTTTAAAGGGTTTGATTTCCCCTTGATGCTTAATTACTGACTCATCCAAAATTTATTTGGTGTATGGTCTGAAGTGATCACCTGAGTTACTCAATTGCCAACTAATTATCTTGTCACCATTTATTAATCAATTTGTAAGGCATCTTTCACTATCTGTTTGCTCTGATGCGTGATAGAAACTATTCAAGCATTTTTAAAAACAATAGTAATGACAGGCTTCAGAATCAGATATAGGTGTGATATTATTCTTTTATTTTGCAGGGGAGGTTTTGGGTCACATGTGGCAGTTCTCAGGGGCTATTTCTATCTCTGTGCTCAGGAGTGAGCCCTGGCAATGCCTGGGGGACCATATAAGGTGTTGGGGATCTAATCGGGGTCACCCACATAAAGGCAAGTACCTTCTTTCCTGCACTCCTCTCTAGTCTCAGCCACGTTCTATTTTTCCTTTCAGAATCTTCCGTGTCCTGTATTTTTGTTGAAAGTGGTTCCTGAAAATTGGCATCCTTTTTCAACCCTGCCCCAAATGTCTATCGAAACACTGACAGAAAAATGAAATCACATAACAACTAAATGTAAACAACCATCTTAGTAATATGTCATGGATATAGGTCCTCTCTCATTTATTCAGATCTTCTTATAAAAGAAGATTCTTTCGTTCCATAAACTCTTTCACGTCAAGCTTCAGGGGCTATTTCTGGCTCTGTGCTCGGGAGTGACCCCTGGCAATGCCTGGGGGACCGTATAAGGTTTTGGGGATCAAATCAGGGCCAGGCACATAAAGACAAGTACCTTATTCCCTACTCTCCTCTCCAATCTCAGCTACATTCTATTTTTCCTTTTCACAAGCTCCTTCTGAAGTGGGATCACTTGATTTTTCTGCTGTCAGGATCTATCAATCCTCCTTTTTCTAGAGAAGGAGAAATTAGACAAATTCACTGACTGATGGCCACCCCACTCCACCAGTGCTGAGATTCTGGTCCAGTGCCTCAACCTTGTCATTCCCAAAGCCCGGTACAGATGCAAATCTTTGGACCCGCCCCTAACCTACTGAGTCAGAAACTGTGGTTGTGGGAGCCCAGCCACCTGTCACATGATCCCCTCCTTTGAGAAATACTGCTGGAAA
This sequence comes from Sorex fumeus, assembly GCF_029834395.1. Lineage (NCBI taxonomy): Eukaryota > Metazoa > Chordata > Mammalia > Eulipotyphla > Soricidae > Sorex > Sorex fumeus. The sequence goes on along the minus strand of NW_026606105.1, from coordinate 6,933,075 downwards.
CCTGGACTCTTCACCTCACCAGAGCTTTTCAAAACGCCACTGCAGAGTCAGAGAGATAGCGCAATGGGTAGGGTGCTAGTGGGTAGGGTGCTAGTCTTCCATCTTCTGGACTACATACAGTCCTTTGATCTTTGAGCATTGAGCCAGGAGTAAGTCCTGAGTACTGCAATAAAAACAAACTAGAAATAAACAAACAAAAAAATGCCTCTGTCTAAGCTATTTTTCTCTCCCCACCGTGGTCAGACTCTTCAAAGTTCTTCCTCTGTTGATTCTCCTGCCTTGGCCAGAGTTGAGAACCAATCACAGCTCTAAGGTGAATGGGGAGTGATGGAGATAAAACTGAGCTCAGTACCCAGCAGTTACTGGCAGAGTACTCCTTATGCTCAGTATTAGTGCCGAGTCTCAGCCTGCAAAGAACCCTGGGGACAGGGGTCTCGTACTGGCTCATTCAGGTTCTGATTTTCTTTTTCTCTTTCTTTTTCTCTTTCTTTCTTTCTTTCTTTCTTTCTTTCTTTCTTTCTTTCTTTCTTTCTTCTTTTTTTGGTCACACCCGGCGATGCTCGGGGGTTAGTCCCGGCTCTGCACTCAGAAATTACTCCTGGCGTTGCCTTGGGGGGACCATATGGGATGCTGGGAATCCAACCTGGGTTGGCCGCATGGAAGGCAAACGCCATACCCGCTGTGCTATGGCTTCAGCCCCTAAGTTCTGGTTTTGAGGTCGCCGGGCCATATCCATTGGTGCCCTCACAGAACAGTTTTTATTCTTGGCGGGGAATTGCCAGCCACTTGCTAGAGCCCCTCTCTGCACGCGGAAAGCCTGCGGTGGGAGCTGTGCCTGGTGGGGCTGTGTCTTCAGGCCAGTCCGGACTCAGAGCCGGGAGATCAGACGCACAGGCTCCGAGCCGCAGTTTCTCATCAGTAAACTGGGAATACATAGTACATGGGTTTTAAAACACAATAGTGCATATTGCAACCCCCCCCCCCCCAGGTTGACATTATTTGCTTTATCAGCAAGAATCATTCATTCTTGATGATTCAACCCATACTTCCTTCGTTTTTATGTTTTATGCATTGTGGCTGATTTTGCCTATTTGATCTCGATGGTTTTATTGGCGGACTGCACGTGACAGCGTGCAGGGCTTACACAGGGATTGCTCCAGTGGTGTTGGGGTCGGGGAGGCATATGTAGGGCCAGGAATCAAACTCAAGTCAGTCACGTGACAGGCAAGCACCTTATCTGCTCCTTATCTGCTTTACTGTATCTCTGGTCCGTCTCTTGTTGGGTGATGAATTTGTAGGTCAGCCCTACAAATGTATATACATATGCATATATATATCGCTATTACTATCACTATCACCCCGTTGTTCCATCGATTTGCTCAAGCAGGCGCCAGTAACGTCTCTATTCATTCCTGTCACATGCTAGTGTAGCCTGATGGCATATTGGGGGCTCTTTCAGGGTCAGGGGAATGAGGACCATCATTGTTACTGTTTTGGCATATCGAGTATGCCATATATATATATATATACACACACACACATACACACATGTATATATATATGTGTATATATATAGAGAAGTGCCTACACACATACACACATGTATATATATGTATATATATATATATATATATAGAGAGAGAGAGAGAGAGAGAGAGAAGTGCCTGCCACAGAGGTGGGTGTGGGGTACAGGAGGGAAACTGGGGACATTGATGCTGGGAAATGTACACTGGTTAAGGGATGGGTGTTGGAACATTATATGACTGAAACCCAATCATGAACAACTTTGTAACTGTATCTCACTGATTCAATTTAAAAACATTAGAAAAAGTTTTAAATTCAGCCTATGACCCCTCCAACTTGTTTAGAATTCTGTTTTTAATTCTAAATGCACTTAACAACTAGTACTTTTGTGGGGTTTTATTTTGGGTGGGGTAGGCTGGGCTGACACCTGGCAATGCTGAGGTGATCCTGGTCCACTCAGAGGACCACCTGCAGGCCTGGAAACCAAGCCTGGGTCAGCCCTGTGCAAGGCAAGCACTTTACCCCGGTGCTATCTCTCTGACCCAGCAGTTCTATTGAGAAGATATTCTGTACTGAACATCAATTTCAATAGTCAATAAGCTCAGGTTTCCTAGATATAGAAAGCTTTCCATAAATGACCCAGTGCTCTCAGGAAATGGCTCATGAGGCAGAATGAAAAAGGCCTTGGAGTTGACATTGATTTAACTTTAGTGTCATCTTTGATATGAAATTTAGACGTCAGTTATAAACAGCTTCTGGGTTCTTTGACCCTTCTTCACGGTAGTCTTATGACTCTTCTGTCTTGCTGCCTTTACACCATTAAAAAAACCTCCACTATTTAAAATCCAGCATAAATATTTCACTGACTCTCTAGTGATCTCAATATCCAGGGATTTTTGCTATTTGTTTCCCTGTTTTATCTAAGGCTTCTAGAATGCATTATGGTTGATTCTGCTGATTCAATCTCAATTTTTAAAAAAGAAATGTTTTCTGTTGGACTTGAAAAGTACTTAAGATAAGGCATAGTTGTTTTCTTTTAATCTATTGCTCTTGAAGGCTTTTTTTTCTGCCTCTAAATCACTGAGAAACTTTGAGGGTACGTGTGCAGTTAAGAGAAAAAATGTGAAGGGTGTGGAAGTTAAAGCTTTTATTTACTCTCTTATGGAAAGTGTTTTATAAGCAGAAGCATTGCTTATATGCTCGTTTATCTAAGTGCCCACCTACATGTAAACATACGTCAACCTGATGCTTAAAAAATGAATTTCTGGAAACTTTGATCACATAAATACTAAAATGCTTCTTAGGGCTAGAGATAAGATAGTGGATAAGGCACTTGCTTTGCAACTGGATTCGATCCCTGCATTATAAATGATTCCCAGGGCACTGCCTGGAGTGAGTCTGAGCAGAGAGCCAGAAGTCCTGAGCACCACCAGGGATGCCCCCAAATAAAACAAAGTGAAACTCTTTTCCTATCTACTCCCTAAACCTATCGTGCTGAATGGTAAATGCAGTCTCAGGAGATGTTTTGTAACTCCTTTGGGGAGTGGGGGCGAATCTAGTAAGACAGTAAAAGTTTTTCTTTGGTGGGGGGGGCAGTTTGTTTTGGGGCCACATCTAATAGTGCTCGGGGTTCCCCATGGTGCTGGGGATGAAACCCGGACCTTCCATAGACAAAGCTCAGCCCTCCCCAGCACAGATCTCCATAGTAACACAGTGATGTAGCAGCATGTTTTGAACAGGCCGAGAGTGTCAGATGGAAGCTTTAGGTCTAGATTTCACAGGGGGTGGAGAGGTTGCGATTTCAGCCAGTCAGGGGAGCACGACAGCCCAGGGCTTTCGAACTCAACCCAGCCTACGATCATATTGAAATCAAGGGCAAAATCCTCTCAGCACACAAAACCCTGAACACTGGGGAGAATGCAGAACTAGTGGGCCTTGAGCGGAGAGCTGATGCAGGCACCTGGTTAGTCTAAACCTGGCCACAGAGGATAGTGGGGCAGATGTGGACCGTGCAGAACAGTCACCTGGACTGGATGATCATGAACTTTCCCCAGCCAGAGCTCTGGCTCGTGCCGCCTTCTGCCCGAGTCTGGGAGCTCACCCACTAGCGTGCCTAGTTTTTCCCTATTCTTTTTTTTGGGGGGGGTGTGCAAAAAGGAGGGGGAGATGGGGAACGGTACTCCCAGCAGTGCTTAAGGGACCATGAAGTCTGGGATTGATTCTGGGGCTCCCACAGGCAAAACAGGGCCCTCTCAGCCACCCGAACGGCTCATAAGCTTATTTCTGCCAGGCCTGGCTGTTGGTACGGGAGTCTCTCCCATCCCATTTCCTCTTCCATTCACAACGCTCCCGAAGAAGTCAGAGGTGCCTTATTCTGGTTAGGTTAGGATGAGAGGTCAGCTGTGAGGTTCAGGGTGCGAGGCTGTCCTTGACAGCGGGCTGGTGGGTGCAGTCATTGAGTGACCGTGGTAGCCCACAAGCATTGACTGGAACCCCATCGTCTCATTCCATGAAGTTCTCCTTTTATTGACCCTCACAGGCTTGAGCCATGCCATCTTTATCACAGAGCTTTGGAAGATCCCTGTGCAATAGGAGTGAGGTTCCTGCTGGTTCAGGAACTACTCACAGGGACACTTCTACGTTTTTTTTTTTTTCCCTCTTATTTTGGGGCCCTACTGGGTAGGACTCAGAATTAACCCCTGGTAGTGCTTGGGGGACCAAATGCAGGGGCAGGGATTGAACCGGGGTCTAGGGAAGTGCTTTACCAGCTGTCTTCTCCCTCTCCCTGCCAACACTTGGAATGGTGCGGGAGGAAAGATGTGGCTAGAGCAGTTACCATACTTGCTTTCCCTCCGGGTTACACCTCAGGATACTTAGGGGCTACACCAGGCTCTGTGCTCAGGGAACCATATGTGGGCTGGGAATGGAACTAGGGTGGGCCTAACCCTTGTGCCCTCTCTAGTCCCTACTCACGCTCTCTTGGCTCTGCACTATTTTTTCTCCCCAAGAGTAGCAGAAATGGTTAAAAGTGCTTCAATACAACATGTGTGGAATTTATCCTCCTGGGCTGAGGGTTTTGGTGGCGCTATTACTTTTGGGAGCGTTTTATTACCCACAAAGATAATACTGCAAAAAAAAAGTGGGGGGGGGGCCTACAGAGATACCAGATCTAGGACATTCTTCCAACCTCACTGCCAGGGCTCAGAGGGCATCCTGGCACCCACAACTCTGCTCCAGTCAGGCTGCACGGGCCCCGCAGAGCCTCCCTCAGACCAGCCGACGGCTGAGTGGTCTCTTTCCACTTTCGGGGACTAGACCACTTCTTCTGACCCCAGGGCTTTGCAAATGGCATCTTGGTGTCTCCATATAGCCTCGGCTTCTGCCCAAACTCATTCTTTGAGACTGGGCTTCAGCATCATCCGACAAGCCTGACGCCCTCTGGAATCGGGTTGCTTGCTGTCTTGCTGGTCTACACTATGGTCTAGCTACACTCACGAAGTCCAGATATATTGTTTTCCTTTGTAGCGTTTAATGCAGTTGTACAACAGTCATCTATCTCCCCGCCCAGACAGGAGTGCCCATAAGGAATGTTGCTCTTGCTAACCACAGCTATCACCAGGGCCAGGGCCCATCACACGGCAGGTCCCTGTCACCAGGCCCAGCCTTTCATCCTACAGATCTGATTAGTACCTGTCGGAGGAGTAGGTGGAGAGGCACTTAAAAGTTTGTGAGCTTGGTGGTGGAGACAGTGGTTGGCGAGTGAGATGAAAGCGTCTGGGGCTGGGGAATGGGAGGCAAGAACGGAGTTCGAGGGGACTCCGGGAAGCTCATTTAACGAGTGTCCCCTCCTTCCGCCCCCGACATCCTGCCTTGTCCCCAAGAAATCATTCAACAGTGATTGACGCGCTGTTTTTTAGACACCGAGAACAACTTCTAATGACAAAACAGAGACCCCAATAATCCTGTGGGATTCGATGCATCCAAGAAACCAGTCACAGTTCGGCCAGACTGGCCACCAACAAGGAGGTGACAGGGCCTCCGATCCGGGAGAGACCGGGAAGGCGCTGCCTTCCCTCAGATGCCAACGACGAGCTCTTCTCTTGCAACGGTTCCAGCTCTACTTCTTTTTGGTGGCTCTTTTCCCTTCTCCTTTCTTTGGTTTCCCCTTTCCACGAAGCTTCTTTAGGCGCAGCTGCTCATCGTTAAAGTCCTGGTGCTCGTCTCTGAAAAGGGGAGGGAAGGAGCGAGAATTAAGGTTCACCCGTCTCACGCTGCCCCCTCACCTGCTCTGATGACCAGCCCTTGACTTCCTCGGGGCCCCTTGGCCAGGTGGGTGAGCGGGACAAGGGGGCCCCAACACACAGTAGCTGGAGGATGCAGCTCACTGGGAAGGAGTGCATGGTTTGCATTCGGGAGGCCCAGGGTTCGATCCCTCACCCCCAGATCTGCTGTGTGAATCTAAGTAACCAGGGCTCGGCACTACTGAGTACCCCAAATATCCCTGCAGCAGAAAGTGGGGACCCAGAGAAGCCAAGAGCCCCAGGGCTAAGCATCTACCACAAGAGGGAGGGTCGGCGGTGGGCAGGGGCAAGGCATCAAGGCTCTGGGCGGCCCCTCAACAGATGCCAGGATGGAAGCCGCGACCCGGCAGTCCGGGCTCCAGCTGCCGCTCCACGTCCATACTGCGAAGTGCGGCAACCGTGAAGTCTGCGTTAAGCCCGAAGGGGTTCCTGGGCCCAGTTTCCTTTTATGCCCCGACAGTGCTTGAGAGACCCACATAGTATTACTCTTGGTGATACTCTGCCTCACCCAGTGAACACAGACCTCAGTGTTCAGAGTTGGGGCCCAGTGACGCAGAGCTGGGGGGTGGGGTTGGGGGGACCTGAGGCTCTCAGGGTCTTCAATGTGGGCAGCAGCACAGTCCTTGGACCTGGAGGTCTCTGCTGTGCTGGGCCCGAGACCAACTCCTGAGGCTGCGAGGTCTGGGGCTTCACTGCACACACATGGTGGATAAGGACGCCTTCGGGGCCAGCTGACGGCCAATGTTTGTGGTGACCAGGGGACCCTAATGCGGTGCCAGGGATGGAACCAGAGTCAGCTGTGCACAAAGCCAGTGACCAACTGCCCCGCCCTATCTCTCCAGCCAAACGTCTTCTCAACTGAGCAGCCAGCACGGTGTGTCTTCTGAGATGTGAGTTGGATTGTGGTCTTCTCTGGGGCCACACCCACGGGGCTCAGGGGACCACATGGGGTGCCGGGGATGGAACTTGGGTCAGCTTCGTGCAAGGCGAGTGCCCTACCTACATCGCTGTTCTACCTCCTGCAGCGTGGAAACAAAAAGGGCATGAACTGACAGATGCCAGAGGAGCAGAGGAGAAAGGGGGAACTCTGACAACTTCCACCAGCAGGCTTGTCTGCTCTGTTCCCTGCTGCCTGCTTTTGGGGTGCTCTCTCTCACGCTGACAGACAACTCAGCAGCCACACTTCCCAGGGACCCAAACTACGTCTTCACATGGGCAATCGGTGTGTTCCCCACTCCTTCCTTTGGTCCCCATGTGCCCATTCTAGAAACTTCCTCCTTGAAAGCAGTCTTCCTCCCTGGAACCCCACTTCCCCAAATGGCATCGTTGGGAAGATCTGACCACTACTATCGATCACAAAAACAAAATGACCAATCCTTTATCTCTTCTTAAAACAAAAGAAACAAAACAATTTCTGCATACTACAACTTTTCAGCGGAATTCCTAGGTTTGTTTCGTTGGGGTTATTACCTGTAGAGGCCCAAAAAGCGCAGTGTGCCCATGAGGGCAAAGTACGTGTTGTGATTGGGGTACCAGTCGTAAGTCTCCTTCCTCTTGGCCAAGGGCTGCTCACTGAACAGCTTCACTACCTTCATGGACTTGGTGTCCGTGGGCCTGGCGACCTCACCGAACAGCCGGGCACTCAGCCGGCTCATGCGCAAGGCGTATTCGGACAGCGAAGACATTTCTGGGGCAGCAGGGAGCAGGTGCCGCTAGGGAGAGAAGAAGCCAAACAGGTGAGTGGAAGCAACTCCAAGGCGCGGGAAGGACGCCTCTGGAAAATGAAAAACAACACCCGAAACACCCAGGGCGAGCCACTCGCGCAAGTCTGGGAGCTGACACGACCAGCCACGGTCCCACGGGCCCTTACTGGCTTCGCACCCTTTCCCCTCGGCCTTCCCACTCCTTCGCTCCCGTGAGCCCCGCGAACTATTGGTGATACAATAGATTATTTACGGTCGGTTTTTACCTGCGTGGAGGGAGAGGCGAGTTACCCCACCGCAGCGCCATCATCATACCTTTAGAAAACCCCCACCTAAGCGATCTGCAAAATAAATATGCTGACGGCTTGCCATCTAAAGGCTTAATCACGGCAGAGAAATAATTAAGCTGTTGTCTTTATTATCAGTCCTTTGAACGCTGTTCTCCTCAAAGGCTCCAGATGGTTCTGAGAACTGCTAATGAGTTATGAGGTCATTTAGCCTCTAGGCTGCTGGAGAGAATTCTGCCGAGAGACTAGTGAGCGCCATTTGGGAAAAAACAAACAGCGGAGTCTTAAAGAAATAAACTCCCAACAGCACAAGATTCATTTTCCTGAAAGGCACTTAAGAGTTGTGATTTTTACTGGTCTTATCTTCCGTTTTTGTCTTCTGCTATCATGCAAACGAGTTGAAGCTCTTATTAGCTGAGGAGTAACTGCCCCCCCACACACACCCCTATCCTGAGGCAGGTTGGCGACATCAATATTTGCAATATGCAGACACTGCAGCTTATGTATAAAAGTTACATGACACGTGAAAATTAAGAATGCCGCTGGAGTAACCATCCGATCCATTCTAGACTAGATGGTGTTTTGGCGAAAGACACTGAGGTACCATTTTTTGTAGCCCTGAGACTCTGTGGTAACAGATGTCTCTGGGGGACAGTTCAGCTGGTATTGAGGAGGCTCTGATCTGCAAACAGACTTGAAAAAGAAATGAAAAACACATCCCAAACCCTCTGTGTCCTGGACGCCATGTGGGGTCCGTGGGATCCTGGAGCAACCCTGACCTGCTGGTTCCAGAGCTAAGGGAGGCTTGGCAGCGAGTCCCAGCAATTCACGTGCCCTCTTCCTCCTGGGCTCGTGTCGTTTTCTCTCAGTAAGAGGAGAAGCCCCACAATGCACAGCCAGGATAGTGTTCAATGGATGGCACGGTTTCTGTTGGACACAAAGAACTGCTACCAAAAAAAAAATCGTACAAAAACCTCATAAATATGAAGAAGGTCAAGGAAATTTCAAACTAGCTCTTGCAAGAAAAACACAACCAGGATACAAACGGAGTGTCTCAGGAACTCTTCAGGCTTGCTTCAAGTTCCAGTGAGAGCAGAGACGCTAACTCGCCATCAGCTGAAAACTGTCAACCCCAAACCTCTGGGCAGGAAGACTGACCCTACAGCGCCACCTGACGGCCACCCTCAGGAGAACAGTGGGACCCAAGTCTCAGCCCTCAGCCCTATCCCTGGGGATGTGGGACACGTTTCGCAGTTCCAGAAACGTTCTTTTTCCTCTCAGCCCTCAGTTCCCAGGCTCACTGCTCTCCATTATGTTGTATGGATTACGTTCATTTCTTCTTCTTCTTCTTTTTTGCTTTTTTAGGTCACACCCGGAGATGCACAGGGGTTACCCCTGGCCGTGCTCGGGGGACCATATGGGATGCTGGGAATCAAACCCGGGTTGGCCGCGTGCAAGGCAAACGCTCTACCCGCTGAGCTATTGCTCCAGCCCCCACGTTCATTTCTTTATTGTTAGGGTTTCTTTTCTGTGGTGAGAAACTGGGAGGGGTTTCTATATAGATTTTGGTTAGGGTTACCTTTTCATCCATAAAGGTCACAAACAATCTGAAGTGTACTTAGAAGTGAGCAACAAATCAGTGCTACAAACCTCTGTCTAAAATCCTTGTAGGGCTGGAGCAGTAGAACAGTTGCTTGCTTTGCATGTATGGTTCCCTGGGCCCCATCAGGAATGGTCCCTGAGCACTGAACCAGGATTAAACCCTAAGACCACTGGGTGTGTGGCCCCCAAACAAACAAAAGGAACCCCCGCAAATATCTAAAAGTTGACTTCAGAAACTACGACGTTTCTAAGCAAGCTTTTCTTTTCTCTTCTTCCCACCTTTAAAGATCCCCTTTTTTTTTGGGGGGGGGGGGAACTAGACAGATAGTACAGAGGACAGGGCAATTGCCTTGAACGTGGCTGACTGAATGAGATCCCTGGCATCCCATATGACCCCCCCCCACCCCAGCAGTGTCTGGAGTAATTTCTTAGTGCAGAGCCAGAAGTATCCCTTAAGCATTGCCAAGTGTGGTCGAAAAACAGAGAGGTATCTTATTCAGAGATAGCAGCAGGGTTAAGATGTTTGCTTTGCATGTGGTTAAGCGCAGTCTGATCCCCGGCACCATATATGGTCCCCCAAGCGGAGCCAGGAATAGCCCATAAGCTCCACTAGTGTGGCCACAAATGCTCAACCCTTCCCCCCCGAAAAGTAAAAGTTTATTCTACATATTAAAAAGTGAAAACCTGGGGCTGGAGCGATAGCATAGCAGGTAGGGCGTTTGCCTTGCACATGGCTGACCTGGGTTCAATTTCCAGAATCCCATATAGTCTCTCGAGCACTGCCAGGAATAACCCCTGAACATCGCCGGGTGTGACCCAAAAAGCCATAAATAAATAAATAAATAAAAAGTGAAAACCTGTCTTGAGAGATAGCCCAGCAGTTATGGCTGACCTGGGTTTAATCCCCAGCATCCCATATGGCTGCCAGAGTCCCACTAGGAGTGATCGACCAACAAAGCGAGGAGTAGGCCCTGAGCACCATCGTGTGTGGCCCTAACAACACCCTACCACCGAATTTCTGTTGTAATACACAGTATCTCCACTTAGGAGGTGGTCTAGAAACTATCATTTTGTTGTAATGTTTGCAGGAAAATAGGTTCTGAATTCCAACACATAACCTGGCAGTGCTCAGGGGTTCACACCACGTGAGGACTGAACTTGAGGAACCCACTTCTAAGTTTGCGTCCCACCCAGTTCTCTGAGCCATCTCCCCACCCCAAGAGTTAAATCACTTTATTCCTAGATAGAAGCATCCTGAATGTCCTGAACACTGGCCCTGCCACTGAGTAATTCTGGACAGCTGCTCTAAATTGAAGCTTCCTCTCTGGAAAATAAAGCTAGGGCACAGGTGTCTTGGGTGAAATAAAGACGGTGGCACTCAGAATATGTGAAGAGGAAGTCTCCACTTGCTTTTAAGCTGGGGTCCCAATGTGTTCTGTACTAGTCCCCAATGAATTGGGCAAAACAGGCGCTCCCATGTACCTGTAACACACGTGTACGGTCACACCTGTTCTCTCCGGCACAACCTCGCAGACAGAGAAACCCAGCGGAGGGGACGGGAGCTTGGCGACTTGACGGTGGCAAGGGCTCCCCCTCCACCCCCGAGGCCAAAGGGCACTGAAACAATCCTAGAATGCCAAGTTCCCTCTGTCCACTTGGCAATGCCGCCAAGTACTGCGATTGTCCTACGACTGCCCAATACGGTGTCCCCAGCAGCCACTGGGGTCTATGCCAAAAATTTAAGTCTTCAAAAACTTTCTATCGTGGAGAGAGGGAATGAGCCTCTTCGAACCCGAATTCCTGTCCCTGGCCAACGTGGGAATCACCTGCAGACAGCGGCCAGCGGAGCACGAGGGTCACCAGTTGCCCGCTCGGCCCCGGGCACCGACGCACACGCGTCTGGGAGGATGCTCAGCGTATACTTCTTTTTTTTTAACACATCAAAGTGAAAGGTTCTGCAGACCATAAATACTTAAGACTGGCAAGCCGTCACTTTTCTTTTTCTGTGCGAGGGTGTTTGCGCCACACTCGAGAGAAACCCCCTTTCAGCTCTGGCCTTGGACGTTTCTGAGCGCAGCCAGGTGACACCGGCCTCCAGCGTCCCCGCCCGACTGCTTACTCACAAAATGAATTAAAAAAAAAGAAAGAAAAGAAAAAAAAGCTGGGGAGCCCCGCAGGCGCTTCATGGCCACGGCCCAGACCCCCAAAGCCACCCCAAGCCTTACCGAGCGGTCACCTTCCTGTCCCACGCGCCCGCTCCCGGAAGACCCGCCCCCAGCCCGCTCTCACTTCCGGCCCCGGCGCCGGCGCCGGCGGGGAGCAGTGAAGGGCCGGAGGCCTGGTGGCTAGAGGGGCGCCCCGGCGGAAACCCGGAAGTGCTTGCGCCTGCGCGCTCGGGAGCCACAGAGGTCGTGCATGGCGCCTGCGCTAGGTGGCTGGCGCCGCACGTGGGGGCGGCTGGGGCGGGCGGACTGGCTCTTGTGCGAGGTCCTTGCGCACGTGTTTAGATGGGGAAAAGGCGCGGAACTGCAGTTCTAAAGCGGTGCACTCAGTAGTGGGGAAGGAGATGCTTTTTGTTTTCTTTTACCTTTCTCAGTTTCCTGGTTTTCCTCCAGCCTAGGCTTGTTGCTGGTTCCAGGGACGTTGCTTGACCATAGAGGTTGAAGTCTTGCGACCCAGCTGGGTGCCGTAACTTATGCTCTCCCTGCTTAACACCTACCCACTCGGTCTTCTAATAGTTTGCACCTCAGTCCCCCTACCCCTGCTCCCCAATATTGCAGGGTTAGGGGCACTGTTTTGGAGCACTCTGTTGCTCCATCCCTTTGTCCTGACAGTTTCTTGAGGAAATAGCCATGGATCTTTGACATCCCAGCTGTTACCCAACCAGGGCTGCTTGAACTTTTCCCACCCGTGTTCCACCTTGAAGGAAGTTTTTAGCCCAGTCTGGGTTTGTGGGTCACTGTCATTGTCCTCCCGTTGTTCACCGGTTTGCTCGAGTGGGCCCAGTAACGGCTCCATTGTGATGCTTGTTACTGTATTTGGCATATTGAATACTTCAAGGGGAGCTTGCCAGCCTTTGCCATGTGGGCGAGATACTGTGGGTAGCTTGCTGGGTTCTCCGAGAGGGGCAGAGGAATTGAACCTGGGTTGGCTGGTCCACTGCGTGCAAGGTAAACTCCCTACCTGCTGCGCTATTGGAAAAGTATACAAGCCACATTCACTGATACATTTGGGAAAAAAGATACATTTGGGGGGAAAAAAATCTTTGCAAAGATTTCTTCTTTTCCCGCACCCTTGGGGTTGCAACTTCTCTTGAAACACTAGGCACAGTCGCTGTAGTTTGTGTCAGCTAAGTCACAGGCGAGTGTGGGTCACACTGGCCTGTGGCAGTATAGAGCCGATGAACTAGTTCTGCCTGGCAATCAAGTAGCACCCCTGGTCAGTCTTGCACTTCATATTACCTCTGCCCTCAAGCTAGTCCTGTTTCAGTTTTCTTTGTAAAGTGTTCATTGAACGTTTTATACTTTGACTGAGAATAGTATTTTCTGAACATCGTAGCCTTTTTGTTTGTTTGTTTTGGGAAGGGGGCCACACCTGTCGATGTTTAGAGATTATTCCTGACTCTGCACAGAGATCACTTCTGACAGGCTCAGGAGACCATCTGGGGTGCCTCAGAGCCACCCCAGGTGGACTGCGCACAGGGCAAAAACCTTAACCTGCTGTACAGTATCTGGCCCTCACAGACTTTTATAAATACTCCAAAACAGGGCTTCTTAAAGTCCCTTCACTTGTACCCCCATTGCCTGAGAAATTTTTAATTGATCCCAGGTATATAAGATAGCTACACAAAGAAAAGATTTATTGATAATACATTGTAAATTTATTTTGAGACATGATTTCATGATTCCCCCATATGGAGTTGTGATACCCAATTTAAGAATCTAGGTTCTAAAATGGACCATGGCAAGCTAGTGAACTATATCCACCCAGAAGGTATGCTTTGAAACTCTTCTGCCTCCTATAGAATTTTTGTTCTGTTTTGGGCCACACCTAGAAGTGCTGGGTCTTAACATGGTTGTGGCTGGTTCTGAAGGTCTTTGGCTGCCGGGGCTCTGCTCGGGGTGGGGAGGGAAACTCAACCCACCCCCTTCCAAGGGGTCCCTGCGAGAACAGCCAGGTGCGGGGGCAGGAGACCCTGCACTGTTCTCTTCGGGGATCTGGGTTTTATAGTCTCTGGGTCTTGGCCATTGATGGGATTACATGGTGCCGGGGCAGTTGGTGGGTGTGACCCCTGCCTACTGGAAGATGGAGAATCTGGGTGGAGGATGCTCAGCCCCGATCCGAGCAGGCATGGAGATCTCAGCCCCGGGACCCACATGCCTCTGTTCCTCTGCCAGTACCTTCATATGTGTGGAGAGTGGAGAATCTCCTGCCCCCCCCCGCCCGTACCTGGCTGTCCTCGCAGGGGCCCCTTGGAAGGGGATGGTTGAGTTTCCCTCCCCGCCCTGAGCAGAGCCCCGGCAGCCGAAGACCTCCAGAACCAGCCACAACCATGTTGAGACCACTCTCCACATGCATGAAGGTGCTGGCAGAGTAACAAAGGCATGCGGGTCTTGGGGCTGAGATCTCCAAGCCTACTTGGATCAGGGCTGAGCATCCTCCACCCAGATCCTCCATCTTCCAGTAGGCAGGGGTCACACCCACTAACTGCACCCCTCCCCCCAGCGCTGCGTAATCCCATCAACGGCCAAGACTCAGAGACTATAAAACCCAGCTCCTGGAAGCGCGCAGCCACATTTGCAGCCTTGCAACATCTTATTATCTCACTCTTACTTTGGACAACCTGGCAGGCTACCAAATGTAACCTGCCCACACGGCAGAGTCTGGCAAACTCCCCGTGGTGTGCCCAATATGCCAAATACCAGTAACAATGACGGGTGCCTGCTCGAGGCAATCGACGAACAACAGGATGATGGTGATTGTGATCGTGACCTAGAAGTGCTCAGTGCTTACTTCTGGCTCTGTACACAGGGATCACTCCTGATGAGCTGATGGGACCATTTGAGGTGACAAAGATTGAACTTGGATCCCCTCATGCAAGGTAGGCACTTTACCCGCTGTTCTATCTCTCAGGTAAAGGTAAAGGTAAAGGTAAAGGCCCTCCCGTTGATCGTCGATTTGCTCGAGCGGGCCCAGTAACGTCTCCATTGGAGACTTTGTTGTTACTGTGTCTGGTTGATATGATCTCTCAGGTCCTAGAATTTAAAAAAAAATTTTTTTTTTTATTAGTGAAACACCATGAGGTACAGTTGTAGATTTACAATTTTTTGTGCTTGGGTTTGATTATACAATGATCAGATACCCATCCCTCCACCAGTGCCCATTTTCCACCACCATGGATAATATCCCCCCCACCCCCATCCCCCCCATCCACCCCTGCCTCTGTGGCATGGCAATCCCCTGTGTTCTCTCTCTCCTTTTGGGTGTTGTGGTCTGCAAAAGAGGCATTGAGTGGCAAACATGTTCAGTCCATAGTCCACTTTCGACATACATCTCCCCTCCTGGGAGGATCCTCCAAACACCCTTTATTTGGTGTTCCCTTCTCTATCTGAGCTGCCCTTTCCTCTAGAATGCCCGACTGGCCACTAAGGTATGGAGTAATCCTCCTGGTGCTGATCTCAGCTATTCTTGGGTATTAATCTCATATTTTCTTACTTTATATCCAGGCCCTAGAATTTAAAAAAAAAATTTATAGTGAAACACCATGAGGTCACTTGATCACTTGACTTCCCGTTAATCGTCAATTTGCTCTAGCAGGTGCCAGTAACATCTCCATTTGTCCCTGTCACGTGCTAGTGTAGCCCAATGGCGTCTGTTCATTCTAGGAATATGAAGAGCCTCAAACCGATCATTCAGGATCTTGATGAAGAAGTCTGACCATCTGGTAGGTGGGCAGCCATGTGGTCTTTTGACGTCCCGTGGAATCCAGTCGTTAACGGCTCTAGTCCAGTGGTTGTCTCCAAATCTCATTACGTGTCCAGCCCATCTGATTTTTGATGCCTTGGCAAACGAGACAGCGTCCCTGATTCTTGATCGTCAACAGAGGTCGGAATTCCGGATTCTTTCTCTCATTTGAGTGAAGCGTGATACTCTAAGCATAGCTCTTTCGATTCCTCTTTGGGAGACCTGAATAGTGTTCTCATCCTGTTTGTGTAGGGCCCATATCTCTGAGGCATATGTTAATGCAGGAAGAACAGTGGAATCAAAGAGATGTGCCCGGAGCTGGAGGTTCTTCATCCTCTTAGCTATTTCTTCCATGCTCTTGAAGGTGTTCCAAGCTGCTCTCTTCCTCCTGTGCAACTCAGGTGCCGGGTCATTTGTCATGTTGACTTCTTGACCTAGGTACACATAACTGTTGTATTCGGAGATGGTCGTTCTGTTGAGAGCAAATGGAGCATCAGGAGCGAGACTGTTTCTCATAAACATTATCTTCATAAGATTTAGCTGTAGTCCGACCTTTCCACACTCACGGTCAGTTGTAGACTTACAGATTTTTGTGCGTGGGTTTCAATTACACAAGATCGAGTACCCATCCTTCCACCAGTGCCCATTCTCCACCACCAGTGATCCCAGTATTCCTCCCACCCCCTATCCCCCCATCCCATCTCGCCTCTGTGGCAGGACATTCCATTTGTTCTCTTTCTCCTTTTGGGTGCTGTGGTTTGCAAAAGAGGCATTGAGTGGCAATTATGTTCGGTCTATAGTCTACTTTCAACATGTATCTTCCATGCTGGGAGGATCCTCCCAGCACCCTTTACTTGGTGCTCCTTTCTCTTATCTGAGCTGCCTTTTCCCCTAGCATGTGCAGCTGACCTCCAAGCCATGGAGTGAAACTCCTGGTACTTATCTTGGCTATTCTTGGGTGTTATTTCCTGTTTTGTTACTTTATATTCCCCAGATGAATGCAATCTTTCTATGTCTGTCCCTCTCTTTCTGACTCATTTCACTTAGCATGATATTTTCCATGTAGTACCACTTGTATGTAAATTTCATGATTTCATCTTTTCTAACAGCTACATAGTACTCCATTGTGTAGATGTACCAAAGTTTCTTTAACCAGTCATCTGTTCTCAGGCACTCGGGTTTTTTTCCCAGATTTTGGCTATTGTGAACAGTGCAGCAATGAACATAGAAGTGCAGATGTCATTTCGACTGTACTTTTTTGCCTCTCCAGGATATATTCCCAGGAGTGGTATGGCTGGGTCAAATGGGAGCTCAATTTCTAATTTTTTGAGAATCGTCCATACTGTTTTCCAAAAGGGCTGAACCAGTCGGCATTCCCACAAGCAGTGAAGGAGGGTCCCTTTCTCGCCACATCCATGCCAACACTGGTTGCTTTTGTTCTTTTGGATGTGGGCCAGTCTCTGTGATGTGAGATGATATCTCATTGTTGTTTCGATCTGCATTTCCATGATGATTAATGATGTAGAGCGTTTTCTTATGTGCCTTATTATCATTCAGATTTCTTCTTTGCGAAAGTTTCTGTTCATTTTGTCACCCATTTTTTGATGGGGTTGGATGTTTTCTTCTTGTGGAATTCAATCAGTATTTTGTATATCCTTGATATCAACCCCTTGTTGGATGGGTATTGGGCGAATATCCTTTCCCGTTCTGTAGACTGTCTTTGTATTTTGGTCACTGTTTCTTTTGAGGTGCAGAAGCTTCTTAGTTTAAGATAGTCTCATTTTTCTATCACTATTTTCACTTGCTTGGTCAGTGATGTAGGATAACACTGTTTTGTCCTTCCTTAGGTAGCTTAGGTTTATCGGGTCACGCCCACCCCAGTGCTCCCGAGTCACTCCCATTCTTTTATTTGTAACTATTTTATGCTCTCTTATGCTGAGCGATAGCACAGCGGGTAGGGCATTCGCCTTACAAGCGGCCAACATGGCCGACCCGAGTGCGATTCCTCCGCCCCTCTCGGAGAGCCTGGCAAGCTACCGAGAGTATTCGATATGCCAAACACAGTAACAACAAAGTCTCCAATGGAGACGTTACTGGGCCCGCTCGAGCAAATCGACGATCAATGGGAGGGCCTTTACCTTTACCTTTACCTTATGCTCTCTTCCCCAAATAGTTAATCAGCTTATTCCCCTAATCAGATTCTGTTAAGGACACTGAATTTGTATTGTAAGATATGTCTTTTGAATAGTTTACCTTAAAGCAATGTCCTTTCTGTATGGTCACAGAAAGACAGTTAATATTATGCTTTGTAACTTGGGAGTTGATTGACTCCAAATATTTACTCCTGGGCTTTCTTGACTCAGTTGCCCTTAGTTTCTAGCACCCCAAAAGCAGGGTCCCAACAAGGGACTGAATTGACCCAGGGCAAACTGTGAGCTACCATGGCATCAAAATGGCCAGGCCAAAGCCCCATGATACTCAACTATAAGTTGAGGGTATATCATGAACAAATGATGTCATGATCCAAATGTAAGTAACGATGAGACTAGGACCCTGCTGGGGCTAGGAAGACTAACCTGACCTGAAGGACTGCAGAATATATAGTGAGATGTCCTCAGGAAGAACGAAACTTTAAGTTTATATCTCTTACTGTGCTCATACAGAATGACATTGCTAGAAATATTAGAAGTAGATTTACTACAACTATTTAAGTAGATTACTAGCTGAGGAAAGAACACACCCTTGTTGGGATCCCACCCTTGAGCAGATCTCCTAGTAATCTGGAATAATCTCTTTAGGTGAAATTTTATCCTTGAGTAAATCTCCTGGAGGAGTGGTCTTACCTCTCTTTGTTGATTTGTTAATGTTTGACCCACCTTTGTGTCATCGCCTTACATGATTGCTATATAAACTAAGACTGTGATCTTTGGCTGGAGTGATCCAGAGTCAGAGCGAGAGGGGCTCAAACTTGAGAGAGAGAAAGGCTGCCCTGATCCAGGCCACACACAGCGGCCGAAGAGCACCGAATGTGGGTGGTGAGACAGAGCCGTCCGGAGAGCCTGTGATCACACAACCTTAAGTGCGCTAAGATTTTACACAGTGACTTGTCATCTTTGAAGATACCGTTAGCTTCAATGTTGTGGAGGGTTTTGTCAACCTTGTCTTCAATGTACCTTATGGATTCCGGTCTGATGTTGAGGTCTTTAATCTATTTTGATCTTACTTTTGTACATGGTGTTAGGCAGAGATCTGAGCCCACTTTTTTGCATGTAGCTGTCCAGTTTTGCCAGCACAATTTGTTAAAGAGGCTTTCCTTGCTCCACTTCACATTTCTTGCTCCCTTGTCAAAGATTAGGTGTTCATACATTTGGGGGAAGATGTCAATATATTCAACCCTGTTCCATTGGTCTGCAGCTCTGCCTTTGTTCTAGTACCATGCTGTTTTAATTATGACTGCTTTGTAGTAGAGTTTGAAGTTAGGGAGGTTGATTCATCCCATTTTCTTTTTTCCCAAGAATTGCTTTAGCTAATCATGGGGGCTTATTGTTCCATATGAATTTCAGGAGTGTTTGCTCCATTTCTTTGAAGAATGTCATGGATATTGTTATAGGGATCGCATTGAATTTGTACAATGCTTTGGGGACTATTTCCATTTTGACAATGTTAATTCTCCCGATCCATGAGCAGGGGATATCCTTCCATTTTCTCGTGTTCTCTTTTATTTCCTGAAGTAGCATTTTGTAGTTTTCTTTGTATAGGTCTTTTACTTCCTTAGTTAAGCTGATTCCTAGGTACTTGATTTTCTGGAGCACGATTGTGAACGGGATTGTTTTTTTCATGTACTTTCTTCTCTCTCACTATTTGCATTTAGGAAAGCCATGGACTTTTGGGTATTGATTTCCTAGAATCTTTTTTTAATTTATAATTTGATAATGTACAGACTTTTTTCTTACTGATTTAACTTTTGATATGTTCTCAACTGATGGTATTGTTAGTAGCCTTGTAAAATTGGAAGAGGTGTAAGAAAATCCTTTCAGCTACATTCAAGTGTAGTATAGTCTTTCATCCTTTTGACTAGCTCAGTCCAAGGGATACAAGAGAGAAACTTCACCTTGACTTTCATGTTTCTAAGGAGTTGACCTGTTTTACTCTAATGTCCTGTGAATCATGGAAATGAGGAAGCGTCCTATTCACTTTGGCTATTTCAAAGCTCAGAGACAGATTTGCAATGGACTCATGGCAAGAACAATTCACCATATGTATATTTGCATAATATGTGTGACCTCTTACGGTTTAGCAAAATGAAAAGCCTCTGTTGTGAACAATTTATTTATATCAATTATATAACAAATATTCCTTGCTGTATGATCCCCAACATCCAAAACAAAGCAAAAACAAACAGACATTAACTTCAAGTTTTTATTCTGTGTTCAAGTGGCAGGTTGATACTAGTTCCTTTCAATAAACTAATAATAGTTTGGATAAGTTCATTCATTCTTCCATAAGTTTCCTTTCTTGTAGATTCTCTTGACTATGGCATTTGGAGCAGTGGTTTTTCTCACTTTACAAAATAAGCTATGTCCCTTATTTATCAGGGATATAAAATCTGTTTGGATGACAAAAACCAGAAACAATTCAAAATGTTTAGAAGAAAGTTTCTTTTAATGATCAACCAAGGCACCACATACCATCTTTGAGGTTCTGTCTTTTTTCATTTACACTATTACAGTTAAGGGCAAAGTATACTTTTAAAATACTGGGATCCAGTGGATGGAGTGATAGCACAGCGGGGAGGGTATTTGCCTTGCACGCGGCCCAACCCTGGTTCAATCCCCAGCATCCCATATGGTCCCCTGAGCACAGCCAGGAGTAGTTTCTGAGTGCATGAACCAGGAGTAATCCCTGAGCATCGTCGGGTGTGACCCAAAAAGCAAAAAAAAAAAAAAAAATACTGGGATCCAGAGAGACAGTACAGACAACAGGGTACTTGTCTTGTATGTGACCTACCAACAGTCCCCAGTCCCCTCTTTGGTCCACTGTGCTTTGCTGGCAGTGATTCCTGAACACAGAGCCAGGAGGATTCCCTAAACAATGTTGGTGTGACCCTCAAGTGAAAAAAATTCAAAAAGTACAGTGACTGGTTATTTGTTGTTTTTCTGAAATCAACTATACTGTGGAAGCATGACTGTGGGAAGGATAGTGATTTTCCCGTAATCATCACATCTCTCCTGCCCTCTGTTGCACGAGGCGTATTGCTTCTGAAGAGAGTCTCCTCAGAGTCATGTCAAGCCCATATCAAAAAAACTATTGGACACTGAATTTTTCAAGTACATAGCCATAAATATTAAATACATTTTCATTAGTTCCTATGTATATTTAATATATTAAAACACGTAATCATTTGCAGGGGTTTCAATACATGTTTATTGGATATGTCATTTTCCTGGGGGGAAAAAGCTGCCTTGCAATACAATGATTTAATGATAATAGTTTGAGTGGAAAGTGGAAAAATATAAAGTATCTAATCATTCAATTCAGCACACACATAACATTTGGGTTTTTTTTTTTGAGTACATCATTTTTCTCAATCATGACTCATTTGTGAGGAATATGTTTTTCTGTTTTGTTTTTGTTTTGTACTACAAATGTTGACAGACACACAAATTAGAGAAAGAAAATAAAAGCCTGCCTTTTGGGAGTTGGAAAGAGATCTTAATGGCTGGAGCACATACTTTGCGTGCGGGAGCCCCAGGTTTGATCGATAGCACTGCATGGTTCTCCGAGCACCACTGCATGTGGCCCCAAACCAAACCCAAACAAAAAATACTCTGTCTAGAAACACCAAAAACCTAATTCTCTGTGCCAGGGAAGTGAGTCAGCTATGGCGAGAGGCTTCAAGTTCAACCCCTGACACCCCCGCCCCCAACCTCACCCCCAACACCACATACCACACATATGTGCTTGTGAGTTTTTGGACCATACCTGGAAGTGCTCGGGGATTACTCCTGGCTCTGTGCTCGAGGATGTCTCCAGGAGATGCTCTGTGAATTCTCTTTGGTGCCGGGATCAAACCTGGGTCTGCCAGGTGCAAGACAAGGACATTAACTGCCGTGCCACCTCTCTGACCCTCTTTTGCTAAAAATTAATTCCCTAATATGTAGTCATGGTGCATAAATATTGTAACACATTGTTCCTAACATTCTTTGGTACATTTTCAAATGGCAGTAATTTGATTAGCAATACACAGTCTTTCATTTGGACACATTTTTATTGATCCAGGAACCTTTTAAAGTATTGAGAGTCAGTATCTATATTGTAAACCATAATGCCCAAAAGCAGAGAGAGAGTATGAGGAATATTGTCTGCCACAGAGGCAGGGGGATGGTTGGGACAGGGGTGGGGGATACTGGGTACATTGGTGGTGGAAAATGTGCACTGAGTTGGGTGTTCGATCATTGTATGACTGAAACGCAAACATGAAAGTTTTGTAACTGTATCTCACGGTGATTCAATAAAAAAATATAAAGTATTGAGAGTAAGATAATGAAAATGCAGATAAAAATATTTGTCCTCATGGAGTATACTTCTAAGGGGGATAGAACAGATATTAATACTTTAATAAGTGACTATATGTTGTATAGTGATCATTTTACTTTCTGATGCAAACATTGTTTTGGGAGCTGTTGGGCCACATCCGACTGTACTCAGGGCTTACTCCTGGATCTGTGCTCAGGGATCACTGCTGACAGTGCTCGGGGGACCATATGGCAGAAACTGAACCTGGGTCAGCCATGTGCAAGGCAAATTTCCTGCCTGCTGTCCTCTCACTCCAGCCCCTGGTGCAAAGATTGTCATGGGTCCTCCGTGCACGTCATTTATGGCAGGTGCTGATAATCACGTGCCTCTCAGCTGTGTGTGGTATACCTATTTTCACACTCGATCATTTTGTAGATGAAATCAATAGAATTTAAAAAAATTAAAGATAATTGAGTCACTGCTGCTCAAGGAAAAAATAATTTTATAATGAGCAGCGGTAGGGTGTTTGCCTTGCGCTCAGCTGACCGGGCCAGCTGGGTTCCGCCTCTCTCGGAGAGCCGGGCAAGCTACCGAGAGTATCTCACCCACACGGCAAAGCCTGGCAAGCTACCCGTGACGTATTCAATATGCCAAACACAGTAACAACAAGTCTCACGATGGAGACATTACTGGG
The DNA here is from genome assembly GCF_029834395.1 of Sorex fumeus. Lineage (NCBI taxonomy): Eukaryota > Metazoa > Chordata > Mammalia > Eulipotyphla > Soricidae > Sorex > Sorex fumeus. The sequence goes on along the minus strand of NW_026606105.1, from coordinate 6,910,484 downwards.
CCCGCTCGAGCAAATCGATGAACAATGGGAGGACCATGACGGTGACCGTGACGGAATGAGTAGCACATCCCAGTATAATTTGTTTTGTCAATTTTTCTACTTTTTTTTTTTTACTAAAAAAGCTCACTGAATTTTAAAAAAGCAACTTTGCACAGCTGAAAGAGTAGAGATTAGCAACACCAAGTGATAGCACAGCAGTAGGGCATTTGCCTTGGGCTGGCTGAACCAGGTTCGATTCCTCCGCCCCTCTCGAAGAGCCCAGCAAGCTACTGAGAGTATCTTGCCTGCACGGCAAAGCCTGGCAAGCTCCCTGTGACATATTCGATATGCCAAAGACAATAACAACAAGTCTCACAATGGAGATGTTACTGGGCCCACTGGAGCAAATTGATGAACAATGGGAGGACAGTGCGACAGTACTACTATCAATTACTATCATTATTTGTTTTTTTGGGCCACACCTGGAACACTCAAGGGTTACTCCTGGCTCTACACTAATCACTCCTGGAGGTGCTGGGGAATTACATAGGGCAGTGGAGATTGAACCTCGGTCAGCCGCATGCAAAGAAAGTACCTTACCTGCTGTACTATTGCTCCAGATTCAACACTGATTATTTTACATATAAAATAGATTAAGGAATTTATGTATTTTTCACATTGTGCTAATAATCTGCAAAAAGTGAAGCATAATTTTTTAAAAATTTGGTATGTGTTGTTTAAAGAGGTCTAGGGGGCCAGAGAGCACTGGAAATAAGGTACTAATTTGCATGCAGCACACATGAAGGTATTGGCAGAGGAACAAAGCCACGCGGGTCCCAGAGCTGAGATCTCCAAGCCTACTCGGATTGGGGCCGAGCATCCTCCACCCAGATCCTCCAAATTCCAGTAGGCGGGGGTCACACCCACCAACTGGCCCCCTGGCGCCGTGTAATCCCATCAACGGCCAAGACTCAGAGACTATAAAACCCAGGTCCTGGAAGCGGCATTTGCGGCCGCGCAACATCTTATCATCTCATTCCTGCTTTGGACAACCTGGCAGGCTACCGAATGTAACCTGCCCACACGGCAGAGTCTGGCAAACTCTCCGTGGCGTACCCAATATGTCAAATACCAGTAACGATGGTGGGTCTCATTCTCCTAACTCCTAAAGAGCCTTGAATATGGCACTTTTTAAAAAAAATCTCAGGGCTAGGATGAAGGAGACGTTACTGGGGCCTGCTCGAGGCAATCGATGAATAACAGGATGGTTGTGATTGTTGTGATTGCATGCAGCTGACCTGGGTTCAACCCCCAGTGCCGCATATGATCTTGCCAGGGATTACTCCTGAGCACTTCTGGTGTAATCCAAACACCTCCCCTGACCAAACAATAAAAAGATCAGATGTCTTGTGAAAACTCACTACTGCAGTTCACCAAATATTTCCATCCCTCTTTCCCAGGCAGAGCAATGCAGTGTGTTTTGTGGTAATCCTGGATTTAGGGATAAACATAGAATTATTTCTGGCAGTGAGCAATGAACAGACATGAACCTTTCCCTGGGAAACAGAGGTTGGTGACTTCGAGTGATTATGACAAGCAGATTCCATTAGTGCATTAGTTCAGGGTAGAAATAAGCCTTTGTTGGGGCCAGAGACATAGTACAGGGGTCAAGGGGTTTGCCTTTCCCATGTTTCACCCAGGTTCCAGGTTCCAGCCTGGCATCCCAGATGATCCTCTGAGCACTGTGAGCACAGAGCTAGGAGCAACCCCTGAGAACTACTGGGGAGGGTCAAAAGAAAATCTTTGTTAAGTCATACAGTTTTATTGTTTGATACTGCCACATAGCCCAGTTTGTTTCATACACTAATTTGACCAAATTGTACCAGGAAGTATATCTACATACTTCAATCTTGACCTTTTTAAATTTTCTAACATGTTTCTTTCATTCTTGATTTTTTAACAATCAAAGATAAAATTATGTGCTAGCTTCTGATTGATTTTTAAAAGCATTTACTTCATTTGTTCTTTATAAGGTTATTTGGGAGGGGGGTTGGGCTCACCCAGTGGTGCTCAGGGCTTACTCCTGACTCTGTGCTCCGGGATCACTTCTAGTGGTGCATGGGGGACCATATGCAGTGCTGAAATTTGAACCAGGATTCACTGTATTAAAGCACTGTATTTAGGTGCTTTACTGAGCAAGCAGTAAAGTATTTCTTTAAGAGCGTCGAAGAAATAGCTAAGAGGACGAAGAACCTCCAGCTCTGGGCACATCTCTTCTTCCACTGTTCTTCCTGCATTAACATACGCCTCAGAGACCTGGGCCCTACGCAAACAGGATGAGAATGCTATTCGGGTTTCCCAAAGAGGAATTGAAAGAGCTATGTTTGGAGTATCACGTTTCACTCAAATGAGAGAAAGAATCCAGAGTTCCGACCTCCATCAACGATCAAGAATCAGGGACTCTGTCTCATTTGCCAAGGCGTCGAAAATCAGATGGGCTGGACACGTAATGAGATTTGGAGACGACCACTGGACTAGAGCCTTTACCGACTGGATTCCACGGGATGTCAAAAGATGGCATGGCCGCCCACCTACCAGATTGTCAGACTTCTTCATCAAGACCCTGAACGATCGGTTTGAGGTTCTTCGTGTTCCTAGAACGAACAGACGCCATTGGGCTACACTAGCACGTGACAGGGACAGGTGGAGATGTTACTGGTGCCCGCTAGAGCAAACAGATGATTAAAGGGAAGTCAAGTGATCACGTGATTCAAGTGCCTTAACAAACCCTTTAACTATCCCTCCACCCTCTATAAAGTTATTTTTAAGTTACAAAAATGACCTTTCCCTGTTTTTCCTTGTAATGCCATGTTTTTCCTTCTGTACTTCCCTATTCAATTGAGGCTCCGACAAATAGGCAAGAAGATACTTTTGTTCTTGTATTCATATAGGAAACTTGAATACTTACTGTTCCAGGTCAATATATTATTATTTGCCCAGGGTGGGGAGGAGGGAGTGGGGATTGTCAACACCTAGCAGTGCTCAGAGATTATTGCTGGCTCTGTGCTCGGGAATGACTTATTGGTGGTGCTCAGGGGAGCTGTAGGAGTGCTGGGAATTTGAACCCAGGTTTATGGGATGCAAGGCAAGTGCTTAACCCCTGACCCATCACTATCCTCTCAATGTATTATGTGAAGTCATGTTGAAAACAAACTCTGCCTTCTAAAAGGAATTAGTCACCTGACAGGTCATTGCAAACAACATGAGTGATAAATTGTTCTGTGATTTTTGTTAGATAAACTTAAAACAACTTCAAAGAATGAGGAGATAGTGCTATATCGAGCTTTCCCCATTCCCATCTACTTACTTTTGTGAACAAAGTGACTCTGCTTCCGTCCATATCAATGAAAACAGAAATAGAATTTATACTGTCTCATTCAAGCAATAATAACAGTCACGCATGGATATGTCAAGTAAATGGGGAAAACTTCATCTGTCAAGAAATATGTTAAGTTTTGTTTATAAGCATTCATCAACATTCATGATGTATTTATGTTGTTTTGATCATTTGTATATAAAATTTTTTGCAATAACTCAACCCAAAGTAAAAATCGATATTTTATTTGTTTGGGGGCCATGCCTGGTGGTGCTCAGGGCTTACTCCTGGCTCTGTGCTTAGGGCTTAGCCCAGGCTCTGTGCTCAGGGATCATTCCTGGCAGGGCCCGGGGACCATGTGGGGTCGCCTGGATGGGTTAGTTTCATGCAAGGCAGGCACCTTACCCGTACTTCAGTGTGTGTGTGTGTGTGTGTGTGTGTGTGTGTGTGTGTGTGTGTGTGTTTTAAACATATAGTGGCTTTTTAGGAAAAAAGAAAAGGGAAGAAAGTATTTAGCTTGCGAGCCTGAGGGTGAGAGTTCGATCCTGGGTGCATGAGCCTGGTCCGGCCCACTTTGCTGTCTTGGGCCCCGCCCTACCATTGACGGAGCCTTGCAGGAGCCCGCTGCGTGCCAGCCCAGGTGTCAGAGCCTGCTGCATGCCAGCCATAGGCACCGTAGCGTAGCCTGCTGCGTGTGAGCTGTGTGAGCTAGAACAGCGTGCGTGCATGCGTGTGTGTCTGTGTACGCGCGCGCCTGCACGCTCCAATTGAAAGCACATGAGTACCGGCAAACAATGCAACAAAAGATGAACCCGGCCCCAGTGAGTCAGCGTGTGAACACCACAACTAACGAGTGTTTGTGTGTTCCCAGTATGTGAGCACCCAGCCCCGTGTGCAGCCCCTCACGGGCACCCCATCCAGTGCCCAGTCATTTCCCAACAACCCCGACCTTGATAAAATGGAAGGAAAAGGGAGGGGGAAATTCAACTCATAAGTATGTTGTTGCAGAGTAATGTGGAAGATGATGGAAAAAACACTTCAAAACATGAAAGCAGTAGAGCGAGGCAAAATTCTAGGGGCAGACTAGACTGGAACCATGGTGAAAGTGGCAGGGACTTTCCCGCTCCAAAACAGCACCTTTTCTTTTTTTCTTAATTTTATTGATTCACCTTGAGATACAGTTACAAGCTTTCATGTTTGAGTTACAATCATACAATGATCAAACACCCATCCTCCAGCAGTGCATATTCCCCACCACAAATCTCCCCAGTGTATCCCCACCTTTCCCATCCTCTCACTGCCTCCATGGCAGACAATATTCCCCATACTCTCTCTTTACTTTGGGGCATTATGGTTTTGCAAAGAAGTGCCTCTTCTTCTTGTATGCAGCACCCCTTCATCTATATGTTTGCAGTCTATCACATATGCACATTGGGAAAAAACGATTCTATTCTAAAACGTCAGGAGATGCTTGAAGGGTGGAGCAGGTACTTTGCATGCCAGAGAATGGGACAGGTCCTGGCACCACCTGGTCACACTGGCAGCACCAGGAGCTCCTTGCGGGAGCAGCCCTGAGCACTGCGGGTGTGCTCCCAAACAGAGCAGTGCCAACAAAGCTAATACACTGACAGCTTTGGTGATGCCTGATGCATGCAGCCATTCTTTTATGATGAATGTTTTCAGATGCTCTCTGAGCAGACTCAGGGAGCACATGGTCTTGTACATTCTCCTTTCTTTTTTTTTTTTGCAATTTATCATAACTAAGGGAACGTGTTTCCGGTGGTGCTGATGCTTATGATCGTGGGGTACACAGGTACCTTGCCACCAGCAAAATTTCTGAGACCTTCCACTTGTGCCCTGTGTTGCAAATTCAGTGAGATAATTTCTCAGCTAAAGTTCGGAGACCATTAGTGCTATATTTTACACTAACAATTTCTAAGTCTTTTCCACATGTGCTAACTAGAGAATTAACACAATCGTTCAGGATTAATTACGATTTTCTGATACGCTTTTGTGAGAATTAATTGCAGAGAAAGAGCTTTATACTTGTCACTTATTGGGGTAATTGTCTCATTTTCATATGCACACAGATACTTACATGACTTTAAATAATGGATATAGAGAACAAAATTCTCCTCTGGAGGCACAAACTACAACAAATGACCTGTATCTTTTCTTGTTGCTATTAGCCCAATCTCATAGATCATTTCAGGTAAAGTTGGTAAATAAAGCAGAAATAAAACTAGCGATGTAGGAAAAAATGATCTCTTTATTAAAATAGCTTAAACACACTTTCCCTTATATGCTCATATTTTTTAATTTACTTATTGGAGGGTTTGGGGCCGGACCCACTGGTGCTCAGGACTTCCCCTGTGTTCAGGGAGCACTCCTGGAAGTGCTATGGGGACCATATGTGGTTGTTGGAGATCGAACTGGGGTTGGCCACATGCAACTTTTCTCCCATCTCTCTAGCCCACCGTGAACATATTTTACAGTGAACATGTTTGGTGAACGAATGGAGCAGCAACCTGCTGATATCATAGGAAAGCAAGTGACCAAAAGCCGGTGACCCTCCTGGGTTCTCTGTGTCTTGCCCAACCCTTTACTTCATTTAAAGCCAAATAGAACCAGGCTTCATGTAACAGTCGAGGGAAATATTGCATCTGCAGACATTGAGAACTGCAGCCGATAATGTCGCTGTCTTTGTTGCTGGTAGACATGTGTGTTTTAAATACAAGTGAGAAGGAGTCTGCTCTATTTCCTAGCTATTTACCACAGATATTCTTTTGTTTTCTCTTTTTGAGGTCCCTCTGTCCCTCTGGTATCATTTCCTTTCTGTGTGATCACTTCCTTTCCTCTCTTCTTTGGTCCTGCTGGAGACGAGTTCTCAGATTTTCCTTCATGTGAGAACATCATTTCAATGTTTGGGAGCCTGGCTTAACACTCCTTTTCTTTAATATTATTTCACAGGTTGGGGCGCTGGTTGTAAGGGTTCCCGCGCACGTCTTGCATGGGCAAGGGCTTGAGTTGGACAACCAGCTCTGTATGGTCCCTGAGCATTGCCAGTGGTGGCCCTGCCCGCCACCCAGCTTTGCTGGGCCTGAGCAGCACCTCATCATAGGGTCAGAGCACGGGGCCAGCAGGTCCAGCAGGCTGAGCACTGCAGGGAGTGGCTTTGGGAGAGTCCCCCCCCCCAAATGTTACTATCTTTTGGGCTCCATGACTTCTCATGAGAAATCAGTTATTCAAGCAGTAGCTCCCATCACGTGCCAGTTCCCCCTGACTGCAGTCCAGAGTTAAGGACAAAAATCACTGGTATTCAGAAGTTTGATTTTGGTGTATCTAGGATTGATTTTCTTTGTGTTTATTCTGTATGAAATTCCCTAAGCTTCTTGAACCTGTATATGCTGTTCACTAAATTAGAGGAAATTTTGGCTGTCATTTCTTCAAATATTCTTTGTACCATTTTTCCTTCCATGCCTCTAGGGCTCCAGTGACACAAGTTCTTGATTATTTGATAATGTTCTATTCATTTCTACCTCCCATACTGGATGATTTCCTATTACCCACTATACTATCGCTCTAACCCTCCATCCACCTATTGAACCATTTATTCAGTGACTTTTGTTTCAGTTGCTATGATTATTTTGCAAGAGCTACTAGATTTTTATTGACTAAAGAAATGGTTTTCAGTAGAAAGCACCTGCAACATCTTGGCTAACTCTCTCTCTCTTTCTCTCTCTCCCTCCTTCTCCCTCTCTCTCTTTCTCTCTCTTTTTCCCTGAGCCACACCCAGAGGTGCTCAGGACTTACTCCTGGCTATGAGCTCAGGGATCACTCCCGTTGGCACTGTGAGGCTTCATTTTCCTTCACTCTGATAGCTAATGGGGCTGGTGGTCAGTATCCTCTGAACAGATTCTGACTAAGTACTCATGTGACGTATCAATACTAATTGCATGCTAATACCTCACCCACAGGTCTGGGGAGAGAAGGGAGGGCTGTGATTAAATATCCAAGTTTGATAATCAAACCACCCAGATTAGCAGCCCAGCCCCACAGCTTGATGCCCATGTGGCCTTGCATAAGTTTTCCTTTTCACCGTTTTAAGCCTTCCTTTCTTCATCTGTAAAATGGCAATGCTAATAGCATCTACTTTATATAAAGACTATTAGAGGACTAAGTGAGTAGTTTCAGGTACTTAAGTGCACTATAAACAATCTTTCTATAATTGTTTTCAAAAGCACTAATGGAGGTGAAAGTATTGATGAACTTGGGAGGCATGAAAGCCTAGGACGGTTCTGGGTTTTGGGCAGGAGAGATTGTATCAGGGCTAAGGTAATGCCTTGCACACAGCTGGCCTGGGTTTAATCCCCGGCACCATAAATATGGCCCACCAGGAATGATCCTTGAGCATAGAGCCAGGAATAAAGCACCCCTGTCAACAAATAAAGAAGTTGATCCTAAATTCTTCCTTTTCTACAAAGATGAAAGGCAAAAAATAAAGTGCAACCAGGCTCTCAGATTTAAATCCCAACGAATGTTCACTAGCTGTGTTATGGAATATCTTTGTTCCTCAGTTTTCTCCCCTGGAAAGTTGAGATAATAATAGAACCCACCTCATCAAATTATTATAAAGGTGAAATGGGTTGACATTGTAAAATATGTAACAAGTCTCTACACAGTCAGGGATATCTGCATGTACATTAAATAAAAGCATTTTAGGGACTGGAGAGAGAAAGTAAGCATCTACCTTGCCCACCTGGATTCTATCCCCAACAACACGTAGGGTCCCCCAAGCACTGCCAGGAGTGATCTCTGAGATGGAAGCCAGTTGTAAGCTCTGAGCACCCCCAGACAAAAATAATCAAACAGATTTAGCTAGCCTATTTTTGGTGGTCACCTTTATCTGGGGGCCACTCCTGGCAAAGCTTTCTCCAAACACTGTCTGGGGCTGCACCTGGAACTGCGCAGGAGCCATGTGGCATTGGGAAGTGGACATGGGGGTCCTCCAGCGCATGTGCACCACCCCTTTGAGAAATCTACCCATTTTCTATTTGTTAAAACTTCTATTTTTAGGGTCCCCCAAGTGGTGTCCAGGGGGTTCAGGGACCATTCCCAATAACGGTTGGCCAACTGGGCTGGAGGTTCAATGCATGGGCTTGTGGACACGATGCTGCTCAGACTTTTTGGTGCTAGGGACCCCCAGGTCACATCAGGGTGCTGGGGGCCTCCAGGCTCCATCTGGAGCTGCTTCATGGGCCACGTAGTGCTAGGGACCAAACATCAAGGCCTACATCCTAACTCCTTACTTAAACTCCTTATGTAAACATGTATGGTATCTTATTTCCTAGATCTATGTTTGTTCATTTAAAAAAAAAGAAAAATTGGGCCTGCAGTGTTCATGGATTACTCCTGACTCTGCACTCAGGAATCCCTCCTGGGGGGCTCAGAGGACCATCTGGGATGCTGGGGATTGAACTTGGGTTACCCGTATGCAAATCTAGCACCTTATAATCTCTCTGCCCCATTTTGTTCACTTCTAAAAATTTTTAAAAAAATTTTATTGAATCATCATGAGATAGTTACAAGCTTTCATGTTTGGGTTACAATCACACAATGATCAAACACCCTTCCCTCCACCAGTGCACATTCCCCACCATCAATCTCTCCTTCCCTGCCCTCCCCCTACTTCCATGGCAGACAATATTCCCCATATTCTCTCTCTACTGTTGGGCATTATGGTTTGCAATACAGACACTGAGAGATCATCATGTTTGGTCCATTATCTACTTTCAGCACACATCTCCCATCCCGACCGATTCCTCCAGTCATCATTTTCTTAGTGATCCCTTCTCTATTCCAGCTGCCTTCTCCCCTCAGCTTAACCATCAGAACAACATTAACCAGTAATTCTTTAAGCCCACCTTTTTTTCACTTTTAATACCAATTTCAGGTGCATCTCAATGCATTGGTCTTCCTTATGTAAACGTGTATGGTATCTGATTGACATATTGGGATTGTAGAAAGTATCGAGTGTAACAAATTGAACTTGAAAACTCAGGAAAGAGGTCCCGGAAGCAATAGTACAGTGGGTAAGGAAATTGCCTTCCACATGGTGGACCTGGGTTCAATTCCAAGGACTCATATGGTCCCTCAGGTATCAGGAGTAATCCCTGAACACCACTGGGTTAGGCCCCCAATCCAAAATAAACTTGCCCAAACCCCAAAACCAAAAATCTCAGTCGAGAAAGAGAACAAAGGAGAATATCCATCATAATATTAATAGTCAACGCATTAACAATATCTATTCGACACTTAGAGTGCCTCAGTGACTGCTTTCAACACTTGGTAATTGATCCTTAAACAATCCTTTGAGACTGAAACTGTTTTATCCTTATGTTGCTGAGGAGAGAAGTAAAGTGAAGTTGAAGGACTCTTGAGGTGTCCAGACCAAACTGGTTAACATCCAGGTCTCTCCTTGCTCATCAGCATCATGGTCCGGCCTGCCCAGTCATATGGCATATTGATACCAAAACACCTTTGGCACCATGGACTCCTTTTGGGATTCTTAGAGAAGGTGCACACACCCAGATTACATTTTTCTGGCCTAGCAGGTATGTTGAAAGCCTAGTGTCAGTCTTCTACATAATCTTATGCTGGTTTAAACAATACCACTAACGTTCATTATCTCCCACCAAAAGTGATTTTCCTGTTTACATTTTTTTTTTGACACTGACACTGTCCTCCCGTTGTTCATCGAGTTGCTCGAGTGGGCCCAGTAATGTCTCCATTAGACACTTTGTTGTTACTGTGTTTGGCATATCGAATGCATCATGGGTAGCTTGCCAGGCTCTGCCGTGCGGGCGAGATACTCTCGGTAGCTTGCCGGGCTCTCCGAGAGGGGCGGAGGAATCGAACTCGGGTCGGCCATGTTGGCTGCGTGCAAGGCAAATGACCTAACCACTGTGCTATCGCTCCAGCCCAGGGATGTGACCTAGTGGTCCAGCACTCTCCTGTATATGGGAGGCCCATGGGGGATAGATCCCCAGCACTGCAAAACAAAATAAATCAAAAAGCACCAACATGAACATACTGTAAATGCAGACGATCCTGGAGCTCCTAGTAACTAAAAGAAAAATCAGCATATTAATGAATATATCTGTAAGTAAGAAATGTGGGCTTGATGACAAATGTGGTCATTGATCAGACATGGAATTCAGGGTGAAGCAGGATTTTTCTGACTATTCTACAAATCCTTAAATTTCTGAACCCACAGGAGAAGCAAGTTTTTCTTGGGCTAGTCCTGGGACTGCTACAAACTGTAACAGTTCCTGGAACATTTGCCTTTTGCCAGAGTTCTAGAAGCTTCTCTGTCTTTCCAATAGAGATTTTGATACTGAAACCACATTGGTTTAAGGATCCAGCTCTTTCCCCCCCCTTTTTTTGCAGGGGGAGAGGGGGAATTGGGCCACACTAAGCTGTGCTCAAGGATCACTCCTGGTGGGGACCAGGAGACCCTGGGCAGTGCTGGGGATCAAACCTGGGTTGGTTGAATGTAAGGCAAATGCCTTGAGCCTGGAACTGTGTCTCTGTCCCAGAATGCAGTTCTTACACATCAAAGCCAGAGGTTCCTCTGTTTCTTCTTAAATGTCCAGAGGCAACATGGGTGGTTTTGGTCATTTGTGATTCTGTTTGCTTTTCCTCTGCATTTGAACACCCTGGATTTCCTCTGGAGAACAATTTCTTTGTCATTTGATCCATGTGAGACTGGGAATTGGATAGGGGCTCCTTCCTTCCTTCCTTCCTTCCTTCCTTCCTTCCTTCCTTCCTTCCTTCCTTCCTTCCTCCCTTCTTTCTTCTTTCTTTCTTTCTTTCTTTCTTTCTTTCTTTCTTTCTTTCTCTTTCTTTCTCTCTTTCTTTCTCTCTTTCTTTCTCTCTTTCCTCCCTCCCTTCCTTCCTTTCTTCCTTCTTTCCTCCCTCCCTCCCCCCTCCCTCCTTCCCTCTCTCCCTCTCTCTCTTTCTTCTTCCTTCCTTTCTTCCTTCCTTCCTTCCTTCCTTCCTTTCTTTCTTGGATTTCCTCTGGAGAACAATTTCTTTGTCATATGATCCATATGAGACTGGAAATTGGGTGGGGTTCCCTCCCTCCCTCCCTCCCTCCCTTCCTTCCTTCCTTCCTTCCTTCCTTCCTTCCTTCCTTCCTTCCTTCCTTCCTTCCTTCCTTTCTTCTGTCTTCAACTGCCTTCTTGTGGGGTGGTACTGGGGATTGGCCGTCCTGTGTGCAAAGCAGACTGCAGGCCTTTGCGTCACCTCCCCGGTCTGAGGTGTTTTTCTTTCTCTGGAGTTCCAACAGACCACCAAGCCCTGCCTAAGTAGGAGTAGGCAGGGACCCAAATGGATTCAATCACTGTGGATCTAGGGACTCAGAGGGGAGAGTCTAGGGGATGGCGTATGATCTTTGCTGTTGCGTGGGCACAGGAGAGGCTGCTGTTGCCAAGTAGAGACTGACATAGCGAGGAAAATCATCCCAAGTCGTCTCTCTCTCTATTTTTTTTAGCATCACACCCGGCGATGCTCAGGGGTTACTTCTGGCTCTGCACTCAGGAATTACTCCTGGTGGTACTCAGGGGGACCATATGGGATGCTGGGAATCGAATCCGGGTTGGCTGTGTGCAAGGCAAACGCCCTACCCTCTGTGCTATCGCTCCAGCCCCTGAATTGTCTTAACAGCAAACCCAAGTGCTTGGCTGATGCTGATTTGAGTTTCTGTCACTTTCAATAGCATCTTTTTTTTTTTTTTTTTGCTTTTTGGGTCACACCCAGCGATGCTCAGGGGTTACTCCTGGCTCATGCACTCAGGAATTACTCCTGGCGGTGCTCAGGGGACCATATGGGGTGCTGGGAATCGAACCTGTATTGGCCATGTTGGCTGCATGCAAGGCAAACGCCCTACCTGCTGTGCTATTGCTCCAGCCCCTCAATAGCATCTTAACCTGACATTGCAGCTCACAGATTACGGAACTTGGTTTATAACAGCAGCTTGGATGACTATTTTCAAAAAATGAACTTACGTAAAAAACTCTCCTGCTTATTTATTGTTTGAAAAATAGGAAGCCTTGTGAGCTTATTACACTTTAAGACACACCTTTATAAATCCCTAAAGATGAACTGCCTTTGGAACATGGAATTCCTTCCCCAAAGCAGCAAGGAATATGTGAGAATAGACACGTGCAGAAGAAGTCAAGGACAAAAGAAGCTGCTACGGTGTAATGTGGACCGTGGCTTCATACACTAGCCACTTGGACACAGAACACTCAGAAAAGAAAGGCCAGAGGCCTGAATGAGAAACCGCTAGTGCTTTAGGACATTCATTTGTCCTGCAGTTTATTTTCTCTTCTATCCATCAAGTCAGAGTTTTTCCTTCAAAGCCTTCATAGCTAATATTTGTGCACCTGATTGATTTTTGGATCCAAATATTCCAACTGTCACTGTCACTGTCACTGTCCCTGTCCTCCTGTTGTTCATCGACTTGCTCGAGTGGGCCCAGTAACATCTCCATTGGAGACTTTGTTGTTATTGTGTTTGGCATATCGAATGCATCACGGGTAGCTTGCCAGGATCTGCCATGCAGGCAAGATACTCTCGGTAGCTTGCCAGGCTCTCTGAGAGGGGCGGAGGAATCGAACTCGGGTCGGCCATGTTGGCTGCATGCAAGGCAAACGCCCTACCGCTGTGCTATCGCTTCAGCCCATTCCAACTGATTGTTTATTTTATTTTATCTATATTTTTGAAGGTTGGAGCCATACTGATTGTCCTCAGGGGCTATCCCTGGCCTTGTACCCAGGACTTAGCACTCGTGGTACTTGTGGTGCCAAGGATTGTGAACTGGGTTAGCTGTATGCAAGGCAAGTACCTTCCTACTGCAATGGCTTCTTGTTTATTTTAAAACAAAGGCTCTTTTCTCCAAAGTCTATAGCTTTATTGACTATTTATCTCATGTTTTATGCACTTACTGACATGGAAGAGCAAAAACATGCAAATGAGTTTCACCTTAAGAGTTATAAAACCACTACTCAAGGGGAGTAATGTTTTTATATTTAAAAACCTTTATTTGTCTCACAAACCTTACTCTATGGTTCCTATTAACATACACCCCTGGTGAGTAAGCTCTTCTGGGCTTAATGGATAAGAAATTGCTTGAATATCAGGGCAGAAAGAATGCTTGAAGATATTTTCACATTTGTGGAGGCCAAGGAAGAAGACGAGCTAAATGGATTGCTGAGTTCTTGGTTAGTGGGTGAACAGGAAGAGAAATAGACATGCCAGAAAGCTCTTCTCTTGGGCAAGAGTTGCCCTCTCTCCCTGCCGAGCTGGAGACCAGGATTGGCTGGGGAGGTCTTGGTCCTGCTGGTGTGAGTGGGTGAATTTGTGGATATGTGTATGTGTGTGCCACAAGGAAGTCAAGATGGTCTCCAGCCACAGAGATCCTATGATACCCTGCAAAGGTGAGACAAAATTGTCTCTTTTAGGAGGTGATTTCTCTCAAAAGCAAGTGATTCTGCTCTCCAGCTATTGTAAAAAAAATACCACAGAGAGTGGCTTTCCCAGAAGAGAATCTCTCAGTGTGGGAGACTGGGATATTCCGTACCAGTTGCCAGTCCATTAGTTTTCTGGTGACGACCGTTTTTCTGAGTTTGTAGATGTTGAGCACCTTGTTGAGTTTCTTTGTGCTGGCAAACTGGCAAATGGAGAGAGGGAGAGACACACACAAAGAGAGATAGAGAGAGAGATAGAGACAGACAGAAAGACAGACAGAGCTCTCCGCTGTCTAATTGAATGCCATCATTAAGATCCTTTCCTTACACTCTCTCCCAAGGGTGCCATCTCTAAATGCCATCACATTGGGAGTTAGAGGCTCAACGTAGGAATCTGATGGGTGATGGGGCACAAACATTGCAGCCACAGCAGATGGTGGCCAAATCCTTATGGGCTGGCAAGTTGAAGAGGGGACCTGGCCACTGTCCTGGCGCCAGCTCTGGACATAGTTCCAGCTTCTGATGGGCAGACCTGCTCTTTAGGCTCAGGGAACATCCTTCCTCCTTTTTGTTTCTCCACGTAGGCCACTCTCAGTCCTGGGCTAGAGGGCTTTTGTTCTAGACCTCATATTCCAGATGTCCCTCAATATTTCACACACACGTTATTGAAGAATCCAAGGTTAACACTATAGCTGAGATATCATAACAGCCTTGAACTAGTCTGGTTTGCGACCCTAATATTTGCTCTTTTGATAAACAGCTGGGGTACAGGTCCCAGTGGTGTTGTTTCTCTGTGCCTTTTGTTTTGTGTTCCTAAAATAAAAGACAATCGCACCTGAATGCTCTTGAGTTTCATGCTGCGATGCTGTTAACATACAGGCTATAGGTACTGCTTGGGACATTGTGAAAATCCGAGAGTGGAAGGAACTTTGGTAAAAGAAAAATGCTAAGTAATGAACATGCCAAATCCTTCCCCCTTGATTGTCTAGATGAATGTCTGTTTAGCTTTGATCAAACCTGGGTCTCCTGCATGCGAAGCATGCACTCCCACCCGTTGAGCTATCTCTCTGGCCCCACACTTGACTTTTGAGCAGGAAAGTGTCATTTGCCAGCAGTGATGAGCCTGAGCATCTGTTCTCCCACATCCTTTTCACTTCTAATTCATGTACTGGGGTTAGATGTGAACTAGGGTGATACCGGGAACAGATGCATACAGAAACCAATGAATAAGATGGAGCAATTCATTTTCCTCTTATGCTTCAGGTATTTTCCTAGACCAAACCCCCATTTGGGCCTAAGCTCCAGAACCAGTGTTCATGAATTCTAGGGTGAAGAGCTTGTTTTTGTTTTTAGAGCTGTGGTTTCAGCTGAGCCAGTTGTCACTGAGTACTTTGGAGAAATTCAAAGATTATGTATGACATGTCTGGAACCTATTTGTTGATTTAAATTGACCCTTAGCCACACATGAGTCACAAAATGGGGATGTCAACTAAATGTTACTGAAGCGTTACACTTAGTTTTGAAAGAATATCATGTCTAACATGATTACTAGATGGAATAATAGAAAATCCTCAAACAGAACAAAATGTGGACTTGGTGGAAAATAAAATTAATTTTGGATTTGTGCTAGCCATCATTTTTTAGTATAAATGATTGCTTGTTATTCTTAATAAAACAATAGCAGATCTAAATCTGGTAATCTTCCCACTAAAAGCGAATAAAAACTTTTTAAATTGGAAAGAAAGTTTTTTTCTAAATAGAAATAAACCACATGTGAAGCCAAAAGTGATATTACAATTAAACATAGGGAAATTACAGATAGAGAAGGGAACACCAAATAAAGGGTGTTTGGAGGACTCCCTTGAGATGTGAGATGTGTGCTGAAAGTAGACTATAGACTGAACACGACGGCCACTCAATACCTCTATTGCAAACCACAACACCCTAAAGGAAAGAGAGAGGAAAATGGAATGCCCTGCCATAGAGGTGGGGCAGGGTGGGGGTGGGTGGGAAGTCTACTGGTTTCATTAGAGGTGGAGAATGGGCACTGATGGAGGGATGGGTACTTGATCATTGTATAACTGAAACCCAAACATGAAAGTTTCTAAGTCTACAACTGTACCTCATGGTGTTTCACTAATAAAAAAAAAAAGAAAACAAGAAAAAAATATAGGGAAATTAGAACAAGAAAGTGCAAATGCTGTTACGACTTTATAGGAGATTTATGTATAAATAATCCAAAAGTAAGGCTATGCTCTTAATTGTAGAGATTTGAATACAATACATTAAGGGATATTTTGTGATTTTTGATTTTCTTTAGTTTACCATTACAGTGCAAAGATTTTCATAGTCATCTATATATTATTTTGTGACAGTAAAAATAAGAACATCTGATAATGATTTATATGATGAAAGTAAAGTCTGCTTTTCTGCATTACCATTAACTCAAGTGATTATTACAGGTTTGACTAGAATATACAAAATTCCAACAATAAACCATGGCTTTAACACAAAAATGTGTAAGTCTACAACTGTACCTCATGGTGTTTCACTAATAAAAATAAAAAAAAAATAAAACATGGCTTTAAGAATTTCATGTACACTTTCAACAGAAGAGTTACTATCACAGTAAAGTTTCTTTAGAATGACAATGATAAAAACACTACCTAGGACCAGAGAGATAGTACAGGAGTTAAGGCACTGGCCTTGCGTTGTTCTGACCCCGAGCCCACCAGGAGTCATTCCAGGGTGTAGAGCCAGGAGTAACCTCTGAGCATTGCTGGGTGTGGCACCAGACAAAACAATACAAAAAGACTCCAGGTCATGGAGATGCAGCTCACTGTAGAGTGTATGATTCGCATGAGACCCTAACTTCAATCCCAGCAGCAAAGTCAAACCAAGTTCTGTGTTTCAACCTTGTAAATATTAAATGATGATAAACGTAATGTGAAATTTCCAGCAACACCACGTGTGGTCTCCTGAGCACTGTCAGGGATCACTCTTGAGCACAGTGCCAGGAATAGTCCTTGAGCATAGTTGGTTGAGATCCCAAAGCCAAAAAAACAGAATAAAACAAAATCCCACTATTTAGGGCTGGTGAGACTGTTTATGGGACCATTTTAAAAATTTATTTTATTAGTGAAACATGAGGTACAGTTGTAGACGTAACAATTTTTTTTTCTTTTCGGGTCACACCTGGCAATGCTCAGAGGTTACTCCTGGCTCTGCACTCAGGAATTACTCCTGGCAGTGCTCAGGGGACCATATGGGATGCTAGGAATCAAACGGGTCGGCCGCATGCAAGGCAAACACCCTACCCACTGTGCTATCACTCCAGCCCCAGACTTACAAATTTTTGTGCTTGAGTTTCAGTTATACAATGATCGAGTACCCATCCCTCCACCAGTGCCCATTCTCCACCACCACTGATTCCAGCATCCCTCCCACCCTCCAACTCTCCCATCCTACCCTACCTCTGTGGCAGGGCATTCTATGGGACCATTTTTTTAATGGTCCCTCAAGAACCCCTGGGGTCATAGCTTATGCACACTGCCAGGTGTGAGCGAAAAAACAATGCAAATAAAAAATGCAAATGATGCAAGAAAATTATATTGGTCTTACAATCAATAGAATAAAAAGTTATCTAAAAATCTTGAAGAAAACAAGGGAATTAATTTTCTGCAATAAAATAAGTCTTATGAAATATGTATTAGAAATTGTGAATTATGAATCTTATCGCTCATCTGAACCCTGCCGGTCCATCAATGCATGAGCAATAAGAATTAATTTGGTTGTTTTGATAGTTTGCCAACTGTCATCCCTACGGAAAACATAACTCCTTACACATAACTTACACCTGCCATTGCAGAGGTCGCTATGGCTCGGTGGTAAAGCCCATGCCTTGGATGCATAAGACCACGACAATTGCAAACCAACCAAACAAACCTAAAACATCATCACCATCTAGTATTTACAAGGTAGCACATAGAACTTGGCTTGACTTCCCTGTTGGGATTGAAGTTAGGGTCTAGAATGAGCTACATCTCCATGACCTGGAATCTTTTTTGTTGTTTGTTTTGGGGGTCACACCCGGTGATGCTCAGGGTTTACTCCTGGCTCTGTACTCAGGAATGACTCCTGGTGGATTTGGGGGTACCATATGGGATATTGGGGATCAAACCCATCCTCACTGCTGTACTATCCCTCCGGAACCTGCCCTGGAGTCTTTTTATCGGACAAATGTTTACTTGACTTCGCAGTTTAGATACACAGTTTGTTTTCCCTGACTGTGACAGGTCACTCAGTCTTCAGCCTAGAGTGATGGGAACTTTCTGTGATCTGCTTCTTATTGCTGCTTTCTTCCTACCTTTCCATTTTGCAAAATAAGTAGAGGCATGCACGTTTTCTTCTCTTCCTTTCTTTTTAATGTAAAAGTAAAGTTATAGGGTGAAATGGTATGGTATTGGAATATTGTATACGGTAACTCTGTCATTAACAGCATTGTAAATCACAGTGTATAAATTAAAATTTGGGAAACAAAACATTCTGACCTCACTCAGGGAAGACAATATTTTAAGCATTGTTTTTGTGCCTATCAGGACATAAGGAAACATGTCAGGGTCACTGCCAGTAAGGACATACACAGATCCCCCTCCCAAAGATATGCTGAAACTCTAATACCCATGACCTTAGAGTGTGACCTTATTTAGGAAGTCTTTTTAGATGTCACTCGTTGAGATGAGGTTGTGCAGGAACCAGGGAGACCCCAATCCCAGAGTGCTGGTAATTCCTCCTGCAAGAAGAGAGAGATGTTTGGCGACAGAGCAGTCATGGAAAGCTAAAAGATGCAAGCCAAGTTTCTCCTCCCTTGCCAGTTTCAGAGGGACCATGGTCTGGCCAACACCTGGATTTCACACGTCCTGTCTTTAGAGTCATTGCTAAAGGTTTCTGACACCTGATTTGTGATGCTCAACCTCAGAAGCCTTTGGAAATAAGACAAGTGTTATACTGGAGACACTTGTCTTTCTCTAGGCTGGATTCCTAAAAATCCCTCTGCTGGGTTGTAAGAAACATGCATTTTCCACCTTAAATTCTCATCCAGAGTGGTGGCATCTGTGTACGTCCTTACTGGCAATGACCCTGACATGTTTCCTTATGTCCTGATAGGCACAAAAACAATGTTTAAAATATTGTCTTCCCTGAGTGAGGTCAGAATGTTTTGTTTCCCAAATTTTAATTTATACACTGTGATTTGCAATGCTGTTAATGACAGAGTTACCGTATACAATATTCCAATGCCATACCATTCACCAGAGCCTCAGTATAACCCCCCTCAGCCATCTAATGGTCCCCTCCTCCCCACCTCTAGACCTCAAACCCCTCCACTACATCATCTTGGTAAATTCAATTCTGTAGACTGACTCCCAGAGTATGTTACCATTGGCCATTTGTTATTTCCTTACTATGTTTCTTAATATCCCACATATGAGTAAATCATTCTGTCTTTGTCCCTCATTCTCTGACACCACTCAGTATGATTCTAATTTTAGCCATGTAGAAGCAAATTACATGATTTTGTTTTTTTCTGGGTTGTGCAGTATTCCATTCTGTCAATGGGTTCTTGGACATTTGGGTTGTTTCCAGATATTGGTATTGTGAAGAACGCTGTAATGAACACAGAAGAGCAAATATCTTTTTGAAATATCGTTTTTTGGACTGTTGAGGTCAATGCTAAGAAGAGGTCTCTGGGTTATGCAGAAGTTCAAGTTTGAAGTTTTTGGAGCTATGCCTATACTGTTTTTCCATAGAGGCTGAGCCAAACAACTTCCCCCCCCAATACTGTATGAGGGTTCTTTTTCCCCAAGCGGGCTTGGGGCGTTTTAGTGCTTTTTTGACATGTGCCAGTCTCACTGGGGTGGGGTTATAGGATTAAGGTGTCTTTTTAAATGTTAATTTTCTATTTGAACATCTTCTGTAGATAGCCTTTTTTCAATTCCTGCCCATTTCCTGTCGCGCTATTTATTTTATTCCTTCCAGTTTAAAATGTGTCTTCATGCAAGAGATGATCTTATTCATTTTAAACCATTCCTAGCTTCAGAAGAGCTTTTCAATATCATGAATGCTTGTTGGGTTTAATTGGGTGTCTTTTCAGACAGTGAGAGAATCAAATGACATTTATTTGACCTATTGATACAAGGCACCTGTAATTGTAAGAACTTTTAAAAAAAGCAGAGGAGTTCGATATTTTATGGACAGGAGGAATGAGGGTAATGCGGGGTTTTAAAAACTTGTTTAGAGGGCTGCATGGTTAGAACAGAATGTACGTCAAAGGGAGCGAGGTGTTCCATATTAGGGAACAGGCAGAATCCTAGGTGGGGGCTGGAGTTGGGGGCGGGGTACAGGGTAAGAGGAAGAGATCATACATAGACATGAGTGAAGATGTTTGTAGTATTTAAAATTAGTGTATGGGGCTGGAGTGATAGCACAGTGGGTAGGGTGTTTGAATGTAGCCGACCTGGGTTCGATTCCCAGCATCCCATGTGGTCCCCCAAGCACCGCCAGGAGTAATTCCTGGGTGCAGAGCCAGGAGTAATCCCTGAGCATCGCCGGGTGTAACCAAAAAAAGGAAAAAAAAAAGATTAGTGTAGTGGTGTGGTGGAAGAAGGGAAAAGCCAACTTATATATCTAAGAATAAGGAGCAAATAGATATTTTTTTCCATAATGACTAATAATGAATAAAAGAAGGCAAGTAGCCAACCAGAAGAGGATATGGGTGAGTAGAGATTTTGAAAGGAGGTCTTCATAATAAAAGCGAACAATATTAGGTACAAATACCAGCATGATACACTTGTGTGTGGGGGTGTTGAAGGAGGTACTGTGCCAGGAGGGCTAAAGTGGAAGGGAACATTGGGGTTGCAGATTGGGTCCAAATCGTGCAAAGCAAGCGAGGCAATCTATCCTAAGACCAAATGCCGGGTGCAGAGGGGCTTGTTTCTGGGTAAGAGAGATGTCAAGGAAAACCATATGCCATCTATTTTCATTTCCTTTCCAGTTGACAATGTCCAGGAATGTTATTTTGAGACTGAGGTGTGGTAGAGGCAGAGGAAATATGATAATGGAAGATGTTCAGCCTGTGGGAGGCACCTACCAGCTCGGGTGAATTCTACCCCAGGAATGAGAGAGAACTTCCAACAACATCGTCCAATCTCCTTGGCAGATCCAAGACAAAGCTTGAAGAATGTGGATCTTGCTTTGGAAAAAGGGGACAGAGTAGGTGAGGGAGCTAGTAAAGGTAAAGGTAAAGGCCCTCCCGTTGATCGTCGATTTGCTCGAGCGGGCCCAGTAACGTCTCCATTGGAGACTTTGTTGTTACTGTGTCTGGCATATCGAATACTCTCGGTAGCTTGCCGGGCTCTCCGAGAGGGGCGGAGGAATCGAACTCGGGTCGGCCATGTTGGCCGCTTGTAAGGCGAACGCCCTACCCACTGTGCTATCGAGGGAGCTAGTGGAACCCTAAATTTAAAAACTGTGACCTTCGCTAGCCACTGATTCAGGATCTCCCCCCCGCACATCCAGTGGTGCTCAGAGATTACTCCTGGCGGGGTTTAGGGGACCTCAAGTGGTGCTAGGAACAAACCTAGGTTGGCTGCATGCAGGAAAAGCACCCTACCCGCTGTACTATCTCTCTGGTCACTACCCAGGATCTTGATGTCCTTTGGAGGAAGATCTTAGGTTAGTATATAAAAGGGAAGACTCAGCAGGAGGGTCGGGATGTGACTCAGCAGAGAGAACTTTTACCACGCCAAAGGTCCAGGGTTTGATCCCCAGTCCTGCAAAAGGAAATAAGCAAATGAGCAAACCAAATAAATAAATACATAAATAAAAAGGGGATGGCTTGTGGGATTCTATAAGTGGAAGTGAGGGTCATTAGACCTCTACATGCATCCTATGTAAACATGGCAGATGAAGCACCTTGCCTTCTTCCAAGTCAGATGATAGGAATATTAGTAATTGGGAGGTTCTGGGAACCAGGAGGGTCAACAGTACAAGGAGGAAATGAACAAGGGGTGGAGGGTGGAGAGCTTCTGGAGAACTTGGGCCCCCCTGTCAACCAGAAGGATCATTTTAGGAAGAGGAATCAAGTTGCTGGGAACTTCTCAAAGGCCAGGGATTGGATCTTGAGGAGAGCTACTCACAGGGTCCAATAGTGAACTGGGGGTGCTGGCGGGGAGGGACTTCCCATTAGCGCATATGTGAATGTTAATCACTTTTGGCAAATGTTCTAGGACTGATTCAGTCACCACTGACTCTGAAGTCCCTTCTAGGTTTGAGATTCTAAGATCCTAGGACGGTGGACGAGTGGGCAGGAAGGAACAGGTTGGAAATACAGAGTGAGAGTGAGTGATGTTGCAACTCATGGAGGGGAGAAGGAATTGGAACAAGAGTTGGGGAAGACAGGTGGATACTTAGTTCTGGGGAGGAAGTTGTATCATCACAGAGTGAATAAGTAGCCTTTTGCGTCCTAAAAGCCAGGAGATGATCTACCATGGTGTAGGGGTGTCCAAGGAAAGCACCCCCCAAAGGTGGTTCAAATCAATCCTTTCCATAGGCGTTTGGGATATCAGGAAGGCAGAATATTTCTGGGGCTGGAGAAACAGCACAGTGGGCAAGGCACTTGCCTTGCACACAGCCAGCCTGGGTTTGATCCCTGACATCCCATATGGTCCTCTGAGCACTGCCAGGAGTAATTCCTGAGTGCAGAGCCAGGAGTAACCCCTGAGCGTCATTGGTCTGACTCAAAAATTGAAAACTAAAATATAGAAGAAGGCAGAACATTTCAAAACAGAATTTTAGTGATAGAAAGAGGCTGGTACACCATTTGACTCCACGCCTTCAGCTGGGCCCCAGAGGTGGGGAGAAGGGCCCTCAAAGCACATTCTGGGGTGTTTATGGAAAAGGAGAACAAGGCAGAGGTGAACTGGTGGAAGGGAGGAAAGGCATTGCGGACACATGGATTGTGATGGACTCTTGAAGCAGCTGGAGGTCTCTAGCCACCTCTGGTGGCTTTCCGGGGAGAGGGAGCTGGGAACCTGAGAGGGGTTATAATAGAGTTCATTGGGCCGCAACCTCCTGAGTGACCTTGTAGGTATCCTATCACCCCGGTTTCTTCTGGATTGTCCAGGGCAGGAGACTTATTAGTCTCCAAGATGGACTTTGCAGAAGAAAATCGCTCCAGGAATCGGAGACCTTGTCTGGGGCACAAAGTGTGTGTGTGTGTGTGTGTGTGTGGGGGGGTGTTCCATATTGGGGGGCGCTGGGAAGAGGGCAGAAGGGTTTGTAGAAGGATGGTGGCAAGAAAGTAAGCAGACCATGTATGTGGTTCCCCCTTTTCTTCCCAGGGCACCTGGGACGGGACCTGCTAAGGGCACCCGCGAGCCCAGCGACAGCCTCCGCCCCTCCCCCACTAGGTGGCACTGAAACGCCTTGTTCGCGCTGCTCCAAACGCAGGAAGAGACAAAAAGAATATGGTGGAGGGCTCCCCATTGGGGCTCACAGGCTCGGCTGCGCCAAGCGGGGTGCCAACCCCACACCCCCACGCCCGGCCCCGCGGGGCCCTTAGTGAAAACGAGGGGCGCGCTGCAGTGGCCAGCCTCCTCTCACCTGGAGCGGAGCTCTGGGCCTTTGCGGCGGCGGCCTCACGTGAGCCCTGTGGGGTGGGCAGCGGGCAGGGCTGGGAGGAAGCCAGAGCCGCCAAGCCCTGGGGTCCCGCATTACCTCCCCCAGGCCCCTCGGCACGGCCCCAGTTCAGCCGCCAGCCGCCACCCGCCTTAGCACAGACCTCACCCGGCCCCAAAGCGCGGGCACCCGGGGAGCGTTTCCAAAAGGTCTTTGAAGCAAGCCGGCACATTAAAATTCCTTTTCTCTCCTTCAAAGGATCAGACTAACGTCGTTCTCTGTCCCCTTGGTGCTGAGGAGGGAGGCAGAGGCTGGTGGAGTGTGTGTGTGTGTGTGTGTGTGTGTGTGTGTGTGTGTGTGTGTATGCGCGCGCGCGCGCGTGTGTATGTGTGTGTGTCTGGGGGTGACTGCCCCTGGCAGGGTCGGTGGGACTGGGCTGGGGGCAGCGGCCATCACCCGGAGGACGCCTGTAGCCCGTAAGGTAGCGCCTGTGGCTTTATTTTGGTGCGTGTGTAGGCTGGACCGCGATCCCAGGCGCGGGTGACTGCATCCCGGGGCGCGGGGCGCGGGCACAGCCCCTCCGCACACTGACCCCACCATCAGCATCCTTTCCTTTAAAGCGCCGCGGTCGAATTCAGGGAACTTCAGCAGCTCACACCCCCCCCCCCCCGCCCCCATCCCCGCCCCAACGACGGCCCAGAGAGAAGGGAGATGGAGGCAACATCCCTAAATTCATACCCACGCACGTAAACATGCTACATGCCACACACATGTCCGTGTGCCTAAAGATGGATGCGCTCGGGCGCGCACCTACCCAGACAGCACCGCCGTGCGTCGTCAAGACGAGCGGAGCTCAGACACGCCGGGCCTGGGAAATGGTGCAGTTTAGCTTTAAGGAGGCCAGAAAAATAAGAGATGAGGCTCACGTTGCACGGATGACATCACTAGCTTTTGGCTGCGCGCTCCGGGTCCTCGTCGGTGGGTTTTAAGCCAAGGCTGCAGCGCCGGGCGCCCGAGCAGAGCCGAGCGAACGGGCGAGCGCGGCAGCGGTTTCCCCCGGCGCCCGCAGCCGGGCGATGCGAGTGCCCGAGCCCCCCGGGCGCAGCCTGGGCTCTCGCCGGCCAGCAGCGGCCCCCCAGCGGCCGAGGCCCCCGAGCCGCAGCGCCTAGGGGAGGCGGGCCGGGCAGGGCGATCCGGCGAGCCAGCCTCCCTCCCCGAAGCCTCGCCCCGATTCCTTCGGCCAGCGGCGGCCGAGCCGGGGGGCCGAAGCCGACCTCGGGACGCCCAAGCCCGGGCGGGATCGTTTGCACGCGGCCGGGTGAGCCCCCCGCCAAGGAAATGGTGCAGTCGGAGCGCCGCTGAGCCGGGCCGGGCCGAGCGCACCGAGCGAGCGGGAGCGGGCGGCGCGCGAAGGGGGGCGGATCGGATCGTCTGGACCGGCCGGGCCCGGGGCTGCCCTCCCGGCCCGCAGCATCTCCCGCGGCCCCGACCCCAGAACCGGCACCACCCTGGGAGCCCGAGGAAGAGAGGCGCCCCGGCGGCGTCCGAGCCCACGCGGGGGAAGGAGCGGCGCCCGCGGGAGCGGCATGAGGGCGCGGGGCCGAGGGGCAGGGCCGGCGGCACGCGGCGCCCGCGCGCGCTGTCCATGGTGTTGAAGGCGCCGCCGAGCTCGGCCCGCAGGTGACCGACCGCGCCGTCGGCCCGAGGGGGCCGCCTGCATGGCGAGACGAGCGCCGCGCGAGTCCGGAGCGCGCGGGGGAAGGTCGGCCGAGGCCGTGCGCCCGCGGGGAGCCCTGCACTGAGCGCCCGGAGCCGGGGACCGAGCGGGGGGGAACTCGCTCATCGGCCCCAGCGCCCGCGGGAGGCGCGCGTCGCCGCCCGCACACCGCCAGCCGGACCCGGGCGGCACCCGGGAGGCAGCCGTCGCCGGGCGTCGGGGGCCCGCAGCGCGCCCCGCACCGCCCCCCTCCCCACCCCGCCCCAAGCTGCACCGAGACCGCGGCCGAGGGCGCTCGGGGTCCGGTTTTCTGCACCCTCCGAGGGCCGGGCCGCGCGCCGGGGCGGCGGGGCTTGGAGGCGCCGTTCCTGCCCGTCTGGCCGCCGCGGGAGGCCGCGCGGCGCCCGGAGGATGCCCAGGAGCCCGTCGGAGCCTCTCCGGATGAGAACTTTTTAGGCTGCCCGCAGTCCCGGGGCCGCGCACCTGCAGGCGGGGGCCGAGGGGGGCGCCGCCGCGAGACTCCCCGCTCCTGCCGCGTTCCCCACCCTCACCGCACCCGCACCCCCCACCCCGTCGTTACCCCCCCACCCCAGGGCTCGGCCGCCCGCCGCTTTGTTCCGGGCGCGCGGAGGGGATGCCCGAGGTGTAGGCGCCCGGCAGAGGCATGGCTGCGGGAAGGTTGCTGCTCTACACCGGCCTCTCGCTAGCGCTCTGCGCCCTGGGCATGCTGGCCGTGGCCATCTGCTCGGACCACTGGTACGAGACGGACGCCAGGAAGCACAGGGACAGGTGCAAGGCCTTCAACACGCGTCGGGTGGACCCCGGCTTCATCTACAACAACAACAACAACTTGCCGTTGCGCGCCAGCCGCTCGCGCCTGGATCGCTGGGAGGGCAAACTCCTGCGGGCCCGCAACCGCCGGCAGCTGTTCGCCATGAGCCCGGCCGACGAGTGCAGCCGCCAGTACAACTCCACCAACATGGGCCTCTGGAGGAAGTGCCACCGGCAGGGCTTCGACCAGGACATCGCCGCGCTCATTCGCAAAGGTAGGCGCTAGGCCCCGCGGCCCGCCCTGCGCGCGGCCGCCGCACACGCCTGGGGCTGGGGGAGGGGTCGGGGGCGCGGGGCGCCGGGCCAAGGGGTCCAGGCCTCGCCGAGCGCGGCCCAGCTCACCCGGGAAGGAGCGATGTGCGGCCTGACCTCCCCCCCTTGACCCCCACTCCCCGGCCTCTGGCCTTGAGTTATCTATTGGGGCCGCCCGGGGATCCAGGCCTTTCCTGTCCCCAACCGTCTTGGCCCTGGAAGGGGATCTGGCGGTCCTGCCGGATAGCAGAGCCAAGCCTGGGGGATGAATGGGTCGGGGTAGACAGACGCCTCCGTTGTCATCGTGATTGCAGACGTTGAACGGATTCAGCAAGGAAAACCCGGTTGGTGGTGGGGAAAAAAGCCGCTCCCCCGAGGCCTAGTGCAGGCCAGGAGCGTTTGCTCTGGCGCTGGACTCGCCGCTGGCGTGGTGCAGGCATCCTTCACACAGGCGTGGGGAAAGCAAAGCCCTGGGCCTGCCCTCCAGTCGCTCAGTAACACCCTCGTTTCTTATTTCTCCTTCGGAGAAAGCGGTGGACTAAAGGGACTTGTGAGCATTGAATGTAGCAGGGTTTAATGTCCCCCACCCCCAGAGTCGTGCTTGGGGGTCACGCCAAAGTGGGCACTTTAGACCTTCCCTCCTCCTCTGTTTTCAGAAGGGTTTTATTCGAGCAGCCCACACAGAAACAGTCTGTATTGGTTAATGACGATTTTTTTTGGGGGGGGGGGGATACTTGTGTATGATTGCATAGGTATGACAAAATTAAAATCTGCTCACCTGGGCCCAATTGTAAGTTTTGTGGCATGTGTACTTGGGGGAAACCAGTAGGTCCCACTCCCCCCCCCCCCCACATGCATCATTAGTGGATGCATATTCATGTTGGATTTCCTGTGCAAATGCGTGTCATGAACTTTGCTGGGAAGAAGGGAACATGTGTGTTCTGTAGCTGCTGGGAGACATGCTGTACTTGTCTCACTGTTGCTCTCTCCTCCCTCAGTTTCTCCCTCTTTGGCTACAAAACCATCGATGTCCAGGTCAAAATGTGGTTGTTATCTGCCAAGTGCTTGGGAACCAAGATCTGACAAAACAGTTTCTAATTTTTTTTTTAGTATTATAATGAAGGTTTGCTGCTGCTTAAAAATATTATTCATGACAATAAATGTGCTTGGAGCCATGAAAATGTTGCAGGGGATTCTCCCTCCCCCACCCCAATTATTCTATTGCAAAAAACAAACTGTTTGCATATGAATGAGTGAGGTGGTCCATTCGGATTTAGGGGAGGCAGGTCCAGAAATAAATTGCATCCTGGTCTTTGTTTTGTAGTTTCACTAGAACAACGACGAGGGATTTTAGCTGACTCAGTTACGAGTGCATGGATATGACAAATATGACATCTGTCCCTGCCCAGGTTCTTGTTAGAGCCATTTATGGCTCTGCAACTTTGTGAAGATGTGCAGGAAACGAGAGGGTTGCAGAGAAAGTCACTTGGGTTTGGATTTGGAAATAGGAAAAGGAAATTTAAGGAAAAGTGAAATGGTTTTTGATCCTGGTGATTTTAGAATGCTGTTCAGATTGTTTGATTGATACAGTAATCAGCACTTTTTGCTTTTCACTAAACGTGGAGTGGAAGGAAGTTAAGCGTGCATACAGGAAGGGTTGGATGCAAATGGTGACTGACAAACACCAGTAGGACTTGGAGACGGACATGCTTCAGTTTTCCTTTCCTCAGTGTCCTTTGGAACAAGTAAGTTGTCCTGCTTTCTTGTATCGGTCAGGCCCAATTGGAAAAAAGGGCACAGAATTCATGGCCCCCTGAGGTTTCAGCAAGGGCTTTGCTTCCATGTTGCTCTGCCTGGCGATGCCACTAGAAGGGTTGACTTGGTCTGTGCACCAGAGGGACTGGTTGCCATAGTGACATGTTCTTCCGGTGAGGCTGGAAACACAGTGACAGAAAAAGGGATTGGGAAAAGAATGGACAACATTTTGACTTTGTATCGACTGATTTTTAATTGCTGCAACAGAAAATGGGCAGGGCACAGCAGGGGGAATGTAGGCGCTGACAGCTGGAGTTGGCAGGGCATTGTATTTCATCGGAACTAATGGAAATGCTGTTCGCCATCATCCAACATCCAGCAGTCACTGTCAGTGGCGAGTGCCCACTGACCATGGCTGTCTCTGCCATCAGACATTCTTGCTGGGTACTATGGAGATAGATGGCGTGCCAGACTTACACATCTGGAGAGACTTAAGATCACTGTCTTCATTTTTAACCTCAAAACATCACCCTTGAAAGCCACATCTTCCTCGGGTCAGCAGCAATAAGAGGGGATTTGGAAGCGAGTGCGCTTCATTTCAGTAGAACTCATAAACAAATCTTTAATAACAATGTAATTTTGAGACTTCATTAGTCTTCCTATATGGGTAGGTTTTATAAGAAAGTTAAAAAAATGAATATCCAGACATTTTAAATGAGGGCATCTTAGGGAAAGAGATTTATCTCATAGTATTTATTCAAAGCTGAAGTTTTTTTTGGTTTTTGGGTCGCACCCGGCGATGCACAGGGGTTACTCCTGGCTCTGCACTCAGGAATTACTCCTGGTGGTGCTCAGGGGACCCTATGGGATGCTGGGAATCGAACCCGGATTGGCTGCATGCAAGGCAAATGCCCAACCCACTGTGCTATCACTCCAGCCCGCTGAAGATATTTTAGACATTTGGTGTGTGTGTGTGTGTGTGTGTGTGTGTGTGTGTGTGTGTAAAAGTAGCGTAGGTTAAAATTCTTGGAGATACTTGTTGGGTGAAGGGAAAAATTCTTGGGGATCCTTGTTGAGAAGGGAAACTAGACTGTTGAAAATCCATTAATATTGTGGGAGAATCAGAGATTTATCTATATGATCATACAGCTTCAAAGAACTCAAACATTTGTTAAATTAATGTTCATTACACAACAAAGTGCTATCTTATTTATCTTTAAAAAATCCCACAATAAGAAAACAAAATCACATCTATATCTGATATGATTCTTTCTTTGATTAATATCTCTATCTGAAGGTACAGTCCTATAGATTCATGTGCTTTCTGAAATCTGGTCCCCTTCCGTGTGGAGGTTCCTATGAATATGCATTTCTGATCATTGTGCATTTGTGGGTCTCATTGAACTCTTAGTTCCTGGAGGGCAGGAAAGATAATCACTCATAAAACACATCTACCAGATGCTGGGTCTTTGGGAAATACCTTATCCAAATTAGGCTCACAGAAATCTATTCATCAGGATAGATTCTTGATGGAAATCTATCCATCGGGAGTTTCTTCCAGTGGTCGGAAGGAGCCCTTGTGTGGAAATCCAAATAAAAGATTACTCGAAAAGTTGTGATGGAAAACAAAATGAGCTGGTGTGACTCTTGGGGCAGGTTAATATTGCAACAGCTGCTCGTGATTTATTTAACAGGGAAGATTTCTCAGGCAGGAATAAGGGAAACATTTTTTTTAATGGCAACATATCACCAAACAGGCTCATGTCAACCACGGTATTTATTGTTCACTGTAGATAAGGTTTGGATTATTTCCTTCTTGGAGGTAGGATTGGGCAGAGGGGATGGCAAGGATAAATTACCCTTGAGTGCCTCCGAATCAGGTCCTCTGTCTTCTCACTTTTCAGCCTCATCCATGTCTCCCTAGTAAGTCACTGTGAGTACTGGCAGAGATCAATGACACGATCAGTTTCTGAAATTCAAGTGACTCACAGACCCTTAGCAGAAGCAGACACAGGTAGGAGATTTTGTTCCAGGGAACTTGAAGGGAGTCTGTGTATTCTTTGGTTTGTACAGCCAAGTCATATTGATGTGGCTTGAAATAAACAGACCTTCATTAGAGACCCTAACAACTTAAAAACTATTTGAAAACAGGCCTTGGAATAGACTTGGACTTTTTCAGTTTTCATAATCATGGATTTTTGTTCAATATAATGAAGCTGAGGGGATGGTAGGCCATACCTGGAAGTGCTCAGGGGCTGCTCCTGGCTCTATGCATAGCTGTGAGCCCTGGTGGTGCTCAGGGGGTACCATGTGATGCCAAGGATTGACTGGGGGTTGGTCGGATACAAGGCAAACACCCATACTTCTTATGCTATCTCTCGCTGGAGCGATAGCACAGTGGTAGGGCGTTTGCCTTGCATGCAGCCAACATGGCTGATCCGAATTCGATTCCCCCGCCCCTCTCGGAGAGCCCGGCAAGCTACTGAGAGTATCTCGCCTGCACGGCAGAGCCTGGCAAGCTCCCCGTGACATATTTGATATGCCAAACACAGTAACAACAAAGTCTCCAATGGAGATGTTACTGGGCCCACTCGAGCAAATCGATGATCAACGGGAGGGCCTTTACCTTTACCTTTACCTTATCTCTCAGGCTCAAAAACGTTGTTCTCATTGAACGTTGCACATATTCACAATTTAATAATGCACTCAGAAGATATTTAGTGCTCATGTATTCTGTTGTGGGCACCCATTGCTCAGAAGAAGGGATGAACTGGGTATGTCCATTATTCCCAGAGTCTGTTAGCCTCATAGAGAATAAGTAACCACAGGACAGGGAGCCCCACTGAAGCACATTCAGAGAAGCACAGGAAAGTGCTGCCTAATTGTGTGTTCTACAGGGTAAGGGGAAATGGGAGGTTGGGAGAGGTGCCTAGAAGGCATGAAATCAGAACAGGGAGGTGATAAAGTTTGGAGATGGTTGGAAGGAAAGATATCTGAGGCAAGGCGGTTGAAGTGTGCAGGGACACAGACGGATGAATTAGTAGTCAGACCTGTGAGCTTTGACTTCTGGGGTGAAAGAGAGACATGGACCAGGCAAAGGTACATGTGCACTCAAGTCCCCCATAGCTGTGCTGCCTGGCCTGACTGCCGTAGCCAAGTGGTTCCATCCTTAAAGGGAAAATAAAGTAAAAACTGTCCTCTCTCCCAATGGCCACATGATAAATGCCCAATAGCCGTATCTAGCTAGGGGATGTTCTCTGGGACAGGGGTAAGAATAGAGCATTCCTGTACCCCAGAAAAGTCCACTGGACAGTCCCACATGGAACCTATAGCTCTACAGAGAATAAAGAACCTAGTTTGTTTGATATTGGGGAAGTGAGACATCACAACCTGGGCTTAGATGTAAGTATGTTCTTTCACACTTCAGAAACTTGGCTACACGAATGTTTAGGGCAGCAGGTTTCTGTCCATGATCAATTTTGCTGCCTCTGTTTTATTCACTTCTCATCTTTGACTCATAGAATCCTTGTATGTTCCTTGTTTCTTCCTTCCTTCTCTCTGACTCCATAAAAAAACAGCTAGCAGAGATGACCTGGTGGAAAGATGGATGGAAATAGTGATGGGGTTAGGGGTGTGGCTTGGTGGTAAAGCACATGACTAGCATGTGTGAGGCTCAGAGTTTGATCCCTGGCACCATATGGTTCCTGATAACCACCAGTGTGGCCTCCCAGCTTCTGTAAAACATTTGTAGTACCAAGTTTGGTGCTCAGTGTTTTTCTAAGAGTTTTACACATATTAGCTAATTTAACCAATAATCATTATTATGATTATTTCTTCCAATTCTACAGTTGAAACAAAGGTACAGAAAGGTCTCTTAACTTACCAAGTTCCTGGTAAGGATGATCTGATCTTCTTCTTCTTCTTCTTCTTCTTCTTCTTCTTCTTCTTCTTCTTCTTCTTCTTCTTCTTCTCCTTCTCCTTCTCCTTCTCCTTCTCCTTCTCCTTCTCCTTCTCCTCCTCCTCCTCCTCCTCCTCCTCTTCTCCTTCTCCTTCTCCTTCTCCTCCTCCTCCTCCTCCTCCTTCTTCTCCTTCTTCTTCTCCTCCTCCTCCTTTTCTTCTTCTTCTTCTTCTTCTTCTTCTTCTTCTTCTTCTTCTTCTTCTTCTTCTTTCTTCTTCCCTCCTTCCCTCCTTCCCTCCTTCCTCCTTCCTCCTCCCCCTCCTCCCCTCCCCCTCGTCCTCCTCTTCCTGTTTCCCCTCCCCCTCCCCTCCCCCCCTCTCTCCTCCCTCCTCCCTCTTTTCTCTCTTCTTTCTTCTTTTGTAGGGGGATGCCTAAAAAGTACCAGAGGTCTCTCCAGGGATTCTCAGCCATCTAGTCTGGATGGTTGAATGCTAGGACTGAAGGGTGAGCCCCATGATGCTGGGGGCCACCAGAACCACCTCAGCAGTGCTCAGGAGCCTTCTGGTGGTGCTTAGGGGACCTTGTGGTGGCAGGGACTGCACTGGGGTTGGTTGCATGCAAGGCGTGTTTCCTAATCCCTGCACTCCCTCTTAGTTCCCAGGAAAAATTCTTATTATATACATGGATTGGGCCAGTGGGGACATGGAGAAGAGACTCATAGTTTGATTTCCCCAAACTGGGAAAGCAATTGAAGTGATTCTAGAATCTTCCCCAAGGTGAGACTTGCTGGAGAGTTTCCTTCCTAGCAGTGAGGAGGAAGGTGATTCCGAAGTGGTTTCCATGCTTTGGGCTCCACTGGCAGGCACGCTACACATTTTATTTTGGGATTTTGGGTATTATGTTCACAGGAGTGGATGCCGGGGTTTTAGACATTCTCATGGATTCTAGGGACATGCTCATGGATTCCAAATCTATGTGTTGTGGAGGTCTGACATCCCAGAGGTGTTACATTCCAGGGCAAGGGACAATATAAAAGTACATACAGATTCTAACTAGCATCTTATAAACCCATCAGCATGTAATAATGAATGTCACAAAGAAACTTTGCTCTTATGAAGCACAAAGGCAGAGTTGGGCAAGCAAGACAGCAATGAAATGGTTCTGGGGCATTGGTGGAAGGGAGTGTTCGCTAGTGAAGGGATTGGTGCCAGAAACATTGTAACCCAACCTGAAAGCCAACCATGAATAACTTTGTAACTTCGTGGTGACTTAAAAATGTTGTTTTCATTTAGTTGTGTAATATGGGTAAGCTTTGAATATGAACACTGATTGTCTTTACAATTGCATGTACATATACACACAGGTATGTGGGTAGAGTCCATTTGCGAATAGCTAAGCATGGTGGTATCCCACGTGTCCATGTTGCTTGGGTACCCATGGGTCTAGCAAAACCCTGCTCTCAGCCCCACCTCACTTCCCAGTCATGCTGAAGTTCAAGTAAGCAGTGGGTGTGGTCATTTAGAGGACAGTCCCATGATTGGCAAATATCTGGGTGGAGAGAGAGGGAATGGGGTGCAGAGATGCGTGTTGAGCAGTTGCTGGTTGCTGTGCCCACCACTGGCTTATTGAGGAGAACAATGTTCTTAGAGAATGTCCTAGGACCCTCCTTCAATCCCCCGGAGTCCCTCTTCGCTGTGGTTGGATCAGCACTTTCTCTGGGGCTCTCCTGTGTTCATGGGATCAGAAAGCCGCCGATCAGGGAAGATCTAGGGTGCGCTATTGCTATTGAACCCGTAAAGTCAAGAACCTTATTTCTATTCCAGAAGGCTAGTTTATTTATTCCTTTACTGCAGGGTCGTAAGGATCAATGAAGAGGATCGATTCTGTATACTCTACTTTGAGTTTTCAGTTAAAAATATTTTTTCCCTCTCTGCTATTTGTCGGTCTTCAGGCAGAATCCTTAACTGCTGTGAGTTACTTTGACCCCTTCTGCATACGTGCATTCATATAAGCACCTGAGCATCAGGTGATCAAGGCACAAATGTTTATTAGATGGACGTTCATTTTTTAGTACTTGCTCCAAACAGCACACAAAGAGGGAGTGCAGGATTCCATGGATGAAGAAACAGAACATTTTTCTCTAGCATATTAGTCGAATGGTTTTAGTTTTTCGATGGGATAGGGTCGTTTTTTTAAAAAAGGAATTTTGTTTTTGTAGATGTAAAGTAATGGATTTGGGTTGTTTAGATTTCAAGCCATTTTCATGCACTAGCATGAGATGAGAAAACTAAATTTAGGTGGTAGAGAATAAATAACACGTAAGTGGTGGAAAACAGGTGAAGTGAGAGGGAAAGAAAGGAAATCGAGAAGGAAGAGACAAAGAAAGCAAAGGGAGAGAGAGAAGAGAGAGAAAGAGAGAAGAGAGAGAAAGATTCCTAAAGGGCTAGTTGGTAATAGGAAGGAAGAGGAAAAAACAAAAGCAGCTGATTTTTTGTCAGTGTAGAAGCAGGTTACGAAAATTCACTTTTTTCTCCTGAATGACTTGAGATGCCATGTGGTGGGCTTGGCTGCAAAAGAAAAAAACTCCATCAATAAAGGGTGTGGATGGTACTGGAGCGATAGCACAGCAGGTAGGGCGTTTGCCTCGCATGTGGCCGACCCGGGTTTGGTTCCCAGCATCCCATGTGGTCCCCTGAGCACCTCCAGGAGTAATTCCTGAGTGCAGAGCCAGGAGTAACCCCTGTGCATCACCGGGTGTCACCCAGAAAGCGAAAAAAAAAAAGGTGGTGGATGTTCAACAGAGTGAATGCCTTGATGCCTCTGTGCTGTGCCTCTAAGAAGGGTTAAAATGCTCTATTTTCTGTTATGTATATTTGACCATAATTACAACTAATCAAGTAGAAGGGGATGTAAAGAATTTGACAGCAGAGAACTTTAGAGCCAAGGACTTTTGTTTATTTGCACAGTTACTGAGCACTTACTGCATACCCAGACCCTCGTCCAGGTGAGCCTGGGATGCAGAAGTTAATAAAACAGAAAAAAAAAAATTCCTGCACTAACAGTGTTGAGCATTGCTTTTCCCCCTCCTCCTAAACAAAACCTTTAAAGAGGACCAATGTAGGAAATAAGTGTTTTATAAACAAACACAATAGTGAAATAATAGGCAAAAGTAACACATTTCTCAGGTCATGTCAACACTGTAGGATATGGAACACTTCACCAGGCTCTGGAAATGTCTTTTGAACACTGATGCTATCGGGAGCATTACCTGGAGGGGTGATCCTGCATGAAGCCAGTAATTCTCCAGGAGCTTTAAATTAAAAAAATTTTTTAATGGAATCACCATGAAATATAGTTACAAAGTTGTTCATGACTGGGTTTCAGTCATGCAATGTTCCAACACCCATCCCTTCACCAGTGTACTTTTTCCAACACTAGTATCCCCAGTTTCCCTCGTCTGACTCTTCTCCCCCTCAACCTTCCTTTATGGAAGGCACTTTTCTTCTTTCTCTCTCTTGTTTTTTCTCTTTTTATGTTTGGGCATTATGGTTTGCAATATGAGTACTAAAAGATTACCATGTGTATCCCTTTACGTCCTTTAAGCACTCAGTTCTTGTCTATTGTGATCATTTCCAACTATTGTTGTCATAGTGGTTCTTTTCCTGTCCTAATTGCCCTCCCCCGCACCCCCCCATACACACTCTTGTGGCAAACTTCCAACTGTTGACCAGTTCTTCTGGCCCTTGTTTCTACTGTACTTGGTGGGTATTAGTCTCATGCTATTTTTTCCTTTATTTTTTTGGGTCACACCCAGCGATGCTTAGGGGTAATTCCTAGCTCTGCACTCAGAAATTATTCCTGATGGTGATTGGGGAACCATATGAAAGCTGGGGATTGGACCCAGTCGGCTACATGCAAGGCACATGCTCTACCATTGTCCTATTACTCCAGCCTCCTGTTTTTTTCTTATATCTCACAAATAAGTACAATTATTCTATGTCTGTGCCTCTCCTTCCGATTTATTTCACTCAGAATAATACTCTCCATATCCATCCATTTTTAAGCAAATTTCATGACTTCAGTGTTCCCAGGAACGTTGAGGGACCCAAGTCTGAGGTGGTTCTATGAGCCGTTTGTGTGCTGGGGGCCTCCGTGATGGCTGTGTGTGGGAACACTCTGGAGAAGGTTGGCAGGAAAGGGAGCACCCGGTCTCTGGATGTTTTAGAGTTTCTCTGCATCAGAAAGATGAAGTCTTCATTTGAAAATGAATCTTAAGGTTTGACTGACACTTGTCTAATCTTCTGTCTGCCCTGGCTCTCACCTCCACCCCCAACTTCTATCCCTTTTTCTCTCCCAGCCAGAGTTTTAGAAATCGCATCTGTGTGATTCCACTCATAGTATTCCAAGAACACAACCAATGTGTCACACAAGGAACAGGGAAGTCAAAGGTGGAGAATTTTAAATTTTATTTTAATGAATCACTGTGAGGTACAGTTACAGACTTACAAACTTTCGTGATTACATTTCAGTCATACAATCACCGAGTACTCATCCTTCTACCAGCGCCCTTTCTCCACCACCAGTGTTCCCAGTATCCCTCCCACCAACCCCACTCCTTCCCACCCCCTGCCTCTGTGGCAGGCACATTCTCTCTTACTCTCTCTCTCTCTCTCTTTGGGTGTTATGGTTTGCAATACAGGTACTAAGCGGCCATCATGTTTGATCCATAGTCTGCTTTCAGCATGCAACTACCATCCCGAGCAAGCCCTCCAACCACCTTTTACTTAGTGATCCCTTCTCTTTCCCAGCCGCCTTTTCCCCCAGCATGTAAGACCTGCCTCCAAGCCATGGAGAGATCCTCCTGACTCTTATCTCTACTGTACTTAGGGGTTAGTCTCCTAATGTTATGTTGCTTTATATTCCACAAATGAGTGCAGTCATTCTAAGCCTGTCCCTCTTTTTCTAACTCATTTCACTTAGCCTGATACTCTCCATGTCTGTAGGTGGAGGAATTTTACTTTTTGTCAGTCTGTGTACATAGATGTGTTGAGTAAAAGTCCCTTCTTGTACTCTGAGATCACATAAGTGCAAGGGGATGGCTGGGTTGAATCCAAGGCAACCTGTGTTCCCAAACAGCATGACTGGGGTGGCCCTCAAGGTCCCTATCACTGCAGGTACCAAGGAGCACCATATCCTCAGGACCTAGCCCTAAACTAATGGCTCGTTTGGTTGAGCCCCTCAGGGAGGAAACCTCC
The DNA here is from genome assembly GCF_029834395.1 of Sorex fumeus. Taxonomy (NCBI): domain Eukaryota; kingdom Metazoa; phylum Chordata; class Mammalia; order Eulipotyphla; family Soricidae; genus Sorex; species Sorex fumeus. The sequence continues at coordinate 6,873,214 of NW_026606105.1, read as the reverse complement.
TCTTTGGACCCTCCAAGCCCTGCTTTGGAGCCTGTCTCCGTAAAAATCTTGCTCTAGGAGTCTCAGGACCCGAGACAGGTGATGTTCTCCTGTGCAAAGGCTGCTGGGGACGTGCAGAGAGGCTTGACTGGTGAACCACTGTTACGGGAGACGGCAGCCATATCAGAATTATTTCCATTGATTTTTCTTTCAGTGTCCACGTATTTGGCCAAGAAAAGGCAATTTACTTTATATTAGGTCATCTTCATAAATTTATACCATTTTCTATTTTTGAAAAATGCCCACTCTTCTGCAGGCCGAACCCTCCTGTCTCTGGACACTTGCCTTAAGAGTTTCTTGCCGAGTCTTGCCGGGTTCCTCCCTGAGCACACAGGAATCCTGTGTAGACTAATGTGGCTGCAGATCTCTGTGGCTCAGGAGTATTTGGCAGAATGGATGGGATAGGAATGTTTTCTGTTTCAGGAAACTCTGTTCCCATTGGCTCCATCAGTGGCTTTCAGACTCCAATCTGTGGACTGGAGCTGTAGGTATCTAAAGGCTCGAAACCATTGGTCCATTGCCTTGGGTCTTTTTTTTTCTTTTTGTGTCACACCCGGTGATGCACAGGGGTTATTCCTGGCTCATGCACTCAGAAATCACTCCTGGCGGTGCTCAGGGGACCATATGGGATGCTGGGAATTGAACCCAGGTTGGCCGCATGCAAGGCAAATGCCTTTCCCGCTGTGCTCTCACTCCAGTCCCTTGCTTTGGGTCTTAACTGCCCATACATGAACTGGGGCCCAAATTGGAATTAAGCAGTGTCAGAATGTGACTCTCTCTCCAGTGAGGTAACTCAGAAAGCTGAGATGGGCCACCTGCCTCCAGTTCTCTTCCTTCTAACTCTGTTCCCCATGAAAACCCGATACACACCCAGTATCCGTGACCTAAAAAATAAACCCATATAAAGGACAGAGTTGTGTCCATTTATGGGAAAGTGGCTCTAATGAAAAACAAACAATCAAACAATCATAGTTTGTTTCGAATATATTTACTAAGGGCTGGGAGATAGTACAGTGGTTAGGGTATATGCTTAGCATGGTCCCCCAAACTTTGTCAGCCTTAGGGGTTTCACAGGCATGGCCAGTGCGGCCCTGGAGGATATTAGCACTGCTGGGGTAGCCTGGCTGGCCTTGGTATCCGAGGCTCAAGCAGCACTGCATCTTTGGGCCCTTACACCGAACCTCTAACTGGATTGAATGAGAATTGCTGGACCCTGAACTCCCCTAGGAAGGCCTGGGGAAAGAAAGAGGGGGGAAAACCCATACACTAGGGACCAGGGAGAGGGCACAGAGGACTGGGCTCGATCCAGAAACTACATGGTCCTGTGAGCTCTGTGGGGAGTGACCACTCCAAAACAAAATAAAAATCAATATACAAGATGTGTGTTTCCAGTGTTGTATGTTCCAAATAAACACAGAACTTGAGTGAAGGGGCTGGAGATGATAGTACCGTTCAATTCCCAGCACCACATATGTTCTCCTGAGCACCACCAGGAGTGATCCCTGAGTGCAGAGCCTGGAGTGATCCCTGAATGAAGAGCAGGAGTGATCCCTGAGCACCACCAGGAGTGATTCCTGAGTGCAGAGCCAGGAGTTAGCCCTGAGTGCAGAGCCAAGAGTGATCCCTGAGCACCAACAGGAGTGATCCCTGAGTGCGGAGCCTGGAGTGATCCCTGAGTGCAGACCTAGGAGTGAGCTCTGAGTGCAGAGCCAGGAGTGAGCCCTGAGTACCAACAGGAGTGAGCCCTGAGTGCAGAGCCATGAGCAAGCACAGCATGGTGGTGCCCTACCCCCGATAAAGTGTGCCCTCCCCCAGTAATCAAACCCTTGCATGATAAAAGTGAGGGCAGAAAGAAACGCGGAGTCTAATGCCATGTATGGAAAGGTCTAAACAGATATTAAACATTGGCCATTGTTTATAGAAACATTTGCATTACATATATAAAATATACCTGTCTTATGAGTCACTGTCACTGTCATTGTCCTCCCATTGTTCATCGATTTGCTCGAGTGGGCCCAGTAACACTGTGAGACTTGTTACTGTGTTTGGCATATCGAATATGTCACGGGGAGCTTGCCAGGCTTTGCTGTGCGGGCAAGATACTCTTGGTAGCTTGCCAGGCTCTCCGAGAGGGACGGAGGAATTGAACTTGGGTTGGCCGTGTCAGCTGCCTTGAACGCCATACACGCTATGCTATCGCTCCAGCCCGTCTTATGAGTATGAAATAAAAATGATGTTTACTTTTTTCAAATAGGGAAAGAAATGGAATGGGAAAGGTGTTTGAAAACTGTTGTATTTGATATCTTAAATAAGCTAAAGACAGGAAGTGAATGGGGGCACATACTTGGGATATTTGCAGGGTACTCACCATTCTGACAAAAAGTTAGAATTTTATTCCTATTGTTAGGCTTCATGTACAGAAGGTGGTTCTCTTTCAGGAAAATTATCAGAAATATGCCTCGGACTCTGTGGTAGATTATATCCCCCCCTTATTTAAACATGGTTTACAAAGTTGTTTATCATGATTTGTTATTCCAAGCCCAATCCTATCATCTCTGTCCCCTTCCCTCCACCACTGTCTCCATTTTCCACACCATCCCTCAAGCCTGCCCCATAGTAGACTCACAATAATTTATTTTATATTGCTTGTTTCTACTAACTGGTCAACGGAATGATTGGAAAATATTCTGTAGAAGAAAATTTGTGAAAGTTGTTGTATTTTACCATGGGGACATTAAGTCCTTGTCTAAGGGTTTACTAAGCTATTGTTACAAGTTAAGCTTATGTGTTAATGTTTTTGTTAACCAAGATTGGTTGGCTTCTATGTTACATCCCATCCAATCTGGTGTGCTGCTACTGGGGTGGCAGTGTTTTGGAGAGTTTGGAGATGTCATGTGGCCACATTTGCAGCCTCATACTCCAGAAAAATCCAGACCCTTTCACTGGGCAGTTTGTGAGACTCAGTCCTGAGGTGATCGAGTCTGGCTGGAGGCTTGGCATCAGCTCTGGACTGTGGGGATAGCTGCTGGAGCTTTGGTAGGGCGGGAACTAGCCTGCCCCATCTGTGGTGGACTTTTAAGTAGTAACAAGAGGCAGTTAGAGAAGAGAGTCAAGGTTGTCCTAATCATCAGCTTTCATTGAGAGTAGTTCATGGAGGACTAGGAAAAATAGCGGGTAGGGCGTTCGCCTTACACGCGGCCAACATGGCCGACCCAAGTTCGATTCCTCCGCCCCTCTCGGAGAGCCCGGCAAGCTACCGAGAGTATTCGATATGCCAGACACAGTAACAACAAAGTCTCCAATGGAGACGTTACTGGGCCCGCTAGAGCAAATCGATGATCAACGGGAGGGCCTTTACCTTTACCTTTTACCTTTATGTTTTATTTACTTTTGATAAGGAGGAATATAGCTTTTATTTATTTATTTTTCTTTTTTTATTAGTGAAACACCATGAGGTACAGTTATAGGCTTACAAATTTTGTGCTTGGGTTTCAGTTAAATGATCGCTTTCTAAAATAGAGACTGAAGTACAAGTCAGTCTTCCCTTTGTAAGTTTCCCAATTTGTGTGGATAGAAATCAAGAGCTTCAAAGCCTGAAAGTGAAAGTGAAGCAATCCCATCAGTTGGCACAAACTTGAAATAGAAGAGGCACAGAAATCAGCACGTGTGAGGTAAGCCAGGAATGAGTCAAACATTTGGGAAGGCAAGAACTCTGATTTGACAGCTGGGGAGCTGACACAAAGGAAGGAACATGCGCTTTGCATGGGATAATCCTGGGTTCAATCCCTGGTACCACATGGTTCCCTGAGCACTGCCCAGGGTGGTCAAATGAAAAAATAATATTTCATTTGAAGAAAGCAGAATAGAGCTGTAATTCTTCAGCAGTTTTATTGTCACTTTTGTTGGTCAGTAAAGCTAAGTAGTTTTATTATTAAGGAATGAGGTGAAGATTCTTCTTAAAATTAGGAGAAGACTTTAGCCAAGATCTCTTATGGCTCTCACTTAACGGTGAGAGCCATATTTACACAGTTGATAGCCGGAACAGAGAAGTCCCATCAGGGTCATTGTAAAAATTCCATTTTCACCTGCTAATGCGGGAAGCCTCCCAGGCTGGGCCTCCAGCTACTAAGGGATTAGGAAAGCCACAAGGGACTTCAGGGGTTGTTGAAGCAAAGAGCGAGCAGAGGTCGGATTTTAGTAACCATGGGGCTGCATGCGGCACTGGGTGCAGCTCTGGGCAGGCAGGCTGGCAAGGTGGCAGGCGGGAGGATTACCGTGGCCCACTCTGGAGGGTGGAGGCACCTGGCATTTGCAGCACTTGTGCAGGGGAGGGCCTGGGGGAGGGACTGCCTCGGGGTCCCACCTCTCCTTCTGGAATGTCTTTATGCAGAGGAAGCAGAGGTGGTCTGCTTGGCCCATGTCTTTTCGGTGGGACCTCTCTCCAGCCTGCTGTTCTCACCACTCCACCTTCGGTGCTCTTCCTCCTCCTCCTCCTCCTCCTCCAACTCCTCCTCCTCCCCTCCTTCTTTTCCTCCTCCTCCCCTTCTTCTTTTTCTCTTCCTCCACCTCTTCCTCTTCCTCCTCTTTCTCCACTCTTTCTTTTCCTCTACCTTCACCTCTGCCTTTTCCTCCTCCTCCCCTTACTCCTCCTTTACCTCCTTGCCTCCTTTTCCTCTTCCTCCACCTCTACCTCTTCCTCCTCTTCTTCCTCCTACTCCTCCTTCTCCTCCTCTCTTTCTTTTACTCTTCTTCTTCTTCTTCTTCTTCTTCTTCTTCTTCTTCTTCTTCTTCTTCTTCTTCTTCTTCCTCCTCCTCCTCCTCCTCCTCCTCCTCCTCTTCTTCTTCTTCTTCTTCTTCTTCTTCTTCTTCTTCTTCTTCTTCTTCTTCTTCTTCTTCTTCTCCTTCTCCTCCTCCTCCTCCTCCTCCTCCTCCTCCTATTTTCCTTCTTTTCCTCCTCTTCTTCCTCCTCCTTCACCCCTCTCCTCCTCCTTCTTCTCCCTTTCCACCCTTTCCACACCTCCTCTTCCCCTCCCCCCTCCCCTCCTCTCCCCTTCTCCCGCCCTAGTATGCGGGGGGGGCCCCGCCAGACCACTCTCCGGCCCGTGGAGGTGGCCCTAGGATCCGTAGGTGCAAGGAGGGACCAACCGAATGAAGACACAAGACACAAGAGACAGAGTACAGTTTAGAAACAGAGATAAAGAGACAGGACAGGACAGGACTTTATTCAGGGAAGCAGGGGTATTATATACTTTGCAACACAGGAAACTATGCTTACATCACAGAAGGCAATCACATCACTAGGTCATATCATATATTGTTAGGAGAGTTACAAAAACTACATGTTCCATGTGCTTGATTAGTCAGTGTCAGTTACTTCTTATTCTTGGGCTAGCTGTGATAAATGTTTTCTTTTAAATAATCATACATAGCTCATAGGCTGTGGTCAGAGCAGACGCAGTACCAGATTTGCGCTAGTCAGGACCTGCTTGTTCAGGGTCACATAGGCCAAGATAACCATACATAGCACAGGCACGTAGGCCCTTGGTCAGTTAAAGGGCCAGCTTCCCACACTAGTACTGCTCAGGGCTTACTCCTGGCTCTTTTTGTTCGTTAGGGCACCATATGTGGTTCAGGTGATCAAAGCAGGTCCACCAGATGCAAGCACGTCTTTACCCACTAAACTACCCCTTTCTAGAGGTTTTTTTTTGCTTCTCACTGTCCCATTTGGCTCCTGAAGCCCTGAGAAGTGTGAAGCCCTGCACTGGGTTGTATTCTCCATGGGGCTGCACTGTGCTGCTCTGATCCTGGCTGGCTGATGCTTTCTGTCCAGAACCATCCCTGTCATCGGAAACCTACTCCTCTTAGCACTTCACTCGTAACCCTTCATGGAACTCCTGCCCCTCCCCAAACCTCCCTGTGGCCCAACACTTCAGTGTCTTCACCTCACGGGTTGACAGCACCTCTTCCCTCCCCACAGTGCTTCATCTAATTAATTTAAAAAAATTTATAAGTTAACATGATCTTATGTATTATTTATTAGGACACCGTGATTTACAAAGTTGCTCATAATAGAATTGTTTCAGGCGGGCAGTGTTTCAACACCAATCTCACCACCAGAGTCCCTCCCCTCCACCCATGTCCCCAGGTCCCCTCCCACCCCCACCAGCCTGCCCCCTTGGCAGGCATACAACACATTTGTGTCATATTGCTTGCTCCACAAAACTTAAAGAAATGGCAAATGAAGTTATAAAAAAGTAAATCAATAAAAATCAATTTGTGACGATTGCTCTATGACTTTAACCCGTGTAAATATAGAACTTCAAATCTAAATTTGAACAATATAATATAATGCCTGTGTCATTTACATAAATGTAAATGACAAAGTTTTCAACTCTGGCATCTAAAACATATTGCCCTAACTTAAATCGAAGTACTGTCACATTTTGGAGCCATTCCTGGTGGTGGTAGGGGGACCATGCGGTGCCAGTGATCAAACCAGGGCCTCCCACATGTACAACACAGGCTCAGCCTTCCGAGCAACTCCCCAGCTCTCCAGCCCGTTCTACTACACCTGGGGGTGCTGGGGACCACGTGGTGCCAGCTCAACCCCCCCAGGCTGCATCCTATCCTCTGAATGGTCTCTCTGACCAGCCTCCATACGGCACACACCACGCCCGGCCCACGCTGGACTTCTCTCCAGCTACGTTCTCCTGTCTAACGCCTTGGCTTCCGGTGCCTGTGGAGTCTTTCCTTTGCGCAGGAGCCCTTCCCCTCTCATCCCTTCTGTTGAGTTCCCTGGCCAACATCTGCTTACCCTTTGGGGCTTCAGATCTTGTGCATAGCGCTGGTGCTCTCTTGACCCACCTTTGTCCTGCACTCAATATATTTCCGAGCTCAGGAACCCTTTCTAGCTCTGTGCTCAGTGGTTGTTCCCTGGGATACTGGGTATCAAACCTGGACCTCCTGCTGAGCTTGCTCTCTGACCCTCCCCCACTTTTATTTTATTTATTTATTTTTTGCTTTTGGGTCACACCCAGAGATGCACAGGGGTTACTCCGGGCTCATGCACTCAGGAATTACTACTCCTGGCAGTGCTTGGAGGACCATATGGGATGCTGGGACTTGAACCCAGGTTGACTGCGTGCAAAGCAAATGCCCTGCCCACTGTGATATTGCTCCAGCTTCCTACTTTTATTTTTGAGGCTTAAAAATGTAACGACTATCATCTTTTTTGTCTGCAGTGCTTTGCCTACTGAATGCATGGGCCACAGTAGGTATTTAAGACAGGGTTTTCGAATGAATGAAGGTTTGTCTCGGTGCAGTAGATCTGGAAACCTTATTTAACAGAGAGTGATAATTTCATTGGACTAGGGAGAGTCCCCATTAAAAGGACGCCTGCTGTGAATTGTTCTGTAAAGCAGATGATAAACTCCATTCATTCTGTGGTAAGGGCTGTCTGTTCTTAAAGCACCCATACTTCTGATCCACGCGAGGACAGTCCCAGTGGCAGGCTCTTGTCTTTCCCCAGGATTAACCCCAACTGCTCTGCTCCTGTCCTATTTCTCAGGCTGGTCCCCTGCCCAGAGTGTGTTGAAAAAGAGAAGACTGCCACTATTTCTTGCTCCTCCCATGGATGAGAGAACTTCCCGGGAGCCTGGTCTACCTGTTCATCCCCCCAGGAACCTCTCTGAGGCTCCTGGTGTTTGTCACCTGCCATGTCTTCAAGTCATCCCCATGCTGGGTTGTCTCAATTCTTCCTCTGGTACCGTCTCCTCACATTCCCTCTGAGAGTGTGGTTCAGTCAGAGAAGGGCTGGAAATATTCTTCCGGAACAGGCTCTTCTCTGGTTTCCAGCTTGGTTTGCTTGGCATATTTTCCAAATAAGTGGGTCAGTGGGTGGAACTCTGGCTGGAGTCTGTCTCCAGTTCCCAGTGTCTCTGGCCCCACTGGAACTGCTGACGTCATCAGACTTAGCCACAGAAAACATCCATTCCCTTCTTGGGTGTTTGGGGACAGAAGGACAACCAGGCAGCACCTCTGCGGAACTGTCTGGAACATCTCCCGGCTTAAAGGACTTTCTCTCAGGCAATTGGCTGAGGGCAGACCTTGTTGCTGCCTCCTTATGCTAAAAAGGGGAATTCTGCTCTCAGCTGATAAATATAGATGCAGCTGCTTTGCGTGACTTCCTAACCAGACCGATGAAATGACTCCTGCCAAGGAAACACCTTCTGTGACACACTAATTCCTGGATCGTATGGGTTAAGTTCATGCTGGTTTAAAACAGAAACCCATTTTCAGCCCCTTCTGCCCATACAATCTTAACTACTCCAGATCCGACTTCCCACTTTACACTCGGAGGTTGCCACCAGGTAGGAGCTCCAAGCAAATGTACATTGTGAAGATCAGGCTTTAATCGCACAAACAGAAAAAACTAGGCAACATACTGATGAGTTCTAAAGTAATGTCGTCTCATTAAATGGTGGGTAACCTTAATGCTGGGAACTAGGCTCTGGCCATTTAAGTTTATGGGAAAACCACTCAGAATCCTGGGCTGGATCTCACGCTGGATGGTGGCATTTCATCTCTTTGAGTCAGCAGCATTGTTAGGACTTAGGAGAAGCATTTCCTTGTTCTCTCGTCACCAGCATGCCGAGCTTTCATCACACCTATCTGGACAGATGCTTGGAAATCAATAAACTGCTTTAGGGGACTGAGTCAGAGACCTCGACGGATCCTTCACAGAAGTTAGATCTTCTGCACACAGTAAGAGCATTCAGGAACACATGCTCTCTGCCTTGAGATGTCTATTAGAACTCAGGTGCAAGAGACAGACTCTCCCAAGGTTGATGGGTCCCTACTGAAAGCTTGACCATGCTCAGCACACACTCCAGAAGGTTTTTTAATTTTTCTCTGCCACACCCAGCAATGCTCAGGGGTTACTCCTGGCTCTACTCCTGGTGGTGCTTGGGGGACCATATGGGATGCTGGTAATCGGACCCTTCTTGGCTGCATGCAAGGCAAACACCCTACCCGCTGTGCTATCACTCCAGCCCCTCCAGGAGGTTTTGAATCCATGGTTAGAGCTGGTCTAAGACAAAGATAGCTGTCATAGTGGGAGAGGGGGGACACACACACCCAGTGGTGCTGGTGATCAGGAGGTGGGGGAGCTCTCAGCACCACTTTGGTGTTTCGGGGTCCATGATTTCACCTAGTAGTGCTGAGGATCACATCCAGGGCCTCACACCTGCTGGGCATGGCCATTTGAGCCATCTCCCTGGCCCAAAGCCAGTTTTTTTTTTTAAACTGGGGAATTCTCCATGGAGAAATGTCAAGTGAATGCCTTAGGTGTCAGATGCTATTTGACTAGAGTTGTTCTTGGTTGTTTAACTATTTGTTAAAAATTAAAAAAAAAGGAAAAATAACAAAAGGAAACACAGATTTATTTACTTTTAAGCGCTGCAATTTACAAACTTTGAATAAGAGAGTGTCAGGGATTCAATGTACAAAACAGTTTTGAACAGAATTGGGTGGACTTTGACAGTGCATCAGAGAGGCCTGGGAAGGTAGAGGGTCCCCACCCTGCCCCTGGCCCTAACACATGCAAAACAAAGTGGAGGAAGGTGGGTTAGAAGGTGGTGGGTGTTTACTGGGGTCAGCATGTCACCCTTGGGCCAGGCTGCCCGCTGGGAGACTGTGATGTGCAGAGCTGGGGAAAATGTGGGGTGCCAGACTGAGTGAACATGTGTGTAAGCATGTTTGGGTCAAGAAAGAATGAGCTGCTTTTTCCCAGTGGGGTCACACTTCTCCTTCATGATGCGTGAGTAAGCCCTACGGGTGGGTGATCTATTCCCTTGTCTGCCAATATCTGACAAATTCTTACATGTCAGAGTTTGTGACCAGTCACATTGGGAATCGGGGAGCACCGAATAGGAATCCCTGTGCCCACATACAGCTTGTATTGCCATGAGTCAATAACAAGGGAATGGGCATGCTATGTGAGGTAATTAGAAATGGTCTGTGTGAGAGAGGAAAGCGCATGGGAAAAGGCTAGGAGAGGAGCAGAGGCAGACCTGCAGTGATGACTGGAGTGGCCAATGCTGACCTGACCAAGGGGGCTTGAGAACAGTACTTTGGGACATGAGGGAACACGGGGTTCTGGGGGTGAGGATTCCCTAAGGGGGTCACTAGAAGGGCAGTGGCAATAACCCCAGGCTAAAGCCATAGCTTTGTGGGCCGAGTGGAGGCTTTGCATTTTGGAGGCCTGGGTTTCATCCCAGCACTGCGTGGTCCTCTGAGTATTGCCAGGAGTAACCCCTGAGTACACAGCCAGAAGTAGCCCCTAGATTACCACTGAGTGTGCCTTCCTGCAGTAAAACCAAATCAAAACCAAACCAAACAAGGACGGTGACCCTGGTGTGGGAGAATGACCAGGGCATGTTGGAGATTTAACCAGGCTGGCAGAATGATGGAAGGTGGGAGACGCTGCGAGTGGGGAGGCTTCTTTGAAGTATGGTGGAAGGTCAGGGAGGTGCCTAGTCCCCACATCAGACTGTAACACAGGAGGGAGTGACCTGGGAAGCCATTGCCTAGGGTCTGAGAAGGGTCATGATTAGATTTAGGGGTTGAAACGATCCCTTGGATGCTGGGGTGGTCATGGGTTATGGGGGGCATGTAGAGAAGCAGGTAGACCAGCCCACCTAAATGGTGGGGGTAGTAGAGTGATGAGGGAAGATATTGTGTTTTTGTACTGATTTGAGACAGAAATGTTCGTCTGGGCTGATGGACCAGCCACAGAAGGAGCTGAGATGTCACCCAGCAATTTGGACTAAGCAGCTGGTCGGGTGCTTGGGACTGTTACCCGTACATCCTGGCTGGGCTTTTTTGGACAAGACAAACTTTGAGATGCCTTGTAACCTCTCCAGTGAGGGGTCAGTAGTTGGGTATATTGTCTGGGGTTCAGCGGGAAGGTCTCACTGGGGTGTAAATGTAGAGCCCATTAGCATCTGGCATTTAAAGGGAGGAGGATGAGTGAAAAATAGAGAAAGGAGAAGTCAGAAGATTAAGTTCCTGTGTACAGGGACCGTCTGGAGCTCAGGGAAATCAAGAGGAATTGCCCAAAGAGACCAGGAAGAATAGCAAACACAGCAGGAGGAAAACGAGGAAGGGTGGCACCATGGAATCTAAGCCAAGAAGTGTCTTTAAAAATATCACAGTGAGAAACACAGTTACCAAGTTGTTCATGATTGCTTTTCAGTCATGCAATGTTCCAATACCCATCCCTTCGCTAGTGTTCGTTTCTTCCCATCCATATCTCCTGTTTCCCTCTGGCCACTCATCCCTTTTCTCCCTCCTCCCACCTCTATGGCAGGCACTTCTTTCTCTCTCCCTCTTTCTCTCTTTTCTTTTGGGCATTGTGGTTTGCAAAACAGGCATCGAAAGGTTATCATGTTTGTCCCTTTACCTACTCACAGCACCCAGTTCTTGTCCAGAGTTCTCACTTACTTGTTGAGCCAATAGCCTAAGATTTTGGCAGGTTAATTTCTCAGTGAACTTGGTCCAGAGATGATGGAGTCTGGCTGAAGGCATGGTGGCCATTTTGGAGTGTGGAAGAGAGTGGCTGCCAGGGTTCTGTTTGGGCAGGCACTGGGCTGACCCAGCCCCCTCTGGTGTGCCCAGAGGAAGAAATGTCCTAAGGAGCAGGAAGTGGTCAGTGTGTGCAGAGCTATGGGGACAGGTAGGGACTGTGATGTGGGCTTTGGGTCTTGTGTGTGGAGGTCACTGATTTCATTTGGAGGCTCAAGAGTGATGTGAAGAACTGGAGACCCTGAGTTTAGATTGCTTTTAAAAAAGGTATGTGGTGTAGAAGGAAAGTGTCCTTGTTCACTGCCTTTCTCTTCCTGGCTGATGCTGCCTGGCTCTCGTCAACCTCCAGCCCACCATAGAGAGGTATTTGAGGTTGATGTGGAAATTGCCAAAAGGTCTGTAAATATCAAATCCATGTTGGGAGATTTGGAATGGATGATGAAGGAGATGATGACCCAGTTCCTCTGCCATGTTAATGCAGCAATAGTTAAAAAGGTTATTCAGTGGTGCACCCACCACAAGGATGCCCCCCCGCACCCCACGCTCCTGAGGATGATGAGAACAAAGAAAAGAGAACCAATGAGATCCCTGTTTGGGACCAAGAATTCCTGAAAGTGGACCAAGGAACATGTTTTGAACTTATCCTGGTTGCAAACTACTTAGACATCAAAGACTTGCTTAATAGTACAGCAAGACTGTTGCCATTGTGATTAAGGGGAAAATACCTGAGGAGATTTGTAAGACCTTTAATATAAAAAATGACTTTACTGAAGAAGTGTAAGTTCAGGTTCTCAAAGAGAACCAGTGGTAGGAAGAGAAGTGAAACGCACTGCCTGACACCGTAACACTGTAAAGATTGTTCCAAATACTAGTTGCTCTGTTCTGTTTAGAATTGTTGATATTAGACAGACTATCGACCAATACAGCAGTAAATCATTTGTATTAGCAGAATATTGTCCTCATTGCATGTGTAGTTTGAGTACAGATTCCAGACCTATGGCTTGAGTTTCTTCCCATAGGATTAAAAGTTCTTTTTTTTTTTCCCCTCTGAATAAAACTGAACCGTGGCTTCTCTATAGAAAGTGGCATTTTGGGTTTTCTCTCTTTTGTAAGGCGGTTTCTACCTAGTTTATTGTCTAGCTGACTTCAGTGACCTATTAAAAGCTGATGTTGCGAATAAAAACAACTTGCAAAAAGAGAAAAGATTTGTGGTGTAGAAGAAGTTGTAGCTGGATTGAGGGAGTTAGATTGGCTCCAAACATTGAAACAAAGATCAGCATCACATTAACATCTTGGGGGAGGTGCTTATGAACAGTGCATAGTGGATGGGGGGACCGCTCCTGGTGATGTTTGGCCAACCAGACCGGATAATTCATTGGTAGGGTCCAAGGACCTGGGCACCACCGAGACTACCCTGGCAGTGCTTGGGGCCTTCAGGGCCACACTTGGCTGTGTGCTGGGCCGTGTGTTGCTGGGGATTGAGCTTGCAAACCATATGGCCCTGACTCCTCAGTTTATCTCTCCAGCATTGGCACTGAAAAACGACTGATCAGAAGCGGAATATTACTAGCATTGCATGGAAAGGTCCAAAGGAAAGGGACAAGCTGATGCTGCAGAAAGGGAGGCAGTGGGAGGAGGGAGTTGTTGGTGCCCCTGCTCAAGAGGGTTGGAGGAAGAGGGAATGAAGGTGGGGGGAGAGGACCGTGGCCTGGGAATACGCACATACTTCAGGTGAGCAAGAAGGAGAAGGTCGAACACAGCCTTCCTCAATGGGAGCCGTTGGACCTCGTGGTCACATTCCAGGCTGGTGGAATATGCCCAGGGTGTGTCCCCCTCTTACTGCCATGGAGACACTCAGAGATTTCTCTGAGGAAGGTGGCTTGGAGCAGGGGCTGACCCCTGCTGAAGCCCACTGAAGGTTTTCTGCTCTGGCTGTTCGTGTCCACGGTGGTTGGTGAGACATTTAGTTCTTGGGTTTTTAGGGAATGTGATTTCTAGGATCCTGAAGGAGCTTGGAAAACTTGTTAAAGATTGCATTTGGGGGGGGGCTCCCAAGTAGTGCTCAGGAGGCCTGCCCCCCCCCCCCCCCTTGTGATTCATAGTCAGTTGGCCAGAGATTCAATGCAAAGAGCCAGGAATGTGTTGCTGCTTAGGCCCTGTGATTCTGGGGATTATCTGGGCCTCCCTGGTGGTACTAGGGGGCCCTTCAGGGCTCAGTGGACAGTACTTAGGGGGGCCATGTGCTGCTGGAAATTAAACCTGGTTGGGCCCATGCCAGGCTTGCGCTCTAATGGCTATACTCTCTCTTGTTCACAAGACTGTAGGTTTTTTTTAATTAATTAATTTTTAAAAAGTTAGGATAGTACCATCCCCAAACCTCTCTTCTTCACTTCTATGAGATTCTTGAGCCAATGGTCTCTGCAGTTTTCATTTAAATGGCCTCAGACTAATTAGAGACGTGGGGGCGTTCCGGTTCTGATGACATTCAGGTCATTTCTGAGATAAAGCCGCTTTATTTTCAGGCTGAATAGCCACATTCTCGCCTTGTCATCCTAGAAATGCTGCATTATGTCTGCATTTCAGAGCCACTGATGAGAAGAATGAAGAGCTGGGGTGAGGCAGAACTAGTCTTCTTTGTCTCTTACACATTTTTTCCGCTAGAAAACAAAGCCCAAGAGTTTCTGGTAAGTTCTTAGCCACAAATGTTTTCTAGGATTGGTGTGGGAAGCAAAGCCAGCAAATCTTAGGGAAAATAATGAGTCGGTGTTATGCACAACTTATGAGCCGCAAATATAGGCCATTACTTGCCTGCATATTTTGAGAGGAGGTGTGGATGTCATTAGATGTCTTTTAGTTCTTCCCTTAGGGATTCTAAAGGCTCATAATTCAAAGAGAAGCTATGAAGCCTGGAGACAGAGTAACAGGTGTGCGTGTGTGGAACCAGGGTGAAATTAGTGAAATTAGTGGCACCTCATTTCACCTTTGCCTTCTACTCAGAAGCAGGGGGACCCACGTTCCAAATTGCAAACCACTTGGAAAATGTCACTCATTGCTCCCCATAATTGCACCTCACTCTTGACTTTCTTCCCTTTCTGGGACCTTGGCTCATTCCATCTGTAAGCAAGCAGGTTCTGAATTCCTACAAAATGTCTTTCAGGAGGATGTCACGACCAGTTTTTTTTTTCAAGTGCTTAGAAATATTTTAGCACCTGATCTTTTCCTTTTGAACTATTGCCACGTTCACCTGCAGCTATGAAAGGAACAGGAGGCTCTTCTCCCACATCCCCTGTCACCTACTTGCCCTTGTCCTTTCAGCAGCTGCGAATTCTCTCAATTATATCTTTTCATTAGCGTTTCCCCCCCATCAAACCTGAGCTGCCTCATTAGTTTGTGAGGCGTAGATGATTATCTTTCTTCTACATCACAGGGCACCCCAAACTGATGGAAACTTATCTGTTACCTGACTGAGAAAAAGTGGAACCAGTCAGTACACCTGCCCCTTTCCACATTATTTCAGCCTCTCTACTCCAAGAGCCTGCCTCGTACTGTTGGCCGGAATGGGGACTGTGGACTCTTTTGTACTCCGACCTCTCCTTCATCATTGCATCCACAGGCCTCATCGGGCAGGTAAAGAGAAGGGCAAGTACCAGAGACCCCAAGTCACCAAAACACTTTGCTTCCCTGGTATTAACAGTCTCACAAATGGTATCTGAAAGAGGGGAGAATATGAACTACATTGTATACCCACAGTGAATTTTGGGCCAAGATTATTGCTTTGGATGCTAACAATTGGCATCCTTTGGGAGATATGGTTTGCTAGCACAGAATACCAGTGTAAGGATTTTGTTGCACTGTGCTTTAAACTGCTCTAGGTCAAGTGATTGAACAGAGAGTGATAACCTCTTCATCAAATTTATATTCCCTTTCTTGTGGTTTATTTCCTGCAGCATTCTATGTAGTTGGGCATTGCCATATGATTGTGTTATGACTAATAACATGTGGATAAAAGTGACATGTCTGTTTCATAAAATCCTCCTGTGTATTGGGGGCTGGAGTGATAGTACAATGAGTAAGACTCTTTCCTTGCATGCGGTTGATCTGGGTTCCATCCCCGGCATCCCATAAGATCCCCTGCACACACCAGGAGTAATTCCTGAGTGCAGAACCAGGAGTAAGCCCTGAGAACCAACAGGTGTATTCCCCCAAACAAAGTTCCTCCTGTGTGATCCCTGGATTTCACCATCTTTGTTCTTTCGGGATGCCTACCCTTTGAAGCCTGGAACTGAAGATGACGTCAACTAGAGAAGTCTGAATCCTTTAATGACAGGCTATAGTAGTTTCCTATGACTTGGTGGCTGATTGGACTTTTGTGAGAAAAAAAATTTCTTCAATAAGTCACGGAGATTTTAGAGTTATGTGTTAAATAATAGCTAGTACCTTATTCAATATAATCACTTCATGCATCATTCAACTCTAATATGAAAACCTATATTGCAGCTATTTCAGCTATAATCAAGACAACACGTAACCCATTTCCGTGGAGACAAGCACAATTAATGCTGGATAACTTGTATCACCTCCAGGATTGTGTTGGTATTTTCATTCTTGCATATGCTCATCTACAGAACTTACAAGATTGGAGAATATAAAAGACAAGTTGAGTAATTTTACCTCCAAGGTTTTAAGTATTGTCAAAGATCACTTAATTTTATCGGGTTATTATTTCAAATTTGAAGAGATTGGACACGTTTTGAGCTTTCTACCGCCTACCCCCCATGGTAGTTGTCCATGGTCCTGAAAAAGTTCCCTTTCACGTTGTGTTAAATTTGCAACCTTCTCCATCAAATCTAATCACACTTAGTTGTACAGCACCCCCCGCCCCCTTATAGCACTTATCCATCAGATAGTTATTTTTTTTATCCTTAAACCACCAGCCTTCCCTTTTATCTCAGCTTGCCAAAATTTTCTATTCATGATTTTCTATTCTGATTCATGATGTTACCAAAAGAGCTCCAGGCTGCAAATTTCCTTCCCAACGGTATGAATCCCTGTGACATTTTCCCAGTCAGGGGCATCTCTCCAATTTATTACCTCTTTTACTCACTCACTTGACATTAGAGTCTATGCCACTTGAAACTTTTGGTATTGAAAATATTCCCCCATGCCAAATGGGAGAATGTGCTTCTAGAAAACTCTAATCACTCATGCCAGATTAAATGAAGGACTGTTTCCTCAAAGGGTTTTACAGTTTTAAATCCTGAGCTCATTATGTTTATTACAATACAATTAAAAATACTTTTGACATCAACCCAATTACAGCACATTTATCAAGTGATTTGTTTGGGCTGTTTTAAATATCTGTATAAGAATATAGGTAGTTAACAGTGTAAACCCTGAAATTATACTGCCTCCTGATTCCAGCTTCACTATTTACTCTTTGTGCAAACCTCAGCATGTTATTTAACTTTTCTAGGCTGCATTTCCTTATCTATAAAATGGAGATTTCCTTTTTATTCTGCTTGTTTTATTTTGAGGCTCTATCCAGTAATGCTCAGGGGCTATTCCTGGCTGTATGCTCATGAGTGACAGCAAGATAGTGCTTGAGGGACCATATGTGGTGCCAGGGATTTGAACCAGGGTTGGCCACTACAAGGCATATACCTTCACCCTTGGACTATCTCTCCAGTCTTGAGATTTTAATTTTAATCAGTTCCACAGAGATATTATAGTTGTTGATGAGTTAATCTGAACAAAGACCTGGGGACATTTTCTGGTCTTAGTGTTGGCTATTATTTAATTTAATTTAAAAGTTGCAAACAACAACAACAACAATGGATTAAACAGATAATTTATTTGTAGGTCTCTGTACTGGATAATTGCTCAAATGATCTCTCCTAACAGCCTTATGAGCACATCTGAATATCTCCAGTTTGTAATTTCCTTATGGGCATTATCAGTGCTATTTAGATGTTTGCTCTTTTAATAATTCACCTTTACTATCATTTTGATCATTTTTACTTGGAAAATGAAACCAACACCAAACTAATTTTTTTTACAAAAAAACCCCAGAACTAACTTGTCACAGATGAGAAGACCAATGATGAGAAGACCAATTTTTAAGCCAAAGAAACACATTTCTAATGTGAAAATTGATCTCTTTGGTTTGGTGAGTATTTTGTGGTCACCAATCCTTTTATAACATACTTTTAAATAGCTACCTTTCTCATTTTCTTGCTTATGTCTGGCTCTGCTGAAGAGCTTACACATGAATTCTTTCTGAATTGAACTGTCTGCTTGCTGAATGGATGTAAGCATGGCTAGCAGTTGGCTATTAAGGAACCATAAGCCAAGGCCTCTCAGTGAGGAAGGTGGAGTGGGGTAGAGCTTCCTTACCCAGGACCGGTCTGTTCTTTTGAGGTTGTCGATATATAGCAGGTCATAGTTTTATATATATAGTACAGCAGGTAGGGCGTTTACCTTGTGCACAGCCCGTCCGGCCAAGCCGGGTTCGATTCCTCCGCCCCTCTCCGAGAGCCCAGCAAGCTACTGAGAGTATCTCGCCCACACGGCAAAGCCTGGCAAGCTACCCGTGACGTATTCCATATGCCAAACACAGTAACAAGTGTCACAATGGAGACGTTACTGGGCCTGCTTGAGCAAATGGATGAACAACGGGAGGACAGTAACAGTGACAGTAATTTTAATTTATTTGCTTTATTGAATCCCCGTGAATACGTGAGAACTTATACATATATTTATAATTGAGTTTCCAGTGTTTATAGTTCCAACACCGATCCTTTCACCAGTGCCCCTGCCCTCCACCAATGTTCTCCCACCCCCTAACCTGCCTCTGTGGCAGGCACTTTCTTTCCCCTTCCCCCATTATCCTAGTATTCCCTTCCCTAATTTATCCCCCTCACTACTTCCCCGGTGCCAAGTTTTTTTTTTACTGAAGAACAGTTCTCCTGTTCTTCCTTTCTATTGCCATTGGGCATTTGTATATCAGATTTATTAACAGGTTATTATCCTTGATTGCAGCTATTAGTAGCATGTCATTGAAAGAGCACTGTGCTTGATAAAGTCAAAGTATTGGCTCTATTTGAAAGTTACCTGGGATTCCTGCACCCACTTTTAGAGCTTTTGTCTATAACTGGAAATGATGTCTCTTATTCATGCTACATCCTAGTCTCTAGATTATCTTAGAAATATGTAGCTTCTCAAGCCTCAGTTCTGTAGCTTCTAGTTCAGCACATTTGGGGGGGCTGGGTATTCACTAATAATGCTATGCTGGGAACTATTGAGTGGGTCCATTTTGTTAAAAAAAATCTCAGGGTTAGGGGTGGTGTTGGGCCATGGCCAGGGTTTACTCTTTGCTGTGTGCTCAGAGATCACTCTTGGAATGCTCAGGAGTTGTGTAGTGTTGAAGATCTGTGCCATACTGTGTTGGAGATCAAACCAGGAGCATCCATGTGCAAAGCCATGTGCCTGAGCTGTCTCTCCAGCCCTTGGGTCTGTTTTTAGATTCTGCAAATACTTTGAATGCGTGATCATTTTCTCTCTGAAGATTCTTACTCTTAAGTCTGCGTAAGTGAAAACACCCATAAACCACCTCCCCTCTGACACCCTCCCCCACTTGTGAAGGATGAGAGATGCTAGCATTTTCTAGAATCAGCTTGGAGTAGACAGCAGGCTGAGTTTCATGGAAAGTGTAGGCAAATTGGTCAGCCTCTGGGTATTCCTAATCCAATCTGGCTTCTTCATCATCATGTGGTTGTGCTGTTTTAATGGACATAAATTGACAGACATTCCAAATGATTATCTTCTGACATACACACATAACTTTGTACCTAATAAAATATAAACTATTTTTAGATTATTCATTTTGGGGCTATTCTAGAGCTATAAGAGAAATGTGGTGGCCAATATTTGCATAGGTGCATTGGTCTGCATAGTACAGGGTTTTCTTGAGTGACTCATAAAACTGATGATAATATTTGTCCCAAAAGAAGGCCTCCAGGGGCAGGTGAGACCCCTCCCTACGGGACCCAGCCCTGGCAGTCAAAAACCTTCAGAACTCAACTGCCACCATGTTCATGGTCATTCTGCACATGCTCTGATAGGCCTCACCCACAAGTGAACCTATTCCTGGATAGCACAGATGCAATCTGAGACACTTCATACCACACACCCTACCCATACTCCGAAAGTACTGCACCACATTTGATGGGGTTCAAAGTAGGGGGCAACTGATCTTAGAGGAACGTTTTTTTTTTTACGGATATATATATATCTCCATAAAATGCATTCTTTGGCTCATATATATGAACACACAATGCTCAATCTTTAACAACATGTTAGTTGTCTCTTATAGAAGGGCTTAATGGGCCCTGAAATACAACAATCTTCACACTACTTCCTCCAAGAAAACTTTTGTAGCATTTTCAGTGATATTCACATAACAAACAATACTTGGGGCAGGGGTTGGAGTTCGGGATGGAAAAATCTGAAATATGGTGGTGGAAAGGTGTAATAGTGGTGGGATTGGTGCTTGAATATTAAGTATTGTAAACTACTTTATAAAATAAAAAAATTAAAAAAGAGGGCCTCCAATAGTGTTTTTTTGAAGAATAGAATGCATATAAAGATAAATTATTAAAGGTGTTAGTGGACTATCAATAGAAAGTCTACATTTTGATACTTGTTTAAACAAAGCAATGGCCTTCCAGTGGTCTGGCTAAGTTTTATACACAGAGTCTGACATAAGTGTTCCCAAATCTCTGATTACTTTTTGTAGATCGTTGGAAAGGAGAAAAAAAATTTTATTTTTACTGACTTGATTTGAATACTTTAACAAGTTATTGAAATAATTCTGTGAGATGCATTCTTTGGCTCATTAGACAGATAACCAATTTTTTGTTTGTTCGTTTTTTGGATTATACCCAGTGGTGCTCAGAGTTTGCTCATGGGCCTCCACTCAGGAATCACCACCAGTGGTGCATGGGTGGGGGACCATATGGGATGCTGGGGATTGAACCTGGGTCAGCTGCATGCAAGGCAACCAACCACTCTATCACTGGACTATTGCTCTGGCCCCCGATCACCAGTTTTAAGTCTGTAATATGAAAGTCTGGAAAACATAATATGAGCCTTTTGAACCTAATTTGGGGTTGGCAGAACACTACACCAAATCTGTGGCCTATTGTATAAGTCTTAATTAATTAATAAATGAGCTTCAAGAAATGTTTTATGTATTTTGTTTTCTTTAACCTTCACAAACTGGAATGATCAGTTGTTTTCTCTTTCTGTCTTCTTGCCTGTGCTCATGTGCTTTTTATTGAGAGGGGCTCCCAATGCATCTCATTGCAGGACTGGGGGTACCAGGGACATCCCAGTGGTTCTGAGGGCCTCTCTAGATGCACTGGGTGATGCCTGGGGACCAGGTGGTGCCTGGAATTGAACCCAGGTGAGGTGCATGTATGTTAGATCTCTTCCCTAACAACTGTAGCTTCTCCCTGTTCTCTTTATGTGATGGTTTCCAGTGGGAGCTCTCATGGCTGTTGAAAAGGACTGTGGAAATAGTCACAGTGACTGTCGCGTGTTTTCTCTGGTACTGGTGGAGAGCCCCTGATTGCCTGGGCATCGGGTCTTAGCTATGCTCAGGTGCTCCAAGGACTCAGCTGCAGCAGTAACGGCCACAGAGCTGAAGCAGCTGATTGTCACGATGTTGTTCTTAGTGTTTCCTTCTGTTTTGTTTGGTGACAGACGCTGGAGAGATGGGTGGATGGCGGAAGTTCTCTCAAAATACAAACGTAGCTCATTCGCCGATTCTACTAGGTAGCACTTATATTTGGCATGGTGGAGTTTAGTTTTAATTAATACTGCTAAAAATTATTTTTACTTTTCAACAAAAGGTTCCCCACGCTCCTTGTCATTATCTCTAATAACCTCCAGTTTCCTGGATTGTGTGTGTGTGTGTGTGTGTGTGTGTCTGCGTCTGCGCGTGCACGCGCACTGTATGTGTTACCTGTATGTTTGAGTGAGTTTTAATTTTTTCTCCCCCAGTAGGCTTGATTGGGATGTTTGAGGTGAGAATCAGTGAAAAAGAGGGAGCGCCTTCGAAGAGTAATTGCTACTTGATGGCATTGTGAAGAGGTTAGCAACCCTTCTTTATTGCCTGCAATGCAGAGATTGTGTAATTAGTAGTTTCATTAGAGAGTGTGAATGACTATTAAGTAGCTCATCCAAACAAAGCTTTCATTGTATTGGAAAATTTACTGTAATCAGATAGAAAAAGTACTGTTTTTGTGAATCAGTTGTCAGGTTGCAGAAATAGTTTCTCTCTCTGGATCCCTTCTCTTCAGAAAGGGGTTTCTACACTTGGCCGGGAGGTGGTGAGGTCAGAGTGTCACCGTGGTTGGGGGGCTATCAGAGCAATAGTTCAGGTACCCTAGGAACCAGATCGCGACTTCTCAGCTCCTAGAGGTGGGCAAGACCAGGTTCCGGAACCAGGGGATTCCCCTCACAGCATGTGCTCTGACCCTTGGGGCCATCACTGCCCCTGACCCCCTCCCACCCTGGTTCCTAGATTGTTGGCCTCATGCTGCTTTCCACCACATGCTCGCACAGCGGAAGCAACAAAACAGCTCCCGAGTCTCTTGTTTCGGGACCCTCAACCCCTCCACCTCCCTGACCCATCACCTCCCAAATGCCCATCCCCTGGTGTCAGAGTGATAGTCCTGCAGGTAGGGTACTTGCCTGGCATGCAACTGACCAGGTTTTGCTCCCTGGCACTCTATGTGGTTACCTGAGTGCTCCCTGAGCATAGAGCCAGAGCACCACCAGGTGTGGCCCCCAAGCAAAACACAAAACCAAAGGTTTACCTCCTTTGGCAGTCACCACCAGGGCAGGGAGTTTGGTTTCTTCACTGGGGGATGCTCAGCCCTCAGTCCAGGGCATTTGGCTGGAGGCCCTCTTGGCATTTGTCACGAGCATGTCCCGGGCTGGGCTTCCTCTGTGCAGTGTGGGGCACACTGTTGTT
Organism: Sorex fumeus; assembly: GCF_029834395.1. Classification (NCBI taxonomy): domain Eukaryota; kingdom Metazoa; phylum Chordata; class Mammalia; order Eulipotyphla; family Soricidae; genus Sorex; species Sorex fumeus. The sequence continues at coordinate 6,850,554 of NW_026606105.1, read as the reverse complement.
CCCCTGCGAAGGCGTTCAGCAGCTTTCTGGGGGGGGGCTAGGACGTTGGGAGGGGCCGCCTGGTGCCTGTTCCAGATTTCCTTCTGCACGTTCTCCTACATCACTGCTATAGGGCCAGCAGAAACGTGCTCCTTTGGAAGCATATGCGGTTTTACTGGCATGGAAAGTGTTGGGGGTGGGAGGTCGCCCACTCGCCAGCTGTCTCTGTTTGGGAGGAGATGGCCCTATTTTTTTTAAACCGTTTTCACACTCTGTCAGTGGGGGTGGGGTGAGAGTGTATTTCCATCGGGGCTCCAGGCATGGTAGGAGTGGGAGTACTTACAGCCCTCTCTGACACGTGTGCAGTATTCCTCACACTCCCAGCCTTTCTGCAGATCCTGGCGCTTTCATATTCTCAGCCTTCCCAAGAGGTCTGTAGGGCAGAGGGTAGGAGCCCATTGCATGGATGGGTAAGTTGGCATTGATGGGCTGCAACCAAAGGCATCCAGTCCTGAGGCTCAGAGGGGGAGGACTGGTCCCTGGGAGTAAAGATGGGGAGCTCCCTCCTTCACAGGCGCCCTGGAGCCTGTGTGCACACAGGCAGTTTCATCCAGGAGAATGTGGAATGTGAGTGAGCCCAGAATAGCATCTCTAGCCATTTGGGGCTTTTCTCTCCTGAAATCTCTACCCTTTTCCTGCTCCCTCTTTTTTTTTTCGCTTTTTGGGTCATACCCAGTGATGTTCAATGGGTTATTCCTGTTCCACATTCAGGAATTACTCCTGGACAGTCCTCGGGAGACCATCTGGAATGCCAGGGGTCAAAGGCTGGTTGACCGGGTGCAAGGCAAAAACCCTCCCTACTATACTATCACTCCGGTCCCTGTACTAGCCCTCTTTCCCTTCAAGGGTGCAGAGAAAAATGATCAGTTGCTCCCCGGTAGTTGTTTTCTGAGGGCTTGAAGGTGCAGGCCAGTGTCAACCTGCCGCCTGGCCTCTGGGACTCTGAAGAAGAGAGGAGCCACATGGGGTGGACACGGGTGGGGGGGGGGAGATCAGGCAGAGACATGCCTCGCCGTCTCCCTGATGGAAGTGATCTCGCCATGCCAGGACCAGTGGACCTTCGTGGGTTTCTTCTCTGCTTCTTGTTCTGCTCCCGTGCCTGCCGGTTCTCTGCTCTCTCACTCTCCGCTGATTCCTTGCTCAGCCTCCCTCCTGGACCCCTGGCCCTTGCTGGACACTGGGCTGTCTGTGCCTGTAGCTCTGTCCCCAGGCCCAGCAGCTTGTCTTGCCCAGTGCTGGTGTTCTCAAAGGGTTATATATATATATATGAGCGATAGCACAGCGGGTAGGGCGTTTTCCTTGCACGCGGCCAACATGGCCAACCCAAGTTCGATTCCTGATTCCTCTGCCCCTCTCAGAGAGCCCAGAAAGCTACCGAGAGTATCTTGCCACACGGCAAAGCCTGGCAAGCTACCCGTGATGTATTCCATATGCCAAACACAGTAACAAGTGTCACAATGGAGATGTTACTGGGCCTGCTCGAGCAGATCAATGAACAATGGGAGGACAGTGACAGTGATATAAATATATATATATATATATATATATTATTTTTTTGGGTGGGGGTGGGAGGAGAGAGGGTTTGGGTCACACCTAGCAGAGCTCAGGTGGTACTGAGTGGATCAGAGATGGAAATAGGGTTGACCCCACTCAAGGTGAGCACCTTAACCCTTATCCTGTCTCTCTGGCAGGAGACCGCATTTGCTTTCAGGGGACAGTTTCAGCTCTCAAATATATGTCACCTCACATGCCCATCCCCATACCAGCTTCCCTCCTCACTGCTCCTTGGACCCTTCCACGCATTTGCTCTTCCCGTGGAAATCTCAGCTCTGTGGTCAGTCCTAGAGTTGTGGGGTTTGGCTTTGTCTGTCTTCTTGTGTTTCTTTTCTTTCTTATTCTATTTTTGTTGCTTTGTTTTGAGTGATAGCACAGTGGGTAGGGCGTTTGCCTTGCACGTGGCCAACCCGGCTGACCAGGGTTCAATTCTCCCGCCCCTCTTGGAGAGCCCGGAAAGCTACCGAGAGTATCTCGCCTGCACGGCAAAGCCTGGCAAGCTACGTGTGACGTATTTGATATGCCAAACACAGTAACAACAAGTCTCACGATAGAGAAGTTACTGGGCCCGCTTGAGCAAATTGATGAACGACGGGAGGACAGTGCTACAGTGCTATGTTTTGAGCCTCAGAGCCTAATTCATGCCCCATGTGCACTGCGCCACTAGCGACCTCCCAAACGCCTTGTGTTGCTTCTTTATAGCTTATTTGGAGTGTGATCATCCAGTAGACGCCGTTCCCCTCTGACTGTGCTTAGCTTACCCCTTCCAGCTCCATCCAAGTTGTAGCAAGGCAAGAATTATCTTTTCTCAGAGTGGAGTGTTATGCCATTGTGTCTAGAGATCACGTCTCTTTGTTGTCATTGCTATTGAGTTTTATTTTTGTTTGTTTGTTTGTTTTTAGCCACTGCCAGCTGTGCTTAGGGCTTACTCGTGGCTCTGTGCTCTGGAATGATTCCTGGCGGGGCTCAGGGGACCATCTGAGGTACTGGATACTGAACCAAGGTCCATGGCATTCAAAGCAAGAGCCTTAACCCCTGGACATTTGGAGATTCTAGAGGTTTGAGTCTATGAATGCTCAGGCCAGGTCATGCATTTCAGAATCAAAACTTTTCATGGACTTCAGCGCAGTTACTCTGAGAGTCATACTCAGCCCCCAGTAGCAAAGGGCTAAGTATTGCCCTGAACCCCAACGAGACCTGTGAAATAAATGTTAAGGCATTCAATTCTAAGTTTACCAAGGACTCTTCATACTATTTTCTCCAGGACTTAGCATTCATTCAAAGGGAATTCTGCACATCATTATTCATTGCTGCACTTAAGACAGTAGCTGAGATATGGTGTAAACCTAGATGTACAGTGACAGATGAATGGATTATAAAGATGTGGTATAGATACATGATGGAATACTATAGAATATTATGCAACTGCAAAGAATGAGGAAATCATGCAATTTGCTACAACCTGCTTGGAACTTGAAGAAATCAACATTGAGTAAAGTAAGCCAGAAGAAAGACAAACACCAGATGATCTCACTTATCTGTGCTACAGGATAAGGAAATGTATTGTAGTAAAGGGGGATGCTTGATCCCAGAGTTTAGAGAGAAGGACAGAGAAGGAAGGAAGTCAAGGTTGGTGGGGTGGGGGGAAGCGGAAGGAAGAAGAGAAAGGAAGTAATGGGTGAACATGGGTTGGGGCTTTGGTTGTGCTGGTGATGTGGGAGAGTGGTATGGCCATATATCCAAAACACAGACTTGAAGAACATGAGATCTAAGCTGCAGCCTAAGCAGAATCTGGGCTGCAATCTGAGCTGGAACTTTCTAATGTGCCTGTCAAGATGACAGGGGGGGAATGGGTGGAGGGTTGGGGTTGGAGACGGTATATGGGAGACTGGTGGGGGGAAGTTGATACTGGTGGTAGGATTGGTGTTGAAATATTATCTACCTAAAATTAATACTCCTGCTCTGACAGCACTCTAAGCATGAGTCCTGTAAAATTTTTTTTTTTACCTTTTTAAAAAAACATTATTGAGTCACTGTGAGACCGCTGTTCATGATTGGGTTTCAGTCATACAATGTTCCAATACCCATCCCTCCACCAGTGTACATTTCCCACTGCCAGTGTCCCCAGTTTTTCTCCTGCCACCAAACTTTTCATTATGGAAGAAAAGAGAAATATTATATGCCTAAAACTCAGCTGTCAATAACTTTGTAAACCACAGTTTTTTAAAATGAAAATAATTATTTAAAAAAAAGTTCAGCACGACGGCCACTTAACTGCAACCCTTTTGGTGTTATCCAAAAGGAGAGAGAGAGAGAGTAAAAGGAAATGTGTGTGCCACAGAGGCTGGGGGGGGGGATGGGGGAATGGAGTGGGGGTGGTGGGAGGGATACTGGGAATATTGGTGGTAGTGAATGGGCACTGGTGGAGGGATGGGTACTCGATCATTGTATGACTGAAATATAAGCACAAAAATTTGTAAGTCTGTAACTGTACCTCATGGTGGATTCATTAAAATAAATAAATAAATAATATGTGAAAGGCAAAAAAATCCACGTTCAGGTGTGATGGAGGAGGAAGGGAGTGGGATGGGGTGTTGGGGGTGGCTCAGCAGGAATTGGGCTGGGAAGGGAGGACTCGTTGGCTAGATTGCCATGCTGGGTCCGATCCCTGCCACCCCAAGATTGAAAGATGGAGCATTTGGTTTCTTTGGCTAGATCAAACCACAAATGGAATCACACATTGTTCTACTCATTAAGGAGACCCTTTTTAATTTCTCTAATCGCATTTACTGCCTTCTTCCAAGTTAGAGGAAAACATTAAGTGTGATATGCAGTTGCTCTAAAGCACTTTGGAACAAAGGGCTTGCTCACTAGAAGACTAGGAAAGTGAAATTGGAAATTTATCGTTTTGTTTAACTCAAGGGAACCTTTTATAGGCCCCTGAAGAAGAGTTCACTGGGTCACCCGAGGCAAATTTGCAGAACAGGCCACTTTATATTCATGATTTCATCTGGCTTTGCTATTCTCACTGTTGTCACTGGGTAGTTCTAGAGGGGCCTGTGATGCCAAGGTGGGTCCCTGTCTTCTCTGTGAAGATGCCCAGGGCAAACTTGCCACACTTGAAAAAATTAATTAATTGATTAATTAATTTTATTGAATCACTGTGAGATATAAACTTTCATGTTTGAGTTTCAGTCATACAATGATCAAACACCCATCCCTCCACCAGTGCACATTCTCCACCAACAATCTCCCCAGAATCCCCCTCCCCTCCCAATCCTCCCCCTGCTTCCATGGCGGACAATTTCCCCCATACTCTCTCTCTACTTTTAGGCATTATGGTTTGCAATACAGATACTGAGAGGTTATCATGTTTGGTCCTTTATCTACTTTCAGGATACATCTCCCATCCTGAATAATTCCTCCAACCATCATTGTCTTAGTGATCCCTTTTCTGTTCCAAATGCCTTCTCCAAAAGCTCATGAGGCAGTCTTCCAACTATGGGGCAATATTTCTGACCCTTGTGTCTACTGTCCTTGGGTGTCAGTTTCATATTATGTTATTTTATATTCCACAAATGAGTGCAGTCCTTCTATGTCTGTCCCTCTTTTTCTGACTCATTTCATTTAGCATGATACTCTCCATGCCATCCACTTATGAGCAAATTTCATCTCTCCTAACAGCTGCATAGTATTCCACTGTGTAGATGTACCAAAGTTTCTTTAACCAGTCGTCTGTTCTCGGGCACTCGGGTTGTTTCCAGATTCTGACTATTGTGAACAGTGCTGCAATGAACATATAGCTGCAGATGTCATTTCTACTGTGCTTTTTTGTACCCTCGGGGTATATTCCTAGAAGTGATATTGCAGGTTCAGATGGAAGCTCAATTTCTAGTTTTTGAAGGACTGTCCATATTGTTTTCCAGAAAGGCTGGATCAATCCATGCCACACTTTTTTTGTGCTTTGTGAATTTTTCCCTATGATTGTTTGGGAACTAAGAAATCAATACTGCTTTGAGGCCTGGACATAGCTCCGAGGACTGGAGTGAAGACTTATATGCACTAGGTCCTGTTCATGATGCCACCTGGCCTTGAGTGGCATTGCTGGGAATGGCACCCTGGGCCCCTGAGAACCACTGGGGATCTCACCACCCCAGATTAAGTTCCTACATATTTTAACATTATAACAAGTGGATGTATTGCAGAGAGAGATGAAAATGTATATAAAACTGTGCAGAGCTTCTGGGGCTGGAGAGAGTGTGTGTGTGGGGTACCTGAGGCTCCTCTCCTTATGTCCAATTGTCTCTAGTTCTAGTTTCATTCGCAGTATCATCTACGGTCCCCTGAGGCCTGCCAGGAAAGATCCCTGAGCACAGAACTAGGAGTAAGTGCACCTTGCACCTAAGCACACTCCTTCTTTGGGGGATTGGAGGGCTGCCAGGGCCGTGACCAGCAGTGCCCAGAGGCCATGAAGGGCTGGGGACCAACCCTCTGAGCCAACTGCAAGGTGTAGGTCATGTTTCCAGCTAAACTACCTCAAAGCATTTTGACTCCTCATTTTCCTTAGAAACACAAGCACATGACTGTAGTTTACTCCTCAGAGAAGGTTAAGGGACTGTGGAAAAGTTTTTGGACAATCTCAACTTTAGGGTTCCAGTTGGCTGGAGCCTTTTCTTAGCCTCGGGCCACTTTCCAAAGTGTGTTCTACACGTTTCCGTAAATGAGCTACTAACGGCTCTAGCCCATTCATGGAAACTGGGGTCCCTTCCATTCATTCTCGTCTTCCCTCCCAGAGGATGCAGAGCCATTTAGTGGCGGTATCTCTGCCGCTCATGGAGAGGGTTCACTTAAGGCATATGGAGTGGGTGCTGCCAGAGTGCTAGGCACTGTTCCAGGCACTGAGAGACAAGAGTTAAAAATAGACCAAATCCCCGCCATGGTTGTACCTACCGGGTGCTGGGGAGACAATGATCAGAAGAAGACAATTTTGTGTCTGCCTGGGGCTGGTGGGTGTTTGGGGGTGGGGAAGGGATGAATGGTGGGGGTTAAAAGGTCTGGGATAGGGCGCAGGAAGACTCATCCGTATGACCACTGAAGGAGAGGATGGATGCGCGCGGGGGAGAGAGGGAGGAAGCCTGTAAAATACGGGCTGGGGTCTGCCTGGCCTTTGCCAGACAGCAGGAGGCCCGTGTAGAGTGAGGGAGTGAGTGGGGGTGAGAGAAGGAGACACGAGGCTGGGTGGGGTCACGTGGTTCTAGCTGCCACGTCTGCCCAGGGAATGCGGACCAACTATTCCTGCTGCCAACGCAGTATTCAAAAATTGACCCTGAAGCAGAAAGTAAAAGCGGATTTTACAAAAGTTGGGATCTATCGATCAAAAGACAAATTAAGAGCCCGTGCTGCTTAAGAAGGCTAATGGGAGAATCAAGGTCTCTTGTTTAAGTCCCAGTTGCGGTGCCTTTATAGGGTGCCAGGGACTTTTGCCTACGATATGGACACTGGCGGCTGCTAACCTCAGCTTAATGACTACATTAATTTTACTGTATCCACGAATGCTTCCAGAATCCCTTGATCCGGGAATGGTCCTTGTAGATGAATTTGACACACAAGTACACAAGTCAAAGTATTGAGGGGATTCGCTGATGTCAACTTCACATTGATAAAAGCACCCCAACTCCCCTCCCTCCCCCCCCCACACACCTGCAACCACCCAAAATCCAATAGCAGGAGGAAGGTCAGAACTGAAAAGACTTAGATTTTTGTTTTGGGGGTCACCCACGCCCATAAGTGGCTGGGGGCTACTACCTGTCGGTGTTGGGTGTTTGCTCCCAGCATTGCTCAGGGGACCACAGTGCCTCTGAGGCAAAGCATTTTCTCTCTAGCCCGGAACTGTCAGAATCGCCTGCTTAGTGCCAACATGCCAGGACACTGGGAATTGAAAGAGAAACGAGTGCCATAGCCAGTGTGGTTCTGTTTCCTTTCGACCCAGATAAAAGCCTCTGCTTCTCTTTGGTTCTTGGCAGTGCTGGCACCAACCCAGGGCCTCACACATGCAAGTACCACAAAGCCACGTGCCCGGCCCATTCTGCTAATTCTGCGCACACCCTTCAATAAACTAGAGTCTTGTACTAATTATTGGTAGCGGCTGGAGTGAACAGTTCTGACATTTTGCAATAAGACCAGAAACATTTGCCTCTGGATAAGAAGAGTGAAAACCACCTCGTTTGCAAAGCCGGGCATTTGTGTTCACTGCTTAGAACCCATCTCTAGCCTTTGTCTGAGTCGTCAGGAAGAATTTCCCCTTGCAGTGGGTGTCAGGAGGGTCCCCAGGGCTGACAGCTTAAGTGTGAACCCCAGCACCATTCTGCGGAGGTGGTCCTGGCACTTCCGCTGCCTCAGCCAGACTTGCAGGTGATTTCTGGCCACACCTCAGCCAGGCCTGTGCTGAGCACAACTAAAAGGTCCACCTGTGTGAGCACCGCCCATAAGATGTGACCTCTGTCACATCACAACAGAGGCCAGCAGCTGTGTGAGCCCCTCATCATGACCACCATGTAAGCTGAGGGCAGGGAGGCAAGAATGTGAACTCAGGTGCTCACTGGATGGTGAGGCAACCTCAGAGCAAGTTTGTTTTGTTTTAAAGCTCTCTTTATGACCAGTTCAGATTAAAAAAGTTTGTAATAAGTGGTACTACATGGAAAGTATCATGTTAAGCGAAATGACTCAGAAAGAGAGGAGTAGACATAGAAAGATTGCATTCATCTGGGGAACATAAAGTAACAAAATAGGAGACTAACACCCAAGAATGACCTAGATTAGTACCAGGAATTTTGCTTCATGGCTTGGAGGCTAGCCACACATGCTAGGGGAAAAGGGAGCTCAGATAGAGAAGGGAGCACCAAATAAAGGTGTTGGGAGGATCCTCCCAGGATGGGAGAAGCATGCTGAAAGTAGACTATAGACCAAACATGATTGTCACCCATTGCCTCTTTTGCAAACCACAACACCCAAAAGGAGAGAGAGAACAGAGGGGAACGCCCTGCCACAGAGGAAGGGTGGGGATAGGGGGGATGGGAGGTGGGAGGGATACTGGGATCCGTGGTGGTGGGAAATGGGCACTGGTGGAGGGATGGGTATTTGATCATTGTATAATTGAAACCCAAGCACAAAATCTGTAGTCTACAACTGTACCTCATGGTGTCTCACTAATAAAAATTAAAAAAAAGAAAAAAGAAAAAAAAGCTCTCAGTGGCTACAGGATGGAAGGCCAGGAATTCCTCCCTTTCCAGGTGTTACCAGTTCTCACACATTTCATGGGCCCACGGTGCCATCATCCCTTCAGTGTGGTGGGGGATGTTCATCAGGCTGCGAGAGCTTGCCTAGACGCCCTGGAGTGCCCGCATGTAGGCGCTTTCCCCGGATCAGCCGCTGCTGCCTGCCCTTGCTGGGTGAGCCGTGGGAAGCTGGCTGGACAGGGCCCGATGCTCTGGGGCTGCAGGAGGAGGGAGCGAGGGACACAGGCTGCCGGGAGGCCCGCCACTGTCCATCAGCAAATTCTCTCTCCGACTCTGCAGTACCAAGTCACGTTCCCTCCTGCCATCCAGATGCCAGATGGTTAGGCAGACACAGCTGGGAGCCTCTGGAGAGTGCCGAGGAGAGGGTGAGGCCCCGGTGGGGGCAGAGGGTAGCTCCCGCCTCTCCACGCTGTGTGCTCTGACCTGGGGTTTGCATTGCTTCTGCTCTCTCGGAACTGTGTTTGTTTCTGACTCAGCATCAGTCCATGTGGGAGGGGGATGTGTCCCCTCTCTCCTGCTGACCCTATGGCCCTGAGGTCTTGGGACTCGCAGACAACACGATCTATGTGACAAGAAAGGCATTGGTGGGGTGGGAGGCGGTCCAACTTAGTGGGACCCTACCTCCCAAGCCCTGTCTTCTCTTTGTTCTCATCCTTCCTGGGGTAGGAGGGTGTCTTCTTCAGGAAGATGCTCAATACTGTCCCTCTCCTGGGGCACCTCTGTGTGGGGGGACTGGGCTCCCCCCAATCTGAGAATAAGCCATTTGGGTCCTTGCGAGTCCAGGAAGCCTCGTCAGATCCTTTCGGTCGGAAGGGACTCAGAGGGACCAAGCATGGGTGGGATTGAGTTGATGAGACCGTTTCTGTCACTGTCCACTGTTCAGTCACTCTCGGAGCTGGGTCACGCCTGGTTTCCAGGCTGGGGGAGAAGCTTCTCTAAGAAAAGTGATTGGGCACACCAGTGCACCCCGAAAGCCCTTGGGCATCCTGTCTGGCTGTGTTCCCAGCAAGAGTACAGGAAGTGTAGACATGCTTGTACTGCTAAGTGGAGGCAGCCTCGGGCCTCCAGGTCTGAAACCAGATGGCCACAGGAACCGGGTTCGAGATCAGCCACACCAGCAGAGACACTCACCTCCTGCAGGCCAAGCCTTGGTCCTGGGGGTTGCGGGCTGCCTTCTCTGACTATGGCTGCATTGGAAACTCTCCTTTCTGCCCGGGGTTCTGGAAACGGTCCTGGGGATTGCAATATCCAGGGAAGGAAGGGAGCTGGGGGTGCCTCTCCCTCCCTCATGTCTACGAGAGGAGCTTCTGAGGCTTGTTCTAGACCTTCTCGAAGGTTCACGTTGGACTCCTGTGAGCCCGTGGCGGGGCTTGTTCTGGACCTTGTTCGGGGCTTGTTCTGGACCTTCTCGAAGGTTCACGTTGGACTCCTGTGAGCCCGTGGCGGGGCTCTCATGGATGCATCACTCCCCCTTCCCGGGGTGCTTACTGTGTGCGCTGTTCTTCACCCCTGCTGCCCTGGGGTCTGTCCCACACCCACTGCTGTGTGTTGATTGAAAGGAATTTTCTTACTCTTTCATTTCAGTACATATTGAATAAAGCTGGCCGTGCGCACCTGCTACTTAAAGCTCTTAGGAATTTGTAAGCAAAGGAGAAGTGTCCCTTGAAGACAGACAACACTCAGAACAGTAGCGTCTAGGGGTGGTGTGAAGGGCAGGGGCACTCTCTCTGCATTTGAAGTAGCCAGGAAGGGGCCACTGGTGGCGTCTTCTCATACTCTGTGCCCAGGGTGTGCCCGTGAGGATGCCACTGGGTCTCAGGGAACCAGCCAGAACCCTTTAATACTGTCTGAGGTCGAGGTCGACTTTCTGCGCCAGCACAGCACTGAGATGGGGCAAGGGGGAGCCTGAGGGAGAAAGAGAAGGTGCTGGAAAGATGAAGGGGTGAGGGGAGAGGATTGGGGAGACCCTAGAGTCTTTGCCAGAGCCCCATGTCCAGTTCTGTCATGAGCCAGCCAGTTTCCATTCCAATGAGGATGGGTCCCAGATTTCTTGGCTCTACCAAGGGTAGAGTAGAATATTGGCAAAGTGCTCCTTTAAAAAACAACCTATTTCTCTAGGTCTGGGACCATAGCACAGCAGGGAGGGTGCTTGTCTTGCCTGCAGTTGACTTGGGGTCTATTCCTGACACCTCATATGGTCTTTTTTTTTTAAATAATGCAGGAGTACTGCTATTTATTTAGCCATTGATAAAGTTGATTGAACTGGGCTTGAACTCCACATTACTTTTTTTTTTATTCAGATGTTAATTGTATTTTATTATTATTTTTTAATCACTGTGAGATGCAGTTACAAAGCTTTCTTGTTTGAGTTTCAGTCATACAATGATTGATCACCTAACCCTCCACCAGTGCACATCTTCCACCACCAAGAACCCCAGTATCCGTTCCCCTCATCCCACCCCTTCCCCTGCCACTATGGCAGACAATATCCCCCTTACTCTCTTTTGTATTGCTTGTTATGAAAAGCATAAGATGTTGTGCTGCTGCAAGAGTGGCCATGTGCTTCTGGGATTCTAAAATTCCGGATAATTAAGGTCTGGAGAAATCTCTGCAGTGAGCTGCTTGGTTTGGAGATTCCTTCGTGTGTCTCTGGATCATGGCCATTAAGGAGCTTAAATAGCAGCCAAAGGCAGTTTATGGGTGTGACCTCCAGGGTCCCCCCAGGGGGATAGGGGGATGAGAAGGACTGGCTCATCCCCTAACTCTTGAATCCTGGAGGTTGTGGTCACTGAACACGCATACCTGCACTTCTCATTGGGTTCTAGAAGTTGGTGGCCTCCGGGGTTTTTAGGGGGCAGGTGGAGGGAGGACGACGCCTGCCCCTGTCTGAGGCACCTGGTGAAGTCAGCCTGGCTTAAAGTCCAGAGACATCTCTGCAGCAAGTTGCTCAGTTCAGAGATTCTTTTGTGTGTCTCTGGATCATGGCCCTTGTTTCCATCTTCTCCAGAGAAATAAACTATTGGCATATGCCCTGTAGAGTATGCCTTCTCACCCACAGCATGTCGTGCCACTGGCCTAACTGTTTCTGATCTCTCTCGAGATTTATGGGTCTCTGAAATAAGGCCAATAAATGAGCTTGTATAGCTGAGCCGGAGGTGGTTTGTGGGTGTGGCTCCCACATACCTAACTTTTGTCCATTTAATTTCTTGGTAAACTTGGCCCCAAGTTGTTGGGGTCCGGCCAAAGGCACAGCGGCAATTCAGGGGTATCAGGAAGCCTGAAGGCACCATCAGGCTGCTGATGCACTCACCCCGCAGGTACAGGTTGACCTGCTGGCGGCACCATACCCCCCATTAGGTCTTTTAGCTCTGTCAAGAATGATCCTTGAGTACAGTGCCAGGAGCAAGCCCTGAATACCACCGGATGTGCCCCCAAACAAAACAACAACAAAAATAGACCCCCCAAATCCCTGTTTCTCTGGAGCTGGAGAGATAATACAGGGGATAGGGTGCTTCCCTTGCACGTGGCTGACCTAGCTTCGATCCCCAGCATCAGATATATTCTCTGACCTCAGGAGTCATCCCTGAGCACAGAGCCAGGAATAAGCCGTGAGCACTGCTGGGTGTGGCCACCAAGCAAGCAAACATATACAAGCTGTTTCTCTTGCATTTGGGGGCGATGATTCGATTGCAAGTAATCACTCATTAGGGAACTGTATGTGAGCCTGAGACAATGGGCTCTCCCTGTCAGCTTGGAAGCCACTTGTGCTTCTGTCTCATTCTTTTCCCTGCCCTCAGCGGGTCTCCCTGGGCTCTGGTTCAGAGTCACGAGGACACACTTAGATGTGGACCTACACGGCCTAAGCTCAGCTGGCCGGAGCACTCACTGTGGATGATAGACTTCCTCTTCAGCGTATGCTAGAGTTTCGAGTGTCCCAGGAAGTCCGTCCTGGAGATGTGTCAGTGGATGGTGCTTAGTTGCATCTGTGGGTCCAGTGATGCTCTGGACCTTGTCCCTGGGTTCTGCTGCCAGTAGGGCAGCTGGCAGTTAGAAGGACTCAACTTGTTTCTGGCAACAGCAAGTTGTGAAAATCCATCTTGTCATCGCAAAGCCCGTTATTCTGGCCCTTCATGTCTGTCTTCCCGTGACCTACGTAGTTAGATGAGGGAAGGGTGAGGAGGCAGCTGTGACATGAACGGACAGGAGGGCCTAATCCGAGCCCCCTGTCCCCAGCCTCAGCCCCACTGTCTCAGGAAGTGTCTCATGAGTTAGAAAACCAAGTGTACAAATGACATATATGCCAACCCTCTCCTCTCTCCCTCTGAGGGGTTACCCAAGGATGAATCCTGGACACACTTGGCTCTCCCAGGCTTTGGTAGAAGTCGAGACATGCCCTCACCCACTTCCAGGTGCTTCATGAGACAAGGATGTGAGCAGCACCTGGTGGAGGTGGGCGGTGAAATGGGGGAAAAATGGAGCTGCTAGCAGATTCTTGAGTGTGTGTCTGTGTATGTGTGTGTGTGCATTAGCATCTATGTATGTGTGCACATGTGTGTGTCTGCATATATGTGTGCATGTGAGTGTGTGCATGTCTATGTGTATGTGCATATGCGTGTGTGTATGTGTGTGTGTGTGTGTGTGTGTATGTGTGTATTACCATGGGCAGGGTACTGTGCCCTGACCCATGCAGTGTAGGTGATTCATCTACTGCCTGTCCTCTGGCCGTGTGGTGGCCTGTGGGGGGCAGGAGGAGTCGAGTGTTGCCCACTTCCTTCAGGCCCTTGTGGTCACAAGTGAATGGGCAATTACTGGCCTGCAGACTGAGGATCCCTGGGCATGTGGGTTTTCAGCAAAGCTCCCTTCCAGGTCTGTGCTTGGCACTGCTACCCTGATGCCTCACTTGGCACCTGACAGGGCGTCCATGAGCCTGTCTTGGTGTATGTGGTGGCTGTGTGTGCTCAGCCTCCTCGATGGGGGGGACCCTTGTTTAGTCTCTTCTCAGACACAGGGTCCTGGGGATGGGGAATCTGGAAGGATGGGAGCAGGGGGCCAGGGTCCTGTGGGTTGTGGCAACCCAGGCCAAGACCTCAGCACACTCTTGGTAATGTGTTGTATTTGTGTATTGAAACAATGATTTTCAAAATGTCTCAGACACTCCGTGCACTCATCGGGGTACAGCTGTCAACATTCAGGAAGGGGTTTCTCTTTCCCTCCCTGGGGGGGGGGTGGCGGCTGACACCCCTGCAGGGTGGAAAGGGCTGGTGCTGGGCAGGTCTGGCCACTCGTAAGGATATAGAGACCTGATGAGGTTTTTAGGTGAAGTTTGGGGCATGGGGCAGAGGACAGGAGCTTCAGACCTCCCTCGGTCTCTGACTCAGGTGGGTCAATGGCCCCTCACATCTGTGTGGAAGGGAGGAAATGGTGGTGGTGTGATTCATTGTGGGGTTGAGCCCGATGATTGTTTCTCCCGCAGAGACCACGCATCTCCCGCCTAGGTAAATGCTGGGATGTTTGAAATGTTTATTTTGAGGCAAATGCTTTTTAGTAAAGGGAGGTAACCATACCAGTATATTTTCCATCAGCTAATTGCAGGTTTTATAGAAATGTTCCTTTGGAGTGTGTATTAATGGGACATACATTTTAAAATTAAGATTAATTTTTATTCATGCATTTTAATCAAAGGAAAATTGTGATGGCAAACTACAACTAAAAGTGTCCTAAAGAAAAAATGTAGTCCCTTGTGCCCTATTTCCCAGACCAGCTTCTTAGCAGCGGGCACTTGAGTTGTTTTGAATTGTTTCTTCTTAAATCACAAGGCAGAAAATAATCTATGCATGCTGCCAGTAGATAGTACATGCTAACTTTTGGGTAGAGTTCATTGGATTTCAGTCCGTATACCTTCATCCACTTTCCTCATTTCCTCACTATAACTATATCACAAGTTTTTGATTAAATCACTTGTCAGGATTTGCATTATTAGGATTGTGGAAATATAATTCACCTGTGAACCAAATTGTAGTCTATGGTTATATTTACTTCTCATACATTGTTGTATTTTCCTGGAGGTAAGGACTGCCTTTCAAAAATGTTGCTTCACTTTTTATGCATATGGCTGACTTCCCCCAAATATTTGACTAGATCTGTCAAATCCGAGCCAATATTGTTGTCACTCATTCACCTCCACATGCAAGATAATGTATAGGTTCTGTTTCCCCTCAGAACTCCTAATCCCTCTTGCTCTGGTAGATTTTTTTTTTTCGACTCCTGGGCTGTCAGCCACCCAGATCCTGGGGTTCAGACCTCTCTCCTGACCGGATTCCCCTTTTTCTGGATGTTCTCATTCTTGTTTAGTTTACTTCTATTTTGTTTGTTTGTTTGTTTGTTTTGCTATACCTGCTGATGCTTAGGGCCTACTCCTGGCTCTGCACACAAGGATCACTTCTGGCAGCCTCGGGGGGCCTTATGGGAAGCCAGAATTCAACCTGCATGTAGGGCAAATGCCTATCTGCTGTCCTATTGCTCCGGCCTCTTATTTTTTGTTTGTTTATTTTTGTTTTGTTTCCCTGTAGCACATCTTATAGCAATGCCTTTTTTTTTTAAAACCTGAACTTCTAAGTCTGTGTTTGCTTGCAGATGTCTTCTTTTGCTTATTCTTTGGTTGCTCATTTGACCAGGTAGAGAATTCTAAGCTGAACTTCGAGGTGAAAGCAGGGGAGTCCACTGGTTTCTAGAAGGAGAGACATATTTTGTAACTTTTTGGTTTCTTTGGAAGAGGCTCTAATTTTTCTTCCCTTATTCCTCTGTCACCCATCAAGCTGAGTCTCTCCTGGCCTCTATGGTGGTGACTCCCTCCTTAACTTTTTAGAATCTGCCTCCTAATTAAAAATAGTGCTGCTACATGAAGAAAAAACCATGTTCTGAGGCTTAAAGTTAAGGACTTCCCAGAGGAAGAAGCTACGCTGACTTCTGATGGCCATTTCCCCCTTATGGAAGTGCCGGTTTCTGTACGCTGGTGAAAGCAGACCAAAAGGGACATTAGAGCAATATTTATAGGGGACAAAGTATTTGTCTTTTGATGCAGGTTGGTGATTCTAACCTACTGGCTAAAGGAAGGAAAAAATGCATCTGAAGCATCGACATCATTACTTGAAGCAGGACCCATTCTGTGTGGTTGTGTGTGTGGGAGGGACCCACCTGGTGAAGTTCAGGAGCTCTTCCTGGTACTCAGAAATCACCCCTGGTGGAACTTGGTAAGGATCATAGACTGTGCTGGTGATCAAACCTGGCTTGGCAGTGCACAAGGCGAGTGCCTTAGCACTGGACTATCTCTCCGACTTCCATCAGGATGCAGGGAAATGGAGAAAGAATGAGTTCATAGTGGGGTGTCTTATTGGCATGTCTTAGAATTGACCTAAGCCAGGTGCTGGGATGTAGGTGGGCTGTGCATCAGGGCTCAGAGCCCCAAATGGGGGCTTCTTTCCCTGCCCTGGTTGTCTCAGATACCTCCTGCACCCTCCCCTCTGTGGCCTGTTGTCTTCAGCCCTTTCTGACAGGATAAGTCTTGAACTGTCTCTGCTCTCTGCACCCAACCCGCCTTCCTGCCCCCCAGCTCCCAGAAATGTGTTGAAATCTTCTTAACACATCTTCCGCTTGTCTCCTTTCCAGTTTTCTCATTGTCTTTGTGGATTGTAACCTCGTTATCTATTTAACCCCTTTCTTTCTTCATTCCTTCACTTTCATTGGTGGAGGTTCTGAGGCGAGGGGCAAAATAACTGCGTTTGATCCGTTCTTTCCTATTAGACATGAGTGGGAGTCAGTGAGAACAGCCCCTGGAAACGAGAGAAGCCGGATGGAGAGCTTCAGGGTCTTTCATTAACTCAGCGAGGAAGCTTGGAGTGGGGATGAGGCTCAGTCCCATCGGCAGCTGGGTGTGATCCGAGCATTGCCTGAGTGTGCATAGCGATAATAATAGAAAAGAGACTCGCGGGTCGGGAAAGATAATGAGAGGGAGAAAGGGGCAAAGGAGAGAAAGAATAGAGGAAAAGAGGACTCTGCCTTGGGGAGGGGCTCTCTGAGGCTGTAGACCAGAAGGCAAGATGACCTGAGACCCAGGCCGGGGCCAGGGCTGCAGTTGGTCCATCCGCCCAGGAGCTGATAGTGATTGATAATGCATTTGTCAATGAGCCATTAGTGCTGCATCTTTCTCGGGAGCTGTTTCACGGAAGGGTTTTACACTCGTCTGCCCTAGGGGGTTCTCAGCCCCTGGACAATGAAACCAAAGACGCTGATTATGTAGAATGAGTTCCATCCTGTTTTAGGAGAGGGTCTTCATGGCCTTCAAAGGCAAACCCTCAGCCCCCTGGAAGATGAAATGCCAGCTCCATGAATACACTGGCTGGAGGCTGGATCCTTCCCCCGAGTGTGATGCTGAAGGTGTAATAGATCCTAATGGGAAGGGAGAAAATTACTGATGAGGGCTTTCTCCTTTTCATCTTATCCATTAGTTGTCTTCTTTCTTCACCATGCTGCTTCGGTGCAAATCGGAAGGCTCTGCATGAGAAACGGCCGTAATAGCGGGTTTGCGTCTGTAGCTGTTGAGGCAGCTATTACAGCTGGTTTGTTTCCAGAGCCGAAGACAGCTTTTCTTGCCCCATTTGCAGGTGGATCAAGGCTGCTTGCCAAAATTGGAAGGGAAATTGAAAAAATTCCAGTTTGGGACAGCTGGGTGTGTCTCTCTGCATCTCAGCTCTGTTCCTGCACCCTGTCCCATGCCTGCCGTCACCATGAAGGCACTCCATGCCTTTCTCATTCCCCCTCAGTGGCAGCATCTGAATAAACTGGATTTCATCCTCCGGTTCCCGCCTTCCTCTTGGTCTCTGAATACTCGTGCTGAGTATCAGGGGAGTGGAGAGGAGGCCTGATGGGGGCAGGAGAGACACTGGATAGAGTTAGAGGAAGTAGGAAGAGTGACACAGAGCTTTGAAGACTTGCTCGGGACCCCCAAGGGCTGCCCTGCTCAATAGCAGATTTGGGGGGGGCCTGGGCATGAAGGTGCTTCCTCTCTCCTCCACATACCACTACTCCCTCTCTCCTCCCTTGTATGAGAGTGCTTCCTGCCCCCTCCATAATTAGGGTGCTCTCCCTCCTCCCCTGAATTCGAGTGCTCCCTCTCTCCTCCCCCAGATGAGAGTGCTCCCTCTCCTCTCCTCCCTCACCCGAGGAGGCTGAGGAGGAAGCAGTGGCACGCTGACAGAGAGAACTGAGTTGAGGTAACAGCGCACCTGCCCCAGGGCTCTTCACCTTGACTCACTGGGTGACTGTTGTGAACCCGGGCAGACCCCGAACCTACGGGCAGCCGCGACTTCCTTTACTCTCTAACACGGCTGTTGGAGCATTCTGCTGCCTTTGAACTAGAACCTTCGGTGATCTAAATGCTAGACTTGGGTGCGGGGTACTTCTTCCTCTGAGTGGTATTAGGGCTGGAGAGATAGTCCAGCCCTGTTCCCACAGGCATGGGACAGGGGACAGGGACAGGTTGGGCACACACATTGCATTTAACTGACCTGGGCTCAGTCCCCAGCACCATGTGTGGTTCCTGGAGGCTCCTGCCAGGAGCGACATAGAGCTTTGTAGACTTGCTCGGGACCCCCAAGGGCTGCCCTGCTCAGTAGCAGATTTGAGGTAGGCCTTGCATGCAGCTGGCCCGGCCGAGCTGGGTTCAATTCCTCCACCCCTCTCGGAAAGCCCGGCAAGCTACCTTGAGCTCAGTGCCAGGAATAAACCCCAAGCACCGCCTGCTGTACTTCCCCACCCCCAAAATAAAATTAAACATTCAGTTTTGGAAAATTTTGAAGAAATGAACATCTTCCAGAGTGAAAATGCTTAAATGGATCTGACAACGGGCAGCAGCAAAGCAGCTGTGTTGGTGGCAGCTGTCATCTGGGAGAGCCTCTGTGGAGAGCAGAAAACTCAAGCCAGAGCTCTGATCCGACCCTATGATTCTGTTCCTGAGCATCTGTCACCAAAACACAAAAGCATTTACTCACAGAGATACACACACACACACACACACACACACACAGTCACACCTGAATTCATCACAGCACTAGCCTCAGTTACTGAGAGGTAGGAACAAGACAAGTGTCCAGTGACAGATGGATGAAGAGCATGTGGGCTGTCTACACAGTGGAATGCCACTCCTCTCCCACGTCTCTTCTAATTTTGGGAAGTGGCTGGAGCGATAGCACAGCGGTAGGCCTTGCATGCAGCCGGCCCAGCTGAGCCGGGTTCAATTCCTCCACCCCTCTCGGAGAGCTTGGCAAGCTACCGAGAGTATCTCGCCTGCACGGGAGAGCCTGGCAAGCTCCCCGTGACGTATTCCATATGCCAAACACAGTAACAACAAGTCTCATGATGGAGCCGTTACTGGGCCTGCTTGAGCAAATCGATGAACAACGGGAGGACAGTGCTACAGTGCAACAGTTGTTGAGAGACCATGATCTTCATGAGGGCAGGATTCTGCTTATCTTAATGACCCTCCGGCATCCTGCTACTCCCATCCTGGGAAGGGAAAGCTGTTCACATTCTGTGTTTCTCCAGTGCCCTGTGTAAGAGAAGATGAGGTCTTGCCTTTTGGTCCAACTTGGATGGTGCTAGAGGGTGTTGTGATAAGCCAGGCAGAGGAGGACACCCACCGGATAAACTCACTTAGAGAAACAAAGGGATAAAAAACAGTGATCCTATGGTCCAATGATCCTATGGGAATGAATCCTTGAACTTGGATTTGAGAACTGAGGTCAGCAAGTGGGGACAGGGGAGGGGAGGAAGAGGCAGACTAGAGGTGACACCAGGACAGTACTGGTGGATTGTGGTGGCTCTGGTGGTGAGAAGGAGCACTAGCTCTGTTCCCCATGAGCATAAACACACACTATCATTTCATGTTACTGCAGTTACAGCTGAAAAAATCCTCTCAGTGAACAGGGCTGAGGAGAAAGTTCAAAGGGTTGGTTGGGACACGTGCCTGGCATGCATGGGGTCCTGGGTTCGCGCTCTGGACACCCTGGTGTCCACGGCACTAGTGAGGAGTGCTCCACAGATACAGCAAGCTTTATCTCTCCTCTCCCACATCTCTTTTAATTTGGGGAAGCGTTGTCGAGAGAACATGAGCTCCATGAGGTCAGGATTCTGCCTTATTTGTTTATTCATTTTTGCTTTTTGCATCACACCGAGAGATGCTCAGGAGTTACTCCTGGTTCTGTGCTCAGGAATTACTCCTGGCGGTGCTTGGGGGACCATATGGGATGCCGGGGATTTGAACCCAGGTCGGCCATGTGCAAGGCAAATGCCCTACCTGTTGTACTATCGCTCCAGCCGATTCTGCCTTATTTGAATGACCCTCAAGCATCTGCCAGCTTCCATCCTGGGGAGGGAAAGTGGCTCACATTGTTTGTCCCCCCCAGAGCCCCTGCACTGCCAGACCTGTCTGCACATCTGCCTCTCCCTTGCCCAACTCAGTCACCTCATGGCTGCACTAGTTTGGAATGGCAGTCTAAGTAAGTCAGGGATTTGAGTGCTGCATTTTATTTCATGCATGTCTGTATTTGGGGGTTTTCACGACACATCTGTCAGTGCTCTTGGACTGTTCCTAGCCGCATGCTCAGAAGTGACCTCTGATGGGATTCGGGGCGTGCACACAGTGTGGAGATCAAACTAGGCTTGTTGGAGGCAGACACAGGCCAGACGAGTAACTTACCTCCTGTGCTGTCTCTCTGGCCTCATATTTTACATCATTTTCTCTTACAGGAAAAAACCCACTAGGCAAATAAAAACCATTTCGAGACAATTGCAAAGCTTTTCTTTCTCATTGATCATCACTTTCCTCCTCCCTAGAAATTTAAGTCCCATTGTCTCAGCAAACAGAGTCAAAAGAGAAAAATAGAGAAAGAACATTTTCATCATTCAAAGTCATCCTTTGCCACCCCCGCCGTTTTTGAATTAGGTCAGTAAACCAAAACGTAGACTGTGGTTGACAAATGGAAGAATGCGTGGATGCTAATGAGAATAAAAATGGCTTCAATTTATTGGGTGAACTATGTGGATGAATTAAAACGTCCGGTTCAGAATTATGCCTTTGAATTATCATGGAGTTCTCTGAGATGAGTAATTCTGTAATATTACATTTTACAGATGAGGAAAGTAGGAATCAGGACTCCCGAAAAATAATACAGGGCTTGGATGTGACAGACCCAGGTTAGATCCCTAGCACCGCATACAATGAGCACTCTAGGTGTGATCCCAGAGCACAGAGCCAGGAGTAAGATGAGTCCTGATGGTTGTGTTCTACTTCCCCCCATCCTAGAAAGATTATTACCATTGTGACCATTGTAAAAAGGAAAAAAGAAGCTTCCAGAATTACCTACTTAAAAACCTTTTCTTAATAGAGCTTTTTAATCTTCAGTTTGATATAAGTCAAGTAAAGATAAAAGAAATACTGGAGACTCCTCTTAGGTTGCTAGTTAGTTGGTGCTTGTCAAAGGACTTAAAAAACCGCTTCTGTAAGAGGATCTGCATTTGATTGAGAGGCAACTGTCTTGTCTCAGCGTCAGTGTTGTTACGTGACATTCTCTGGCATCTCCAGTTTGCTCCAGAGGTGTTGAGACATTCAAAAAAATACCCAAAGCAAAATTAGTTTTCAAAACACTGATGTCACGCATCACTTCAGGAGGAAGAAAGACATCACAAAACCTGGCAAACCATTAAAAAATAAATATTCTTCATTCCCTAACTGCTTGGAAGGAAGAAAAATCCAGAACCCTAGATTCTCTGGATCTTCTGAAAAATAATTACAATGAGCATTTGCAGCTCTCCAAGAGAAGGAAATGGGCTCTGTGGAAAATTTCTTTGGCTCTGGATGCTCTAGCAATGAGTAAGAATGAACCAGAGACAAAGTTGTACCCTTTACGCCCCTCTCTAGAATTTTGCAGGGCGGGACCCTCAAGAAGCCTTGTCTTTTGTGAATGGGCCCATCTGGGTGGGTGGCTGCTGAGTGAAAGCCCCTCTTTGAGGCACAGAGATTTTCTCTTTGTTCAAAGACTTTAGGCAGGTTGGAAATGGAAGAGGAGCGAAGCACGTGGGAGCAGATTTTGTGGAACAAGTGATGGGCCCTTCAGCGTGTTTAGGGGTTCAGAGAAAGGAGAGGCTGTGCTGGAGTGGAATGGGAGAAGATATCATGGAGGAAGGGAGGGAGCTGCCTGCTGGGCAGCCAGAGGACTAGGAAGAAGCACCGTGATGCATTTCTTTTTTTTTTTTTTTTAAATTTTTATTAGTGAGATATCATGAGGTACAGTTGTAGACTTACAAATTTTTTTCTTTTTTTTATTATTAGTGGTTTACAAATTTTTGTGCTTGGGTTTCAATTATTTCATTTTTTTCCATCATCCTGTTATTCGTCGATTGCCTCAAGCAGGCCCCAGTAACGTCTCTTTCATCCTAGCCCTCTCTCTTTAGGAGAATGAGACCCATCATTGTTACTGGTATTTGGCACATTTGGTACGCCACGGGGAGTTTGCCAGACTCTGCCCTGTGGGCAGGCTACATTTGATAGCCTGCAAGTTTGTCCAAAGTAGGAATGAGATAATAAGATGTCATAAAAAGATGTCCTGATAAGATGTCGCACAGCCGCAAATGCGGTTTCAATTATACAATGATCAAATACCAATCCCTCCACCAGTGCCCATTTCCCACCACCAGGAATCCCAGTATCCCTCCCACCCCCCCATCCGCCCATCCCACCCTGCCTCTGTGGCAGGACATTCATTCCCTTTTGTTCTCTCTCTCTTATTGGGTCCTCCACCCAGATCCTCCAAATTCTAGTAGGCGGGGTCACACCCACCAACAGGCCCCCTGGCGCTGTGTAATCCCATTAAAGGCCAAGACTCAGAGACTATAAAAACCAGCTCCCGGAAGAGAACAGTGCAGTCTCCTGCCCCCACGCCTGACTGTCCTCGCCACAAGGGCCCCTTGGAGGGGAGCAGGTTGAGCTTTCCTCCCCACCCTGACCAGGGCTCCAGCAGCCAAAGACCTCCAGGACCAGCCACCACCATGCTGAGACCACTCTCCGCACACATGAAGGTACTCGCAGAGGGACAAAGTCATGCGGGTTCCGGGGCCGAGATCTCCAAGCCTACTCGAATTTGGGCCAAGCATCCTCCACCCAGATCCTCCAAATTCCCGTAGGCGGGGTCACACCCACCAACTGGCCCCCTGGCGCCGTGTAATCCCATCAACGGCCAAGACTGAGAGACTATAAAAACCAGCTCCCGGAACCGTGCAGCCGCATCCTATTATGACATCTTATTATCTCATTCCTACTTGGACAAACTGGCAGGCTACCGAATGTAGTCTGCCCACACGGCAGAGTCTGGCAAACTCCCCGTGGCGTACCCAATACGCCAAATACCAGTAACAATGATGGGTCTCATTCTCCTAAAGAGCCTTGAATATAATCTCAGGGCTAGGATGAAGGAGACGTTACTGGGGCCTGCTCGAGGCAATCGACGATTAAGAGGATGATTTGTGATTTGTGATTTGATTGGGTGTTGTGATTTGCAGAACAGGCAATGGGTGACAATCATGTTTGGTCTATAGTCTATTTTCAGCATGCTTCTCCCATCCTGGGAGGATCCTCCCAACACCCTTTATTTGGTGCTCTCTTCTCTATCTGAGCTCCCTTTTCCCCTAGCATGTGTGGCTGGCCTCTAAGCCATGAAGTAAAATTCCTTGTACTAATCTCGGCCACTCCTGGGTGTTAGTCTCCCATTTTGTTCCTTTATGTTCCCCATATGAATGCAACCTTTCTATGTCTATCTCTCTCTTTCTGACTCATTTCACTTAACATGATACTTTCCATGTAGTACCACTTGTATGTAAATTTCATGACTTCATCTTTTCTAACAGCTACATAGTGCTCCATTGTGTAGATGTACCAAAGTTTCTTTAACCATTAGTCGTCTGTTCTAGGCACTCAGGTTTTTTCCAGATTCTGGCTATTGTAAGGAGTGCTGCAATGAACAAACAATTGCAGATGTCACTTCGACTATACCTGCAGTGACGGAACACTGGGCTGGAGGAGGGTGACGCTGTGTGTTGGGGGTTCATGAGAGACAGGGAAGCCGGTGCTGCCTTCCTGGAAAGCCTTGGGTTGTGCTGTTGGAGTCTTGAACGTCTTCCCTTAACCCAGGCCTCTCTGTTTATTCCTCCCACATCCTCCTTCGTGTCTGGGGCAGATGGAAACCCATGGAAAATACTGTTCTAGTCATGGGCCCACCACTTGGGGCTGCCTTAGCCAGGAAGGGAACTTATTTTAGAAGGTGATTATCTAAGAATTGCTTTTCCACGGCAGAGAGTGGGTATGGCATTTGCCTTGCAAGACTGACCCCAGTTTGATTCCCCAGCATCCCATATTTTCTCCTGAGCACTGTCAGGAGTACTTCCTGAGTACTGAGTCAGGAGTAACCCCTGAGCACCATTGGGTGTGGCCCCCAAACAAAATAAACAAACTAAAAGAATTGCTTTTCCTATTTGGTGGTTCATTATTTTGTGGTTGGGTTATGGTTTCAGGTCTCGGCTTGATAGTGGCCTTCTGGGATTGGTGGTTGCATTTCATTCACGCCTGGAGAAGAGTCTTGATCTGCAAACACCCTGGGGTGTTTCACCTGTGCTTCATGACTGTTCCCTGAGAAAGAGACCTCAGATTCTCTCGGGTATTTCCCCGAAGCGGTGTGTGTGTGTGTGTGTGTGTGTGTGTGTGTGTGTGTGTGTGTCTAGATATTATATTTGGTGACCCAGAAATGAGACATAGAGAGGCTTTAGGGTCAAGCTGTTTTGTGTGGGTGTAGTTCTTGTACTTGGAGCCTGTGGTTGGGGTGTCACAACCATCAGCAAGAATAGCAGGACTAGCCATGTGGGGGTCAGCGGCAAATGAGTTGCTCTCACCGCTCATCACTGGATCATAGTCATACCCAAGGTAGAAACAGGGGCATGTTGCTTCCTCTTGGGTGCGTAGTTCCCTCTCGCAGGCAGTGTCCACCGTTTTTGTGGCCTTACTCCAGATTAAGCTTAGAAAAGCTTATTTTTTTTTCCTTGCAGAATATGGATTGAACTTTGTCTTACCTCAGCCCTGTTTTGTACACATCTTGAATGGATTGAATGGTAGCCTTCAAAACATATGTCCAAGTCTTAACCCTTGGAACTTAGGAAGGGCCTTATTTGGGGGAAGGGTCTTTGCAGGAATAACTGAGGATGAGGTCATCTTGGATTTAGGGTGGACTCCAAATTCACCACTCCCAGTGGGTGTGTCTTAACCAGATAAAAGGGCACAGAGTCCTCAAGAGGGAAGGCCGTGGTCCCTGGGGGTAAGCCAGGCCAGGTTAGAGGTTAAGTACCCATCAGACTACTGAACAGGAGGACAGAGACCTAACCAGCCTCCCGGATGGAAACAATTTGCTGAAGCTTGGTTTCAAATTGTGGTCTCTGGTGCCATGAGAGTTAATTTCTGTTGCTTATGGCAGTTTGTCCTGGCAGGACTGGTGCCCATACAGTGGCCCTGGGAAAGCCCTTTGGGGTTCAATTTCCTTCGTTCTCCATGAGTAGATGTCTTCGCATCTTTAGGTTTTCTTCACTTTTCCTTCTTGGATTTAGGTTTATAGACTTAGGATTCCATGCTGTCCATTCCGATTTCCTTCTAATTGATTTTTGTTTGGTGGATGGGAGATTTTTGGAGGCCACATTTAGCAGTGCTCAGGAGTTACTTCTTGCTCTCTTTGCAGGCATGACCTGTGGTGGTGCTTGGGGGATCATATGTGGTGCTGGTGATTGAACTTGGGTTGACTGCATGCAGGATGGGCAAGCTCCCTAATCCCCATTTCTCTCCAGCCTTTGGGCCAGTTCACTTTGTATTGCATTTCCTCTCAGGGTCTTTTAGTTCTGGAGTCTGCACTGGCACTCTGCACCCTCTTTCTGAGGGCGTCTGAGGCGAACCATGGGGCTTAAGGGGTCTCCCAAAGTCTATGTCAGTTCCAGTTCTGAACTTATTGATAAGTCCTCCTTTCTAATAAGTTTACCAGGTAATTCATTGTTCAGACGGGACGCTAGTTTTGAAGAAGGCAACACTATTGGCCCAGTCTAGATCCCACCAGCTGGTCCTGTGGAGCCTCTTTCCAATCTTGTCCAGGTTCAGGTCAGGCCTGATGAGCCTGAGGAGGAATGAGAACAGCTGTGGTGGTCCCCGACTTGGTGGACCCATCCCATGTCTGCCTCTCCCCTTTCTCTCCAGAGGCAAACTTCCTTTCCAACTCTGGGCTTATCAAACTTGTTTGGTCTTCAGACCTCTTGGGGAAGGTCAGGCAGCCCAGAACACTTGCCCTTTGGCCTGCCAACCATGCCAACATGCTTCTCTCCCGTGGGCAAGAAGATCAGGATGATTTTGGATGTACCATCAATGAATAGGAAGCTTGAAATCTGATACACAAAAGACTCCTAGATGTGTGAGAGGAGAGCCAGGAGTTGGCCATGTTCCCTCCAGGCGCATGTGGGAGGCCAGCCCTGGAACCAGGTGGAGGGCAGAGTCGCGGGGCCTGCGGTGAGGTTAGAGGGCACTCGCTGAAGGGGCTTCATAGTCCCCACACCACTGTGACTGCTCAGAGAGCAAAGGGCTGTTGGCTGTTCTCCCATAGGCTGGGAGCAGGGCCACGTACTCTCCACGTAGCCTCTTTGGTTCTCTGGTTGTCAGATGTGGGCAGCCTTCCAGGGGCTACGCTGGCCATCCCCACTGATGACTCAGAAATGAAACCCCCGGTTGGAGATATGTCCCCTGGCTCTTGGAGATCTGTCCCTCAGCTCATGGAATCTGTCCTCCAGCTCATGAATGTCTGTCCCTCAGCTCAATGAAGGTCTGTCCCTCAGCTCATGGAGGTCTATCCCTCAGCACATGGAGATCTGTCCCTCAGCACATGAAGATCTATTCCTCAGCTCATGGAGTCTGTCCTTCAGCTCATGGGGTCTGTCCCCCAGCTCACTCCTCAAGAGGAACAGGCAGCCTTTGAATGAGAGTCTAAGGATTTGAACTCCAGGAAGACCCTGTGACCACACTTAATCAAGTGTCTTCCAGCTGTCCCCAGGGTAGGGGTGACAGACTGGGATGCCTCGAAGAATGCGAATTGTGTCCTTGAGTTCATTCAGGTGTCCTAGACACCCAGCATGGGGCGTGTGGCTGACAGACATAGCATTGAATGAATTGAACACAATGATAACGAGATGCAGCATTTGCATCCCCTGAAACCAAATGTGGCTAAAAATATCCAAGATCCTGCCTAGGAAGTCTTTCTACTTCCAAATGGGCTTCCTTGGTTTATTGACAAGCACTTACACTTTTCAAATTTTCCTGGGGGCCTCCCAGGTGGTACTTATGGGGCCCTATTGGGGAACTGGGTCTCACCAACAATTCTTGACCAACTGGCCCAGGAGTTCAATGCAAGGACCGAAGGATGTGGTGCTGCTTGGGCCCTGTGGCGCTGGGGATTACCCAGGGCCACCCTGACAGTGCTGAGCGTGAGGAAAATCCAGGGCTGCAGCCAGTGGTGCTTTGGGGGGGACCACATGGTGCAGGGCATAGAACCCACGTTGGGTGAGTGCTAGGCAGCTGCCTTAACTACTGTGTTTCTCCCAGCCCCAAGCCTTAAACTATGTGAAAATGGAGGTATAACATCCATATATCAATAAGTGCTCCCATCTTTCGGGAAGAGCTCTAGTAAGTGTCCGTGTCTATGCGGGTCGCTCCCAGTGAGCTGGAGATAAAGAACTGTTCTTACAGCCGAGGAGATTCCCTTGCTGTCCTCTTCCTGTCAACTCCTGCCACCTATCAGCGCTCTTCCCACTGACCTCCCAGAGTGGTACTGCCTTGAGCTTCGTGTAAATGAAATCATGTTGTACACGTGGTCTTTGGGTTCTGACTTATTCATTCAGTACTCTGTGAGATGAATCTGTGTTACTCATTGCTGGGGAGAAGCAGTCTATTCTCTTTACTGCAAGAAGGTCTTTCATTATGGAACGATGACACAATTTATTTTCCCAATCCATTGCTTGGGTTGGTTTTAGTTTTGTCTAATGTGAATGAAGCGGTTGTGAATATTTTTGTACTTCTCTTTAATTGCACATATATTCTCAGGACTTCATGTTTTTTTTTCTTACAAGAAGGGAGGGAGGTAAGGGAAATTATAATAACAATAATGACAATAATAAAAACGGACACTCACTGAAAGGTTACTATATGCTGGGAATTATAGTCAACAATTAAGCAAATGCCCTATAGTCATTTTATTGCTATACCATTCTGTCTTCCAAAGCCATAGTATCTTAATTAGAAAAATACTTCAAAACAAGACAACCTTTTGAGTAAAAATTGAGTACGTGACCCATCAGCATCTGAAATGATCTAATTACTCTTTAGTTTAGAGCTGTCCCCTGTTGCTATCCTATTTCTACTAGAATATTTGCTCCTTGGGAACTGGGACTAAATTTCCAACATCCAGTTCATGCCTCCCCAAGTAAGTCTCAGTACATATTCATACTTTACAAGGGTGCTGTTTTTCCCCATGTGCATTTTTTTTTTTTGGTGAAAGCTTTGTGTTTGAATCTTAGAGGCATTTTGCCACAAAATTGTCTTGGAACATTTTTAGGCCAATGTACTTGTGAACTGGAGTGCCCGGGGCAGCCAGCAACCTCAGAGACTCTTACTTGCTAAGAGAGCCCTTCTTTCAACACAGTGTCTTTTGGGTATTTTGTGCCCTTTTCCCTGTTAACCTGATATGAAGCAAACTAAAAAGGAAAAAATGGGTATTAATAAACATACAAAGAAACGTCCAGATTGTAATTATTCTGGCTGATGGGTATTGAGAATGGGTGTAATGATAACTCTGTATATGTTTCCTGACCTTTCTACCTTTCTCTAGACCTTGACATCCAGAGGTTTGATTTTTTGTCAGCCTAGGTCCTTTGACCTCTTTCAGACCACAGATAAATGGAAATTGTGACTGGTTTCTTTGACTTATCACTATGTCTTGAAAGTCTTCATTCATTTTTATTTACTGAGAATTATTTCAAAAATCGTTTATCTACTGATTGATAATTATTTTGCCTTTTACTATCTTGAACTCTTTGACTGTATCTGCTATGAATATTTAATTTTTTCAAACTTTTATTTTATTGAATCACCATCCATTGTTTTTCACAGTTGGTTTTTTGTTATACAATATTCTATAACCAATCCCACCACCACTGTTGAATTTCCTCCACCAGTGTTGCCTGATTCCCTCTCCTATTCCACCCTCATTCTAGCTCCAGTCTACCATCTTGAGAGACACCTTTTCACGAATCCCGAATCATGACCATCCTGTTATTCGTTGATTGCCTCGAGCAGGCCCCAGTAATGTCTCCTTCATCCTAGCCCTGAGATTATATTGAAGCTCTTTAGGAGAATGAGACCCATCATTGTTACTGGTATTTGGCATATTGGGTATGCCATGGGGAGTTTGCCAGACTCTGCCGTGTGGGCAGACTACATTCGGTAGCCTGCCAGTTTTTCCAAAGTAGGAATGAGATAATAAGATGTCATATTAAGATGTCGCACGGCCGCGCGGTTCCAGGAGCTGGTTTTTATAGTCTCTGAGTCTTGGCCGTTGATGGGATTACACGGCGCCAGGGGGCCAGTTGGTGGGTGTGACCCCCGCCTACTGGAATTCGGAGGATCTGGGTGGAGGATGCTCAGCCCCAATCCCGAGTAGGCTTGGAGATCTCAGCCCCGGGTCCCGCTTGCCTTTGTTCCTCTGCTGGTACCTTCATGTGTGCGGAGAGTGGTCTCAGCATGGTGGTGGCTGGTCCTGGAGGTCTTCGGCTGCCGGAGCCCTGGTCAGGGTGGGGAGGAAAGCTCAACCCGCTCCCCTCCAAGGGGCCCCAGTGAGGACAGTCAGGCGCGGGGGCAGGAGAATGTACAGGAAGGAAACTCAGTGTACCGGAATTCACCAGGGAGCTCGGGACGGGCTGAGTGGGGGCTCCAAGGGTGAATGGAATTAAAGGGTAGTGCGGGGTGGGATCAGGAGGCAGAAGGTCATGGCCTGTCTTCACATACACACGAACAGTTTCAGAAACACAGTGCTTTGCTCCCAGCTCCCAATTCTCAAAGACATATTGGCACGAGGAGCCGACGGCTGGCTGTGACCTGACACAGTGCCACCGGCCGGCAGTGAGTGCATGTGTGGGATGAAGAGGCACCTTTTAAATTTGGTTATTAAAGTTTGGGTCTTGTGCTTTCAGTGTTGTTGATCCTGTGGTTTGGATATTTAGTTCTCTCATCCCTTAGCACCAGCAATGTGCTTAGATCCTCTTGACCCCCAACCCATTTCTTCTCATGTATCTCTTATCCCCTTCCCCTTCACTCTGTTTCTTTCCTTCTCCCTATTCCCTCGGGCTAAGGGTGATCCAGGCACCCCCCCACCCCACACACACCTCCTTAAACCACTCCATTTCCTCATACAGTTACTCTAAGTACCACATATAAGTGATATCATTCTGTGTTCGTCCTTATTCTGGCTTATTCATTCAACATGATCTCTTCTAGTCCCATCCACGTTGCAGCAAATTGCATGACTTTTACCATTTCTTACAGCTGTGTAGTATTCCATTGTGTATATATATGTGTGGATGTGTGTATACATACACACATATGTATATACACACATATATATCACATTTCAATGCTCAAATTTCCAGTGAATACCAGAGAGTACTCAATTGAATTCAAGTATGTGGTAGCGGGGACCGAACCCAGGAACAGCCACTTGCAAGGCAAGCGCCTACCCACCATTCTATCACTCCGGCCATTATTTTACTTCTTTTTGGGTAAATACAAAGGGATGGGACTATCAGTTATGTGCTAAATGTATGTTCAACTTGTTCAAATTCACAAGAAACTGGCAGTTCTCAAAATGAATGACTATTTGATAGTCCCTCCAAAAATTTATGGACATTCCAGTGGTTCCATATCTTTATCAACATTTGCTGTTGTCTTGGAGCTCTGTTTGAACAACCCCTGATGGATTTCCTCCCACTCCTAATCTCTTCTCTTATATACCTTGACCTTTTCTCTCAACCCTGTCTTTCTTTGACTGTGGTGTGTGTGTGTGTGTGTGTGTGTGTGTGTGTGTGTGTGTGCTGAGGCTGAGAATTTTCTTAGCTCTTATAACGTGAACCCTTGTGCATTTAGTAATTTCTCCTTGAGAAAACAATCTAGAAGGAAGCCTGCTTTCCTTTTCCTTGTTGGGGAAGATGTTAGCTTCCTGTTGGGCTTTGAAGGCCAGACCATTTCCCATGGAATTTCTGACTTGAATAACATTGAAGTAGAAAATTAGCTCCTCATGAGGATGCTGTCTGACTTGATGACCACATATTCCCCACTCCCAGTTCAGTGCTGGTACCTCAACTCACGAAAGCAAACATGTTAATCTTTATTCATCATTTAGCGATCTACTTACTAATACTTTCTGATTGAGCCAAAGGCTGCATTGTGGGTTTCCCCCTTAGAAGCAAATGAAGGGACAGAGAACTAGTAAGGCAGGTAGGACATTCACCTTGTACATAGCTGACCCAGGTTTAATCTTCAGCACCCAGAGAACTTTTAGGAGTGATTCTTGAGCACAGAGCCAGGAGTAATCCCTGAGCACCGCCAAATATAGCCCAAAGAACAGAAACCAAAGCCCAAAATGGAATGGGATTTGGTAGAAAGATAAAGAAGTAAACCAAAGAAGACAAAGAAAATAGCCAAATAAAAGTTGTTATTGTTAAATGGACTCTGGCTTATTAAAGCCTTTGGTAGTTCATGTGGTAACCTAAAGAGGTCTGCAAAAAGTTTCCATGTTACAAAATATCTCTCCCATATTGGCAGAACTAACCTGTGTCTTAGAACAGAGGTGTTTCTTAGCTTATGGCATTCTTATTTTTCAAAATAATCTTTTTTGTTTTGTTTTGTTTTGGGGCCACACCTGGCGATGCTCAGGGGTTAATCCTGGATCTGTTTGCAGGGATCACTCCTAGTGGTGTTCAGGGGACCATATGTGGTGCAGGGGATCAAGCCCAGATTTGCCATACAAATGCCTTACCTGTTATACTATTGCTCTGGCCCCAAGAATCTTTTAAAACTCTAAAATTTAAACTATTTTTTTTGCCTCCCAAGTGGTGGAGACTTGGGAGGCTCCTCCTTGCAATTCTGTGCCAAGCAGGCCAGTGGCTCAATGTGGGGGCCTGAGGAGGTGGAACCGTTTGGGCTCTGCAGTGCTGGGCATTACCTGGGCTACCCCATGTGGCATTGCTTTGGGACCTCTAAGGCTGCACATGGTGGTACTTGAGGGATGTGGTGATAAGGATCTATCCAGGGTCGACTATGTACAATGTATACAGCTTACGTCCTGTATCAGTACTCTGGCTCCCTAAAAATTAATTTTTGAGGGGTTTTTGGAACATACCCCGTGATGCTCAGGGATCACACTGGCTCTGCACACAGGGTTCACTTCTAGTGGGCCAAGCGCCTTACCCACTGTACTACCTTCTTTGCCCCTACAATTCCAAATTTGAAGGAAGAGCCAAGCAATCCTTTTTGTTTGTTTATTTTTGTGGGGGGGCTACACCCAGCCACACTGAGGAGGGGGCTGCTCCCAGCTCAGTGCTATGAGGTGGCTTTCACAACAGTGCTATGAGATTAAGTGGTACTAGGGATAAAGTCCGGGGGTTTCTGTGTGCAGAATAGGCAGTCTGGCCCTTGACACCATCTCCCCAGACACCATGTATGTCTTTAGATTCCCTGGATCCTATGGCCTGTTCTTGCACTCTATCTGAGGAAAGGCGATGAAGGAAGGAAGGAGGGGACCGGAGCTTCATCCCATGCTGTCTCCTGAGGGCAAGGGCAGGGAGGGTGCACGAGTCCATTTGGGTGTTTGGATGTGGGGTTTGTGCTGGACTTGAAAAGCAGGTGCACTAGAAAGATACTTGATAAGAAGACATGACCCCCGTCGAGATTCTGCCGGTCCGAGATAAGACTTGGCTATAGAAAGTATAAAAGCAGTTCCCTGCTCCCCTAAAATCACATACAAAAGATGACTCCAGACTTTAAGGGCACTTTGTTCTCCGGGCTGCAGGACATGATGAAAGCCCACGGTCAGCTTTATCTTTTAGACAGAATCTTCAGTGAGGCTTTCTAGATGCTAATTCTGCTCATGCCTTTCACACGTAATCACACAGTTTCAAGTCCAATGCATTTCCCAAATTCTCCCTTGAATTTTCCTTTTCAGTCGCCCACAAGGACTTAGGAGCCAGGCAGGATTTCACTTCCCATTCACTTTCCTAAAATGAGTGACTAGAGCATCCCACTGCTGTACACATACTTGCTTTGCCCCACAAAGGGGTCGAGCCTCAGCCTGTGCTCCGTCTGTCACTTCTCGCGAGAGTGATTCTTCTCACTGGGAGCTCTCTTGGCCCCGCGGGTCCCCTCAGCCTCTTTACCTCTGGTTCCCTGCAACTTCCGGCTTGCCCACACTCTCTCCATCTCTCAAGCGTCCTGCCTGCGCGCTGCTGCCCATGGTCTGTGCTGACTTCATTCCCCTTTCCTCCCGTGGCCCAGATCTCCCGGTCCAGGCTTACACCTCGCTCCCGAGGGGGCTTTCCGAGGCCGCCCCACGTCCACGAGGCTGCCCTCTCCATTTCTTTATTTTTATTAACGGACTTTGATTTTTGGAATATGGATATTTTTAGCTTTAAGGATTTTTTTCTTTTTATAGATTCAAAGGAAAGTGGAGCCAGCGAATCCAGAGCTCTTTGCTGGCCCCTGTGTTACTCCCTTATTATTAATATCTGCGAGGAGGGGGTGACATTGGTTTCACCCAGTTGGTGTTCGCTGAAGTGCATCGTTGGCTTAGGCCCCACTTCCTTCAGTGTCCTTTGACTGTCCTTGAGTACCCCCTCACCCCCACTTTGCATCCCCCAACATCACGTCATACCTGCTGGTCCTGTCTCTAGACTCCTCTGTGCTGGGACAGGGCTGTCCACCTTCCTGGCGCTGGAGCCTTGGCATGGTGCTGCTGGGGTCAGTGTAGAACTCCTTTGCTGGGACGTGTCTGACGCTTTTCTCATGATTGGATCATGTGATGGATTTGGGAGAAGAAACACACAGAGGTCACAAGTCATTTCCATGCCCTCTTGCTAAAGGTTTGTGCCATCAGCATCATTTACGACGGTGACCTTGGTCTCCAGGTTCCAGCAGTGGGGTCAGCTGCTTCCTTGCCAAGTTAGTCTGAACACTTTTTGGTTAACTATCCAGCCCCTTTTCCTTGTTGTCACTATTGCAGTGATGGGGTCACACATACTTGGTGCTTCTCAAGGGTTTCCCATTTGGTTGCTGTGATCAAACCCTTGAGCTGTGGATGCTTGCTGAGGGTGGCACACCTACTAGTGGTGCTTAGACGCTCAGCTGTGGTGCTCGCCGAGGATGGCATAGTTAGTTGTGCTCACACACTTTGTTGTGGTGCTTCCATTCTTGGTGTGATGCCCACAGAGGGTGGCACCTGGTATTGTTTATACACTTCCACCCTTTACTGTGGGGCTGGGGAATCCCAAAAAGCAGTGTCTCTGGCATTGTTCTGAATATGTGGGATCATCCAGGGATCAAACATTAGGCCTCAAACCTGCAGGGCACTGCTTTTCCCAGATCACTTCCCTAGACCCCAAAGTTCTCTATCCTTACCGTTTTCAGACTCTCCTCTTTAATGGAGTCTCTTCAGGATTTTCTATGTGAACCATCATGTTCTCTGTAAACAGTGATAGTTGAGCTTCTTTTTTTTTCTCCCCAATTTTTGTTCCTTTGATCTCTTTCTCTTGCCTCATTGCTGTCATGGAGACTTCCAAAACTGTATGGAATAGTAGTGGAGAAAGTGGACATACTTTTCTTGTACTTTATCTTAGAAAAAGCTTTAAGGTTTTTTTTTCCCCATTGAGCATGATATTAGTGTGGGTTTGTGGTAAATGACTTGCTATCTTCTTTTTTTTTGTTGTTGTTGTCTTTTGTTTTTGGGTCACACACACCGATGCACAGGGGTTACTCCTGGCGGTGCTCAGGGGACCATATGGGATGCTGGGAATCGAACCTGGGTCGGCTGCGTGCAAGGCAAAGCCCTACCCGCTGTGCTATCTCTCCAGTCCCTGGCTTGTTATCTTGAGATATAGTCCTTCTAGCCTTCTATTTTCTTGAGTTTTTTTTTTTTTTGTATGAAGGGATGTTGAATCTTCTCAAAACAAAAGCTTTCTTTGCATCTATCGATATGATCATGACTTTTAAATCTTTCCTTCATTGATGTGGTATATTATATTAATTGATTTGTGTATCTTGAACCATCCTTGCATTCCTTGACTGAATCCCACCTGATCATGGTGTGGGATCTTTTTGATGTGTTGTTGAATTTGGTTTGCTTAGATTTGGTTGAGGATCTTTGCATCACTGTCCATGAGGGATATCTGTCTATAATTTTCTTTTTTTAAAAACTAATATCTCTGCTTTTAGTAGTAGATTCATGTTGACTTCATAGAAGCTGTTAGTAAGGATTCCTGTCTCTTGAATATTTTGGAAGAGTGTGAGGAATATGGGCAGTAAGTCGTTGAAGATTTGGTAGAACTCAATTATGAATCCATATGAATGTGGCTTCTACTCTTGAGGAGATTTTTAGTTATAGTTTCAATTTCCTTGCTAGTGATTGGTGTGTTCACATTTTCTACCTCCTCCTGACTTGGCTGGGAGGTTGTATGATGATAAGATTTGATCAGTTTCTTTTAGGTACTCCAGTTTAGTGACATGGAGTTGTTCATAGTTACTTCTTATTATCTTTTCTGTTTCTGAGATGTTTTAATGATGACTCCTATATCATCTCTGATCCTATTTATTTATTTATTTATTGAATCACCACGAGATACGAAGCTTTCATGTTTGAATTTAAGTCACACAATGATCGAACACCCATTCCTCCACCAGTGCACATTTTCCACCACCAATGTCCCCAGTATACACCCCCCTTTCCAACCTTCCCCCTGATTCTACGGCAGACAGTTTACCCCATACTCTCTCTCTAATTTTGGGCATTATTGTTTGCAATATAGATACTAAGAGGCTATCACGTTTGGTCCTTTATCTACTTTCAGCACATATCTCTCATCCCGAATGATCCCTCCAAACATCATTGATTTAGTTGATCCAATTTATTTGGGCTTTCTCCTTTCCTGGTAAAATCTAGTTGAGGGCCAGACTGCCTTCTTTGGGAGGAAATCACCAACACTTATAGGTGAGGAGTAAGTTGTGATCTTTCCTTTAGGAAGTGATGACCTTTCCTTACCCAAATCCATATATAATTGGTAATGCCTCTTCTTGGGGGATGTATTTCTTCTTCGTTTTAAAATAAAAGTGAGAGAAGTTGGAGTTCTTAGGGGGGGATGGAGGCAGATACCTTGGTGTTGGGTGTAGGGTTGGAATTATGTGCATGGGAAACCACCAATGACAGTATCGTAAATCACAGAACCTAAATAGAAATGTTAAAAAATAATTCAGTCATTTATTCACATCAGTATGGACCATGAATATTTATAGGTTGCATTATAATCAAATCCATGTTTATTTTAAAATTTATTCTGCTCTTCCAACAATGGCCATTGAG
Organism: Sorex fumeus; assembly: GCF_029834395.1. NCBI lineage: Eukaryota > Metazoa > Chordata > Mammalia > Eulipotyphla > Soricidae > Sorex > Sorex fumeus. The sequence goes on along the minus strand of NW_026606105.1, from coordinate 6,813,872 downwards.
AATTCTTTCATGTGGCTCAGGTATCCTTTTGACCTTGCCCGTTCCCTGTAGGTTTTAACAAGTTAATTGGTTTTTGAGTATCCTTTTATTTCCTGCCATGACTTTGAGCTCATCTCGTCTATTTCCTGCCCAAGTCCTAGAGTCAGTCATTTATCCAAGGAGTCTTGGTTCTGTTCATTTTATTTTTTGGTTTTAGGATCATACCCAATGGAGCACAGGGGCTATTCCTGGTTCTGTGCTCAGGAATGAGCCCTGGTGGTGCTAGGGGAACTGAACATGGTGGATTCAAATTGGCATTGGTGGGATATAAAGTAAAGCAACCACCCTACTCCCTGCACCGTCTCTGGTTCCTGGTTCCCTTTATTGAAGAATTGCATTTAGAATCCAAGGGCTGGACGCCAATGTGTATTCTTTGTACTGAGGCACTCCCTACTTTTATTGCAGTGCCCTAATTCTCTCATAACACCATATGGAATTATTTACTTGTTTGGTTTCTTAGTGCCTCTCTCCTCACCCATATTTGAGCTCCTTGAGGAGCTTTCCTCACAGTGCCTGATACATAATTATCAGGAAATATTTGTTGAATGAACGAAGACTGGCTGGAAAGCAGGAATTAAAGCAACAGTTAATATCTTAGCTGTTATTTAAATTTTAGGAAACTCATTGTATAAAGTATTAAAGCAAAAGGTGGGTCAAAAACTCAACACTTGTTCCTGGATTCTATCACAGTTGAGGATTCACCTTCTGTAGACAGTTTATACAAATTCATTAGTTGTATAATGTGTTTATTCTAGTTCTTTTGACTACAACTAAGACTTACGATCAGAAAGGTATGTATGAGTTCTGCCTGAGTATTTCTGCAGGCGAGGTAGCTGAATAGTGAAGACTCATTTCTATTGGCTGGTAGATAGGCTTAAAATAGTTTTCTGTTATGCCAAAAAAAAAAAGTTTGTGTAACCAAATACGAATCAAGGCACAATGTATGTGTTAATGATTTTGTCTCTGTGAAAAGTGACATTTTGAAACGGAGTAGGAGCTGTTACAGGCTAAAGCACAAAGAAACCAAAGCAGGTGGAAGGTCCTGGCACCGGGAAAGAACTGGATTGGGGTGATCGCATGGGTTATCTGAGTGCTCTGGGTTCCAGTTCCAAGCACTGGAAGCTTCTAACCATGAGCAGAAAACCGTGTACACCATGTCACCCAGTGAAGCCCATATTCATCTGTCCTAGGAGAGTAAGAACTCCATGTGGGAGCCGTCTGGGTCCCAGCCCAAGAGGAGACTTCCCTGAGGGAACGGGGGAGGACGTGCTGTAGACAAGAGGCTCACCTACCAGACTGCACTTACCTGGGGTTGGAGAAATTCAGAACCTGATTGGAAATTTGAGTCCTGTTTGATCTTTAGCTCTGCCATACAGTTGTCTTACTTAGATGAGGCTCTTGTCAAAAGACCTCCTTTGTTTCCCCCTGAGCCAGATGCACACTTTTTAAAAAATTTTTTTTGGGTCACACCCAGAGATGCATAGGAGTTACCCCTGGCTCTGCACTCAGGAATTACTCCTTAGCGGTGCTCAGGGGACCATATGGGATGCTGGGAATTGAACCCGGGTCGGCCACATGCAAGGCAAATGCCCTTCCTGCTATGCTATTGCTCTAGCACGAGCCAGCTGAACACTTGCTCCTGGATTCTATCACAAAGGTTGGCTTCTGCTGTGGGGTCACCCTGGGTGCTGCTCCCTTGAGCCCTGTTGATGCCAGGCTCCTGTGAGGGGTGTGAATGGGCATTGTTTCCCTCATCTCTCTGCACTGCATTCGGGGAGTTTGTCCCCCCAGGACATTCTCATCTCCCTCCTCCAGACCAGGGAGACTTAAGCCTCAGTGTCAAGCTCTGCCCTGCTGTGGAGTTTGAAATCTGGGCAAGGAAGGCACCTTGGCTTCCTCTGAAAGATTCCCCGGAAATCTTGGTTGAAGAGAGCAGCTTCGTTCCAATACCAGAAAAATGGCCTTTGTTTACTTTCTATCTTTCCTTAAAGAAACGTCTAGACTTGCCAACAATTGCAGGCCAGCCCGCTCACCCCTGAACTCTACATCTTGTTGGGAGATGCCAAATATCTCTTTAATTCAGTGGTTCTTGAGCTGTAAGAATTTAAATAGGCAGGGCGTGCTGGCCCCGCCTTGGGAAAGTGAACTCCAGGTCTGAGGCAGATTTGAGCCAATTTTACTATTGCAGAGGTGTGAACTCAGGTACTTCAGGAATTTTGTGTGTGGTTGTGTGTGACTGCATGTGTGTGACTGATTGTCCTGCTAGGTGCTGAGCTGCTTGCTAGTTGCCATTGAAAATATTTTAGTGTCAGGAGATAGGTATCGTGTAGCCCCATGTTTCATTCTTGGCTGTTCAGGGCTCTCCCGTGTGCTGCTGGGGGTGGATGCTATTAGAAAATGAAAAAGCTTTGCCAAAGTCATATACCTGCTAGAGTACCTGAATTTCACATTCTTCTAATGCTTGGGGAGAACGTTAGGTTTCATGAGTTGAAGGTTGTTTCTTGGAGTAGCTCGAGGAAGGAAGTTTCTGTCTATCATACGAATCTCTGTAGAAGGTCCTTAAATAACACTTTGTTCAGTATCTTCCTATTATAATACTGATGAGAGAGAAAAGTTCCTCCAACATGAGCCAACTGAGGACGTGGCTGTGTTGTGTGCTTTCACCTAATGTCAGTTTCCAAGAACCCATCAACAGCATTTAGTGAGGCCTTCCTGGGCTTAGCCCCTTTACACACAGTTTCTCATTTTATGCTAATACAACTGGACAGAGTAGATGTTAACATGCAGTAACGAGTGAGGAAATGAACGCCTAGAGGAGTTAAGTCCTTTATTAATAGTGTCCATAATTTATAATGGGTAGCCGAGAGGGCATTTGGGTCCAGACTGACCTGATGGCCCACAGTACCTGCTGCAGTCTACTCTTCCATGAAGTCTGCCAAGAAGGATCCCTCCCACCCCCCAATCCCTTGGGCCCAGCAGCAGCCTTTGAGCACCTCGTGTCCAGGGGGACTCACAGGCAGGTCTTGTATTGGGAGGCGGATGAGCAATACAGACTCGGGAATCAAAGCCCAGCAGGGAATCCAGGCCCTGCCACTCTTTAGCAACTGGACATGTCACTTACTTCCTGAGCTCTGTTAAAGCATCAGTGTATTAATGGGAGACTAACACCCAAGGATAATAGAGATAAGGGCCAGGAAGATTGCTCCATGACTTGGAAGCCGGCCTCACATGCTGGGGGAAAAGGCAGCTAGCTGAGATAGAGAAGGGACCAGCAAGTAAAGGATGCTTGGAGGGCTTGCTCAGGATGGGAGATGTGTTATGAAAGTAGACTCTGGACCGACCATGATGGCCACTAAGTACCTGTATTGCAAACCATAACACCCAAAGAGGAGAGAGAGAGTAATGGAATGTGCCTGCCACAGAGGCAGGGAGTGGGGTGGGGGTGGGGGTGGGAGGGAGGATACTGGGAACATTGGTGGTGGAAAATGGGCACTGGTGGAGAGATGGGTACTCAGCCATTGTATGACTAAAATGTAATCACAAAAGTTTGTAAGTCTGTAACTGTACCTCATGGTGATTCATTGAAAAAAATAAAGCATCAATGTATTAAGAATGATGATACGGCCTTGATGAGGTTTGGGCTCAACTGAGTTAACAGGCATCGCCCAGAATGTCTGAAATGGGATATAATGACCATTATTTGAGTGGGCTGGAGCGATAGCACAGCGGGTAGGGCGTTCGCCTTACAAGCGGCCAACATGGCTGACCTGAGTTCGATTCCTCCGCCCCTCTCGGAGAGCCCGGCAAGCTACCGAGAGTATTCGATATGCCAGACACAGTCTCCAATGGAGACGTTACTGGGCCCACTCGAGCAAATCGACGATCAACGGGAGGGCCTCGAGCAAATTTGAGTGGCAGTGGCTGGGCTACCTACAACTATTGTTGCTGCTGCTGCTACCACAACGATTACTACTCCTGCCCTGTGCCAGCATCACCGCCAACATCCCTCGGTGCTTGGCAGTGCAGTGTTGCCCTATTGCCCAGAGGAGGGATGGTTGGTGGAGGAAGCTGTTCTAGTTGACTCTCCTCTTTTCTTCTGTTTACCCTCAACCTGTGCCATCCTCCTCCACCTTCCCTTTTGCTCTCGCTGTCTGAGCCACAGGAGTGACCTGCATCCCTGTTGTGGATGCTGTGTCTCCAGACTGTGCCTGCAGGAGTGTTTTAAGGAGCATCCTGGGAAGGCCCACACTCTTGGATGGGCCGTATAGACATTACACTTAAATGCATTTAAATATAGGCCTTATAGGTCCACCTGTGTTTTCCATGTTTTCAGGATGCAACTCAAGGAGTAAGAAGGATGTATAATTCCTGGCATATTTTTTGTTTGCAGCTGCCTTAGATGGAGTGGCTATTTCTTTTTTTCTTGAATTGGGAGCTCTGGGTTAGATTTTAGGGAGACGAGGGAAGGACAGACCCAGTCATGAAACCAACTTATTTCCTAACCTTTCTCACCCTTCTCTCTCCTCCCTGTCTAACAGGGGAGTGCATTTAGGGGAACTAGGAGTCATGCTCTGGTGCCATGGGGTGAATTGATGGAGTAGGAGGCAGACAAGGGAAGTTTCACAAATCATGTTTAGCAACTTGATTTTCAAGAGGAACCTAGGAACCCAGGAGTGATGTGGTGAGATACTTACATCTTTTTTTTTTTAAAAAAAGAACAATGCTATATGAAGGATGGATCTCAGGAGTTTGGGCATAGAGAACAATTAGAAGATATCCATGGAAATCAAGGTAGAGAGAAGCATTGGAGAGGTAGGAAAGAATTAGGAGATAAATTATGAGCAGCACTCAGAGATGAGTTGAACGCTTGCGTGAGGGAGAGGATCATTTCGGTGCTCTACTTGGGGATTTGGGTGCAGGATGGCACCATCAGAGGAGACAAGAAAAGGGTTGGGACAAAGCAGGGGAGGGATTGTGAATGGGGTAGCGTGGGACATGTAGGTCAAGAATCTAAATGAGCCACTGGCTGGATCTGGAGGTCTGGCTCTTAGAGTATCAACATTCACTTTTAGATTTATTAATGTCCTGGGGGAAGGTGAAGCTGCCCAAAGAGAACATACAGAGTCCAAGAGAAAGGATGAGAACTGTTATATGGTCCAGTAATACCACTATAGGCATTTATCTAAAGGAAATAAACAGCAATAATCTGAAAAAAAATTGCACCTCTGTGTTCATAGCAGCACTTTTTTCCCACAACTTGCCAAACCATTAAATTGAGCTAAATACACATCAGCTGATAACCAGTTAAAGAAACAGTGGCCGATACACTTCGTGGAAAGCTTTTCTGACATCACAACAGGTGAAGCCGTGCCTTTTGCAACAATACAGGTGGTCCATGAGGTGAGGATGCTAAGGGAAGTAAGTCAGAAAGTGAGAACAGTTGCAGGATGGATGGGAAACACACAATAAAAATGATTCTCAGGCGTGGTGAAAAGCAAAGTTGTTACCAGGGAGCAAAGCGAAGGCAAGGGGAGGGAAGGAGAGGGGGTAGGGCAGAGGGGGTTCGCTCTAATAGTGGGGTGGTACGGGAACTGTGGGTGGGTGAGGCTTCTAGACAGAGAAGGGTGTGAATCTTTACTCCTCAAATTGAGTAGTGTTGTGGGGAATAATTGGGGAATCAAGAAAGTTCTGTAAGTCGAAGGAGGAGGTGGAGGAGAGGGAGTAACTGAGGACAAACTGGGTTTGTGATGGATGATTCTTTTTTTTTTTCCCTGAGATTGGAAAAGGCGATGGTAGGAGCGAGCTGGGGGAGCAGAATCAAGAGTTGACTGTGAGTCAGAAGCAGAGCTGGAGGTATAAATTTGTGGGTCATTAGCATATAGATGGCTCTGAAATAACGAGAATGAATGAAATCGCACGGGGAAGTTTCAGGCAACCCTGAATGGCCTTGAAAATTCCTAATGTGGAGAAAAAGTGTTTTCTAACATCAGACACGCTTGACTTTGTGTGCTAGTTCTCTAGCTCTATGGGGGGTTAAGTTCAAATGTGTGTGTTTTTTCCTCACTTGGTATAGTTGGAAAACTGGACCAAGATGTTTAGGAATCCCTTTCATCAAGAGGTGGGGGTGTCTGTGTTTGCCTTCCGAAGTCCCCCCTCCTAAAACTAATCGTGCTGTTCTTGGGATTCCTGTTGACTGATGAGCGTGGTAGTTAAGGTAGCTTCGTTTCAGAGACTGAGGTCTGGTAGATTCTGAATGTGTTCTCTTGAACCATGTCAGGAAACCAGTGTTTCACTACTCATTAGTCTCATGAGTGAATCCCCGTGGAACCAGATACAAAATCCCTCATCAGCCTATAGAACTGGGGCAAAGAAAGCACCCTAATTGTCTAAAGTCGCGGTTTTAGACTGACTGGTTACACAGAGAAAGAGTCTTGGGATTGTGTTTGCACCCACACATGCAGGATAATATGGAGGAAAGAGTTATATTCATGGAAATAAATCAGAATTTAATCTAGTTGTATGATGAAATGGAAATCCGAAAGGTCATGGAATAATACATCATACATGAAATGATAAAATACAGAAGGCACATTTTACAGACCAAATGGCATCTCTTAAATAATTTCTTCAACAAATATTTAAGGATCTTCTCTCTCCCTGTGCCTGGCAGGGCAGAAGGTGAGGGATGGAGAGGTGCATGGGATGAACACTCAAATACTGTCGCCGACTTAGTGGAGGGCTGAGGGTGTCGCTTCAGTGCTAGGAATGGCCACAGAGAAGCCCAGTGTGTCTGATTGTGAATGTTAATGACTGTATCCCACCAGCTCCACACTTTCCATTGTCTAGGTTGGATTTAACCACAACCATCTTTGGAGGGAGCTATTCTCTATTCAACAGATGAAAAAACTGGCCCTCGTGAATCCCCTTGACCTTAATCTCGGTCAAGATAACACAGCAGTAAAAGACAACCACCTGTGTCTAACTCTTAGGTTTAAATTCTCATCACCAGAGCACGCTCTTCTTGCCATTCAGAACTATCCTCTTAATTTCCCAGAAATCCCTCACCTGAAACTTAGGCAGGCATTAGGATCAGATTAAGTGGGGGTGGGGTGGGCAGGTTCCAAACCCTAGTAGAGGTCAGGCCAAACTTCAAAATAGGTTCTCTCTTGTAGCCATATGGTGCTCCTCTCTGGGTTGGCGTTGGGAGGGATTGGTGCTGAATGGTGATAATAGCCATGGACTTAGAGCCCCTCCCCCCCCCCCCCCAGTTTTCTTCCTGCACAAGAATTGGGATCCCAGAGGGGAGGGGAGAACTTGATGAGTCTAGAACATCAAGATTTTTATCTATTAAATCTCGAAAGAAATCTCCTCATCCCAGTTAGACTTCAGCAGGATGGCTGTTCCCTGCCAGGGTGCTTCCACATTGTCTAGGTTCATAGTATAGTCACAAGGGTAGTGGGTGTCAGTCTCAGGGAGGGCAGGAAGTGTTTTCTCAGTCTCTTGCCCCTCCTGGCAGCCAGGTCTTACCAAAAGAACTGGTGCATCGCATTATCACCCGCGGATGGGTGCTACTGTGTTGGTGTGAAACCAAAAGAGGGACTATATGTCACTGGACTCTTAGGGAGGGAGGCTGTCCTGTGCTGGAAGGAAAGGCATTGTGTAGGCTGGGGAGCCCATGGAACCCTCCATTCAGAGAGTCAGACTGAGAGGAGGAGATAGAAACACTCTAAGATTGGGGGCATGTAGGGAAGGTGTAAAAATCTACACTTCAGGATGGGTCTAGGCTGGCTGGAAGGCCATCCTGGGGGTCTGGGTTGACTCCCCGTCCTGCAAAGCAGTTGAAATGGGACATTCTTCCATTCGTTGTACATTTCAGCACCCTCTCTGCTGTGGGCTTCTCATTGTATAAGGGTCCTTCTGGGTGTCCTGGGTCTGGTGGTCGCATCCATGCTGCAGGGGAGTCAGCCTTAGGCCTCTGACCAGTTATGTCAGCTTGGCTTCTGGATTTCTCAAAATGGGGCCACTTCAAGCAAAAAAAAGCCACTTCTCTCTCTCTTTTTTAAAAACATTTTTGGGGTCATACCTGGTAATGCACAGGGGTTACTCCTGGCTTATGCACTCAGGAATTACTCCTCACAGTTCTCAGGGGATCATATGGGATGCTGGGAATCGAACCCAGGTAAGCAGCGTGCAAGGCAAAAGCCTTACCTGCTGTGCTATCGCTCCAGCCCCAAATTGCCTCTCTTCTTATTGGTGTTCACCTACAGGCTCTCAGTCCCGAGAGTCTGGGCTGCGAGGCCTTATGTGACCATAGGGCTCTTCTAAACCCAGGCCTTGTTCCCATTCAGGCACCTAGACAATTGGGAGTTTTAATACCTGCAGTAGCCATGCTCCGTGGTGACTTTGAGTCCCATGGAGGCCCCTAGGAAGTACTCCATCAGCAGGGGGCTGCAGGGTAGAAGGTGGCACACAGTGGCATGTCCAACCAAAGGCTCACAGAGCCAGCCTTTCAAGGCAACACATCGGCAGGTTCCAAATGACTCTAGTAGAGGTCAGGCCAAACCTCAAAATACGTTCTCTCAAAAACCAGGGTCACCTCAGAGCTCCCCCAAACAAACAAACAAACAACAACAAAAAAAACAAACTCAAAACCAAAACCAAACCAACCAACCAAACAAGCAGAAAACCAGGGTCATTGTTCATTGTGTCTATAGCAGTAACTAATATTTACCAGAAGCTTCCTGTGTGCCAGGAATTGTGCCAAGCATGTCACGGAGATTTTATTTGTTCATTTCATTTCATTTTATTATCACTTTGAACAATCATTTGTCATGATGAAGACAGCACCTGACCCTTTTTGAATAGACAAAGTGTACAAAGGCCAGCTAGAGCAATAGCACAGCAGCGAGGGCTTTTACCTTGCACGCAGCAGACCTGAGTTTCATCCCCAGGATCCCATATGGTCCCCTGAGCACCACCAAGAGTAATTTCTGAGTGCAGAGCCAGGAGTAACCTCTAAGAATAACCAGGTATGACCCCAAAACAAACAAAAAAACAAAAAAAATACCCAAAGTGTACAAAGAGGCGTAGAGAAAGTAGGTAACTTACCCTCGGTTGTGTAGTTGGCGCCCAGGAATTAACGGAGACCTGAGTCCTGTCTTGTGGGCCTGTAGATGCCAAAGGGAACATGTGTTCAAGGTAGAAAACTGAAGTAGTACTCAAGCAAACCATGTCATCTGTAGCCTCTCTGCACAGAGAACCACTGTTAATGTTGTCTTTGTGCACACGTGTGTGGTTTAAAAATAAATGGAGTTGCTCTAACCACTGAGAATGCTTTTTTTCATTCTTCATAATATTTTGAAGATTTTCCAATGCAAAATATTTTCCAACTCCCTGATTTCTAATGGCTGCCAAGTATTTGATGGTACAGAGAAATCTGTAATCTCTATTACTGGAACTTGAGGTGGTAACAAATTTTGTGGTTGTAAATCATGCCACAGCTAGCAATGCTGCTCATGCCTCGGTGCATGTATCTCAGAAGACCACCTAAGGATGAACTCTTACGAGCATGAATTCTTTTTATTTATTTATATTTATTTTTATTTATTATTGAATCACCATGAGATACAGCTACAAAGCTTTCATGTTTGAGTTTCAGTCATACAATGATTGAACACCCATCCTTCCAACAGTGCACATTTTCCACCACCAGTGTCCCCAGTATCCCACCTCTCCCACCATCCCACCCCTCCTCCTACTTCTCTGGCAGATAACCTCCCCCATACTCTCTCTCTCTCTCCTTTTGGGCATTATGGTTTGCAATACGGATACTGAGAGGCTATCATGTTTGGTCCTTTATCTACTTTCAGCACACATCTACCATCCCGATCGAGCCCCTCAACCATCATTGACTTAGTGATCCCTTCTCTCTTCCAGAAGAGAATGAATTCTTACAATTCTACCTTTATGCATATAAAAGTATGTGAGATGTAAAGACTTGGGTCACTTGTTGTTTCATTGTAAATTGCCTTGATTTTTAGTAAAATAATTTAATCTTGTTGACATGGATGAACTCTTTATGGATTAAAATGTGACTCCAACCTTTTGCTATATTTGTAGGCAATTGTTTACCATATGACATGCACTTTTATATTTTACATATAGTGTTTTTTTGATGTAAAGAAGTTTAAAATGTCTAGGTAATCAAATGTACCAGTATGTGCCTTGACTCTTGCTTCTAAGCTGTATGATAGATTAGTAGTTGCCAGCTTTTTTTTTTTTGAGAGGGCCACACCCAGTGGTGCCCAGGGGCTCTTCAGGCATTGTCCTTAGGAGTGATCCCTTGTAGTACTCAGGGGATCATACATAGAACCAGAGATTGAATCAGGGTTGGCCGAAGGGACTGCATGCAAGGAGAATTTCTGACCTCCAGGACTTTCTCCTGGGCTTGATTGCCAACTTTTTGTACCCAAGATTGGCTCCAGTATGTTCTTCAGTGATTTAAAAGCATGGATCTCAGCATCTCCATTCAAAAGAGAATTCTTTTTACTACTTTTTAAGTCACTTATTTGACAGTTTCACTGAATATCTTTGCTTTGTAGGTGTTTGGGAGACATAAGCAAGGGGGAATGTTTCCCACTTGTGTTGACCTTCTCTACGCTCTTGAAATGTTTTTCTCTTTTTGTTTGTTTGCTTTTGGGCCACACTATGCCATGTTCAGAGATTATGTGGCACTGCACTCAGGAATTACTCCTGGTGGTGCTCCTGCGACCATATGGGACCATATGGGACCATATGGGATGCTGGTCAACATAGGTTGACAAAATGCAAGGCAAGTGCCCTGCCCACTGTGCTATTGCTCTGGCCCCTTGAAATGTATTTTTCAATATAGTGGAGGAGAAGGTCTTTCTTAACAAGCTCAGATGGTCTCCACTGAACCCATCAGTGCCAGCTCTGCATTTCATAGAGAACATGTTACAGAGGAGGATTCTTTAGTAGAGTCTAGAATTCTCAGGATTGATCTGGAATGACTTCAGCCTCAGTGAATATACACCAAGAGATACACCAAGATACACCAAGACATCAGGATGCCTTGAACCCTCATCCTTGATCCTCAGATTACAAAATCACAGGCTCATTGCTCATACCCGTTGATCCCAGAGGGTCCTGGTTGTCCTCCTTCTTGAACTGACCTCAGCCCCCACTGTATCTTAAGAGTTATTACTTGACTTCTTCATTGGTGCAGTAGAACCCACAGAAGAGTCTTTGGCATATAGACAAGAAAACTTAGCTCGCAGCACGGAGGTCCTGGATGACCCTCTAGGTCTCTTTCTCAGACTTGTGCAGAAGTTCCTTCTTTTGAGTTCACCAGTAAACACTAGATTCTTTGTTCTTGGAGCAGTGGCAGGCAGCATCCATGGTGATCATTTGATAGTTTTAGGTTACTGTCTTGGCCTGGACATCCGGTGGGGGGTGGGGTAATAGCTGCTGGATTGCGACTGTTGAGTCCTCTAGTTCCAATGAGAAAAGGGAGAAGAGTTGGTTTCCTGCTCTTGACTCAACTCTGCCAATCTGTGGGTGGCTTAAAGGCCATGTGGTAGGTCCCAGAAATGGCATCTGGGGCTATTGTTGGTGGAAATGATGGGATACTGGGACTCCAGGCAGGAGATTCAGAAGGAGACGTGAGAGCCGGGACTCCCTGCTACAGGGAAGAGCTTCTTGTGGCCCCGACAGGAACCCGGGTAAGGGCTCTCTCACGGTGTTGATTATGATAATTTCCTGTGAGGAGCCAGGTCTGGGGAAAGCCTGCCCACCCATCCCAGGTGGACAGAGAGTTCCCCAGGCTGTGCCACGATGCAGCTTCTCAAACTCCACTACCCGTCCCCCTCCACTCGTAGCACTTGCCAATTGCTTTGTCAGAGCGACTCCCACGATGACTCGTTTTGAGATACCAACAGTTTCACAGCTGACTGTCAAACGAAACATTTGGCTCCCCAGAGCTGGCAAGAGCTGGCCTGGCTCCCCACGGGCTGCAGGCTTACCGTGCGAGAGGGCTCGGAGCCTCTGTCTGAAGGAAGGCCTGCTTCTGTTCTCTGGGGTGAGTCATTCTGGTCAGACGTTGGTTCCCTGGGGAGGCCTTGGTAACTACTCAGTGGGGTCCTGTCATTCAGCCCCTTCCCAACCTGTGCACCTGGGTCATGCACCCCAGAAGGGAACAGGGGCCCATTTCAGTGAGAGCATTACCTGTTTGCCGCGCAGGCTGCAGACCTTCCTCAGGTCTCTGAGCGTCCAACATCACTGGCTGAGTTTAATGTCTCACCTCCTGATCTGTAGGATGACAGAGTTAGGGGTGATAGTATAACATTGCATGCAGCCAGATTTGGTTTGATCCCTGGCATCTCATATGGTCTCCTGAGCCCCACCAGGAGTCAGCCCAGAGTACCAGAGAGTGTGACCTAAAAACCAAAAATCAACCAACCAACCAACCAACCAACCAACCAACCCAAAATAAGCAACAACAAAAAAAGATGGGGGAGTTGGAACTGGTGGTTTCTAGATCTCTTCCAGATCCAGACTGAACATGCCATGATGATAAGAAATTTTGAACAGTGGTAGTCACTGTCCTCCCGTTGTTCATCAATTTTGCTCGAGTGGGCCCAGTAACGTCTCCATTGTGACACTTGTTACTGTGTTTTGCCATATTGAATATATCACGGGTAGCTTGCCAGGCTTTGCCGTGCAGGCGAGATACTCTCTGTAGCTTTCTGGGCTCTCTGAGAGAGGCAGAGGACTCGAACTTGGGTTGGCCATGTTGGCCGCTTGCAAGGCAAATGCCCTACCTGCTGTGCTATAGCTCCAGCCCAACAATGGTAGTATTTAACAATAACTTTACTTTTATATATAATTATTTATATATATACACGTATATATAAAATTTTTTGGGGGGGTTGGGCCACACTCAGCGGTGCTCAGGGGCTTATTCCTCATCAGTTCAGTAGTGACCCCTGGCAGTGCTTGAAGAACCATATTCAGTACTGGGAATGGAAGTGAGGTTGGCTGCATGCAAGGCAAGTGTCTTATCTCCTCCACTGTCTCTCAGGCCTCTATCAACAGTGATATTAACCACTGCTGGGTGAAATGGACAAGAACACTCCAAGTCTCTTGGCAAACGATGTGATTTTTGAGTGCCTTCACCCTGGTGATGGAACTCACATTCAAAAGAAATGAAAGTACCGGGCCACATTTCTTAGACACAGAAGACTGACACCTTGAAAGACGATGGGTTAATAGATTCAACTCCAACGTTCCCTGTAGCTCCGGCTCAAGAAGAAAGGGCCCCCTGGGAAATCAACAGGAATTTGTTCAGACAGATCAACTCTAAATTATGAAGGGATTATCCAGGTTAAATCTTGCCTTCATGCCTTCTGACTGCATCTATTCTGCGTAATTACTTATTTAGTTGGCAGATCTCCTCTCTTCCCTTGCAGCCCGCAGGGAATCCCCTTGATGAGATGGGGCAGTGGAGAGAAAAGGCAGCGGGCTGGCAACTAGGAGACCCAGTTTCTAAATGGTTGCAAGACTCCAGCAGATCTATAAGTGGATAGACATGGGAAGTGTCATGCTAAGTGAAATTAGTCAGAAAGAGAGGGACAGATATAGAATGACTGCACTCATTTGTGGAATATAAAATAAAATAATATGAAACTAACACCTAAGGACAGTAGAGACAAGGGTCAGGAGGATTGCTCCGTGGTTCGGAAACCTGCCTCATGTTCTGGGGGAAAAGGTAGTTGGGATGGAGAAGGGACCACTAAGTCAATGATGGTTGGGGAGATTTCTTGGAACGGGAGATGTGTGCTGAGAGCAGACTAAGGACCAATATGATGGCCTCTCACTATCTGTATTGCAAACCATAATGCCCCAAAGTAGAGAGAGAGTAAGAAGGAAGGTTCCTACCATAGAGGCAGGGAGTAGAGTCTGGTCGAAGTGGTGGGAGGGATACTGGGGACATTGGTGGTGGAAAATGTGCACTGTTGGAAGGATGGGTGTTCAATCATTGTATGACTGAAACTCAAACATGAAAGCTTTGTAAACGGTATCTCACGGTGATTTGATAAAAAAAAAAGACTCCAGCAGATCCTGACTCCCATTGGGGACTTGGATGTGTTTACTGAAAACCAAAGAATGGAGGACAGGCCAGAGATTCCTGAGGTAGGGTGCATTTCAAAATCTGGCTGATAGTGTGGCCTTGACTCCCAGCTGCATTTGGGGTTCAGAATTCTCCAGAACAGACCCAGACCTGTGCTGGAGATAAGCTGCTTGAACAGATTTTTGGGACCACGCAAACAAGTCCTTCCCTCCTCAGTAATCCAGTGGAAAAAAACAGAATACTTCTGAAGGCCTGGACAGAGTTGGGGCTCTTGGTCACTTTTGCTCAAATTACTCTGGTCATAGTAGGTACCCATGGCCAAGCAGGGCATCCTGGGGGTATGTGACACTCATCATGATGCTGCTGGTTTTAGAATGGGTGAAGATTGTGGAAAGCGTGCACCCCCAACCGTCCTCCCACCCCCCCAGGCCCTTTCAACCTTGGGTCCCCCAGAGGAGCCCTGTTTTCTTTATCTCTCCTAGTGGCCAGGAGCCAAGTACCAGACAGAGCTGCCAATCCTATTTGAAAATTTTTATTTCCCTGAGAGCCCGGCAAGCTACCGAGAGTCTCCCACCCGCACAGCAGAGCCTGGCAAGCTACCCGTGGCATATCCGATATGCCAAAAACAGTAACAATAATGGGCCTCATTCCCCTGACCCCGAAAGAGCCCCCAGTACGCCAATGGGCTACGTTAGCAGCCAGTACACCATTGGACTACGCTAGCATGTGACAGGGATGAATGGAGTCGTTACAGGTGCCCACTCGAGCAAATTGATGATCAACAGGATAACAAGTGACAAGTGACATTACAGCTAAGCCTCAACTCTCCCCTCTGTGAAATGGGACCCTAACTCCATCTCAGTGCCCTCAGGTGGCTGAGAGGATTGAGGAGAGGAAACATCGGGGCAGTCCAAGCCTGATGCATGGCATGTTATTGCTCTGAGGAAGAGTTCATTCCATTTTCCTGCTTGTTGTTGAGCCCTTCCCTCCTCGTGGCTGGGTTGTCCTCTCAGCCACCTGCCCTGCTTCCAGTGTCCCCCTCACGAGCCTGCTCTCTCCTGCCTCCAAGCCGGAGGGAGCTCCCCTCTGCCCCGTGCAGCCTCTCTTCCGTGTGAGCGTTGTCTTTCCCGGGATGATCAGCCCGGGTCCCACCTCCTCTGCCCCCAGCCAGCAGTGCCCCACAGCCTCTTTCTCTCTGCCGTTTGCTGCCTCACCTGGCGTGACCTCCTGTTTCCGATTGATGTCTCCTCTGCCGTGCGGTCTTCAAGGGCGGGATGCGCGTCTGATCTGCCTGGCTCCTGCGCATCGCAAAGGACGTGGCTGGGGCCCAGGCACGAGGTGCTGAATGATTAAAGACTTCATCGTGGCCTCCCCCACGCGCTCACCTTTATCTGGGTGACAGACCCGGGCTGAGGCGCCCAGCAGGGGGTACAGGATTCCGGAGACTGAGATAAGAGTGCAGCTCCGGAAAGGGCCCTGGGCCAGGTGGTCTCCAAGGCCACCTGAGCGCTGCATGCCACTGATAAGCACCTGGCCTGGTGCCATTTGCAGAAAGCCTCGGAGCCCCTGCCAGGCTGCATGCCGCGGGGACGACCCGTGTCATCCAGTGGCGGCTGCGTCTGGACCTGGGTCCCTCCTGGTGCCGCTGACATTGTGTGGCTGTTTCTAGAGCTTCGTTTGGCTGGACTGTGCTGCAACAGTCATTTCTTTTTTGTTGTTGTTCTTTGTTGGATGAGTTAGGCCTTGGAGCCCGAGAGAACCAAGTTGAAATGGAGACTGAGGCTTGTAAAATAAAAAACGGGAGAAAGGGCAGAGCAAAGGAGCCAAGTGTTTTGGCTGTGGTTTTGCACCTTTCGTGGATACTTAAAGGTATTTGTCCCTTGACCTTCAGCTCAGGAAATGACGTCATCTTGGACCCAGGGACTCAGGCCGAGCACCCATTGTGACTCACACCTCCACCCCCAACTTGGCCCTACCACCTTCTCCGATCCTCCCTTGTCTGACCTTCACTCAAGTCTCCTTTCCTTCCTTCCTGCCTCTCCGCAGGGCTCCCTGCAGTTCTGACAATCCATTATAAGGATCTGTCCCCTATAATCCATCATCCTTCTGCACCAGAGTGATGCTTGGAAGATCTAAATAAAGTCCCAGCTCTCTCTTGCTCAGAACCTTCCTGGGCACCAGTTTCAGTTAGAATGAAATCCCAATTCCCCATTATAGAAAACAGGACAGTCCACCCCAGGAAATGGGACCTGGGGCCTGGGCCATCCTGGTAGTAGAGCATCACCATCCCCACAGCACAACTCTCCATGTGATTCTGGTGCACGGCACCCAGGTGTGTGCGGGCGGCACAGCGGATGGGTGGCGCCAAGATCAGAGTGAGCAAGTGTGGTGGCTGTTGTGTGATTTCCCAGCCAGCACCCCAAAAGAGCAAGCATCTTGTCATTACAGCTTTCAAAGAAATGGATGTGGGTAAGCAGAGAGACAAGAATTGAATACCGTGATACAGGAGTTCTTTGGGGAAATAGCAACTGTTAAACTGTGAGATATCAGAAATCGTAAGCATTTCCTTGAGCAAAAATCAGTTTGACTTGGACAGTGCTTAACTGAGAGTTATTAGGAGAGTTCCACGTACAGAGGCCGGGGGGAAAAACTTAGAAAAGCAGAGAAGCAGGCAAGGCTGTGATCTGGCTGGCTGGTGGGGGATTGGTTGCAGTAGTTGGGAAAGCCTACTTAGCTGTTCCTGATTGGTTGTCCTTAGGCTTCGATTATTATTATTCACGGTCCTCCCATTGTTCATTGATTTGCTCGAGCGGGCCCAGTAATGTCTCCATCATGAGACTTGTTGTTACTGTGTTTGGCATATCGAATACGTCACGGGTAGCTTGCCAGGCTCTGCCGTGCGGGCGAGATACTCTCGGTAGCTTGCCAGGCTCTCCGAGAGGGGTGGGTTATTATTATTATTATTAATTATTATTATTATTGTTATTTTTTGTAAGTGGGGTTGTCAGTTCATACCCTGCAGTGCTCAATCCACTCCTGGCTTATGTCAGATTTCGTACAGTGCCAGGGTTCAAATCCTGGGCTTCCCACCCTCACACACTCACTTCTGGCCCCAACACATTTCTCTTCCCGAGTAGAGTTCTCCTGGCGTGGCCTCCAATTCACTGTCACTTTCTCCTCCCATTACTCCTCCCATCTCTCATTCCATTACTTCTTAGAACTTTCTCCCTTCTCTGCAGGTTCATTTATGTGGCGTCCTCTGTAGTCTTGAGGATGGGTCTTCTGCTTCTGAGCAGAAGAGTGGGGAGGTCAGAGGTGAATTTGGTGAAGACTGCCAGTTAATCATGCATGGCAGGTCGGCATGGGTGCCACAGAGAAGCTGGGAGCAGGGCCCCCAGAGATAACAGTGAAGTGAACCACATGGGCTCAAACATGAATCATTAGGAAGGAGAGACATTTCTGAGGTGGGCCATATGGGGCTTGTCGACTGTGTGTGAGACAGAGTGAATGTGTGTTGAGCAGGCATTTATTAATGCTACAATATTTATGAAAGAGTCATGTTGGTTGTATGAGTAGGTTGTATGCATGAGTGTGTGAGAATGTTTATGTGTAAGAAAGTATGACATATGTGAGTATGAATGTGTGTGTGAGAGGCAGAAGAGTATATATGTACGAAAGGGTGTGGCTATGAGGGGGACAGTGAGTGTGTGTGAGAGAGGATGTGGATGAGAGAGAGAATATGTGTATACAAGAATGAGGGGCAGAGTGAAGATGTGTGTGGGCACAGTGAGTATGCGTATGTGTGTGAGAATTACGTATAAGAAAGTGGTTGTGAATTGTGTGTATATGTGTGAGAGGGTGTGTGTGGGTACTGAATATGTGTATGTGTGTGAGAGTTGTGTATGTGAGAGAATGTGAATGTGTGTGTATGAGAAGTGTGTGTAAGAGAATATAAATATGCATTTGGTGAGAGGAAGAGTGTGAACGTATATGTGTTTGAGAGGTTGTTTGGGGGGGTACTGAATATGTGTATGTGTGTGAGAAAATGTATGTGTGAGGAATAGAGTGTGAATGTGTGTATGTGTGAGGAAGGGAGTGTGTGTATGTGTATATGTGTGTGAGGAAGAGGTGAATGTGTGTATGTGTAAGAGGAAGAGTGTGAATGTGAGTATGTGTGAGAAATAGGGTGTAAATGTGTGTGTGAGGAAGAGTGAATGTGTGTATATACGAGAGGAAGAGTGTGAATGTGTGTATGTGTGTGAGGAATAGAGTGTGAATGTGTGTATATGTGTGAGGAAGAGAGCAAGTGTGTGTATTTGTGTGAGGAAGAGAGTGTGAGTGTGTGTATGTATCAGAGGAAGAGTCTGAATGTGTGTATGTGTGTGAGGAAGACAGTGCGAATGTATGTATGAGAGGAAAAGTGTGAATGTGTGTATGTGTGTGAGGAAGAGAGCGAGTATGTGTATGTGTGTGCGGAAGAGAGTGTGAATGTGTGTATGTGTCAGAGGAAGAGTCTGAATGTGTGTATGTGTGTGATGGTGTGTGTGTGGGTACGTGTGAACACTGTAAATCCATGTTGGTGTGAGTGAGAGGGTGTGCCTGTGAGGGGGAGAGATGACATGTGAGAGTGAGGAGGGTGAGAAAGAAGTTGAAGAAGCTGGTGGGGCGCAT
The DNA here is from genome assembly GCF_029834395.1 of Sorex fumeus. Lineage (NCBI taxonomy): Eukaryota > Metazoa > Chordata > Mammalia > Eulipotyphla > Soricidae > Sorex > Sorex fumeus. The sequence goes on along the minus strand of NW_026606105.1, from coordinate 6,795,013 downwards.
GTGTGGGCTTGTGAGCATGCGCTCTAGGAGTGGAAAGGGCGGCATCCCTCCCGGTACTTAGCAGCCGAGCTCCCTTGCCAGGAGCTAATTTCCCAGATGCCCTGCAGTCAGGTGCCAATAACCGCCTCTTCCCACCTGCAGGCTTGGCCCGCCACCCCTAGGATTCCCTCTCTCTCCACAGGAACCACAGAGTTGCCAGAACTGGAGCAGGAAGTTGTGGAGATTTGGAGCCAGCAGGGAGGCCCAAGCTGTGGCACCCGCTCGCGCCTCTCCCTGGTTCTGCTCGTGTTGAACATCCCTGGGCAGTGCTAGGCTCTGCCGGCCCTCGTGTCTGCGGGTGCTCAGGAGCACCTGGGATTTTCCTGCTTGTGGCCGCTGGTCTCACCGAGCCGAGGCCTGAGCAGAGTTTGCATAGAGCAAGTTGAGGCTTAATAAGTATTTGTGGAATGATTCCAGGTCCAGAAAATTGGGCCCAGCTAAATACACCCGCCTTTTAGCACTTACTGCCTAAGGGAATCAAAGGAATATTTCACCCTGGAGAGGGTGTCGACAGCTAATTTCATTTCTTAGTGAAGCATAGTTGGGGAAAAAAAAAAACCCCGATTATTCTGGACTTGTCAGGCTAGTTTCCTCATGAAATGGACGATGTTTGCTTGAGTTCAGCCACTGAAGAAGATGCTTGTTTACTTTTTTTGTAATCCAAAACAAAAATATTTTAATTTTATTCTTATTATTTTTTAATTTTATTGAATCACTGTGAGATAGTAGATAGTTACAAGCTTTCATATTTGGGTTACAATCACACAATGATCAAACACCCATCCCTCCACCAGTGTACATTTCCTACCACCAATCTCCCAGGTATACCCCCTTCCCCACTCTCCCCCTACCTACATTGCAGACAATATTCCCCATACTTTCTCTCTACTTTTGGGCATTATGATTTGCAATACAGACACTGAGAGATCATCATGTTTGGTCCATTATCTACTTTCGGCACACATCTCCCATCCCAACTTATTCCTTCAGCCATCATTTTTTTTTTGTGATCCCTTCTCTATTCCATCTGCCTTCTCCCCTCTGCTCATGAGGCAGGCTTCCAGATATGGGGCAATCCTCCTGGCCCTTGTATCTACTGTCCTTGGGTGTCTGCCTCATATTATGTTATTCTATATTCCACAAATGAGTGCAGTCCTTCTATGTCTGTCCCTCTCTTTCTGACTCATTTCACTTAGCATGATACTTGAAGAAGATGCTTAGCTGGGGTGAGTGAGCTTAATAATAATAATAGTCATTATTATTTTTGTTATTAGTTTTTGGGTCACACCCAGAGGTGCTCCACACCCAGGGTTTAGTCCTGGTTCTGTGCCCAGGGATCACTCCTGGATGGGTTTGGGGGACCATATGGAGTTCCAGGGATTGAATCTGGGTCGACTGCATGCAAGTCTTGGTTGTAAGGGTGGCATGTGCTTATAGGGAAGTGGAGAAGAAAGTGCGTGTGCGTGCACATGTGTGTATGTGTGTGTGTGCGTGCCTGTGTGTGTGTAGGTGATGGGGGAGAGGGGGTGACCTCCTTTATCCATCTGTGGCCACAGGATTTCTGGAACCTGTGGAGCCAGGCAGGAATGGGAGTCTGTCCCTTCATGGGTAAACCAAGGCCATTTCCTGCAGCACATTTTAAGGCAAATACTCATAGAAGTTCTGGCCCCCTTCAAAGTTGAGAGTGTTTTTCTTAGGAGGAAGAGGTTTTTTTTTTTTTTTTTCAGTCCTGGGATTGATCCTAGGCTCTCAGACCGGCAAAGCGTATGCCCTTTCATTGAGCCTCATCCCACCTGAAGCTGAGGAGTCAAGATAGCAGTTGGTTCATTCTGGTTTCTGCTCTGTAGCTTTGCTGGTCAATGCAGTTCACACATGGCCCCAGAGGTTTCTGGGGGGTGCTTCTTTAGTTGGGACTGATAAAGAAATATTAAAAAAATTCTGGTTTAGGTAGCATGGGTACAACAGTGTTAGCAGGGAGTGTAGAGTTATTCCCTTCCACCACTGCCACCAGAGTGGGAGCAGTTTTATGTGTTCCCCCTTCTCCCAGGACCGGCCTTTTCTAGCTTCAGCCTGCTTGCCCAGGTTACCAGGACGGCTTGTCTAGACTGGGAACTGGCACACTCAGAGCTACCGTAGAATCCTGTGCCCGTACAGGGCACAAGGCTCGGCTCAGGCTTCTGGACATGGGAAAGTAGATTCTGCCTTAGTGGCAGGAGGAATTGCAAGAGTTCCAAGGAAAAGGAAAAGGGAGTGGGGTTTGGTAGAGGGGTGAGCAGAGCAAGATAGAGGGTTGTGGAAGGGGGAATGTGATATTAACTACCTTTGGTGGTGTTCTCTTTCTAGTAAACAGCATGTTCTAAGAAGCTTTGATAAAGAGAGTGAAGGTCTCGACATAGACATTTAGTGCTTGATACGTACTGAAACTGAGTGATTGTTTAGGGTTTTGGAATTTTGGTTTATTAGAATTAAAAGGCAGCTCAGAAGAAATCAAATCCTAGAGAAACCTCTAACTTGACAACTAAACTACTCATCATTTAGTTTGGGGAAGGGAATTTCTCAGTATTTTAAGTAACCTGACCATAACTATGAGAACAGTATGTATAACATGATTACATATGTTATATTATTTTATTTGTTACATGTATTTCAGCAACATATTTGGTAGGTATCAGTGTACGCATTTTCCTGTCCCCTCCTCCTTTGAATGGAAACCAAGTCCATATAACCGTGTCTCGATGTTTAATATTAGAGCAGCTTGTTCACAAAAACCTGAATGTGAAATTCACAGAACTGTAATTTGCACATGAGTTGCCCTTTTCTGTAAGGGACTGAAACAGGAAAACACGGGTCTGTTCTCTCAAAGTGAGGTACGCAAACCCACCTGGAGTCAGAGGAGGGCTGCATTGCAGCACTTGCCTGGCCTTTTTTTTCTGTCTGGGACTGTGCTAATCTCGCATGGCTGCTGCATACAGAATTCTCAGCCCATAGGGAGGCACTAGGGGCTGGGGGAGGGGGAGGAACCACTGAGCTGGGATAGGACTCTGGTTCTTGTCTTGTCTTGCTGCTGGCCAAGGGGCTTGGTCCCTTTCACCCCTCTGGTTCTACTCTTAGAGGAAAAGGACAGGTCGGATGAAATGGCATCTAGGATTGATTCTGAGACCGAAATCGAACTACAGTGGGTGTGTGGAAGGCAGGTCCCTTAGCCCCTCTACTGTCTCCAGACACCTAAGAGCCTAATTTTGTACGAGTGATAGAAATCACACCGGTTTTTCACGATTTTATTCTGACAAATAAGGATGAAATTCACTGGACTTGATAGAAAAAAAATCACCAAACAAGTGGTTTCTGGAAAATAAACAGGTTATTATTCTTTCTCATTAAAACAGCATCTTTGGAATTAGGATTCAGGGGTGATAGAACAGCGTGGAGAATCATCGGGGATCCGAGTCTTTCTGTCATGCCATCTTGGTATGTGCTACTTAGCCACAAGGTGACTTTAAGGTTTCTTCAGAGATCAGAATGGTTGCTGGAGTTCCAGCAACCACCAATATTGAGCAGGTAAATAAAAAGAAAACAGAGAGAAAAGGGCAAAAGCACTTGTTGCCTCATTTTAAGAACCCATTTAACTTTTTTACTTTATTATTAAACCACTGTGATTTACAAAGTTGTACATGGCACAGTTATTTCAGGCATACAATGTTCCAACACCAATCCCACCACCAGCATGAAAATCCATTGATATTTTAAAATAATTTAAAATATCTAGAAAAATAGTTTAGTAGGTATCAGAGTCTATATTTTCCATCTTCCCTCTCCTTTGAATGAAAGCTAAGTCCATAGAGCAAGGACATAATTGTTATTAGAACGTCTTGTTTACAAAAGTATGAATATAAAATTCACTTGGTACCAAAGAGCTGAAGTGATAGCACAGTGGGTAAGACGTTTGCCTTGTATGCGGCCAACATGGCTGACCCGAGTTCGATTCCTCCGCCCCTCTTGGAGAGCCTGGCAAGCTACTGAGAGTATCTCGCCCTCACGGCAAAGCCTGGAAAACTCCTCGTGACATATTCAATATGCCAAAAACAGTAACAAGTCTCACAATTTGTTGTGAGATGTTACTGGTGCCCGCTCGAGCAAATCGATGAACAACAGGAGGACAGTGCTACAGTGCTACCAAAAGATAGTATCAAGAGTTCAAAAAAAAGTCTTTTCTTCAACTTTTCCAGATGTTCACATCATACTTAAACAATGATAGCACATTTATCAAAACCAAGAAGCTCACTTTGGCACCATACTCCTCACTTAGCTACAGTCTTTATTTTTTTTTTTATTTTTTTTTTAATTTATTGAATCACTGTGGGAAAGGTTACAAAGCTTTCAGGTTTAGGTCTCAGTCATGCAAATATCAAACACATTTCCCTTTACCAATACTTATTTTTTACCATGAAGAACCCCAATAAAACCCCACCCCCAACCCCTCCCAGTCCCTGTGAGGCAGATGAATTCTAGTTAACACTCTATCTGCTTTGATTAGATTCACTGTTTCAATAAAAGATTCACCACTATTATTTAGAGTTTACCCCCCCCCCCCAAATCAGACATGCTGAAAAAGCATTGTGAAGTGATTTGCTTTCTACAGCTGGGTTCAAGAATTAAATGTTGGTTTTGGATTTCTGCTATTTTACCTATTGACCCTGGAAGTATTTCTACTGAAAGTCAGATAGTTAAGAAATTGGTTTCTTCGACTATACATTTTTGCCTCTCTGGGATATATTCCCAGGAGTGGTATTGCTGGGTCAAATGGGAGCTCAATTTCTAATTTTTTGAGAATCGTCCATACTGTTTTCCAGAAGGGCTGAACCAGTGGACATTCCCACCAACAGTGAAGGAGTGTCCCTTTCTCGCCACATCCACGCCAGCATCGGTTGCTTTTGTTCTTTTGAATGTGGGCCAGTCTCTGAGGTGTGAGATGGTATCTCATTGTGGTTTTGATCTGCATCTCCCTGATGATTAATGATGTAGAGCATTTTCTCATGTGCCTTTTTGCCATTCGGATTTCTTCTTTGAGAAAGTTTCTGTTCATTTCATTGCCCCATTTTTGGATGGGGTTGGATGTTTTCTTCTTGTGGAGTTTAACCAGTATTTTGTATATCCTGGATATCAACCCCTTGTCAGATGTGTATTCGGCGAATATCCTTTCCCATTCTGTAGACTGTCTTTGTATTTTGGTCACTGTTTCTTTGGAGGTGCAGAAGCTTCTTAGTTTAAGATAGTCCCATTTATCTATCTCTGTTTTCACTTGCTCGGCCAGTGGCGTGGCATCTTTGAAGATACCATTAGCTTCAATGTCATGGAGGGTTTTGCCAACTTTATCTTCAATGTACCTTATGGTTTCTGGTCTGATGTTGAGGTCTTTAATCCATTTTGATCTTACTTTTGTACATGGTGTTAGGCAGAGTTCTGAGCCTATTTTTTTGCATGTAGCCGTCCAGTGATGCCAACACAATTTATTAAAGAGGCTTTCCTTTCTGCACTTGTTTGTTCATTGCAGCACTCTTTACAATAGCCAGAAACTGGAAGAAACCTGAGTGCCCAAGAACAGATGACTGGTTAAAGAAACTTTGGTACATCTACACAATGGAGTACTATGTAGCTCTTAGAAAAGATGAAGTCATGAAATTTACATACAAGTGGTACAATATGGAAAGTATCATGCTAAGCGAAATGAGTCAGAAAGAGAGGGATAGACATAGAAAGATTGCATTCATCTGGGGGATATAAAGTAACAAAGTAAGAGATTAATACCCAAGAATAGCTGAGATCAGCACCAGGAGGATTACTCCATAACTTAGAGGCCAGCCGGGTATCCTAGAGGAAAGGGCAGTTCAGATAGAGAAGGGAGCACCAAATAAAGGATGTTTGGAGGATCCTCCCAGGAGGGGAGATGCATGTCGAAAGTAGACTATGGACTGAACATGTTTGCCACTCAATGCCTCTTTTGCAGACCACAACACCCAAAAGGAGAGAGAGAACACAGGGGATTGCCCTGCCACAGAGACAGGGGGGATGGGGGGATGGGGGTGGGAGGGATATTATCCATGGTGGTGGAAAATGGGCACTGGTGGAGGGATGGGTATCTGATCATTGTATAATTGAAACCAAAGCACAAAAAATTGTAAATCTACAACTTTAAAAAAAAATAAAATACAATAAAGGGAAAAAAAAAAGAAATTGGTTTCTGTGTTCTGGAGTCATGGCTGTGCTGGAGAGCCACTCGTGGGGGGCAACTGGTGGCCTCGGTAGGGCATGAAGGACGGACCAGAACGCCCCCCTTCCCATGAGGTTTTAGTCGCCCCCACACCCCCGGCTCATACCTGCTGTCCACAAGGCTCCCATGTGGCCGCCATCCTTCTTTCCAGAGAAGAGAGGGCGAATGGGGCAACACCCTTTTCCCTCCGGCAGACTTGATGGCCTGGATTAACGCATAGTCCTTTCACTTTTCTGCTCCAAGCTGCTGGGTTCTGCATTAAGTTCTTGTGCTTCTGGGGCTGTGGCCATGCTGGAGAGCCGCTCGTGGGGGGCAACTGGTGACCTCGGTAGGGCGTGAAGGACGGACCAGAACGCCCCCCTTCCCATGAGGTTTTAGTCGCCCCCACACCCCCGGCTCATACCTGCTGTCCACAAGGCTCCCATGCGGCCGCCATCTTTCTTTCCAGAGAAGAGAGGGCAAATGGGACAACACCCTTTCCCCTCTGGGCAGACATGATGGCCTGCTGTCCACAAGGCTCCCATGCGGCCGCCATCCTTCTTTCCAGAGAAGAGAGGGCAAATGGGACAACACCCTTTCCCCTCTGGGCAGACATGATGGCCTGCTGTCCACAAGGCTCCCATGCGGCCGCCATCCTTCTTTCCAGAGAAGAGAGGGCGAATGGGGCAACACCTTTTTCCCTCCGGGCAGACATGATGGCCTGGATTAACGCATAGTCCGTTCACTTTTCTGCTCCAAGCTGCTGGGTTCTGCATTAAGTCCTTGTGTTTCTGGGGCTGTGGCCGTGCTCCAAACTTACCTCTGATTTTCAGGGAGAAATGTTGGGTGGTTTACTTCCCATTGATCACTTTGTATATAGAGAGATGTATATAAAGTGGCCGCGCGGTTTTGAGAAAAAGTCCTAGTTCCCGCATACTCGAGCTGTGCTTGTAGAGGCTTCTGGTCACTGGGGTTCCATCTGGGGGAGGCGGGATGCGGTACTTACCCCATCTGGGACTTCCCAGTGATCTCAGCTCTTTTTGGAACCTGTTTTTTTTTTTTCCCCTCCGGGATCTGTGGTTCCCGCCCTCCATGTGGTCCTTCTCTTTGGCTGTATGTTGTAAAGATGGCGCTGGGGGGCGGGCTGTGGGTGTGACTTCCGGAATCAGAGGTTACCTGGGAAGTGTAGTCCCGGCAGATTTGAGGAAAAGTCCTAGTTCCCGCATACTCGAGCTGTGCTTGTAGAGGCTTCTGGTCACCGGGGTTCCATCTGGGGGAGGCGGGATGCGGTACCTACCCCATCTGGGACTTCCCAGTGATCTCGTCTCTTTTTGGAACCTGTTTTTTTTTTTTCCCCTCTGGGATCTGTGGTTCCCGCCCTCCATGTGGTCCTTCTCTTTGGCTGTATGTTGTCTACAGTCTTTATTTGTATCTTCCAGTTTGACCACTATTCTTTTTGGTCCCAGAATCCTGTCATGAATGCCACATGAATTCTGTGATTGTGTCACCTTTAATCTGTGACTCTATCTCCTCTCTGTGCTCAGCCTTGACCATTGTAAAGAAGATTGGGCAAGTATTTTGTAGAAAATTCCTCTGATGTTCTCGTATGATTAGACCATAGTATGAGTTGGGGGGGAATGGAACTTCCGAAAGGCTAATTCCTCTTCTCATTGCTTTGTGTGGGGTTGTGAAATGCTAATACGGCTTCTCACTGGCCATGTTGACCATTCAGCTGAGGTGGTGGAGTGAGGGTTCACCCCTGTCCACTTACCCTATTTCCATTTCCAAATTCCTATGACTGTCCTCTTTTTCCCATCCTGCAGCTCCTAACCCAGGCCAGAGCTCCCTCTTGTATTTGTCTCCACATTTCTGTGAAGCTCACTTCCTCATCAGGCCCTTTCCACTTGTTTTATCCACTCCCTGGCTCCAACACTTATTGAGAATCATTAGAGAAGGTGCTCACCTAGCATTTGACAGCTTACACATCTTGTTCGTGGACACCCTCTTATCACGTTTGAACTCCATCATAGCCCTGTGAGCTGGCCAGGTCAGAACCCAGAAATATGAGTCCCAGAATGGTAAAGTGATTTGCTTACACTGGTGAACTTGGCCCCCATCCTTGGCTTCTCATCCGGGACCTCTGAGATTGCATCTTTTGACTTCAGACTCTTCTGCCACTGCAAATTTCAACCTTCCATTCCCCCCATGTCGCCCCACCCCCACCCCCCCACAGCTCCAGACCTGGAGGTTCTGAATTTCTATTCATGTGCACCTGGAGGATTGCAATTTGTAGAAATGCTCCAAGGATGTAAAACAGACTACCCCCTCCAGTCAAGGATCCTTTCCCACATATTTTGCTCTTAACTCCTCTTTAAAAATGTGATTCATCCCAATATTTCCTAGAGCCTGTAATTCATCAGGACTCTCGGCTCTCGGGGTGGGTGATTAAGGCTCTGATGTATCAGATGGGCCCGGGCTCAGCAGGGAACTCAACTCACCCACGTGGTTGTTTCTTCCCATATTTATTGCAATCCAGTCACTTCCAGAGACTCCAGGGAGACAAGATGGAAGCACGCGCTCCTGCTTGGCAAACGCTTGCAGAGATTCCGGGAGCTGTTCGAGATCTTAGCGAATTGAGCATAATTTCCCTCACTTTTTGTAAACTTCCCTCAATTTCCCTCAATTTTTGTAAACTTCTAATGGTATGCCAGTAATTTTTAAGGCTCTCCTAGTATAGCTGTGAATTAAAAATCCCAATCCTGGCTCACCTGCGAAATAGCCTATTCCCTACGGCTTACTCTCCCTTCCTCCTTTTTTGTCCCCATGAATCCAATGGTCATGGTCACAGTCCTCCCATTATTCATTGATTTGCTCAAGCGGGCCCAGTAACGTCTCAATCGTGAGACTTGTTGTTACTGTGTTTGGCATATTGAATACGACATGAATCCATATAATATTATTTTGTTTTTTCTGACATCATAGAAACATCCTGCCATGTTGCTATCAGTCCTTCTAGACTATTTGCCAATCGAGTATATCTTCATGCAGCCGGCTTCCTCTTGCCTTGGGATACATGCATGTAGTGTATAACTACCGAATCACTCCGGACACAGTAACAGAAGCAGGCAGGTACAGATTTCACCTCTCAGCTTTCCTTAACTAGCTCCAAATGTGCCTCTCCAGATGGCCAGGAACATTAGCACCTAGTTCCCTCTTGCTGCCAGGGACTTTGTGCCACAGAGCTGAACCAGCGTAGAGCTTGTGGGGTCAGAGGAAAGGTATCAATGCCAATAGAGAAAGATCTGGAAGTTCCTAAAATGAACTCACCCAGTGAGCCACTCTCACCCCTCACTGTCAACTTAGCTGCCCAGGCAAACTCGGTCCAGTGCTGACCCCACACCTCTGGGCCTGGCTCCCGCCCTGGCTCTGCTGCTGTAGACTCCATCCCTTGGGCATCCGCTTCCTGCTGGGGTTATCAAGGCCTCCAGCCAAACCACAGCGCCAGGCCGGCTCCTGTATGTCTCCTTGATGGTTTCTAGGTGCCTCTCCTGGATTGATGGACAGCGTCTGCTGGGTGAGTGGTTCCTGCAGATGTTGATGTCACACCCACCCACTTGCACCCTGGATATCAGATAAATGTTTGAAGCACAGTTCATGCTCTTTGGCTGTCTGGATTCCTCGTGGCTCCTGACAGGGGTCTGCTGCTGTGTGGAGGGGATGCGGGTTCCCCCTGCTCCCAGAGCCTCACCTGCGTTCTCTTATTTTCTGTGCAGTGATGCTCTGTGGCGTTACTGAGATTTAGTCTGTTTTTGCAGACCTGGAAGCAGGCTGGGTGCTTAAGTAACCTGCCGGTTGGTTGGAATAATGCTGAGACTAGTATGTAGGTCTTTACAATGCTCTGGCTTTTGGGGGCCATGGGTTGGGGCAGGCCACCGCTTACTCCACATGGTGGTGCATGACTGCTCTGGCCAGCTTCTGTCTCCCTTGTCACAGGTCTTCTGAGGGACACTGGCAAACCCCATATTTAGCTGGTGATGGGTAATCAGATGTTAGCCAGTGATGGGTAACACTTCTTTCCATCAGAGCTAAAAGGGGGGGGGCAAGGCCACACGTCCAAGAGTGAGCATAGGGCAGGGCGTTCCAAGGGACTGTGCCTATTATGATGGATTGACTCTGCACACTGATTTACAGCAAAGATTTTTTGAGACCTATCACGGCCAGCATCCCAACGATCATAGGACCTACCATGACCAGTGTACGATGGTCATGGGTCCTACTGCTCTAAGGGTTGTGGAACCTACCATGCACAAACACCCAGTGGTCATGGGACTGACCGCAGCCATCATCCCCTGACTGTGACCACCTGTGTGTATTTCCTTTGCTGGGTGCTTCATGTCTCCCAAGGGGACTTTGGTGCTCTTTGAGGCCCTCAGAGGTTGAATACTTTCTTCTAGGTTCCAGGGTCATTCTGGGAGGATACAAACTCCCAGAGCAGTGAACAGGAGAGTTTGTCTCATCATTTCACTTCCCTCCCTCGCTCACTGATGTTTACACAGATCCTGCTAGAGCTTCAACCCATGGTTTGGTGGTGGAGTTCCTGACTGTAGCTGCCCCGGGAATGTTACTCAGAATGTTACCTGGCAAATTCAGGACTCCAAGACTCTGGCCAGGATGAGGGATGTTGGAGTCCGTTTCATCTTGGAGCTACTTTTCACCTGAAAGAAGACTGGCAGGATGCTCTTAAACACTCTTGTGCCACTGAGAGCACCAGCTGAGGAGATCTGAGGCTCTGTGGCCTGGCAGCTGAGGGGAAGGGGCAGTGAATGACAACACCCCATGGCTCAGCAGAGACAGTGGGGCTGCACTCCTCACCCAGAGAAGGAACTCTGTCAGGAGCAGGGGTGAGGATTCTGCTACCTCTCGGCCATGTGGGCTGCTCTCTGGAAACTTGAGGACTGGAGATATGGCAGGATTGGATAAGAGTGGAAGCAATTAGCCACGTTGGCTGAGGGAAAAGGAATTAGTAATGATTAGACATCGAAGGTGCAGTACTTCTCATTTGCTGTACATAATTATGTGTAAGTTCCATCTCAAAGCAAAAATAGTCATTCTCAATTATTTCTTTTGTTCTCCTCATTAAATCCTGGTTTAAATATTCCTTGAGGCATTGTTACAGATGAGCTATTCGGTGTGTGTGTGTTCCTTCATGGGTACGCATGCGTGCATGTGTAAGTATCTGTGGGAATCCAGATGGTATGCCTGGCCTGGGTGGCCAGCCCAGTTCAGGTAACCAACCACTCCACATTGCACTTGGCCTTGGGATCCAGAAATGAGTATGACTTAGCTCCTCCTTAAGGAACTTCAACAGAAGACAATTCTGTAAGGCATATTATAAGGTCTTCAATTTTTTTTTAATTTTATAGAATCTCCATGAGGAGCACTGTTCTAAAGACAGTTATCAAGTTGTTCATGATTGGGTTTTAATCATACAAAGATTATAAGCTCTTTGAAGACCCACCCTGTGTATGAATTTGCATGGTCAGCATGTAGCACCCCATGTCCCAGAAATTTCATTTCCTGACATCTACCTCGAACGCATCCAAACTTTTCTACAATCTTATGTGCATGGCAGCACTATTTGCTGCCCAGTAGCCTATATCTGGAAACAACCCAGGAATCCAAGAGCAGATGAATGAGAAACTGCAGTCTGTCTCCACACACAATGGAGTACTTCTCAACTATAAGGAAAGATGAAACCATGTGATTTGCCGCGATGTGGATGGATCAGATTGAGTGAAGTCAGAAGGAGAGGGACAGACACAGAATAACCACCATCATATGTAGGATATAAAGCAGTACAGTGAGGGAATAACTAATGACCAAACGCATCAGAACCTGAATACCCATCAAACAGACTGAACTTACCATGGAGTGGGGGAGGGGGTCAGTGGAAGTGGGGAGATACTCTGTGGTGTTGGAATGTCATAAGCACCTAATGTTTTTTTTAAATTTTTAATTAGTGAATCACTGTGAGGTATAATTATGGACTTACAAACTTGCATGCTTGCATTTCAGTCATACAATGATTGAGTACCCATCCCTCCACCAGAGCCCATTTTCCACCACCAGTGGTCCCAGCATCCCTCCCACTACCCCTACCCCATTTCTTCCACCCTACCCCACCTCTGTGGCATGGCATTCCCTTTTGTTCTTTCTCTCTTTTTTGGGTGTTGTGGTTTTCAGTAGAGGTATTAAGTGGCCATCAGGCTCGGTCTATAGTCTACTTTCAGCCCACATCTCCCATCCTCTCATCCTGATTGGGTCCTCCTAGCACCCTTTACTTTGTGATCCCTTCTCTTTCTGAGCTGCCTTTTCACCCAGCATGTGAGGCATCTTCTAAGCTGTGGAGTAATCCTCCTGGTACTTATCTCTACTATTCTTGGGTGTTAGTCTCCCATTCTATTACTTTATATTCCACAAATAAGTGCAATCTTTCTATATCTGTCCCTCTCTTTCTGACCCATTTTATTTAACATGATACTTTCCATGTTGATCCAAATTTCATGCTATATGCAAATTTCATGACTTCATCTTTTCTAACAGCTGCATAGTATTCCATTGTGTAGATGTACCAAAGTTTCTTTAACCAGTCATCTGTTCTCAGGAAGCACCTAATGTTTTTAAAGCAGTTTTAATGGAGGAAACCATCGAGTGGGCTGTAGGAAACCTCTCATTCACTTTAGTCATTATTTCAGATGATTGCTGGTGCCACACGGTCACCATCAGACATCAGAGTCAGTAACTGCATGTCCCTTTGATGTAGTTCATGTAGGAACTGACCCGGCTTGCTCTGTGTTGTCACTGCACTGTCTACATTGTTTCCTATATTCTGTATTTATGTCCACAGATTACAACTTGGCTCTTATTGTTTTGCTTGCTTTATTATTTTTTAAAATTTTGTCTTGGGGTCACACCCAGCGGTACTCAGAGCTTACTCCTTGCTTGCTCAGGGGTCACACCTGGCAGTGCTTGGGGGACTGTATGTGGAGCCAAGGAGTTGAACTAAGGCCAATAGCATGCAAAGGAAGTGCCCTACCCACTTCACTCTCTCTCCAGCCTGTTTCCTTGATTTTAAAAGCATGTAGACCATTCTGTGTCCCCCAAAACTACCTTTGTAAGTCTTTTAGGATCTTGTGTAAAGGAAGCAGCGACTGACTATGAAGGAGACATTCATAATTTCACATGTGTGGGTGCTTGCTCTGAAATGTCTCTTCACTCGCTTTTGGAGCTCTGGGTTGGCGTTTGCTTCATTGAGGTTATTGCAGAAGCAACTTCCCCATAATGAGGTGACTTAAAAGACAATGCCTCGGGAGAGTGATTTTGTGGGTGAGACTTTGGGATCAGACTTAAAATCACGGGTGGTTTTAAAAGAACCCAAAAACTGCAGACTTTCCTTGAGGCATCTGAAAAGAAAAAAAAAAAGAAAAAGAGGAAATGAATGGTTACCTACACTGGAAAGCTTGGGATTGAGCCTTGCTTGCTAGAATTTGTTTACCTCCTCTGAAATTTGGAAGAAAACTCTCTTTCTGGCTGGTTCCCAAGGACTGAGTTTCTTGGATAAGAGGCTGTGCCAAAATTAGATATGGAAAAGTTAATACCTACCCTGAAGGGTTACTTTAGGCAAAGAAGTGACAGAATTTTCCAAATGGAAAACAAATTCACAGGCATTTCGATTAATTTAAAAAAAATTAAATAAAACCAATCCTATTTTTCTTTTGGGAACCAGAGGTGAGGAGAGGCTTCCTGACAGCCGGGCTTTGAAATGCTGCATAATATTAACAGCCGCCAAACCCTCCATCGGGGACACAATGCGGGATGCTGTAATATACAATGTCACTTGCAGCTAATCCCTTTATTGATTTTTTTCCTTCTAAATTTGCTGACAGCAGAAGATTAGGTCTAGGGAAATAGTTGCAGTTCAGGTTCTATTTGACAATCTTTAGAATTTAAAGTGACCTTTCAAAGAGAAAGGGCTGCAGAGAGCGGGATTTAAGTGGTTAGGGACACGGAGATATAACAGATGCGGGGAAGGAATGCCTTTTTAATGTCAGAGAATTCAGCTTGGACAAGAGTTCTCTGTCCCCTGGACCATGTGATAGATAGTCCAAGGCCAGGCTGGCCCTTGGCTTTGTGGCGAAGGAGATAAAGTTTGATTTTGTCCCACTTGTTCTGTGATGCTCTTCCCTCTCCCTCTCTCACCTTCTTCGATCAGCCCCTAATGTCACCTTTAACCTTTTATTCTACATCCCTACAAGGCCTGAACTCTGGCAGCTCCCTGTGTCCCCACCACCTCTAAGTCCCTCTGATCGGGAACAGTCTGGCTAGAGGTGACAGGACTGTGGAGGAGGGTCTTGGGTACCTTGCTGGTGGCGAAGGTGCTTTGCACATCAGAACCTTCAATATTGACATTATTGTAGCTGTGACTTCAACTGCAATTAAAAAAATAAACAAAAAGACATGAGCCTGGCAAGCTACCCGTGACGTATTCGATATGCCAAAGACAGTAACAACAAAGTCTCACAATGGAGACGTTACTGGGCCCCCTCGAGCAAATCGATGAACAACGGAAGGACAGTGCTGGACAGTGCGCAAACATACACATCAGGACAGGAGTGTGAGTTTCCCTGCAATAGAGCCTTATTCTCCATTTCCCACCCTGCAGCTGGTGGCCGCTCTCTCCTCCCCTTAGCTGTTCAGTCACACGTCTCATTGCACACATAAAGAAGGACGAAAGCTAGCAGGCAACAAGTGGTACAGCTAGTAACTAGTAACTCTGCAGGCAGGGGACTCACAGAGACATACCATCCTCTGCCAGGGGGCAGTGAACAGTCAAAGACTGACTTAGCAAATGGAATGCAAACCGCGCGCCCACAACAAGACGAAAGCCCCACACAAGCTCAGTTGGACACAAAACCTACGGAGGTTGATAATCGGCGGATATAGTCCTTAAGGAGGAACTCAGTGGAGATGATTGACTCCGATGGATTCCTATGGACAGGCTGGATCTGAGAAGGATTCCTGTGGACTGGTTACTCTGGAAAAACTCCATGGAGACTGATGGAACAAGGAAGGGCAACGTGGAACCTGGCTTGTCGAACATCTTTGACCCAGATGGTTTGGACGACCATCTCCTCTGCCCTGGTTCTGATACCCACTGACATGTTCTTTACACACGAGTGTGCCTTGGTGGCTTCAGAACTCTGCAGTGACCATGACTGAGGTTCACAAGGAGCTGAAGCCACTGTCTACAACCACCCGCGCTCCCTCTCGATCTCAGGTCCCTGGTCTGGAAATCTGTTCCTTGACCTTTACTGTGGTCAGCTACTTCCCTCATTTACCTGAATTTCCTGGCATGTTTCCTCCCTAGGTCCCGGACCTTTCCATGATCTGTCACCCCTTCCCTAGAACTATGAGCTGCCTAGTAGGGGGTTCATCTCAAGCCAGAGTGTTCAACTAAACTGTCCCCTACTCCTGCTCCTGGCGTTTATCCCATTTATTTGTTCATCAGCGGCATTGATGCCGGGCTATTCTCATTCAGGCTCAGGGCAGGCAGCTGGGGACGTTTTATATCCAGGTCTGCTCATTCCTGGTTTCGCACACTTCCTTTTTTCGCTTACTTGCTTTGAAACAGGACCTACTGGTATTATGACACAGAGAGTTAGGAAGTGGGGGTTTTGTGGGGGCCTTTGGAAAGTAGGCTACCGAATGTAGCCTGCCCACACGGCAGAGTCTGGCAAACTCCCTGTGGCGTACCCAATATGCCAAATACCAGTAACAATGATGGGTCTCATTCTCCTAAAGAGCCTTGAATATAATCTCAGGGCTAGGATGAAGGAGACGTTACTGGGGCCTGCTCAAGGCAATCGACGATTAACAGGATGATTTGTGATTTTTGTGATTTGGAAAGTCAAGGTAGTGGAACCAGGCAATGTTCTGGGCATCAGGGTAGATTCAAGTATGCCCCTTGTTGACCCAAGGACACCATCTGTGCCAGGATGCTCCCCTCGGCTCTCCACTTTCCCCCCCAACCCCCCTCCCCAATCTCTGACTGGGGCTCCTCCCCGGGCCACCCCAGGCTGGGAGGAGGAACATTCAGTTCCAAGGTTCAGTGGAAGGCTGGGACATGGAGCGCCCCCTCTTGAGCAGGGTCCTGCTTTCCCATACCTATGGCGAGGGTTGGAAAGAGGCTGTGTTGAGTTCCCCAGATGGTGAGCCCCCAGCCAGTGGCCACTCCCTGCGTGGACCACCCTCAATCCTACCTTCTGCCTCTCAGCATCTTCCTGGAATCTGGAGCACCTGGCACGGGCATGTGGGAGCAGCCCTAGGCCACTCCCATCGCTTCAAGACCCTCCTTTGAAATGAGGCTGATAACATGATTGCAGCTTGGGGCCGCCTAATGTGTGAAGCACCTGAACCTCATCACCCTGCAATCAACGCTGCTGCTTTCCTTGTACATGTGGGGAAACTGAGGCAGGGAGTGGCAGAGCCTGACTGGGTAAAGGCTGGAAGGCTGCCACGAGGCCTCTGCCCTCTCTTGGCGGCCCCATCCATATGCCAAGCACAGGAGATAACGGAGCAAGCGGCTTACCTTGTAGTTAGGATAAGCTGCCACAACACCCATTAAGACCGTCCTGGGAGCGTTGATTGCTCCAAGTTGCTGATTGTGACCTTGAAGCACTCATGCCAGAGGGCACAGAAATCATGGGCGGACTGGCAGTGCTACACTGGGACCTCAAGATAAAGCTGTAAAGCACCCAGGGCTTGGGTGGGGGGACCCTGAAGACAGCCAGAGCTAGGGGTAAGGGATGTAGTATGGGAAGGTGTCCCTGAGTCCCTAAGTCCTGCTGGGAGCCTACCAGCTGACCAGGACTTTGAAAGCCAGGTGGTCCCGCATCCTGGGCACAGGGAGTGGTGGCTCTAGCCTGGGGGCTGATCTTTCAACCTCTAGACAGCTGTGGC
Source organism: Sorex fumeus (assembly GCF_029834395.1). NCBI lineage: Eukaryota > Metazoa > Chordata > Mammalia > Eulipotyphla > Soricidae > Sorex > Sorex fumeus. The sequence continues at coordinate 6,777,708 of NW_026606105.1, read as the reverse complement.
CTCTGTGTCCTCCAGACACATCGAGGGAGTTTTCCCGTCACCTAGAGTTGCATGCGGTGAAGGAGCGGCTTGTTCTCCTAATGGACCACAGTGCCCTGAAGGGCCAGTGGCGTGTAGGCAGACACCTCCCCAGCAGGAACTGGAGGAGCACCCCAAGGGGCCACCCATGCAGGGGGGTGCCAGGAACACGTGGGCCAGCCCCACAATGGTGCAGCTCAGGGCCAGGCTGAGAATTCCCCTGGGTCATGCCTGGGACATCTAACAGTCCTGCGACCCCTGTGCTCCCCCAGCCAGGAACCCAGCACCCATGGGCCTGTGCAGGTGCTACCCAACACCCAGGGGCCCAGGACTGTCAGGCCTTGCCATGAGCATGAGCAGAGGGGGAGACAGGTTCCGGCTCTCTCCCTACCTTGGTAGCTGACTGGCTCAGGGGGGCCAGGGGGCAGGGAGCAGGTGTGTCTCTGCACAGGCTCTGCAGACTGTTGGAGTGTAGGGTGGGGGTGTCCCAAATGATGGGGGTGGAGGACTCTGAGTGGCGAACAGCTGAGGAGGCTTCCTGAAAGGGCCTGAGTGCGGTGTCCATCGGTCAGGGAGTGGAAGATTGGGCACCTGCAAGTCTGGACAGAGCCAGAGTTCAGTTTTCTTTTTTTAAAAGTCTTTAGTGTCACACCCAGCGGTGCTCAGGGGTTACTCCTGGCTCTGCACTCAGGGATCACTCCTGGTGAGCTCAGGGGACCATATGGGATGATGGAGAATCAGTCTGGTCAGCTGCATGCAAGACAAGTGTCCTACCACCTTTACTTTCTCTCCAGCCCCAGCCAGAGTTGGATTTTTAATGATCTTAACTTCATTTTTTTAAAGAGTATCATAGTAGACTTTTTTGGGATGGAGGCGGGGGCTCATATCCGGTTGTGCCCAAGGCTTACTACTGTTCTATGCTTGTGGATTACTCCTGGTGGTCTAGGGACTGTATTCAGTGCCAGGGTCCGCTATGTGCAAGGCCTGAGCACCCCCTGGAGAACCTCTTTGGCTTTTGGTACAGACAGTGCACTGACGAGGGCCAACATTCTAGAAGGAAGAGGGATCAGTGAGGAGCAGCGTTTCCTTCCTGCGTGCTGGCCCAACGCTTTGCTCTCCTCCCACTGACAGCCAGGTTTCTCATTTCCTCCAGAGGCTCTCTCTGCAACACAGGCAAGCCAACTCCTGGAAATCTATATTTGTATCCAGAGCTGCCCTCGCTTCCTCTCCCTTCTGACATAAATGGCGTCAGTTTTACATGCCAGTGTGCACTTTGCTCATTCCCAGGTATCTCAGAAGACCTCCCACGTCAGTTTATCTAGCATTGTGTCGTTAAGAACAGCGGCATAGGCTTCCGTTGTGCTGATGCATCGTGCTCCCGCTGATGGAATTCCAGGCTTCTCTTGAGAGTGGTGTGGCCACGAATAGCCTCACTTGTTTGCTGTGTCATACATGAGAGCGGACAGCTCTCAGATAAATGACTGCAAGTGGGATTTCCGTGTCAAACTGAACCTCTGTCATTTTGTGAGATAGGAACGAATTGCCCCTAATTTTTCAAAACCATCCTCCAACGTGGAGTTGGGCTAACCTGCAACATACAAGTGTTCCCTATGCATATGTTCATGTATGCATTTACCAGGGTTTGCTTGTGTTTTCCATGGCATATGAGCGTGCCTTCCCCGTGGCATGCATGCATTCCCTGTCACATGGTTGCATGTGTTCTGCGTGGTGTATGTGCATTTGTTTCCTGGACTTCAAATACATTCTCTGCTGTGTGTGCATGTGAGCACATATGCGTGCACTCCCTGCAGTGTGCAAGTGTGTATGTGCAAGCAATCATTCACAGTGCCACACAACCTGGAGCGATGTCAGGCTCCCGGGGCGGTTGTGAGCGTGGCATCCCAGTTAGTAATTCTCTTGAGCATCTTTCCCGTGCTTCGGATACATTTGTGCTTCCAGGAACGTTCTATCCTTATTAGTTTCGCTCATTTTTAAACTGGATCATTGACCTTTAAAATTGTTTTATTTTGCTTTCTATTGCTCTGTTGGTGTTTTGTACCTATAAGGGGGATTAGTCTTTCGTCTGTGATAAGAGTTTGTCTCTTTGGCTTTTCCCTGTCATGGTAGGTTTGGTTCCGTGGGAATGTTGTGTTTTGATGTCGTCAAACTGATCGCTGTGCCCTTTTGTAGATTTTGTAGCCTAGTGATAAAGTCTTCCAAGAGGGTTTCTTGGTTTCTTCTAGTATTTTCCTCGCTTAACTGTTTGGTATTTTTTTTTTAAGACAACTACTTGATGTATTGGCAATTTGTCCTTGGCTTAAGGCACAAAACCTGCCTTCAATTTAATTTCTTTCAGGAAGGCGCCAGGTTTTCTGAATGCTCTTTATTAAACCATCTTTCCCTGGTGATTCGAGCTGCCGCTGTTATTCTGCCGGGACCGTGGCTCGCAGGTCCCCGTGTGGAGGCCTTACCCAGGTGCGTGACTGTGCCCGGAGGAGGTAATGACGCTTCCAGGAGGCCACAGGACTGGGCCCTAATAGGAGAGAACCTGTACTTTAAAGTGAAGGAGACCTCAGGAGCTGCAGTAAGAAAGGCCAGGACCCAGATGACACAGCCTCACTGCCTATCACCCCCGCGTGGGGTTGACCTCAGACTTTCTGGTTCAGTTATTCTGTCCCATCATGTTGCTTACCGCTGTGGGTGTAGGGAGAGATAGGGCTCTCAGGACCAGGAAGTGAGAGGGACGGACTGAGCAAAATAAGGGACAAATGTCTGGTGGAGGGGGCGGGGGCAGGGGACGAGAGCAGCTGAGAGGCAAGGGCAGGCCCATCAGGGCTGGACAGGATGCCCAGGGCCTGCTGCCAGGGCGGGGAGGGACAGCCAGGACCTGGCAGAAGGATGCTTGCGGACAGTCTCCGGGGCTCCCCAAGACTGCGGTGGTTGGGTCATCTCTGTCCCCCACCATTTACATCAGGCCCGCCTTCAGGAGGGCAGGCTCGCTCGCTCTCATTGCCACCTTCCAGTGAACTACAGCTTAGTCCCAAAGCCTTGTGGTCACATGCGTGTGGGCACCAAGTCTTGGGGTGGCATCCTGCCCTCTGACCATCCCAGTCTCACGCTTCATGGTGTCTTTCTTGCCTCAGTGGCAGGATGTACCTAAGGGTGGGGGCATCTCCAGTTTCCTCTGTCTTGCCCTCCTGTCAGAATCGCACCCCACTCCGCCCCACCCTGTCACCCTGGGGCCCCCCAGCTCCACACTTCCTGCCCCTCTACCTCTGGAGCTCCTTCTGGATCCCTCGCCCTGCTCAGAAAGCTCCTGTGCAGGCAGCAGCCACTCACTCCCGTTCTGTTTCATTGGGGTGACCTACTGGCTTGGAGGCCTTGAACAAGCCAAACCTGATCTCCATGTGACTAGGATCTCAGCAAGGCCCCGTGAGTTCAAGTAAAGGTGACTGTCCCGGGGTGCTGGGGGTTGGTGGGGCAGGCTTGCTAAGAGGCCAGGGGACCCCATCAACATGCTTTGTTCCTCTCTACCCCCTCAGTCTGCAAGTCCAGCCCCCCCGCCCCCCACCACCAGAGGCCTCTCCTCTTGGCCGTCTCTGCTCTGAGCTTGGCGCTAGCTGTGGGGTGTGACAGCAGTTGGTATATAACTGGCATGCAGGGAAGGAGATTCTCCGTGAGCCTGCCAGGAGCCATCGAGTCCACGGGACAGTGGACATGCATGACTGTACCATGCACAACTGTACCTGTGTCCCCCATGGGCCCTGCCTCGACAGCGGCAACCCTTTCCCCAGAGGTCAGCCCTCAGTCTCAGCATCACACAGACAGACCCCAAAGACTGGTACCTGGGGGTGTCAGGAGGAGAGGTGAGGGGTTCACAGGTGGTCCTGAGAAGTTTCTAGAACAAGGCCAGAGGGGAGCCAGGGTGCCCTAAGGTGCTCCATGGCACTGTGTGACTTATAGGCTTGGGTTTCTTCTTGAGGAGTGATCAGTGTATATAGTGGGAGGGACAAAGCAAAAATAAGCCACAAGCAAAGGTACTGTTGTGTTGCTGGCAATGTCCTCCTTAAAAATCTGTTAGCATTTGTTAGTATTTATCTAGTACGTGGTTGAGTGCGTATATGTTTAGGAGTGTGATTTCTTCCTGCTGCACAAGTCCCTTGATTATTAAAAAATGACCTTGGCTGTCCCTACTCATCTTCTTCAACCTGAAATCTATGATGTTGGATACTATTATGGCCACCCCGGCTTTTTTGAGGGACTTGTTTGCTTGCAGGATTGTTTTCCATCCTTTGACTTTGAGTCTGCGTTTGCTCTGACTGTTCAGATGTGTTTCTTGTAGGCAGCAGAATGTTGGGTTGAGTTTTTAAATCCATTTTTCCACTCTGTCTCTCTTAATTGGTGCATCTAGGCCATTGACATTGAGAGAGATTACTGTCATGGGGTTTTGTGTCATCTTTCTGTAGAGGTTTGTTGTGCTTGTAGGGGGTTATCTTGTCTTACAGCAAAGGCACTGTTGTGGGTCTGCCGTCTCCCTCAACTTTCCCCGCCAGAACTCTCTGTGGAGAGGCCCAGCTCATGGTTATTCACTTAGAGCTGGCTCTATGATATCCAGTCTCGTGGATAAAACAGTGCGTTGTTCGGACTTGGGTGGGTGTGGGGGGCCATAGGTGGTGGTGTGGGGAGAGAGGTGTGCAGGGACCCACACAGGCAAGGTGCTTCCATTTGAAACACATCCCTGCCCCTCCCCTCGGCTTCTTTACTGACAACCTTAGCCCTAGGACCTTCAAGTTCTCCTTGTTCTGTGTGAGCAGCATCACAGAACTGCCCTTGTATGCTTCATGCATGTGCATGGAATCCTTCCGAGGCCTCGACTCTGGCTCAGAGGGTGTATATCTGCATTTCCACTCTCCTGACTCGATAGCAGTTTATACTGCCAACAGCAGAGTCTGAAGCCTTCTTTCCTTCGGCTCGATGAAACCCTGATGTTTTGTGACTCATAAGCTTTCACCACTTTGAATGGGAAGGTAGAATGTGGAATTGCATTACCAGAGAGTTTTTAAGAAAAACGGAGAAATTGCATCTTGGCTGGGACCAGATATGCACCGAGTTAGGGTCAGGCATTGGGGTTCCGAAGAGTCTTCTTGCTCCCTTTTCCTGCACCTGGAGGGTCTGGTTGCGGTTCTTCCCATGCTGTAAGTTGGGGTGAATTTCTGCTGCATGCCTGAGGGTCTCACAGTTTGAGCAGCTCCTTGTTAGAAGAGGTTGGAAGGGGGAGCAGGGGGGTAGCAGGCAGTGGGGTGGAGCCTAAGGGGTCATGACCCCCAGTGGGGCAGGCAGGAGGGATGTGACTGGCTCCGTTTCTAATCCTGCATTCACCTGTGCCATCGCTCTGCGTCCTTCCTGCTTCTCTGCCTGGCTGAGCAATCGGAATAACCCCGATGCGTACAGGGGGCCAAGGGTTGAACACTTTGCCCGATTCAGCTCCCTGTAACCCCTCTCAGAAGCTTGGCTCGGTGGCGTTTCGTGACCCCACAGTGTAGACACTCAGGGCACATAGGGTTTCCTTAAATCCATCAAGATCATGCAGCTGCCAAATTCTTGCCTGAGATTTGCCACTAACACCCCAAGCTGGCACCAGGGCTGTGCCCTCAGCCTCTGCTCCACCAACACTGCTGGGCATGGATGGGGAGGGGGTGTTCACCCTTCATATTTCCTTCCCACTGCTTGCTTTCATTTCCACTAGGGATGGGGGCAAGGTGACATTTTGGTTTTTATCTGAGCCACACCCAGCGGTACTCAGGGCTCATTCCTGGCAGTGCTTGGGAACCCTGTGGGGTGGGGGTGGGGCACCAAACCTGGCTTGGCCATGCAAGGTAAGTGCCTTTTCTGCTGGGTCCAAGTGATCACTTTCTCTCTGGCCCCAGGTGAACACTTCTGGGAATATCTTTATCTTGGCCTTGCCTCTCAGTCAAGCAGGAAGTAGTTGATTTTGTGAATAGAGGTCTGTGAATAATGGTAGCCATTCATCTGGGCTTTCCCAGACATTTCTGGGATATTTAGTTTCTAGCTGGCTTGTAGCTAAGAAGCACAGTAGCCTAAAGAAAAGGACAGGGTAGGGGAGTTTTAAGGCCCAGAGCACAGGCTTTACATGTGCAAGCCCTGGGTTTAGGCCCCAGCACCCCTGGGAGTGACCCCCACCCCCCAACACTGAGCCTGGAGTAGCCCCTGACCACCACACTGAAGGGGCTGATAGAAAAAGGAGTTAAATCAATAGCCAGAATCTGGAAACAACCCAAGTGCCCGACTGGTGAAAGAAACTATGGTACATCTACACAGTGGAATACTATGCAGCTATTAGGAGAGATGAAGTCATGAAATTTGCTTATAAGCAGATGGACATGAAGAGTATCATGCTAAGTGAAATGAGTCAGAAAGAGAGGGACAGACATAGAAGGACTGCACTCATTTGTGGAATATAAAATAACATAATATGAGATTGACACCCAAGGACAGTAGAGAGAAGGGCCAGGAGTATTGCTCTGTAGTTGGAAGCCTGCCTCGTGAGCTGGGGAAGAAGGCAGCTGGAATAGAGAAGGGATCACTAAGTCAATGATGGTTGGAGGGATGGTTTGGGATTGGAAATGTGTGCTGAAAGTTGATAAAGGACAAAGTGTGATAGCTTCCCAGTATCTATATTGCAAACCATAGTGCCCCAAAGTAGAGAGAGAGAGTATGGGGGAGATTGTCTGCCATAGAGGCAGGGGGAAGGGTGAGATGGGGGGGATACTGGGAACATTGGTGGTGGAGAATGTGCACTGGTGGAGGGATGGGTGTTCAATCATTGTGTGACTGAAACTCAAACATGAAGGCTTTGTAACTGTATCTCATGGTGATTCAATTAAAAAAAACAAGCAGTGAAATCTGGGTTTGGTTTCTCATATCCATGCAACTGCTTCTGGTGTGCCCCAAATTCCCACCCCCAAGACCTATTCTGAATTGACTGGTTCAAAATGGAAAATCAGTCTCCTATAACCACTCTTTTTTTTTAAATTTTTATTAGTGAAACACCATGAGGTACAGTTGTAGACTTACAAATTTTGTGCTTGGGTTTCAATTATACAATGATCAAATACCCATCCCTCCACCAGTGCCCATTTCCCACCACCACGGATCCCAGTATCCCTCCCACTCCCCATTCCCCCATCCCATCCTGCCTCTGTGGCAGGGCATTCCCTTTTGTTCTCTCTCTCCTTTTGGGTATGCTGTGGTTTGCAAAAGAGGCATTGAGTGGCAATCATGTTTGGTCTACAGTCTACTTTCAGCATGCTTCTCCCATCCTGGGAGGATCCTCCCAACACCCTTTATTTGGTGCTCCCTTCTCTATCTGAGCTGCCTTTACCCCTAGCATGTGCGGCTGGCCTCTAAGCCATGGAGCAAAATTCCTGGTACTAATCTCAGGCACTCTTGGGTGTTAGTCTCCTGTTTTGTTACTTGATGTATAACCGCTCTTTCAAATGAAAAGCAGAAAGCTCAGAAATCAGGAATTGTTGCCACAGTCCCTTTGCTTTCCTCCCCAAACCCCAATCATCTCCTTGGAGCCGTCCTGTCCCTCTCTGGAAGTTCTCACTGTGGCCTGACTTGCCAGTGGCAGAGGCTGGCCTTGATTTTGCACCGTGGGTGGAACCATCTGCAGAAAAGCCGACCAGAGGACCCCAGATAAGGGGCTGATTTTTAAAAAAGTTTTATTGAATCATCGTGAGATAGTTACACACTTTCATGTTTGGGTTCCAATCACACAATGATCAAACACCCATCCCTCCACCAGTGCGCATTCCCCACCACCAATATCCCTGGTATACCCCACCTTTCCCACCCTCCCCCTGCCTCCATGGCAGACATGATTTCCCATGATCTCTCTCTACTTTGGGGCATTATGGTTTGCAATACAGACCCTGAGAGGTTATCACGTTTGGTCCTTTATCTACTTTCTGCACACAGCTCCCATCCCGTCCGATTCCTCCAGCCATCTTTTTTTTAGTGATCCCTCTCTATTCCAGCTGCCTTCTCCTAAGGGTCTGAACTGAGGAGGGCTGACATCTTATCCCGACTCCTGCAGTGCTGGGGGACCTTGAGGTACCGGGGATCAAAACTGCCTCCTGTCTTCCTCCCCCCCCCCTCCCCCCCCCCCCCCACCCTGGCTTGTGCTCCAGCCTCTGTACCAAGCCAGCCTTTTGCTCAGCACTAAAGAAGCAGGAAGGAAGAATTTCCCTCCCTCTGGGCCTTCTCGCACCATCTCTCTGAAGGACCCGTGTCGCCTACTGGCCCCTTAATTTAAAGAAAATGGATGTTTCCCTCTGACCCAAGAGCTGGGGAATCTTATCGAAAGTGACATTAAAAAAGTGCCAGGCTGGCCCGGTGCCTCTGCTGCCATCCATCATCACTGCGGCTGGTCTCCACGGCCGCCTTCTTCCCTCTCCAGATCCCTCCTCGTGCCAGGGTCCCCGGAGAGCCAGTATGAGCTCATTGTTTCCCAGTGCAAAGCCAGATTGGGCCTCCTCCTCGCCTCGTTTGTCTGTCAGAAGCCGAGATGGATAATCCTTCCACGAGCGGAAACGGCGCCCGCAGGACCCTCAGCCGTGGGCACGCGTGTCTGTGCGCCAGGCTGGGCGGGCGGGCGGCGCGGCTCTGGGCGCTGAACTTTCCAGAAGGTCATTAGGGGTGTGACGGGAATAAGGGAATAGATTATTTAAGGCACCCCAAACGGTGCTTGAAACCCATCCCTCATCAGCCCACGCCTTCCCGGGTCCTCTTTGGCAGGCAAGAAAAAAGCAAGAGTGAGTCTCTGGCTAGATTCAGAACGCTGATGGGAAGGTGGGCGGCCCGAGCCGGCACGCCACCCCTCCTTCTTGATTTGTTTCTGCGGGGGGCTGTGACTGTGGTGTGGCACTTACATGCATCCTGGGTGGGGAAGGCAGGAAAATGCCACGCAGGTAATGGCAGAGCCAGGGAAGGAGGGCGTTTGCGTGAAATGGACATCTGCTTTCTCTGCACGGAGGCACCTGTGGGGCTGGCAGGAAGAGGCCCTTTGGGAAGGAGCCGGAGGAGTGAGCGGCATGGGGCAGACATGGGCACGGTGTCCAGGGAGTGGCCACCAGGCAAGGTGCCTGCGCTCACCTAGCGCTGGACCCCAGGGATGCCAAGGGCAGGGAGGAGCAGGAAGGTCTTCTCCAGGGCCTCTACTTAGCCCAGAGAAGCCCCGGGGTGAGAGGCGGGATGTTGAGCCAAGGGAGAAGACTGGGAGATCTTCTGCTCACACGCTGCCCGCTGGACTTGCCCCAGCAGGGGGAGGTGGCAGGGTGCTCTCCACAGGGTGGCTGTGATGCCCAGCACCCGACTAGCATGGCCACCTCCCTCAGCCCCTTTGGACACACTTCTAGGTGGACCAGACAGAGAGGCGGGTCCAGGCGAGCAGCTCGGGTTGGGGAGTCCCTGCCTCTCGCTCTCCTGGTCACAAGGAAGAGCATGCCTGCGTGTACACATGCGAGCTGTGCCTGTGTGTGAGTGTGTGTATACTGTGCAGGGATGTGAGTGTGCATCCATGTGCACCTGTATGTGCTCACGTGCATGTGTGTGCATGTGTGGGTGACAATGTAGACATACACATATGGGAGTGTTCACATGTGTATGAGTGTGCATGTATATAACTGTGAGTACACATCTGTGCACGCATGCACATGTATGCCTACGTCAGCAAGTATGTGAGTGAAATGCATGTGTGTGAGTGCAAGTGTGTGAGTGCATGCTTGTGTGTGTGTGTGTGTGTGCGCGAGTGAATGCCTGTGTATATTGTGCAGGTATGTGAGCGTGCAAGTGTATGTGTGCACACACATGTAACACACGTGTGTCGGAGTGCAAGTATATGCATGAATGTGTCTACATGTGCAGGCATGTGTGTTTGAACATGTGGGCATGTGTGCTTGTGTGCTCACAGGAACTGTCCTGCCCCCAGCATGGATGGTGCTGGTCTGGGACTCTGGGGATGACTTGGGGAGCTGATGGAGTACACGGTCCCCCCCACCTTGGGGGAGCCGCAGAATCAGAACCAGCCACCGGTGGGGCAAACAGACAGCTTTGCAGGAGGGACCAAACCCAGAGTTGCACCCCAAGTCCCAAATGAGAAAAGGCAAGGCGACAGGTTGGACCCTTGCTGGGAACACCTGGGCCTGATCGCTCTCTCTCTTTTTTTTTTTTTTTAATTTTTATTAGTGAAACACCATAAGGTACAGTTACAGACTTACAAATTTTTGTGCTTGGGTTTCAGTTATACAATGACCGAGTACCCATCCCTCCACCAGTGCCTGGGCCTGATCTCTATGTGACCAGCCCTGGGTCTCAGTGGCCCTCAAAACTCCCTGAGCCAGCCTGTGGCCCCAGACTGGGGGATCGTGCCCAGGCAACCGGTTGTGGGCAGTATCTTGCTGGAGGGAGATACGTTGACAGAGGTGGAGGGAGACGTGGGGTGAGGGGCCCTGAGGGAGTTGAAACTGCGGGAGGAAAAGGGCGTAGGGGTGGGGGTGGAGAGTGCCCTTTCACTGCCTCCGAGCGCGCGCAGGCTGCTGTGTGGGAGAGCGTTGAGTGGATCATGGACGTGACTAACCAGTGACGTCTTCACGGGGGGCCAGGTGTGGCGTGGGGGTCTCCCTGTGAGGGTGGCTGGGCTGTACATCAGGCCCAGTGAGCGGCTCCTGGGCACTGTCTTCCCCCACTCCCAGTGGGCACTGCCAGTTTAGCCTTCAGTCAATGTCCCCTGGCACAGGGCCGGCCTGGAGGCCTTGTCAGTTTCTGGTGGGAGACCCGTGTCCTCCCCGAAGCTCCCTCCACCATGGGGCGGGCGGGCAGTGACCCTCTCTGCTGGGGGATAGCAGATCAGTGTGTGCAGCGCCTGTCTGGCCTCCGTGTCTGTGTCTATGCACGTTGGTGAAGCGAGCTGAAGTTTGGGTGCAGTGAGCGGCTGCCCAGACAATGCTGCTGACAGGAAGGACCTAACTCAGGGCATTGTTCTGGCCTTGGGGAGCCCCAGGACTCTCGAAGTTCCTGGTGGAGAAGGAAACTTGTGACATACAAGGAACCATGTGAAGACTGCAGCCAGCAGGAGGGTTTTAGGAACAGGGTGATGGGTCAGAACCATGGGAACTGCAGGGCCCAAAGATAAGACAGCGGAGAGGGCGTTTGTCTTGTACAGCACCAACCTGGATTGGATCTCCAGCATCTCCTCTGGTCCCCTGAGCACTACCAGGGGTGATTCCTAAGTGCAGAGCCAGGAAGAACTCAAGAGCATCACCGGGTGTGGCCCCCGAACAAAAAAGATACATGGGAGCTGACCTTTGGGAATGGCTATGGGGAGGGGGTCCAAGAAGGCAGGAGGCCCCATGGGCCTTGAATTCAGGGCAGGGCTCCGGGGTATCTGCAGTGCTTGGGATTGCTGGCCGCCATGGCAGTGCCACATATACTGTGCCCTGACCCCTATGTTTGTGATATCAAGTAGAAAACAATATGGAGAGTCTTTATCTGCAGTGCACACAAGACATTTAAAAAAAAAAAGGGCGGTGTGATAGTATAGTAGGGAGGGTGTTTGTCTTGCATGCAGCCAACCTGGATTTTATCCCCAGGACCCCTTTGGTCCCCTGAGCATTGCCAAGAGGGATTCCTGAGTTCAGAGCCAGGAGTAGCCCCTGAGCATCACTGGGCGTGACCCAAAAGCAGTAAATAAATGAATAAAAAATTTAAAAATAAAGGGGATCTGGATAGCACACCACCCCCTTCCTCCTGTGCGGGCACAATGCAATGCATTGAAAGCATTAAAAATGAAGTTCCAGGGGCTGGAGCCATAGCTCAGTGGGTAGGGCATTTTCCTTGCATGCGGCCGACCCAGGTTTGATTCCCAGCATCCCATATGGTCCCCTGAGCACCGCCAGGGGTAATTCCTAAGTGCAGAGCCAGGAGTAACCCCTGTGCATTGCTGGATGTGACCCAAAAAGAAGAAAAAAAATTAAGTTTCAGGGACCAGGGAAAGAGCTCATTTTTCAGGGTCAACTGCCTGTCATATGCAAGGACCTGAGTTCGATCCCTGGCCCCCACAATGCTGGGCCCGAGCAGCACTGCATCACTGAGCCTCTTGACCTCATTGATTGAGTATCCCTTGGAGTGGCCCTGAACCCGTGATGCCTTGCAAAAAAAAATACGAAACAAAAACAAACAAACAAACAAACAAAAAGCCCTCCCCAGACAACCATTGATAGCACTTCTCCTGGTATGAAGGAAATAAAACCTTTCTGGCTGAGTCTGCAGTGTCTCTAAACCTCTCCAAGCCTGTAGCTCAAACATCTGGGAGGAACAGAAGGTGCTAAGGAGGAGAGGAGGGGGCAGGGAGGGCTCAAAATATGCCTCCCGGTCCGGGGTGGGGGGGTGGGGCCCCTCTCAGGGAGTCCTTGTCTGCACCACAGGTTGCTGTGGTTGATGGAGCTGAGGGGCGGGGCTTCTGCACCCCCTTGTGTTTCTGGGCCCCTCCAGGAGGGGGTGGTGAGGTGTGAACCGCTCATCCTCACCCACCCTTGCTGCACCCACCACCCTGCCTGGTTTGCTTCATCGCCCTTTCAGCGCGAACACGGTTTGGCTGGTAATCTCCAACCTTTTACCTTCCCCTGACGCCTGCCCCCCTAGTGCCAAAGATCCCCCCCCCCACACACACACCCCATGTGGGGGGTAAGCCCAGAGACTTGCCTTTCAGAAGCTGCAGAAGGCAAGCTTCCTGCCATCGTCGCGCCTGGAGGATGCAGTTCTTCCCACCCGCACGCCACCCCCAGGTTTTTGGGTGGCTGACGAGAAGCTGCCCTTTAAAAAAGCGGAGCCTGAGTCGGAGCCTTCCGGCTTCGCCTGCTCTCTCGTCTTTGCTTCCCTTTCGGCACTGCCTCCCGTCTTGCCTGAGTTCCGTTTCATCTCTTCATTTATTAAGCACCGGGCACGGGGCTCAGGCGAGAAAGATGAGTCAGAGCTGCCTGCCCAGTGGGCAGGAGCGATCAGAGAGAGGGCTGACTCCAGGTGGGCTGAGGCTGGGGTCTGATGGGCAGCACCCCAAGAGAGGGCAGCAACATCGGGAGGGCTGTCTCCCCATCTTCCTTCCACACAGGCTTCCTCCAGTTCCTTCCAGGGCAATTCAGCGTGGCTAAAAAAATCATCCTGATTTCCAGGGAACCTTCTGGACTCTGGAGTCACCACATTGGCCTGATCTGGAAAGCGGGAGACGTGGGGTTGCAGGGACAGGACTGGACCCAGACTCTCCCCATCCTGCAAACCTCCCCCGCAGGCTTAGTGAGGGCTGCCTTAGCCTTTTACCTGCCTCAACTCTTTCCTCCCTCTTGACTCCAGCAGGTTGGTACTACCTGTAAACGCTCTTGGGAACCTGGAGCTTACCCCAGGCACACGGCTGATCTTGCATTGATTTTTGCTTGGGTGCCCTGGGGATCCCTCCCAGCAATACTTGGCCAGCAGGGCTGACCGGGACCATGCTCAGGCCCCAGCAGTGGTGGGCACACAAGGGCTGCAGATGGCCATGCTCCGGGAGGCCACGTGCTAGCTGGGGTCTGACTTATCCTCGTGCGTGCCAGGTTCTGGCCCTTTGAGCCCTCGTCCTAGCCCAGGTCATTCTTCAGAAATCATTCTTAAATTCTCTTGTCATTGTTCCCTTTGGTTGGGGTCACCCCTGGTGGGTGGCCCCGTGCTCTCGGAAGTGGTGTGAGACCATACACAGATCAGGTGGTCTAACCAGGGTGTTGCTCTCTGAGCACTGTAACCTTTGTACTCTCTTGGGGTATTCTTTTATTTATTTATTTATTTTTATTATAGGTATATTTTTGACTTTTTGGGTCACACCCAGTCCGATGATGCTCAGGAGCCTGGCTCTGCGCTCAGGAATTACTCCTGGTGGTGCTCATATGGGATGCCGGGGATCGAACCTGGATTGGCCACGTGCAAGGCAAACGCCCTCCCTGTTGTACCATGGCTCTGACTCTGCACTTTTATTTATTTTTAGGAAGGAATGCTGGGGTAAAGGAGACACACACAGGCTGGCAGGGCGCTCCGCTGCTCAGATGCTCTTTCAGATGCTTGGTTATCAGAGAAGGTGGGAACACGGAGGGGCCGGAAGGTGGCCACGCAGAGCGGCAGCCTGGGGAGATGGTTTCATTCATTTCTTTCCCAGTTCCGGGACACACAGACCATGTTCATGTATCCATGACTTTCTTTCTTTTTAAAAATTTTAAAATTGTTTTTAGTGAATCAGCATGATAAAATTGCTCCTGATGAGTTTCAGGCATCCAGGGTTCTAGCACCAACCCTTTCACCAGGGTCTGCGTCCCTCCACCCGGGTCTCCACTGGTCCAGGGCCGCCAGTCTGTGGTGTCACCACCCCAGGCCACAGCATTGGTCTGTCAGCCCTGCCACCCGGGAGAGCCTGAGCTGAGACTCGGGCTGTTCGGAGGAGGAGGTTGCAGGAGAGATAGGGAAGTGCAGTGGTCAGTGCAGGCTTGTCTGCTGGCTGGGGTGTGAGTTTCCTCTGACCCTCAAGGGGACCCCCAGTGGTTCAGCACCTCGCTTTATGCCCCCAAGGGCTGGCACCCTGCACTCTGTCTTGATGCCCTGGTGCCAAGGTTGCCCGTCTCAAGTCTGACCTCTGACCCTCTGGCTCCTGGCTTGGGCGGGGCTGCCCGTGGGAGCACACTCAGGAGGGGAGACCCCCCCTGGGGGCTGGCTGGGTGCTGCCCGCTGTCTCCTCGTGCTCCACAGCGTGTGGCAGGGGTGGAGACTTCTACCTGGTCTGTCCACACAGCCTCAGGCTCCTCTACAGGCTTCACACAAACACCTTCCCGAGGGATGTCGGCCCGCGGCTTTTGAGAAGGCAGTGAATGCCTGGCACTGACCCATCTGAGCCTGCCGTGGACCCCCATATGAGTTTTCCTCCCCCAGATTATGGTGGGCAACCTGCTCTGGGCCCACTGCCTGGGGCCTGGCCCTGTGAGCTCAGGTGCAAGCTGGACACCAGGAGTCTGACTTCACCACTCACAGCCAGGCAAGAAACTGCTCTTTGCAAGAAAGAGGATTTGGGGGTCCAAAGGAATCTGGGTGAGGCTGCCTGTCTGGTGTGTGTGTGTGTGTGTGTGTGTGTGTGTGTGTGTGTGTGTGTTGAGGGGCATCACAGTGTCCATGAAAAGCTCTGAATGATCATCAGTACTTGTGCCTTTTACAGTTCACTTCTCCTAGGTCTGGGGAGATAGTGGGGCGGGCCTTTGCCCTGCATGCGATGAATCTGAGTTTCAGTTTCTGGCACTACACATGGTCTTCTGAGGCCCCTCCTCCCGCTCCCCCAGAAGTAATTCCTGAGTACAGAGACAAGAGTAAAGTCCTGAGCATTGCTGCGTGTGACCCTAATACCAAAAAAAAAAAAAAAAAGGAAAAAAATTTGGGCCAGAGTGATAGTACAGTGGGTAGGGTGTTTTCCTTGCCTGTATGTGGCTAACCTGGGCTTGATCCCTGACTCTCCATACGGTCCCCAAGCACTGCCAGGAGTATTGATTCCTCAGTGCAGAGGCAGGAGTAACCCCTGAGCACCACCAGATGTGGCCCCAAAACAAAAACAAAACAAAACACACACACAAAAGCTATATCAGCCTCTTCCAGAAACTTCCACCACCATATAACACCATATACGCAAAGGTTTCCACTTCACCTTTCAAGTGAGGAATGCCCAAACCCCCGTCCTGACTTCCTCCCGTCAGCACCCAGCAAAGCTGTGAGGTTGCGGGTTTGTCTTTGTAGGTAACCCTGTGTCCCCAGGGAGGGTCCCTGAGACCTTGCTGCTGCCCACAGCCCTCTGACCAGGAACCCCTGATGCTGACTGCAGCCAGACAAGGAGGGTGGGGAAGGCAGGGGGCTTGGGAATCCGGTGTGCACCTGCCTTAGCTGTTTCATTGCTGCCCGTTGGGGCTGTTTCAGGGAGCGTTAGAGTGGGTGCCCAGGAGAATAACATCTCAGCACAGGATAGACTATGTAGGGGAAGAATTCAAGCCCCCGTGGGGGAGGCAAGGGTAGCCAGGGTGGGGGAGGGGTTCCAGCGCTGCCTCTGGGCCTCTGGGCCACTTGGAAGCGCCCTGCCCGAGGCACGAGGACACTCCAGGCTGTAAATGCCACCCACATTGGGAGCCGGGACCTGAGAAAGGGCAGGAGAGAGAATGCCAAGAATTCAGTGTTTGTGCTGCATCTGCTGCCTCCCCCCTTCCCTTGGTGCCCTTGTCCCCCACACTGTCCCTACACGTCCACTGTACGTCAGAGCCCGGCTGTTCCAGCCTCCTCGCAAGACAGGTATGAGAATCACTATTTATTCATTTTTTAAGAAGGAAGATAAATGCATTTAAATTTTTTATTTCTGTAAAGCCGACCCAGGTTTGATTCCTCCGCCCATCTCGGAGAGCCCGGCAAGCTACCGAGAGTTATCCCCCCCGCAAGGCAGAGCCTGGCAAGCTCCCCGTGGCATATTTGATATGCCAAACAAAGTAACAACAAGTCTCACAATGGAGACGTTACTGGTGCCCGCTCGAGCAAATCGATGAACAGCGGGAGGACTGTGCTACAGTGCTACACTCTCTAGTGGTGATTTCTCCACCAGGCTCCTGTGAGCCTGGTGAAAACGGCTTAGACAGTGGGTAGGGGCTCAGGGGGCACCCAGGGAGAAAGCTGGAGACACGTGTGCGTCTATGTCACAGTGTCAGCTCCCGTGGCTGCTGTTCCTCTGCTCTCCCTGGGTCTCACGGCGGCTCAGGATGACAGTGACCCAGCCGTGTCCCCAACACTGTTCCTCTTTCTCCTGCTCTCACACTTGATCCAGCAGCAATTCCAGTGGCTTTGCTCAGTGACCCACCTGACAGGCAGGAGGAGGTGGGGCTGGGTGAGGGGTCCTGCCCCTGGGCCACCCCGCTGCGTCCCTTCTCTCTACCCCTCGAGGGCGGGCTGGGGAAGATGGGTTTGATGGCTGCAGGGAGGCCCCGGGCTTTTGTGCCGCCGTCCGGGGGCCCCTCTGTGTGGCTGGCTGTGGGGGAACCACATTCTGGGCGCACGGAGCGGGTGCCCAGATGGTGCCTGTGTTTACCGGAGCCCGGCATGCTGACAGGACCTGCACACACACATAAATATTTTGCCTTCCGTTGGAGGCAATATTTGAGTCTCTGGGATTTAATTGCTGTCAAAACCAGGATGTGCTTCCCCACCCCCCGCCCAAAGCAAAGCAAATAGTGAGGGTCTCCAGCCCGGCTGCTCCCCCCTCCCCCCTCCCAGTCTGTCTGGCCACCTGCTGTCCCTGTCCCTTTCGTCAGCAACTTGCTCTTGGCCCGAGACAAGTGTCTCCTTCCCTCCTGGACCAGGCAGGCTGTGCTGAGGGATGAAGCCGCAGGCGCCGGCAGTGAGGACGGAACCCGGGGTTTTGGTTCTTGAGGTGGGGGGAGTCCAATCAGAGCTCGGGCATCAGGCCCTGGTCTCACTGACACCCCAAGACCAGCCTGGCCCTCACCAGCGAGGTCTTATTCTGAGTCTCTGAGGATGGCTCCAGGAGGGTGTGGCTGCAGTTTGAAACTAGCAGTGCAGGGGCTGGAGCGATAGTACAGTGGGTAGTCTTGCATGCAGCTGACCTGGGTTCGATCCCCGGCATCCCATATAGTCCCCTGAGCAGCGCCAGGAGTAATTCCGCTGAGTGAAGAGCCAGGAGTAACCCCTGAGCATCACCAGGTGTGACCCAAAAAAGCCAAAAAAAAAAAAAACCAACAAACTAACAAACAAAATAAAAGAGAAAAAGAAAAGAAAAAAGAAACTACCAGTACCAGCTTCATGCAAACTTAGAGGCAGCACCCCCCTGGCAGGGGTACCCCACACCTGTCCAGACAGAACTTGCAGCAGCAGGATTTGGCTCCCAGAATCTCTTTGTGCAGACCGCAACCTGCCCAACTAACCATGTCCAACATCAAGGGCCAACGGGCCGTTGGCATCCTTGTTTCAACCTTGACCTCTTCCATTTTTTCCCTTCTCTCTACTTCCTGCCCCTACTCCTTCATTTCTTCTGTTTGTTGCCCGTTGGGTCATGGTTACAGGTTGTAGTGAGACTATTCTCCCTAGTTGTTTCTTCAGCCTCTCTTCCTGTAATTACACAGCTTCTGCCTCCCTTGTCCAGACTGGGAAGAAGTGGGTGCAGTGGACACCCACCCAGCCCTGCAGTGCTGTCCCCATCCCCTCTGAATTATTATACCCGGAGCAATAGCATAGCAGGTAGGGCGTTTGCCTTGCACGCGGCTGACCCAGGTTCAATTCCTCCGCCCCTCTTGGAGAGCCCGTCAAGCTACTGAGAGTATCTTGCCCACACAGCAAAGCCTGGCAAGCTCCCCGTGGTGTATTAGATATGCCAAACACAGTAACAACAAGTGTCACAATGGAGATGTTACTGGGCCCCGCTCAAGCAAATCCATGAGCAACAGGAGGACAGGGCTATAGTGCTACAGTTTGTCTCAATTAGTTAATTTTGTGTTTTGGCTACACCTGGTGGCTCCCAGGGCTTGTTCCTGGCCCTGTGCTTAGAGATCACTCCTGGTAGAGGATCCCGTGGCGTACTGGGTGTCCAGCCTGGGCTGGCTGTGGACAAGGCCACTGTGGACAGTTCCAGCCCATCTCAATTATTTCAGTCCCACACGTACCAGAGGGGCAGTTGGGCCTTGGCCCATCGGGCTCTTCCTGGGTTGGTGCAGCCCTGTGCTGGGGCTGGGGTGTCTGAGCTGAAGGAATCTGACAGTTCCTGTCCTCGAGAAACTCTTGATGCAGTGGAGGATTTGGGCTTGCCAACAGCTCAGTGACACCCCGTTGGCATGTGTGCTGGGGGGCGCAGGGGTGAGGGGCTGCCTGAGCGGGCTGTCTCCTGGATGCCAGGAAGGCTGGGCTGCCCTGCAGGTGTGGGTGTGGGATGGGTGCACATGGGCCTGGGGTGTGGGGGGCAGAACTGGACGGGCAGCTTCCAGCCAGAGAAGAAGAGTCACAGACTGGACTTCGGCCAGTGATGGTGGGAGTGGCTGGCTTGGGGTGCACTGGGATATTTTGCCTAAGGAGGGGGCCTTTTGGGCTGGAAGGAAGCTAGTGACACACTCTAAGCTTGTTGGTGATGGGGTTGCTTTTCCTTCCTTGAGCACTCTTTCAACAGTGGAGCACTCCCTCAGCAGTGGAACACTTCCCGGAGCACTCTTTCAGCAGTGGAGCACTCCCTGGAGCACTCCCTCAGCAGTGTTCAAGGTGGCCTGCTGGAGGAAGATACTGGGGCCCTTCTTGGGCTTACATCCAGGCGCTGTGATTTCTCTGGGTTCCAATCTGTGTTCGAACTGGGATTGTCAGCATGCAAGGCAAGCCACTTCCCTGCTATATTATGTCTTTGGCTCGCAAAACCAGATTTTAAACTTCTTCTTCCCCGATACCCCAATTTCTTTAACAGTCGTTTGCCTTGGATTCTTTGCAATGCGCTGACTCTGACTTTTCATATCCTCAGATAAGCAAGGGGTGTCCTGCTGCCTGTAGGAGGTCGGGTCATAGGGAGGATCCCGGGCTTGCCTTTAGGAATTTGCAAACATGTGGATTTGTGACAGTTCTGTCTCCAGAGGAGGAAAATTCTCTGACCTAAGGGTGTAGTAGAATCACTCAAAAAGCTTATCAAAATTCCAGAGACAAGGGCCAGGATAAAACTCTTTGGTAGTACACAGAGCTTGCGTGTGTGAGACCCTGGGTTTGATTCCCAGAACTCCATGACTCTCTGCCCATAATAAAATTCAGGTGACAGGATCTGCCAATGGTTGGCCTGAGAAAGTGCCCTCCCAGCAAAGTGGCAGCGGTTGCAGATGCTTGGGTGCTAGAACCGACCAATGTTAGAGGTCTGAGAGGCTCTAACACCAGGAATGCTTTGCTAATGGGACTCACTGACTTGCACTGGGTTACCAGCGGCTTTTCCATCTCACTGCTCTCTGATCAGGGTTCTGATGTGTGTGAAGAACTCGTGGCCTTGCTCCCTCTCAGACCCCTGGGGAGAGAGTGGACCAGAGACAGTGGGGTGTGGGTGCCAGTGTGTGTGAGGGCGGGGGAGGGATGTTCCAGGGAACAGGGTACCCTGGGAGCACACGGAAGGCAGCGTGGCCCAAGGTGGTATCCTCTGCTAGAGTGTGGGGGTGAACATGGCCCTGTGCGTGTCCTGGGATGCCACGCATGCTCCCTGGATGAAATCTGCCTGTCTTCCAGGTTATTTGGGGGCTACATTCACGGTTATCAGGGCTTATTCCTGATGGAGCTGTGGGGAGCATTTGTGGTTCCCCGGGATCAAACCCAGGTCGGCTGCGTGCAAGACAGACCACCTTCCTTGCTGGACTGTTGATTATAACACAGAGCCAGGAGTAAGCCCTGAGTAGAGCTGGAGGTGGAGCCCAAACAACCCCCAAACAAACAAACAAAACCCCAGCCCTGATGGCCTTCAGGTCCCAGCAAGCCACTCTGTCCAGCTAGTGCTCTTCCCTCTGAAGGGTCCTGTGCCCATGGTTCCCAGGGAGAGACAAGGTACTGTGGTTCTCAGGGAGAGACGAGGTACTGTGCGCTTTACTGCTTCTCTTTGCAGTGGGACAGTAGATGGCTCTGGCCCAGTAAGTGGGGCCAGAGCCCCCTCCCCATACCTCGGCCCCCCAGTGTGGTGGCTGTTCATTGACCTCTGGCCTCTCTCTTTGCCAGGAGAAATTGAGCGATGCACCTACATCAAATACCACTACTCCTCAGCCACCATCCCCAGGAACCTCACGTTCAACATCACGAAGACCATCCGCCAGGATGAATGGCATGCACTGCGTAAGTACCCCGCTTTCCTTTTTTGGGTGGGTCTCAGCCTACGGAGGGCACGACAATAGGGCCATCCATCCCGATGGCCCACCCTATCTACTGAGCAAGGTTTCAGCCCTCGGTGACATGGTCACATTTCCTCGTGGTTGGGTCAGAACCCACCTGGCTGGTTTCTGTGGCATTCTAGATTTAGGGCATTAGTTTCCAGAATGCAGCTCAGCAAACAGCCCATTGATCAACCACCCAGGGCAGAAAACAGCTCCTAGGGTCTTGCTGTGCTACCTGGCCCTGAGCCAGCCACTCCTGCCACTCAGCGCCTGGTGGCCTCTGAGGCAAGGAAGGGTTACTGTGGCAACCTGAGCCCCCATCGCCACCCCACCTGATGCCTGCACCACCCATCCAGGCTGAGAGCGGCCTGCATGGGCCTTTGTGTTGGGGTCTACTCAGGAAGGATGGAGTCCCCGGCTCACCTGTATCCACTCCTCTTAACTCCATAGGCACTTGTGGGTTGGGGGGTGTCCAGGGATTCAGGGAGCTGATGACTAGGGTCAGCTGACTGGGTGTGGAGGGACATGGGGGGTGGGCAGGGTGGGGAAACACATTCTTCCTGTTGGCTAGATGTCTTCACTGCATTTTTCTTTTCTTTCCTCTCTTTCTATTCTTTGCACATAATGTCACATGGTTTGGATTCAATTTACATTCACACGGGAAATTCACTTTAGGTTCATATAAAGGTCTTTGAGTGTTTTAGAGGGGGACGTCTCCCGGACTTGGGGGGTCTGGAGGACTCTCTTGGCAAAACTTGGCCAAGGATGCAGTGCTGCTTGGGCCTTACAGTTCTGGGTGCCAGAGTGATGCTTTGTGGGGCTGAGGGGTCCCCAGGGCCACACCCAGCAGTGCCAGGGGAGAGCCATAGGGAGCCACAACTGGTGGCTGTTTGCAAGGTATATGCATAAGCGCCTCCTCCCTCCTGCCCCCCCCCTCCATTGCTCTCTGCCTGGCTCTGGGCCTTTGATCTAATTTTATTCTTGTGGTAGCAGAACCCAGGCCCACTCCCTGTGAGGCACGTGTGTTCTCCACTCTTACTATTCGTTGGTAACAAGGAACCAGTGTGGGTGACCACTGCAGAAGGCTCCTCAGAGCTTTCTCTCTCTCTCTCTCTCTCTCTCTCTCTCTCTCTCTCTCTCTCTCTCTCTCTCTTTCTCTCTCTCTCTTTCTCTCTCTCTGTGTCTCCCTTCCCCCTTTCTCTCTCTCTCTCTCTCTCTCTCTCTCTCTCTCTCTCTCTCCTCTCTCTCTCTTATTTTACTTTTTGCTTTTTGGGTCACTTCTGGAGATGCACAGGGGTTACTTCTGGCTCTGCACTCAGGAATTACTCCTGGTGGTGTTCGGGGGACCATATGGGATGCTGGGAATCGAACCCGGGTTGGCCGTGTACAAGGAAAATGCCCTACTTGCTGTACTATCGCTCCAGCCCATGTTCCTGGTTTGATTCTGATCAATCCACCAGCATGAGGGGTGGAGGGTGATGACAGAGCCGATTAGTCACGTGTAAGACTCAGGAAAAAGCTTGGGCCAGGGGTTCTGGGTGGTTGTTGTCAACCGGTGGCCTGACATGCCCAGGACCATGGGACAGTGGATGGGGGGGCCTGAGCCACAGTATCACCCTCTATGCTGTGCTTGTTGCTGGGGCTGCCAGGGACTCTAGTGGTCAGGAGTTGCCCATGCCAGACGCTGAGCTGAGCATGCTGCATATTTAATTTATTTTGCAGGGGGTGAGGGAGATTCCTTGGGAGATCTCGGGGTTCTCAGCACCACTTCCCCCAATGCTCAGCCCCTGGCCAGGCGGTTCCTTGCCAGGGCTCAGCAATGTGAGCCTGCCTGTGTCAAGAGTGGTTCATGACCATTGTGGCCACGGCCAGGCTGAGCCAGGGATGGGACTGGGCTGTCCACAGCTCAGGTCTGTGCTCCATCCCTTTACGCCATCTCCCTGCCTCTGACCCCCTGCCTTCATGTTTCTGGTGTTCCAGGGGATCCATTTCCTTTTGTTTTGAGAAAGCTACTCCAGACCCCTCGTATCAAATGACTTCACCGTGGTTGCTTATGGCCTGCGGTGAGAGAGTATAGGTGGGGCCACGCCACACGGTTGATAAGCTTTGTGAATTAAGCACTTAGATATCCCTTAGGTTTGGGGGATGGGTCTCGATAGAATCAAAGAAGGAAGAATCTGTCGACCTAGCAGCTTTGGTTCTGGCTCGCTCGTCAACCTGTTGGTGAGTTTCTCTCCGGATCAGATGTTGAACAGAGACCAGGACCACAGGGTGCTCTGAGGGGGGCTTGGGGAGGGGAGATACGTTCACAGAGCAAATCATTGCAAGGAAATGCGATCATTACCACAGGGTGTAATCACTTCAATGAAGATATTTTGTGAAAGTTTCCCACTGAGCAGGGGAATGATTTCTGTGTCAGCAGCCTAGTCATGCTCACGGCCGCCTAGTAGTTTTCTTGTGCCCCCCCCCCCCCCAGGAAGATCTCTGCAATTCACACGGAGGGCTCACTGCATCTCTGAAGTAGGGTCCTAGGGCATCAGCAGAGAGCTGACCCCGAGCTTCCTAGGGTCTTCTGCATGCCTTGGGTCTCCCTCCTAATTCCCAAACACGGGTGCTACTGGAGCCCACAAAATCTAGGGAGCACTTAGAGCAATGCATTGGGGTGCTAGTATGATACTATTTTTTTGGGGGGGGTGTTCACCATATAGGGTGCTCAAGGTTTATTTCTGACTGTCCTCAATCATCACTCTTGGTGGTGCTCCAGGGACTATATGAAGTGTTGGGGGACCAAACCAGGGCTGGCTGTGTGCAAAGCAAGTACTTTCCCTTGTACTATACTCCAGCCCCTAGATCTGCTCTTTTTTGTTTGTTTGTTTTTAATTTTGGGCTACACCCAGCGATCCTCAGGGTTTATTACTGCTCTGCACTCAGGGATCACTCCTGGTGGGCAGGGGACCATATGGGATGCTGAGGATCGAACCTGGGTCAGCCACATGCGAGGCAAATACCCTTTCTGCTGTACTATGGCCCCATCACATTTTTTTTTGTTAGTTTTTGTTTTGGGGCCACACCTGGCTGTGCCTTCAGGAATCACTCCTGGCAGTGCTTGGGGGACCATACAGGGTGCCAGAGATTGCACGTGGGTTGGCCATGAGCAAGGCAAGTGCCTTGCCCTGTAATCTATCCCTCCACCCCACTAGATCTGTTCATAGCTGATAAAGAGCTGAGGTTTTGTAGACTCCATGCAGATGAGTGGGGTATCCTCTGGCGAAGACTTATCTGCTGCTTTTACAGAATGGCACAGAAAATGTTTTTGCTTGTTAATGGTTAAATGCTGCTGGTACTGGGTGAAAGGAAGCACATCAGCCCTTTAGGGAATAAAGTAGAAATGGATATTTTGGGTTTGTTTTTGTTCTAGGGCCACACCTGGTGGTGTTAAAGGCTAACTCCTGGCTCTACACTCAGGGATCACTCCTGGTGGGGCTCAGGGGTCATATGGTGTGCCAGGGATTAAACCCAGGTTGGCTGCATATAAGACAAACACCTTACCTGCTGTACTATCACTCCAGTCCTGAAGTAGAAACAGATTTGCAAACTGTAATGTTATTCTTGGGAAATGAAAACACATCAGACTGATTACTTTCAGTGCTATACTGATTCAGCCTGGCAATGGAATCTTAAATGAGTGTGTTTGATACTCGATTGGAGGTCATTTTATAACTGAATCCTAACACCTATGTCCAGTAATTTTTTTTAGTAGATGCTTTTTGCCAAAAGAAAGAAATGGAATCCCCCTCCCCCAAAACAACTTCTAGAAAAGTTTGGATTTCTGTAAAACTTAAGTTGCGATTTTTCATCAAAAACTTGCAATAGCTACATACCGTGACGGGATCTTTTTTTTTTCCTTAAGAAAAACCCAATTTGCGTGCCAGAGAGATATTATATTAGTACTTGCCTTGCATGCACCGTCTGGGGTTTGATCCCTGATACCCCCAGATAGTCCCCTGAGCCCCGAAGGAGTGATTCCTGAGTGTAGAGCCAGGAGTAACCCCTGAGCATCACCAGGCATGCCCCCCCCCCCCCCAAACAAACAATCCCAGTTTGGTTTAAAATTGCATGGTGTGTTTGAACAGTCGCTGCAGCGAGGGGGGAGAAGTCCCATCTGCCTTCCCACCCTGTTGCTGTCCCAGCTGACTCTGTGGCCCTGAGTGGCATCTGTCCAGCCCCTGGGTGCTCTGCCCACCCGGCTACGCCTCATGTCCTGTCCAGGACTGGAGTGGGGTGTCTGAGCGTCCCTGGGCGGTGCGGCTGTGGTGGCCGACTGGGTGCTGGCTGGCACTCAGAGGCCTCGCAAATGTCTCTTCTCCCTCCCTGGAAGAGCCCCACAGGCTTTACACACTCCAGGGATGTTCTGTTGGAGGGTGCGGTGCCTACTGGGAGAATTCAGTGTCCTTAGGAGCCCCTGAGGGTGCCCCACGGGCGCTGCTCTCCCTGCACTCCCTGCACCCATGGACTCACCTGGGGTCTGGGTGCTGCTAGGGGCTCCTGTCAGGGAGAAGCAGGCGGCCAGGCATGTCGCTGTCTGAAGAGGTGGCCAGGAAGAGCTGCCGGGTGTGGACTGGGCATAACCCCCTAGGCCCCCAGAGGCCTCCAGACGTGGGGAAGGTGCCCCTTCATCTCCGACCAGCCTGCAGGCAACCTACCCAGCCTCCGAGCCCCAATTTCCTTGCTCACGGCTGATTCCCACTGGCTTTGGGCAGTGGGGAGGGTGCCCTGCTTTCTGTCATCTGATTCTCTCCAGTACCTTTCTGGAGGCTGAGAGCCAAGAAAGTCAGAGTTTTTTTTTTTTTCCCCAAAGCTTCCGTCTGTTATGACTGGAAGTTCAGCTAATTAGATCAGATGGTCACATGGCACATTTCCAGCTGGCCAGGGAGGGCATGAGATGGCTTCCTCCTGCATGCCTGCTCCCCGGACTTTCTGAGGCCAGTGGCCCAAACACACACACACACACACACACACACACACACACACACACACACCCTTACACATGCAAACTCACTCTTGTGCTGATGCACACAAGAACACATTTGTACACACATACTGTTTACACTTATGCATGTACACACACACTTATAGGTTTGTTTACACACACATGCACACACTCACAAATTTGCACATATGCACATTTGCGCACATGCGTGTGCACGTGCATGCACGCACACACACACACACAAGCTCTGAAGAGCAGACGGAGAAGGATTAGATAGCAGAGAGCACGGGAGGAGAGGTATGGACTGGGGAACAGGGTATGGGGTTGGGGGACAGAGGTAGAGACAGACACTTTGGGGGTGACCAGGGATATTTTAGCGGACAGACTTCTCAGGGGCAGAAGGAACTAGGACGCTGAGGTGTCTCGCCTCATACAGTCCCTTTGTGACTCCCTGTCCCCAGAGCTCTGACCTTTCAGAGTGAGCACGTGTGCTCGGGCCTAGGGGACAGATGTCAGTGTTGGGGACCTGGCCCCCCACCCCTGTGCTGATGTGTGGGGACATCCCCTGTCCTTACTCCACCTGGACATGCCCTCAGGGCCTCTTTCTCCCTCCCTCCTTCCAGAATTACAGCACCTTGCCTGAAGCACTGGTTTCTGGTGACCCCATGAGCCCCCGCATACCCCCCAGAGACTGTCCACCTCTTGGTGTTCCCTTGCTCCTTGTGTTCCAGCTGACTCAGCCTTCTTGACCTTGGCCCCTGGCCCCTTGCCACTTCCAGTTCCTAGGGGCAGGGCCTGCAGGCGGCCTGACCCCCTCCCCTGCAGAACCTTCCTCACACATTCACCAAGGCACCAGGCACCAGGGTACCCACCTCGCCCCTCCCAACCTGACGCACATCCATGAAGCTGCTGGGTCTCCTCCTAGCAGCCCCTCCCGCCCTGCCCCTCCTGCTCTATTGCTCCCAAGCTGGGGGGCTGCCCTTTTGGCCTGGGAGTGTGTTGGGACTGAGAACCCCAGGGCTGAGCTCCAACTCTGTCTTTCCCCTGAAGCCTTTTGGCTGATGTTATGTAAAACTGCCTAATGAGGTAAACATCCCGACCTCAGAAGCTCGGGCCCCCTGCGGGTATCCACCCAGCTCTCTCTCCCCACCCCGCCTCCAGCCCAGCCTGCGGGAGGCTCTCACTCTGTGCGTCTCTGGGGAACTGCCTCTTATTTTAACACCGGGAGTCATGGAGAGTCAGCCCCCAGAGGCCAGAGCCGGGAGCCCAGAGCCTCACCCCCACATTAAGCATCCCCACATCTGCTAGTAGTTTGGCGTCTTGGCTTTTTGCCCACCAATCCTGCTCTCCCGACCCCTCCCTGCCTGCCAGACTTATCCCAACTCCATCACCTACTCAGAGTTTGTGGTGAGAAGACCAGCCTTCTTCTCCTTGGATGAGCTTGTTTGCACAGGATGTGCATGTCCGGGATTACCTGCCTGAGAGCATTTTTTCATTTTTCAGCCCTTGGGACCTCCAAGGGAGTGTGTGGGGAGAATGTCAGGTGAAGGCATGGATTGTCTGACAGAGGATGAACACAGGACCTTTGGTGGGGTCATAAAGTAGTGTCTAGAGCTATTGCTGGACATTGAAACCGACAGAGCATCCTGAACATAGGTAATTTCAGAACAAAAATAAAATAATAAAATTAAGCCTGTCCCAGGATGGGGTATGGAGTCAGCATTGCAGATAAAGCAGTGAAGAGAGGGTTAACTTTGCCAGGGTTTTAGGAGCCGGGAAGGGAGGGGGTCGGGAATAAAGTACAAGACTTGAGCTGAAGACTTCCGTGTTCTGCAACAAATCCCAAACCCACTGCACTGGCGTGATTGCCGGCTTCAAGCCACAATTCATCTGAATGCACGGGGCCAATTTTGTGCTGAGAATTAGTTGGAAGTCTGGCCTGGAGGCATTCTCACAGCTCTGCAGATTGGAAGTTGTTTTCTTCCTCTGAGCAGACTGAGCAGGACCCCACCAGGGAGAGCTGGGCCCAGCCTGGTCCCTCCCAACCCCCACCTTCTCCCCCCCCCTTCCTTTGCCCCACGCCTCGTTCAGTATTCCTGGCCAGAACTCTGTGCTGGATGCTTCATGGGGCTGGGGGAGTCTGTGAGGAGCTCTGCTCTCCCCATCGGATGCAGTGTTCCCTGTGCCAACCAGACAGGGCTGTGTGCTGTGTAATGTTGACTGGCTACCCAGAGAACACAGACTGATGTCCTGACCTCCTTGTCAAAATCAGTGTGGACTCACTGCAAGGGAAAAAAGCCAAATCAGAATAAGACACAGAGCTACTATCTGGCCTGGGTATAGCTGACTTGTTTGTGTTTTTCAGCCCTACCAGAATCTCTTGGTGAATGTGTGTGTGTGCATGCGTGTGTGTTTAATTGCTTGTGTTTTAGGTGAAGAATGTTACTGTACCACACACACCAATACCAAGTGCCACTATGTCCCTTCATAGTCTGCTGGATCCTTTTTAAGTCCCTCCTCCCCTCCCCATGCACTCAGTTCTTGGCTCAGAGTCCCGGGTCTTTGTTTCCTAGACACGGTACAGTCCCTTGCTTTGTTTCCATCAATATTGCAGGTGAGTGACACTCATTAGCATGTGTCCTTCTCCCTCTGTTACTATGCATGACCCAATGTAGCTCCATTTGTCTTGTAGCAGAAAGCCAAGTTTCCTGTTTCCTAGGGCTGCGTGGGTTTCCATTGTGTCCAATGTCCACAGCATCTTTATTCACCCATGTGCTGTTGGGTCTTGGGCTGTTACCAGATCATGGCAGCTGTGAACAGTGCCACCGTGAACCTAGATGTATGGTATCTGGCCAGATTAGTGGGGTCGTGTTCTTTGGGGGGAAATCCAGGAACTGATGGATGATATGGCAATTCTATTTGTAACTTTTTTGAGGGGCTGGAGCGATAGCACAGCAGGTAGGGCATTTGCCCTGCACACAGCTGACCCAGGTTCAATTCCTCCGCCCCTCTTGGAGAGCCCAGCAAGCTACCGAGAGTATCCCGCCTGCACGACAGAGCCTGACAGGCTCCCTGTGGCATATTCGATATGCCAAAAACAGTAACAACAAATCTCAAATTGGAGACGTTACTGGTGCCCGCTTGAGCATGTCAATGAACAACTGGAGGACAGTGCTACAGTGCTAACTTTTTTGAGAGATCTCTATACTGTTTTCCATAGAGATGGGCTCTGTTTCCATTCTACCCAAGAGGGAAGAGGATTCCTTTCCCCCATCCTCTCCAGCTCTCACTAGATAGGGGCATTTTGTTGTTGTTTTACAGTAATAAAGAAGGGATGATGGTTTAGCAGCTGCCGCTCCTGGGAACTGCTGGAGGGAACTGTCCCAGGTTCTGAAAGGAAGCTCAGTGTGGCAGGTGATTCATCTGATAGCGAAGACAATCAGAGCTCACTGTGATGCGATGAACCACAACAAGGAGGAGGAGGAGGAGGAGGAGGAGGAGGGGGAGGAGGAGGGGGACTAGGGCCAGGAGTGGAGTTCCAGGAGGAAGGCACAGATTGGCAAGAGCATATGGACTGGATGAGCCACAGTTTTTTGGGGGCGGCAGATACCTGCCTTCAAGGCGGAGGTGGAGGGGGGCAGCAGTTCTGAATGTGGTAGGTAGTGTTTTGGGGTGTCAGGGCTTCATGGTTCAATCAGGAGCAGACAGACTCAAAGGGAGGTGGGTCAGAGTTGTACCAGCAGTCTGGAGAATTGGGGGGTTGGAATAAGAAACCGACTATGGGAGAAACCCAGATTGGGGGCAGAGGTTCCTGTGTGGGGGTATTAGGCTCAAGAGAAGAGAAGAGGCTATTTTAGTGAGAGCAGAAATCACGATTGCTGATCACGATTGTTCTTGGAATTTGGGGTGAGGCTGCTTCTGAAGATGACAGGGTGATGGGGAAGGGCACGAAACAGACTTCTGGATACCAGAAAGACTTAGCAGAAGGAAGATGTCCAGTACACAGTCAAGTGCCTGGCAGAGCCCAGAATCCTGCTGTACAGTTGTTCCCAAGGGGCCAGTGGCCTTATCTGGGGACTCAGCAGCCTGGAACCCTGGGACCCCACTCAGGTTACAGGCCCGAGTCTGGGGCAGGACTCAGGAGTTGCTTGCATCTGCTTCTTCACCCGTTAACTTGAGAATTCTTGGCCTGAGTATAGCCTGCAGTGGTCAGAGGAGTATCAGAGGAGGAGAGAGCGTGGGTGGGCTTGGCTAGGAGCTGGGAGGTGGAATCCTGCCTGTAGCAAGCTTCTCCCGTCGACTTGCAAGCTAGAGATGCATGGTTCATTATTCAGATTTAACTTCGGGTCTTTGCCTTGCCCCCTCCCTCATTTTTCCTTTTGTTTATTGTAACCAGTGGTACAGTAGAAACAGGTGTATTTCGCCCTCCCTTCTTTGGGCATTCTCTGTGCTTTCTGGGAGCACATCTCTAAGATCCAGCCCCAAATCTCTGCCTTGTGTTTCCAATGGAACCCTTCATCCAGGCTTCAGACTCTACTACGATCAGAGGGCATCAGACTCGTATGCTGATTTTTGTGTCCCCGGGCACACCACCAAAGTGTTCGGAAATTAGTAAACTCATTTGGGAGACAGAGGTCATAACAGCCATCTTAAGAGCTTCACGATGAAGTTTAAATGAAAGGAAATGTGAAGTAAATCAGTCCCAACACTGTACAGTCTGATACGAGGCTGCGTGGGGTGTTAGTATGAGTGGGATGTAGAGTTGAGACAGGCACCTGGGATCTCCCTCCCACCCCAGCATCTGGTGCTAAGGGCTTTGAAATGGCATTTCCTGGAACCCGGTGTCTCCATGCGTCTCAGTGGTCCAAGACGGGGGACTTTGCATTGCATGTGGTTTTGTGTGTTGGTGGGTCTGTTACCGGCTGGCCGTCTACACTGGAGCATGTGTTGGGAGCTGGCATCAGGTGTGGGAGTGGGAAGAGGCTGGGAGGATTATTTGCTGATGGCAGCAGTGTGGCATATGGTGACAGGAGTTTTGGAGCCTAAAATCACCATTATTTTGGGAGCCCCAGTTGGAAAGCCCTTCATTTATCAGTGGTGTCCAATAAGAATGCACCTTAGACAGTAACATGAGTCTCCGGAAGAAGATTTACATACCGAGTGTCTAAAAGTGACAATCCCGGAGCTCTGGAGATAAAGGCACCATTAGTACATTTGTTCTGTATTTGCACAGGCTTGTGTGGAAATGGTCCCTCCTCTGCTTGTAGTCCAGCCCTGCCTTAGAGAAGACTTCCACTGCCAATAGGGGCTCTTTGAGCTTTTAGGGGAGGCCCAGATCCCTGGAGGGGTGCAGGTGCAGTATCTGGGCTCTGGGAAGGGAAGTCCAGTAGGGAACAGAGGAGGAGATGCTGTGATGGTGACAACTATAAGTTTGGTTCTGCTGTTCTGCGTTCCTACCACTGTCGGAGGCAGGCTGGCCTCAGAGTTGGTTTGTAACCCTCCGACTGAATGAAGCCCATATTGGAAGCAGGACTAGGATTGAACATTGCTGGGGATGCTCTGTGGCCATGGCCACGGGGATTATGGAGGCCTAGACCAGGAAGGGGGTTTGGGGGACATGGACCATCTGAAGTGCCGTGGAGTAGGAGAAGATCAGGCCAGTTCCCAGGTGAAGAGGAGGAACGGGTGGGCTCAGCCAGGAAGCTCTGATGCACCGCTGAGGTCCTTAGTGACCTATGAAGACTGACAGGCCCAGAGCTGCTGCTGGAAAGAGGGTGTGTGACCAGAGCGCAGCCTCTGTGAGAGCGTTCCAAAGAAAGGAAGGGAAGGGATTTCTTTCCCACTTTTTTTTTCTTTTTGGGTCACACCCAATGCACAGGGGTTACTCCTAGCTTTGCACTCGGGGGACTATATGGGATGTTGGGAATCGAACCCTGCAAGGCAAATGCTTTGCCCGCTGTGTTATCGTTCCAGCCCCTTTCTTTCCCACTTCTCTGCTTTTTTCCTTTCCACTGAGTTACTGGCAGCGGGACAAAATGCTTTCCACCTGCCTTCCCTTGCGCATGCGCAGTAGTTCACCTCCATCGCAGTTAAAGAGGCGCTTGTGGATGGGCCAAGGAGCACCATCGTCCTTTCTCGCAGACACGGAAACGGGGATCTGAATTCTAAATGATTGATTGTCAGATGAGGTTTCCGGGAAGCTGGTTTCTGGGTGGAGAGCGGGTCTCCCCCTTGCTCGGCACGTTGCCTCTGCCCCTGCCCTCTCCCAGCAATCTCCTTTTGCTGTTCTTAGACGGATCCCCCAGATCTGATACCTTCCGCCCCACAGTTGGAGTTCAGACTTCCCAGTGCTTGTTCTTTTGCCACGACTTGAGGTGCTCAGGGGCTGCTCCCTGTGACACCCTGGGGTGACCAGTCTCTGCTGAGCCTTGACCCAGAATCACCCATTTATCAAGCTTACACCCCCCACCCACAAAGCTGTCTCTCCACCCCCCTGCCCCCTGTCCTTTTTGTTTATTTTGATTTGGATTTGGGGCCATACTTAGCAGTGCTCAGGGCTTATTCCCGGCTCCATGCTCAGGGCTCACTCCTGGTGGGGTTTGCGGGACCCTCTATGTGCTGGGGATTGAACTGGGTTGGCCACATGCAAGGCAAGCGCTTTCCCCTCTGTCCTCTTGCTGTGGGCTTGAAGTTTCCTGTTCTTAACCCACAGAGCCGGCTGTGGGTGCAGAACTTACAGCAAGTCCCTCCTTGCTGTGTCACGTGTAGGTTTTTGTGCCATGCAGAGGCCCAACCGAGGGATGGCAGGTGTTCCTGTAGGGCTCATTCAGCCACTGCCACCTTGACTAACCCACTAGGGAAACCAGAGCGATTCCGTAGCCTGACGCTGAGCTGCCTTGTATGGGAACATGGCTAAGATTAGAAAAGAAAAGTGTGTGTATGCGCGCGCGTGGGCGCGCATGTGTGTGTGTGTGTGTGTGTGTGTGTGTGAGAGAGAGAGAGAGAGAGAGAGAGAGAGAGAGAGAGAGAGAGAGAGAGAGAGCAAGAGTGCATGCTTCTGGGTGGAGAAGCTGCCACATTTGGGCGTGGAGCTGTCACAGGGACCGACATCCATGTTGCTATCCCACACGCCACCCCTCCCGCTCCCTCCTGGAGCTCCTCCACACGCCTGGTTGCCAGGGAGACCAGCAGAGTCTTTACACACGCCTGCCTGCTCCTCCCTGGGCTCCCAGGCACAGCCGGGGGGTGGGGCAAAGGGAAGGAAGGGGCAGGTCCTCCGGGTTGTGTAGGGTAGGGGTGCCGGCAGACACCCAGTGCGGCTCCTCCTGGCACCTGCCTGGGTTGACATCTCATCGGTGCCTTCCCCCACCCCCCTCACCTCCAGAGGGCACCCCGAAAGGGTTTCCACCAAGTCACTCAGAGCGGGCCCTCTGGTCGAGGCTTTGCATTTAGCTGCAGTGAAGTCTGGCCACGCAGTGCACCCAGTTGGGAGCTGGTTGCCGGGTGGCCCCTGCGGTCATTTGGAGATACTGGGCAGGACTGAGGGCCAGAGAGTAGGGCCACAGCTGTGGCAACCAGGGCCGAAAGCTGAAGGACATGAACACCCACAGCACCCAGGCAGCAAGGGGCCTGGCCCATCTTGGTTAGGGAGCCTGGTGGGGGAGGGGGCACTAGAAAGAGCCTGAAACTTTAATTTTCTCAACTCAGGCGTGTCTATTCCACTCGTAGCCCAGAGCTGTCCCCAGGCTGGCTGGGAGAGAGAGGCCAGCTGCCCTCTCTCCCTTGCATGATGCCCACCTCGTCCGTCCAGCTTTGCCCAGTCTGGGGCTCAGGTCCCTTGGTTCATCCTTTCCTCTTATGCCCCAGCTGCTTCCTGAGGGGTCTGTGGGGATTGGGTCCATGTCACTGAGGTGTCCTGAGGTCAGCGCTCGTGCCTGAGCCAGCTGGTGTGAGAGCTCTGTCTCGGTGACCGTGTAGGAAATGTGTCGGCCAGCTGCCTCCAGGGACGGATGGATCCGGGGGAGCCTCTCAGGCGCTGGGAGATTTGAGCCTCCAAAATAAACAGGCCTGCAGAAGGGCCTTGGGGAGGCCTGAGATGGGTGGCCTGTGGCCAAGGGCCGTCTGAGCTGCCGTGGCGGGCTGGTGACCCACGGGCCAGTGCCGCGGGGACGGTCTTTATCTCCCTTTATCTCCAGGAGTGTTGGCCTGCATTCAGCATGGGCACAGAGGTGGAAGTGGGAAGACCAACTCTCCTTGGGGCGCAGGGAACTGTGGTTTTGTTGAGCTGCTCATCTCTCTGGCAACCTGAGGAACAGGAGTGCTTCATCACACTCAACAGAGAATTCAGCATTGCGAGAAAAGGCACAGACTGTCAGCTCAGCCTGGGAGTCAACTCTTTTCTTGCTGGCCAGCAACTCTTCTCTTGCTGGACCCCTTCGATCATGGTCTTGCGTCTGTGGAAATGAGTTCTCATACTGCTCTTCTAGATAAATAAAATGAGATGCACCTAGCTCTTCAAACGTCTTGAGTGACAGAGTTTTGCCATTCAGTTAGGAACTCAGATCTAAGAGAGGCTTCTTTTTTTTTTTAATTTTATTTATTTATTTTTTAATTGAATCACCGTGAGATACAGTTACAAAGCTCTCATGATTGGGTTTCAGTGATTCAATGTTCCAACACCAATTCCTCCACCAGTGTACGTTTTCCACCAACAAGTATCCCCCGTATCCCTCCTGCCACCCCCCCCCCCCAGCCTGCTTCTATGGTAGGTGCTTTTCTTCTCTCTCTCTCTCTCTCTCTCTCTCTCTCTCTCTCTCTCCCTCTCCTTTTTTTTTTCTTTTTGGGTCACACCTGGCGATGCACAGGGGTTACTCCTGTCATTGCACTCTGGAATTACTCCTGGTGATGCTCAGGAGACCATATGGGATGCTGGGAATCGAACCTGGGTCAGCCGCGTGCAAGGCAAGCACCCTACCTGCTGTACTATCGCTCCAGTCCCTCTCTCTCTCTCCTTTTGGCATTATGGTTTGCAATCTAGATACTGAGAGGCCATCATGTTTGGTCCTTTACCCACTTTCAGCATGCGGCTCCCATCCTGAGCGACCCCTTCCCCATCGTTGTTGGTCCTTTGAGAGATTTCTTTTCTAGCTGGGTTCTCACCTCAGGGTCCTGGAGGTGGGGGATCCAGGAAGCGCTGGCGTGTGGTCTACACAAGGAGCGCCTCAGCCTTTCCTGACTGGAGCTGTGAATAATTCAGCGCCTTCCCCGGCTCCTTTTTCCTTTCCTGAGGTTGAGCTGATTAAAATTGCATGGCCCGAGACGCTGAGCGGGGAGACAGCCTCACTGGCCTGGAGCAGTTGGCAGAGGGTTCTGATGGTCAGCCCCTGGCTCCAGGGACTCGGAGCGACCACCAGCTGGGATGAACAGTGGGTGACTGCAGATGGCCAGGCAGGAAAGCCACCTGCCTCCTGGACACGGCTTGTCTCTATCCCCATAGTGCCTGGAAATGGGACCGCCGTCTCCATGCAGCCTATTGATCAACAGAGCGGCCATCACCGGGCCTCATCATTAAGTATTGATAGCGTGTGGGGCAAAGGTAAGTGCTGAACAGACAGGGAACCCTTTTAGGAGCTTCCCAAGACGGCCTAATTCATCTCCTTCAGGGAGAGCAGTTCTCCCGGGGAAGGATCCCGCCCCAGAGGAAATGGATTACAGTCCCGCTCTGTGGCTTGGGGGGAGACGGGATGACACCATTAAGGGGTTTTGCAAACAAAAAAAAAAGAAGAAAGAAAAATGTTATGGTTCTTTTGAAACGTTATTTTCCGTGACTCAGCATGTAGAGTGGGAAGCAGATGGACCTATTTTAGGGGCGGGGCTCAGAGGCGCGTCCTGGCTCCTGGGCTCTGCAGTGACCCCTGGTGGTGCCTGGAAGGAGGGAATCCTCCCCAGTGTCTAGGGTTTGAAATAGGGTGGGTGGTATGTGAGGCAAGTGCCTTAACCACTTCCGTCTCCCAGATGAAATGTACCAAAAAAAAAAAAATTAGAGAGAGAGACATACACACACATAGAGAGACACACATACAAAGAGAGAGGGAGAGAAAGATAGAGGGAGAGATAGACTGAGAGGGACACACACACAGAGAGAGAGAGAGAAGAGAGAGAGAGAGAGAGAGAGAGAGAGAGAGAGAGAGAGAGAGAGAGAGAGAGAGAGAGAGAAGGGCTGAAAACACTTCCCTTGCACAGGACTGACTCTTGTTTGATCCCTGTCACCACATACAGTTCCTTGAAACCACACCCCCCAAAAAACAACATCAAATCCCATAGATTTAGGTTGACAGTTGACATAACTGAAGAGTTATCAGGATGAGGGAAACCTAATGTTAAGTCTGGCGACTTGGAAAGAGGAAGGAAATTGGGGACAGATGTTGTCACAAGGGAGAGGGTGCCTGTGGCCCCCTGCTCTGCCTTGGAGACCCCTACAAGTCTCTGATTGGAACCCTTGCCCTGACCCCACTCAGCCCCTCCAGGGAACAGGAGGGAACCTGCACCTTCCTGTTAAATTAATGCCTCCTTTTCTTATGATTTAGGTTTTTGAGCCTTACTAAAGTTTACCAACATTGAAAATTATTTTTCCTGCCCAGATATATGCTAACTTCATTATTAACTCATTTAATTTTTTCTGACCATCAGAGAAAACTGTGACTCTGTCAGAAATTTGACATGAAATTGTAAATGAATGGAAAAATCATTTATAATCCATCCCCAAGAGACAAATTATTATTATGATAGGTATCCTTGTATGTCCTTTCCTGTTATAAACCACATTTTATACATATGCATAAATATATTTATGTGTATATCTCTGTGTGTATATAATTATATATACATAATCATATATATATTCTTGGTTTCCTGAGTTCAGGGGGCCTCCCAAGTGTGTTCAGGAAATCCAGGCACCAATACTGGTGACATTCAGCCAGACAAGTGGAATGGGGGTCTAGCAAAGTGGCTCTTCTCAGGCCCAGTGGTGCTAGGGCCACCAAGACCACCCTGATGGTGCCCAGGGTACTGTGTGGTACCGGCGACTAACCCCAGGCCCTTCACGTGCAGGGCACGTGCTCCAGCCCTCTGAGCCATCTCCCCAGCCCCTGTATCCTGAGTTTTGCTTAGAATCATATCATAAGCACTTTTCCTTGTCATCAAAACCCCTCATAAACATAATTTTAATGGCATCATAATGTCCTACCATATGGTTGCACATAATTGGCTTAACCTTTCCTCTAAAGTTAAGTGTTCAGGTTGCTTGAGTTTGGGGCTATTATGATAATATAGTGATAATCCTGGAGTCCCAATCTTTGGCCATGTTTTTGATCATTTGTTTAGGATAAATTCCCAGAATGGGGATTACAGACTCAAAAGATTCATCAACATATTTTTTAAAAAAATAGTTAAAGCCAAATTGCTTTCCAGGAAAGTAGAACCCATGTTAGTCTTACTGAAGTTTACCAACATTGACAATTATTTTTCCCGCCCAAATATATGCTAATTTAATTTATGTAAAAAATAAAAAGGGGCTCCTCTTTGAAATTTGATTGGTAAAGGATGAATGGATGAAATGGGTTTTAGCTATTTACATTTCTCCTTTTCCCAGTTCACCCTTCATTTGCTTTGCCTTCTTTTCCTGTTACCTTTTTTTTCTGTCTCAAGTAAATAGATCTATTTTCAGTGGGTGCCATGTGGCCAAGGGCCTCTTCCTTTTTGTGGGGGGACCTCTTCAGTGTTGTTCAGCGGGGAAGGGAGCTTCCTGGTGATTCTTGGCTAACGGGGCCAGCAGGTACCGGTGGGGACATGGTGCTGCCCAGGCCTGTGATCTCAGGGCAGCTCCTGGTGATGTTTGATGGACCATCTGGTTCTGGGGAAAACCCAGGGGTAGCCACAGGCAAAGCATCAACCTCAGCCCCTCTATTATCTCTCAATCATCTCATGTTCTTCAGATATTTGGGGAGGGGGTGGAAGCTCAGGGAGCCTTGGGAATTTCCTTCCTGGCAATCTCTGGTCAGTCAGTCAATGCTAGGTTCAGTTCATGTGGTGCTGCCCATGCCCAGCAGTTCTGGGAGCCATCGGGCCACACTTGGTGCTGCTTGGGGGTGAGTGATGGGGTCACACAGGCTGGAATCCAACCTGATGTCCAGTGTAGGCGAGGCCCGTACCCCGGGCCCCGAGCTGAGAACTCCAGCTGAGGACGCTCTTGCTTCCCCTTCACGCCCTATGTTGTTCTCTGGTTCCTTTTGGCTCCAGGACAGAATAGATGACCACTCCACTCCTAGGCTACAAGCCCAGCCCTGCGCGGTTCCCCCGAAGTGAGGCCACCTGCCACTTAAATGAACACATCTGGGTTTGGGCTGACCCGGCAGTGCTCAGGGCTGACTCTTGGCTCTGTGCTCAGGACTCATTCCTGATAGGGTTCGGGGGACCATATAAGGTTCCAAGGATCCAACCCGGGTCAGCTCCCGGCAAGACAAACACTCTGCCCACTGTCCTGTGGCTCCGGCCTGGCAGGAGTTGCCGTTTTATGGCACGTGGTGTTGGTTGATCCCTGGAGGAGTCAGACCTTGTGTTACTGTGGGTGTCTCTGCAGCACCTTGAATAGAGCTGGTGGCCACTCAGCTGTGTGTTTGTTGGATGGCTGGATGGAGTCTTTGCAAGTTTCTGGCTTCTTTGTGTTGATTGGGCTCTCCTGACCCAGGGCTCCCTCATGGAGCTCAAGAGTAGAGCAGAACTATGGTCAGAGATAGTATAGTGGCTTGGGCCAGGCCTAGCCAGAGAGAGAGAGAGAGAGTATAGTGGTGATGGTCCCAGTCTTGTATATGGCTGACCAGGGCACCTACATGTTGCCCCCAGTCTACCCCTGAACAGAGAGCCAGGAGTAAGTGCTGAGAACTCCTGGGTCCAGCCCCCTGCCCCAAAACAAAACAAAACAAATCAAAACAAAAAAAAAGAGAAAGAAAAAGAAAGAAAAGGAAAGACTGACCAGGAAATTTGAAATGAATCTCCACCTTGGAAATTCATATGAAAATATAATTAGATTCCTTCTTTCCCAAGTAACCCATTAATAGATTTGTGTCACCTCTACAATTAGCTGAGGCCTCATCTAAATAAACATCTCCTGAGGAACCCCTTCCTGTTCCTTGTTTCCTTTGCCATCTCTCCGGGGAGGGGTGGAGCTGGACCTGTGTCCTGGAATCTGGAATGATCCTCTTCTTGTGCCTGTGAGGTGGACCATTGCTGCTGGTGGTGGTGTGGCCGTCACCAGCAGCTCTCCTGTGACCAGCCACCTGGTGTCCCAGAGAACTGAGCACACGGCTTCTTCCGCATGGCCTTTTCCTGCAGCTTGACTTGTAGTTAACATAAGCATGGAAGCCTGGGGC
Organism: Sorex fumeus; assembly: GCF_029834395.1. Taxonomy (NCBI): domain Eukaryota; kingdom Metazoa; phylum Chordata; class Mammalia; order Eulipotyphla; family Soricidae; genus Sorex; species Sorex fumeus. The sequence goes on along the minus strand of NW_026606105.1, from coordinate 6,738,277 downwards.
GGGGAGAGGGCCTGGGGCGCAGGGGTATGTACCTTGTAAGTGCAGGGCCTGGGTTCGACCCCTAGCATGACCGACTGCAGCACCACCCTGTCACAGTGAGCTGGCATTGCAGTTGTCATTGCAATGACAATGCTTTGTCAATGCAATTGTCATTGCACCCAACTCCCTGGCCTAGCTGCCTAAGTATTGTAACTTAGCGCAACTTGGGAGATCCTTCTCCCCCGTCCCAACTCAGCCCCCCAACAACAAAAAAATAGTCCCTCCAACATAAATAATGAATTAGGCACCAGTGAAATCCTGCGCTTGTTTGGGGCCTCACTTCCTTCCTTTGGCCCCCGCATCTTCTCCCTCCCTCTCCTGGAGAAAGCTTTCCCTTGTTGCCTGGTGTCCAGGGATCACCAGCCCTCTGCTCTGAGGTCCTTGCATATGTGCCCGGCCGGGCCCCAAGAGGCAGGTGACGGAGATATGGTCTCCTGGTTGGGGACGAAGATGGTCAGCACACACCTGGGAGCTGCCTTCTTCATAGTGTCACCGGAGGGGGACCTGACAACTTCTTTAGTGGGGAAGTTCTTCTGTGACATGGAGGATTGACCTGTGGGGGATAACCCAGGAGGAGTCTGTCAGTTCTCAGTTTAGGTCTCCAGAGCAGGCTGTGTTCGGTATTGCAGGAGCCCATTTTCTTTTCTTTTCTTTTTTTTTTTTTTTGGTCTTTTATTTTTTTATTATTTTTTAAAAATTTTTATTAGTGAGACATCATGAGGTACAGTTGTAGACTTACAAATTTTTGTGCTTGGGTTTCAATTATACCATGATCAAATACCCATCCCTCCACCAGTGCCCATTTCCCACCACCACGGATCCCAATATCGCTCCCACCCCCCTATCCCCCCCATCCCATCCTGCCTCTGTGGCAAGGCATTCCCTTTTGCTCTCTCTCTATCTTATTGGGTGTTGTTGTTTGCAAAGGAGGCAATGGGTGACAATCATGTTTGGTCTATAGTCTACTTTTAGCATGAGGGATCCTATTTTCAACACTATTTCCCGATTTCCTTCTGCAGGGCCCTGCTGCCCTGGGGACAGGCCTCCCCCCACCCCATCTTATTCTTCTCTCTAGAATGCTGTTTGGCACACTGTAGGTGCGTCACACATCACCTTCCTCATGAAAGGCAGTGGGTGAGAAGGGGGAATTGCTAGGGGTAGGCATCGTTGGAAATGTGATGGCATCAGCCCAGAGTGATGCTGAAGGTAGCAGCACTGTGGGGAAGATGGATTTGCTCAGCTTTCCTGGAGATTTTTCTCCCAGTGATAATCCACCAGGCTGATCCTTTTCAGGAGTTTCTTTGAGTCTCAGCTCAGACAGATGGTAGAACTGGACTAGGGTTGTCTGGGCTCCCGTATTGGGAGAGAACCTTACTTTCACCTCATCCCTAGATCTGCAGGAAGTTGAGTTTGGAAAGCTGGGGGCACCCATCCTTTGGCGAGTCAGAAGGACACGAGTTCTCTGAGGGGCTGCGGGTTCTCCAGAGAACACTCTGCCCTCTTGGAAACTGCACATCCTCCCTCTCGGAAACTGCACAGTGGCGCCTTGGGCACTGCCCATCTTGACTTCCTTATGCATCTTTTATTTTTAATTAAAAATTTTCTAGTGATTGAGGTTCTGTGATTTATAACACCATGAAAGATGGTTTCTCCTACGCATAATTCCAACACCACGCCATTACCAGTATACCTCCCTCCCTCCCTCCCTCCCCCAGGGACCCCAGCCAACCCCTTCCCCAATCCCCACCAACTCAATTGTACTCATTCCGTCTCTTATTGTGTTGCCTTTGGACTTCTGCTGCTGCCTTGTGGCGTGTCTTTAAGTCCCACATAGGAAAGAGATTATTCTGTCTCTGTCCCTTTTCTCTGACTCATTTCACGCAGCATGATCTCCTGCAGTTTCTTCCATGTTGCAGCAAATTACATGATTTTGTTCTTTCCTGGAGCTGCACAGTATCCCATTGTGTGTCTATATCGCAACTCCTTGATCCACTGACCCCGGAGTTGGGCCATTGGGCTGTTTCCCTGTATTGGCTATTGCACTTGGTTGCCTCAATGGACACAGGTGTGCATAATTGAGTATTTTTGTGTTTTGGGGTTAGATGCCAAGAAATAATATTGATGGGTCATATCATAGCCCTATTTTTTTTGGAGATATCTCCTTATTCCTTTTCACAGAGGTTGATCCAGATGACATTCCCACCTGCAGTGGATGAAGATTCCTTCCTCACCTTGCCTCGCTTCCTTCTGGATCTGTCTCCAGCACAGTGTTCAGTTGTAGTTCCAAGACCCCTTGCATGAGAACCCCCCTTCGTGGGTGGAAACAGAAAGTGTGTTCTTGTCCTGCCAGGGCAGTCCCTGAACCAGAGCTGACCGAACTCGAGAACTGTTATCACAGCCACCTCTGCCGCTGACGGTCATTTGTCTGTCAAAATGTGGGACTTCAGCCTTCAATCATGCTCCCCCTCAGGGTAGGGGTCACGATGGTACTGGAAGAGATAATTGATCTTTTTCCCCCTCCCCCAATTGCTGGGCCACAGGTATCAAACACACCTGTGATGAGCATTGGAGGATTTTTTTTGGGGGGGGAAGGGTGGGGTAGAGGGGCATTTGGTGCTCAGGGATTATTCTTGGCTCTGTGCTTGGAGATCATTTCTGGTAGTGCTCGAGGGACTCTATGTGGTGCCAGGGTCAGCAAGGGCCATCCTAGCACTGCCCAAGGCCACCCCTGTCATGCTTGGAGCCATGAAAAGGGACACAGGGGTACATCAGCCGCCATAAAGGATGGAGTTGGGGGTTCGAGAATCCCCTTGGGAGAATTCCAGGGGAGTAATGACTGGGACTTCCCAGGGCTTTCTGGATGGGGCAGCAGCTCAAGGGGTCACCTGGACTCAAGGGGAGTCCCGGTAACCAGAGGGTGGGGGCGTCTGAGCAAGAGGATGAGGGTCATGGGATTGAAGTTCCAGTGCGGGGAGAGGAGTGGAGGGAGGGAGCCTCCTGCCTTGCAGATCTTGCTTCTGTTGGTCCCTGTAGCATGGACACCTCTTCCAGCAGGACTCCATGATCTCATCTTCTAGATCCAGAGCTGGCCCAGATGCAGCTTACTCACCTCCTCCAGACCCAGGGTCTGGCCTGGATATGCTTACCTCCTCCATACCCAGAGCCTGGCCTGGACATATTCACCTCCTCCAGACCCATTCCTGACGCAAATGCACTCATCTCTGGATCCAGAGCCCGGCAGGGAGATGCTCACCTTGTGCTGCCCCATGCTTGAGTTCATTAAATCTACGTTGTTCTAGTGCACCCTTGTCATACCTCACACCCTTCTGGCTCCCTGTCCTCTGTGCCCTGTGCCAGTGGCAGAACCTGGCTAGGTGAGAGCAGAGGCCAGACCACAGAGGGAAACAGTCTGGTCCATTCTGCATGGTTGTGGCTGTGGGGAGTGGAAGCCGTAGGTGGGTGGATGAGGGGGTGTACAGGTGGTGTTTCTCCCTGACTTCAAGGAGGCTGCAGCAGCGCCAGGAGAGTGGCAGGTTGACCCTCCTCTTGGGGCAGAAATTGCTGTGTGTTGGTGCTCCCCGAGCACTCATGGCCGGCCGCTGCATCCCAGAGTCACACGCACAAGCCTTCAGACCCACCATCATTTTCAAACTATCCATCTCCGAGTTCCATGCAGCATCAGCACGTCAGTGCTATGAGCCCTATTCTGGCTTCTCTGGTGGGTGGGGGGCCCGCAGTGTGTCTTCATTTCTGATTCGCTTTTCTTGAAGCCGGATATCAGTAGATCCAGGCCTCAGGTCTCCGGCTTCTGCTCCTGGGTCACTGTAGTCAAAAGTATGTTCTGATGGGAGCAGAACCCCTGGCCGCTGAGAGCACGTGCTCCAAGGTCCAGGTGGGCGCTACTGGGTGTTCTGAGCCCAGGAAAACCAGCCGTTGGTTCCAGGACCCCAGGAACCTACTTTTATTCCCCCCTGATGTCTGGTCAGACGCAGATGATGTGCCAGGCTCTGAACCCATATGTAGGAAGGACAGGATCGATAACCAGTCACAGCAGCATCTGCCTCTAACTTATTCATCTCAACCTGGGGCTCGACAGCCAGGGATGACGCTGGAGGCCATCTAATTCGATGCATGTCAAGGCTCAGAGAAAGTTTAGGCTAGTGAAGATATCCCCCCCCCCCCGAGGGTTGGTGGAAGGGCAGGGGGACTACCAGGCTGGCCACAATGCAGCAAAGCAATTGGTCACCCAAATAAATAAAAACTCCCAGAGTCTGAGGAGAGTGTCAAGGTGATTGTCCATATATATCCAACCCCCTGCTGTATTGGGGCCTGGGGGGTGGGCAAACCAGGACATGGTTCCCTAATAGTCTCTTGAGCATGATTTACTGCTAGACTCTTCTCTGAGCTCTCGGGCACACATTGAACGAGAGCAAGATCGAGGCATCTGCAGGGCCCTTGTTTTGTTCTGTTTTTATGAGCCACACCCAGCAATACTTGGGACTTATTCCTGGCTCTGAGCTCCAGAATCACTCTTGGTGGGCTCGGGGGACCATCTGGAATGCTGGGACAGAACCCAGGTTGGCCGTGTGCCAGCAAGTGCCATGCCCGCTGTATGATGGTTCCCCGCAGGGCTTCTGGCATGCGCGTTGTTGGCCCTTCCTCCTGCCTGACTTTTGCAGGAGAGTGAGCAGGTGAGCGCGGGGGAAGATTCTCCTCTCTGTTCGCTCACCTGCTGTACCAAACTGGGGGAGAGAGAGTGTCACAGGCTGTGGGGCTACCCCTGGGAATGCGGCCAACAGGTGCCCCCACCTAGAGCCCCCTGGGAATGTTGGGAGGCTGCAGGGGCCACGAAGGGGCCCAGGGAGGGCCAGTCTCCATGAGAAGGAACACAGACGGGCATCTTTCTGCATCGAAGAAGGCTCTGCAGTCAACCTAGGGAAGGGGTGGGGGAGAGGAGGAAGGGGTGTTTGGGGCACCTGTGGAAGGTAGAAGGGTTACAAGAATCTTTTAGAGTCATCAGGTGTGCCCAACAGAAGAAGCCAATAGCATCATCTACTCACAGCCTATGCCCCCTCCAGATAGATGAGATTCTTTACCTCTGCCCCACCCTCAGGCTTGGCGACTAGCAAAACTGTTGTCTGGAGGAAGGAAAGCAGCTAGTTAGAAACGCTGGGGCCTGGGCAGAGTCTAGAGGGAAACACTGGGGTCGGACATCACAGGGAAGATCCGTGCCCTGAGCAGTGACCACACCTTGGTCTGCTCTTGGTCAGGGTAGGAAATTGCAGGAAAATCCCTGAAGACTTAAGAGAAACCATGAAGGGGATGATGGCAGAGTCCATGGACACAGGCAAATGAATAAAAACCTTAAAAGGCCAAGAAACTAGGGAAGCACCTGCACCTGTCTAAAAAGATAGACAAGATAGTAACTTCTTGATTATGCTGAGAGGACCTGCAAGCCAGCCCAGAGTCCAGTATATAAGTGGGCAGAGAATGTGAGCAGGTTCATAAGAGAACCCACGTTCCTGATAAACTAGCCTAGTGGTCAGTGTCACCAAGTCATGGGAGATGGAAGTGAATATATGAATAAAATATTCATTTTCCTCTCCCTCGATGAAATCAGAGAACTCTCATTCGTCGTTGGTGTGTTAGTGGGAGATGCAATTAATAGAACCATCCTCAAAATGAATTCGGTGGCTTGTGTCAAATAGACATCGTAGCACACTTCTACCCTTTGATGAAGTCAGTTGCGTTAAGGGGCTCTGTCCTAGGGCAGCAGTCTGAAATGCACGATTACATTCTAACTGATCCTCACCCGAGATGTCAGTGCTCAAAATTGGGGTTTTGACAAGTTAGTAGAGTCAGAAGTTGGGGATGGTGCCACAGCCAAGCGAAGGGAGTGTTCGTGCCGAAGTTTTACAGACACGATGGTCTGCTTATGTTTTGAATGTCAATTGCAAAAAGCTGCTCGCAAGATTATATATAGCTTATCTTTCCAATTAGAATGTTCCCAGAAAGTAGATGCACAGAGGTGCAGTGAAGTCTGGGAGGAGATCGCCCCAAATGGGATTGGAGCGATCTTTTCAAGCGTTTCGTTTGCTACTTTTTCCCCTTCGGTATTTACTCTTATAAGGGCTGGGGAAGCACTGCAGTCAAGTGATGATGACACCAACACACTTTTTTTCTGGAAGCGGGGAGGCGGCACAGTGCCCGGCAGTGAGGCATGGACGAGGGGGCTGGAGACACGTGAGTGGGAGTCGAGGCCACACATGTGCTGTCGCTGCTGCCGGGCTCTGGGGGCGGGCGTGAGATCCCAGTCCAGACGGGAGCGGTCCCCTCCTGTGTGGATGATGGTGGTGATGATGAGATCCAGGTGTGGTCACTGCCATCCTCGGGGCATCAGGTAACCCCTCTGATGAAGAGGGTAATGATGAAGATGATGAAGAGGCCAACTTGCGATGCGTCTCAATGGTGGTCATTGGAGTTCTCTGTCCCCTCCACGAAATACGGAGCCGTCATCAGTCTGAAGATCGGGTGGGTAGGACCATTGCAGAGGAAACTGGCAAAAACCAGGAACTCATCAGTTTTTTTTTTTTTCCGGGGAGGAAATACTCCCCCTAGTGTTAGAATTAGAAAGTGCGCCCAGGCGGGAGCGGCGGGAAGGTGGCGGCGCCGCCCCTGCCGGGGCATCCTTTGTGCGCTCCCTGCCCGGGTGACCCTTGGCGCCAGGCTGGAGACCAGCCACGGCTGTGCTGCCAGGAGCCTGTGCGGTGGAGAGGCTAAAGGGTGCGTTTGTGGGAACACAGTGAAAGTAATTGGCCCCTCTGGGAGCCGCTTGCCTGCGTCTCTGGCCTCCTTAGCAGAGGGCTCTAAGCTTGATGAGCTAACCAGCGAGCGCCTGGGCACAGCCGAGCAGAGACTGGCAAAGGGAGCATCCGGTGCCCACGGCCTCGGGGGCGTGGAGGGGCCTGGAGGACAGCCGGGCCCCGTGGGGGCTGCCCAAGTAGCCCGAGTGCCCGGGGGTCAGGTCATGCACGCACCTGTGCACCTGCCGCGCGCTTGCCGCACTCCCCCGCGGGTACCTGAGCTGCCGTGCAGGGGGGGCGGGGGCGGGGGGGAGGGGGCGAGGAACAGACGCGGGGCGCTGGGGGAATGGCCGGGAACCAATGCTTGCTGCCCCTGGAGTTGGGAGTCACATCTTGGTGACCACTGCGGGCCTGGCCATGCGTGGACGCCTTGGGGCCTGCTACTGGCCCTCTGGGTGCGGTGCCTCCTGCGTGGGCAGGGGCGGGCGAGGAACTCTGATCCCCGCTTTTTCCTCCCTACCTTCCCTCCACCCTGCCAAGTCCCAGCTCCAAGCATCCTCCCACGGAGGGCTAGGGCTCCCGGGGATGAATGGGGCTGGGCATGGGGCGGATTCCGCTGTTGCAAGATCTTGAGAGTGAGTTTTGCAAGTGGGGTGTTGATTGGGAAGGGGCGTTGGCGGGGATAGGACAATGCTCAAGACTGCACCAAGGCTGGGCCTCAGACTGGCAGCTGGAGCTGGACAGCTCTTCAGAGTTCTGGATGGAGGCAGGGGCTGGGCTCTGCCCCCTGGTGGTCAGGCTGTGCCTGGAGGGGGTCTGACCTCCCCTTAGCCCTCTAGAACCTCCCCCTCTTAGGCCTAAGGACGCTTCCAGAGAGGAATAGATGAAGCAGCCTCAGTCAGTGGCCGGTGGGATGGGTCGGCTCTGAGGAGGGAACTTGGGGGCTACCATGGTGACCCCTGAGGTGGGGTGCAGTGCAGTCCCCTCACTCCCACGTTCTTCGTGGTTTCCAACAGCTTTACCTTTGCGGATGGTTCTGAGCACTCTGTAGGCAGGAAAGCAGAAGGTATGGCTTGCAGGGTGGGGGTGATCCAGGAGTCTGCTCTCTTACAGGAGAAATGGGGCTGTTCTCTTGCCCCTGCGGGAGAATAAAGCTGCCCCTCTGTGCAATTGAAATGTAGAAGGAGCCACTGTAGCACTGTCCTCCCGTGGTTCATCGATTTACTTGAGCGGGCACCAGTAACATCTCACAACAAATTGTGAGACTTGTCGTTACTGTTTTTGGCATATTGAATATGTCACGGGGAGCTTGCCAGGCTTTGCTGTGCGGGTGAGATACTCTTGGTAGCTTGCTGGACTCTCCAAGAGTGGCGGAGGAATCGAACCTGGGTCGGCCATGGTGGCCCCGGGCAAGGCAAATGCCTTACCCACTGAACCACAGGTTAAAAAAATTTCAGATGGTGGGATGGGGGGGATGGGGGGTGGGAGGGATACTGGGATCCGTGGTGGTGGGAAATGGGCACTGGTGGAGGGATGGGTATTTGATCATTGTATAATTGAAACCCAAGCACAAAAATTTGTAAGTCTACAATTGTACCTCATGGTGTCTCACTAATAAAAATTTAAAAAAAAATTTCAGATGCTACTTTCTTTTAATTTACAAATGCAAAATTGGTCAAAGTTATCTGTGATAAAGTAGTTTATTTAATACGATACAGTAAAAAAATCATATACTAACCTGTATTTGCTATTAAAAACTTGTTAGGAAATCTTACAGGCAACTTTTAAAAACATTAAGACTAGGTCATTGAAATCTAATCTGAGTTTTATAGTTCCTATTTGGACTACTGAGATTTTGAGTATTGGCAGTTACGTATGGCATTTGGTTATTGTGTTGGAAAGTTCTAGAAGGTGATTTCTGTTAGGGATTCTATTTCCCTTTTTGAAAAAACAAAAGTTGTGTTTTTGTTCTGCGGGGTGGGGCGGTCTGGAGAAGACTAGCAAGCCAAGAATGAAAGTTGAGAAGCATTTCCTACGGGATGCCACAATGCACAGAGTAAGCTTGTTTTCTTTCTTTCTTTTTTTTTTTAATTTAAATTTTGGGGCTGGAGCGATAGCACAGCGGGTAGGGCGTTTGCCTTGCACGTGGCTGACCCGGGTCCGATTCTTCCGTCCCTCTTGGAGAGCCTGGAAAGCTACTGAGAGTATCCTGCCCACATGGCAGAGCCTGGCAAGCTCCCCCTGACATATTCAATATCCCAAAAACAGTAACAAAAAGTCTCACAATGGAGGTGTTACTGGTGCCCGTTCGAGCAAATCGATGAACAACGGGAGGACAGTGCTTAATGTAAATTTTATTGAATCACTGTGAGATAGTTACAAACTTTCATGTTTGGGGTACAATCACACAATGGTCAAACACCCATCCCTCTACCAGTACATTCCCCACCACCAATATCCCCCATATACCCTCCCTTTCCCACCCTCCCCCTGCCTCCATGGCAGACAATATTTCCCATACTCTCTCTCTACTTTGGGGCATTATGGAATACTATGCAGCTGTTAGGAGAGATGAATTCATGAAACTTGCTTAAGTGGACGGACATAGAGAGTATTATGCTAAATGAAATGAGTCAGAAAGAGAGGGACGGACATAGAAGGACAGCACTCATTTGTGGAATATAAAACAACATAACATGAGGCTGACACCTAAGCTTGTTTCCTGTGTGTGTGTGTGTGGAGCTAAGGCTGTGGAGGAGGGTGCCTTCCTTCCAGAACTCTCTTCCCTTGTGCTGTGGTGCTCACCGAGCCTCCAGATTTCTGCAGTCAGTCCTCAGCCGAGTGGCATCTGGGTTCGGGATGAGTTGGTGATTCACTGTAATACGCAGCATGCAACTCACGGCCTTGTGCATGGCAGCAATCTGGATGTCACCAGCTTGGCATCAAAACCTCACGAAGCCCCAGGAGTCTGGCATATTAGGCCACAAAAGTCAGAGATGTTGTTATGCTGTCTCCTGTGGGTCTTCCGAGAGAAAAATCAATGATTTTCTCTGTTGCGAATGGGAAGAACTTTGGTGGTGACACACTTTACTCTTTTTTTTATTTGTTTTTGCTTTTTGGGTCACACTTGGTAATGCACAGGGGTTACTCCTGACTTTGAACTCAGAAATTATTCCTGGTGGTGTTCGGGGGACCATATGGGATGCTGGGAATCGAACCCGGGGTCAGCTGTGTGCAAGGCAAATGCCCTACCCTTGGTGCTATCTCTCCAGCCCCCCACACTTTGCTCTTAAGAGTGTTTATGGGCAGTAGCACTCTTGGGGTGATTGGGCTCCATTTCACCCTCCAAAGCTCACTTTCCTATAGGTGATGGGGGAGGGGTAGGGTCCTTCCAGCCCTTGGCCGACTCCAGAGCCCTTGGACCTTCAGCTACAGGAACATAGCCCAGGGGCACGTTTGGTTTTTGTCCTTTGCTTTTGTTTATAGAAAGCTCATTGCTCTCTCCCGTTAACTGCTCTGAATTTGTTTGTGTTTCTTTGTTTCTCTGTTCTTCCTCCCAGTGACTTGGTGCCTGCCAGCTTCTGGTAAATTCTCTGACAAGTCAGCTTCCATGAGTCTTAGGGCTTTCTGCTATGGGGCTTCCCCTTGTAGGAAGTCCAAGAAAAGGCTTTTACCATACTTCAGAACCTGGTCGTGTCCCCTGGGATCCTTTGGGATCTAGAGAAGGTTCTGGTCTCCCCCCCACCCCTTCCAGCTCATCTGCTACTTGGAAATTAACATGACAAATGATGTCACACCCCCTGACAAGAGTGTCCACTCAACTCAACATGCTGGACGTGCCATGGGGCTATGTCATGTCACATCATATGTCATATGTAACGTGTCATGTCACAAGTAACATGTCACGTTAGAGTTGTAGAGAGTAGTTCCTTCCATTTGTGACTTTTGAATTTTGAGTACCGAAACCACGGAGACTGTAGATTTTTCAGTCACCCTCAAGTAAAACTAAAACCAAAATAGCCAAACCCAAGTGGCCCATGATTGATTTCCTTTTCTTGAGGGTCATTGACTAATGAAGGGAAAACTGTCCCCGTAGCTATATTCATCAGAGGTCAGCCTGGCCATCCACAGAGTTTTGCTGCGAGGACTGCTAGGATCTCACTTGTCCTTTAGTCTGAACCCGGCAATTACCTTAAGGGTTTAGGAGACACGAGTCTCCCGCCCCATGGACCCTGCAGGGTGGAGGCCGACCAGTGCTCTGTGAGTGAGTACAGGTGAATTGGCAAAGGTGAGAGAGTGTGAAGAGGCCCTGGGAGAGGGTCCCTAGGGGTTCACATGGGCCAGAGGTAACCCTGACCTTGGGTGCCAGTCTCTAGCCTCTGACCCCCAATTTCCTTCCTCATTATCAGCCATCTTTCAGGTTCCTCATGTCCCCCCTACTTCGTTGCCCTCAACTCTGAGCCTCCTTTGAAGTACCCTCTGGTCTTACCAGACATTCGCAGAACTGAGGAGAGGCTAAATGAAGCATTTACACAGTTGCAAGGAATGGAAGAAAACAGGAGCTCATGGACTTCCCAGACGTGGTTTCCTTCCCCACTTAATGCAAATCTGCCAAGACTCACAGCACGTGAATGATCACCTGCGTTTTCCATCCTCTGGGAATGTGGCCTGGCCCCGGCCTGGCTGGTACGCTCCACTCTCCCTTATGCCAGAGACGGCAAGCCGGGGTACGAAGGCACCAGCAGCCTTTCACCCGGTTCACTCTGAGTCAGTTTCTCAAGTGTTTCAGGCAGCACATGTTCTTGTTTCGAAGCCTGGCTTTTTAACTCACGTTTTCCGCCCGACCCCGGAACAAATGCTTTATAAAGATCAACTTGTTCACTTCAGTGTTCATCCACTTACGTTCTTAAAAATTCACAAACACAGTTCCCATCACCCAGAGCTGTCTAGAATGTGCTCAGATGTCCGGTACAGCTGCCTGAAATCGTTAAGAACCCAAAGCCTGGTTTTATCCAGATGTTGGTGCTGTTGATAGAACATTAAGAGCAGGGAATCAGGACTAAGATGGAACCATGCAGAGAGTTCTAATTGGGGGGGTAGGGAGGGGGAGAGGATGGAGGTTGTTTGTTGTGTGTGTGTGTGTGTGTGTGGTGGGGGATGGAGGGAGCTCCCCAGCAGTACTGCAGCCCTTCAGGGGTTGATAGTATTCTAGAGGTCATACAGTTCTGGGAATCAAACTCACAGGAAATGTTCCAGTCCTCTGAGCTCTCTCAACCCTGGGAGGTTGTTTCTGTGCAGGAGTAATGTGATTCTTTTTTTTTCTTTTTGGGTCACACCCGGCGATGCAAAGGGGTTACTCCTGGCTCTGCACTCAGAAATTACTCCTGGCCCTGGCGGTGCTTGGGGGACCATATGGGATGCCAGGGATTGAACCTGGGTCGGCCATGTGCAAGGCAAATGCCCTACCCACTGTACTATTGCTTCAGCCCATGAAGAAACATGATTTAAAGTTGGGGTTAAGGTAGATGGTGAGAATATAGGAGATAAGACACTAAGGCTGCAATGGGGTGGGGGGTGGGGCAGGTATGAGGAGGAACTGAGAGACATCCCTGTGGGATATTGACGCTCAGCACTAATGCTGAAAGCTGAAAACACTCATGTTAATACTTGTGTGAATCATGCTGCCTCACATGTGACAAAGAAGGACAGCTGACACAGAAAAGAAGAAACATAAGTGCACTTGTTGAAAAAATGAAGGGAATGTGTGTTGGAATTGGGAGCCAGGCTGTCTGAAGGAAGAGAGACTGTTCATCTTGGTGTGTGTGTGGCGGTGGAGATGCAGTGGCCGTGACTGGGCCGAGCTCTGGACCCTGAACCCGAGGGCAGTTGAAAACTGGAGAGAGCAATCCAGCTTGCAAGTTCTAATGCACAATCCACTTGGGTGAGGCTTTGCTTCTGAGATGAGGGCCGAGAGTGAGGGTCTGAGTCTGGGACATGCCCCCACACAAATTGTATTTGCGATGAGGAGGGCAGAAGCCAGACCAAAGAAGGGAGAGAGAGAGAGAGAGAGAGAGAGAGAGAGAGAGGAAGGGGAGCAAAATTAGTCTCCCATTGAGAACTCCAGGGGTGAGGAACAGCAAAACCTTAGAAGAGCCCAGTGCAGAAACCACATCCTGGAACCCAGTCCTCTGGGCCACAACGCTCCTGGCTAGAACGTGGTTCATTTGATACTGCATGTAGGTTTGCTTCGAGACTGGCTGGAAAGAGTTTGTGATAGATGCTGCATCTTCTTTCAAGCACATTTCGCAGAATAGGGACCCGCAAACCCACCCCCAAAGCTGCTGAGAGCCTATTGAGTTGACAGCTTGAGCAGATTCCGAGGGCTCCGAACTGCTCCTTCCCTCTGAGAAGTCTCTTCTGCCACGAGCACTCTGACACTTTGCTGTGTCTCCAAGCACTAACACACACTCCCCTGACAGAGCTGCACATTTGGGGGCAAAAGCCTCTAGATTTCTCAAGTGAGAGGCAGGCAAGAGACTCGGCAGGCTGAGATGCTCTGCCTCCAGACCTTTCCTTGTGTGTATGTTGTAGAAGCGGAAGTGAATTTGGCTGTGACCCAGGATAGGAAAGTTGCCACGTTGAAACAGAGGCGAGGGGCCAGACCAATAGTACAGTGGGTAGGGTGTTTGCCTTACACGCGGCCAACCTGGGTTCAATCCCCGGCATCCCATATGGTCCTCCAAGCACCACCAGGAGTGGTTCCTGAGTGCAAAGCCAGGAGTAAACCCTGAGCAATGCTAGATGTGACCCAAAAAGCAAAAACAAAAACAAAACAAAAAAAGAAACAGAGGTGAACCTCTTTCCTTTCACAAACCAGCACCAATTGGGGTCACATTCCCACAACCCTCCCCTCAGACTGCAAAAGGGCGTTGGGGGAGGGAAATAATCAAATTTAGGAAATGACTCCCCTCCTTTTGAATTCTGGTTAAATCTGTGACTATTATAGATTTCAACACGCACCCAGAGCCTGTCTGGATGAGGCTTAGCACAACTCAGGTTTTGTTCAGGTTTGGTTTTCAGTAGGATGAATCGTCTCGGAAATCTCGGAGAGATGGTGGCAATCTTTGTTCATTTTTGTTACTGGATATCCCAACGGTGCTTTGCTCGTTTTTTTAGTCCATAGTAAATTCCATTGTCGCATACTTATTATTCCTTGAGTAAGATGGATTCGAAAAAATATTTCCAGAGAAATGGCCCTGTTGCTGCAACTGACATTTTTTTTTTTTTTTACTGACACGTTTTTAAGTTCATGATTCCTGTATGTATTTAACAGGCCTGTGAGAGGCAAGTGCATTTGAGACTGGAGAAGGAAAGAATGATTTTCATTTCTTGGTTGGGAGCCTCCCAAGTGATGGTCAGACTTGTGGGCTCTCTTACTCCATGATTATTCACTAACCCAGACTGATGTGATTAGTTGGGTCACCCCAGCAAAGCTTAGGAAATGACTTTTCACCTTCTGAATTCTGATTGAATTAAATTAATTAAATTCAGAAGGAGGCCTTGAGGCTGTTCTGGTGATTCTCAGGGGTCCAAGTGATACAGGGTTTGAACTAGGGTCAGCCGCATGCCAGACACGTCCCTTCACATCTGTTCTGTCTCTCCAACCACAAGGAGGAGTCTTCAGAGTGGCATTTACACTGGCATTTAATCTCCCAGAAGCTTATAGTATAGGAGAAGAGACAAAAATAACTCAAAAGGATTTCAAAAATATTTTGGCTAAATATATAAGGCACTATATGGGACAGTCAGTATGTGTAAGAATTCAAAGGAAGTGAAAGAGTATCAAGAGATGAGATCATAAGAGCCAGGGAGTTAGTACAGCGGGGCGGGTGCTTGCCTTGCATGTGGCTGTCCTATGTTTGATCCCCAGCATCTCATATATGGTCCCCTGAGGCCCCGCCAGGAGTGATCCCTGAGTGCAGAGACAGGAGTAGGCCCTGAACATTGCCGGTGTGACCCGAGACAAAATGAAAAAGAGAGATGAAACAATCAGAGCTTCCTGGGGAGTCGGGGAGCAGATCAGGATCTGGATATATCATATTCGGCCATGGAACTAAAACTGGAAGGACCAGTTGAGGCCGGAAACAGTTGGAGCTTTGAACAAAGGACTGACGCAGAGGGAGAAGGTGGGCCGGAGAAACCAAAGACTCAGAACATGAAGCACCGCAGGCAGAGGTGTCCCCAGGGAGGGTGGGGCACAGACCTCTCCACAGGGCTTATGGGGAGGGCTACAGAGCCTTTATCTGACCCCCTTCAGAGCACTTCACTTGCCTTCTGCTCTATTGGTCATCTCCTACACTGGCCAGTGACACAGTGAGGCCCAGGGCTTTGTCTGAGGCACTGTGTTATCCTTCCTGGCATCCACCAGCACCTGGCAGAACCTTCTCTCACCCACAGACCCTCTCTGTGTCTGCCTCTGTTTCTCCATCTGCATCGGTCTCTCCCTCCCTGTCTGGAGAAATGCACACTCATTTTGGGGCAGCCCCCTGCCCTCCCCCACACGTATGCTCACACACACACACACACACACACACACACACACACACACACACAGAGCACAAACACCTCCCTAGACCCTTCAGAGAGACTCTGCCAATAGGCCACACATTTTACTCAAGGCTGTCCCCTTGTGTTCTGTCCTATCATGGGGAGAGATATTTTCCTCTGGTCTCTCATGCTATGGGTAGTGTGGTGAGGAGAAGGGAATGGATGGCAGGCTGCATGGAGGAGGAGGAGGAGGAGAGACAAGGAAGCTTCCGTGGAACAGTGTCTCAGGCAGTACCATGAGAGCACTTCCAGTGGCTTCTCCGTAACTTGGGAGCTTCCAGAGAGGGGCACGGGTGCCAGGTAAAATATGGGATGCCAAGTTCAACTCACCTTTGAAGTGCATTTATGCTTTGTGTGTTCACCACGCTCCCTTTCCCATTGGTTTTCCAAGAGTTTCAGAAGCGTCACTTCCCACCTCGCTCTGTGTCTCTGCTTCCCACACCCACTGCCCAGGGCCCAGGGCCAAGATCAAGTTGAACTTCAGATAACTCATGGCTTAGAATAATGACATCTTAGAACATTAATAGGGAAGTGCTTTTTGCTTAAAAAAATAGTTGCCATTTATCTGAAATTTAAATATAACTGGGATTATTTTTTCCTTCTCTTAAGCCAGAAGCCCAATAGAGGTTCTACAGACATGTGTCATGTCTTCAGCCCTTTCCTTCTGTTTGCTGGTCCGGGGCCAGACAGGGAGTCTGCTCGCTCCCAAGTATTTCTCTCTCTCTCTCTCTCTCTCTCTCTCTCTCTCAGAGTCGCCCCTGTTCCTTTCTTGTTTGCTTTAGTTTGGTTTTGGGGCCACACTGACTCTGTGCTCAGGGATCTCTCCTGGCGGTGCACGGGGACCAGGTGTCGTGCCAGAAATAGAACCTCGCTGGATGCGTACTAGTCTGTGTCCTAATTGCTGTGCTGTGTGACCACCCTCTATCACCCATCTCACCCCATGGATGCTCAGGCAATTTTGCATTTCAGATAAGCTTAAAAATATTTTAGGTTTCAGTCTACCCAGGATAGTGTTTGAGAATCCAGAAAAACGCGTGTGTTCCCCTGAAGCTCAGACTTGCCCTGGGCTTCTCCTTTCGCTCTGCACCCCTCTGCCCTGCCCGGATTTCTGGTCTGGTTGCTTTTGCTCTTCCTCCAGGGCAGACACTGTCCGGGCCTCTATCTAGCCTGCTGAGTGTGTCTCTCGAGCCTACACGGAGCTCCAGGGAGTCACATTCGGTTTGATGGGTGAGAAATGGAAGAGTGGAGGCTTAAGAAAGAAATGCCCTGTCACCCTGCTCTCTTGGAAGGGGCCGAATCAGGATTTGGAAGGAACTGTTTGGGCTCTGGAATCGAGGTTCAGACCCATTTTGAGTAGTTGGGGCAGAATCAGAAGGAAAGAGATGGCCCAGGACAGGTGATGGGACACACCTCATCCCGGGCTCCAGGAAGTAGTGGCCTGCAGTCAGCATGGCCCCCCTGGGCTCGGGGCAGGAGCTCTGGGCTTGCCTTCCTTCCACCCTCCTTAGGCATCTTACACTTGTCACCCTCCATGCAGGGAGCACTCTGTCACCTCCAGGGAGCACTATACCTCTACCTTGTTTCTCGGCAGAGGGAGATTTCCCAGCATCTCAGGGGGTGTGATTCCCCTTTTCCTCCTCCCTTCTTTCTTCCTCTTCCTCAACCACCTTCTTTTTCTTCTTTCTTCCCTCCTCCTCCTCCTTTCATCTTTTGTATGCTACCATCTTCCACTTCATCCTCCTTCTGTGATTACAAGAGCATTAACATTTATGCTTTTGGTGTGTAAAATTACTGCACATCACCATCACCCCAGTGCCAGAGGCCCTCCTTATGTCACTTTTGGTGTGCCCATCCCCAGATCCCTAGCCCTTGGAAATCTCAGTTCTTTTGTCTGAGACCCAGGGTTTATTTTCGTTGGCCATTGCATATTACCTTCTGTGTTGTTCTCTATACTATAGATGAATGAGATCATCCAGCATTTCCCCCTATCCTTGACTTATTTAGTTTTTTTTTTTGGTGGTAGGGGAGTAGGGGAGAGCCATACCCAGTGGGGCTCAAGACTTACTCCTGGCTTTACATTCATGAATTACTCCTGGTGATGCTTGGGGAACCATATGGATGCCAAGGGCCTGGGATCGGCTGTGTGCAAAGCAAATGCCCTACCCTCTGTACTATCACTCCAGCCTCTGTCTTATTTTGTTTAACGTGGCCCCATTCTAGCTCATTTTGTATTGTAGCAAAAGGCAAAAATCTCACCTTTTCTTACAGCTGAGTAGTATTCCATTGTGTATTATATAGACCACATCTGCTTTATTCACTTATCTGCTGTTAGGCATTTCCAGATTTTGGCAGTTGAAAATTGCAGTGCGATGAACACGGTGTTAAATGTCTTATCAAATGAGTGCTGCTGTATTTCTTGGGGTAGATGCTATGGAGTGGAATCACTGGGTCATTGGGGGTTTGGAAGTTCCTTTTCTTTTCAATTTTTAAGACATCTCCATACCAACACAATTTTTCACATCCAACAGCACCTCATTGGGTTGATCTCTTTTCTTCCAAAAGCACTTGTTTTTGTCCCTTCTAAGGTGGGAACATTTCTCAGATCGCCAGGCTTGTGTCAAAGGCAGATTTCATTCTAAGACAGCCAGTTGATCTTGGTCAACACAGGTTAGAATTGCAGACCCCCATGCAGTCAGAAACCCACAAACAACCGAGAATCACCAAACGAGCCTCTACTGGTATCAAAAATGATGGATTTTGTATTTTAGATGAATGAGCTGCTTTGTCCTTCCAGTAAAATAAGCTAGGTTACTAAGACAACCATGAAGGACAAACACCTAGTGCCCTGTATTTGTGGCTACTCTAAATTTATTTCATCTCTTCATAAGAAAATTTGCACATAAGTGAACCAGCACAGATCAAACGCGTGTGGTTCAAGGATCAGCTATACTTGGTGTTCAATTTTGTTTCCCTGAAGGGCCAGCCAGGGCCTCTTGACCCATCACAGCTTCAACAGTCTTCCTGGCTGTCTTCTGCCCGCACTTGGCCATGCATGGCCCTGCAGCTAGAGAGATTGGGCGCGCTCTGCTAGTGAGGCCCACAGTCTAACTTACAGGGCAACCTCCCAATTCCCAACAAGGAAGCAATCTCTTTGCCAAAAACTTCCATGCCAGAGTCTAAAACAAACAAATAAACAAAAACACTCCACAGGAATCATAGAATTGCATTAAAAAGTGACAGATAGTGGAACCTGGCCCGTGCATGCAGACAAATATCCAGGGAGTTGTGGAATATGTGAATTTGGTAAGGTGCCAGCTACATAAGATGCTGTGAGACAGGATGAGCGCCATTCACGAGGGTGCAGGAGTGCCAGGCTCTCCCTTCCTTCCACAATTCCGTAGCTGGAATCATTGCGATGCACATATATTGTCAGAACCTTCGAGGTGCATAATCTCGAATTCCCAGGTAACCACTTAACCTGTAAGATTGTTGCATAAGTAAAAATTATTAACACATTAAGCCATAATTATTAAGTAAAATAATGACAGTAATAACTGCAGAGCAAATTTATAAAACAGAATTAGAGCATTTATTACCTCAGCTATCATTTAATTTATGTGCCCTCAATTGGACTTAACTGTTGGTTAAGCCTTGTTCCAGCCCTTGGTTCAGGGCTAACAGACTTACATTTCTTTAACTGATGAGTTGACTTTCTCTTAAACGGACATTTCCACAGGCTGCTCTACTGCCCTGCACCCGTCTTTCATCTGAGGATTTGAGCAACAGGCACCCTGAAACCCAACATGCAGGGGGCCTCTTACCGATACTGGCGTGCAAAGAAAGTCACTCCCCTCTGAAATTTCTGGCAACTCCATGTGTCACTCATAACTCTTCTTTCTCCAAGGAGAAAAGGCATTTCTGCCGGTTTTATTTGCTTAAGATTTTATTTTTGTAAAAGTGAAATACAACTATTTTTAGTAGCTCTTTCCAACCTGCTTTGAGCTGCAAGGGAAAGCTTGTGTCAAGCTCCGAAGTGAAAGGTGCAGAGGTCAGTCAAGGGATGTGGGTGAGTGAGCGGGTATATGGAGCACCAGCTGCTCGTCTTTCAGAATCATCCAGATAGGCTGTCTCCAAGGAAACAGGCAGCTCCCCACCTCCCCATCTCCCTACCCCCTGGACCTGGTAGCTCTGGGGCTGAGGTGGAGAAGATAGGGCAGCGCTGACTTCTGTTCTCAGCCTGTCCCCCAGGATTGGAGTCAGTGGGCATGCTTCTCTGAAGTGGGGTGTGATCCCTGGAGAGAGCCTGGGAGCTCCCAGGCACTGCATCTTCTCCTGGATGTGGGAGCAGGCTCTGAGGTTAGTCCCAGGCACTGCATCTCCTCCTGGATGTGGGAGCAGGCTCTGAGGTTAGTCCCAGGCACTGCATCTCCTCCTGAATGTGGGAGCAGGCTCTGGGGTTAGTCCCAGGCACTGCATCTCTTGTAAACTGTGGGAACAGGCTCTGGGATTAGTGTCTCAGGATGTCAACACTGGAAAAAGATCAGAGACACTGGTTTTAGTATTTCCAAGATGCGGATGCATAGAACTCTACAGGATTTCTGGCTCCCATCATCCAGGGAGAAGCTGGGCTGTATTTTCCAGGAATACATTCCTTGGAATATTTTAAAAGCTGAATGACTGAAGAGGGTTCTCAAGTTCCGATCACAGACTTCTTTTGAGTTATTCCCATTCTCCCTGTGAAGTTCACCGCCACCTCTGTTTTGGAACCTCAGCGCCTGATATTAGTGCTGTGTCAGGGGTGAAGCTGGGACGCAGGTGGGGAGAACTGAGCAAAGGGCTGTACGTTGTGCAGTGCCCAAGGTGTGAGAAAGTTACAGGAAGATTCGGCATGGAGGACTTCTTGTCCTGTTGTACATTTACAGTCCAGAGCCTGCTGGTGGTGGGTCTTTGTCTATATTCTAGTTATAACCTCCTGGAGCCTTTGTGTGTATAGTGTGTTTTTCATAGCAGCCTGTAGTCATGCTTTTTTTTTTTTTTTGGCTTTTCCCTCTGAAATCCAGTGTGATAATAGTCGCCTTTTGACAGAAAGTTTTTACCCCTTCACCTTTCAGGTAATTTATGAATAAGGTTAAAAATACTCCTGCAGCTTTGCTGTTTTTTTTTTTTACTTTGCTGATTTTTTGAAATCTATATATATAGCCTATTCTTTTAATTTTTCTCTTCCCTTTCTTCTTTTACGTGTTAAATAGGTATTTTCTAGTGTAGTGTTTTAATCCATTTGCTTTAAAAAAACCTTTAATATATTTTATTGTGGTGTTTTCTGGTGATTTCTCCAGAGATTGCATTATCTTGATTATCTTGTTTATTACAGTTTACTGGGGATTAATGCTAATTGCAGTAAAATGTAGAAACTTTTCTCAAATAGAGTCCCATTTTCCCATTCTTTTGTGCTATTATCATTGCATATAATTTATCTTCATATATTAAAAGCCCCAAAATACAGTTATTACATTGTTTAATGCAATCTTGTTATGCTCTTTAAATTCACAAAAGGGAGAAAAAAAAGAATAATAGTATAGTCCTTTATGTTTGCTTATATATTCACTCTTCTGTGCTCTTTATTCCTTTATGTGATAGTCTGGTAGTACTCCTTCAGCTTAGAAGACTTTATTCATTCTGTAAGGCAGGCCTCCTGAAGTGAAAACTGATTATCTTGGAATGTCTCTTTTGTCTTTGTGCCTAGAATTTTGACGGATAGTATTGCTGGCTATAGAATTCTTGGTTAATCTGTTTTTTTTTTTTCATCACTTTGAACATGCCTATCGCTCCACTGACTTCTGGACTCCATTATTTCTGGTAATAAGTTGATTGTTACTGATATTATTATTCCCCTATGTGTGATGACTCATTTTTCCCTTGCTACTGTCGATTTTTTCTTTTTATCTTTTTGGTTTTCAACATTTGGGCTATAGTGAGTCAGAGTGCACATACTGTGCTTAATTTACTTAGATTTCCTAGAGTTTTACAGAAATGTTGATTAATTCATTTAAATTCCCTTTAGTGTTTTATATTTCAACTACTGTTTTCCCTGTTCCTTTTCTTTTTCTCCTTTTATTCCTCCTGTAACTTTTATTATACCTGAGAAAAAATCAGATGAAATATTCAAATTTCCTTTCACTTATACTGTCTGTCCTTCTTCAAATTTGCTTATCCTTTCTTCTGCCATCTCTTAAGTCTTCTTAAGTGTACTTTTTTCCTGTGGTGATATTTTATTTGTCATTGTAAGTTTCAACAACAGAAGGTATCTCTTAAAAACTTTTAGTGATACTGTCAATTTGGGGGGTGGGCAAGCTCAGTAGTGCTTAGAGACCTCCAGGTTCAGTGTTTGGGGGAAAATATGGTGCCAGGAAATCAAACCTGGGTTTCCTGTGTGCAAAACAAGCTTGTTGAGACTTAGCTCAACCCAAACTATTCTTTACTTTTGATTAGTCATTATAATGGCTTAAAAATTTAGTAAAGCATGATTTTCAAAGTTACTCATAGTTGAGTTTATTTTTTATTTTAAAATTTTTTTAAATTGTGGGGCGGGAGTGATAGTACAGCGGGTAGGGCATTTGCTTCGCATGCAGCCAACCCAGGTTCGATTCCCAGCATCCCATATGGTCCCCTGAGCACCACCAGGAGTAATTCCTGAGTGCAAAGCCAGGAGTAACCCCTGATAATCACCGGGTGTGACCCCCCCCAAAAAATTTAAATTGTATTTTTATAAAGTTGTTCACAATAATTTCAGTCACAGTCCTCCCGTTGTTTATCGATTTGCTCGAGCGGGCCCAGTAACGTCTCCATCATGAGACTTGTTGTTACTGTGTTTGGCATATGGAATACGTCACGGGTAGCTTGCCAAGCTCTGCCGTGCGGGTGAGATACTCTCGGTAGTTTGCCGGGCTCTCCAAGAGGGGCGGAGGAATCGAACTCGGGTCGGCCATGTTGGCCGCTTGTAAGGCAAACACACACAATAATTTATTAGATTCCATATTCTAACACCACTCCCACCACCATTATTTCAAGTTTTCCCACTCTCACCCATGACTGCCCCCAAAGCAGGTTCAAAATAATTTATTTTGTATTACTTGTTATGCATAATCCGCTAAAAATGATTCAAAAAAGTTTCCTTAGAGGAAAGTGTGTGAAGATTGTTGTGTCTCACCCTGGACCCATTAAGCCCTTGTATAAGAGATCACCAATGTGTTGTTACAGGTTGAGACGTGTATGCTTATATATAAACAAGACAAGTTGTCTTCAACTTTACACCCCATCAAATACTCATAGTTGAGTTTAGACACACAGTATAGCAGCACCGACCCAACCACCAGTGTCAATCTCCCTTCACCTTTTTTTTTTTTAATTTTTTTTTAAATTTATTTATTGAATCACTGTGGGAAAGGTTACAAAGCTTTCAGGTTTATGTCTCAGTCATGCAAATATCAAACACATTTCCCTTTACCAATACTTATTTTTTACCATGAAGAACCCCAATAAAACCCCACCCCCCACCCCTCCCCGTCCCTGTGAAGCAGATGAATTCTAGTTAACACTCTATCTGCTTTGATTAGATTCATTGTTTCAATAAAAGATTCACCACTATTATTTAGAGTTTACCCCCCCCCCCCCCAAATCAGACATGCTGAAAAAGCATTGTGAAGTGATTTGCTTTCTACGGCTGGGTTCAAGAATTAAATGTTGGTTTTGGATTTCTGCTCTTTTACCTATTGACCCTGGAAGTATTTCTACTGAAAGTCAGATAGTTAAGAAATTGGTTTCTGTGTTCTGGAGTCCTGGCCGTGCTGGAGAGCCGCTCGCGGGGGGCAACCGGTGGCCTCGGTAGGGCGTGAAGGGCGGACCGAAACGCCCCCCTTCCCATGAGGTTTTAGTCGCCCCCACACTCCCGGCTCATACCTGCTGTCCACAAGGCTCCCATGTGGCCGCCATCTTTCTTTCCACTCCCTTCACCTTTTAAAAATATTTTTATACCTGTTTTTTTCTTAATTCTCTGAAGAATTCAGTAATATCTACCTACCTTGAAGTCTATACTAATTCCAACACCTGGATCTCCTCAGAGACACTGTTGATGCTTTATCCACACCATTCCTAGTTCTTGGAATGCTTCATAATTTCTGGTAAAAACTGTTTTAATAAATGACGATATAGGTGGAGGTCCCCAGGTGCCTATGTGAAGTGGGGAGGAGAGAGGTGGCAGCCCGGAGAAGGGAATCTGCCCTTTGCTCTCTCTCCATCTCTGGCGGCCTGGGAAGGGCTGGGGAAAGCTGGAACGGATAGTCTGCTGTGAGCCCCTACGTGGCACAGACCTCACATCCTGCCAGCCCCACGAGGCAGCTGAAAAGCTGCACCTGGTGTCCACTTGTGTGGAGTGGGAGTTGATTACCACCATCTGATCTCTCGGGGAGCTGTCGACTCAGGCTGCAGTGAGGAATTGTTCTTTGCAGGAACGTCAGTCAATCCTAGATCTTAGCTAGGCCTTTTGGGTTATCAGAAAAGAATTTCAGGAGGAAACAAGTAGTGAATTAAAAAGTTTTTATTGAGAGAGCGAGCGTGGGAGAGAGGGAGAGAGATAGATAGATAGAGACCAGTGCATATCCTAGTCATACAGTATAAAAATGTGAATATACATGTCTCAAGAGGGAAGATGCAGGTGACACATGTGTTTTGTTCCCAGTTGGTTTTTAGAGGGTTTTCCCCAGCCTGCCCCACGTAGGGTTTTCTACCTACATAAGAGTCTGTTTCTAGGGTGGTTACCAAGAGGAAGAGTTGGAAGCAGTTGATGGTCTTATTTTATATTCCTTTCCTGGCCTTGTTCCTCCTAGAAATTCTCTCCAACAAGATGGTTCTTCTTTGGGTCTGTGCTGGCATCCTATGTCCACAAGGTGCATCCTGGAAACCTGAGGATTATGTTGGTTTTATTACTTCCTAAGAACTCATTGCCATGGGGTCTGGAGAGGGGAGTCTTTCCATATTGTAGCCACTGCCTGCTTCATTAATATAGTAGTGATTTTTCACAAAGTGGTGTTGTTGTTACTTTTTGTATGTTGAAGAATTTGTCTGGACTAAGAAGAGTGGTTTTCCTTACGAATACAAGGATGCTGGTGCCTTTGCTCATTTTTTCCCCTCCTATTTATTTATTTATTTGGGGTGAAACTGGAGGTGCTCAGGGTTTTCTCCTGGATCCGTGCTCAGGAATCACCCCTGGCAAGCTTGTGGGACAGTAATGTGTCAGGGATCAAACCTGAATTGACCGTGTGCAAGGCAAGTACCCTGCCCACTGTACTTTCTCTCTTGTTCCTCTCCTAGTTATTCTTCGGACTGACTTCTGGGGGATTGCAAAGTGAGACTAGCTCAGTGGTTAGCTGGTATCTGTTCAGAGGTTGTGTCTAACAGCTGGATTCGATAAGACTCCCATCATTGGCTGAAGAATGTGTGTGTGTATGTGTGTGTGTGTGTGTGTGTGTGTGTGTGTGTGTGTTGAGAAATGTACGAAATGCTGAGATCATTTTACAAATCCTCCCTGGATTTTTCTTTCAATCCCCGTGTGTCTGTGTATGTGCACAGAGCCCCACATTTACTGGGCATAGGGATCCGTAGGGCCCCTTAGATCTCTCCTGAATGCACACACAGCCTCACACCTGCACACAGCTTTGCAAAGCATCAGGGACAGGCGGGAGCTTATTAAGACCCACTATGGATGTTTCTTTCCCTGGATCTTTTTGTTACATTCCTGACCTGTCTGCCATGCCATTTAGTTGCTTACTTTAACCAGGATTACCACCTCAGGCTAGCTTGAACATGAACTTTTCTCATTTCTTTGGTGCTAAACTGGCTATTATTTCTGAGAGTGCCCAGGGAAGTGGTTTTTTGTTGGTCTGTTTTCACTTTACTCGAAATTGTCAGCCTTTGTCATCAACAAAATGAATGACTTCCATGTCTTGTTCTACCATAATTGAACTACTGCATTATTGGTACTAGAGGTGGGATAGAAATAGTGCCAGGTTTAAATTCAGCACACTCGCACTCGACTCTTTTTTTTAAATAGAGGATTTTCTTTTTTTTTTTAATCATTTTTTTATTAGTGAAACACCATGAAGTACACTTATAGACTTAAAAATTTTTGTGCTTGGGTTTCAGTTATACAATGGTCAAGTACCCATCCCTCCACCAGTGCCCATCCTCCCCCACCACGGGTCCTAGCATCCCTCCCACCCCCCATTCCCCCCCCCACCGTCTCACCCTGCCGCTGTGGCAGGGCATTCCCCCCTGTTCTCTCTCTCTTCTTTTGGGTACTGTGTTTTGCCAGAGAGGCATTGAGTGGCAATCATGTTTGGTCTATAGACTACTTTTAGCATGTCTCTCCCACCCTGGGAGGGTCTTCACAACACCCTTTATTTGGTGCTCTCTTCTCTATCTGAGCTTCCTTCTCACCTAGCACATGTGGCTGGCCTTCAAGTCATGGATCAAAATTCCTGGTACTAATCTGAGCCCTTCCTGGGTGTTAGTCTCCCATTTTGTTGCTTTATGTTCCCCAGATGAATGCAATCTTTCTGTGTCTATCCCGCTCTTTCTGACTCATTTCGCTTAACATGATACTTTCCATGTAGTACCACTTGTATGTAAATTTTATAACTTCATCTTTTCTAACAGCCACATAGTACTCCATTGTGTAAATGTACCAAAGCTTCTTTAACCAGTCATCTGTTCTCGGGCACTCAGGTTTTTTCCAGATTCTGGCTATTGTAAAGAGTGCTGCAATGAACAAACAATTGCAGATGTCACTTCGACTATACCTTTTTGCCTCTCTGGGATATATTCCCAGGAGTGCTATAGCTGGGTCAAATGGGAGATCGAATTCTAATTTTTTGAGAATCGTCCATACTGTTTTCCAAAAGGGTTGGACCAGCCTGCATTCCCACCAGCAGTGAAGGAGGGTCCCTTTCTCGCCACATCCGCGCCAGCACCTGTTGCTTTTGTTCTTGTGGATGTGGGCCAGTCTCTGTGGTGTGAAATGATATCTCATTGTTGTTTTGATCTGTATCTCTCTGATGATTAGTGATGTAGAGCATTTTCTCATGTGCCTTTTTGCCATTCGGATTTCTTCTTTGCGAAAGTTTCTGTTCATTTCCTCGCCCCATTTTTTGATGGGGTTGGGTGATTACTTCTTGTGTAGTTTAACCAGTACCTTGTATATCCTTGAAATCAACCCCTTGTCGAATGTGTATTTGGTGAATATTCTTTCCCATTCTGTAGACTGTCTTTGTATTTTGGTCACTGTTTCTTTGGAGGTGCAGAAGCTTCTTAGTTTAAGATAGTCCCATTTGTCTATCTCTGTTTTCACTTGCTTGGCCAGTGGCAAATAGAGGATTTTCTCTCTTTTTTTTTTTTCCCATGAGGTTTTTTTTTTTTCCCTTTATTGTATTTTATTTTTTTTTAAAGTTGTAGATTTACAATTTTTTGTGCTTTGGTTTCAATTATACAATGATCAGATACCCATCCCTCCACCAGTGCCCATTTTCCACCACCATGGATAATATCCCTCCCACCCCCATCCCCCCATCCCCCCTGTCTCTGTGGCAGGGCAATCCCCTGTGTTCTCTCTCTCCTTTTGGGTGTTGTGGTCTGCAAAAGAGGCATTGAGTGGCAAACATGTTCAGTCCATAGTCTACTTTCGACATGCATCTCCCCTCCTGGGAGGATCCTCCAAACATCCTTAATTTGGTGCTCCCTTATCTATCTGAACTGCCCTTTCCTCTAGGATACCCGGCTGGCCTCTAAGTTATGGAGTAATCCTCCTGGCGCTGATCTCAGCTATTCTTGGGTATTAATCTCTTACTTTGTTACTTTATATCCCCCAGATGAATGCAATCTTTCTATGTCTATCCCTCTCTTTCTGACTCATTTCGCTTAGCATGATACTTTCCATATTGTACCACTTGTATGTAAATTTCATGACTTCATCTTTTCTAAGAGCTACATAGTACTCCATTGTGTAGATGTACCAAAGTTTCTTTAACCAGTCATCTGTTCTTGGGCACTCAGGTTTCTTCCAGTTTCTGGCTATTGTAAAGAGTGCTGCAATGAACAAACAAGTGCAGATGTCACTTCGACTATACATTTTTGCCTCTCTGGGATATATTCCCAGGAGTGGTATTGCTGGGTCAAATGGGAGCTCAATTTCTAATTTTTTGAGAATCGTCCATACTGTTTTCCAGAAGGGCTGAACCAGTGGACATTCCCACCAACAGTGAAGGAGGGTCCCTTTCTCGCCACATCCGCGCCAGCACCTGTTGCTTTTGTTCTTGTGGATGTGGGCCAGTCTCTGTGGTGTGAAATGATATCTCATTGTTGTTTTGATCTGTATCTCTCTGATGATTAGTGATGTAGAGCATTTTCTCATGTGCCTTTTTGCCATTCGGATTTCTTCTTTGCGAAAGTTTCTGTTCATTTCCTCGCCCCATTTTTTGATGGGGTTGGGTGATTACTTCTTGTGTAGTTTAACCAGTACCTTGTATATCCTTGAAATCAACCCCTTGTCGGATGTGTATTTGGTGAATATTCTTTCCCATTCTGTAGACTGTCTTTGTATTTTGGTCACTGTTTCTTTGGAGGTGCAGAAGCTTCTTAGTTTAAGATAGTCCCATTTGTCTATCTCTGTTTTCACTTGCTTGGCCAGTGGCAAATAGAGGATTTTCTCTCTTTTATTTTTAATAGCAAATTTTTATTGGATCACAGTGAGATTCGCAGCTAAAAAATTGTTCATGACTAAGATTCAAACATACAATGGTCCAACACCTGTCTCTTCACCAGTGCACATTTCCCACCACCAGTATCCCCAGTTTTCTCCCATCCCAGCCTGCCTCTATGGCAGACGCTTCTTCTCTCTCTCCCTGCCCCCCACCCCACTGTCTTCCTTTCAGGCACTGTGGTTTGTGATACTGTTGCTAAATGGGTATCATGTGTGTCCCCTTCAGCACCCAGTTCTTGTCCAGAGTGATTATTTCCAACTCATTGTCATAGCTGTTCCTTCTCTGTCCTAACAGCTCTCTATCACCACCAATACCACCCCCTTCTGTCACTGATCCCCACATGATTTTGTTGCAAGTTTCCTACTATAGACCAGTCCTCCAGGACCTCGTTTCTATTCATCCTAGGTATTAGTCTCACACTTTTTTTTTTAAATGCATCATAAATGAGTGAAATCATTCTATGTCTGTCCCTCTCTCTCTGACTCATTTCACTCAGCATGATAATCTCATGACCATCCATGTAGAAGCAAATTTCATAAATTCATTTTTTCTAATGGCTGCATAGTATTCCATTTTATAGATTATACCATAGTTTTTTTTTTTTTATCCAGTCATCTGTTCTCAGATGCTTGGATAGTTTCCAAATTCTGGCTATTGTGAGCAATACTGCAATAAACATAGGCTCTATTCTGCTCTTAACAGACATTTTTCAGATTGGTGAAAAATTTTGATCAACGTCCAAATATCATTTTGTTAATTTAAATATTTTTCCTGTTTTATTGTTGTTGACTGGGCTGGAGCGATAGCACAGCGGGTAGGGCGTTTGCCTTGCACGCAGCCAACATGGCCGACCCGAGTTCGATTCCTCCGCCCCTCTCGGAGAGCCTGGCAAGCTACCGAGAGGATCTCGCCCGCACGGCAGAGCCTGGCAAGCTCCCCGTGACGTATTCGATATGCCAGACACAGTAACAACAAAGTCTCCAACGGAGACGTTACTGGGCCCGCTCGAGCAAAATCGATGATCAACGGGAGGGCCTTTACCTTTACCTTATTGTTGTTGACTGGGATAGGATTTGACCATCTTCTCACTGCTATTCTAAAAAACAATTCTTCCTCCTCCATGTTTCTAGCTCATTTGATTTTATTACCTTTCTGGGCACCCCTCCCTTGTCTCATCTTTAGGAAAGATAGGAAAAAGACAAAGAATTCCACCCTTAGGCAGTAGAAGTATGTGGGAATTCTTCCTCCTAACAGAAAACCTGAGGATGGGATATGCCCTTGGTAAGACAGTTTAGGCATTAAAATGCAACGGGTTTGCAAAAATGCACCAGGAAAGACTAATATATATATATAAGGAAAGAATAGGACACATAACAAATATCTGTCTGCTCAAAAATGTGCCAAGCAAGTATAGAATAAGACTGTTCAGGGCCTTTTAGGCATAGGAACAACATGGGAAAAAATAAAATAGGAAATTGTCACAACTTTATGCTTTTAAGGGTGCCCACTGATTAGTTATGTGAAATACCCCAGCATCCGATCTTCATGTGGTACCTGTTGTATACTAATGTCTCTGTCAGCGTAAACAATGTCAGCTGGGTGGGGAAGTGATGGCAGCATGTGAGACCACTAATGGCCATTCAGGGGACTCTAACACCCGGAGACTCTGTATGTGTGTTTGTCTGTCTATGGTGTGTTTGTTTGTCTCATTCTCTCCATTGAGAAAAACAGAGGGAAACTCTAGTCATTGTGGGAAAAAATGTTCATCATGCAGAAATGTCCATTTCACATCAATAAACACAAATATGATAATAGAATAGAAATCACAAATATATTTCAATTGTTTTTTTTTCAGCCAAGTAAAGTTCTTCCCCCTAACTGAAAAACCCGAGGATGGGATATGCCCTTGGTAAGACAGTTTAGGCATTAAAATGCAAAGGGTTTGCAAAAAATGCACCAGGAAAGAATAATATAGCAGGAAAGAATAGAATAGATAACAAATATCTGAAATCTGAAGTAAAATTTTACTCTGACTATCTGGGAGCATGCTTAGAGCTACAACTTTATTCTCAGGAGCATTTGCTAAAAAATGTACAGAAATGGTAAAGAGGTTAGACTTAAAGTAATTAAGAAAAGATAATATAGATTTTATTGGTAAGAGAGCTTTCAGACCTATTAAGGTCAGAAGATTATTTTTTAATAATATAAATGGTTATCAAGTTTAACCTTAGCCATTGAAAGGAATTGTGAATTACCAGTGCAAGTATATTCCTAGACTTTTAAGAAATATCAGGGTTTGTTTTCACTAGGCACTGTCTGTCCTCCTTGCTTTGTTTCTTAATATCTCACACATGAGTGAGATCATCTGATATTTGTCTTTCTCCTTTGACTTATTTTCTTAGCATGACACCCTCCCCACTCAAATTACAGCGAAAGGCAAGATTTCCTCTTGTCTAACAGTTGAGTAGTATTCCATTGTGTATATATCCTATAACTTCTTAATCTACTCATCTATCATTGGGCACTTGGGTTGTTTCCAGATCGTGGCTATTATAAATAGCTCTGTAATGAACATAAGTAAGCATACATCTTTTCAAATTAGTGTCTTATATTCTTTGGCTACGTAACTGGGAGTGAAATTGCTGGATCATAGAATAACTGTCCATCAATATTTTTAGAACCCCATATTGTTCTCTATAATTCTGGATCACCTATTTTTATACTGTACATCTGACACACCAATAGCCAAGGTATATAAACCAATGACAGAATTCAAAACAATAATAAAACAGACATCTCCATCCAAAAATGGAGAGAGGAGCTCAACAGACACTTCTCTTAAGAAAACATATAAAAAATACTCACAATTATTGATTATCAGGGAAATGTAAATCAAAATCACAGTAAGATGTCACTTCCCCTGTGAGAATGGTTTATATAAAACAAAACAAAACAAAGCAAAAACATACAAAAACATTAAATACTAAAGGGATATAGAGGAAAAGAAATTCCCATTCATTCTTGGAATGGAAATGGGGGCCCAGGGTCTTAAAAAATTCGCTTTGAATGCATGTGCATGCCAGGTAGGGTGGGGGAACCTTTCTGGGTTAAGTCATGCACTGACTTCTTCCTCTTTAGCGGCACCTTAGCTGACCTTAAGTTTCTGGATTGTCTTTCCACAGGCATTTATGAGTTTGTTCTTTCTCCACTGATCTATATTAGACAGAAGTGAAGCTGAGGCAGAAAATCAAATCTTTGTCTACAAGACAAGGAACAGAGGAGCACTGGTGCACCTTTTGAGGGGTGGAAGGGGAAGAGAAGAGGCCAAGGAGTTGTGGGTGTAGAAGAGATGACCACGTGGCATCAAAGATGATCACACCGTTACCAGAACCGCAGGCCAGGTCAAATGCAGAGCAATCGAGTGAAGAACCATGAAAATCTTTATGATCCCAGTTCTCAGATGTGGTGCTTCTGTTCTGCTCCCACTCTCTGTCAGGCCCTTCTGTCCTCGCCACAATGGGGCTCAGAGGCTCATGGGGCAGTAGAAGCCAGTACTGGAGTCCCCAGAGCAAAAAGATGGGGCGGGGGCAGTAGGGAGTGATCTTAGACCCCTTTCTTTCGGGGGGGGGGGGTCCACACCTGGCAATGCACAGGGGTTACTTCTGGCTCATACACTCAGGAATTACTCCTGGCAGTGCTTGGGGGACCACATGGGATGCTGTGAATCAAACCTGGATCAGCCGTGTGAAGACAAACACCCTGATTCTAGACCCTTTAAATGAGGTTGATTCACTTGCAAAACTGTGTGCAACTCGAGGAGTTTGAAAGTAAATATGCCCCCAGGATTCATGGCCTCTATCTTTGCCTGATGCTTCATTACCTCTAACAGTTTCCAATGCTCCTAGCCCTTACCATCATTATCATGGTTACTTATTATTTTGTGATATAACACAAGATAGCAAGTTTTCAGGTACAGAGAGCCGTGTAATGATGCTCTGCTTGCTGACGCAGGGCATAGCCAGTGTCGTCTCTGTGTGAATCCTTGGTGTGTGGGAAGCTGTATCTTCTAGATTTGTATGATCACACTTGATGGTACCTGTACAGCAGCAAACTCATCTAACACGGTGTATGTTGCCTAGAATACCACCCCCTTGTTTTTCACTTTTTGGGTCACACCCAGTGATGCTCAGGGGTTACTCCTGGCTCTGCACTCAGGAATTATTCCTGGCGGTGCTCAGGGGACCATATGGGATGCTGGAAATTGAACCTGGGTCTGTTGCATGCAAGGCAAATGCCCTGTGCTATCACTCTCCATTGTGTTCAGTGGCAAACAGCCATACTGTTGACTCTGGCATCTGTGGTGAATAGCAGTCAATCGGGGCCACCTTACTATGTCACTCAAACTCTCGGTAGGACTATTTGTCTACTACTTTCATGTCTGCCCCACCCGCCTTCCCTCTGTGTTGCAGCTATCTCTCTCACTCTTGCATGCTGCAGTCTCTTTGGCTCAGGAGAACCTTGCCAGGCTATGGGAACTGGTCTCCGAGTCTAAAGAAACAGGAACCCCACAGTCCAGCAGGTCATGAAGGCCAGAAAAGAACCTTAGAATGTTACAGCTGAAAAGGACTTCAGAGGTCACTTGACTCCCTTTCCTACTTTATTGCTGCTTGCAGGAGAGTGGGCTGGGGGTGTGGGTTGGGGGTGAGGAGGTGTCACTCACAGAGAGAAGAAAGCAGGGACAAAAATCAAGTGAGTTTGTAGGTCAAGGCCATTGATTCCTCACTCGGTGACCATCTCTACAGAGTGACTGTGTGGGTGGAGCCATGTGGTTTCTGTGTTTTTTTTTTTCTTGCAAATGTCAGCAAATGTCCACTGGTTCAGGCTCTGATTTTGAAAAGAATCGATAGGAAATCCGGGTTGACGCTCTCTTTCTTCCTCTGCTGGTTCTCCAGGCTGAGCACCTAAAACTGACACTGATATTTAGGCATTGAAATAACTTCAGATAAAATGGAGACATGTATGGTGCTGCTTTAGAAACAAGAGAGGAAGCTTCAGCTTCTTCTTTTTTTTCCCAAGATTTTTTTTTTTATTGAATCACTGTGAGATAAATCCTTACAAAGCTGATCGTGATTAGGTTTCAGTCATACAGTGTTCCAACACCCATCCTTCCACCAGTGTACATTTTCCAGCACCAGTGTCCCCAGGTTCCCTCCCATCACCCCCACCCCAGCCTGCCTCTATGGCAAGCACTTCTCTCTCTCTCTCTCTCTCTCTCTCTCTCTCTCTCTCTCTCTCTCTCTCTCTCTCTCTCTCTCTCCTCTCTCTCTCCTTCTGGGCATCAGCTTCTTCTTAAAGAGGCAAAACCGATGCACTGGAAGCTTCACACACAGATACACACACACACACACACACACACACACACACACGCTTGCGCACATTGCTCCCTCCCCATACTGGTTTTTCTTGGCTACACACAATGGCAAAGCAAAAATGGGAACTTGAAAAAAAGTTGACAGCATTTTCTATGATTCAGCTGGCAATTTGCTACGGTATCCAGGGAGACAGCTCCTCATATACATTAGCATAATGTGAAATGGCAGCTCGAACCAGAATCTACTGTCTAAGCAAGTCAGCCTGAACAGCCGTTGACGACAATGCAATTTAAAGGATATCCAAATATTAGCCTTAAGTGACTGATACAGCCCTGAAATCTCTTCATTTTAAACATAGAGAGTACAGTTGGATCCCTCATTGTCACGCCCCATTTTGGGGGAGATGCCTGAAATTCAAGGTTAACAAAGAAAGATGTGTGGCTAGTTGAGATCTAATAGCAGTAAGCTCACCTCAGCTTATACCAGTCCTGTTTTTACCGGAATACATTTTTTTCCTCCTTCTCGCTGTATATCTTTTTAGATTTTTTATTCCATTGGCCTCCAAAATGTTGACATTTCTTCTTCCTGATTTTCCCTCCTGAGACTTGATAGGAGAATGCATCTCCCTGCTCTCTGCTTATCTGGACACCAAAGCACTGCGGTACCAGCATGATCTTGAAAAGGTGCTTTGTTCCTAAGCAGAATGAGCGTCTTGGGAACCGGGGTAAGACCTTCTAACAGGTATAGGACTTCTGAGGATTCCACAGGCTTTCATAGATGGCACACTCACTGGCTTCTGGATTCCCTGAATATTCTTCAGACTTTTGTCCCTTCTTCTGCTATATAATTTCCTTTAAGTCGAGGGCCAGGCTCTGAGGAAGGGCATCTGACATTGTTTAGGTAGAAGTAATACATGGAGACAGGCAGTCATTTTTCCTGTATGGTTTTTCATGGTCCACTCTATCCCCTGCTATGATGCTTTTTGCTCAACATAGAAATCCCAAGTGCCATGGAAACCGGGCCTGGCCAAGTTGTGCATAGAGATCAGAGGATAGAGGAGGCCCTCTGTACCTATAAACTCAGGGACTAGGGGTCATCAAGGACATGAAGTGGAGGCAGAGTACCAAATTCTGTTGATTGTCATCTTCTGACACCAGGGAACAAAGGATTCAGTTGTGCAGTTTCTTTCGAACTTTCCTTGCGGGCTCTGGGGCCTGGTTACACATCTGCAGGGATTGCCTGGATATCCGTGCCATATTAAAGGAACTTCTCACCACACTGAGCTCTCTTTTACACACATTTCAAGTTTGAGGGCCCCAGGGCTACTCTTAGCTTTAATAATTTCTTAGGCTCAACAAATACACTGACAGCTGCTTTCCTCATAGTCGCAGCTTATTGCAGTTAAGGGATACAGATTCACATCAGCCAAGGGAGGAAGCAGAAGAGCAAAATACAGAAAAGCTTCAAAGATTTTCCGAGTTGACTCTCCCCAAGGACCCATGGGCAGGGCAGGGCTGTTCTCTTGTTTCTGACATGGACGTAGGGTACGTAAACTAGGGAGGCCCACCTATGTCCAGAGATTTTATTGAGGCTCCATCAAGTGACATGACTGAGTGACTTCATAGTTAGTCTTGGTGGCTAGCCTGCCCCCAGGAAGACTGGGTTAATACCACGTGGTCTAAGTCACATTATTCTACCAGCTGGCATGAACCAAGGTCCCCAAGGCAAGCACACAATTCTGTCAACATTATATCCCAAGTGTTTGATAATCACCTCGCAGGAACCAAGGGCAAATGCAGAGTTCTCTTTGGGCAGTTTGCCACATAGTTTATTATACTGCACAGACTCTGTTTATTTGCTCAGCAAGTACAAAAATGTGTCAGTGAAGCTTGGGTATATTTGAGCTCTAGGAGGTTGTTGGCTTTCCAGCGAAGGTGTGCTGGGCCTGAAGTAGGGACTCTGTGAAGACTAATAAAAGAGAAAGAAATAAGAGAGAAAAAGCATGGAGACAGGTGGCTCACAGTCTCATGGGCGGAGTGCCCCAACTGTCCTCCATGTACAGTATTTATTGCTTAGGAACAGTAATCACCAAAAATGAGAACAACATTCTTGGGTCAAATGCCTATCTTTAAAACTTCTTTTATTTAAAAATTTAAAATTTTATTTTTTGATTGAATCACAGTGAGATACACACTTACAAGGTTTTTCTTTATTGGGTTTCAGTCATATAATTTTCCAACACCCATCCCTTCACCAGTGTATATCAGTGTATATTTTCCACCACCAATGTCCCTAGTTTCCTCTTCCCTAGCCAGTCTCTTGGCAGAAACTTCTCTCTCTCTCTCTCTCTCTCTCTGTCTCTCTCCTTTTTGAAATTCCTAACTATCATTATCTTAGACTTTTCCATATCTGAGGGTCTTAATTCATCATAAGCATCATCTCTGTAACCAGCTTTCACAAGAGAAAGTTTTTCCAAGGGAGGGGCAGAGAGAGAAGAGACTCAGGATCCCCACCCAGGCAGCATTCCAGCACTGAGGGCAGCATTCTGGATGGTAGGATCCCATCATCTCCCATCCTGTCTGTCTCCTTTATCTCTCCGTCTCGTTCCCAATCAAGATGGAGATACAAGGACCACAAAGGAGGGAAAACTGTAGTTCAGGAAGGGGGAAAACCTTCTGTGAACATGTGTTCTTCAAAGCTGGAAATGTGGCTCTGTGGCTGAGTTTGCATTGCATGTGTGAGATCTTCAGTTTAGTCCTGAGCACTGAAAAAAAAGTGTACTTCAAAGGGATGTATGAATAGAGGGAAAGGCATGATACTCAAGGGACTGCTGGAATATTGTTTGGGGTTTTTATTTATTATTTTATTTTTCATTTTCATCAGGGTTGGTGTGAAACCAAGGATATTTTCACCTTCTGAGCTGAGAGCTGTGTTTTTTGCTTTTAGTCTTTGAAAAGGGAAGATGAATTCAGGGGCACAGTTAGAAGTGATTTTCTCTGCAGCCAGTGGAGGCTTCATTTTCACTCTCCATCCATCCTGGCTGTAGCGAGATTCAGGGCAGAGGTTAAAATGGGCTGTCTGGTGAACATGCCAATAGTAATGACTTTTGTAATTATAAATAGTAATGACTCTCATTTATAGATGGCTTCTAAATGCTAAACACTTAAATTACTTACCAATAGAAGGACATTTAATTATTCCAATATCATTGTTGGGTTGATAATGTTATCTGAATTTTGGAAATGTGAGCAGTAAGCCTTAAAGGGATTCACATAAACATTCACAGGAGGCAAATGTAGGATTGAAACCCAAGTCCTTCTGATTTTAGCGTCCATCCATGTGGAAGAACCTGTTGCAATTCCATGATGGACTTAATCAACATAACCCAGCAGGTGAAGGTCAACTTCTGGGTTTACTGGTCTGATATTTAATGTGTTGACTTCAAAGGTGGTTTCAAAGAAAGACTTTGCTTCTGATTAAACTGAGACTGGGGCCAGTCAGAGACATAGGCGTTCATCCAAAGGGCTTCAGAAGTGCCATATTGACGGGTGCAGAAATAGTGAGTTTTATGACTCCCTGCCAGGGGCTTAAGTCTCTGACCTCAAACTGTCTGACCTCTGGCCTGTGCCTTTCCCCAAAGAGGAGAGGGTTTTTATTTACCCCAATAAGATAAATAATCTTGCTGTGATGTACAGATTCAAAACATTAAATGGAGGCAGAAAGAAGGGGCATTCGAATTCTCCAAGCCTCTGCTCCCTCAGGCAGGAAGTAAGGTTCGGGGAGCCATCTCACTTATGATTCTGCTCCAGCACCTTGCAAATGTTTGGCACCCTGGAGATGTTGAATGAACTGGGACACAAAGTGGCACCCATATCTCTATTCTCTTTAGGGGTGGGGTTGGATGACGAATGAAGGGACTTCGACTTTATGATCACTGTATGTTTTCTGAGGACTCTTAGTGACTCACTTCAGGATACCTGACATGGTTGTTCACTCTGGATCCAAGGTACTTTCATGTATGTGATTGAAATAGGACCTTACAACACCCTCGAGTTAACCTTTATGGTGTTCGTTTTATATCAGTGGATGGATCATGGGGGCTAAGTGACTTGCTGAAGGCCACTTAACTTGTAAGGGCCCAGTCCAGTGATCCCAAATCCAATGCTTTTTCTAGGACTTCACAGGTGGTAGTGTGTTGAGTGCAGAAAATAATGAATTTTCTCCAGCTCTTTGACATTTCAATGTTATCTATGGTGGTCAACATCTCTCCTTTGCTTTGGAAGGGGCATTGCAGAGATAAAGATATCAGTTTCCTCTCCAAAGAGGCTTTGCTAGTTGGACTAGAGCTTCCCTTCCTGTGCTGGTCTTGGATGTGGCCATACTGGGGGGAAGTAGACACCTTGGGAGATTTTCTTGGTGGAGCCTGAGATTTCCTTTCCTTAAATTCCCACTGCTCCATCATCTAACCCTTCTTGGAGCTCAGTCAGTGCACCTGATGGTGGTCAAGTTTGAGGAGTTTGGGGCTAGAGCCAGGGCACCCACAGTCCCCTGCTTCCTCCTCTGTGTGTCTGCCCAAGAAGGGTTTCATGGAAAGCATGAAATATCAAAGCAACCGGTTTTAAAAAGATCAATCAATCAAGCACCCAGCTGGGATAAAGCAAAGTGTTTATTTAAAGAGAAGAAAAAGGTAGCAGAGACATTCCCTAAAATACAAGGGACGGGGGTCGCTGTCTTTGTTTCCCCTCTTTCTAGTTTCAGGCTTTCTGCCTCTCCTATTCCTGCACTCATCCCTCCCACAGTGGGTGGGAATACCTGGGGTCTGAGGTCCTCACTGTATTCGTCACCTTCATGGGTTCCCATGGTAACTATGAACTGCCATGGTGCCAGTGGGAGTGGCTATCATGATCTTAAAATGAGCCTGTGTTCTCTCACCAGTTGCCAGAAATTGGCATACACATGCTTCTCCTGGTTGTGACAAAGGAAGCGACCTTGTAGTGGGGGCATAAAGCTGTGTGGAATTTTCTACTTACCGTACTCTGGCCTTAGTGTGTCTCTGTTGGACCTTTGGGCCATCAAACTCTAGGAACATCTGTTCTCTCCTCTTCCTCCTGTTTTATCTCCCACTCTCATCACCTCACCCATGTCCAACCTATCCAGCAATGGTGGCGACCTTAGCCAGGCAGGCTGCTGGGAAATTTTATGTGATGTCTCTCAAAGTTTCTCCTGTGTTTTTCTTTTCTTTCCCTTTCTTTCTTCTTTCTGATTTTGTTTTGGGAGCACACCTGGAGGTGCTCGGGGCTTACTCCTGGATGTCTGGTCAGGGATCACTCCTGGTGGGGCTCAGGGGACTGTATAGGTGCCAGGGATTGAATCTGGGTTGGCTGCACGCAAGCACCTTACCTGCTGTACTATTTCTCCAGCCTCTCCTATGTTCCTTAAAATAAAATATCAGATCATGCCAGGCTTGAGCTGCCAGTCACTCTTGTGATGTGACTATTCTGTTTTCTCATGGGGACCAGGAGCCTCTCATTTGCCCTCCCTCAGGGCTGCCTACAGTGGTCACTCCTTCTGTTCCCTGGAAGAAGTGTGTTCCATGATGGACTTTCTTGCCCAGTGGCCCCGGGGTGGACAGATGATACTACTGTCCCATGCCTAACATTTCTCTCTGAATAGCTCAGAATTCTACTTGTCACTGCTTTCTCAGTGGACGCTGAACACCAGAGTGATTTGTTCCCGATAATCTCACCTTGACGGAGTGTTCCCAGTAGATTGAGCTCTGCACCCTGGCCCCAACCCCCGTCCACTGAGAGGAGTAACTGGGCAGACCTTCCTGCTTTAAGGAAGGCTTGCATGGATCTCCTGCCTCTGGAGATTCCGCAGACATCTCAGTGTGCCCCTGTTCCACACCCAATCATGCTCTTCCACCATCCCTCGTGCCTTGCATCTCAGGGGACCCAGCCCCAGGAGGAACACACCTGTTGGGCTAAGACTTTCACAGCTGGGGATTCCTTGCAGAATGAAACATTGCATATTTGTTGATTGAAACCCCAAAGGTGCTGATGACAGAGGGAGCGGTGTCTTTGGATGGGACACGAGCAGAGATCCATGCCAGGTTAGGCATCACGTCCAGACTGTCACTGTCACTGGGGTTTGGGGAAGACATGGCTAAAGGCTGCCTCTTCTTTCTCTGAGTGCACTGAGATTCGGCTATGTCTCCGAGGCCTTGTCCTGGGCCTGCATGGCAGCACCAGGACCCCAGATGTGCCATCTGCTCATCTTGCTCCTTGAGAACGTTTGTCGGAAGGAACAGGAAGTGACACCAGCAAGTTGCCCAGGGAAGTTGCTTTAGTGCTCAAAGCATGATGGACCCTGGGCAGCTTGGCCAAGAAGTGAATCAACCTTGGCCCTGATTCCTGGATGTGGCTTCTTTGACGTGTCCCTGCTGAAAGGTTTGTCCTGTCGCTCCTTGAAAGGTTGATTCCTCCTTGGGTGTCTGGAGCAAAAGGCATAGTGAGTGGTTTTTACTTGGAGAAAAGCTGTTGCTTTCTCACTCAAAATAAGGTCCTGAGTAAACACCGTTGGCCTTCAAATGTGGCCTCCCTGTTGGCTACTGCTTCTCCACATTGGGTTCACTTTGGCTTCAAGTCGACAACCTATCAGGTTCAGGTCTCCCCGAGGATCCCGGTTATTGTTCTGACATGCAGCATTGGGCTGAAGAACAGGTCAGAACCCACAGAGATGGGAAGGAGC
Organism: Sorex fumeus; assembly: GCF_029834395.1. Lineage (NCBI taxonomy): Eukaryota > Metazoa > Chordata > Mammalia > Eulipotyphla > Soricidae > Sorex > Sorex fumeus. The sequence goes on along the minus strand of NW_026606105.1, from coordinate 6,697,897 downwards.
CAAGCACCAGGATTTCTGTGCCCGTTGTGGCCGCAGCAGAGCCTCACCGGATCTGGCTGTGTCTGGGCTCTTGTTCCTACACTGGGACCACCCTGGGTCCATCACTGAGACCACCCTGGGCTCTGGCTGTAGTTGCACTCTTGCTCCAGCACTGGGGTCCCCTGACGGCCCATTCACCGTGTGCTTTCACCTGAATCAAACTTCTCTTTACAAGTCTCATAAGGTCTTTACTGGCCTGGTCTCCTCCTCCTCAGCCTGTGACCAGGGGTCATAGGGACAAGGCGAGGAAGAAGACAATTATTTCCCCCTAAAGCCTCACTGGTGCCAGCTCTGAGTGGATATTCAATAACTCACCTCACAGTTCACCCTGGAAGTCTATCCTGACCCGCTAAGTGAGCACAGAGCTGCTTTCATCCACCTCTTCGCACTGGGACCCAGACCAAGAAGCTCCCAAGTTGCCAGGAAGCTGGTGTTTCCTGGTCCATGGCAGGAAATGCACTGGCGATCGATTCCGCAGACACTGAAGTGCCGAGTCTCTGGTTCGAGGGCTGTAGTGCCTGGTGTTCTCGAAGAATCCCGTGGCTTTTGAATGCAGCAGCAGAAGGGAAGCACCTTGTTTAGATCCTAATGTTTGTATGGCCAGTTGGTCAGCAGATTCCAGGAGCACCCTGGAGCATGGGCTCAAATGCACCGGTGGGTAGTTCCCAGCTCTGGGAGCACCTGGACAAGGGCAGATGCTCAGCTTCCAGTTCTGGGGATCACACTGTTTGAGCTCAGACACTAATGCTCAGCTCTGGCAAACTCCTGGTTCCGTTTCAGAGACTCACTCCAGTGGGCAGTTTATAGCTTTGGAAGCAGCTAGTTAATGCTCAGGTGTACAGTGACCACTCCAGGGAGCACCGAGTTTAAGCTGAGAGGCTTACTGGGAAGTGGTCTGATCTGAGGGATCTCCTTCAAGTTAATCATGTTGAGTGAAACCAGCCAGAGGAGGAGGAGCAGACGCAGAATGATCTCTCACACGTGGGATGGAAAGAATCCTCGTAGGGAATTAGCACATGCCCAGTGGCAATAGAGATGATGCACAGGAGAATGGTCTCACTAGGAAGCTTGGCACTGGGGCAGGGGCGAGGGGGGTAAGTTAGGGAAGGGGACATGAGGACAGTGGGGGAGGGGGAAAGGGCCCACCACAGAGGCAGGAGGGAAACTAGGGACATTGGTGGAGGGTAATGGGCACTGGTGAAGGGATGGGTGTTGGAACAATATATGCCTGAAACCCTATCGTAAATCTTTGTGACGTTGTGATTCACAGTGATTCAATTTTTTAAAAAAAAGTTTCCAAGCCAAGATGTGCCAGCTGCAGCCTCAGAGAGCATCCACTTCCAGCTCCCATGTTTGGGGGTGGGTAGCCCTGAGATAGAAGAGCCACAGGGCAACTAGAGATTGACCTTTTGGGGGTCTCTGATTCCATTCTCTTTGGACCCTAAAATATCTCACTGTTTCACAGCATTTATACGCAACTCCCCTTCCGAGCCCCTCCCTTCCCTCTATGGCCATTGTCACACACTTTCCTGGCCAGAGTGCTTGCCGGGCTCTCAGATCAAATGGTGGGGCCCACACACATGGCTAACACGCATGCTGGGGTCTCAGCCTTCGAGGTGGGCTGTTTTGCAAGCACTCTGGGTAGAGTGCTCGCCAGGGCTCTTTGTGGTGCTACCTACACAGTTGATAGGGGTGACAGTGCTCAAGCATCTTTCAGTTGCGGAGGTCACTGGGGGAAGTGGGGACTCACTGGAGAGCACCCCTGGTTTCAGTCGTGGTATCCTTATACACACCTGTGGGTGTTGTGCCCTGGAAGTCCCTCAGAGTGCAGAGCTTCAAGGTGAAAGCTTGGAGCTCACAGCCTTGCCCCTGGCTTGCCTTCCCCAGCCACTGTCTCCCAGCCTCCTGCTGCCCCCTTCAGCATCTTCCTGTGGATCAGATGTGCTCCCTAAAAATCATTTCACTACTTTCAATGTTTTAAAACATTTTTGTTTTACTTTTTGGGTCACACCTGGCAATACTCAGGGGTTACTCCTGGCTTTGCACTCAGGAATTACTCCTGGCAGTACTCGGGGGACCATATGGGATGCTGGGAATCGAACTCGGATCGTCCACATGCAAGGCAAACGCCCTGCCTGCTGTGCTATGGCTCCAGCCCTAAGGACATTTTTTGGGGGGGATGTGACTCTTTTTACCATTTTTTTCTCAGAGTACCAATTCAAATTAAAATACGGTTGTTGTTATTTTCTTTTCCCCCTCAAGAAAAACACTACATAATTCCAGTTGAAATGGAATGGAAATGATGCGTAGAAAGAGAAATTGTCTTTATGAGCCTTCTGAAGCCAAACTCTTAGCTGTTTTGCTGGTCTTTGCTGCTAAACATTATTTATGTCCTTGGTCCCACGTCCTTTGCTGTCTGGCCTCAGAGGGGAAGCCCTGCCACACTTTTTGTGGTAGAGCCACTAAGCTCAGTTCTGGGCCCAGGAATGCTTCAGGTTCTACTCTGTCAGTCTCTCCTGTGTTTTCCAGAACATTCTAGTTCTGTGTCTGTTCCTGCCCTGTCCTAATAAGGGTGCAGCTGACAGGCGGCCACTTTGACAGCTTTTGTTGCTGTTGTTAGTGGTGGGGACCGCACCCAGAGTGCTCAAAAGCCACCTGGGCCACTTCCAGACATGTTGCGGTGTCAGGGACCAGACTTGGGGCCTTGCACAGCCAGGGTCACATCCCCCACCAACCCTGGAGACTGCTGCCTTCTCCTGCTCCTCCTCCTCTACTTCTTCCTCCTCCTGCTCCTCCTCTTCTTCTTCCTCCCTTCTCTTCCTCTTCCTCCCTCCTCCACTTCCACTTCTTCCTCCTCCCTCCTTTTCTACCTCCTACTCTTTGTCCTCCTCCTCCTCCCCCCTCTTCTTTATCTTCTTTATCTTTTTCTCCATATTCTCCATCTTCATTATATTCAGAGGTCTCCATCATTGTCATTATCATCTTCTTCCTTGTTTCTTCCTTCTTCTTTGTTCTTATTCCTCCCCCCCCCCCACCCACCCCCTAAACTGGCTGTGCTCAGGGATCATTCCTGGCAGCACTGGGTAACCATATCCAACACTAGGAGTTGAACCTGAATCTGCCACATCTGCAAGGCAATTGCCTTAACTGCATTTCCGCTGGAGATTCTCTCTCTCTCTTTTTTAAAATTTTTATTAGTGAAACACCATGAGGTACAGTTGTAGAATTACAAATTTTTGTGCTTGGGTTTCAGTTATACAATGATCAGTACCCATCCCTCCACCAGTGCCCATTCTCTACCACCACTAATCCTAGTATCCCTCCCATCCCCCATCCCCCCATCCCACCCTACCTCTGTGGCAGGGCACTCCCTTTTGTTCTCTCTCACTGGAGATTCTCTCGCTGGAGAGTCTCAGTGGTTGAAACCATATACATCCAACCAGGCCTTGGAAAGTCTCAGGAAAGAGCTGCCTCTATGAGGTTGAGGCTGTCCTTTGTTAACTGTTGTTCCAGTGATGGGGCGAGTCCCACCAGCCCAGTGGACTCTACATCTTGATGGACCGTTGGTGCGTTGCTGGGACTTCAGAGCACTGGAGCTGGGGAGGAGATGAACCACACAGCTACCAGTGCAGTCCAGCTCCTCATGCTCTCACACATCTCTCCCTTGGACGTTTCTGTGCTTGTCTGATCAGGAGAATTGCCAAGGCTCCACCCTCTAATACCTCCGTGGCTTGGTTCCTCCCAAACTTGCTTTCCTGAGATATTTATTTATTATTTATTTATTAGGGGGTGCCTCTGACTCAGGGGGTCACTCCTGATGAACCACAGTTTCCATGAGCTTTTTTTTTAAAAGTGCAAGATGGGGGCCGGAGCAATAGTACAGTAGGGAGGGTGTTCGCCTTACACATGGCCAACCCAGCTTTGATTCCCAGCATCTATGCCACCACCACCTCAAGCACAGCCAGGAGTTATTCCTGAGTGATTCCAGGAGTAAGTCCTGAGCACCACTGGGTGTGGCCCAAAACACAACACAACAACAATAACAACAACTCCCAAAGTGCAAGATGGTTAAGGAGTGGGACTGGACCACACTGACACCACCGATGGAGCCATCGCTAGGATTCGTGCCTTGCACACATTGAACTGTAACAACTCTGACCTCACTTCCCCATCCAGTTCCTTCTGTCCATTTTTACTAATTAAGTGCGGCAGTCCCAGCTTGCTGGGAGCTCTCTTTGCTGCTGCAAAACTTTTCCTTCCATCCGTCATCATGGCATCAGTGCAGAGTTCAACCCCTGGGGGTGTCTGTCCCAAGGGGTTGTCCAGAAGGGTTCCCCACTGTCTAGGTGGGGTCTGCTAAGGGATTTAATTACGCTCTCACTTTCCCCCCTATTCCTTACCATCCCGGGATTGTGGGATTCCTCTGATTTTCCCCTTCAACAGGGAAGCAGTGAGAGCTCAGAGAAGAGAAGCCCTTGTCCAGAGGTCACCCACCTCCCGAGGAACAGGGTTAAGTTTGCTTCTTTATCACGCAGTCCTGCCCTCTTCTGCCCACTGACTTGGGGGTTCTTCCTCAGCTCCCTTGGTGTTCTGCTCAGGTCCCACAGCAGACAGGCATGAGCTCTTCTGTGTCATCCCATCACGTACCCCATGTCCCTGGCTTTCATTTACATTCTAGCTTTGGTTTTTATCTGCCTGGCCTCTCGGCAGCTGCCTGGCATGTCCGCAGAAGGCAGTGCCTGGCTCTCGCCCCCATCCTGTGGCAACGAGCGTGCAGCCCCACGTAGTACATGATCAACAAATCTCTCTTATTGATGATGTCCCTTGAAATTGCAGCTGCTTCCTCTGACAGCAGGACTGCGTTTCACTGAGTTGTTGTACAAAAGCAATTTGAGGGTATCACTCCCATAATCCACTGTTTCATCCCTCCTCCTGCTAAATGGGAATGTCCCCTGGAATGTGGATGGATTAGATGCAGGAAAAATAGTTCAAGCTTGCTAAAGCCAGATCTATAAGTAACCTCCAACACTGTCTTGTGTTCCTCCCGGGACAAAATAAAGCCCCGCATTGCGAAGCTTATTTGGGGTCATCCCATCAGATGTCCCAAACGCCCTCATGTGTAGAGGATTAAGCCCCTGTTTTACCCTCTCCTCTGATCAGGAGTTCTAAGAGCTTCTTTCTACTCACCTGTCCACAGAGATGTACCTGCACCCCCCTTTCCAGCCCTGAAACTCAGAGACGCAAGAGCAGCAGCTTGAAAATAAAAATGCAGAGAAGCAATAATAGTACAGTGGGGAAGTCACTTGCTTTACAAGCAACAGGCCCAGATTCAATCCCCGACACTGCACAGGGTCCCTCAAGCCCCACCAGGAATGATCCCTGAGCACCAAACCAGGAGGAAGTCCTGAGAAAAGGCCTCAAAGTGAAAAATCCCAAACCCAATGACAACAGCAGCAACAAAATAGAAAGTTAAACCCAGAAACAACCTTTCCAACTCTTAGGGGCCTGGGATATAATGAGAGAGAAATTGAGACATTTTGAGAGTATCCTTAAGGAACAAATAAGTCAGACTTAATTATCAATGATTATATTAATTGTTAGAAATAGTATGAGGAGACTGACCTCACCCTAATTAAAAATCTCAGACAAAACAGCATTCTACAAATTCTAGAGCATTGATTTGGCAGCATTTTCAGCAAATAGACCACTTCATTGCTACCGAGATGGTACATGTTGTCTTCCCTTCTTTATTTGCTTATTTTCTTGCTTGCATGCAAGCAGATCTCTGGAAGTTTCCTGAGCCCAGAACTGTCCTGGGAGCCATGAGGGTCCCCTGAAGTCCCTGCCCAATTATAATGTCTGCTTTTAGAGAAGATACATTTGAAACTGTCTTCTTTCCATGAAAACATTTAGAAGGAGATTTTCAGTTGAGATGCTCCTGGCCGATGTTCCTGTGAATGGATGCAAAGCAACCGCCCAATGACTTGCATTGGACCAGAACACGGGATGGTTGAATGGTGCCATGGGGCCCTCCACTACCCCCACAGCTTCAGATGAGAGGGAATTTCTGTTCCCGTTTCTCCTCTGGACCGGTTGGAGACAGTCTTCTCTTTAGACGCTATAGGGGAGGGAGCCCCTCACCTCCAGCTTCCAGAAGTAGAGCTTACGGTGGGTTTCACTGCATTCTTATTAGTACCTGGAAGCAGGAGAAGGATACTGTGAGACTCTGTCAGCTGAACCTCCTTAGCCCACGATGTGAGTAGCTCACTTGCATCTCCTGCCAGGCAGAAACAAGACTCTAGACTTTCTCTAATTCTCCTAACAGCTTCTGCTAGACTGTGAGAGTGCAGAGAAAGCACTTCTGAACATGCTTATTTTGGGGCTGAGTTCCTGTTACCCAGTCAGTGATGGAGCAGGTCTCAAGGCTTTGGTGGACACCTGTGGAAATGGCATTGCTCAGAGAATAATTCTCTGTGATGGGCCGAAAATGTCTCCCTCTAACTGTGTTCATGGAAACTTGCCTGTTCCCCACAGCTGTGTCCTTCAAGTCGTGTTTAATTTTATGTATTGAGGTAATGGTGGTTTGTTTACAAGGATGTAAATGTGTACGTGTCTTGAGGCTACAGTGCAAACACACCATGTTCATAGCCAAAGTTCCCAAACCCTCCACCGTAGTCCACTGGACCCTTCCCTTCTACTTCCTGCCTCCCTTAAACAACCCCATCCATCATCAGTCTTAGCATTTGTTTTTATTGCACTGTGTCTGATCCCTTGTTTTGTGTTTTTATACACCAAGTCTGAATGAGATCATCTGATATTTGTCTTTATCCTTTAACATGTTGGGGTTGGGGAGGGTGGGTCACACCCAGCTATGCTCAGGGTTTACACGTGGATCTGTGCTCAGGAACCACTCTTGAAAGTGATTATATGTGGTGCCAGAGATCAGATGGGCTTGACCAGATCCAAGGCACAATGTATAGTGCAAATACTTTCTGCTATGCAGTAATATATGTTTTCATTTTAGCAAAAATTTCTTTCAGTGTACAAATGCTTATTAGCTCGATGTAATCCAAGTTATTTTTGCTTTTATTTTCCTTGACAGTGGAGTTGAATCCCTAAAGTTACCTCTGAAGTCAGTATCATGGACTGTTTTCCTTTTTTGTATTCTACTGTATTTTTGTTTTCTTTGATGTATTTTATGGGGTTAGGTCTGATACATAAGTCCATTTTAAGTTAACCTTTGTGCCTAATATAAGACAGTGAGTTTCATTCTTTTGTGTGCGGTTTAACAGTTTTCACAGTGTCAATTGTTTTCTCTCCCGTGTTTTGGTATTGCTCCTTTGTCATAAATAAACTGTCTAAATATATGACGGGTTATCTCTAGGTTATTTCTATTGCATTGGTCTCATATCTGCTTTTATTCAAATGCCACACTATTTGGATTACTACAGCTTTATTGTAGTTTAAAGTTGGGGCCTGTGATGACTCCCATCCTCTTTGTACTTAGAATTCTTTTTATATTTAAGGTTTTTGTAGTCCTATACAATTTTAAGTAGTATTTATTATATGTCCTAGAAAAACACCATTGAAATTTGATAGGAATTGTACTGAATCTGTGTAATGCTTTGGTCACTTTAAGTGTTCATTCTTCAAATCTATGAGCACGGATTTTTTTTTTTACTTCCTATATTGGATGCACTGAGTTTTAAGAGGCAGGGATGGGAGGAGGGCATTTATAAAGAGCAGAGTGTATCTGGATGCAAACAAGCTGCCTCAGATATATCCAGCAGGTCAAATGGAGGCAAATGAGTTAGAGCTGCCAAGGTATGGATAAGAAGGTCGCAGCTGGGAAATGTCTTCAGGTGTTAACCTTTGGGACCTAAGTGTGATTCATCAGAAGTTGACATTCCTGAGTAACATGAAGGATAAAATGAAGCTTAATAAACCCACACACACCTATCAAGTCTCTGTATTGTCACAATGCTGAACATTCACACTTCCTACTGCAGTATATGAGAGCATCTCAATAGTGTTTAGTTCAGAGGCTTCCAAATTATTTAGCTGCCTCCTCCTTTCTGGAAAAAGAATCACTCATTTCCTCCTGGAAATCTACCTTCTTTATGGAAACAAACAGAAAGTGTCTCCCCAAATATACAGAGGCTACTACCACCTACCCCTACTGTTTCAGCCTTCATGCCAACTCTTGCCATACCCCAACCCAAGTATCGCGATATTTTGTTTTTTGTCATTTATTTTTATAAAGTTGTTCATAATGATTGATTACATTCAATATTCCAACACCATGTATTGCAATATTTTGAAGGATAAGATAAGAATAGAAGATACTGACTTTGCAGATGATCAGCAAGAACTAGGAGAAGGCAGAATGTAAAAACAACCTGTTTGTGGATCTGAGAAATCCAGGGACTAGCTAAAAAAATTTGATTTGACTTGCATCTCACAGGAATCAGCAGTGGGAAATCTCTGCCAGGAAGCAAATACAACCTCAGACTTCTGGAGGAGAGGGTTTGCACCCAGAACTGAAGGGCCAAAGAACCTTGGCACTCTGCCTGGCTAAACCCATCTGCTGCATGGCATGTGGCTGTAGGCTTGGCATTCTGAAAGGCACATGGAAAGATTGCAGTGCATGGCAAGTGAAAGTTCTAGAAATCACATTGAATGAGGACCAGTTCATCCATGTATTCCTCAGTAAACGTTTATTGATTTTTCTATCAGGGAACTGGCCTTATGGAGTCTGTTGGGGATTAGGGTGAAAACTTGCCATTTTGGAAAAAGTCAAAGGAGGTCAAGTTCGCATGAAGAGGAAAGGACCAAGAGTGAAATTGTATAGGAGGAAATTCTAAAAGGCGACATCAAGACCGAAGGGTGGATATTAGAGGCATTGGAACTGGGTGCCCAAGAGGGAATCCCTTCCTAGCAATGTGACCAGCTCGAGCTTTTGCTTGATACATGATACAGGGTCCTACAGAAGCATTATGATGAGAGTCATGTGAAATGAAACAGAGCAGAGCATGGTGCACACTCTGGAAGTCGGAAGCATCTTAGCAGGGAAGAGGCTTAGGGACAGGGATTGAAACTGGGATGCTTTATGTAGAGTGGATCTTGCCTTGAGTTGACCAAAGAACCTCCCTTCAAGGTGAGTGACTCAGAAACACATTTCTGCAGCTAGGAGATACTCTGTGAGACCCCGATTAAAAGCAAAATGGGAAACATTAAGTAGCAGTGGGAGGGCGAGGATGGGCAAGTTGGTGGCCTTAGTGAACTCTTCATTTCTGTATTTCAAAGTTATTTCTTTCAGGGGGGGTGTTATTTGACTTTGGTGCAAGCATGCTTTTTCTTTCATGATAGGATGGTATTAATAAACTATACCATACTTATAAAACATTACAATAACAAAAAATACAGGCTGGCACTGTTTTGATGGGATGATTTTACAGATCTGTGAAATGTACAGATGTGGAAAACACTGTCCAGTTCTCTTTGAATCGAAGGCTGTCTTTGACGTCTTGGATTGTCCATACTAAGTGCCTGATTCACAGGCCACACATAAAGTTCTTAGAAGGAAGAGAGAGCCTCTTGCATCCTGAGCAGGAAGGGACATTTTCTGACTAGGTCTCCTGCACTGGATTATTGAAGCCTGCTGGGAAGGATGTTCGGGCAGATGGGAGCTTCAGGTTGTTCACTGGGAAGAAGGGGTCCAGGTAGTGCTAAGCCACAGCCCCCCATGAATCCTGAGTCTGACCACAGGGATATCCAGCTGACTGTGGGTCACAGGTGAGCTGTTGTGAGCCCATGGTAGGCACCCATCTCTGAACCTTTCCCTGTGGCCATACGACTGTTCCTGCCAACCTTCATAGACTGAGTGGCTCTCCCCTGACTCACCTCGGCCTCCTAGAAGTCGAACCCAAACCAATTCCATTTCCCCTTGAAAGACCTTTTACCTTACACAGGACTCCGGGGAAAGCCCCAGCGGGGTTTGCTCTATTCTATGGAGTAGCAAAACTCAATGTGGGTGGTCTTCATTAGACTTCACTGCCCATGGTAAGGAAGTGAAGATGCTATTGGATGAGGATGGAGGGGCTGGCAATGATTTCTCGGGAAGTAACTGAAAACCAAGATGGAATTTTAAAAAGTTACTCTGTTCCTCACCCTAAAGTAGTCAGCATGAAGGCAGTACCTACTTTGTGGACATAGGAACTGAGACCAGGAAGACTTTAATTGGTGCCAGCACTGGCCCAGGGAAGACCCAACCTCCTCCAGAGGGGAGAAGCTCCAGCAGTAACAAAAGGCTGTGAGAAGGACACGCAGGTGAACCACCACAAGTTCAGAGTTCTTGATTATATCTTAGAAATAGACTCACCGGCATAGGAAGCCCCACATGAGGGGAAGTTTGGGAGAAAATATTTTTTTTTTGCTTTTTGGGTCACACCTGGCGATGCACAGGGGTTACTCCTGGCTCGGCACTCAGGAGTTACTCCTGGCGGTGCTCAGGGGACCATATGGGATGCTGGGAATTGAACCCGGGTCGGCCGCGTGCAAGGCAAACGCCCTACCCGCTGTGCTATCTCTCCAGCCCTGAGAAAATATTTTTTAAAAAACTTTGCAAGGGCAACTACTATGTTTCCTCAATCAGAGAGTTGCCCATACCTCAACTCAGACTTATAACTCCTTTCTTTTACTTCATAGGGTACCTTTGGTACTTCGTGTTCTCTCTAAAACACATTGCTCTTTCTTTTGCCTTTCTTGAACTCATGGCTTTCTCTTTCCTGAATAGAGAAAATAATATTGTCTTACTCTAAATAAAATATCTCTAAAGAAAATGTGTGTCCTACCTCACAGATCATCTCCTCCTGAAATTCTTTTCAGTGAGGGAAAGTAATAGACCTGTAAAGAATCTGGGCAGGAGTTAGGACTGATTTTTCTGCAAAAAAAGCAGTTCTTTATTTTATCCTGAGCTCCATGACTCTCTGAAAATTTGGGTGGCAGGAATTAATTCCCACGCTGTGTAGATCAAGTGAGACTCAGGTACAGTCTAAAGAGTGCCGAGTGGACCTGATGGGATATAAGTGGCCAAGCCACGTCAGTTCTTGCAGTAGACTTTCTCAGACCTGACCCTCCCAGGAGTCTACCCAGGTGACCAAGGTGGGTCAAGAGGGAAAGTGGCAGGCTTCCACTAGAGTCTGTCACCTCTCTTCTCCCCACTTCACATGTGTCACTGGCTACAGAGGAGGTCCGGACTTTGCCTCTACAAGGAAGTGGAAATAACCTGTTCAGCACTCATCCCTCCTCCTTTACTCTGATCTTTGGGTGAAAATTGTTCTTTCATATTGGTGCTTTGATTCTGTTGAGATGGAAGCGGTCATTGAAGCCCTAGCCAATCAGGGCATTCAAGCCCAATACATCAGGATCCTCCGTGAGCTGTATTGCGGATTCACTACCAGGATCTCACCATTCTACAAAGAAGTGATCGTTGATGTCAAGAGAGGGGTGCGGCAGGGTGATACCATTTCACCGAAACTCTTCAGTGCCACCCTCGAGAACATCATGCGACGACTGGAATGGGAAGGAATGGGAGTGAAGATAGATGGTCGGCAACTACACCACCTCCGCTTTGCTGATGACATTGTTTTAATAACACCAAACATCAGCCAAGCGGCACAAATGCTGGCTGACTTTGACCGTGAGTGTGGAAAGGTAGGACTACAGCTGAATCTTACGAAGACAATGTTTATGAGAAACAGCCTCGTTCCTGACGCCCCATTCGCTCTCAATGGAACGACCATCTCCGAATGCAACAGCTATGTGTACCTAGGTCGAGAGGTCAACATGACAAATGACCTGGCACCCGAGCTGCGCAGGAGGAAGAGAGCGGCTTGGAACGCCTTCAAGAACGTCGAAGAAATAGCCAAGAGGACGAAGAACCTCCGGCTCCGGGCACATCTCTTTGATTCCACTGTTCTTCCTGCATCAACATATGCCTCAGAGACCTGGGCCCTACGCAAACAAGATGAGAACGCCATTCAGGTCTCCCAAAGAAGAATAGAAAGAGCCATGCTTGGAATATCACGTTTCACTCAAATGAGAGAACGAATCCGGAGTTCTGACATTCGTCGACGATCAAGGATCAGGGACTCTGTCTCATTTGCCAAGGTGTCGAAAATCAGATGGGCTGGTCACGTAATGAGATTTAAAGACGACCGCTGGACTAGAGCTGTTACTGATTGGATTCCACGGGATGTCAAGAGACCGCGTGGCCGCCCACCTACCAGATGGTCAGACTTCTTCGTCAAGATCATGAACGATCGATTTGAGGCTCTTCATATTCCCGGAGTGAACAGATGCCATTGGGCTACACTAGCACGCGACAGGGACAAATGGAGACGTTACTGGCGCCCGCTCGAGCAAATCGACGACTAACGGGAAGTTAAGTGATTAAGTGATTGGTGCTGTGGCTTGGGGTGGGAGAGGAGGAGAAAGGAACCCCCCGCCCCCCAACAGAGAGTCAAAGCTATTTCAAGAACAAGGTAAAGGGGACTGGATGGACCATATTGTGGGCTCCCTGCAGTCTAGACCAATCAAACTTTTGTTTTCTAATTATTGAGTTGTGAAAGAGCCTGTTTCTGGTGATGCCAGCAATTTGGAGTTGGATAGTGTCTGGTACCACTCACAAAACTCCATTTCTAGGGGCAGTGTTTTTTTTTTTTTTTTGGAGCACCTCATGGCTTTCCAGAAAACCTATATTTTATTCTCCTGTTTTTGTCACCAAGCACACTGATTCCACGGTGTGGGTGGGCCTGGAATTAGCCTTTGTGCTCAGATCCCCAAGTCTCAGGGGACCAACACAGATGGGTGGCTGACCACGTTAAGAAGCTTCTGGAAGGTGGGGTGGAGCCTTTCTGTTTGCCTGCCTGGCGTTCTTTGCTTCAGGCTGGTAATATTTTGCACAGCAGTAATTACATGCATAGAGCCAACGCTTTCAGGGGAGGGAGGTACAAATGCCTTGGCATCGAGAAGCGAAGTTCTTTGATGAGGGGCCCCCGTTTCCTCCTTCTCCATCCTCTCCTGGGGAAGGATATTGTGGTTTGTCAAGATTCTGTGAAAGGCCTTTTCTTTTCTTTCTCTCTCTCTCTCTTTCAGCGGGGATTCAAGGCGCCCTGTTACTGCGGGAGCCTGTGATAACTCCAGCTATTAGTATTACTTTATTTTAAGTCTCAGTTTTAAAATAGCTGCAGGGCTGCACCTGGAATAAAAATGAATTAAAAAGAAAATCACTGAGTGGAATTTAAATTGCGCCTCAGGGTAGGCTGCTGCTTCTGGTGCCATCACTTAGACCCACCAGACTTTTCCCCCCTCTTCCTGAAAGCTTCCCAGCATGCCAGGCACCACGATGTACACGATGTAGGGATTTTGCCATCTTTTCTTCTTTGGGGTTTAAAAATCTTGCTTTGGAGGATTGCTTCTCTGTTGCTGTGGTCGTTGCTCAAAGTAGAACAGGATACAGCCATTAAGTTCTCTTACCTGTGAGGTAGAAAGAAGCACCAGAACATCCCCTGCCCTCAAGAGCTTTCAGCCTAATTCCAAGGTCAAGTGCAGACACACCCAAAACGAGAGGGTTCTTGTGTGCTTAAGGGTCCCATAAACCACTTCTTCCATTAGGGGGCAGGGTGTAGCTGTTGGGGACCTGGGAAAGTGAACTTCCAGCTGAAGGAACAGCATGTGGGCCGAGGGAAAGGCCAACATAGTGCAGAGTCAAAGAAAATGTGGAGGACAGCAGGAGGTCTGGGAGACCCGGACCTAGAGGGATCTTCGTGTACTGCGGATACTGCACTTGCCTTGTACTTGGCCAACCCAGGCTCAATCCTTGGCATCCCATATGGTCTCCTGAGCCCACCAGGAATGATCCCTCCATGCAGATCTAGAAGTAAGCCTTGAGCACTGCCAAGTATGGCCCCCTCCAAAAAAAAAAAAGTGGGATCTTTATGTAATTCTCTGGATAGGATTTTGAAGGTGAAAACAAGAATGAAAGAGGGGCATGACTAGACTTTCTTCTTGAATGACCATTTTGCCGATGGAGTAGATATGGTCTTTGAAGTGGTGTGGAATTGACCTTGGAGACCAATCAGTTTGTTGGGGAGCTATGGATGGCTGTGGTCTGGGGGAGGGGGGGGATGCTACAGGTTCCAGTCAGGCTGGAGGGTCAGAATGAAGCCCTGAGAGGAAGAAGGCACAATGGAGCATAGGCCCTTTCTCTAAAAACTGGAGTGACCAGAGAAACAGAAGATCCCAAGAGAGAAGGAGAGGAATGAAATATGGGGATGTTTGGAAACCCCAGAACATTCTTAGATGTGGCAATTCTTTTATCTGGGGAGGGGATCTTGCAAGCAGTGCTCACTTGCACTTTCCAGGGCCCTTCCTGGCCACCCTCAAGCAACCTGGCTGGACCCAGCAGTCGTGGGGACCATCAGGCAGTGCTGGGGCTTGGGTGGTCATATGTGCCAGGAACCAAATCTGTGTCCTCAAGCATGCCAGCCCGTTGAATCATCTTCCTAGCATCAGCTTAGGTAATTTTGAGGTCTCTGTAAGACTGGTCACAAGGAGAAGAGTCCTTTTTTAAAAATTTTTATTAGTGAAACACCATGAGGTACAGTTGTAGACTTACAAATTTTTGTTCTTGGGTTTCAGTTATACAATGATCAAGTACCCATCCCTCCACCAGTGCTCATTTTCCACCACCACGGATCCCAGTATCCCTCCCACCCCCCATCCCTCTCATCCCACCCTACCCTGTGGCAGGGCATTCCCTTTTGTTCTCTCAAGAAGAAGAGTCTTAAAGCATCAAATTGGGAAGAGGGTATAGATGGAGGGAGAGAAGCAGATCATAATGGTTGGACAAATGGTAGGGAAGAAGCTAAGGTAACAGTAAACTGTGAAGGATAATTCAAGAATTAATCCTATCATCAGTGGGCCTCTCTCTCTCTCTCTCTCTCTCTCTCTCTCTCTCTCTCTCTCTCTCTGTCTCTCTCTGTCTCTTTCTCTCCCCTACCCCATGTTCATTATTTACTCTTCTTTTGTTTTGTGGATGGGGGAGGGTTGGGCCACACCTGGTGATGCTCAGGGGTCATTCCTGGTTTTGTACTCAAGAATTACTCCTGGCAATGCTCAGGAGACCATATGGGATGCTGGGAATCGAACCCAGGTTGGCCATGTGCAAGGGAAGTGTCCTACCCGCTGCACTATCTCTCCAGGCCCTCTTGGGGGATTGAGGACAGAGTTCCTGATAGTTATAGAATATGGGAGAATAATTAGGGCTTTCTCTAATTATTACTCTATTTACAATTTGGTTACATAGTCCAAATGGTAGTTGACGGCACCAATTTAAGCCTTATGAGATACGAAGGACTGACGTAGCATGACTCCCTGGAGAGAACTGCTAGTGAAACTCAAACATACTCGTGGATGTAAATTCAAGCCCTTTTAGGACTGTAATCAAGGCACAGCCAATTAAAGCAGCTGAAAATGCAGGCATGGTAGACAGCAGATAATCTGAAAGCATTCTCATTGTTTGTTCTTTCTCCTGGGGAGAAAGGAGAAAGGAAATAATCACGAAGAACTCTAATAATAGGTCTAATTTATGGAATGCTTAGACAGTACCAGACATGGTGCTAAGTTTAGTTCATGAACTATCTCATTTAAACCAGTTTATGCTGGCTTCCAACAATTGATGAAGGGGTGTTTTTTATTATCCCCTCATGGGCACAGAGGGACTGGGAGGCTCCATGGTTACCACTATCTGCATGGACATCATAATCCCTGAGTGCGGACCAACACAGCTGACCACTAGAGTCTCAAATTCTCTTCTTTTCATAATGTTCAAGCCTGCAGCAAGTGAAAATGGGCTCAGAATCCCTCTAAATGCTCTTAAGAGCCCACCTCCAGCCAGCTTCTGCCTGAGGTTGGTCCCCATCTCAACCCCACTTCAGCCAAGGTGTCCAAGGTCATCCTCACCTGTCAGAGGAGCAGAGTTGAGTTTCAGGTGAATTTCAGAGCAGAAGTTTCCATTCCTAGGGTGCTTCCTGCCTGGCCCTGTGCCAAGCACCCTCAGAGGGGTGCAGGAGTCCCTGCCCCAGGCTCCCTCTCCTGTCTGTCACCGTCTCCCCTGGGTGGACTCTGATCTCCTATTGATTCTCCAGCCTTCTAGGACTCTTCTTTTTCTTACCATTCACTGTTTCAAATTCGGGGGCCACATCTGGCCTTATTCAGGGGTTATCCTGGATCTGCACCCAGGGATCATTCCTTGTGAACTCGGGGGCCCTATGTGGTACTGGGATCTAACCCAAGTTGGTCAAGTGCAAGGCAAGTGCCCTGTCCACTGTGCTCTCATTCCTGTCCCTTGTACTTTTTAATTAAAAGTAAAAAAAAATTTTTTTAAATATGTCACTGTTGGTATATATTTCTTTTGTTTTTCTTCCTGGTGCTGAGGATGGAACCCAGAACACACACATGCAAGGCATGTTCTGTAGTGCTGAGTACCACCTCAAGCCCTAGTCAGCATGTCTCGTAACAGACACTGGAGCATCATGTATGTCCGAAGCATTGGTTGAACCTTCTAACTTTTTCCCTGAGCTGCACACACGTGCACTCTTTGCCATTCTGCTCCTTTGTACACAAATTTTCCCAGATGTCACTGGGGTGAAGGATTGCTGGGTGCTTGGCTCATTTGTGTTTTTAATATAAGAAAACATTCCCCCCCCCCCCCGAGATGAGAACAATTTCACCACGATGACTACCCTCCTGTTATTCGTCGATTACCTCAAGCAGGCCCCAGTAACGTCTCCTTCATCCTAGCCCTGAGATTTTTAAGAAAGTGCTATATTCAAGGCTCTTTAGGAGAATGAGACCCGTAATTGTTACTGGTATTTGGCATATTGGGTACGCCACGGGGAGTTTGCCAGACTCTGCCGTGTGGGCAGGCTACATTCGGTAGTCTGCCAGTTTGTCCAAAGTAGGAATGAGATAATAAGATGTCATAATAGGATGAGACTTAGGAGACTGCACTGTTCTCTTCCGGGAGCTGGTTTTTATAGTCTCTGAGTCTTGGCCGTTGATGGGATTACATGGCGCCAGGGGGCCAGTTGGTGGGTGTGACCCCCGCCTACTGGAATTCGGAGGATCTGGGTGGAGGATGCTCAGCCCCGATCCGAGTAGGCTTGGAGATCTCAGCCCCGGGACCTGCTTGCCTTTGTTCCTCTGCCGGTACCTTCAGGTGTGCGGAGAGTGGTCTCAGCATGGTTCTTCCGGGAGCTGAGAACAATTTACTTCTAGAAAAATGTCTAGTTCTCGATCCTACAAGCGTGCAAGGAATTCTTTTAAATGCCCAAGAACCATCCTAAGTGTTGGTGAACTAAGAGTGAGCGGATGGCAGGGTATGATTATGGAAAGAGGGTTGTGGTTGAAATGGAACAGAGACTACTGATTCAGCAGAAGAAAGTTTTTTTGATTTGGGCCCAACTTTATTCAGCTGAAATTGTGCAAGAATGACTTGCCCTGTGGCTACCGCTGTGATACCTAAACATGGTGTGCCAGGCACACTGCCGAGTTCCTAGAGATGGATGCTCCCACTGAACCTTCACTGCAAATTCATACCGAAGGTGAAGATTCTTCTTCTGAAGAGTTCTCGGTCATCACCAAGACTTGGGATTTGGAAGTTGAACTTGTCTCCAGTGGTTAGAATTGTTCGATTTCCTAATATGCTTATGTATATTTTTTTCACAACTCAATCTAAGCCTCCCTAAATGTCGCCAATTTCACTGTTACTATTAGTCATTTTTCACATGGCCCAAATTTGTCTCTTTAAAGATTCATAAGCAAATACCTCAGCCTGACGTTATGGAATCTGGTTTAGGGAATACATTTTTATCCTCTCCAAGACTCTCTGAAAAACATTGACATTATTTCAGGCTAACCTTTTTTACTTATCTTGCAAGCTCCTAGTTTCTGTAACTCCTTATGAAGGAATCACCACTATCTGTTGATGACCTCACTTCCCTTTCCTAGCCCTTTTGTGGTTCTTATATATTTGTACCAAGAACTGAATGTGAGAATGACACTTGTCACGGAATTCCCTGGTTTTTCTAATGTACCATAGGATAGAATGATGAGATTGGTTAACAAAGGAATGACCACCCCATTCCATTGTCTGTTCAAATCCAGTATGAAGCTTAAGTCAGATGGACCATTCTTCATCTAGAGAACCTGGGCTTTCAGCATTATCTCAAGGATGTCAAGGTTTATTAGAAACTAGAATCAAGGGTCCTAGCTATTTGACTCAACCTGGGATCTAGGAGGGAGCCCATTGGTTAGATGTAGTTTACGGAGCAGAACCTGAGATCAGTCAAGGAGAATGGATCACAATAGAGGAAAGGATTGCAGGTCCTGTATATTGGGGGAGTTGGCAGTGAGATTAATGGTCAAGTTTTTCTAACACCTAAGCACACGTGAATTCTCTTTCCATAGATCACCTAGAAGAACCATGTGAAAATGATCAGTGATATAATTGGGATGACCTTAGTACAGTACTATCTGAAGGCCTGGATCAGCACTGGCTTCCCAAGCCCCTTCTAAACCCACTGGTTGTGCTTGTGAGTCTGCCTGATCTTGGGGGAAATCTTAGTTGTCATGATCCCCTTAAAGAAGTGGATTCTGAGTCTTCCCAAAGTAGTACTTTGGACAAATCAGTACCAAGGGGGCATGGCCCTGAGCTGCCATTCAGAAGCATGTGGAAAATTCTCCAGAATTTGTCTTCTTTGTATATAGCTTGTCCTAGAATTAATCTGCAATAATTGTTACTTAAAGTAACCCAAACCAACATTTGATGACTGAAAATGCCTGACAGCATGGTGACTTTTGCTTTAACAAAATTTACTCTAATTTGAGTTATAAATAATCATGGACCATAAAAGGGGTTTTTTTGGGGGGTGGGGGAGGAGTTTTTGTGTCTAATCTAGCTGCAAGAAAGTTCTTGAAATCTTTTTGTGTACAATTACACACTGTAATTTTTGGACTCTCGGGAGAGTTTTTTTTGGGTTTAGCCTGAGAAATAATTATACTTCTTTCTTAATTTCATTGAATTGTCATAATAATTTTTGGTGGTAGATAAAATTTAATTACTTTTATAACTGAAAAGACAAAAACTCCAGCTAATAGATTTCTCCAAACAACAACAACAACAAAAAACTGTAAATAGTAGAAGCATGGTAAACTCTTGAATTCTTCAAACTCAGAATTATTCTTTTGTGCAGTTTTGGGTGTGTGTGTTTTAATTTTATTTAGTTTTGGGACACACCCTGTGGTATTTGGAGGGGACTTGTGTTGAGAGGGCATTTCTGGTCAGTGCTTGAGGGTTGTTCCAGCAATGTTAATGGACCTTGCAGTGCCAAGGACTGTTCTCCAGTCTCCTGCCTGCTGTTCAGGCTTTTTGAGCCACCTCTATAACCAAACACAAATTGCTAACATGAAATGAAAATGAAGAAATGCAGCCCCCCAGAAGTGGGATCTCTACAACCTGTCGTCAATGGCCCTTTAGCTCTTCTGTCCCTTCCATGGTGACCATCTCTAGACTGAATTCTCCTGGTCTAAGTCATCAAGGTCTCCACCACCGTACAATTTTCCCTATATCCCCCAAATACCCCCACCTACAATTCTCGCCTCTCTTCTACACAACCCATCCCCTCCCATCCCATCTCTCAAGAATGGGGGAAAAATGCTCAAGTACCATTTCTCATCCATCTTTATTTCTTCCCATCTTCCTATCTTTTCTCCCTCTCCCACCCATCCCCCGCCTTTTTTCTTGCCTTCTTCTTCCCATTTCTTTTTAAAATGTCCTAGGTGGTGTGAAGAGAATAATTGGTTAGGTTTCTCTTTTGTTGCTGCCTGCTGGAACGCTTCGAGCCAAATTAGTGTCTGTCTTTCGCGAGTGAATAGAATTCATTTTCAGGAGGAGATAGAACTCAGCTGCACATTTTCCTATTAGTCTTATTTCTGGCGCCCTGTTTACGTTGTCTCTCCCCTCCTTTGTTTTTTCCTGTTTTATTCCTCATGTATTTGTAACTTGTGCTGTCTCAGTAGATTTTTTTTTTCTGGTGTCCCTTTAATCAACTTTCACTCCTTTTTTGGTGCAATGAATCACGGCCTGGTTGCTTCTTTCTCTCTTGAAATATAGAAAGGAGGTTACCCAGCCTGATTTATGACCTCACCTCCCCATTACTTTTGGGAATCAGCACAGGCCTCCTAAGTACTTACAAATCACCCTTTTTATTCATTCTCTTAGCCGGCTGAGGGATTAGTTGGCGTTGGGTGGGCGTGGCTTCTACCTTTTCCTCACTTGATTGGACCATTTATTTTGCTCTCCAGCCAACCAGAATCTCAGAGAAACTTAGCCAGCTGCAGTCATGCACCTCACCTGCTCTTCTGGCCCCTGGCTCAGTTCCAGCCATCTCTTCTCATTTTCCTTCTAGCTCCTGGAGTCTTTCTTCCTTTGTTCTGATACTTCTCGCCCTTTCAAGATCATCTTCCTAAGGAAAGACAACAAAATAAGAGGTTAGCCTTCTTTTCGCCTTTTGTGAACTTTAAATCTACCCAAGTTTTGGTCACATTCTCCCCTCTTTTTCCCCCCTAATCTCCCGCCCCCAGATTCTAACTCAAACACTTTCTAGAAAGTCTGTAGTAAGCGTGTCTTGAATCCCCATTCCTACAGTTTCCCCCAGACCCCTGCTGGGGAGTCTCCATGGTTGGACCCCTCCTGCTTGGCTCTCCACTGCAGCAATCTGGGTGAATGGCGGCTTATTAGTGGGATCCCACCTTTTTGCACTTCTTGGGGATGGTTTGTGATTATTCTATGGAAACAGCGGTAGGGCGTTTGCCTTGCGTGCAGCCAGCCCGGCCAAGCCGGGTTTGATTCCTCCGCCCCTCTCGGAGAACCTGGCAAGCTACTGAGAGTATCTCGCCTGCACGGCAAAGCCTGGCAAGCTACCCGTGGCCGTATTCAATATGCCAAACACAGTAACAAGTCTCACAATGAAGATGTTACTGGGCCCGTTCGAGCAAATCAATTCTTTCTTCCATGATGGGTTTGCACATCGGACTATCTCGTGAAATTCAGCCTGTTTTACTACTACTGTTTCTAGCTCTTCCCAAGTCCAGCGCTCCCAGGGAGCAAGGAACAGCCCCACCCAGTCAGCCTGCCTTGTTGCTGTCCCAGGTTGTCTCAAGAGACTGGGAAGGACTTGCTCTTCAAGCCCATGTTCACTCTTGAGAGCAGGTCTTTCTTGCTTCTCTCTCTGTCTCTTTACTTTCCCATTTCCACTCTGAAGAAGCCTGTGTTCTCTCTCTTAAACACGCGCTTCTCTCTTTCTCTCCCCTCGCATTTTTCTGAGTAAATTTCAATAAAAAAACTTTCTTTTTTATAGAAATACAGATACTGAGAGGCCATTACGTTTGGTCCTTTATCTACTTTCAACAAATATCTCCCATCCCAAACGATTTCCCCAACCACCACTGACTTAGTGATCCCTTCTCTATTCCAGCTGCCTTCTCCCCCAGCTCCTGAGGCAGGCTTCCAATTATGGGGCAATATTCCCAAGCCCTCATGTCCACTGTCTTTGGGTGTCAGTCTCATATGATGTTATTTTATGTTCCACAAAGGAGTGTACTCTATGTCTGTCTGTCCCTCTCTTTCTAACTCATTTCACTTAGCAGGATACTCTCCCTGTCCATCTACGTATAAGCAAATTTCATGACTTCATTTTTAAAAAGCAGACAAGCAGGGCAGGGGCTGGAGCGATAGCACAGTGGTAGGGCGTTTGCCTTGCACGCAGCCAACATGGCCGACCCGAGTTCGATTCCTCCGCCCCTTTCGGAGAGCCCGGCAAGCTACCGAGAGTATCTCGTCCGCTCGGCAGAGCCTGGCAAGCTCCCCGTGACGTATTCGATATGCCAAACACAGTAACATGTCTCCAATGGAGACATTACTGGGCCCGCTCGAGCAAATCAATGATCAACGGGAGGGCCTTTACTTTACTTTTTTTTTTTTACATTTTTAAAAAAATAAAATTAAAAAACAAAACAAGGGGCTGGAGTGATAGCACAGTGGGTAGGGTATTTGCCTTGCATGCGGCTGACCCGGATTCAATTCCCAGCATCCCATATGGTTCCCCGAGTAATGCTAGGAGTAATTCCTGAGTGCATGAGCCAGGGGTGCATCACTGGCTGTGACCCAAAAAGCAAAAATAAAAAATATTTTTTGCTTCCTCATCTCACGTCCTCCTCCTGAAATTCTTTTCCGTGAGAAAAAGGCGACAGGCCACCATGCTTGGGCCGAGGTTAGCACTGACCCGATCCATGCCAGGTATTTCCCACAGTGCTGGTGGCTGAGGTGGGCCAAGTAGAGAGGTGGGAGCACTCCCTCCCTGGCTCCCCACTTTACCCAGTTTCTGGCAATCATTTGTAAAGCTGCACTATCATACTTTGAAATATACACCCTCCAAGACTGTGGTGCTACTGATAGGCTTCCTTTGAACCCCCCATCTGGAACTTAGCAATTTTTCTGTTGTCAGAGAGAACGTCACCCTGAGGCGAGGGGAAGGGGAGAATAGATGGTGGTAATTGCTCTGTTGCCTGGCATGGTGGGACCTTGGCCATGACTGTGTTGAAAATCCTCATTACACAAGTAACTCCACTTGTCTCTGACCAGTGAGGTATCTGTGGAAAGGAGAAGGGGAACTGAACAGGCCCGTCTGCAAGGAAACTTATGATGGCCACTGGATGCATGAAAAAATACTGCCATCTTTTCCTTTTCACAATCAACAATCACAAATCATCCTGTTATTTGTCGATTGCCTCGAGCAGGCCCTAGTAACGTCTCCTTCATCCTATCCCTGAGATTATATTCAATGCTCTTTAGGAGAATGAGACCCATCATTGTTACTGGTATTTGGCATATTGGGTACGCCACGGGGAGTTTGCCAGACTCTGCCCTGTGGGCAGGCTACATTCGGTAGTCTGCCAGTTTGTCCAAAGTAGGAATGAGATAATAAGATGTCATAATAAGATGTTGCGGCCGCACGGTTCCGGGAGCTAGTTTTTATAGTCTCTGAGTCTTGGCTGCTGATGGGATTACATGGCGCCAGGGGGCCAGTTGGTGGGTGTGACCCCCGCCTACTGGAATTTGGAGGATCTGGGTGGAGGATGCTCAGCCCCAATCCGAGTAGGCTTGGAGATCTCGGCCCCAGAACTCACGTGGCTTTGTCCCTCTGCCAGTACCTTCATGTGTGCGGAGAGTGGTCTCAGCATGGTGGTGGCTGGTCCTGGAGGTCTTCGGCTGCTGGAGCCCTGGTCGGGGCGGGGAGGAAAGCTCAACCCGCTCCCCTCCAATGGGCCCCGATGAGGACAGCCAGGCGCGGGGGCAGGAGACTTCCTTTTAGTGACATGCAAATAAAAACAACAGCAACAAAAGGCTGAAGTGGAAAGAGATGATTAGCAGCGACTCTCTCTGGTGTCCTGGCCTGTCTCGCTTCTGTCCTTCCATTCGAGTTGGCACCCCCTTTTCTGGGCAGCCCTGTCTCCCCGTCATTTGCCTCCCATACACTCCTTCCCTGGACGCCTGCATAAGGCCTTCTGGTCACCTGGTGCCTTTGAAGCGCTGAGCTCCAGGGTGGTCTTTAAGCAGTGTCCCCACCCGAAGTGCCCAGCTCCTTGACCTTGGGTCCACCTGTCATGCTTCTCTGTACCTCCTGTTCTATCCCTTTAGCCTCACCCCCTCCAGCTGACTGGTGGACTAACTCTCCAGGCTAACATTCTTGGCTAATCTCCCAGGTTTTTGTTCATTAGTTCTGTTCTGGGGTCTCCCAAGAAATCCTCAGGGAGTCCAGGATCCATTCCACATGATACTCGGCCAATTGGGTTGAACCAGGTTTAGCAGGACTGGGGTTCACCAGGGCCACACCTGGCAGTGCTCAAAGGGGTGTGAGATGCCGGAGATGGAATTTGGCTCTGTGTGCACACAAGGCAGGTTCCCCTCACCCCTCGACTATCTCTCCACGCCCTCCTTCCTTCCACCTTTGTTGGTCTCAGTTTTCTACCTACAGCTCGATGGGGTCTGAGCCCTGAGACCTTCCTTCCCATCCATTGTCTCCTCCTAGCTCACCTCCACCCCCCCACTCCTACCACCCCTCACGCTGTAGAGCAGAATGAGTCCAAAGTCTTGAATTTTTGCTCAGGTGACAACTCACACATGCTTTCCAAGGTGCTCATGGCAGCGGGGCTGAGACCTCAGCTCAGTCCAACCTGCCAGTCCCGACCTTCTGAGAGCTCAATGACCTGTGGAGGTTTCTAGAGTTCTCGGTTCCCACCTGCAGTGTTCTCTGCCTGAATCAGCTCCCTAAAGGTGCTTAGCTTCAGCAGAGAGATGGTACAGTAAGTAAGGCACTTGCCTTGTACACAGCTGACCTCAATCTGCGGCACCACATACTGTTTCCTGAGTCTGGTAGGAATGACTGTTGAACTCAGAGCCAGGAGTAAGCCCTGAGCACAGCCAGGTGTGCCATCAAAAGGTGTTTTGATTTTTTTAACTTTTTTTTAATTGAATCACTGTGAGATAGACCCTTACAAAACTGATCATGGTTGTATTGCAGTCATTCAGTATTCCAACACCCATCCCTCCACCAGTGTACATTTCCCAGCACCGGTGTCCCCAGTTTCCTTCCCATCACCCCACAACCCCACCCCCAGCCTGCCTCTATGAGAGGCACTTTTCGTCTCTCTCTCTCTCTCTCTCTCTCTCTCTCTCTCTCTCTCTCTCTATCGCATTTTGGGCATTGTGGTTTGCAATACTGATACTGAAAGATTATCAAGAAGAATATCCCTTTATCTACTTTCAACCCTCAGATCTTGTCCAGCGTGATTATTCCCAGCTATTATTGTCATACCAGTCTCTTCTCTATCTTACCTACTTTCAGCCCCACACAAACTTGTGATTACTTCCAACCACTGACCAGTCCTTCTAACCCCTGTTTTCCCTGGCCGTGGATATTAGTCTTCTACTATATATTTTTTATATCCCATGAATGAGTGCAGTCATTTTTTTATCTGTCCCTCTCCTTCTGACTCATTTCACTCAGCATGATACTTTCCATGTCCATCCATTTATAAGCAAATTTCATGACTTCATTTTTCCTAATGGCCGCATAGTATTCCATTGTGTAGATGTGCTTTAGTTTATTCATTCATCTGTTCTTGGGCACTCAGGTTGTTTCTAGATTGTTTTGTTTGTTTGTTTGTTTGTTTTATGCTTAGCTGGTGTATATGTGCCTAGCCTTTGGGGTACATCAGAGCCCAGGTAATGTGGTTTTCTTAGGAGAGAACTAATTGGCAAGCTGGAACTGCAGCAACAAGGAAACCACCTGCCTGGGGCCCCAAGACTGAGTAGGTGGAAGTTAACTCTGCTTCTCTGCATGCCTCAGCTTCCTCTTGTTCCACTCCCTTTGCTCTGTTTTTAGGAACACAGAGTCTCCCCACATTGCCTGAGGCTTTGCACCCTGAACACAGTTGACCAACCGAGTATCTGAATTCCCCACTGTGGGAAAGAGCAGACACTTAGTTCCACTTGGGCAGTGGTTCACCCCATGTCTAGACAGCTGTGCAGGTGCATTGGTGGGTGACAGGTACTGAGAACAAATATGTCTGCAGGGGCCTACACCCCAAGTGATGTACTACTCTGAGAAGGCAGGTGTGACTTGTAGACCACCTCAGAGGTACTCACTCCTTCTCTCCAGTCTCATTGCTTACAAGGTGGAAACTCGGGCTGCTCAGGTAAGCGGTGGGCACTGCAGACACATGTAGGCATGCACCTATGCAGGCTTGTGCCTTGGTACCTAGGCACCCATGACATACGCATGCACATACACATGCTTGCATGCATCCTTTGTCTAATTCCATCACCATCCTGAGGCACCTTCAGTCTGATTCTAGTGGCAGATTTTTTCTGGACTCCTGGTCCCAACGAGATGCTTGTCCTTCCTTCTATCCCTAACAATGCTTCTGCCTCTGCTTTGGCAGGATCACATGCCCAGGCCGTTTATCTTGCTGGTAGGATTCAGGCTCTCCTGAACACAGCAACCAGCCCAGATTTCTGCTTGCTCAGGCCAGTCATGATGATGCTGGTGCCCCACGAGCTGTGAGCATGCTGGGGAGACCCCAGCCCCTCACATTCTGAGCCTGATTCTCCCTTGCTTCCCGGAATAGTGTCAAGAGAGAACTTTCCCTCATGGCTGCCTCTGCCTTTCGTAGAAGCAGATGGAGTGACCAGCTGTGCTCAGGACTTATTCCTGGCTCAGTGCTCAGGAGTGACTTCCGGTGATGCTCCAGGGGTCATACATGGTGTTGAGATACATCAAGAGCTGCATGCAAGCACCTTAGCCCCTGTACCAACTCTCCAGCCTGGAGACTGTCTGCAGGACCAGACAGGACTTTCTGCTGTTGCTCCTGTCATAGAGTTGGTCTTCCAGGAGGTTAGGGGATTCTTGCTGTCCCGGCTCATCACTAGATTGGGAGAAAAAAATTGCCACCTATATGGGGAAAGCCTTTCTCATCTCCCACTGCAAAGGAAGTGTGCGATACCCATTCTGTCACCAGAATGGCTTGGGGTGGTTCCTCCTATTTATGGAGACCCTTGGGGAAATCTTTTTTCTGATACTGAGGACTCTGACATCACCAGGTGACAGATTGGCTTTTCTTGGGAGAAGCAGCTGGAATCAACAGACGGCGCCTATGTCAGTTATTTTTAAGTAGGTTAAACCTACACGCTGCCTCCTTCCTGGGAGGAAAAGCTCCTGGGCAGGGCGGAGAGGAGCCAGCATACACAGCCGGGGCAAGCTTCCTTCCAAACTCTCTTCACGAGCATCCTTCCTTTGTGTCTGCTTGAAAGCACAGAGAAATGTATCACTGGCAGTCCCCAGTGCCCTTTAGAAAGGGACACGCTTTCTGCCTGCAGGGGAGGTGACCGAAGAGCGTATATCTCTCTTTGCCAGTCGGGGAGACCCCAGCAGGAGTCCTGCACCCATAGGAGTCCACGATTGAAGACTCCCTTCAGTTAGTAGGAATTGCAGAGACTTGGGGCAAAGCTCCCCTTAGGGGTTACGGAGACTCTCGTCTGATCATAGTGAAAAGCATCTTTTCTATTGGAAACACAGTGGAACCCTCTTAGCTGTCATCTCCATGTCTGTTGTCCTTCCCTTCTTGACTCTTTGTTATTTCATCTTCTTTATTTTGGGGGGTAGGGGAGGCACTCTTAGTTACTCCTGGCTGTGCACTCAGAAATCACACCTGAACTCAGTGGACCATGTGGGGTGCTAGGGATTGAGCCTGGTCGGCCATGTGCAAGGCAAGTACCCGTCCTGCTGTACTGTCTCTCTAGCCCCAACATTTCACCATGAGCACATTCTAGAAGAGAAGTAGGTCTGTGCGTGTCTAGTTAGGGTGCAGACACCCTAAGCCTGTTGTTCCCCAGCACCCCCATCCAGGAGCATTAATGGGCCCCCTTCTGCCTGATCAGATTCTCCCCAGGTGTTCTGTAGAGTGAGAGCAGGGTCTTTAGGGGAGGACCCAGATGTTCAGGCCTGTGACGTCATCTTCAGGCACCCATATACCTACCCCTGCCCTTCTCTCCTGCTCACGTTCTTCAACACTGTTTGGGGTCACACCTAGTGATGCTCAGGGGTTACTTCTGGCTCTGCACTCAAGAATTACTCCTGGCAGTGCTTGGGGGACCACATGGGATGCTGGGGATCGAACCTGGGTCAGCTGTGTGCAAGGCAAATGCCCTACCTACTGTACTATTGCTCCAACCCAGTTTCTGCATTTTTCTTTGGTTTTATTCTAACTTCTGGGCAGTGCCTTTCCATGGACAACTTTCCATCTTGTCTGGGAGCCCAATACACCTGACTAAGAGGACTCCTTCCTCGAGTGCTTCTCACCTGCAGGGCGATGGACGAGCTGCCCACCCCTGCTCGCTCATGTCCTTGGGTTCGAAGGCCAGTGGGCAGCACCCCCAAAGGTGTACAATGGGGAGTTCTTGCATCTCTGGTAAGCCAGCATCCTTCTTGATTTGCTCTTCCCCTCTTCCACCTGCAGATACTGCCTGGCCCTCAGCCTTGCTCCTAGAGTTTATCCTCTGGCCTCTGTTCTGGAGAGGGGTGGGGCCTGTCACACTCAGATTTGTAGGATCACCACAGAGGCGCCTGGATTATCACAGTGGTCTAGGGCCCCAGAGGCCTCGTCTTAGTGATGCTTGGCCAACTGGGTCAGATGCTTCATTGCTCAAGCCTGGAACATGATGCCATGAAGGGGCTCCAGAGCTCCTCCAGGCCTGTACTGGGTAATTCTCAGGGGGCCATGGGCACTGGGGATTACTCAGTGCCTCCTGGCCACATGCCCAGCCATTAGGGCTCTGTCCCTGGTGGAGCGAGCCTGGGGACTCCACACCGTTCTCATCTGGAGAGAGAGCAGGACTGTGCTTTGGGGCGGGGGGATGGGGGGGAATGAAGAATGAAATGGCCTCAGAGACCTTGATAGTCCCTCCTCCTTCTGTCCTTCTGGGGACCCCTGGAGGGGGCACAGACCCAGGCTCCTCAGTTCATCCCGACTTTGCCAGGTACGAGGCTCTTTCCTGGGCTCGGTACAGGCCACGCCAACATCCGTCTGTAGGATTCTGGACATCCGGGTCCAGGGTGGGAGAGAGAATGGGGCTGACAGTGATGGTGGGATCCTGTGGCGGGCATCCTGAGTAGGTTTCCCACGGGGAGACAGGGATCCAGGTTGGCTCATCAGCTTGGGATGGGAGGCACAGACATGATGAGAGAGACCTTAGCAGCAGAAGGGTCTGTGCAGCCCAACCATGCTCTTTGCTGCATCCTGTCTCCTGCCTCATCTGGGCCAGCACTACCTCTTGGCCTGCCTGGCCCCCGCCCTCCTCCAGATGGTTTCTAGTCTCCTTATTCATGAGTATGTTTAGCTCAGGGCCTGCATGTTCCCCCATGCTCTAGGATCACGATGAGTGGATAGATAAGAGAAGCTGCCTGGCGAGCAGTGAGCAGCGGTGGGTGAGCCGGGAGTGTTTTCTTAGCAAACAGACTTGGCCTTGCCTGGGGTTTCTGCAGGGGGCCAGTTCCTCTGCTCATTCACTTTATCTTGTGTCAAGAGAGGCGATTCACGGAGCACATGGCGGCCAACAGCTGGCCATGAAAGGAGAGGATTTTGGCTGCCAAACCAGGGGCAGGCAGAAGTGCAGAGAGGGAAAACCAACTCAGAAGAGCAGCTCACCTTTGTCCCACATTTCCTGAAATTCTGAAGCAGGTCCAGCCCACCGGCTGTGAACATTAACCTCCTGGCGGGAAGGTTGGCTGCTTTGCTTTCCCCTTGGCCTCTCCTGGCTGGGCACTGGAATCCTGCAGCCGGGAGTTGCAAAAACAGAAACCAAAATGCAAAGAGCCCTTTGCATTTTGATGGATGCTCAGCTGGTCTTCAGGGGCCCCGGGGCTGGGAGAGAGGACAGATGCCTTCATGAGAAGGTTCCAGCTGTCAGGAAGCCCCGCCCCAGAGCAGGCTGGCAGTGACACCCAGGTTTATTCTCATTGAATTCTAGGACCCTGGGATGATGGCAGACTTTTTTGTAAAGACTTTATACTGTGATTTTAGATTTATGGACAGAGGTAGGACAAGATCTGGAAAGATCCTGTGAGTCTTTTGCTCTGTTTTCCCCACTTCTTTGTTTTGTTTTGCTTGGGGTCACACCCAGTGGTGCTCTGGAGTTACTCCTGGCTCAATGCTCAGTAATTACTCCTGCAGGCTGGTTCTGTGCTCATGAACCAGTCCTAGCAGACTTGGTGACCCAATTGGATGCTGGGAATTGAACCTGGCTTGACTAGCAAGGCAGATGCCCTACCTGCTGTACTGTCCCTCCATGCCCCACCCCCAACATCCTGCTCTGCCCTGTGCAGTCCCTCTATTCCCAGCAAGTTTCTCCCACACTGCCTCACGCCATTTCTTCTCTTTTCTTCCTTTACATGGCTCCTCATTCTCTCACCCCCAGTACCTGGTCATGCTCTGGGCAGGAAGCAAAGTTAGCTGAGGACATCATTTCACTGCAGGATCATCACCATCCCATCATCATTGCATCCTGTTTGTTTTTGCCAGACCCCAAATAAGATTTTTTTTTTAATATCGAATCACCGTGAGATACAGTTACAAACCTTTCATGATTGAGTTTCAGACCTACAGTGATCAAACACCCATCCCTCCACGGGTACATATTTTTCACCACCAATGTCCCTAGTATCCCTCCTACCCCCTCCACTCCATCTCACCCCCTGCCTCTGTGGCAGGAACCTTCCTTCTCACTCTCTCTCTACTTTGGGGCATCATGGTTTGCAATACAGATACTGAGAGACCATCATGTTTGGTCCTTGGTAAACAGGCTTATACCTTATAAAAAAAGCTTTACATGATTGCATGATTGCACCCCACTTCTCCTTCTTCTTCTTCTTCTTTTGTTTTTTGTTTTTGGTCACATAACAGTGACCATTACATGATAAAATACGGTATGGCTCAAGTACAGCATCCACAGACAGTGCAGTGCTGGAAGGACTGTTCCGGGGCTGGAGGCATCCAGCCATTGTCCAGCCCAGTCTCTCTCTCACCTTCTACAGAGATTCTTTGTTTCTTCCTGATGCTGCCTCACTCCCTGCTCCCAATAAAACCAGAAGCCCCCTCCCTCTTTATGTTATTTGCTGAAGGGTGGGGGAGGATGGGTGGGTTCCTCGCCTCTGCCCTGCCCCTGCTCCCTACACCCCCACTGACATGGGGAAACTGCATTTCTGGTGATGCTTCTCCGAGGTGCGGAGCGGGCCCTCTGGCTCCTGATGAGGGTGGGTGTGAGCAGTGGGCAGACTGCAGGTGAGACCCACACAGCACGCAGTCTGTCCCCACTTAGCGTTGCTGACAGGCTCATGCAAATTGCGACTGGAAATGAGGGCATGGCACAAGAGCAGCCCCTTGACCCAGGGTGCTCACCACAGCCCCCACTTGTTCTTTCTCATCAGTGTTACAGCAGGATGATGCTCTGCAGGACCCTGTTCTCATCTTTCCCATAGTCCTTAGTGTGTGGCTGCTTCCTTTAGCACATGTTCTCCTGTTGATGGGTGTGTGTGTGTGTGGTGTGTGTGTGTGTGTGTGTGTGTGTGTGTGTGTGTGTGTGGTGGCGACCCCTGTTGCTGCAGTGGAAAGGGCCCCCTGGTTCTGTTCAGCTCTGCTAAGACCACAGTCTTGGTGGTGGTGGGGTAGGCTCATGGGGCCTTGGTGGACTCGCTGCTCCCCTGACCAAGGGGTCTCTGTGCTCCGTGACAGAGCTCTTGGAGGGACTTGGTGGGGGCACTCAGCTGGTCAGCCAGAACACTGTCCAGGTACCCTCTGCCCCCAGGCACCCCTTCTCACATTTGACTTTTTTTCTCCCCACATGCTTGGATACCTTTTTCCATTTCTCTTCCCACCTTAGTTGCTTGATCCCTTTGCCATTTTTTGTTCATTGCACTGAGAGTTCAGGATGGTAGGAAATAAATTCTCCCTTATTATGAGCAGGGCTGGGCCCCACTGGTATAGCACCCACCATTTCCAGCTGTCCGAAGCCACCCCCCACACTGCAGCCCCTTGGCAGACCTCACTCCCACCCTTCTTTTTTCTCCTTCTCCACCTGTCTCCATTTACCATGAACTCAATTCATCATTCCACTTCTTCTCCTATTTTTGGTGAGAAGCCATTAATCTTACTGGAGTGTAAATGTCAAAGGTGCAGGTTACCATACCAACCCCCAAAATACCAGAGTTCCTCCAGCACTGTCCACTGGACACTTCTGCCCCTCCCCTCTCCCCTGGGTCACCTCAGTTGTGTTGTCAGAGTCTAAGGGGTCCTTTCCATTGGGCGTCTTCTGCTCCCTTGTTTTGTTTCTTTATGTACCGCTTAGAGAGCGATCATCCAGTATTTTGTCTTTCTCCCTCTGAGTTGCTACCCTTAGCATGACAGCTTCTAGTTCCAGCCATGTTGTAGCAAAGACAGCGCTTCCTGTTTTCTCCCATCCAAGTACTAACCAGGCCTGACCCTGGTTAGCTTCCGAGATCAGACAAGATCTCTGATGGCTGTATGGTGGTATGGCTGTAGACAGGGCTTCCTGTTTTCTGAGGGCTGAGTATCCTGCAGTGTGGATCAAGACCTCATCTTTATCTGTGAGCAATCAGGTGCCCTTGCTTGTGTCCAGACTGATGTTGAAAAGAACACTACAATGGACATAAGTGTGCTTACATCTTTTTCGATGCATGTTTTTATCTTTGGGGGATGGAGGCTGTGGAATTGCTGCCTCCGGGCGTGATTTGTTTTCAGTGGTTTGAGACAGCTCTGTACTGTCTTCCATAGAGGCTGACCCAGTTTCCACCTCCATCCCGACTGAACCCGGATCCTTTCCCTCCACCCCCACCCCCCACCAGCACCTCCGTTTTCCTGATACGGCCACGCTCACAGATGTATGGTCATATCCGATTGTCATTTTGACTTGCATTTTCCTTGGAGTCAGTGACGACGACGAGCGTTTCTTGCGTGCCTGCGGGCCATCTGTGTGTATTCTTTGGAGAAGTGTCTGTTCAGCTCTTCTCCCATTTTTGGATGGGGTTGTTTTTCTGTTGTTGATTCTGAGGGCTTTATATATCTTGGCTATGAGCCCTTTGTGGGGTTGATGGTGCGCAAATAGTTT
The DNA here is from genome assembly GCF_029834395.1 of Sorex fumeus. NCBI lineage: Eukaryota > Metazoa > Chordata > Mammalia > Eulipotyphla > Soricidae > Sorex > Sorex fumeus. Next base: position 6,664,992 of record NW_026606105.1, on the reverse strand, counting down.
TTCCTTTTCCATAGAATGTCCTTTTTATAATTAAACAAATTTTTGTTTGTGTGTTTGTTTTGGGGCCACACCTGGTGGTGCTCAGGGCTTACTTCTAGCTTTGAGCTCAGGGATCACTCCTGGCAGTGCTTGGGGCACCATATGGGGTGCTAGGGATCTTACCCTGTCAGCCGCATGCAGCGCGCGCCCTGCTCACCATACTCTCTCTCTGGCCCCAGAATAGCATTAAAAAAAAAAAAGATTTATTTGGAAGCCAATCTCATGCACTGGGGAAAAAGGTAGCTGGGATGGAGAAAGGAACTCTAAGAAAATGCTGGTTGGAGGAATCGCTCGGGATAGTAGATGCATGCTGAAAGTAGACTATTGACCAAACATGTTGGCCGCTGGATACCTGTATTGCAAACCGTAACACCCAAAAGGACAGAGACAGTAAGAGGGAATGTGGCTGCCACAAAGGCAGGGGGTGGGAAGGGGTGGGAGTGGGAGGAGGGATACTGGGAACATTGGTGATGGAGAATGGGCACTGGTGGAGGGATGGGTACTGAACATTGTTTGACAGGAACGCAATCATGAAAGTTTGTAAGTCTGTAACTGTCATGGTGATTCATTAAGGTAAAAAAATAAATTAAAAAAATTGTTTATTAAGATTTTGGGAATCTTCCTAGCATGTTCAAGGGAGTTGGGGGCCCCTCTGTTGTTATTCTCAGCCAGCTGGGCAGGAGGTTGAGTGTGAGGGCCCAGGGATGTACTCTGGGGCTCTGCTGCCTGTTCCCAGTCTACCCCGGGGGCAGTATTTGGCCTCTTGAATCCCACCTGGCAGTGCGAGAGAACCATATGGGGATTGAACCTGTATCGGCTGGATCCAGACACACACCTTAACCCCTGTACTACCTCTCTGATTCGAGACTTTTTCTTTTTAAAATAATCTTCTTTGTTTGCTTGCTTGTCTTTATTGCTGCAGAAGCTGTATCTGAGAGTGCTTGTAAGGCCTCGTGGTACCAGAGATTGGCAGTATCTGGAGAACACTGGGATTGAGTTAGCGATTCCTTTTATACCATTGTCAATATGCCCCTGTTACCTTTATGGGGCATATTGAGCCCGGGCCTCCCTCGTGCCAGGTCTGTGTTCCCCCACAGGTTCCACATCTCAGGCCAAACCTTAGTATCTTAGTGAGAGTTTCTCTTGCTGGGCAAAAGCGTTTTGGTTTGATGGAATCCCACTTTTTTATTTTAACTTTTGTTTCCCCCTGGACTTAAATTTCCCCCCAAAGACACCCCAAAGCCAAATATCATAGACCAAACACACAGTGTCTAACCTCAAGCACATTTCTATATTTTCAGAAAGTTCCTCGGCTGTCCGTGTCTTTTCCAGAAAGTTCCTCAGCTGACCCTGCCTCTTCTGGTGACTAAGTCCTCCTCCCTCAGCTCTGGCTACACATGCCTTCCAGTTTTAGCAAAACACTGACATGTCCTCCCCAAAATGCTATATTTGGGGCCAGAGCAATAGTGCAGCGGGTAGGATGTTTGCCTTGCATGAGACCGACACGGGTTTGATCCCCGGCATCCCATATGGTCCCCTGAACACCACCAGGAGTAATCCCTGGGTACAGAGCCAGGAGTAATCCCTGAGCATCACTGGGTGTGACCCAAAAAGCAAAATAAATAAATATTTTTTTAAAATGCTTTGTTCTTAATTCTTCCATGTCCCGTGGCCCTGGCACTGAAATCCAGGCAATCTAAGTGAACTCAGCATAAGGAAAGGGCTTCCACCTGAAAGATCTGGCAGTATCTGGAGAAAACTGGGATTTAATTAGCGATTCCTTTTATACCACTGTCAATATGCCCCTGTTACATTTATGGTGTTGTGTGGGTATCCTCTTGTGACTCATTACATGAAATGTCTCCTTTTTTTGTTAAACTTGAATAAACACAATACATAAAGTTGAAACCGGTTCACTTGATGAGAGGCGATTTGCATGGGGTCTCAATTTTCTCTTTGGAAGGAGAGAGAAGTTTCATGCGTGTGTGTTTCACTGATGGGTGGTTGGTATTTGTGGTGGTTATTTTATTTATTTATTTTTTTGCTTCTGGGAGATAACAATGAGTAATCTAAAACAACAACACTTACTCTTCATTTTCAGTCTGCTCCAAAAAGGTTGCCACGAGAAAGGAAAGGGACTTATATTTTTAGATCGCTCCTGCTGTGCTGGGTTGTCCAGCCTCGAGCGAGCATGTTTGAGGACAGTGTATGTGGTCAGCATGTGGAAAGGTCAGGACTGGCTCTGATCCCGGCTGTGTGGGAGGTGGCCACCACTCCTCCCGGGCTATGTGGGACTATGTGTGAATTCCCAGGGGGCCTCAAAGCCCAGCTGCCACTGAGGAGGCTGGAGAAGCAGGCGGTGGCCAGGAGCTGAGGAGAGTGGGAGTTAGTGTTTCCTGCAGGGGGTGGAGGGGTGTAGTCAGGGGAGGCTGATAAAGTTCTGGAAGGATGAGGATGATGGTGCCATAATGTGCTTATCACTGGTGAAACTGATGGATGTGATTTCAAGTTCTGTCACACACACACACACACACACACACACACACACACACACACACATCCAGGCTAGCTTCCGGGCAGCAAGAAGCTTGCTTGCTCTCCTGTCTCTCAGAGCAAAGGCTTTCTCAATCCTGACCCACGTCGACTGTGTCTAGGTGACAAGCAGTCTCCAGACACAGAAGACACAAACACAAATGTCAGCCTTGGAAAAGGAGTGAGTGATAATTATGATCTGTAGAAGAAAATTCTCTTCATACAACTTGGCTCTTGGAAAAGGTCCCTGGTTTCTCAAGCAATAGCTTCTGTGGGGGAGAGAAATGTTGGGTTAATCAGGACTTGGGTCATTTGGCCCTTGACATGGCTAACCTGTTTGCATCTAGGTTCCTTCCAGGGTCTGCACACTCTTGTTCAGCTTGGTACCCTCCTGCCTGGAGCCTGGCTGTGTTCCAATGTTCAGGCGCCACTGCAGAGTTCTGGGCTTGTCTTTGCCTGGCCCTTTCCCTCCTCCTCTACAGGCACGTGTGCCTGATAGCTCTCCTGGAGCCTTGGAAAGGTGTCAGAGCTGGAGTTATGGCCAAGGTCAGTAGGATTCATGCAGCCTTGGAAAGACCATGTTTATAGCTTCCTTCCAGAACCACAGAGCTGGGAGGTTTTGAGCTTTGTGCCTTGTATGGGGGAGATTCAGAACAGTGTTGGGAGCTGTCTGCTGCTCGGGGAAGCTGGTCCACCAAAGAACCAGATCCTGGTGATAGCCTCTGTGTAACTGAGGAACCCTCAGCATCACCTCCTCCTGAAGGGCCTTGGTGATTCACAGATGTGTCCTCTCCCTGGGCTGAAAGAAGTGCACTCCATCTTTGGTGGAGACAGAGCTTTGGGATCAGTGATTCTGACTTTTAGACTCCACCAGTCCCCAGACACAGACAGCTAGAAGATTGAGCCTTGGAAATATTTTTTTCCAACATAAGGAAGAGATGAGGAATAAAGACTATTTATTGGCAAAGCCCCTCTTAGTAATAGACAAAGGCTACCATTTATTAGGTGCCAGGCTGCAAAGAAATCATTGCTAATGGTGACCCTCAGAGGCCTGGGGTGGCCTGTTCTCTGTCTCGTGGGCCAGAGAACGGGAACTCAGCGAGGCTTGGTGACTTGTCTCAGATCACACAGCCAGTAAGTACAGAGGAAAATTTCCAATGAGGTGTTTAGACTTGTTCCCATATGCTTTGGGCAATGCCACCACTGCTCAGGGACTGGTAGTCATCGCACGGGCTGAGTGTCGAGGGAGCAAGGCCTCTTGTCCCAAATGCCAGTGAGCTGCATTATGTGGGAATACTGGGTTGAATTTTTATTTTAAATAGAGCAACTTATTTGTCTTCTAGACCATATATATTTCTGTGTCCCAGGGGGATGGGGGTGGGGTTGGGTGAGGTTCAGGATGGAAGGGGAGGGGAACGGGGAGGGTAGGTGATTGTGTTGGGTGGACTCCATTCCTCAAAACCAGTTCTTTGCTCTTTGGAGAGAAGGCAGAGACTTTGCTCCACCAGCTCTGTGACTCCCACACCTCTCTTTGCACCTTCTGCCCACCATGTGAACATCCCCAACTCTGTTCTGAGGCGTATTCTTTTGCACACTCCTGTCTCCATGACTCAAAAACCTGACTGGCATCTGCCACCAGGACCACCGTCTTCAGCCCCAATGCCTCCGGCTCAGCAGACCTGCTCCCCACCTCCCTATTGGTCAGTTCCCTGGAGGCTGAATCAGCAGCGACCCAATCACCTCTCTCCCATACCCACCCCTGTGTGGCACCTTCCCAACTGCCCACCGAGTGGTGCCATGGTTCTCCTGTACCTGCTTAGTCCCATTTGCCATCAATCCTCACCCTTTCTATACCTAAACTGTTGCCAAGCCTGTGCCTGCCCCCTTTTCTAAGTCTCCGCCCCTTCCTGTTGCTGACTCAGCACCTTTCCACTGACCCGTGGTAAGGGGTCCACACCACGTGCTCCGCCCTGGGCCAGTGATTTTCATAATGCCCTGCAACTGATGCTTCTTCCCTTGCTCTTCTGCCCTGCTCCTTTCTTTCCTCATCCCCTATCCCAGAGCACTGACTGCGAGATAGTGATAGAATGAGATCACGTCAGCTCAGTATTGTGAAGAAATATTTTATGGTCCATAGCACTTGGGGCTTTCCGAATTCTGTTCCTCAGTCACTGTCTCTGTCTCCTTGTTCTGTTGTGACTTCCCTGCAGGATGGAAGGAGCAGTGAGAACCACAGTCGCAATGATGGTAGAAGTAGTAAAGCCAACATCCACAGAGGCAGTGGCTGAGGGTCAGAGATTGTCTATGTGTGGGACATGGTTCTCAGTGTTTGGAGGTATTAACTCCTTAGTTCTCATGACCGGTCCATGAAAAGCTTGAGATGCTTGTGCCAGTACCAGGGGCCTTGCAACTCCTGCCCTGTACTTTCCTTTTTACCTACCTTTCCTCCTGCTGTTATACCTGGACCCACTCTCCTCCCTGCTGGCACTCGTGTCAAGATCTACATTGCTCTTTTTTGAGGGAGGGGGTACGCTCCTGGCAGTGATCAGGAACCACATGGTGCTAGGGATTGAATTTGGAGCTCCCGGATGCAAAGCATGTACTTCCATCCTCTGAGCCATCTTCCCGGCCCCTCTCTTCATTTCTTAAGCTCCATAAAAGTCCTGGCCTCTGTGCTGCTCCCCCAGTTCCCCCACTAGATGGGGTCCTTAGTTTCTGCTTTTTCTCTCATGACACACCTCTCTTCTACCTGGCCTGTGACCTGTGTGCATTCAGGCTGCCCTCCTGGGGTTCCTGGAAGAATTTCCAGGCTTGGGCTCTTTTCTAGCTCCAGGTGGCCCATACTGGTCAGCAAACAGCTTACACTGTTGCTGTCTATCTTATTTAAAATAATTTTTTAATTAAGTCATCGTGAGATAAACAGTTTCAAAGTTTTTCATAATTGGGTTCCAACACCCATCCCTTTGCCAGTGTACATTTACATTTCCCACCACCAATGTCCCCAATTTTCCTCCTTCCACTGCCCCCCCCACAGTCTGCCTCTATGACAAATACTTTCCTCCCTCTCCCTCTCTCTCTCTCTCTCTCTCTCTCTCTTCCTTTCCTGATGGTCATTACAGTTTATGGTTTGCAATCCAGGTACTGTGAGGTTATCATGTGTATACTTTTAGCACTCAATTCTCGTCCAGAGTGATCATTACCAATGGTGCTGGCTGTCTTTTTTTCTATTGAAGTGAATTGAAGTGAGCCACGCTGAAAGTGTGTTTTACATTGCCAGGCTCGAGACTTAAGTTTGTGTCACCTCATCTGTTCTAGCTAAAAAGGTAGAGACCCCTTGACCAGATCGGGAGGGTCAGGAGTGCAGAGCTGGCACATGGGAAAGGCAAAACCCTCTCTGTTGGGCTTAGCAGCACTTCGTGTATGTCTGTGTTCTGTGCAGGAACAGGGTCAATGGGGTTGTTCTTGACGGGAAAGGCTGTGTGGGAGGGGGAGGCAAAGATGGCCGCATCTTCATGGTTGTGTGACTAGCACGCATGGGACCTAGAGAAATAGGTTTCTGCTCTGAGTAGCAAGAAAGAAATTCTGTATCTAGGAATTGCCGCCATACGCTAGGAGTATGTCTGTCTTATGCCATCCTTAATTGGATTTGGAAGGTCAGACATCAATAATGTCACTTGTTCTTGCAAGTTTGGTCACTGGCAGAAGTACAGGGGACGACTTTGGTTCTGAGAACATTTTCATTTCTTGTTTTCCTATTTTTTTTCTAGTCTCTCCAGCTTTCTAATTTTCAGCCTACCGTACCTTTCTCCACAGGCCTCATCTTTCTTATATTCCCCTCTCTCTGTGAAATTGCCCACTCATTGAAAACCACAGTGACTTCAGGTCTCGTTCCATCCAAAGTTCACCATACCTTTGCCTCATTGCTGGCCTTCAAACTATAGACCAATTCCTTGACTTCCCCAGTGCACAGTGATGTCTCTTTTTATTTATTTATTTATTTATTTTAAACTTTAATTAATTTATTTTTCTCTTTTTCGGGGGGTCAACCCGGCAGTGCTCAGGGGTTACTCCTGGCTCTGCACTCAGGAATTACCCCTGGAGGTGCTCAGGGGACATATGGGATGCTGGGAATTGAACCCAGGTCGGCCACATGCAAGGCAAACGTCCTACCCGCTGCACTATTGCTCCAGCCCCTCTTTTTAAACTTCTATAGAATATTTGGACTTTCCTACATCATTGTTCCTCCATGATAATCCTGTGCATGAGTCCTCATTCTTTACTGGGTCTTGCCTCCCAGATGGATTGGGATCTTCTTGAGGGCAGAGGTCTCATTTTATTTTGCTTCCCTTACCCAGCAGCCCTTCACACCATGTTGTGTATACAAATTATTGGTCTGCTTCCTTTAAGATATAGATTGTTGGGCTGAGTAGTGGAAAACTGGTCATATTGGTGCCAAAAGCCACAACCGATGATAGAATGCTAGAGTTGAAATTGATTAGATAACAAAACTCCAATATTAAAATCAATAAGTATAAAATATTGTTTTTTTCATGTAAAGATTTTTATATTGACCACAGGGTTGTTAAGTCTTTGTCTAAGACTTTATTAAGCTGTTTGTTGCTAGGTGAGCCTTCTGTGATACTGTTTTTGTTTCTTGAGTTTCGTTGGCTTCTCTGTTACTTTCCCGTCTAATTTGGTGCACTCCTACTGGAATGTCAGGATTGAGGAATTTGGAGGTATGGGGTAGTCCAGAGACTTCAGTATCTATGGTCGGAGCCAGTGAGTTGACAGGATGCAACTCCCACAATGCAGCTGTGGGAGGTGGGTGTGGCTGACAGGGCTTCCAGAAATACGAAAGTGGGGGTGTGGGGTGTGGTAGGGGACAGGGTGAAGCTGCCCAACCGGACTCTGAGAAACACCAGAGTCCTCAGAGTGCCCAGTTCAGTTACCTCGGCACCAGGTAACCAAAATTACTCATCGTTGAGCATCTCTACAGAGAATATTCGTGAAGTGGTGGAGTTGAGCCTTTGGTGTGACTGCAGTGGTGGGGAGTGGGTGTGACTGCCGAGGCTCTAGCAGAGCCAATACTTGACCTACCAGAGGGCACTCCAGAGTTTTTCAGCTGCGGGCATCCTTGAGGAAAACATTTGTTCTTAGTTTCTTTCTTAACATCCAGGAAGTGGCCCCCTTTTCCAGTACATGGTAGTGTGTGCTAACTCTCACTATATAATTCAGGTCTTGGTTTGAGGGATTTGCATCTGTGTTTAATCCACACGTTTACTGTGAGTCTTGCCAGGCGTTGGAGTTTGACCATCCAGATGGGAATGGGACAGCTGTGGGCCTTGGATGATGAGTGAACACTGGCGAATGGATCAGTGCCGTGTCTGGGGGTTGTGATGGCTTCTGCTGTGAATGCTAGCCTCTGTAGAGCAAATGTTTCATGTGAAACACTTTCCACGCCTGGCATCTAATTGAGTATAACATTTTGTGCTAGTGATTCAATTTCTGTCCTCACGGGAGGATGAAAAACCTGTAGGCTGGGCTAAATAAGTGTCCCTGACCACAGCCTCCCATGCATGTGAGATGAACAGAACCAAGATGCCAATTCAGATCCCTGCCTTTGAAACACACACTCTCTCCGCATGCTGAATAATTGAGCTGCTGGGGAGAGAAAGCAATCTCTCATCTCATCTTGGCCTTGACTCTTCCAAGAGACAATTCCCGCTTGAAACAGCACGGGAGGGGAGAACAGGAAGTTGGGAAGTCTATTTCTTTCAACAACTGGAGTTCTTCATCAACATGGTTTTATGTGGAACCCCAGTATTTTAAGCAAATCCATGTGGCACTGTTCTGGAAAAGGTTCAGGGTCTCAACTCTCTGTCCCCCATATCACCCTCAAGTAGCTCCCCAAGATAACATACCATGAAAATCAGTCAACCATTCCAAACCCCCTTATTTTGAAAGATGACAGAACAGATTCCCAAGGAAGCCACGTGATCTGTCCCAGGTTGGGTGATGAGTTGTAGAACTGAATGCCCAGTCCCTATCATAATGGACCACCTCCACCAGGTCCCAGCAGGTAAGGTAAGGGCCGCCCAGAATAAGAGATGGAAATAAATACAAATAAATAAAGAAAACTCGATTATCTAGTGCTGCAAGGAGGGATCGAGAAAATGGATCCAGTTAATTTTCTTAGAAAAAAGGCGCCCAGAGCTGCAGCTTGAAATAGGAGAGGCTCAATTTTGTCAACAGGAAAAATAAAGCACTTCAAGTCACATGTTTAGTTTGTCATTATTATAATGAAAACCCATTGTCCTTATAAGATAGCTTGGAGAATACAAAATAATGTAAGAAGAAAATAGAAAATCACCCATATTCTCCCAACCAGGAGCTGTCTACACAGAGCTGGGTTTGGAGCTCTCCTGTACAAAACACGTCCAGAGCTAAGTCGATCTGACTGTTCTTTAGATGGCCTCACTGCTGGTATTGGCTCCCTCGTATGAATGCAAGTGCCTTTTCCGTTCCCAGCACTGTATGTTGGAAACACAATTTTAAGCATTTGTCATTACACAAGTCTCTGTGTTTGTTGTAGAAAATTGGAAAATACAGATAAGTACCAACAAGGAAACCAAAATCACTAATAATTTCAGTTCTCAGAGGTGACTGTTGCAAGCCTTTTGGTGAATATTCCAGCCTTTTTATTACACTGACTCAAATGACCACATCTTTAATATACTCATGGTTATTTTATCTGTGCTTAAATATTTTTCAATGTGATGAATTGGAGATGGATATTAATTTTATTTTCCTTCACTACTTTATGATAAACTAAAAATATTTACTGATGATTTATTCTTCTTCTGTGAATTGCCTGTCCACATCTGGTCATTTTTTATAGATTTATTATTGACTTCTAAATCTTCTTCATAGATTAAAGATATTTATCTTTTACTCCTTTACATCTATGTGAAAATTTTGAGTATATAATTAAAAAGTCTATAATTTATTTTATCAATCCTTGGTAGCATATTAAGTTCTAAGTTTTCACCACTATAAATAATGCTACACTTAATATAGTTGCATATAGATCTTATCAGCATCACTTCTTTAGGATTGATTCTGAGAAACTGGATTATTGATTTGGTCCCTATGAAAGTGTATGCAAGTACCAATTCCTCTGTATTCTTAGTGTCACTGAGTACTATCATTTACATGTTGTTCAATTTAATAAGACAAGAAAGACTCTTATTTAAGTTCTCATTTTTGGTAAGTACAAAAGTTGATTTTTTTATATTCCATTTTCTATTTGTAACTTAATGCTTTGCATATTGACTTTGCCCAGTGGACTTATTATTGGTATTCTAATTGACTTATTGGAATTTTTAAAAATATAAATTCATGATATTAAAATAATATTTGCTACAAAATTTGTTTCTGGTTTTGCTCTCTAATTTTTTTTTTGCTTATTGGTTTTGGGTCACACCTGGCAATGCACAGGGGTTACTCCTGGCTCTGCACTCAGGAATTACTCCTGGCAGTGCTCAGAGGACCATATGGGATGCTGGGAATCGAAACCGGGTCGGCTGTGTGTAAGGCAAATGCCCTACCCGCTGTGCTATTGCTCCAGCCCCCTGCTCTCTAATTTTTAAGTTATATTTGATTTAGTTTTATTGGCTATTTTGGATTATATATTCAATCTTTTGGACACATAAACAAATTATTTATTTGTTTTGTTTTTTTGTGTTATACAAGCATCTGTTTTAGGTTTAGGAAAGTGTTTTTGTTTTTTTCTGTCTCCTGAAGAAAAGCAGTTTGTTTCTTTTTCTGGTTTTATTTTGTTCATTCAACTTTCAAATCCACTGGTAGTGTATTTTCCTGTGACTCCTTTGAGGTGGGAGTGTTTGGGTAAACTTTGTCAAAGAGAGAGGAGCAAATTTGAGTTGCTGTCAGAAGGCTTTTGGGAGCTGGTGGAACATCTGAATGAATGAAGAGGAGAAAGAGGAAGCAGGAGTGGAGGTGGGAACTAGATCATGGACTAAGAGGGAGGAGGGACCGTGACACCAAGACACAATGATGGGCCAGTGATGAGAGCACAAAGCGAACCGCAGGGCTGACATGGTCTAGGACCATGGAGAGAGGCCAGCTCCTAGAGGGGTTGTGATTATTTTTCACTATGTGCCTTCTTTAAATACCAATTTATTTCCTGCCATCAAATATATTTTTTCCCATTTACTCCTTAAAAAATCAATTTGACCTAGGGCACTGTACGTTTAAGGTGTGTAGTGCTGCATTTATGCTGCAGTGTGATTGCCATTGTAGCATTTTGCACAAGTCCATGGCTTTGCTTAGTCATTATTTCTTCTTGTGTGGGAAACAATAAAGATTAAGTGTCTTTGAATGTCCAACGTTAAAAAAAAAGAATTTTTGTTATTGGGGATGGGGTGGCCACACCCTATAGTGTTCGAGCTTATTCCTGGCTCTGAGCTCAGGGATCCTTCCTGGTGGGCTTGGGATGTCTGGGATCAAACCTGGGATGGCTGTGTGCCAGGCAAGAGCCCTACCAACTTTACTCCAGCCCTGACCGGTGGGCTATATCACCTGGGCTCAGTCCCCAGGCCTTGTTTATTTACTCATGCCAACTCCATGCCCTTAGCTACCATCTTTCTCTGTCCTCCTGGTAATTACTGTTCTACTTTCTGCTTTTGGGACCTCATGTTTTTAGATGCCACATGTTAGAGGTGTCCTACAGTATTTGTTTCATATCTTCATTATCTATTGTCTATTGACAGCAGACCTTTAGTTGGTTTCGAATCCAAAAGCTCACTGTGGGGAATAAAGTCGCTAGATGCTGCAGAATGTGGCAAGCAGGTATCATTTCAAGATCCTGTTTCTAATTCCTCGGGCTAAATGCCCAGAAGGGGACATGCTGGGTTGTACAGCAGATCTGTGTTTTACTCCCTGGAGGGATCTCCACCTGTTTTCCATGGTGACTGAATCAGGTTATGGTCCCATATACAATGCACTACAATTCCTTCCTTTTAAGGCACACTTGGAGGACTATATGATGTATTGGGGACCCAATAGGGGTCATCGTATGCAAGGCAAGTGCCTTAACCTCTTGTGCTATCTCTCTAGTCCGTGCCACTTTCCTTTTCCTCCCCTGCTCTCCCACACTTCCTTTTTGTCCTGTCTTTTAAAAATCTCCACCTTCTAGTAAGGAAAGCCTCTTTAATAAATTGTGTTGGCATCACTGGACGGCTACATGCAAAAAAATAGGCTCAGAACTCTGCCTAACACCATGTACAAAAGTAAGATCAAAATGGATTAAAGACCTCAACATCAGACCAGAAACCATAAGGTACATTGAAGATAAAGTTGGCAAAACCCTCCATGACATTGAAGCTAATGGTATCTTCAAAGATGCCACGCCACTGGCCGAGCAAGTGAAAACAGAGATAGATAAATGGGACTATCTTAAACTAAGAAGCTTCTGCACCTCCAAAGAAACAGTGACCAAAATACAAAGACAGTCTACAGAATGGGAAAGGATATTCACCGAATACACATCTGACAAGGGGTTGATATCCAGGATATACAAAATACTGGTTAAACTCCACAAGAAGAAAACATCCAACCCCATCCAAAAATGGGGCAATGAAATGAACAGAAACTTTCTCAAAGAAGAAATCCGAATGGCAAAAAAGCACATGAGAAAATGCTCTACATCATTAATCATCAGGGAGATGCAGATCAAAACCACAATGAGATACCATCTCACACCTCAGAGACTGGCCCACATTCAAAAGAACAAAAGCAACCGATGCTGGCGTGGATGTGGCGAGAAAGGGACACTCCTTCACTGTTGGTGGGAATGTCCACTGGTTCAGCCCTTCTGGAAAACAGTATGGACGATTCTCAAAAAATTAGAAATTGAGCTCCCATTTGACCCAGCAATACCACTCCTGGGAATATATCCCAGAGAGGCAAAAATGTATAGTCGAAGTGACATCTGCACTTGTTTGTTCATTGCAGCCCTCTTTACAATAGCCAGAAACTGGAAGAAACCTGAATGTCCAAGAACAGATGACTGGTTAAAGAAACTTTGGTACATCTACACAATGGAGTACTATGTAGCTCTTAGAAAAGATGAAGTCATGAAATTTACATACAAGTGGTACAATATGGAAAGTATCATGCTAAGCGAAATGAGTCAGAAAGAGAGGGATAGACATAGAAAGATTGCATTCATCTGGGGGATGTAAAGTAACAAAGTATGAGATTAATACCCAAGAATAGCTGAGATCAGCACCAGGAGGATTACTCCATAACTTAGAGGCCAGCCGGGTATCCTAGAGGAAAGGGCTATTCAGATAGAGAAGGGAGCACCAAATAAAGGATGTTTGGAGGATCCTCCCAGGAGGGGAGATGCATGTCGAAAGTAGACTATGGACTGAACATGTTTGCCACTCAATGCCTCTTTTGCAGATCACAACACCCAAAAGGAGAGAGAGAACACAGGGGATTGCCCTGCCACAGAGACGGGGGGATGGGGGGATGGGGGTGGGAGGGATATTATCCATGGTGGTGGAAAATGGGCACTGGTGGAGGGATGGGTATCTGATCATTGTATAATTGAAACCAAAGCACAAAAAATTGTAAATCTACAACTTTAAAAAAAATAAAATAAAATAAAGGGGGAAAAAAAAAAATCTCCACCTTCTACCAGCTGCAATAATACCCAATGATTTTGGTTCTCATTTACCCAGTGATGAGTGATATTGAACCACCTTTTCAGATCTTAGTTTGCCCTTTGGAAAGAAATGTCAATTTGGTTCGTCTGCCCATTTTAAAATTCAATTCAGTTTTGTTGTTTGTGGTTTTGGTAGCATGTCAAGAAAGTAATTGCCAAGACTCCTGTCAGGGAGATTTTCCTTGTTTTCTTCTATCTAGAGTTTGACAGTTTCAGGGCTTTTTTTGACATCTTGGACCCATTTTAAGTTCATTGTTGTGAGTGGTTTCAGAGAGGGATTCAGTTGCATTTTTTCTGCAAGTGGTGATCCAGTTTCCCCAAAGCCACCAGTTGAAGAGACCGTCTTTCCTCCCTATATGTTCCTGCTCCTTTATCAAGTATCAGTTAATAAGGGAGCAGGAATGTCTGCATTTGAGGCAAACTACATTCCCAGGGGTAACTCATGGTGGTCTCTCTTTTTGGGGGGATGGGGATACCATGCCCATCAATGCTGTGGCAAGCAGGTATCATTTCAAGATCCTGTTTCTAACTCCTGGCTATACAGTCAGGAATTACTCCTAGTGGTGCTCAGGGGACCTGATGGGATGCTGAGGATCAAACCCAGGTAAGACTCATATAAGGCAAGTGCCATACCTGCTGTACTGTCGCTCAGGCCCACAGGTACTGTCTTTATCCATTGGTCTAAGAGGACCTTTCCATCTTAACAGTTGTGGGGACCACACCTGGTCATGCTTGAGCCCACTAAGACGACGTCCAGTGGTGCTGGATTTCAAGCCCAGGGCCTCATACATGCAAGGCATGTGCTCTTTTTTAATGTCTGTGGCCACACTCAGGGTCTCCTCCTGGTTCCGTACTAGGGATCACTCTTGGCAGTCCTTGTAGGACCATACAGAGTGCCCGGGATCAAACTGGCATTGATCTCATGCAAAACAAGAGCCTGGTCCCCTGCACTATTTCTCTGACACAACATATGCTCTTTAAATACTTCCTTGACAGCTGGCCTTGCTGATTCTTGCTGGAGGAGGGGAGATAACTTTGCTCAGGCATAGGAGGTGAAAAAGCATCATTGCCCTGGCCCAGGTCACAGCAGTCTTTGTAGTGACCCAATCTCATGTCCTTGCATGCTCACCTTTGCTGCATTCAGACATTGCCTGATTTCCTCATTTTCAGTGTCCACCCACCCCAGTCAGTAGCCTTGGCATCCCCTGATCTTCATGCTCCTTTCTCAGATGGAAGCTTCTCCATGCTTCTATCTCCCCTACCTTGAGGGGCCCTGTGCCTCATCCCCTCGACTCTGAAGACTTTACCCAATAATATGCATTCACATGCCTTCAGCTACTTCCCACTGATGGTCAGCAGTGTCCTTCCTGCCCCACTTTTTATAGTCTACCTGGACATCACCCCTGCATTGCCCCTGCCTTGAGGCACTGTATTGACCTAAAGTGTCTCCAATTTGATAGTGACCCACACTAAGCACATAATCTTCCTTTCTCCCTTGAAATGAGAAGCTTTCCACTGTCCTATTGTTCATCGATTTACTCAAGCAGGCCCAATAACATTTTCATTGTGAGACTTGTTATTAGTATATTTGGCATATCAAATACGTCACGGGTAGCTTGCCAGGTAGCTTTGCCATGCGGGCGAGATACTCTCGGTAGCTTGCTGGGCTCTCCGAGAGGGGCAGAGGAATCAAACCTGGCTCAGCCGGGCCATCTGCATGCACGGCAAATGCCCTACCTCTGTGCTATCGCTCCAACCCAGAGAAGTTTCCCAATAAGAGCTAAAACAGAAGACACCGTGTTCTGCCCTTTGGGAAAATAAAGCGTGCCCAGGACCTTCGCAGTGTGAGTGGCACTCAGAGGTCATTTGAGAGACGAGAGTTCTTGAGCATCTCTCTGATGGAAGGATTCTGTAAATAACCTCCCGCCTTTGGCTTGCAAATTCAATCACCAAAGGTCACATATTCCAAAGACAGTTTCTAAATCTGCTCCTGTGATTTACATTCCTGAGCAGCTGCACCTGCGGATCGCGAAGGGTGACAGCAGAGCTGCAGGACTGACACCCTCTCCCCCTGGCCGGGAAGGTGGCGGGCGGAGTTTCGGAGCAGGTGGAACTCTCCATGCCCAGAGCGATTCCCTGTATTTTTATTATTACTATTAACAGGAGACAGCAGGTTGACGAATGTTGTAAAACTTTAAGGCATAGATGTCAGTTCATTCTTATTTTTTGGCTGGTTTGGTAGGTTGTTTTGACTCTGGGGCCATACCCAGTGGTGCTCAGAGCTAACTTCTGGCTATCACTTCAGATGGGGCTGGCGGAGACTCTCTGGGGTGCTGGGGAGTGAACCTAGTTGGCTGCATGTGAGGCAAACGCCTTACCCGTGGTACTATCTCTCCAGCCCATGGGCTGGCTGGCTCATTGAGGGAGTAAATAAAGCCATGCACAGATATGTTCCTAGAGGAGTCCTTGTTCCCAGACTCTGAGATAAAGCCATGGGATCTCTTAACTCCTGCCCTCCTTATCTGGGTGGGAAAGATAAGTTTGGGTTGCTAGGGAAGCTAAGAGAAGGCTTCTCCGTGGATTTTTTTCTATCCTATCCTCACCAATGCAATTTTTTCCTTTTAGTCACGGGGGTCACACCAGCAGTGCTCGGGGACCAATGAAGAGTTCAAACTTGGCAACCAGATGGCCAGACACCAGGGCTCCTGCATGCAAAGCACACCCTCTAGCCCTTGGAGCCCACCAATATAGTTTTCCTTCTTGCTGTGTTGGTTTTGTTGGGAGTGGGTGGGTGGGCTGCACCATCCCAGGGGTCCTACTGAGGGTAGTATGGTCCCCAAAGACTATTCCTGCTAGTACCATATGTGGTACCAGGGATGGATCTGGGATCAGCCACACACAAGGCAAGTGCCTTAACTCCTGTTCTTTCTGGCTTCCAAACAGAATTTCTGCTGCTGGCCTTGGAGTGTCCATGCTGACATTCCTGCCCTGCTACCCGCTCCCCACATTACCTTCTCGTACCTTTGAGAGAACTAAATCATAACGAGGATACTGTCCCTAGCAGCTTCTTAGCAGCTTTCCCCGATTACGCCCACACCTCCTGCTTATTTGTGGAACGAACCCCAGACATCTCCCGAGGGAACCACGCAGAGACGTAGGAGCAGTGCTCTAACTCAGTCCACACTGCCTGGGGCAGTTCTGAACTTAAGCAGGACTGGGTCCCTCTGTGACCTTTGCCACAAGGCCTTCCCCTCTCTGAGCCTCAGCTGTTTACCAGGGCCAGAGATACTGTGGCCCGGACCAGTCTGCAAGGTGGCTGCTGGAAGCAGAATGTTCCGGTGGTTTGCAGTGAACAAATGAAGACATCCTGGATAGATTCCTGAACTCTCATTTGAGAAATAGCTGCATGCATGCCTTTTCTGCACGATTGTTGTGTGCCTTCGTGAGAGACATTGCTTTGATTACAGACCCCCTGGATGAAAGAAGGAAAGCAGGAAATCTGAAAAATGTCACTGAGTTACAACGTCTAAAGGGAGGCAGACAGGACCCAGTAGCACTCCCACCTAAACGCTGCTGGGGAGGTCTGCAGGCAAAGGAAGGTGAGGCTACGTGATAGGGTCTTTCTTGGTGTCTCTCATTTACATGTGACAGCCACAGCTTTGTTGCTTGGAAGCACGGGAGATTCCTTCTCCCACCCACCTTGGAAGTATTGCACCCTGCCGGCCAGCATCAGCATCACAGGGAGGCCTCGGGTGGCCCACAGATCTCTGCAGGTGGTGTGCTGTGCTGCTTGTCCACAGGGCATGGGGTCTTAGGATAGAGCGTGTGGACACAGTGACACACATGGCTCCTTGTGACCCATGTCTGTCCTCATGGGTCTGCTGCACCTGATGTCACTACCTGTCTGTCTCTTTTTCTGCCCCCTTCTCTCTGTCTGTCTCAGGGGGGCTCACTCATCCCTCCATGCTGACTGATCTCCAGGGCTTACCATCCCCATCCCGAGATCTTTTTTTTAAAAATTTTTAAAAAGTTTTTGCTTTTTGGGTAACACCCAGAGATGCACAGGGTTACTCCTGGCTCTGCACTCAGGAATTACTCCTCGTGGTGCTCAGGGGACCAAATTGGATGCTGGGGATTGAATCCAGGTTGGCTGCATGCAAGGCAAACAACGTAACCTCTGTGCTATTGCTCCAGTCCCCGCCCCGAGATCTTGATGGCTCTAAAAATCCCTTCACCTGCTCTCTGCAGCATTCCCAGACTCTGTCCTGGTCTCTCGCAGTCCCTGCTGAGCAAGGATCAGATTCATTCTGCTCAGGGTTCAGCCAGGCCCTCTCCAGCACACTTTGGGTCTCCGTCCTTGCCTGTGAAAGCCTGGGCTCATTTCTCCTGCTTGGCACTGGGAGTGGGCATGTTCCCACCAGTGGCCAAGGCCTGCTCTCCTTCAACCCTCTTCTCTCCTTGGACCTCCCACCAATATCTCCTCTGGTCTTGCCTGTCACGTAGCTGTTGTCTGTGAGCTCATCTTGCCAACAGGCTCTGTTGGACTTTTGTTGATGCTACCCTCCTCTGCCAAACTGGTCTTTGGGACTCTCTGCTTACCTCTATCCCATTCCCTGTGCAAATACCACCATTTGAGCAAACTCAATCCTGAAGTTTCAGGTAGTCATTAAGGAAATCCCAATGTCCACTGAAGTAAATCCACGCTTCTGGTCCAGGGTGTAGTCCATACACGCCACAGGCATTACTGACCCAGTCTATGCCTTGTATAGAATGCTTGCTCACTTTTTAAAAATTTTTATTTTTTTATATATTTTTAAAGAATCACTGTGAGATGGGCTGGAGCGATAGCACAGCTGGTAGGTCGTCTGCCTTGCACACAGCCAACATGGCCGACCCAAGTTTGATTCCTCCACCTCTCTCGGAGAGCTCAGCAAGCTACCGAGAGTATCTCGCCCGCACAGCAGAGCCTGGCAAGCTACCTGTGATGTATCCGATATGCCAAACACAGTAACAACAAAGTCTCCAATGGAGACGTTACTGGGCCCGCTCGAGCAAATCGATGAACAACGAGAGGACAGTGACAGTGAACATTAGGACAGTGACACTGTGAGACACAGTTATAGACTTACAAACTTTCGTGATTATGTTTCAGTCATACAATGACCAAGTACCCATCCCTCCACCAGTGCCCGTTCTCCACCACCAATGTTCCCAGTATCCCTTCCGCCATTCCCACCCCATCCCCTGCCTTACCTCTGTGGCAGGCACATTCCCTTTTATTCTCTCTCTTTCCTTTTGGGTTTATGGTTTGCAATATAGGTAGTAAGTGGCCATCCTGTTTGATCTTTAGTCTGCTTTCAGCATGCATCTTCCATCCCACTTTCCTTATTTGCAAATCCTTTTTTTTTTTTGGCATATGTGTTCGGGGTGCGGGGGGTGGGGAATGGGGGAGGGACTCCTAAATTGTGCTCTAGAGTATCAGAGGAACTTTCTGGTGATTCTTAGCCCAAGCAGGCCAGAATTTCAACTTAAGTGCCTGATGATGCAGTGCTGCTCAAGTCCTTTGATGCCAGGAGCCCCCAGGGACACCCCAATGCTGCTTGGGGGGGGTCTCCTGGGATGTACCCAGAAATGCTCAGGAGATCATGCAGTGCCAGGGTTCGAGCTGGGGTAGGTCACATGTAAAGCTTGAACCTTAACCCCTGTATTATTTTTTTCACCTTCTCATCCCCTGCCTTTTGCAAATCTAAACCTTCCTCAGGGTCTAGATCAAGGACAAATTTTCTTCTGAAATTTGCAGTAAACATTCAGCTTTAGGGAATCCTTGTTCTCATTATTTAAACATTCAGTAGTTGTCCATACATTTAATCACATATTTCTTTTGAGTGTCTTTTGTGTTTTTTTTATTGACATTGGTTGGTTGATAAGAATGTTATGGATATTGAATTTTTATTTACATGCTTTATTGATCTAATGATAAAGCTCCTTGAAGCTACACAATTACCCCTGGTGTCCACAATTTGGAACAGAGCTTGACAAGTAAGAGTTACTCAGCAGTGACAGCACAAGAGTTAAGGTGACTTTTACTGTTTTAATCAAGGAAACCTATTTCTAAAGTAGCTATTTTTCCCCTCTGTGGAGTTATTTATTAACCTGTTCATCCCTCCCATCTTTCCATCAATGTGTAAAAATAAAATTTTGCTCATCAAAAAAAATATATTCTGTTTATTGTTTATGAGCTTGATTATGGGTGATTGACAGCTGCGACATACTAATCGGATCCTTATTTTTTAATGGCATGTTGTTGGCTCATGCTCCCAATGAGGCCATGAGAGGGCTGCAGAGAATGAGTCTTGCCTTTGGTCGCATGGTTGGACCCCAGAGAGGACAGGAAATAGCAATAGTGCATGTGGCAGCTGCCAAACCTAATTGAGGCACAGCTCAGCCTTGATGGTTTTTGCATCCATGGATATTAAGGAACAGAAGGACGTGTTGACTGGTGAGATTGGAGACCCAGAAGAGAGGGCAGCTCCAGGAGCAAGCTGGCAGTAAATCTAGGAACCTGATTGAGCATTCTCGACTTCTGAGTAGGACTTGGATATGCACCAAACCTGAGAACACTGGGGGTAAAATCGGCATTCCAATCTCTATATTTGTGATGACCTTTAAGTTGTTAGGGATGGAGGTATTCACACCTGCCTTCAGGGGCGATATTTGTGAAGTTTGAAAGTATCTGGGCCATGTAATTCTTTTTGTTTGTTTGTTTCTATTTTTGCTCCATACCTGGCAATGATGCTCAGGGCTTACTCCTGGTTCTGCACTTAGTAATTACCCCTGGTCGTGCCTGGGGGACCATCTGGGATGCTGGGGATCAAACCCAACCATGTGCAAGGCAAGCACCCTATCTGCTATACTATTTCTCCAGCAACAAGGCCACCTAATTAGACTCTTGCTTGGTAATTTTGAAAGAATTAGAGCGGTGTTTGGGGGTATGGAGAACTCAGGGAAGGGCTTAGGGAGTTGCCTCCAGTCTCTCTCTCTCTCTCTCTCTCTCTCTCTCTCTCTGTGTGTGTGTGTATCTTTCTGTATCTGTGCGTGTGCCTGTGTGTGTTGTGCATATGCATCTGTACACTTCCCTGCATGTTCACTTATGAGAATTGCAAGAAATCAAGTTTTTGGTGCTATATGCTGAAGACACACACTGTCGTGCTCTCCTGCCATTTATAGACTGGTCTCTATCCTGGAAACTATATTGAGAAATCAGTAACAAACACATCCATCTTTCCCTTAACCCTGTTTTTTGTGTCTTAAAAATTATTTCTGAAGTTGGTGTGTTTATGCAACTGGTTGAGGGTATCAATTTCTCATCTCTTTATCTGGGAAAGTGGCATTTCCTAAACCTTCCTTCTTCTCCTAGTCTTGTTGTGAGTTACCTCAGACATACACCCCAGTAACAGGAAGAACTTTGGGTAGCACTACCATTCTGTCTCCAGCCTGTCTGCAGATTTTCCACCTCCACACTAATTGGTGAATTCTTGTTGAAGCAGGTGGTGGCTCTGGCCAGAGGGAGAAGCTTGGCTGGCTTGCTCTCTGGCAGACTGAGGAGTCCTGTTGTATTTAAAAGCATCATCTAGTAACACAGTTATTGCTGAAGAGCCCTGTGGGGAAGGGACTTTTCCTTTCCTCATAAGGAGGGGAGTAGGAAAAAAGGGATGTCAGCATTTCCTGCAGGAGCAGAGAAGCCAGATGTGGTTCTAGTCCTTTCCATGCTGCTCTGCTCACCTGGCTACAGGTGAGCTGGAGAATGACAAACCTTTACGAGCTGTCAGGGGCAGGCAGCAGGTTCAGGCTGGGTCTTTAATCAGTATGAACCCCTAAAGCAGCTGGTGAGAGCCTCGGAACAGGAGGCTGGTACCTATGAGACAGCTGGAAGACTTTAATGCCAAGATGACCTTTAGTCCTGGAGCCGAAATTCCTGGGATGCCTGCCCAGAAATGATTGGATACCAAGACAAAGAGTCTCGGTGTGATTTAGGAAGATGTGATCTAATCAGGCATTTGGCACAAAACTGATTGGAAGTACCAGGGCCATAACTCTGGTCTCCAGAGCGATTTCATTTTGAGAGGTGGTCTAGAGTGAGTTAGAGAAGAGCATGCTACCAGAATGCTGGGGTAGACTAAATTTGCTTCCAGTTAAGGGGTGGTGATAAAGTTGCAGATTTCATTTGCCAGGAACAACTTAAAACCAGTCACTCTGATGGTTGAACAGGGCCAGTAGCAGCAGAGCGTGGGCCCCCAGAGCCTCCACAAGTAGGAAGAGCCAGTAGCATCCAAATACTGCATAAAGTTTATTTTTAATTTTATTAGATTTGGCTTTTTTTAAAGAAGGAAGGCATTTTAGAGGGAATTATAGATTTATTTTAAATTTAGTTCAAACAGTTTGTATTGAATACACTGTTTTCAAACTTGTGGTTATAACTGCAGTATAATCATAATCTGTGGGGGGTCTCCTTCCATCCAGATATATCCATACCTATCCTTATCCATCCATCAATCATCCTTATCTGTCCACCTATCCCTATACTCTGTCCATCTCTGTCCATCATCCATATTGTCCATCTCCACTCATTCATATCCATCCATCTCTATCCATCATCCATATATCCATTTCCATCATTTATCCATCCTTCATCCATCTATATCTGTTCATTATCCATATTTGCCTGTTTATATCCATTCATTCCTCTTCCATATTCATCATTTATCCATCCACCCATCCATTTGGCCATATCTGTCCATTCATTCACCCATCCATCCATATTCATCCATCATCCATATCCGTTTTTTGTCTATCTGTCCATATCCATTGTTCATCTATATCATTCATCCATCTTCATCCATTATCAATATATCCATTTTCATCATCTATCTGCCCATCTATCATCCATTTCCATCCATTCATCATCCATATCTTTCCATCCATCCATCCACATATATCCATTCATCCATATCTATCCATCCATCCATCTATATCCATTTCGTCCACTCATCTACCCATATTTGTCCATCCATACATCCTATCCATCCATCCATCCCTCCATCCATCCAACCATATTCATTCATCATCCACATCTGTCTATGATCTGTCCATAACCATCAAGCATCCATATAATCTATCCATCTTTTTCCATCATGCATCTATCCATTTCCATCATCTATCCATACAGCACTAGCCATCCATTCATATTTGTTCATCCATTATATCCATCTATCCATCAATATCCACCCATTCATATCCATCCTTCCATCCATCCGTCCGTCCGTCCATCTGTCCATCCATCCATCCATCCATCCATCCATCCATCCATCCATCCATGCATCTCTCTGTCTTCCATTCAACATTCAATAAAATTTGTTGGGACTTTAACATGGCATTCCTGATGTAAGTTGCACACAAATGGATTAAATTTTGAGCTTATAGATGGAATATAATGGCTTGTCATCCCTTGTAACCCATTTTGAGGAAGCAACAGGATGAAAATGAAACTTTAAAAAATCGATAAATGGGTATTTTGGCACTAAAAAGCTGACAGTCCATATATCCAATTTAGGCTAAATTGATGTAGAGGTGGTTGTTGGGAATCCTAGGTGCATTGGTTCAGAAGATCATGTTTGAAGTTTTTCTTTAGCCTTCATTTTTTGGGATACATCCATTTTCTGATTTCAAGTTTTTTAAGTTCAGAATAACAAGTGAGACATCACTTGTCATGAAATGAGAAATAATGTTCTAGGGACTAAAATGTGTTTTCTCTTTTCACATCTGTTCCATGTTGCCCCATTTTGTTTTACCCATGCCCCGACATTCAAAAGCCTATACAAGACATCTAGAACTTAGCTACTTTATTTTAATTCAGTCTTATTCACAGCTCATCTTGGTCTTATGATATCTGTTACCATGTAGAGAGTAACACAACAGTTCTACCACATGTGCTAAGAATAATACTGTCAAATATTGTTAAACTGCTAGAAATCAAGTTTTGGAAATGGGCTAAATGAATGTGTATTTCCCATGCTGTCTTAATCCAGTTAAAGAGATCTTTTTTTAACCATATGTGCCAGAAATGCTTACCTTGGATCCAAGCTTAAATATGTGCTATTTTTTGCCAAAAAGAAATGAACAATTTTTTACCAAGTTTTAAGCAGCTGAAAAAAATTGACTGTGATGATTGGAGAGAATTGTCAAATACTGAAAAGTGGGATTCTTACTGATCTCCTACAGATGGAAAGTACAAAGCAGAAGACTTAGAAATAGCATAAAGTCAAAAGCGTTGGTGCTCCTAGTGGACCGCAATATTTAGAACAAGTGCACGGGAGAGTAGCTCCAGAAATAAATGTCCTTTTGATCACCTGCCCCTCAAAGCAAAGGTTCACTGTAGGTTTGCTTTAGGAAGTGAGAGTCGCGCTGTCAGCCTTGTTTCTGAAGCTTCTGGTCATTTGTAGCTCTGATCAGAGTCCCCTGGGCAGAAGACTTAGGACCTCTAGCCCTCAAAAGGTTTATGAGACTTACTATTGCACCATGAGGGTCCATTTAATTAGCCTTCTTGGGTGCCCCCAATTGGTTTGTACACATTGGTTTAGTGTCTGTGTCAAGAAAAGGATGGTATTGGGGAAAATTTTTTTGAAAGATCAGTGGTGAAAGACGGCATTGAAGTGTTGCAATTCTGGTTTTTCTGTTTGTTTGTTTATTTGTTTGTTTGTTTTTGGTTGGATCTGGTGGTGGGTGTACCCACTGATGCAGGACTTCCTCCTGGTTCTGTGCTCGGGGATTGCTCTTACAGTGGTTTGGGGACCATAAATGGTGCCAGGGATCAAACTGGGGTGGGCCTCATGTAATACAAGCACTTTGGCTCCTGTCTATTTCTCTGGAACCAAAAGTTGCCTTCCTGATGGTTATCAATGTCTCTGTCTTCTTGCCACCAGGGTTAAAGACAATTAGTTTTAGGGTACGAATACTTGGGGGTAGGACCTTTGCATTTCCACTTACTCCCTGGGTGAAATGAACATGTCTCTTAGTATCACAGTGACTACATTATTTCCACATCTGTAAAGTGGAGTTCCAATTGACCTATTTGATAAAACTGGTGTGAAGATTCAGTATGTTGACAGGTGTAATGCACTGTTGGGTTCATGAAGGGGCTCTATCAGGAACATGAGTCTGAGCTGAAAACATTGAGGTGGCATCTATGGGGGAGTGCTGGAAGAGGGGAAGCTTCAGTCATACCCATCAGAGATCAAAGAACCCCCTTCCAGATCCCTTGATGGCCAGCTGTTGTCATTTTGGTTCCTTTGATTTCCATCTCCTGTAGCCTAGAGCCCCAGGTCCATTCTCCATCCTGAGATAGTCCTAGAACCATTCACTTATTCTCTCATGAAGCCATTGATGCATAACTGCATTCATTCAGCACACTGGGATCAGATCACCCATTGCATGTTGGCATGTCTCTCTGTATTTTATATTCTTCTTATCATCCCCACTTTACAGAAAGGGAAACAGAAGCATAGAAAAGTTAAGTCACTGGATCAAGTTCACACAATAAGGAAGTTACAAGGTATTTAGACCTAATAAGTCTGTGTCCATCTCCTGCTTTTAGTCTCCAAGCTGTAGACCTTGTTTCAATTGTCTGAGGTGGGTGTGGGGGAGCCTTGCAGAGACTGAGATTCTTCCCCACCTTTCTTCCCATCCTTGCTCCCTGGGCTCTATTCAGAGAATCATTAGTAAAGAGCCTTCCTCATTCAAGGGCTCTGGTGGAATCTTGTTCTACTCACGTGATTCCTGAGAGAGTGCAGTGCCTCTGAGGACAACCGGTCTCTGCAGACAAAGGATCCCATGACTGTTACGACCATGTTGAAGCCTGTGCAATTGCTGCCAAAATCAAATTCTTCAGAACTGCATGTCTTTGATCACCAGGCAAGCCTGACCAGTTCGAGACATGGCACCTGCCACTTCTGCATTGCTTCATCTATATCAGTGGTCAGATCTCTCTGTGGTATCATCAGGATGTTTTGTGACCATAGGTTTGGGTATCCTTGCCCCCATGTGTGTAGATGGCACCAGGACGAGTAGTCAGACCCTCACTGATGTCCAGGGCAAGGGACATCTGCTGTGTGTTCCGTGTCCCATACTGTGTTGTTCCCTGAAACTAGGCTTTTCAAAGAAGCTGTCCCAGAGAAGGGTGGCACAGGCTCTCAAGGGGAAGTGGTCTTTACTAATCTGCAGAGTCAAGAAATGTGGCTTTAAGGGTTCATCACTGGCTCGTTTCTTGGGATTTTGCTCCTCTGACAGGAGCACAAGCAGAGCACTGAAGGAGGACAGAGACAGCATACACCTCCTGCAGGACAGAGTTTCACCAGACAGAGATGCTCAGTGCTGTCTGCCAGGAGAGTCTCGTAGATAGCTATAGAAGTGATGATACTTAGGTTTTATCCTAGAATCTCTGATTTAATTGACTGAGTCCTGGTTATCAGAATTTAAAAAACACGATACCCAGGTGAGTGCCAAGTGTCACCAGGAATGGGAAACTAAGAGTCTCAACTGCAGCCCCTCACTCAAGGATCTGGAGCCCTTGGAACCAAGCAGCTGCAGAATATATTTCAAAGAGATATTTCAAAAATGCTGAGCACATCCTTTGCATGTAGGAACCCTGGGTTTGATCCTTGGCACTGCAAAGTTCCCAGAACCGTGGAGAGTGACCTCTAAGCACGGAGCTGGAAATAGCCCCTTGAGCAACCAAACAGCCCAAAGGAACTAAACCCAAATGCCAAAACAACCAAATAAACCTAACAAAAAATGGTGAGGCCATATCTCACTGACAGAAGGATTTGTCTGGGTTCATCATACTCATCAGCATTCCACTTCTTAATGTGCACAAGACCCTGCTCTGTGCTGGGAAACAGTGAGTTTGGAATAAGAGAGAGCTAGCACACTGAAGTGGAATCTGAAACAATGCAAAGTCTAGGACCTGCCTCTCATGCATCTTGGTATCCTCACTCTCTGCCCTGGCCTGGACAGAGTGAGGATAAATATATACATACACCCCATCCTGATTTTTTTGTTAATATTAATAACAATACTGGAACTGGAGTAATACTCAGTGTGTAGGGCACTTTCCTTGTAGGTGGTCAACCAGGGTTCGATCCCCAGAATCCCATAAGGTTCCCCTAGTCCTGCCAGGAATGATTTCTCAGCACAGAGCCAGGAGAAAGCCATGGGAACTGCTGGGTATGGCCTCTAAACCAAACCAAAACAAACAAATCCAAATAACAATGCTAACAACATGGATGCCAAGGATTGTATCTTGGTGTCAAGAAGGAATTCACAGACTTGAGTCTTGGATCAAAAATCTTCCTGGAGGAAGGAGGGTCTAACAAGCCTAGAAGAAGCCTGGCAGGCTTTAGAGGCAGGGCAGTGTGTGAGCCCAGGTTATGTGCTTAGAGGGACCCAGAAAGCTTGAGTCTGCTCAGAGAGCAGCCTGCATCCAGCTGCTGGAGGAAAGAGATGGAAGCCAGGGAGCTAGCTCAAGGGTCAGGAACTCCTGTCTTGCATGTATAAGACCCCAAATTAGATCTCGGGCACTGCCTAGCCCTGGGGGCCGGAGGTGCCTCTGAACCTGAGCAGCATTACGTTGTTGGTCCGGAGCATTGAACCGTCTGACCCCTCAATGTCTCCAGGATTGACCTTCTTACCCCTGAGTGTTGACAAGAGGCTTCTCACCCCACAAAAAGGAAAAGACAGAGGTATGTGAGCGCTTGTGGCCTTGGAAGGGAGACCTCTACTTAGGAAGTTTCCCTGCTCTCCACAACCTATTCTTTTTTGGTTTTTGTTTTGGGGCCACAACCAGTGATGATCAGGGCTTACTCCTGGCACTGCACTCAGGAATCACTCTTGGTATGGTTCAGTGACCATGTGGGTTGCCGGGATTTGAATCCAGGTTGATTGCATGCAAGGCAGTTGCCCTAAACGCTCTTACAATTGCTCTGGCCCCTCCACAAAGAACCATTTTGATATTTTTCCTCAAAATAATCCTTCATAAGCAAAACAGATTTTCTTCTTTTTCCCCATGTGATGTGTTCTTAGGGAAGGAGGGTTCAACCTTTGGGATTAGGAGAGCTGCCCTCACAGAGCCTGTTAGGGAGGGCTCTGAGAGAGTCTGGGAGCTGCTTGTCAGAGGATGTAACCCCCAGGCAAGCTCTCTGTGGGTATCTAACCCTTGGTAACTGTTCAGAGGGAACTCTAACTAGTCCTGTTTAGGGGCCAGAGCAATTGTGCAGTGGGTAGGGCATTTACCTTACATGCGTTCAACCCAGATTCTATCCCTGGAACCCCAAATAGCCCACCGAGCCCCGCCCGGAAAGATCCCTAATTATTGAAGAGCCATAACTAAGTCCTGAGCATCACCAGGCATGGCTCAAAAACAACCAACCAAACAAAAAAGTCCTGTTTAAAAGCTGCTTAATGGAGAAGATCCAGTGCAGAACAAAATAAAGAAAGCAGAAATCTCCTTAATACTCTTTTAATGACTCCATCTCTCTCTCTTCTACCCACACAGATACATATACATACAAATAGAGTCTTATAAAACATAGATGTGGTGCATACATTTTAAACATTTTCCCCTACAATACTGTATTTTATCATTGCAGTGTTTTTTATCTTGCTTTTTCAAAAAACAAAAAAACTGTCACTGTCACTGTCCTCCCATTGTTCATCGATTTGCTCAAGCAGGCCCAGTAACATCTCCATTGTGACACTTGTTACTGTGTTTGGCATATCGAATATGTCATGGGTAGCTTGCCAGGCTTTGCCGTGCTAAAAAAAATAAATAAATAAAAATGTGGGTTGTGATCATTATGTGCAGTGTATAATACTGGGTATAAACCATTATTTTGGACTGAAAATACAGGGTGTGGCAATGATGTGATAGTGACCGTTATGCATTGAAATACAGTAACAGGACACCTACTGACTTATGGCCTTCTTGGACTTAATATGTGCTGGGGATCCTTCCCCATTGTGAGTTCGTGCCACACCCTGAGTTCTCAATGTAGCATCATCTGTCTTTCTCTGGCATCATCATTATCTAGCAAATTTCATGTTCGTAGGCATTCGGGCCACTTCTAATTTTTTTCCCAATTACATTTTGTTTTAACTTGTAATGAACAGCGCGGCTGCCAATTGCTCTATTTCTGGCTTGAATCTATTTACTGAGCATGTTCGGGTGCCAAACACTGTGCTAGACGCTGCAGCAGAGACTCATTCATGAACCACGCGACCAAGTTCTCTGTCCCAGCGGAACTCACATCCTGGCCAGGAACGCTGGCGGTGAACAAGATACATAAATAAAAGATAAAGGTTGTTGGGGAGCGATGAGTGCTTACATAGAGAAAGTGTGGAAAGAGATAGGGACCTCAGGAGTGGGAGTAGAAATTGAGATGTGGAGAAAGGTTGTGTGGAAAGGCCTCTGCATTGATAGGAGATTAGAGAAAACTGTGACTGTCCTCCCATTGTTCTTCGATTTTCTTGAGCGGGCCTAGTAACGTCTCCATTGAGAGACTTGCTGTTACTGTGTTTGGCATACCGAATACGTCACGGGTAGCTTGCCAGGCTCTGCCTTGCGGGCAAGATACTCCTGGTAGCTTGCCAGGCTCTCCAAGAGGGGCAGAGGAATCGAACTCAGGTCGGCCATGTTGGCTGTGTGCAAGGCAGACGACCTACCAGCTGTGCTATCGCTCCAGCCCTGTTAGGGGAAGACCAGGGGGAGACCCTTCAGGGCTAAAGGTGCAAAGGCCTAGAGACAGTGAGTGAAGTGCTATAAGGCCAAGGAACCCAGGAGTCTGGAGCTGAAAGAGGGAGGTTGGTTGAGAGGAGAGGTAAATTGTTCCAGGGTTCCTGAAGAAGAAGCCATTAAGAGGTTTGGATCGCAACTGTACCTCATGGTGTCTCACTAATAAAAATTCAAAAAACTTGCAAAAAAAATAAAGCAGAAGGCAACTATTCTTCGGGGACAAATTTATATCTATAGGTATAATGGTGGTGGGATTGGTTCTCAAATATTAAATGTAATCAAATATTGTGAACAACTTTATCAAAATAAAATTATTTTTTAAAAAAATAAGGTTTGGGAAGCGTTCAGCATAAGAGAAGGAACACATGGAGGGTGCGGGATCCCGGAGGAAAAAAAAAAAAGAAAAAACAGGTTCCAAAAAGAGCCGAGATCACCGGCAAGTTCCAGATGGAGTAGGCGCCGCATCCCGCCTCCCCCAGATGGAACCCCGGTGACCAGAAGCCTCTACAAACACAGCTCGAGTATGTGGGAACGAGGACTGTTTCTCAAATCTGCCGGACTACACCTCCCAGGTAACCTCTGATTCCGGAAGTCACGCCCACAGCCCGCCCCCCAGCGCCATCTTTGAAGCGTTCAGCATAAGAGAAAGAACACATGGAAGGTGCGGGATCCCGGAGGAAAAAAAAAAAAGAAAAAACAGGTTCCAAAAAGAGCCGAGATCACCGGCAAGTTCCAGATGGAGTAGGCGCCGCATCCCGCCTCCCCCAGATGGAACCCCGGTGACCAGAAGCCTCTACAAACACAGCTCGAGTATGCGGGAACGAGGACTGTTTCTCAAAACCGCGCGGCCGCTTACGTGCCGCTTATATACAAAGTGATCAATGAGAAGTAAACCACCCAATCTTTCTCCCTGAAAATCAGAGTTAAGTTTGGAGCACGGCCACAGCCCCAGAAACACAAGGACTTAATGCAGAACCCAGCAGCTTAGAGCAGAAAAGTGAACGGACGATGAGTTAACCCAGGCCATCATTTCTGCCCAGAGGGGAAAGGGTGTTGCCCCATTCGCCCT
The DNA here is from genome assembly GCF_029834395.1 of Sorex fumeus. Classification (NCBI taxonomy): domain Eukaryota; kingdom Metazoa; phylum Chordata; class Mammalia; order Eulipotyphla; family Soricidae; genus Sorex; species Sorex fumeus. The sequence goes on along the minus strand of NW_026606105.1, from coordinate 6,634,761 downwards.
CTCTTCTCTGGAAAGAAGGATGGCGGCCGCATGGGAGCCTTGTGGACAGCAGGTATGAGCCGGGGGTGTGGGGGGCGACTAAAACCTCACGAGAAGGGGGGCGTTCCGGTCCGTCCTTCACGCCCTACCGAGGTCAACAGCTGCCCCCCACGAGCGGCTCCCCAGCACGGCCACAGTCCCAGAAGCACAAGGACTTAATGCAGAACCCGGCAGCTTGGAGCAGAAAAGTGAAAGGACTATGCGGTAATCCAGGCCATCAAGTCTGCCGGAGGGGAAAGGGTGTTGCCCCATTCGCCCTCTCTTCTCTGGAAAGAAGGATGGCGGCCGCATGGGAGCCTTGTGGACAGCAGGTATGAGCCGGGGGTGTGGGGGCGACTAAAACCTCATGGGAAGGGGGGCGTTTCGGTCCGTCCTTCACGCCCTACCGAGGCCACCAGTTGCCCCCACGAGCGGCTCTCCAGCACGGCCACAGCCCCAGAAGCACAATGACCTAATGCAGAACCCAGCAGCTTGGAGCAGAAAAGTGAAAGGACTATGCGTTAATCCAGGCAATCATTTCTGCCCAGAGGGGAAAGGGTGTTGCTTCCTTCCGCCCTCCTCCCTCTGGAAAGAAAGATGGCGGCCACATGGGAGCCTTGTGGACAGCAGGTATGAGCCGGGGGTGTGGGGGCGACTAAAACCTCATGGGAAGGGGGGCGTTCCAGTCCGTCCTTCATGCCCTACCGAGGTCACCAGTCGCCCCCCACGAGCGGCTCTCCAGCACAGCCACGGCCCCAGAAGCACAAGGACTTAATGCAGAACCCAGCAGCTTGGAGCAGAAAAGTGAAAGGACTATGCGTTGATCCAGGCCATCAAGTCTGCCGGAGGGGAAAGGGTGTTGCCCCATTCGCCCTCTCTTCTCTGGAAAGAAAGATGGCGGCCACATGGGAGCCTTGTGGACAACAGGTATGAGCCGGGAGTGTGGGGGCGACTAAAACCTCATGGGAAGGGGGGCGTTCCGGTCCGTCCTTCACGCCCTACCGAGGTCACCAGTTGCCCCCCACGAGCGGCTCTCCAGCACGGCCACAGCCCCAGAAGCACAAGGGCTTAATGCAGAACCCAGCAGCTTGGAGCAGAAAAGTGAAAGGACTGTGCGTTAATCCAGGCAATCATTTCTGCCCAGAGGGGAAAGGGTGTTGCCCCATTCGCCCTCTCTTCTCTGGAAAGAAGGATGGCGGCCGCATGGGAGCCTTGTGGACAGCAGGTATGAGCCGGGGGTGTGGGGGCGACTAAAACCTCATGGGAAGGGGGGTGTTCCGGTCCGTCCTTCACGCCCTACCGAGGTCACCAGTTGCCCCCCACGAGCGGCTCTCCAGCACGGCCACAGCCCCAGAAGCACAATGACCTAATGCAGAACCCAGCAGCTTGGAGCAGAAAAGTGAAAGGACTATGCGTTAATCCAGGCAATCATTTCTGCCCAGAGGGGAAAGGGTGTTGCTCCCTTCCGCCCTCCTCCCTCTGGAAAGAAAGATGGCGGCCACATGGGAGCCTTGTGGACAGCAGGTATGAGCCGGGGGAGTGGGGGCGACTAAAACCTCATGGGTCAGGGGGCGTTCCGGTCCGTCCTTCACGCCCTACCGAGGTCACCAGTCGCCCCCCGCGAGCGGCTCTCCAGCACGGCCATGGCCCCAGAAGCACAAGGACTTAATGCAGAACCCAGCAGCTTGGAGCAGAAAAGTGAACGGACTATGCGTTGATCCAGCCCATCAAGTCTGCCGGAGGGGAAAGGGTGTTGCCCCATTCGCCCTCTCCTCTCTGGAAAGAAAGATGGCGGCCACATGGGAGCCTTGTGGACAGCAGGTATGAGCCGGGAGTGTGGGGGCGACTAAAACCTCATGGGAAGGGGGGCGTTTCGCTCCACCCTTCACGCCCTACCGAGGCCACCGGTTGCCCCCCGCGAGCGGCTCTCCAGCACGGCCACGACTCCAGAACACAGAAACCAATTTCTTAACTATCTGACTTTCAGTAGAAATACTTCCAGGGTCAATAGGTAAAATAGCAGAAATCCAAAACCAACATTTAATTCTTGAACCCAGCTGTAGAAAGCAAATCACTTCACAATGCTTTTTCAGCATGTCTGATTTGGGGGGGGGGGGGTAAACTCTAAATAATAGTGGTGAATCTTATTGAAACAATGAATCTAATCAAAGCAGATAGAGTGTTAACTAGAATTCATCTGCCTCACAGGGACGGGGAGGGGTGGGGAGTGGGGTTTTATTGGGGTTCTTCAGGGTAAAAAATAAGTATTGGTAAAGGGAAATGTGTTTGATATTTGCATGACTGAGACATAAACCTGAAAGCTTTGTAACCTTTCCCACAGTGATTCAATAAATAAATAAATAAAAATAAGGTTTGGATCAGAGACAGGATGTACATTGAGTTTTAATAGGTTGTCATCTGCAGATAGGAGAAAATGAGAGGCCATTGACATATTGCAGACAGTTAGGTGCAGTGACTGGTGTGCATTAGCTCAGGGCAGGGGAGCTGGTGGCTAGACTTAGCCCCAACAAGACTAGCAGTAAGTTCTGGGAGCAACACTTCAAAACTCAATTCCTGTAGATTCCTCCCTACACCACCGGAAGCTCTATCCTCTCAGGGGTCAATGGCTGTCTTTCCCTGCCCACTTCCCCTTCCCCTCTGAAAGACAGTGTAATTTTCACAGTCTGGGAGTTATTTTTATTGTGTTGTCTTAGTTTGTTTCCAGCTATTTATATTCCACATGTGAGTGAAATCAGGCAGTAATTGTCTTCCATTTGGTCTCAAACTCTGTCCTCATTGTTGCAAGAGACAGGCTTTCTTTTGCCGGTGGTGTTCCATGCAGTGTGTTTGCCCTAACTTATCCTCTCAGTTCTCTGGTGGACATTTCGATTGATTTCACCACTTGGCTATTGGGAATGTGTCTTTGAAAAACTTCCCAGAACTGTGTCATAAAGGTGAGGGGGGGGTCTTAATTTTGAGGGCTCATCCGGGGTAGAAATGTGACAGCTTTAGGGAATTTTCTCATCACAGCTTTGAATCAGGTTCTAGTATCCCTTTGAAGCTTGCACCACTTGTTCGCATGTGAATTTGTTTTATTTATTTATTTATTTTTATTTTTTATTTTTATTAGTGAGACACCATGAGGTACAGTTGCAGACTTACAAATTTTTGTGCTTGGGTTTCAATTATACAATGATCAAATACCCATCCCTCCACCAGTGCCCATTTCCCACCACCACGGATCCCAGTATCCCTCCCACCCCCATCCCCCCATCCCACCCTGCCTCTGTGGCAAGGCATACCCTTTTGTTCTCTCTCTCCTTTGGGGTGTTGTGTTTTGCATGTGAATTTGGAAGCATCTCTTTTCAGCTCTTAATCTGTTTGTCCCAGGCTAGTCCTTATTTCTAGTCCTTATTTCTGCAGACTCTTTCTATGGCCATTTGCATAAGAAACTGGGTCTTTTTGTTGCTGAAGGGTGACCTGCTCTTAGCTGCAGCCCCATTTGAAGTCAAATCCACTTTTTGTGACTTGTTAGCTCTAGAGATTAGGAAGCTATCCTTGGGTTTAGGGCTTCAGGTGGAAACGATGGGTAGAGACAGCCAGATCATTTTTGCAGAACTAAGAATTCTTACCTCTCCCCATGGTCTCAGTGCGAAGAGACAAAATTATCCACTAGACATTCCATAGCTCCAAAGGAACCTGCTACCCTAAGGGTGAGTTAGGCTTCAACTGGTTCTTTCCGGCAGGCCATTAGTGGTCCTAAATTCTATGATGAAGGTTCAGAGAATACTAACCCGTTCTCCTTGTGGCACATTGCAGGTAAAATGTCTGAGAGATGTCCCATAGTTTCCCTATCTGTTCTCGGGCACTCAGGTTGTTTCCAGATTCTAGCTATTGTGAACAGTGCTGCAATGAACGTAGAACTGCAGACGGCACTTCTGCTGTGTGTTTTGGATCCCCCAGGGTATATTCCCAGAAGTTTTACTGCTGGGTCACACGAAAGCTCAATTTCTAGCTTTTTGAGGAATGCCCATATTGTTTTCTAAAAAAGGCTAACTAGTTGGCATTTCCACCAACAATGAAGAGTTCCTTTTCCCCGACATCCACACCAGCATTGGTTGCTTTTTTTGGGGGGAGGGGGGTTACACCCGGCACTGCACAGGGGTTACTTCTGGATCTTCACTCAGGAGTTACTCCTGGTGGTCTTCAGGGGACCATATGGCATGCTGGGAATGCTGGGAATCGAACCGCAGGTGCAAGGCGTTTGCCCTACCGGCTGTGCTATCTCTCCAGGCCCAGCATTGGTTTCTCTTGTTCTTTTTGATGTGTGCCAGTATCCCATGATTCAATAAAAAATAAACAAACAAACAAATCAATCAACAAATAAAAATGAAATGCCCGAGAGAATTCAGTGGGTGTCTAGAAATCTCAAGTCATTCCCACCCCCCTGGATAAAGGCACATAGAGGAAGGAAGCTTGCCCTGGTCTTCACGTTCACTCTTTGCCATTAATAACAGTATCTGATGCAGGTGCCTTGGTGCTTGTCCCTGCTGACCCTGACTATCCACCATGAAAGATCCCTCATATATCAAAGGTTGTCATTTGCTTCTTGAAGGGGCACCTTGGTCTTTAGCTGGTCCTTTGTGGGAGCTGACCCACACTTGGTCAGGATTATGGCCAAGTCATAAACTCAGAAACTACTGCTGGTTTTGTATACAGGGGTCTTGGGGGATTGCTCTTGGCAGTGCTTAGAGGACCATGAACCACCGGGGATTATATACCAAGCATGTGCTCAGGCCATTGTGCCATCTATTGGCCTTCCACTTATGCGTGTGGGGGGGAGGGGGCGCTGGCAAAGGAGCGGTCACCCTAGCTGTGCTCAGGGCTTACTGATGATTCTGTCATCAGAAGTCACTCCTGGCAGGGCTTGGAGGCCATATGGGTACCCGGGGATGGAACTGGGGTTGAGCACAGGCAAGGCAACTACCTTAGCAGCTGTACTATGTCTTTGGCCTTGACTCTCCACTTTTAAAGGTCACAGATGCTTTTGAAAATCCAACACAAACTGTAGAGAACCCCAGTCCTGTTCTGATACTCCGACATGTGTGTGGTCTTGCTAACACAGTTGGGACTTTCACTGGATCCCTGCAGCCTCTTCACACGAACACTGGGATTTCTGTAATGTGCAGTCCATTAAAAAAAAAAAAAAGTTCAGCAAGAGTACAGCATGCCTCTGCTCATCAGTGCTGTTCTGAGTACTCAGCATACAGCAACGAACCAAGAGGCCATCAATTTATTTACTTTTGGATTTATGTTTTATACCTCTGTTATAACAATGATTAAAAATCTCCCAAGTAGGAACTCAGATAGCTCCCTTTTATTATTCCCTTTCTTATTTTTTTTTGAACTCTTGCCTTCTCATTTTTCTAAACTAAACGTGCATTTTTTGCATTAGAGAAACATAATAAAAGAGATGTAATTCATGGTTCATTTCTGGAGAATAATGCACAATGACAAATGATCCTTGGAAAGCAGTAATGGTTTTAAATGGATTTGTATTTTATCAGACAAGATAATGCAGAGATCCTCTGCTTAGTAAAGATCCAGTCTCAGATGCAGGCATACTGCTTAGTCAGCCGAGAGCTGCTTCTAGTGGAGGCCTGAGCTAGGTAGGTGCCTTGCTGGAGCGTTAGCGTCCCTAGCTTAGGATCCGTTCTTCTGGATCAGGCCTTGGCAACTATGGCTTGTCTGTTTTTATAGCATAAAGTTTTATTAGAACAGGGCCTTGCTCATTCGTGTTGTATCATTTGTAGCTACTTTGACCAGAGAAAGGAAGTGTTTGAGTGGCTGTGACAGAAACCACTTGTTCGGCCCAGAAAACCTTAAACATCGATTCCCCACCCTTTACAGAAAGTTGGCCCGGTGCTATTATGGACAGTGCTGTCCTGTCGGGCTTCTGCACTGACTGCCTGTATTTGTTTTCTGTGCCTGTGCTCCTCCGTGGCTGTGTCCATGGCTGTGTTCTGTGACTGTGCTCCATGCTTGTGTTCCTTGGCAGTGTTCTGTCTCAGTGTTGTGTGTTTGTGTTCTGTGCTTATGTTCCATGTCTGTGTTCCTGTCTCTTTATCTGTGCATGCAGTTGTCATTGGCCACACATATTCACCAAATCCTGGACATGTGGCTGAAGTAACCAAAGATCTACCGAGGCTTTTTCAGGGGGGCTTGGAGGAGTCTAGAGGCTTGGGCTGGCTGTGCAGGCCAGACAGTTCATTGCTCAGGTTTAGTGAGGTGGCGCTCTTTGAGTCTGGCAGTGCTGGGGACACCAGGATCATCCCATTGACTTTCTATTGGGTAAACTAGAGGTTCTCTCTCTCTCTCTCTCTCTCTCTCTCTCTCTCTCTCTCTCTCTTTCTCAGAGGATGCTCCAGTGGTTCTTGGGGGATCATGAGATGATGGGTGTGTAACTCAGAGGTTCACATATATTAGACATGTACTTTGTCTGTCCTTGGTCCCTACTACCATTTTTGTTTGCTTGTTTGTTTCAAGAGCAGTTCCAGTTTCATGGCAAAATTGATCAGTCAGTTCAGAGAACACCCTCGTGCACCAGGCCCCCCATTCCTAGCCTACCCTACTCTTTGGTATCCTCACCCAAATGGACCTACACCAACACACACATCTCTATGCCCTGCAGTTGTCCTTGACCTCAGAGTTCTCTTTTGGGGTGCATTCTGTGAATTTTTGACAAGCATATAATGTACCTATTCAAATCCCATTTAGGAGGAAACCCAACCTTTAACCTTGGTTTCAGACACAACTCTAGGTAAGTGATCAGTCCAGCACCAGGAATGGGGCAGAAAAGGCAGCTTGAGGGTGATGGTGAAGGTGCCGGAAGAAGAGGAAGGAGAATAAAAGAAAAGGTTTGTTTTCTTTACAACTTCAAGTCATCCTCCTTCCTGTGGGAAGCTGGAGGTGGACAGATGCGCAGGTGCAGGTGTGAGTGTTACTCGAAGCCTTCTTCTCTGCACGGCTTACCATGGGCTCTTCATTTGTGTCTCTCTTGTTCTTGATGATTCCCAGAGACTTGAGAGCTGTAAAGTGTAGGCAGTGCCCCAGCTAGCCTGGTTTTCACTGGTAGATTGCTGTTCCTGAGAGGCTCGCTGTACCAGTTACAATTCACGTCAATCTCATTTCCAAATTAATACCACAGCCTGGCCAACAAACCGTTGAAAATGCCATGGTCTGGGAACTTGCTCTTTGAACTGTTTCTGTCCATGAATCTGTGTGTAGCCAAAGGCTGAGTTAGGAGATCCCGTTCTCCATGATTCCTACCCTGTGATTTTTTTAGGTAACATGCTTCAAGATGTTGGTCTTTTGAAGAAAAACAAGTTTATTTCAGTCTGAGTCTCAGATTTGGGTAATTATCTACTACTCTATACTCCTAACCATTCCTTCCCTTCTGCTGGCTCATTATTAATGCAGCATGCTGGAAAGGCATTTTAAGAATCTTAAAATCTTTCAGGGAGTAATCTTCAATTATATTTTATCACTTTAAAAGATTTTGGTGGTTTATTGCTGGTGTCTTTAATGCATTTGCTGTTGAAATGAATGATGGAGAAAATCATAGTGGCCTAGGATTTATAAGCTATAGTCTGTAAAGTTGGGTTCTGTTAGCCTGCAGTATATGTCATGGAGTTTTAGGAGGCTTATATAGTCTAACTTATGCACATAATTGGGGGAAATATTGGTAGCCTATAGAAAAGTGAAGTTTTGTCTATTAGAGTTTTAGTTGGAAACAATTTCTCCGCCAGCACCACACCCAGACACTGTGTAACTCAATAGCCATATAATCCAGTCACCAGAGCCAGAGCACTACTTGACTGAAGGTCTTAGCCAGTTTGCAAAGTAGAAGACTGTGTCCTTTAAGGATGACTGTTAACTTTGCATCTCAACCGAGGACCTCAGGGTTTCCTTATCATTTGTAAGTGGGTCACAAAACTTATTTTTTTTAGCTGACATAATATTGTTTATGTTTGAATAAATTGCTTTTAGAAATTAACTTACAAAAAGAGATCTGTAATGTTAGTTTCCGTTTTGATGTTATGTAATTTTTTGTTTTTAAATCAGCTTCTTGATGTTTTATGATTGTAAGTTACTCTTCTACCGCAGTGCTGTGACATAATGACCACCACCAATACCAGCATTTCATCTTTTTTTCTGCCATGACCCCAAGCTCTGCTCTCATCCTGTCCTTAGCATGATCAGTTCCCAGTTCTGTTGACCATATCTCAGACTTTGAGTCCATTGGGATTGTCTAATACCTTGCTTCATTTTTTTATATTCCGCACAAGTGAAATCATACTAATGTTTGACTTACTGACTCACTTCACTTAAAAAGACTTTCTCCAATTACACCAAATGGCAGCAAATTGCAGGATTTTATCTTTTCTCAGAGTTGAGTAGTATTTCATTGTGTATATGAACCACAGTTTACATATCCACAAGTCTGTTGTTGAGTACTTGGTTTATTTCGGGGTCTTAGCTATTATAAATAATGTTGCATTGAACAAAAGTATGTAGATGTCCTTTCAGAGTGTTTTTGTAGCCTTGGGTGGGTGGCCAGGAGTGTCCAGGGTACCCAGATTCTCTATTCTGTATTCCATTTGGAATATGGAATATAGGGCTAGAGAGATTATAGAGGGTAAGCTCTGGTCTTGTATGCAGTTGGCCTGGGCTTAATTCCAAGCCCCATATTTGATCCACCATGCACTGCCAGGAATGATCCTTTAGCTCAAAGTCAGAAGTAAGTCTGAGTACCACTGTGTGTGGTCCCCAAACTATCATAAAATGTGATTTTCTTTTTTTGCGAACCCAAAGAACACAAAACCAAAAGAGCAAAACAAAACAAAAAGAATGTGGAATACATAAAGAAATTCGTCTTCACAACAAAGTCTCCAATGGAGACGTTACTGGGCCCGCTCGAGCAAATCGATGGTCAACGGGAGGGCCTTTACCTTTACCTTTACCTTTGTTTGAGCAGTTACCAAACTGTTTTTCCAAAGGGGCTGAACCAAGTAACAGTTCCACCAGTAGAGAATGAGAGTTTCTTTTCACCACATCCATGCCAGCACTTATTGTTTATGGAATTTTTCTTTGAAAAAAATATATTGAATCACCATGAATTACCGAGTAACAAAGTTATTCGTGATTGAGTTTTAGGTGTGCAATGATCGAGCAGCAATCCCTTCACCAATGTCCCCATCCATCCCCTCACCAGCCTCCCTTTAGGCTAGGCACTTTTTCCTTTTCCTTTTTTACTTTTAGGCACTGTGGTCTACAGTACTACTACCAAAACACTATCTTGCATATCACTTTACCTCCTTTCAGGATTTTTTTCATGTGAACCATCCTCTCTTGTTACCAAAATACTATCATGCATATCGCTTTACATCCTTTCTGGATTTTTTCCATATGAACCGTCCTCTCTGGTGTGAGGTTGTATCTTTGTTATTGTGATTTGCAATTTCCCAATAATCAGTAAAGATGAATGTACACATTTTTTAGATGCTGGTTAGCCATCTTGATGTCATCTTTGAGGAATTGTCTGTTCATCCCCTCTTCCCAATTTCTGATGGGGCTGTTTGTCTTTAATTGAGCTTTCAGAGTGCTTTATATATCCTGAATATTAGCCCTTTGTCTGATATATGATGTGTGAATATTTTCTCCCAATCAATACAGTGTCTTTTTATGTTAGGCTTCATTTCTTTCACTATGCAGAAGCCTTTGAGCATGATGAGATCCCATTTGTTTATTTCTGCTTTTGTTTTCTTTGCCAATGGGGTTTTATCATTGATGACTTCCCTGAGGTAAAGTTCTTAGAGATTTCACCAGTCTTTTCCTATATGTATTTTATTTTTTAATTTGAGGGTGTTTGGACCACACAAGGCAGTTCTCAGGGCCTACTTAGTGCTGGTTCTGTGCTCAGAGAAACCATATGTACCGTATCTAAACAAGATCAACCATGTGAAAAACAAGCAACTTAACTCCCTGTACTGTTTCTTGGGTCCTCAATGTATTTTATGAAACAACATTGGAAGGTCTTTGACTGTTTTGAATTAAACTCTGTATTACTGTGAGATAGGAGTCTAGCATCTTTTTCTTGTTTGGTGAGTGCCTTGCCCACTGTCTTATCTCTCAGCTTTCCATTTATACCTTTGGAGCTAATCTCAAGTCCTGGAAAGGGAAACGGGGTACTTGAGACATTAATACCTCCAGTTCTGAAACTCCTCAAAGGGATGAAGTCTGCTACTATCTCCCAGCTATTCTAACTTGAGATATAAAACAGAGATGGCATGGATTTTTGTTAGAATGTGCCGCTTGGGGTTCAGATAGATAACAGGGCTTATGGGCAGCAGCTTAGATACAATCCCAAGTAAACCACAGATAGGAAATATGACCGATCTAATCTGGTGTCTGTGGTCGTCTTCCTCATTTCACATCCCTTCCCAATGACCAGGTAACAAGTTCGATAACTAGTGTGAACCCTACTGAACCACAATAAAGGATCATCATCATTTTGTCCTGACACTGAGGTCAGTAGAGCCTTTTCTCTCATTACAACATATTCAGGTAAAGTCATTTGTTCTCGGTCTTTTTATTCAAAGAAACTGAAAAACGAGTTGTACTGAACTGACAGCCCATGTGTCATTCCACAGAGCGTTCTATAATAGCCACCACAGATGTACTGAATCGAGATCAGCTCTGGCCTAGAAACATGATCCACAAGTCCCTTCCCCTTAATTTAACAAGGATCAAGTGACCTGGTATTATCAGGAACAGCAAACAAAACAAGAGATGTGATCCCACCTCACAAAGAGCTAAAAACAATCTGGTTAGGGAGATCAAATTTACACAAAGGGGGCAATTTACCAGAATGTGTTCAAATGACAGGTTACTAATATAGGATGCTCAGAACTCCTGGCAGCAGAACGTGCTCATCCAGGCCCTTCACCAGGACAACCATGCAGGCCACTACTGCACAAAAAGGAGATAGCTTGAACTCACTGAGAGGGCCATGAGAAACTGGTTGAAGTTAGGGTTTCACCTGAAATCAGTAGAACCCCAGTGAAAGAATTCTCATTGGAGAATAACATTTTTTCATCCAGGAAGATCATGGCTACTAGCAGGAGAATGAGATGGAAGACTGTGGATAGGGTTGACACGGAGGAAGATAGAAGTATAGATAGTGAAGTACAGAGGATAAGAGACTGATGGGAAAATTAGAGAAACGGTTGGAGGATTTTGAGAGGAATGACAAGATCTGACTCAGACTTTAACTCTGACTCTTGGCTGGATTACTTACTGGGGGTGAGAAGAAAACAGTGTCAGAGGGAGCAGCTGATGCAGCTATGGAAGCAGGAGGGGACAGACTTGGGGCAGGAAGGGGACAGTGATGGTTGTGAGCAATAGTCAAATGTGGTCTTTATTTTGAAGTTTGAGACAACAGGATTTTTTGTAGGAATTTTATATAGGACCTTGTGTAAGGAATGAGAGAAGCCCAGATTGACTTTGAGGATTTTGGCCTGAAATCACTGAAAAACTTGAATTGTCTTTAACTGAGATGGAAGAGATAGAGGTAGATTTATGGGGGAGTGTGAAGATAGTCCTATAGCCAAGTGGGAATGTTTAGGAGACAAATGAGCTACAAATCTTGAGTTCAATCTGAGATAGGAGCTTGAGACATGAATTGGGATTCTCTGGCCTACAGATAGCATCAAAAACCATATATGACACCACCAGGGAAGCAGGTGGAAGAAGAAGAGAGAAGAGTTGGATTGACTCCAGCACCTAGTCCAAGCAGCCAAGTTGACGAGGCAGAAGCAGCAAAGCAAATGGAAAGTGTATGACCGTGAATTTATTAGGAACCCGATAGCGTGGTGCTTGAGAGCCATGGGGACACAGTGTTTTAAGTAATAACAAACATGACGGACACTACTGGTGGGTCAAGTGGAAAAAATTCGATAGTGTCCATTGGCTTTCGTGGCATGGAGTGCAGTGATGAGCTTGATGAGAGCCATTCTGGGGAAGTGGAAAGATCACAGTCTGATTAGACTGGGTTCTACAGATCATGGGGGATGAAAAATTAGATATAATTTTAGAATTTTACTCTGAAGGCAGGAAAAGAAACAAGGAGGATGACTTGGCAAAGGAAACGAGGTCAAGGGAGTCACTTGAGAATTCCCTCCACAGAGCTGCATCCTCTGAATGAACTTTCCCCTATGTTCTCAAGACTCTGCAAGCAAGGAGAGGAATTCCTGGTTGCACCCCTCTAGCCACACAGCTCTGACCTCCACATCTGTCATTGCAAGGCAGACAAAGCTGACCCAATTTCTGAATACTGTTGTGTTGCTGTCCAAGAACCAAGATTTTTTCCAAATCTCAATGCCCAGCTTTATCAATATATAATCCAGAAGCTCATTGCCTAGAGACACATTCCATCTTTCAACTCCCATTCTCTCATGTGCCCAGCAACTCCGTGACATTGGCAGAAAATTAAACTATGCTTGAAAACAAAAAAGGGGCTATTCTAGGCCTGTAGCTTCCTCTAGCTACTGTTGCCATCAAGTGGTTCATAAGACACTGATAAACACACATTCTGTTGGTGCATTGCTACTCAGAACCCATTACCACAACTCCCTTATCCCATGGGAACTGTTCTCTTCTTCCCTGTGTTTTAAACCTTCTTCTCTGCTCCAAATTCCCTTTATTTTATACCCTCTGGGGAGGCATTATTAATTTAAACAGAATCTTCCCTGAATATTTTTTCCATATAGAAAGCAACTGTGTATGGGTGGTTGAGTTTTCCAGGAAGTACAAATACCAGAGAAGTAGATTGAGAGATCCATTTGTATCTTGCCTGCAATTTGGACCTCCCTGCAGAAAGGTTTATCCATCACCCCTGGACTCTGAGGAATGGGTCAACTTCCTTTTGGGTTTCCCCACCTCATGATCAGGATTTGAATTCAATTCTGTCCTAATCACCTCTATACTTCATCATGGAGGGACAGATAAATTTTGATACTTGGCCATGCTGCTGGGTAAGCACCAAAGAACGAGTGGCTAAGATTGTTATCCTTACACACTTGGTGTTGCCCATCTTCTTTGACAGGGGTCCACAACTAGCAGTCATCTTGTCTATTCTTGGCTCTGTGCTCAGTAATGATCTTTGGCAGTGCTTGGAGAACCATTTGTGATACTTGGGATTTGAACCTGAGTCAACTACCTATAAGGCAAGCACTCTAACCCCTGTACCATCTCTCCAGCCCCTGGAGTTCACCATTTTAATGGAAGTTCCAAGTGTTTTTCCCACCATATTATCTCTTCCCTGCTTCTCCATTGCTCCTAGATGAGGTCACTTCTCCTGGGCATTTCAGTGAAATGCTTGGCTTCCAAAAGCTATGGTTGATGAAGGTACCCTGGTTAAGTGTATGCTCAGTGGCATATTTTCTGGTGAACCTTTTGCCAATCCAGGATTCTGACAGTTCACTCCATATTGGGGGGTCCATTCCCCATCTTATCTGTTTGCCCAGCATCAGCTCTTGGTCACAGCCAGGAATTTTTCCTTTGTCTTGATCCTTCCCTTTTTGGTCTCAACCACATTTTTGACTTTTCTGCCGATGAAACCAAATGCGCCCACACAATCATTAGCAAGTGCAAGAATTGTTGTTAGGAGATGAATATTTATTGTACACCCACAATATTTTAGGTGCTGTGCAGAATACGATTGCCTGGGGATTACTTTTGTCTCAGCTGCCAAAGGAAGCTAATGAGTGTGTGAGAGCAATGCCCACGTTTCAGATGGCACTTCTCACCATGCTGAACTGGGATGTCTGGAGGCTGGGCCAGCCCCATGCTGTGCAGGGTGGAGGGAACATCAGCCCAGGGCCCCCAAAAGAGGGGTGTATAAAGAGATGGGAGAACTCGGGATGAGGCAGCTGTAAGAATTGAAGAAGCCAATCTCCAAAAGTGTGTGACCTTTGTTTATCTTAATTCCACGTGGCCCTGAGACTGGAACTAAGACTGATTTCAGGAGATTTTTAAGGTGAACATGTGGGAATTACTCATCATTGAGTTTGACACGCAGTATAAAGTTTCATTCTGATAAAAATGTGTTTGGGAACCCGCCTCACAACTTCATTGACCTTGGGTTCATTCCAAACATCACTGAGCCTGTTTTCTTATCTGAACAATGGGCATAAGAACCCTTTCCCCAGGCTCTTTTTGCACCTTAGATATGAAGGACATGAGGAGACTGGTATGACATCTGCTCCTACATGCTAGTTACTACCATTTTGGGCACTGACCAGGCTCAATTATAGCAAGTTCCTTTTCAGTTATGTATTTGGGGATTTGAGATGAGCTCCTGGGAGGCAAATGACCCAGGCAGAGCCCTATAGAAGGTGTGCAACCCAATGCATTGACCTAGGGGAAAGATGTATATCTCTCAGCAAGGGCAAACTATGACAGGAAGTCAGAAGAAAGGAAGGGAGTTGTATGGCATTGTGAAATGGCTACGGGTTATCAACATTAACAGGTGTCAACACCCACTTAGCATCTGTGGCTACCCAGCCCTCCAGCTACCCCACCTGGGGACCACCAGCTCATGGACCTGCCTCTTTACAAATCCATCTTGGAAAGCCCTGGAAATGCACGTTAGTTGGCATTCTGAGCCACATGTATGCCATGTCCTATAGAAGAAGAGCACTTGATCCAGGTAATTAAAAGTGTCAGCTCCTTATCCAGGAGAGGGTTCTATTAAATTATGTACAGTAAATATTTTTGCAAGTTGCAACTCTGAAGGAGACTTATTGATCTGTGGCAAGCTGCCAGGCAGCTGGTAAAGATTTGGAAAATAGTTCTCAATCCAGGGCAGGTCCGGGGAGGGGGGGGTCTTTTGTTTCCCCTTTATCTTGGCCTCCCGAGGTGCCTGGAATTTCTCCCCAGGCTGCTGAATCAATAGCAGACAATGACATGAACTGGTTGGTTAGTTCAGCTCGAGGATGCCCATCTGAGCTGGATCAGCATCGCTACTCAGGGGGGCAGCCTGGATACAGGAGGGGAAATCAATGTCAAGGAACCAAGAGTCCTACCCAGTTGGCAGGGAGAGGTGGCATGTTGAAAGTTGGCATCAGTGATTGCTAGCTCATTCCTGCCCTCTCAGATGCTCAGTCACCTAAATTAATCCACTCCCCTCTCCGCCGCCCCCACCCAGGGCATCTCTGTCCCTCCTCTCCCCTGTCCTGCCTCAGCCCTTGGCTTTGTCTCAAGGAAACTGGAATGATCTTGACTGCCATTTATACATGGTTAGGTCTATAATGTTTTTGTTTGGGGACCATATAGGTGCCAGGGATTTAATACTGGTTAGCCGTGTGCAAGGCAAGCTCCTTACCCATTGTACTATTGCTATGGTCCACCATTGGGTCTTGAGAATGAACATGGGGGCACAGGGTCAGGCGTGACCAGGACAGCTTTCTTCATAGCTTCAGGCCTATACCTCTGGGGTAGGATACGCACAGCAACAGCTGAGAGGGCTACCCCATGCTCAGTACCCCGAGAACTGCCACAACTAAAGTCTCTTGATGACATTTCTCTGCCTCTGTCTTCTTCAAGGCAGTATTCTCACTCCTTTGAACACTTTCCTGATCCACAGTAACCTAGAAGGATTGTTGAAGGACTCTGGAAGTATTTGTTGAGTGCATGGAGAGAGGAATCCTTCCTTCTCGCTCATGGTTTACTTAGCTTGTGAAGACTTGCCTTGGCGGGGCAGAAGGGGGAGTGGGGAAGGGGTTTTTCTAGCATGTGGAGCTTTCTGAAACTCTTGCCATCCCCTTGGACTGGTGAATGCAGGAGAGATTGCTCCAGGTTGACTCTAAATGTGTTCTCCCATTCACAGCTGGGCAGAAGACACAGCTAGAAAGGAAGGGGAAGAAAAGATGAAAGAAAGATGACAACTGGGAGGCAGAGCAGTGGAGAGCTTGAAACCTACCGTGGGTCCTTCCCTGCTGTCTAGGCTCCAGCCTTTGCCTGAGAGCCTGGCAGCCTGAGCCTGGCCCTTTTATCATTCCCCTTGTTCTTCCTGCCGTCTCTCCATCCTTCTCCCCAGTGGGATTGACAGGCCTGTGGCCGGTTCTCAGGCTCCCCTCTCTGTCTTCCTAGCTGCCTGGCATTTGGCAGATTTGTGACTCATTTGCACCTTCAGTGCTTCTGGAAGGTGGAGAGAAAGCAACCTATGACTGGCCCATTTTGCTGCTTATTAGAACCTCCTGTGGCTGAGAGAAGCCCATGGGGGCCTCAAAATCCAGGGGAGCTCAGGGGCTGCTAAGTTCACCCCATTTGAGTTACCCTTGACCTCCCCTTTTCCTCATGAGCTCAGCATTCTGGGAAGTTTGGAGTCAGATCTGAGACGGGTGTGTGTGTGTGTGTGTGTGTGTGTGTGTGTGTGTGTGCGTGATGTGCGCTCACATGTACTTGAGGATTCTGAGAACAAGTTTTATTGTTTTCAGTTTGGGGAAATTTGCTACTCCTTCTCCTCCCCCGCCCCCTGCCCCACCACCCAGCATCTGTAGAAGAGAGCGGGCTTGGTGCTTGCAGTTTAGACCTCAGCAGGGAGCCATTACGGCTGTTTAAAGAAGGCTCTGTGCTTCGAAGCTTCAGATCATTTCACATGATGAAACGCCATTTCACCGCTGACAATTGCAATTTAAAATGTTTGACAGCCTTTTCAGCTGCAAAAGACTCATCATCACTTGCCACAGGCAGACTTGGGGAGTCACTGTGGGCAACCCCACTGGAGGAATCTGCTACTCCTGGGGCCTGCTTGCCCTCACTAATGGTCTTGCTCCTCACTGTTTCTGCACCCCCCCCCCCCCCACCCCAGCTGCCCGCTGTTCTTCATGAGCATCCCCGCCCACCCACAGGCCTCTTTCTTGCACCTAAGTCCTAGGTCTCTGGGGCCCTGGGCTGTCTGTCTTCACTTCCTCGTCCTTGAAGCCTTGGTATCTTCATGCTGGCCTGCTGGGGAGGGTGGTACGGTGGAGGGATGCTCTGAACAGGGGCACACTGGCGGAGGAGAGTGTCCACTTGAATGAGAGGTTCCTGGGTCCACTGCAGTCTCCACGCGGATCTGGACATTTCTCTGCTGTTCCTCTTTGTTTTCTCATCTGCAAAAGGAGGCTTGTAATACCTCTGACTAATGCTACAAACACCCATTTGGGCTGCTTCAGAGTCAGTGTTGCGAAGTGCTAAATACAAGAATCGGCCTAATTAATGAGGATGACTTCTGTGGGACAGGGAGTTTCAAAAATAAGGTAAATTGCATAAATATCTGGTGTTATTACTCATATTCCTTCATCCCATTAACTTCTTGTTCTAAGACTTTTCCTCTGATTGTTGCTAGCAATACCATCATTACCACTGCTCTACTTTCACCATTGTCATCTCTACCATCACCACCTTCATTCCATCGCCACCATCAACTCCATAGCCACCACTTAATCACCTTCCTCACACTCTCACCAAATCAATACTCACCACCATCAGGCAGCACATTATCACCATGACGCTCCTCACCAATTTCATCACATTGTCATCTCCATCAACACTCACCACCTCCATCACACTCTCATCCACCACTACCCATCTCATGACCATCACCAGTCACTACCAACTTCATTACCATCACTACCACTCCTACACTATTATCACTACCATGAGCCATTACCATCATACCATCACCGCCACTAAGGTAGCCGTCACCTCCACAACAGATCACCTCCACCACAGATCTCTTCCACCATCACCACAAATCATCACCATTGCACACTTTTGTCACCATCACGTCCACACATTATCACCATGAGTTCTCCATTATCACACTATCAACACCACCATCAACACCAGTCATCGTGACCCCATCACTCTGCCATTACCAGGATCAGACCATGACAGGTCACCACCATCACTACACCACCTCAGTCATTAATTAATCATCACTGCCACTGTCACCATGACACTATCATTCTCGGTCTGACCACATCACCATTAAAGAGTGATAAGACATTATTAGGCTTAGTTGTCAAGCTCTTCTATAAATACTATACTTGTATCTACTTCTGAAACAATCTTGCTTATGTGTTCAAATATTATTTTCCTCGTGTTCAGCTTCATTCTAGATGACAAATCTAAGACTCAGAGATATTGAGCAGTTTGTTCAAGGTCATTGAATTAGTCGGTGGGGATAGAGCCTTTGTCCTGTCAGTTCTCTGGGTTATTTATGCATGTGCTTTTACATCTGTGTGTTTGTATATTGATGCATGGAGGTGGGAGCTGTTGTTTCAATAGGGACGTGGCATGGTGGCCATATCAGGTCTTTAGACCTTTGCAAACAACAGAGCTAGAAAGTACACAAGAAATATGTGGTAAATACCTCAAGATGGTTGGTGTTAGCTGTTTCTTTTATTTTATATTTCTTGCTTTGAGGGCCATACTCAGCAGTGCTCAGAGCTTCTTCTTGGCCCTGTGCTCAGGGTACACTACTGGATGTGCTTGGGGGACCATATGGGATGCTGGAGATTGAACCCAATTGAACACATACAAGGTGCAAGGCAAGTACCCTACCTACTATCCTATCACTGCAGCCCAGTTTTTTTTTTAAAGCAAGGCTTGTTTTGAAATTCTATGAGAGGAAATTAATTTAGAGCAATGAAGGTGTAAGAAAGGACAAGGATAGTAGAATTTGGTCATCAGGTAGTTAAAGCCTTCACTAATAACCTTATTTTGTTTAAAAGTGATTATAATCAGTGGAGAAATGTTGTAAATGAGACAATTACATAATTGAGCTTTCCTCCAACCTCTCCTTTATTCACTCCCAATGTTGTTTCCTTCCCTGGAAATCAAAGAAGCGTATAAAAGTCATCTCTGAGACTCACGTTGGAGGGCACTCTGATCCTGACCAGAAACGTCTCATTAAGGGAGTTCAGAATGCAAACACCTGCATCTACAGCGCTGCCCTCTGTTTGACATTGGACAGTGACTAAAGGGAGGCAGAAAGGACGTGTGTTTTCTTACTCTGTAGAACAAGTGGAACATTTATTTTTCAGTGATTGGGGATGTCAGGAACCCATTGCCTGTGAGGTTTGGGCTTCTCGGCTCTGCAGAGAGTGCACCACGTTTGGTTTGGTTTGGTTTCACCCGCAGGAGAACACTGTGGGTGCTCACCCAGGTCTGCGTGCCACATGGCTATGGACTGTGGTTTGACATCTTCGGCATGAGTGTTGGGTCTGTGGGCTTTGTTTACTGGTGATGCAACTTTGGTCTATAGTGTGAATTCTAGCTACTCAGCTGTAGTTTGTGGCGTGTATTAGCCATGTGGCTTGTGGTTTGCTACTGTGCTCTGTGGCATGAAGTACTAACCATGTGACCCTGGTCTGTGTTACTAGCCATGTGACTGTGTTCTGTGGTGTGACTAGCCACACACCTATGTTCTGTGGTGTGTGTTACTGGTCATGTAACAGTTCTGAGTACTGTCCCTGTGGCTGTGGTCTGTGATGTGTCTTACTAGCTATGTGACTATGGTATGAGTACTGTTCATGTGACCATGGTCTGTGATGCGTGTTACAAGTCACGTGACTGTGGCCTATAGTGTGAGGTGCTCACCACGTGCTGTGATGTGTGTCTGTGATGTATGTAGCCATGACTGTGGACTATGGTGTGAGGTACTAGACATGTGACTGTTGTCTGTTTTGTGTGTTATGAGACACATGACTATGGTGTGAGTATTATCTCCCTGGCTGTGGTCAGTGGTCTGTGTGGTATGAGTTCTATCCCCATGGCTGTGGTCAGTGGTCCGTGTTATTAGCCATGTGACTGGGATCTGTGGTGTGAGTACTCTTCACATGGCTGTGGGCTGTGGTGTGTGTTACTAGCCACATGATTGTGGTCTATTTTGTGAGCAGAGGGTAACAATAAGAGTTTCCCTGTACATCCCACTCTCACAGTCATTAAATCCAACCCTGACTGATTTAAAAAAGAATATTTTAGGAACAAATCCTTGGAATTTTTAAAATTTCATAAAGCACTTTCTTGGAAGCAACTCTGGTTGGTTCTGGATACACTTGATACCCAGCACAAATACTTGTAGCTGCCTCCAACTGGGAGACTGGAGCTCTCCAGTGAACTGTGAACAGTTATTTTGGAAATGAGAGGGAGTCTATGGCAAGAGACATTGTGTGTGTGTGTGTGTGTGTGTGTGTGATGTTAGGGGTTGTTACCATGACTGTTGTGTGTAGATGTGCTGTCAGTCCTTAAGTGGGCTGGTTCATACCCAAGTCTAGGAAAGCAGAAGTAGCCCCTTGGGGTTCCCTTTCTTCTCTGTCTCTCTCTTCTCAGTGGGAATCAGGACAGCCTCCTTGTAAAGCAAAGGAATGATTTCTGCAGTGGCCAGAATCACACAGTCAGGAGGGATAAGGGGGCAGGCTTGGGGCAAACTCAGAATCCAGCACATAGATGAGACATGGACCCCAGCAGCCAGGGTGTGGCCAGGGATGGAGTCAGTAATGGCTCAGGTCCTAGCTGCTGGAAGAAGTCCAGGCCTCAGACATCAAGCTGAGTTGGAGATGAGAAAACAAGATGATAGTTCAGCCAAAGATCCGGTGAAAGGGATTAAAACAAGCCAAGGCATTTGGACAGAATAAGACCTTCCAAAAGTTGGGTCAGAATATAAGCTCCAATGGCAAAATAAGAACATTCTTATGCAGCAGGAAAGAAAAATGGAACATTCGAGCAGAAGCTCTTCCTGCCTTACCACATGTCCCCCACTACCCCCGTGGGGAGGTACAGAGATGAGTCCTGAAGCTCTTAAATGTGTTGGGGTCTACTGCTGAAGGGCACCTGAATGAATGGGAGGTTAGTAGGGGCTGGATAAGGAAGCCAGACTGCCCTTGAGTGGATGGGTGCATGCCAGTGAAAATGCAAAATGTTTGCGTCGTTCTGGCTTGAAGTCAAAGAACTGGGCATTTGACTGTACTGGGCATTTGATTCAGGGCAAGCGGGGAAAGGTCAGGTTGTCAGAGTCTTGGAGGGAGGCCAAGATCAAATAAAAACATGATGATTGGGTGGAAGTTCTCCTGTGGAGACAGCATCGTGGCTCCCAGATCTTTGTTTTCATCTCCAGAGCTTGCAACTGTTTCCTTCCACAACAAGAGGGACTTGGCACATGAAATTGAGTTCCTGATGAGGAGAGGAGCGACTCTGCTAGATCTCCCCAGGGGACCCAGCATGCGTAGAAGGGTTCTGTGTAAGGCAGGCAGGAGTGGGACGAGAGATGTGAGGAGGCTGCCCTGTTAGCCTGCACGTTGAAGGAAGGGTTCATTGAAGCCCAGAAAGCTGGCTGGGTCTAGAAGTCGGAAGTTACAGTTTTCCTGGGAGCTTCCAGAGGGAGCCCAGCCTAGCTGACACCTTCACTTCCACCCACCACATCCCACACCCCCTCCAGGCCCACGAACCCCATAACAACTTCCGATCAGACCACACAACTAGGAGATGATAAATTGTTGTTTTAAGTCACTCACAGTTTGTGATAATTTCTTCCCACAGTTGCTGGAAACCAGTATAGTACCAAGTCTTCTATAATACTTCTTTTAAAAGTCTCACCCCAGCATCACATATGGTCCCCTGAACCCCACCAGGAGTGATCCCTGAATACAGTTAGGAGTAAGCACTGAGCATAGCTGGGTTGCCCAAAAACAACCAAACAAAAAAGCCTACTCTACACACTTTGTACTTCCTGTTACAAATTGGTCTGTGTAGCTATAATAATAATATTAATATTAATATTAATAATAATAATGTTATATTTAAATAAGGGGCTATAATTTTAAGGGTATATTTTGGAAGGGAGTTTAGGCTTGGGGGCCACACTGGAAGTGCCAAGAAGTGACCCCTGGCTGTGCTCAGAGAACCTTACATGATGCTGGGGACAAAACCAGGGTCAGCTGCATGCCAGGCAGATGCCTTAACCTCTATTCCATTGCTCTTGCCCAAGGGTGTATGTTTTTAAAAGGAGTCCGTTATTTTTATTTCAATCCTAATCAACACTAATCTAAAGACCTTCTGGAGTTCACAGTGGGTCCACTGGTAGCTAGACCTGCCACCTATTAGGGCCATTCTTCCTCTCAGGAAAAATATCCACGGGAAGCTCAACCCGGCCTGAAGCATTGCAACAGTCTCATGCTTCAGTACAAAGTGCAAAAGCAAATATCCTGCCTTGACATGCAACTGCACTGAAGAGATTGGCGGGCACTGACGAGTTTTATAAATACTGCCCGAATTTCATGTTCTTGGCCGAAATCCTTTCTTTCTTCTGTGCCTGCAGAATCCTGTGTGCTATTTATTCTGCCGGCGTGTTTGATACTCCTTCTTTTTCAATTATTACACGGACTCCGTATCTGTGAGTTTTCCGATTGGTGACTAAAGCTGGAACTCACTTCTCCCTTCCCCCAAAAGGGAGCAAGACGAGCTCTGAGGACACCCCAGGCCGTCCGGCAACATCAGGGGAGCTCAACACGCAGGAACAGGCTCCCACACAAGAAACCCGCATGCAAACAAAGAGAGGGAAGGGACCAGTCTGCTACTTTTTTTCCTCAACCCACTGCTGCTTCTGACCCTGTTTGGAGTCAGCTGTGCACAAGCTGGAGACGGAGCCGCCGACTGCTCACTGGTAGCTGTTACTATGGAAACTGGCAAAGACAAAAGGCCACCAAAAATGAAGGAAGACATGACATCGAAGGATTTCAAGAACAAAACAAAACAAAACAAAATGGGGCTGTCTTCCTGCCCCTCTCATTTTGTGACATTAGCTTGTTGAGTGCCCTGGCGAGGGAGGCCAAGGGTGTGGAGAGAGAAAGAGGAAAAAGGGAGAGAGAACGAGGCTTTGTCTCCTGTCTTGTCGCTTGTTTTAATTGCGTGATGCAATTAAGGTTTTCTCTTTAATTGCTCATCACCTTTCTTAGGAAAGACAGACTGGGGTGTTGTGTCTGGAGGTGGTACACCGTCTCTTGTGTCCCTCCTAGGAAGGAAAGGTAACCATGTTGCTCGTGTGGGAAGTGTCTTTAACCAGCAGCCTGATTGCCTTCTGACTGGGATGTCTCTGTCTCTCAGAATCAAGGTGTGGCTGCATGCAGGGGGCGCAGAGGGACCACCAGAAGGGTCCCCGTTCACGCTCATGTCTGGCGGCCAGTGACTCATCATTTCTGTTCTTTGACTCCAGGGATGCAAGATTGAAACCAGTTCTATCTCCTTTCTATCGAGACTGAAAATAGGATGGTTAAGACTCGTCTCTTGAGACACTCCACAGATATTTGCCAGCCTCGTTTCTCCTCAAGCTGGGACATTTCCTACCCTTTGGTATCCTAGTGATTTTTTTTTCCACTTCAGAAATTCATCTTTTGTTTTTGGCCACACCCAGCAGTGCTCAGGGCTCACTCTGGGCACTGTGCTCAGGGATCACTTTTGGGAGGGGTTTAGGGGAACTTATGTGGTGTTGGGGATTGAACTGGGGCTGGCCATGTGCAAGGCAGGCAACTTGCCCCCTGCTCCATCTATCTAGCCTTAAAATTCATCCTCTTTGGGCAGGATGAAGGCATTATTACCTTTTTGGTTCACCAATGGAATAGTATATATCCTGTACAGTTGCTACATGTGTTTTTAAGCAGTATAAATTGATACAGATTACTAAGAATGACATATATATATATACATATATATATACACACAGTTTTGCTTTGGAGCACAAAAGTTTATGGAAGTGGTCACTGTAAGTACTCTGGCTATTCACAAAAGATTAACAGGTGTCTTAAAGGGCATTCCACATGACCATATATAGATCTGCCCCATCTGATGATGGTAGATGATTTCATTATATAGATACACCACAATTTATTCAACCAGCCTTCAATAGATGAATATTTAGAGGCTTTCCAATTTTTTTTGTCATTAACAGTGCTTCAGTGGACATTCTTAAATTTTGAAAAATTACTTTTATTATCACTATTGTTTAATGGACTAATGTTTAATGGGCTGGAGCGAAAGCACAGCGGGTAGGGCGTTCGCCTTACAAGCGGCCAACATGGCCGACCCGAGTTCGATTCCTCTGCCCCTCTCGGAGAGCCTGGCAAGCTACCGAGAGTATTCGATATGCCAAACACAGTAACAACAAAGTCTCCAATGGAGACGTTACTGGGCCCGCTCGAGCAAATCGACGATCAACGGGAGGGCCTTTACCTTTACCTTTACCTTTACTTTTATTATCAGTATTGTTTAATGGACTAATGTTTAATGGGCTGGAGCGAAAGCACAGCGGTAGGGCGTTTGCCTTGCTTGCGGCTGGCTTGGCTGAGCCAGGTTCGATTCCTCTGCCCCTCTCGGAGAGCCCGGCAAGCTACGGAGAGTATCTTGCCCGCACGGCAGAGCCTTGCAAGCTACCCATGACGTATTCAATATGCCAAACACAGTAACAACAAGTGTCAAAATGGAGACGTTACTGGGCCTGCTCAAGCAAATTGATGAACAATGGGAGGACAGTGCTACTATTGTTATAGTTTCCCCCTTCCCTTTTGATGTTGTTGTGGTGGTGACTGAGGGAAGAAATTAGTCTTAATTTTTCCAATGTCTTCTAGTAAAAATATACAAGTGACATCAAAACTGGACTTAAAAATGGACAAGCAGGGCTGGAGCATAGCACAACGGATAGGGCATTTGCCTTGCACGTGGCCAATTCGGGTTCGGTTCCCAGAATCCCATATGGTTCCCTGAGCACCACCAGGGATAATTCCTGAGTGCAGAGCCAGGAGTAACCCCTGTGCACCGCCGGGCATGACGCATAAAGCAAAAAAAAAAAAAAATGGACAAGCTTTGAATAAAAGGGGACCAGAGATCATTGGGTGGGTGGTGGGGGGAGTCAGTGGTTCCACTTTTGAAGAAGTGTTCAGATAATATTTCTCAAGATGTCCTTTGCACAGCCCCTAAATCAGCATAGATGGAATCATGTGTTTAAAACAAGCATTTAGAAAAGGGGGTCATTACAACAGAAACCACAGAAATTCAGAGGATCCTCAGGGAGTACTTTGAGAAGCTTTATGCCACGGAACATCAAAACCTCGAGGAAATGGATAAATTCCTAGACTCCTACAGACTCCCAAGGCTGAACCAAGAAGACCTGGAATACCTGAACAGACCTATCACCATCAAGGAAATTGAAATGGTAATAAAAAGTCTCCCCAAGCACAAAAGTCCTGGCCCGGATGGATTCACTAGTGAATTCTTCCAAATCTTTAAAGAGGACTTACTCCCAATGCTCTTTAAGCTTTTCCACGAAATTGAAATATCAAAAACACTTCCAAACAGTTTCTACGAAGCAAATATCACACTGATACCAAAAGCAGACAGAGATACCACAAAGAAAGAGAATTACAGGCCGATATCCCTGATGAACACAGATGCAAAGATCCTCAACAAACTACTAGCAAATAGAATCCAACTACTCATCAAAAAGATCATACACCATGACCAAGTAGGATTCATCCCAGGGATGCAAGGATGGTTCAACATTCGGAAATCAATCAACATAATCCACCATATCAACAAAAGAAAAGATAAAAAGCATATGATCATATCAATAGATGCAGAGAAAGCATTTGATAAGATCCAGCACCCCTTTATGATGAAAACCCTAGCCAAAATGGGTATAGAGGGGACCTTCCTCAACATAATTAAAGCCATCTACCACAAGCCTACAGCAAGCATCATCCTCAATGGGGAAAAACTGAGAGCCTTCCCTCTAAGATCAGGGACGAGACAGGGATGCCCACTCTCTCCACTGCTGTTCAATATAGTACTGGAAGTACTTGCAATAGCGATTAGGCAGGAAAAAGATATTAAGGGCATTCAGGTAGGAAAGGAAGAAATCAAGCTCTCACTATTCGCAGATGATATGATACTCTACTTAGAGAACCCAATAACTTCCACCAAAAAACTCTTAGAAACAATAGACTCGTATAGTAAAGTTGCAGGTTATAAAATCAATACCCAAAAGTCCATGGCTTTCCTATACGCAAACAGTGAGAGAGAAGAAAGCAACATGAAAAAAACAATCCCATTCACAATTGTGCCCCAGAAAATCAAGTACCTAGGAATCAGCTTAACTAAGGAAGTTAAGGACCTGTACAAAGAAAACTACAAAACGCTACTTCAGGAAATAAAAGAGGACATGAGGAAATGGAAAGATATCCCCTGCTCATGGGTCGGGAGACTTAACATTGTCAAAATGGCAATACTACCGAAAGCATTGTATAAATTCAATGCAATCCCTATAAGGATACCCATGACATTCTTCAAAGAAATGGAGCAAACACTCTTGAAATTTATATGGAACAATAAGCCCCCACGAATAGCTAAAGCAATTCTTGGGAAAAAGAAAATGGGAGGAATCAACCTCCCGAACTTCAAACTGTACTACAAAGCAGTAATAATTAAAACAGCATGGTACTGGAACAAAGGCAGAACTGCAGACCAATGGAACAGGGTTGAATACACTGACATCTCTCCTCAATCATATACTCATCTAATCTTTGATAAAGGTGCAAGTAATGTGAAGTGGAGTAAGGAAAGCCTCTTTAATAAATTGTGTTGGCATCACTGGACGGCTACATGCAAAAAAAATAGGCTCAGAACTCTGCCTAACACCATGTACAAAAGTAAGATCAAAATGGATTAAAGACCTCAACATCAGACCAGAAACCATAAGGTACATTGAAGATAAAGTTGGAAAAACCCTCCATGACATTGAAGCTAATGGTATCTTCAAAGATGCCACGCCACTGGCCGAGCAAGTGAAAACAGAGATAGATAAATGGGACTATCTTAAACTAAGAAGCTTCTGCACCTCCAAAGAAACAATGACCAAAATACAAAGACAGTCTACAGAATGGGAAAGGATATTCACCGAATACACATCTGACAAGGGGTTGATATCCAGGATATACAAAATACTGGTTAAACTCCACAAGAAGAAAACATCCAACCCCATCCAAAAATGGGGCAATGAAATGAACAGAAACTTTCTCAAAGAAGAAATCCGAATGGCAAAAAAGCACATGAGAAAATGCTCTACATCATTAATCATCAGGGAGATGCAGATCAAAACCACAATGAGATACCATCTCACACCTCAGAGACTGGCCCACATCAAAAAGAACAAAAGCAACCGATGCTGGCGTGGATGTGGCGAGAAAGGGACACTCCTTCACTGTTGGTGGGAATGTCCACTGGTTCAGCCCTTCTGGAAAACAGTATGGACGATTCTCAAAAAATTAGAAATTGAGCTCCAATTTGACCCAGCAATACCACTCCTGGGAATATATCCCAGAGAGGCAAAAATGTATAGTCGAAGTGACATCTGCACTTGTTTGTTCATTGCAGCCCTCTTTACAATAGCCAGAAACTGGAAGAAACCTGAATGCCCAAGAACAGATGACTGGTTAAAGAAACTTTGGTACATCTACACAATGGAGTACTATGTAGCTCTTAGAAAAGATGAAGTCATGAAATTTACATACAAGTGGTACAATATGGAAAGTATCATGCTAAGCGAAATGAGTCAGAAAGAGAGGGATAGACATAGAAAGATTGCATTCATCTGGGGGATATAAAGTAACAAAGTATGAGATTAATACCCAAGAATAGCTGAGATCAGCACCAGGAGGATTACTCCATAACTTAGAGGCCAGCCGGGTATCCTAGAGGAAAGGGCTATTCAGATAGAGAAGGGAGCACCAAATAAAGGATGTTTGGAGGATCCTCCCAGGAGGGGAGATGCATGTCGAAAGTAAACTATGGACTGAACATGTTTGCCACTCAATGCCTCTTTTGCAGACCACAACACCCAAAAGGAGAGAGAGAACACAGGGGATTGCCCTGCCACAGAGACGGGGGGATGGGGGGATGGGGGTGGGAGGGATATTATCCATGGTGGTGGAAAATGGGCACTGGTGGAGGGATGGGTATCTGATCATTGTATAATTGAAACCAAAGCACAAAAAATTGTAAATCTACAACTTAAAAAAAAATAAAATAAAATAAAGGGGAAAAAAAAAATAAAACAAGCATTTAAAGAATGCCTACTCATGGATTCCCACTTAGTCCTTCTGAATGAGGGTTTGCTCAGGGTGAGCCTGAGTCCACGCTGCTGCTTCTGCTGTCGCTTCGCTCCTTGGTTGACAAACCATCTTATGTGGATGAGTCAATCATTTCTGGTTTTCTTCTGTCAGAGTTTCTGCAGTCAGCGAGGTGTGAAAAGTTTGCCCTAGCTCACGTGTCCATCTCCAGTTTCCTGCAGCTTGACTGATGATCTGCCCTTTCTGGGAGCTGCTCCAAGCCCGGGGCCTTGGTTAGACATGCTCACTTTCCTGCCTCCATGCCAACTTCCCATGTCTGGCTAGTTTGTCAGAGCTCATGTCGGCTGCTCGCCTTAAAACACAACCCATCCCACTAGCTCTCAGATTTGAGCCCCTTCACAGCCACCTGGAATGCCTGTTAAAAGGTGGATTGCTAGGGCCAGAGTTGATAGTACAGCGGGCAAGGTGCTTTCCGTATACAAGGCTAACCTAGATTTGATCCTTCACCCTCCATGTGGTCCTCTGAGCATCGCTAGAAGTGATCCCTGAGTGTAGAGCCAGGAGTGAGCCCTATGCACCACTGGGTGTGGCCCCCAATCCAAACTTAACAGGAAGGCAGATTTCTGGACCCACACCTGGGGCTTTCGGTACAGTCAGCTGGGATGGGACCTTTCTAACTAGTTCTCTGGTGGTGCTGTTATTACTACTCCGGGAGAACCACTGCTCTCCACTCTGTTCATAGCCCTGTACCAATAGGTCCTTTCAAGAGTCTCATTTATCCCTGACCTGCATCTGATAAGCCATACATCAGCAAGCTGCATTCTCCTGAGTTCAACAAATGAAACAAGACATCTCTGTCTGCTCTTTGGATTCTGGCTCTGAATTTCCAAAGCCAGATGGTCTTCCAGAGAGACCTTGTGGGCTGGCGCTTGCCAAATCCTGCTGCAGCTATTGTTAGAATCATTTGCAACCCCAGGATCTGAGGCCAGATGGGTGCCCAGGCAGCTGACCTTCCTGAAGCTGCCCTGCTCAGAGTCAGGTCTGAGACAGGCTGCCACAGTGATGGGAAGGCTGTCCCAAGCCCATGTCGTCTAGATGTTTTTGTAGAGATCACATGGGATTAGCTACCCAAACTGCCAATCTTCTGTGGCACCCAGAATGTCCATGATCTTGTTCCTCAATGCCCAAACCATCTTGAAAGCCAAGAAAAATGACAGATTCCTGCTCCAGAGGACAGGACAGTTTCACTTGTAGGCAGTTGAGACATGGATAGTAGGTTGGTCCCTTGCATAATTGTTTCCATTGGTGTCAATCCATATGCAGAATAGCCTCATAGTGCTGACCCCAACCCCATACAACCATGAGCTTGGGTTTTTTCATTGACTGTTGATGCTGGCACATTATCTAGATCCCCTGTCACAGGTCAGGATGCTAAGGGCTGGCGTGGATAAGTCACTTCTGTGATAGGAGGTGCTCTTCTCTGGTCATCCAACTTCTGGGTCTGAATACAGAACCTCGGATACTGAAGTCACTAACGTGCAGATGGCTTTGGAAGGGACCAACTTCTGTTGAATTTTGTTCTGTAATAGTCATAGAAAGTGTCCGGTATATTTTAGAAAACATTTTACTTCGAAAATTTTTAAATATGACTTTTGGGGAGGGGTAAGCAAGGTGCTTGTCTTGCACACAGAATACCCCAATGTTTGGTTCCTGATATGACATTGTGATTTGTGAACACCACCGGGAGTGATCCCCAAACAAGGATCCAGAAGTAAGTCCTGAGCACCCCCGGATGTGACCCAAACTGTCCTTGGAACCCCCTTTCCATGTTATTTTTCTTAAAAAAATCAATAACCGATCATGAATTCAAGATAGGACTGGGGGGGTGTCCCTGGAGATTTATATATCAATCTAAAAACTGCCAGAGAGTGTCAAGGTTTGGGATATTTGGGCATAAGAAACCTAGCAAGTAATGATGACCCTAGTTGGCTGTGTAGACCTGGCCAAGCCAGCAAACTTTCCAGAACTCAGTGGTCTGGATCATAAAGTAACAGAGCTGAGCTCAGGGCCCACCACTTCCCTGAGGATGGCCCATTAGTTGATTGATGAACTTGAACTAATGGCTCACAAAACACAATAAAGAAAGTGTCTCTCCTTTTATGGAGAGAGTGAAGCTAATCATGATTAGCATTCTGCATACAAATGTGTGATGGAAATGATCTTGAAAGAACATATGACCTTAAAGCAGAAGGTTGCAGATGAACTCTCACGCATGTGCTGCTTGCTTTGGGCCCCCCACTTACAGATTTTTTGCAGAAATAATGTGGTTGGTACCAGGTTGATTTGACCTGTGCGAGACAGAATTCAAGCGTGAATCAGAGGAAGAATGGAACAAGGGTTATGAAGAATTATATGCACTCAAGGATCTGAGGACAGACAGACTCAGAGATAGAGAGAGAGAGAGAGAAGCCTTGCTTCTAAGTAAGACAATCAGCATACTAAGAATAATAGTGCACTCTCAGCGTCAGGATGCGAACATCAAGTAAAGCCATCACTACACAGATTTCTAGTTTATATAAGAATGGGATAGATTCGTTTTGGTGTATATTCACAATTTCTCAGGGAAGAGGGGGGCACCCTAGGATAGAGATTTCTTGAAGTCAAGGTACCACCCAGATTCTGGCCAACTTGGTTGTGTCTGGAGGTTTCCATGGCAACAGACAACTGTCATGGTGCAGGTGGACATAGTTTTTATCATGTAAAAGTATGATAATGGGCATATACTTAAGCTGGAGTGATCCATCAGTCACTTGCTCTCTCACTTTGGATTTTCTTGGCTCCATCTCGTTTAGGTTGTAATAAGTTTCAACATAACATATTAGCTTCTTTGACAAAAAACTGACAATTACACTTTGTTCATACACAAGACAGATTTCACAGTGGTGGCTGCATAAGAGAACATTCTTATACCAAGAAGATGGATAATTTATTTCTCTAATCTATGACTTAAGTTCATCACATTTACTCCCGTCATTTCTCTTGGACAGAAGCCAACTACTGTCTCTCATCCCAACTTGGGTCACATGGACACAAATTCACCAGCAGTCAGTAGTGCTTCAATTATTAACAGGTGATCAAAACATCCCCAGTTTACAAATAAATCTTAAGAGGGAGGTTATCATTCTGTGATGAAATCTTTAAAGTCACACATTAACCTTTGGGACTTAGAGTAGCAATTTATCAGTGCGGTTACAGGAAAATAAGATGTCTCCCACACCTGCTTCCATGCCTGTCATGGCACTTGGTCTCTTTCTTTTCTTGTTACAGCAAAGATGCTGCCGTTACCAGGAATGTGTGGTTCTGTCACAGTGAGCTGTGCTGTGTGCCTGGGAGTTGTATGGTCTCATTTGTGTATGATTGTTCAGTGACTTTGTCACTATCCTCACTAGCTAATGATTTGGGAAGAGACAGTGTTTCCTAGAAAGCACAAAAAGGAGATTTCTGTGTGGCCAGGAAGTGAATATTTATCTTTCCAAGGAAAGAAAAATTTTGAAGAGGTTGGCTTCATGAATATTAAATGAAATTCTAAATGATAGCATAAATGGTCCTCCTGATTGTTGTATGTTACCAGTGCTGTTAACATTTAAGTGAGGTTTTTTAAACACCAAGAGACTTGTTAACCAAATAAGACCAGCAATTGGGCATCTTGTCTCTCAGGGGGTGGAAGATGGGAGATGCACTTTATTTTGTGGCCTGGGTAGCAGATCTCACTTAGAAAAATTTTATTCCTTTATTATTTTTAGTCAAAAGTAGCTTTCTAACCAAACTTGATAATATAGGGCACAATAAATCTTGGTGTAGAAAATCAGGTGGAAAGATAGTAAAAAATAAAGACCTGCTAGATTTGATATCTTTCCCATCAGTTTTCTTGAAAGTTCTCCATCAACCTTGCAGTTATCACCATTTTCCTTCTTTCCTAATTTGTCTGAAATCCCTGGAAGTCAGTTCAGCTTGGAATAGGCTTTCTCGTCTCCAGCTTTGTGAAAGTTCGTTCCTGGACTGCATCTCAAAAGTCAGAATCCCACAGCCCTTTCCCTTTCCCAAGTTTCTCCTTATACTGCCAGTCATCCCAGTATAGAATGTGGTCACACAGTCACGATCCTCCCGTTGTTCCTCGATTTGCTCGAGTGGGCCCAGTAACGTCTCCATCGTGAGACTTGTTGTTACTGTGTTTGGCATATTGAATAAGTCATGGGTAGCTTGCCGGGCTTTTGCCGTGTGGGCGAGATACTCTCGGTTGCTTGCTGGGCTCTCGGAGAGGGGCGGAGGAATCGAACCGGCTCGGCTGGGCCAGCTGCACGCAAGGCAAATGTGGTAAATACCACAAAAATTTGTGTAATCTCTCTCTTTCTCTCTGTTTCTGTCTCATACACACGCACGCACACACACACACACAGAGAGAGAGAGAGAGAGAGAGAGAGAGAGAATTACAATTCTTTTTCTATTAGAAATCACATTTCTAGAATGGAGCAAATGACTGATAAAAGAGAACTATTTCCTGTCCCATAAGGAATCTTCTAGATCAGGTTCTACCTATCTTTGCCATGATATTTATATAGAGTGTAGAGGTGCCAGGCAGTAGCACAGCTGTTAAAACACTTGCTCGTCATATCTGGGTTTGATCCTTAACAACTGTGTTCCTCTCCCCTCCCCAAGAGTCCTCAGGAGTAGCCCTGGAGACACCCAGCACTGCTGGGTGTGGCTCTGAGTGACCCAGGTATCCCCAGCACTGTGGGCCCTGACCTCAGCACTAGCGTTAACCTCTGACTCGGTTGGCCGAGAATTGGTAGTGATACCCCAACAGTCTCTTGAACACAGGTTAGAGAGCCCACAAATAAACCTAACACAGGGCTCCTGCACCCTCAGGTGTGGAGGAGAGCTGCTTCCGATCAGCCTGTAGGAGTTCAGCACACGCACAGAGCACCCCCAGAGCCAAAGGGTGACACTGTTGCTTTGTGTCCAGGTGCCGCATTGGGTCAGAAATACTTGTCATTAAGGACCACTTCCTGGCCCTCACAGCAGGAAGCTGGTGTTCCAGAGAACTTAGGGGTGCTTGCAGGCTCACCCCTCATCCAGCTCACTCATCTCTGCTCTTTACGTGGAGTCTCGGCACATTCCCCAGGGCACCTCTTCTGTGTCTTCCTTATTCTCCCCCTTGCTCTTCTCTTACCTCTCCCTCTCTCCCCTTCCTGCCCTACTCTCCTCACCCCTACTACCTGCCTTCCCTTCCCCTGCAGCAGCCCTGCCTCCAGTGGGGAGTTGTAGAGAGGGACTCCAGTCCCCACAATCTTGTTTTGTCGTGGTGGTCATCCAGAAACATTGCCATCACAAAAGCCTCTTTCCAATTTAATTAGTCATTCATTCATTTACTCATTTGTTCATTCATTTGGGATGGTTTTGTGCCACTAGTGTATAGGGGCTGCTCCTGGCTCTATACTGAGGAGAGACCCCTGGTGGTACCAAGGGGGAACCACATGGGGTGCCCAGGTACATGCAGGGCAAGTACCTTACCACCACCTCCCCCGACCCCCCCCCCCCCCCCAGTACTATCTCACAGGCCTGTCTTTCAGATTTTAATTCCCAAAAGTGTGTCTTGTGACACAGGATATTGGAAGACAATATCCTCGCTGCTCATTGGGGAAAACAGGATTTAAACAACTGCAGCCAGATTTGGCAACCACCTACATATTCTGTGGCTCCCTTGTGAAGACACTTTACACATACATAGGCAGGTCTTTACATTTCATTTGGTTGTCTTAGCTGACATCTTCTTGGCCTTTGCAGCCATGGGTTTCTTTAGGGTTTTGACTTTGTTTTTATATATATATATATATATTTTAATTTGGGGGGGTTGCCTTTTTAAATTTTGCACTTGTTTCATCATGAAAATAAAATCACAAAGATGAATGAATCAAAGATGCTTCTGTAATAAAGTCGAGACCATTTGAAGGTGTTGGAGTGTCACGTGGGGAGACGTTAGAGACGACAGCATAGAAGGGAAATGTCTCCTGGTTTTGTGTGGGATGTGAGAGGGTGTGGGGCTTTTCCAGGAGCAGGGAGGGGCCGGGAGGAATGGCATTCTCTCTGGACCCATCAAGTATTACAAGCAAGACAGGTTTCTGGGAGAAGGGGACCTTCTCTGGGCATCTTGGCAAATTATAATTTAGAGGGAAAACAGACTGGAATTAGTTCATCTCATTTAGACTGTGAGAAAAATGCAGGCATATCAGGGCGAGCGTGGATAATTTCAGGCTGAAAGCAAATTTTAACTGACAAGAATATCTCCAGCCTAGTTAAGCTAATGAAACCTTTAACTAGGTTACAGAATAACAAGGAGAAGATGAGAGTTGGGAATGGGCTGCAGAGAAGAAGAGCCACTTCAGACGGTATCTATCACCCTGGGTGGAATGCTGATTTTGTCTGAAAAGAAAGAGCTCCAGCCTAGTTAAGCTAATGAAACCTTAACTAGGTTACAAAGCCAGATGAGCACGAATGAGCAAATCTGACTACAAGGAGCCTGCCAGAATCCCATTAGGGCAGTGACACGTGGGTGCCTGATAGGACCAGGGTCAGCGAACCAGTGACCGACACACCAGAGGCCCTTCCCACAGACCTGGCACGTGGGCAGATGACAAAAGGCCATGGCTAATAGTGTGTGTGTTGTGTAACTTTCCATCAGACACTTCTTATCCACTTTTTTTTAGACTTAATTGTTGTTGGCTCACAGATACGAAACAAATTAGACTTTATTTATAAATCAGAATTCTACTGGATTCTATTTCTGAATTATACCTTCATGGATGGCTAAAAGAGGAAGTATATTTTTTATTGTAAATTGCTCATGGGACCAGTTGTAATCTCTCCCGGTGAGCCTGTCATCTTTGGGTAGGACAGATGACCCGTGAGTCACCCTAGAATCAGACATCAGGCAGGAGATGCTAAACAGGAAAGAGGCCAGACAGTTTAGACTGAGCTCTGAAGAAATGGAGGCAGGCAGGTTCACATTCCACACACACATAGTTTTAGCTCTAAGTGTGACCCGGGGCCTAAAGGAAAGAGTTGGATTATGACAGTGAGCAAAACATAGATCCCTCCCCTCATGGACCATTTTGGTAATGGGAGGCAAGGAGTAAATAAAACAAGCAAGTTAGTTTTCTGCTATGTTCTATCAGGAGATCATTATTGTGGAGGGAGGAAAATGTGTAGCAATGGAAGGAAGGGAGGATGGGTTTAGGGGATCAGTATAAGGTAATAACCCTTCTGGTCACCTCAGTCAGCATTTACTAAGTTTCCATCATTCTCAACTCCTTGAGGCAGAATTTATATGCCAACCCATAACCCATCCATTCATCCATTTACCTACCCACCTACTCATCTACCCATCAACAAACCCATTCATTCATCCATCTCTTCATCCATCCTTCTATCCATCTATCTATCCACTTATCCATTCATTCACCCACAGCTCCATTCATCCATATATCCATCAACTCATCCATTAATCCACCCACCTCCATCCATCCACCCACCTATCCATTCATCCATCCATCAACTTATCCATTCATCCATCTCTCCATTCATCCTTCTATCCATCTGTTTGTCCATCCATTCATTCATCCAACCATCCATCCATCTATGTACCCATGAATATACTCATCCATCAACTCATCCATCCATCATCCATCCATCTCACCCCCATTCATACATCCATCCACGATCCATTTTCTCCCTTCCTCTCATGTGATCTGTTGAATTCTAGACACAGTGTTGTGTTTAAAAACACAGAGATAAATAATACATGGTTCCTAATTTTAATATGTCACCATGTCAGTCTTCCAGTGTCCCTTTGTTCAGTCTCTTCTCAAACATTCCTGGTTTTCTCTGACTCAGCCATATGAAAACATCCTTTTAATACCTTTTCATTCCCTGAACATGCTTTATTATGCTTTACATCACAAGCCACTCCCGGAATTGTTATGCTTTTATTTGTCCTTTTTATACAAAAATTTTAGCTCTGAAAGGAGGGACATTATTTTGTTCATTGCTTTTATGCTTTCGGTGCCCACAACAGTACTTGATACCGAGAAGATATTTAATAAGATTTGCTGAACAAGTGAATAAATAAAAGAAATTCTATAAAAGAGGGATATGTTAAATGTGGAATTGATGACCTTTTGTGTCCTTAACATAGTAATGAGCAGAACAGGCAATATTAGCATAGGGTCTCCTGGGAACAGTGTAAGGAAGAGGATTCAAATAGTGTTACTACAGGGGCCCAGGGGAGGGCTCAAGAGCTGAGGCGCATGCTTTGCCTGTGGAGACCCTGTGCTTGACTCCCAGGCTGAGGATCTCTGGGAATAGTTCCAAAACCCCTGAATGCTTAGGAGACCCTCCCCAAGTTTTTTAAAGGTATTATACTAAAAAATAATAATCTCTACAGGGTTAAATTTTTAATTTGAATCATTAAATATTTTATAAAAGGTAGAATAGCTTATAAGATATTCACATATGATAGTAATGGGGGGTTGTTTAATTTATTTTATTTTTTTATTAAAAATTTTTTAATAGTGAGACACCATGAGGTACAGTTGCAGACTTACACATTTTTGTGCTTAGGTTTCAATTATACAATGATCAAATACCCATCCCTCCACCGGTGCCCATTTCCCACCACCACGGATCCCAGTATTCCTCCCACCCCCCATCCCCCCCATCCCACCCTGTCTCTGTGGCAGGGCATTCCCTTTTGTTCTCTCTCTCTTATTGGGTGTTGTGGTTTGCAAAAGAGGCAATGGGTGACAATCATGTTTAGTCTATAGTCTACTTTCCTCATGCTTCTCCCATCCTAGGAGGATTCTCCCAACACCTTTATTTGGTGTTCTCTTCTTTATCTGAGTTCCCTTTTCCCCTAGGATGTATGGTTGGCCTCCAAACCATGGAGTAAAATTCATGGTACTAATCTCAGCCATTCTTGGGTGTTAGTCTCCTATTTTGTTACTTTATGTTCCCCAGATGAATGCAATCTTTCTATGTCTATCCCTTTCTTTCTGAGTCATTGTTTAATTTTTTTAACACACACAAACTTCCCTGGATATTTCAGAGTGCTTGAGTCCCAAAGCTCAACATTGCAATGCTTAGTAACAAGAATTCCCATGTCACTGGGAATTCAGAGATCTCGTCCATCACCCCAAGCCTTTTCTCACTGGGAAAATTATGCCTTAGCTTCCCAACAGTTGATGACTCGCTCACTGTCTGGCATCTTTTGAGAAAATCAGACCTCTGAGTGGGTGATAGATAGATTGTTCACAGTAGATTGTGGTTAGCAATGCACCAGCCAGGACTCGGTGTCTTTGGGGACCCATGCCCCACCTCCTTTTCTATCCCCCTGGATTTGTTGCTGTTTTGCACTCTTAAGACCTACCAATAAAGATGTCTACACTGAAAAAAAATATGATAGTGTATCATTAAGATTTTGCTACAGTTCATCCCCAAGCTCTTTTGGCTCCAGCAACAATTATTGATTTCATTGACAAGTTTCCGAGTTGGCACTGTGGGCTGGACTCAGCTTAACTTCTGGGCTCCCGGAGCCCCACCATGCATCTGTAGTCAGCTGCACTTGGCTTTGGGCCAGCTGGATCAGAATGGCTTCCCCTGGAATGACTTATGTTTCTAGAAGGGCTTTCCCTGGAATGACTGCTCCAGAATGGCTTTCCCTGAAATATCTGCTCCAGGATGGCCTCCAGGGGAAAGGCTGTTCCGGAATGACCTCCCATGAAGGCCGGTCCAGAATGGCTTCCTGGAATGGCTCTGTTCCATGGAATCTCACCTCCAGCAGCCAGTCTGTGCCTGCTCCCCTAGTGACAGGGCAGGGCTCTGAAATAAAGGATCAGGGGACAAGGCGCAGACAGCCAAGGACAAAGTCACTTTTGCTGCATTAAGTTGCTCAAGGTCAATCACAAGTTCAGCCCTTGCTGAAGGAGTGGGGAAAAGGACTCCCCCCCCCCCCAGTGACAGGAGGATCTTCAAAGTCACTTTTAATGGAATATGGGTACAGGAAATACAATGATTGTGACCCGTTTTACAAAGAATCTCCCCATCATCTGTACTCACAGACATTTTATTTCAATCTAAGTGTCTCTTTTTACTTTTCTTTCTCAGCATTTTCCCTCCACCCCAAAGTTCCTAATTTCCTTGCTTTTTTGAGCAACTCCTCCCATTAGACCCCTAAACTAGTAGGTTTAGAGAGAAAGAAATACAACAGTAATTGGTGAGGGTGACACAGCCCACCCCCTCCAGGTGCTCCTGCAGAGGCAAGCAAGAAAGTTGACAATGCCATGATTTCTTGGAGGTCCACAGGGTGCCCCATCTATTCAGGCTCTGGAGGAGGAGAGAGAATGCTGAAGATGACTCTGGCACAGCCTCCGTTCTTCATTATTTAGCATTGTTTCAGGTAGCTTGCTCTCCCTCCCCGCAACATCCTAACATAAGCCCGGCAGATTGGCTTGTAAATGCCTTCTTACATCCTTCGTCCTCCGCTTTGGTTCAATGTGCTTCATCTGTTGCCATGACTACGATTCAGCCCTGTTGCTGGTCTTGGTGCCTTACTCCTTCCTTCTCTGCTGACTGTTGGCTAAATCCACATTGCATATTTGGTCATATCATCGACCTGAAGGTTCTGCCATGAATCCCCCAGCCTAACGGCTCACTTTTTTGTGCTGCCACCCCCTTACCACCTCACCATCTTCCCAGGCTCATCTCACCTTTCTTATTTGTTTGGTTGGTTGGTTTTGGGCCACACTTTGATGTGTTCAGTGCTAACTTCTGGCTCCGTGTTCCAGGATCGCTCCTGGTGGTACTTGGGGCCCATATGCTGTCTGGGGATTGAACCTAGGTTGACTGTGTGCATGGCTAATACCTTGTTTACTGTACTAGCTCTCTGGCTTCTCATCTCACATTTTACTCAAGTGTAACTGGACCTTTGATAGTTTTTCTTCTTTTTGGACCATACCCATCAATGTTAAAGGGTTACTCCTGCCTCTGAGCTCAGCAATCACTCCTGGCATCTCAGGGGACCATTTGGGATACTGGGGCTCAAACCTGGGCTGGCTGCATGCAAGGTAGTGCCTTACCAGCTATACTCCAGCTCTCTGCCTTAATAGTTTCTGAAACACACTTGTCTTCTTCATATCTTTTGCTTACATGTTTTTTTGCAACCTCTTTCTTACTTGTCTGTCTAAAGACTTCAACCTTTCTTTGAGAATAGATGATACTTTGTAAGATAGTTGCATTATTTAGAAATGGGGTATGAAAGTCAAAGAAAGTGTTGCTCCTGTCTCTAAGGACCAGATTTCTTCCACCACTGTAAGCACCATGGATACTGACCTTTCAGAAGCACATTGCACCATCATTTCTTCCTCTCATTACTATTGCTTTGCTCATGTTCCAAGGCCTCCTTTAAGATAGGCATCCAATTGGGGCTGGAGAGATAACACAGCGGGTAGGGCATTTGCCTTGCACGTGGCCGACCTGGGTTTGATTCCCAGCATCCCATATGGTCCCCTGAGCACCGCCAGGAGTAACTCCTGAGTGCAGAACCAGGAGTAACCCCTGTGCATCGCCAGGTGTGACCCAAAAAGCAAAAAAAAAAAAAATAGGCATCCAATTTTCCCACCTTCTCTAACAGTTAACATAATAAATTATAATTGGACCCATGAAATGAGACCTTAAAAATGGAAAATATTAAGTTCAAGCGTAAGATACTGATCACTGGACCAGATGCCTGAGAAACTCACAGAAACTCATTTCCTCATTATAACCTCAGTTTCTTCCTTGAGCTCAATAAGAATGAACTTACTCTTTGTTCCTCATAGTCTTAGGAGAGTCAAATGAGAGAATGAAATGGGGGACAACTTATAACTTGGAAGTAGAAATTGAGAACCACCTATTATACTTAGAGCAAATCTCAAAGATTCTAGGGTTGCCCCACCCCTTCCACAATGCCTTACCCATCAGTTTATGGTCTGTGGCATACAGAGACTTTGGTATACAGGAGCAGAACACATTTTTGGAGTATTATTGCACAGATAAGACTTGAATAATATGGGTTTGAACTCTGTGACTTCACTTATATGCATTTTTCCTTATATACAGAAGAAATGAACTCACTGGTTATTGCTTCTCTAACAATTTGGGGGGATGAACCACACCCAACAGTGCTCAGGGCTTACTCCTGGCTCTGTGTTCAGGGTTCACACCTGGCAGTGTTTGGGGGGATACATGGGATGCTGGGATCAGATTAAGGTCAGTCACATGCAAGGCAAGTGCCTTACCTGCTGTGCTATCACTCCAGCCCCTCTCTTACAATTTTCAAATGACATTCTTTTGTTTAGCTTACTTTATTCTAAGAACACACATATTATGCATTTAACATGTGTTGATGGGCTGTTATAAGGCTTCTAGAACAATGCAGGGTTAAAAAACACCAGTTCTCTGTGCAGTTGAAAACTCTCATCTAATCTCTAATTCCCCCAAATTTAAACTGTAATAGCCTTCTACTATCTAGAAGCCTTATAACTGCACGTTATGCCTTCAGTTAAATATAGATTTCTAACTCTGAGTTTCTAAAAGTGGGTGATATGGACAACCCCCTGTTCACCCACCCCAAAAGGAGAAGTTAGAATGATCCAGGAAGATCTGTAATAGCCTTAAGTGCAACTGAGGGACACTTCATGTTTGCTAAAATTGTAGACTTCCAGGGGGCCAGGCAGCCAAATAAGTTTTGGAACATCTGCTCTAAGTTCTTTTCTATACTCAGCTTATTCATGTTGAAAGGAGATATTCATAATACTATAGAATTTATGATACCCATAGGAGTGTTTTGGTGTCATGATGGCTATGTTCTACTCATTAGGCTCCCTTTCACTCCTGGCCAAAACTCTCACACTTTGAATATGGTATGATACACATATAGTTCTGACAAAAGTATGAAGCAGCTAAGTCTTGTATGGTCCAGGAAAAATAATAGAATTTCTGTAGTGTTTGTATATGAACATGCTCACAGGCATATGGATAGGTGGGTGTGTGCATCCATGCATAACCGTTACACTTGGAGTCACTCCCAGCAATAATCTGACAACCAGGCTGGGCAGTTCAAGGTTTGGGGTCTGGTGACGTAGTGGCATTTGGGCCAAGCAGTGCTTGGGCCTATGGGCTGTATATGGCAGGGTTGTATATGGCAGTGCTTAGAGAACCATGTGGTGTCAAGGACCACACAGGGATCTGTATGCACACAGCTATGTGCATGCAGAACATGCTTCCCTAACCCCTAAGCCATCTCTCTGGCCCCCAGTCGAATTATTTTAAACCTTATTTTCTGACTGGCCACCTATGACCTACTGTATCCACTCAGCTTCTTCTGGGTATGCTCCTGGGACTCCCACCTCCCAGTACCACCTCTGTAGCCTTTTGTTACTCCCCAGTCATTTCCACATGCACCTCACCTCCCAAGACATTTTTTCTGGATCTCTCCAGGACTCCACCCTTTCTGTGAACCAATCATAAATATCCTTACAGGTGTAAGAGAGTCTAATCAAAAGAAAAAAGAAAAATGAAAGAAATCTAGCCACTCTTTATTTAACATGACCCTTTTTTTCACTCTTTGAGGTGACTTTAAGAAAAATGCTTAGAAATAACTGTTATTTGTGATAATAAAGAAATTTTCATTAGAGACAGCCAGGCAGAGGCCAGAGCATCCTTCACCAAACTCCGGGGCTATGTTGCTGTGGGTGACAAGGATGAAGGAGGATTCCCTGGAGAGACAGGGAGACAGGAGCACACTTATCATTTTTCAGGGATGTCTTCAGTTTTATTGAAGACCCAAATGTTCTTGCAAATATCACCAGGGGTACTGCTCAGTTGTGGTGACTGAACTCAGGAAATAAAGGGAGTCAAAGGGTTGGGAAATCTGAGCCAAAAACAGAACCAGAGTCAGATAGTCCTTCCTCCCTCCCCCACAGGGCCTAGGAACTATCACAACCGTTTTAACTTGGGACTGCGGGGAAAGTGGGTCTGTGATGGCTAGGAAAGCAAAATAGAGCTGGGTGCACCAAGTCAATTCATGAAGATTCAAGTTCCTTGAAGACGGCAGGATCTAGGGGCTGGTGGAGCTGTCCAGGGTACTGATCTGCTCTACGTGCAGAGATTGGCTTTCCCAGCCACACATGGAGGTCTGGGGGCACCTCCCAGCATTACTCCCCTGCTGCTGCAGGCCTAGGTTCAGTGTTTGGGCCCAGTGATGTGATGGGGTACTACACAGGTTTAGCCATGCTGGGGACTACCAGGGCTTCCAGGGTATTGAACTTGAAGCCAGATGCAGACATTCAGTGGCCCTCCAAGTCATGGCTATTCCTCTCAGAGATTCTGCCTCCCTTCTGCACTGACCCTTGCCACCCTGACCCCCCTCTTCACACCTTTCACCTCCTTGTCTGACTCTAAAATCAGTATCTTCCCACCTCACCGTGCATACGATATCTTGTGGTTTGTAAAATATGCCTTAAGTCAGCCAGTGCACAGATGGAGTCTGTGTTAACAAAACACACCGGCAGTGAGGGCGCAGGGTTTGGCCATTTGTTTTAATCATGAGCAGAGAAGGAATGCACTGATTCTGAGAAGGAGAGGATTTGTAGAGGAGAGAATGATTGCGAGATTGGCTCAGACCAACTGTCTCCAAATTCATCTTCTGCCGCAGATGATCTCTGCGAATAAAGGTTCATTGTCATCCCTGATATCGGCTGCAGAGGTTAAGTACCTCCAGCTCTCTTCTCGTAGGAGCCCTTTGTGGCTAAAATTGGCAAGTTTTCCCAAAGCAACTTGAGTCTGTTTATACTTCCAGATAGTACCTTTCCTGAAAGCACAGTGGACACATCTTAATAAAGTTGCTTGTAATATTGCCATCATAGGATCTGATATTCACTTCACTCACATTTCTTATGCCTTTCATCCCATCTGTCTTCAAGTTTGAGTACACATTATATATATATATATATATACATGTATATGTGTGTGTGTTTGATCTACATTATTCATTATGTGATGCACATTGGTCATATTCTTTCTTAGCCCTTTTAGGGTGTGATGGGGTGCTTAGCTTTGGGTTTCTATCATCCCAGGGGATGGGCAGGAGATGTCCAGATGATTCATGCACTTAAGTGGGAAGATTCCATCTTCCTTCTCATGAGCCTCTAATTGAAATGCAGTATATTCTCTGGCGAGTGCGGTGGGTACTTGAATAATTTTTCCTTCTATGTTTTTTTTTTCTGTTCTGACAGTGATGAGACAAAAACAACCTCAGTCAACATTGGGTAAAAAGACATTATTCAAGAGTCTGCTCT
Source organism: Sorex fumeus (assembly GCF_029834395.1). Classification (NCBI taxonomy): domain Eukaryota; kingdom Metazoa; phylum Chordata; class Mammalia; order Eulipotyphla; family Soricidae; genus Sorex; species Sorex fumeus. Next base: position 6,591,071 of record NW_026606105.1, on the reverse strand, counting down.
CATTAGCCACTATTTTGCTTTAAGTTTTGGTTTCCTCAAACCTTTTCACAGTAATGTGCTCCCCTATAGACATCACAGATATTGCCATAACATGAGATATTGTTGTAGGAATGCAGAAATATCCTTCGTGCTCCTCCCTGCTTTGGATGAATGATAGTTATTAGAACTGACAGCAGACCTTATTACTTACAATAACAGTAAAGGACCTTGTGTGTTACTCTATCACCAATTTTTTTCAAAAATATATTGAAGGGTCTAGGAAATAACTTGAAGGGCTGGAATATTTGTATTGTATGCATATGGGCTCAAGTTCAATCCCCAGTACTGTAAGGTCCCTTAGCACTTTCAGATATAGCCCTGGTGGCTCCCAGCACTGCTGGGCCTGATCAACATCACATCACATACATTGAACCATTAGAGCTGCAGGGCTCTAACCCTGTGCCCCCAACCCCCAATATTTTTAAAAACTTGATAGCACCATTATTGAGTTTCTTTATTATGTGGAATGTGGCATCCAGAGGCTCACATGTTGCAGGGATATCTGTTGAAAAAAAGGTACAGGACTCCTGACTTTATGTGCTCCTGTGAAAAATGACCAGCATTTGGAATTTCATCTTGATACAACAGCTCATGTAACTCGGAAAACAATTTAATGCCTCTGATTCAGGAGCTACTGTTTACCTGTACACTTAGCAAGACTGAAGTAAGTCTGGCATTCACGGAGCTGGGGTGTGATACTGATATAAGAGAAAGACAACCCATTTCAAATGGACACTGAGAATGAACTACTTCTTACTCACCTTGGTCCTTTGTTATCCTACAGCCACGCATTGTCAAGGCATCCTCAGGAAACCATCCTTCTGAACTGACACTACTTCTTTCCCCAGGGGAAGCTCGGCTTATTTATATAGAAGTTCATCACCTTGTTAGTTCTCTTCATTAGAGGCACCCAGCAATACTCTGGGGACTGTGCAGTCCTGGGATGGAACTGGGTCAGCCATGTGCAAGCCATGCTCCTCAGCCCCTGTACTTTCTCTCTCACCCCATTACTATTATTAACAATAATTTCATTTGTTATATTTAGGGGTCTCTCCAGTGTTACTCAGGAGGCCTGGAGGCCCGTTCTGGTGATTCTTAGCCAGACTGGCCAGGAGTATAATGCAAAGGCTGGAAGACGTGGTGCTTCTCCAGTCCTGTGGTGTCGGGGATTAACTAGACTACTATGATCATTTCCAGGGGCCTCCTGGGCTGATCCCAGCGATGCTGGGGGCCATGTGGCACTGGGGGTGGAACTGAGTTGGGTGCATGCAATACAAGCACCAGTAACCCTATACTATCTTTCAGTCACAATTATTATTTTGTTGTTGTTATTAATTATTGTTACCAATTGTGGGCTGGAGTGATAGCACAGCAGTAGGGCATTTGCCTTGCGGGGGGCCAGCCTGGCCAAGCCAGGTTTGATTCCTCCACCCCTCTGGGAGAGCCCAACAATGTACTGAGAGTATCTCACCTGCACGGCAAAGCCTGGCAAGCTACCCGTGACGTACTCGATATGCCAAACACAGTAACAATTATCACAGTGGAGACGTTACTGGGCCCGCTTGAGAAAATCGATGAACAATGGGAGGACAGTGACAGTGACCAATTGTACTTGTTTAGTAAGCATTCTGTATCTTTATACTTTTGTTTTGTTGGGCTGCAGGTGCTCAGGGCAGTGCTCAGGGCTTACTCCTGGCTCTCTGAGTTTAGGGATCACTCCTGGCAGTCTCGGGGACCAAATGGGATGTGGGGATTCAACTCAGGTCAGCCACCTGCAAAGCAAGTGCCCTACCCACTGTGCTATCTCTCTCTGATCTCTCTGTATCTTTTTTAATAGCTAATCTCTCAAAATTTGGCATTTGTGACTTGAAGGCCAGCCACATGTGCTAGGTGAGAAGGAAGCTCAGATAGAGAAGAGAGCACCAAATAAAGGGTGTTGTGAAGACCCTCCCAGGGTGGGAGAGACATGCTAAAAGTAGTCTATAGACCAAACATGATTGCCACTCAATGCCTCTCTGGCAAAACACAGTACCCAAAAGAAGAGAGAGAGAACAGAGGGGAATGCCCTGCCACAGCGGCAGGGTGGGACGGGGGCGGGGGGGGAATGGGGGGGTGAGAGGGATGCTAGGACCCGTGGTGGGGGAGGTTGGGCACTGGTGGAGGGATGGGTACTTGATCATTGTATAACTGAAACCCAAGCACAAAAATTTATAAGTCTATAAGTGTACTTCATGGTGTTTCACTAATAAAAAAAATGATAAAAAAAAAAAATTTGGCATTTGCTGTGAGACACCTCTGACTTTTTTTTTCTCATTGTCATTTTGAAGGTTCTAAACAATGCTGTCCTGGTGCTTGTCTTTGGGAAACCATGTTTCTCAACTCAGACCATTTAAACTATCCTTTGCTCCCTAAACACCTCTTTATACATGGGCCCTCTTCGGGGACCAGCCCTGAGGGAACAGGCCTGAAGCAGGAAAGCCACAAGGATTAAGAAGAGAGACACAAATAAAGGAGGAAAACCCTGGGGTCATCAGATTCCAAGACTGAGAGCCCCAACTGTCCTCCACATACAGAATTTGTCACTTAAAACCAGTAACCATCATGAAGCTGGAGTGACAGCACAGCGGGTACGACGTTTGTCTTGCATGTGGCCAACCCGGGTTCTCGGGATCAATTCCCAGCATCCCATATGGTCCCCTGAGCACCGCCAGGAGTAATTCCTGAATGCAGAGCCAGGGGTAACCCCTGTGCATTTCTGGTGTGATGCAAAAACCAACCGACCAACCAACCAAACAAACAAACCAAAAAAAAAAGTATCCACCAGAAGGAAAGAAAAACAGCATTCTCTGTGCAAATGCCTGTCCTAATCTATCCTGGCTAGAATTTTACACACCCAAGGGCCTTATTAATCAGGACAAGCACCTTTGTAAGGCTTTGTTGAGGGGAGATTATTCTGGGAGGGGTAGCAGGGATAGAGCAGAAACAGGACCCTTCCATAAACTGCTCAACCTGCCCATCTTCTTTATTGATCTATCAGCCCTGTCTCCACCTTCCCAACATAATCCATTTATTGCATTAAAAAACCAGGGTGGGGACTGTTGGGGTCAGGAGTTCCCTAGCCCTGGGAGGCACAGAGAGACCAGACAGACAACGTTCCTGCAGGAATTCAAGCGGGGTTTTATTCAAGTCAGCATGCTGGGGCTCTGCAACATACCCAAGAGCGGGCAGAGGCTGAGAGTCCCGAACTCAGAAACAGGTCATCTTTTACACAGTTTGAGAACAAAGACCACATATTTTTTCCCACATATTTTTCACATACATGTTTTTCTAGGTTCCTTACAGTTTTTCTTGCAGTATCTCGACTCAAACACCTTGACCCGGTCACATAGTTTCAGTTTCCAGAATGGTCAAAACACTCTATCTATCTTTAAATAGTTATGTCTAACCCATACCTTACACATCTACTGGGTTCAATCCAATTTTGTATCTCAAGGCTGCTGAACTGTTTACAGAAAGCAATTTTGCAAGTTAATTAACTCCTTCCTAGCCTTCCTAGCTCCTTTCAGGGACATGTTTTTTAATGGCAAAGAGCTTCTGTCCCTCCTTTTGTAGAATCCTACTTCCTTTCTCAAAGAATTCAATCAAGTATGTGGATGTGAATTTTCTCTTGTTTGAACTTTCCCTTACATGGGATTATTTGAGACATGGTGCCGTCTATTAAAATGAAGTTTGTTCAGGGGTGGCCACATCTGAAGGTGCTCAGGGGCTATTTCTGACTTACTCGGTGCTTGGGGGTTGTTCCTGGTGGTGCTGGGGAACCATACAGCGCCAGGCACCTGTATGAGCCTCTCACGTGCAAAGCATGCATTCCCACCTCTTACGGTGTCTCTCTAACTCAGGAACGGACTGTTTCATGAGAACATTATACTTCAGGCAGAGAGTCTTAGACAAAGCATTAGTGGATATTAAAGTATTCTTTTCAGGAGATTTCTCAGTCTCTTTGTCATTCCCCGATTATCACATACTCAGGTCCACTCACTGTCTCAACCAGACAGACAGTTCATAATCAACATACCTGACTCAGAGAACCCACATGTTTTCCACAAAATAATAGGTGCCTCTGACTAAACAGTGAATGGAAGGATACCACGGAATTCTGTCTGGGAAACCGTTTCGTATAAAATTGAGAAATCTTGCCCTGTTACATAGATAGAAAGCATTTCACTTAGTATTTTATTAATGACTTATTTTCTTCCTGCTTCTCTTGGGTCCTTCTGATCCTAGCAAGATATACTTATCAGCCCTGCCCCAGAGCATAGCCCACCAGCCCAGGGCTGTCCTTGTAATTGGGTCTTGCATAATTAAAATCTTGATGGTATTATTCAAGCCTGTATTGGATTTATCTTTACCATTTCCTCATACCCTTGCCATGCTCTGATCCCACCTCTCCAAATCTTTCTGTTCCAGCCTACACACTAATCTCTCCTAATTGACCCATTATCATTCACTCAATATTTAGCTTACTCAAAACAGGTCATTGTAAAGCAGGGAGTTGACCACAGCTTTTGTAAGTGTTATCGGAACAGTTTGGCTTACACAAGCCCCATATTTTTTGAATATAGGCTCCATCAACCATTTCTCCAGCTCTGCTTTGGAGTTTGCAGGAAGAGAGTTGACTTTTGCAGCAGGAAAGGCTTCAAAATGGGGGGAATTTGTCTGAGGAGGTTGCAATTTTGTCCAGTTCCGTTCTCAAATTCATTCCAAGTTCTTGGGTGCATGCCATTTCATTAGCAATGAAGGAATATTTATTTTGCAGATTTAGCTTTGTGGCATATGTTGCCTATATAATTATCATGCAGCCACTCCTTCCCCACTCACAGAACTCAGATTCTGTTCAGCCAAAGAGCAGAAGGACCAGTCCTCTGAACCTCTCAGAAGATGAACCATGGTTGAAACGAGCTGGTCCTGGGAATACTGTTCTGCTCAGACAGATGGCTCCTGTCAAGGCTGGAGAGATCATCCAGAGTTTAGAGGTCAAGGCATTTGCCTTACATGCAGTTGCAGTCACGACAGTGGTTCAAATCCTGGCACCACATAGGACCCCTCAAGTACCACTGGTTATAGCCCCTGAGCACAGAGCCATGCGTGGTCCCCAAGCACTGCCAGATATGGCCTCCCCCAGCCAATCAAGGTATACCCCCTTTGTTCAGCTTTGTTGGCGTCTAGGGGTGTCCATGAGACTGTGACCATTTCTCTCTACCCAGACTGCCTACTTGGGCAGGCATCATGGCACGGGCATTGTGACAGCGGACATGGTCTCATATTGTGTGGAATGTTCCAGAAAACACACAGCACTGGTGCGGTGTGCACTGTCCGCTCATATGTCCAGACTCAGTGTCCTCCAGGCTTATGACGCGACATCTCCCAAGTCAGTCCTCCTCTTACTTTTGCAACCCAGTATGTTCTTCACTGATCTGAGTGCTCTGACCACGTTTTCCCTCTGGGATTTAGGGCTGGGATCCGATTTTTAGATGGAGTCAGAAATAAGAATCAGATGTTTTTAGAGGGCTTTTGTGGGGTTTGTGCGACCGGGAGGGGGATAATGGGGGTGGGGAGTGGGGGGGAGCAGAGCCTCATCTAATCCTCCTGAGTAGAATGTTTCATAAGGATGACCTGGTGCTGCTTCAAAGCTCCAATGCCAGATGGGAGAACATTAATCCCCCCAGGCAGTGTGGCCCCCAGAAGGCTTCCAATAAGGGAAACAGAGAGGAGAGAGGCTTCCCGCAGTGAAGAGGTTAGAAGGCTTTGAGTCAGTTGCCCCTCACGAACACTTGGCTGGCTTGTGCCAGGGTAAGAATATGTTGAGGGAGGGAGTCAGGTGTGGGGTCCTGAATGCCAGCTGGCCCTCGATGGTCTTGTGTCCCACTGGCACTTGGCCCCCACTCCTCCACGGGGGTGTGGCTGGGATGGGCACTGCAGGACCTGTGGCTTCTGCCCTCTCCCCTGGCTTTGGGGTGAGGAAGTGGATGAACCACCCAGACCCCGTGTCCCAGAACTTGGAGAGTTGGTGTTCCAGTACGACCTACAAAGGCCGGTTGGGTTTTTGAAAGAGGAAAAAGATTCAGCTTCTCTGTCTCCATTGTTCTTTTTCTGTGTGGCTCACTGTGGGGAGAGGAGAATGAGAAGGTATGGTTCGAGCTGAGATGGCAAGACCACTTCAGAGGATCCCCGCCCTTAGACCCGCAAAATTGATGATGTGTTGAAAAGTTAGTTGCCAATATTGAAGCAAGGAGATTAAGAGGGAGGAGAGGCCTGGTTATCCCAGTGGTACTCAGGGCTTGCCCCCGGCTCTGTGCTCACAGATAACTGCTGGTGGGCTCTGGAGACCATTTGGGCTGCCAGGGATCAAGCTCGGGTCAGTCACATGCAAGGCAAATGCCCTGCTCACTGGACTCTCCAGCCTCATACTTTTGCCACAGTGGGGGAGCTGAGTGTCTTATTATGTGTGTGTGTGTGTTTGTGTGTGTCTGTATGTGTCTCTGCATACATCTGTGAGTATATGTGTGTGTCTCCATGTGACTGCGTGTGTCTGTGTGTATCTCTCTGTGAGTGTATGTGTATGTGAAGTGTGTATGCCTGAGTGTATGTGTGCAGTATGTGTGTCTGTATGTGTAAGACTGTGTCTGTGCATCTGTGTGTAAGAATTTGTGTACCTGTGTGTGTGTGTGTGTGTGTGTGTGTGTGCATGTCTGTGAGTCTGTGCGTATTCTAGGGGCCATCTCTAGAGACCCAGTGCATAAGTGGTGCCGGGTATGAGAGCTCTCCTGGCGATGCTGACCGCTGTGGAACAGGTTTGAGAGTTCCTTGCTCAGGGCCCATGGTGCTATGTGTTGTTGAGCTCTGGGAACCCTCTCTGTGCTATCTCCTTGACACCGAGGCTGACTGGTCTTTAGCATTGCTACTGCAAGTACTTTACCCTCATCATCAAGACCTTCTCTCTCCAGAGGGAGATGAAAGGGTGCAGTAGGCTACCTTTTTCTTACATGGGCCCGTTTCATCATTCAACTTGAATGCCTACCCCACCTGTAGACCCAATTCTAGCTGGAGTGTGTGCAGACTACCATGAAAATCCGTCTCTGCACCGCCTTCAAACCCATCCTTCCCTGGAGAGGGCAGGTGAGAGGAGGTCGATCATTCCAGAATCCTCAGTGCATGGCCCATCTTGGCCAAGTTAAACCTGCTTCCCAGCCCCCTTGGTGCCAGTCGGACGCATGCTTTGCTAATGAGCATACTGCATCATCACGGCAAGCGCCTGCTGTGTGGCAATTGCAGTGAATGCTTTGCAAAGACCTGATAAATGAGGGCATGGCATGGTGAGCTCCCCAACTCTGGCCCTGCCTACTTCCTTGAGGGTCCCAGGGATGCCTCAGCTTCCCAGGGTCCCAGGGATGCCTCAGCTTCCCTGTTCTCACACAGGCTGTGTGCTAGAGCAAAAGGCACTCAGTCATGGTGCAAGGGAAAAAAAATGCCATATTTGTGTCCAAGTAGACCTTTCTTTACTTGGAAAACCTCTTGCTTTCTGGGTAAATACTTTCCCTCTGACATTGATAAAGCTCCTGGTTCTGGGGCCGGGGTGATAGTACAGCAGGTAGGGTACTTGCCTTGCACTGGGCTGAGCCGAGTTCAATCTCCAGCATTCAGTAGGGTTCCCTGAGCTCTGCCAGGAATAATTCCTGAGCACAGAGCCAGAAGTAACCCCTGAACATCACCAGGTGTGTCCTCAAAACAAAAACAAAACAAAACCCAAAAAAGTTTCTGGTTCCCCTTTCAGTTTGCTCAGATGTAGGAGTGCTTAACACACGTCCAAGTTATTTTTGACAGATCGGTTCATTAACTCAGGCTATTCATTTGTTCCCTCAAAGAGCACCTTGGAGCATGGAGGCCTGGTTCATTTTATGGCCAAGGCGTCCTATATAAAACATCCTATACAAGGAAGGTGTCCTATATCAGTGTTAAGACAGACAGAGATTGGGGCCAAAGTAATAGCACAGGGGGCACAGTACTTGCCTCACACGTGGCCAAACCAGCTTCTATCCCTAGCACCTCCAAGTCTGCCAGGAGTGATTCCTGAGCACAGAGCCAGGAATAAGTCCTGAGCACTGCCAAATGTGGTCCCCAAACAAAACAGACAGGATGGACAGGTGTCGTCTGGACTGAGGAGTAAGCTCTCTGGGGCTTTGGGTCAGGAGGGTCAGGTGGTGGAGGTAGGTTTTTCCTGGCTGGAGGCGCAGCCGGGGACCACGGGTCCTGAGCATCACGAGAGGGGCAGCAAGTGGGAGCTCCTGCTCTGTGGTAGAAAGTCCCTGGGATGCTGTGTTTGCTCCTGGAGTCACACATGGAAGAAGAGGGAAAGCAACCCAGACCGGGCGGCTGTGTGCTGGACCATCTGGAGAAGCCATGATGGGGACAGAACAAGAGAGTCATGGCAGAGCAAAAGGGTGGAGAAAGCAAAAGTAAGTGTGCCTTGGGATACAACGCACCAAGAGTTCCCATGAGAATGGCTCATTAATGCCTGGGAAAAAGTGTGAGTGTGTCAACATTCGAGCCTCTTAGGGGGCTTATGGTGGGAAGGAAGGAAGGAAGGAAGGAAGGAAGGAAGGAAGGAAGGAAGGAAGGAAGGGAGGGAGGGAGGGAGGGAGGGAGGGACAGAGGGGGAGAGGAGGGAGGGAGGGAGGACAAAGGGAGGGAGGGGGAGAGGAGGGAGGGAGGGACGAAGAGAGGGAGGGGGAGAGGAGGACGGAGGGAAGGAGGACAGAGGGAGGGAGGACGAAGGGAGGGAGGAAAGGAAGGAGGGAGGGAGGGAGGGAGGAAAGAAGGGAGGGAGGAAGGGAGGGAGGGAGGAAGGGAGGGAGGGAGGAAAGGAGAAAGGGAGGAAGAGAGGAAAGGAGAAAGGGAGGAAGGGAGGGAGGGAGGAAAGGAGAAAGGGAGAGAGGAAGGGAGAGAGGGAGGGAAGAAGGCAGGAGAGAAGGAGAGAGGGACAGTGGGTCTTCAGGTCCTGGGGTGAGCAGGGCATGTTCCCAGGTGGGGCCAGGCTGCCCCTGCATGGCTCTCCCAGTGTGAGTTTGCTGACAGACAAGTTCTGTGGACCCCACTGGCTCCCCTTCCCAACTGACTTGTCTCCTTGAAGGTCTTCAAGCTGTGGAAAGGCGGGGAAGGGGAACATCATTCTACCTCCGTGTGGCTTCTCCATCATGACCCTGCTGTGTGTCTGCACTGCCCCTCCCCCATGGGCCTGCCCCTTCCCCAGGGCACTGCAGATATGCCAGCCTGGCTGGTGGAACTAAAGAGTAATTTCTTAAAGGGATACAGCCTAGGAAGAGTGTGTGCGTGTGTGTGTGTGTGTGTGTGTGTGTGTGTGTATGGTGGGGGGAGAACAAAACACTGAAAGGTGAAGTCCAGCCCTGGCGTCCTCTCCAGCAGGGGCTTTGGGGCTCCTCTAGTCTTGAAAATGGCTGCACCCCTGTTTGCGGCCTCCTGTGTCTTTCTGAGCAGAATGGAAAATTCGGCTGAAGGTGCGTTGCTTTTCCCCTCAGCGGACCTCTGAGCGGGCGCTCTCACCCCACGCGCTAATGGAGCCAGCTCTCTGCAGACTGGCTGTGGCCCAGGTTGCCGCCAGTGGCTCCAGACAAATCCGTTCCGCCACTTTCTCTCCTGGGAACCAGCCGTGGCAGCATCTCAGTGGGTCGCCCCATCTGTCCCCCAGAGCCAGCACTGCTTCCTGCCCCAGGCCCACAGCGGCGTTTTAAAGTGCAGTATGGTGCTACAAAATAATAGTAGCATGGGGATAGGCCTGGCAAGGGGAGAAGGGAAGAGAGAGAGAGAGAGAAAGAGAGACAGAGAGAGAAAGAGACAGAGAGAAAGAAACAGAGAGACAGAGAGAGACAGAGAGAGGGAGACACAGACAAAGAGAGGGAGATGGAGAGAGAGAGACAGAGAGAAACAGAGAGAGGGAGACAGAGACAGAGAGAAAAAGGAGAGAGACAGAGAGAGATGGAGAGAGACAAAAACAGAGAGACAGAGAGAGAGAGACAGAGAGAGGGCGACAGAGACAGAGAGACAGAGAGAAACAGAGAGAAGGAGACAGAGACAGAGAGACAGAGAGAAACAGAGAGAGGGAGACAGAGACAGAGAGACAGAGAGAGGCAGAGAGAGAGGGGGAGAGAGACAGAGAAGAAGAGAGAGACGAGGGAGAGAGACAGAGAGGGAGAGAGACAGAGAGGAAGAGAGACAGAAGGAGAGAGATAGAGAGAGGGAGAGACAGAGACAGAGAGGGAGAGAGAGAGGAAGAGAGAGACAGAGAAAGGGGGGAGAGAGAGGGGCACAGAAAGAGAAGGAACACACTTCCGCTTGGTTTGTCCCTGTCCTGCCAGGAGGGCTCCCCATCACCTCAAACCCCAAAGCTGTGTCCCCGGCCTCCACATGGGGGCCTGCCCCCGACCTTGCCCCTGGACAGCGGTTCAGAAAGGGTTACAGGGAGCAGGTTGGGTCTATGGCTCCCTTTGGGCAGCTGGGAGGGGCGCTGGCACTGGGTGCGGGGGCCTGGGGTCCCCTCAGAGTGCCCAGCACCTGCCCTCCAGGCGCTTCTCCCCACGAGACTGGTTTGCACGTAGTTGTGAGAAGTGCATGAGGACAAGCTTGGACTGGAGACGGGAAACTGCACGGGAGAAGTGAGTTGCTTCTGAAATTGCTGGGCTGGACTTCCAGCAGAGGAAGGGTCTGTGGGCTGGGCCTGGGACAGGGGGTCATTTGCAGAAGGTGATTTGCAGAAGGTGGACAGAGCATTTCAGACCCTGGCTCTGTAATCTTCGCTAATCTTTAACTTCAGGCGCTTTCGCAGACTCCTGGCAGGGGGATTAATTGCACCTGAATTGGGGTTCTGAGCTGGCCTCTGGGTGTACATGTTCCTCTCTCCAGCAGTGGGGCAGGGACCAGTCACCAGGACCCCTGCATTTCTGCCGCCTTGGGGGTCTAGGCAATGCCTACTGCCTACCCCGAGAGGGCAGGGCAGCGTGTGACCTGTGCCTCTGCCCCCCAGTGAGGGCTGCAGGGGTGCTCCAGGGAGAACCCAGTTGTCAGACACCCCAGGAGTGAGTTGGGCACACGCTATCACTCTGGGGAGCGAACTCACAGCCGCCAGCGAGTCACAGAGTCACCTCCAGCTCCACCAGTCACTTTTGAAGGCCACTATGGGGACACAGGTACAGATATGCAGCCAGACCGGGGCCTGGACACTTCCCTTATAGCTGCTCCCCATAGCAGCTCTTGTTTTGCCAGATGTAAGGAGGGAGAAGTAGGCAGGGGGGTTGAACCAAAGGATTGTTCTCAGGAGGGTGCACTGGGTACATGTCGGGGGTCCTGACACCCCCCAGGACAATTATCTCCCCACAGCATGACTGACACCCACAAAGCTCTCTCGCACATGCCCCTCACAGGATGACCCCTCAGATATTCCCTGGGATGTCCTCTCTAACCCGCCACGTGGCAACTGAAGCTAGTCCGTGGTGTTGCTTCTGCAGCCACTTTTGCTGTGGGACCAGGCGCCCATCTCTGGCATTTGAAGCAAATCTGTGAGCAGCAGCTTGGATAGACCAGAACGTTCCCAGAACCCTTCCCTCCTCCTATTCCCGGTGGGCCGAGGGTACTGGGATGAAGTACTGATTGCATTGTTGGAATCCAGGCACGTAACCCCTTCGCTATTAAACTAAGCTGTTAAGCTTCGCTATTAAGCCTGGCTCACAACCCCTTAGTCACTATTCACTCGGTTTTTGTCTCAAGATATACGTCCCCGTGTCCCATGTCTGGGATTTGAGGGTTTGTCTTCCTACTTTTCCATATGTTTCTTGTTTATAATTTACCTTCTGCGCCCTTGGCTACTGACAGCTGTTGTCCCTTCTGGGTTTTGCATTGTTGATGGACAGAGCTTGCCTGCTCCCGTTGGCTATTAGAGGAGGAATTTTACTCTTTGCTTTTGTTAGGTTCTTTTGTACCAGTTCAGAATTGCTCCACCTCCCTGTGATTGGAATCATTAACAGGAGTAAATTATGCCCGTGATTGTATAAACCTTGATAGATGCTGACAGAACGGAAAGGTCCCACTGTGGCCCAGATCGGAAATCACGCACGGCTGAAAAAACTTGGCCCCATCATTTCAGGGTCATTGTGACGTGTCGCGTGGATTGCACAAAGTAAATCCTTCCATTACATCCATCTTGATGGCACCTGCATGGGGGTTGTCAAAGTGACACCCTTATTTTTAAATAAAAAAGACAAGGAGTTAAAAATACGGATGATGCTGATTTTAGCAGACAGGGCCCACATCTGTGTGAGCAGCAAACTGCATCGCCTCTTAGCTCTTGTCACTCTAGATAAGAATTATGTTGGGGAGGGCGGGGCAGGTTTGAACTCCTGGGGTTCTGCTACCATTTTCTGTTATGGAAGCCACCAGGAGATGAGCCCACCCTCCCGGTTACTCTGTATAATTCCTGGTTGTTTGGAAGCTGTAGTTATTGTCATATATATGGACGATGGTGCAGATGGATACGTGTGTGCTACACTCTGGGTTACAGAGCTGGGGACGTCTTATTCAAGAGAGCACTCCTTCTTAGGGAGGAGACCAGACTCTAGTAGACATAGAATCGAAATAGAGATGACAGGTCTAGGGGACAATTTAGGAGGGGAGCAACTCCCATCACTTCTAGGCCTGGAGCTCAGAGGGGATCGGCCACATGGACGCAGCTTGGGAGTTAACAGCCCAGAGATGAAGGCAGGGTGGATTTCCTACTGTGTCAGTCCTTTGCTATTGAGCTTCCTCTCCAGAGGCCAATACTCTCAGCTTTTCTCCCCCTCCCCCCCTTAATGCTTAGTAAGACATTTTAAATGTATTCATTGTTTTTTCTTCTATTTATGTAGCAACCATACTTCAGGGTAAGCACATAGATTCAAGTGACTGGGAAATATTCTGTTTTACAGAAGAAAGGCCAGCTAATAAAAAATAGAAATAATTTTTTTTTAATTTCATGGGGATGCTGGAGAGACAGTCTAGGAGTTAAGATGCTTGCCTTGCATGTGGCTGCCCCAGTTCGACCCCCAGAACCACATATGATTCCTGACCACTGCCCAGAGTGACCACTAAACACTGAGCTGGGAGAAAGCTCTGAGCACCACCAGGTGTGGCCAAACCTTCCTCCCCTCATCCCAAATTTTATGGATGAGGAGATATCACAGGGGATAAGGAACATGCCTTGTATGCAGCCAACCATGATTTGATCCCAGACCCCTCATGGTCCACCAGCACCACTAGCTTGGAACTGAAAGTAGCCCCTAAGTCATGAAGGATATGGCAAATGTCAAGAATCCCAATGAAATGCTGTGTCAAGAAATGTTATTAATTGATATTAAAATAGTTGGATATGAAGCCTTTTGGATACTTTTTGTACTGCCAAGATTGGCTGTACTTCGCATTGCTTTCTGGCCTCAAGGAAAGCATAATTATACATTAGGAGGAAAAGGGTAACACTTCCCTGATCTGGGACCTAATCACAACATCATTAATAGTAAAAGTATCTAAAGTTCTCTGTCTTTTGATATAACCGAGCACAGCTACAGGCATTACTTACAATATTTTTCAAGAAAAACATTTCTTGTTCATCAGGCATTTCAATAGATATCTCTGTTGCTAGGGAGTAAGTGGACAGCAGAACGTGTTGAGCATTACCAGAAGGAGAAATCATACAAATCAAGAGGAGATTTTGCACTGACCTGGAGACTTCCCAAATCAGGGTCGACATGGAAAACTTGATCTACATCAACATCTTTAAAAGATATTGTTGTGGTGGACAGTAGGCACTGATGGAGGGATGGATGGGTACTCGATCACTGTATAACTGAAACCCAAGCACAAAAAGCTGTAAGTCTACAACTGTACTTCATGGTGTTTCACTAATAAAAATTTTAAGGCCCTCCCGTTGATCGTCGATTTGCTCGAGCGGGCCCAGTAGCGTCTCCATTGGAGACTTTGTTGTTACTGTGTCTGGCATATCGAATACTCTCGGTAGCTTGCTGGGCTCTTTTATTTTTATTTTATTTTATTTTATTTTTTATTTTATTTTATTTTATTTTTTATTTTATTTTAATTTTATTTTATTTTATTTATTTTATTTATTTTATTTTATTTTTAAAATAAAAATTTTAAAAAAAGATATTGTTAAACAGTAAAATACACTCATCTTAGATGATATTACTTTGAACCAAGCTGCCATCAGGATATTTGGGGGAAGATGTGAATATGATTAAAGGACCTGATGGTAGGAAAAGTTACTGAAATGGAAAAGAAGTAACCACTGGAAAGTAAATACTATGGGACTGTCTCCATTGTAAATCCTTGGTTAGTCAACAAATATCTCAATTGTGTGCTGGAAAGAGCTAGGAAAAGACCATGACCTAAGAAAGACACAATTTGTTTTTAGGTGGTGGAAGTTCAGTGTTTTGAGTTTTTATTTCGATGTAGCACAGCGGTAGGGCGTTCGCCTTACAAGCGGCCAACATGGCTGACCCGAGTTTGATTCCTCCGCCCCTCTCGGAGAGCCCGGCAAGCTACCGAGAGTACTCGATATGCCAAACACAGTAACAACAAAGTTTCCAATGGAGACGTTACTGGGCCCGCTCGAGCAAATCGACGATCAACGGGAGGGCCTTTATTATTATTATTATTATTTCGATGTATATATTTTAGAGTTTTCTAGAGGCATGGAGTTGTTTGATGTTTTCAGGGAATCAGTGTAAAGAAAACATTTGAATGGAATCGTGAGTTCCTTTTGTATTGAAAGATATGGATTATTTTGGAACTCAATTGCTGTTTAAATCTAGTTTTTTTTAAGAGCAGTTTTAGTTGAAGAGCAAAGTATAAGAGATAGTACAGAAAGCTCCCATTTCTCCTTCGCTATTTTTCCTGACTATTAGCCTCTTACATTACCATGGTTCATTTGTCAGAACTAAATTAACTTAGACACATCACCATGAACTCAACACCAGCATTTATTCAGACTCTTCCAGTTTCCACACTGGCATCTCTTTTTGGTTCCAGGAACATATTGTCTTAGTTCACGTGTTTTTCCACCTCTACCAGTCTGTTTCTGTTTCCATCTTGCCTTTGTTTCCATGATCTTGACCACTTTGGAGAATAAGTGCTCGGATCACTTATAGACTGGCCCTCTTTCTGGATCTGTCTGATGTGTCTCTTCTAGTTACTGTGTGTAAGGTTCTAGGCTTTGGAGAAGAACCACACAGAGCTGAGGATCTCTTTTCACTGCATTTTAAAGAGGGTATATGTCTGGAGTGGGAGTGGAAGGAGGGAAACTGGGGACATTGGTGATCTGAAATGTAAACTGGTGAAAGGATGGGTATTAGAATGTTGTATGACTGAAACCCAATCATCAACAACTTTGTAACTGTGTTCTCATGGTGATTCCATAAAATAAAAAAAAGAAGGGTGTGTGATACCAAGGTGATATCTCTGGAGAGTTTCACCTTGATATCTTGATTAAGGCAGGATCTCCAGGTCTCATTGCTATTTTTATTTTCCTATTGCTTTAAAGAAACTATTTCCCCCTTTATCTATCCTTTTCTCTTCCCGAAACCTCAGAGTACTAGTTCATTACAGTTGAGATAAGGGAAACATATTTTTGCTCACTTTCGAAAGAACTCTCAGATGACAGCATACTCTGGGGTTGTGGTTTTCAACCTCTGAATGAAGACCAGTGCTGGTCTGCAGGTTTAAGAAGGTTGGAATCCCCGGACTGCCTTATTCAGTTAACAGCAATTGTTTTTAACTGCAGGATCCTGTGCATGGAGCTGGAGTGGAGGGGTGAGAAGGTTGGAAACCACTGCTCTTGGGCCATGGCTTTGCAGGAATAGTTGAAGAAAGGGACTCTTGAGAACCCTTTGGTTATTCACTGCCCTTCTCCATTGTCCTTTGACCAACCCAGAGGGTCTAAACTTAGAAAAAAATTCTAGGTTTATAAGTTACTGGAGAGTTGATCTTCCCATGTAGGTGCTATTTTGGATTTCTATGTATCTTGGACAGTCCTGGAGTGTGGGGAGCAGAAGAGACAGGTGGCAGCTGGAGCATGAGAAGCCACCAACCATGATATCCTTCCTGGTAGATGTCCCACTTCGCCTGAGAAGGATCCTGTGCACCTTGTGTAAGAATATCTCTCCCTGTGTAGCTAAAGTCACCTTCTACTTCCTCAATGACAAGAGTCATTATCAGAGTAATGAAGGGTTCTGGTTCAGGCTACCACTAAAACAAAAAAATCTGGGGGAGCTCATATGTTTTTATTATTAAGCTGAGAGATGGGTCAGACATATCATTATTCTACCAGAAAATTCTATTATTTTTTGAGAATTTTGAGATGGATATAAATTTATAGAATTTCACTGGGAATGTCTTTTTCTATTCCTCTGTTCTTACTGCTCTAGATAGATGAAGAAGTTGCTTAGTGCTTTACCCTCTACCCATAAATGTAAATGGGAAAAAATTCAGTTGAATGTAAAAATGTCTAGTTATATGACAGATTTTCAGGGCAAGATGTATTTGGTAGGATATATGGTGAATGTCTTCATATTTGTGATGAGAACTTTTATAGCCTAGAACTTAAAAGTTCTCCAGAGGTATAATGAGAAGAATGGCAGTAAAAAATTAATTTTGTTGATTGTGCACAAATTTCTGTCCATGTGAAATATCTGAATATTTTATATTTATAGCACACATTTGGAATATCCAAAGTTTCCTATCATGTTCTATGTTTCTTATATGATGCTCTTTAGAAGGCCATTAAATGGAGACCACATTTTCCTGATTCTTCATTGCAGAAGTAGTCTGCATCTTTAACAAATGAAATCTCATAAATGATATCTCCCCTTCTTTGTAATTGGTGGATTTTATAGCAAGGTCTTAAAAATTATTAATCTTTTCGTCCTTCTCACCATAACACACATTTTACCAGCTTCTTACTTCAGTGAAATAAGTTGTAGACAACCAAGGTTATTTTGAGTTCTGTGTCATTTTGGTATTTTGATAAAACTTAAAGAAAAAAGTTCATTTTCTTCTTATAACATTAGGAATGTGACTACGTTTGTTTTTGTTTGGTGTGTGTGTGTGTGTGTTTGTGTGTGTGAGTGAGTTTGGATATTTCAGGGTGGATTCCTTGTCTTCGTATAAACAAATATTAATTGAAAGCATGTATCATCTTGCTCCTTCTGATAATTATTCACATATATTGAATCAGGCTCAGCTATATTAAAACTTTCCTGCACATCTCTGCATTATAAGTGAAGCCTCAGCACGCTAATCTCACTGCATTTTGAAGGCAGGGTATTATCTGAAAAGAAATAAATGCATGGCTCTCTGTCTGGAAATTTCAGATCTCCTAGTGACAAAAAGCACATGTATGATGGGGGGCGAATAGGTGACTTTCACCCCCCTAATTGTCAGATCCATCACTGTCTGCTCACACCGCCACCCGCCCAACCACAGTGCCATCCACACCTCACCTGCACACACAGCACATTTCTTCTATACACCTGCCTCCCTGTCCCACGACATTACGTTAGTAAAGTGAGGTGAATGGCAGCTTTGCAGACCCCAGACATCCAGGCAAGTGTCTTTTTAACAGGACAGTGGTACTGAAGCTTGATGGGGACTCCCCATCTCAGGCTCCGAGCCTTGTAGTTAATCGAGCAGCAATTTCTGATGTTCCTCTCCTGGCCTTTCTTGTGGTTCCCCAATTTTCTAGATCCTACACTCAGGATCTCATTGTGAATGAAGACACAGACTCCATTCCCAACATCAGTGAGGAAGTTATTTCCATTTGAGTTTCCGATGCCATATTTGGATTGTCCGAGAGCTAAGCATTGTGTAAAACGTGTTCTTCCCTAGAAGAAGCAGCTTTCTCATCTCATATTTCATCCTTCTATCCTGAGCATCAAGTATTTCTGTCTCTAAATAATTATTCTGAGACTCAATGTCTATTTCCCCTATTTTCTTTCCAGATATGCCGCCAACCTTGCTTTATTAGGGCCATAATGAGTCATCAGTGTCTTTAAGTGAACAAAAAGATGAAAGCCTTAATAAAAAAATCTTCCCTACATTCAAAATAATCCTCATTTAAAAATCCTTCAGGAATATTATTAAAAAGCACTCCTAGCTACTTCTCTGCAGTTTGCTGTTGATAAGGTAGATGGAAAAGTATAGGGCGGATATTGCCATCTTAGAATGTTGACAGTTCAGATTTCTCTTTCATCCACCAGGACAGTACTTTTCTCCTGTACTGGAGGGGGATGGGGTGTACTTATACTCTCTGTCTTGGCTTTCCATTTTGGATGCAGAATGTCTCCCTCAGGCATTCACTGATTCATCCAGGATTTAAATATTTAACCCTACTCAGATCTCTGTGTTCTGGAATTAGATCTGCTACCTAATTGATGCCACACCTCAAATTTCACATGCTCCAACAGAGATGGTGTCTTTGTCCCTGAATTACTTGCTTCCCTGCTCTTGTCTATCTCAAGGGTGCCATATTCCTACCTGTTCCTCTATTGAATGTTTGATTCCTCACTCCTCAATCCCACCCATGGTTTGTCCCACCCTGTTGACTCTGATCTCCAGTATATTTTGAATCAAGTGATCCATTCCCGAGCACAGGCCCCGATGGCCCCCCACGTGGTCTGTTCTAGTCTAAGCCTTCTCCACAGGGACACTTGTTCTACCTCCTCTGTGAATGCTCTTCCTGGCATCTGTTCTCTCCATAGCAGCCAAAGTGATCATGTGAAACAGAAACTGCATCATATCACTCCCCTGTGTACAGATGTTCTGAGTTTTCCAGTGTGCACTTAGGTCAACATCCAGGCTCCTCATTAAAGCCCCGAGGCGCTATGTTTCTGGCTGACAATCATCCCTCAGTCTCCTGTGTGCCAGGTTCTGCTCTAGGCATCAGTAATTTATAATATGCCCAGTACTGACACTGGTGGGATTCTTAAGGAATATATCACATGATTTGATAAAGTTGACCTCTTGGTGAATATTACCATTATTAAATCTTCCTCCTTCAATTACAGCTTTTGCAGAGATTGAACATTCATAACATCTATTTTCTGATTTTCCTAGTATGGGAAAGTAAATTTGTTTATTTCACTTGTCTGATCCACTGCCAAATTCAACACGCCTGTCTTTATTTTATATAAAATAGTACTTTCTAAGACCACTTCTTTTACCAGCATTAGCAGTTGGCTTCCTTTAATGGACTGTTATTTAAAAAAAAAAACCAAGAAAGGTAATTTTTAAAAGTAATCTCTTTTCGGTACTAATACATGTATAACGACAAAGACAAAACAGTGCTAATACATTGAGTTGCGTATGCCAGGTAGCTGTCTGGCCTTTCTCTCTAGCTAAGTGATTCAGTTTCGCAAACATACCCTACAGTGTAAACAATTCAAGATTGGACTTCTGCAGTGGGAAGCGTCTGTCTATCTCTGAAATCCCGAGAAACAGAAATATCATAGCAACATCTGGTAATGTGAATTCACAGATATGCCCTAAGAAAGCCACCACAATTCTATCCACCCCATCCCCATGACTGTTGAAACTTGAGCATCTGGAATAGTCTCATCTCTCTGCCTCAGACTGTGCCAATGCCTGGTATGAGGCAGGAGTCTGTGTCCAACCTGGATTCCTTGGTTGCTGCTGATCTGGTCTGAACAGACCTGGAAACACTATTTTTGAACTTGGTTTTATTTGTAACTTGGGGGAGATGGCTCCCCAGCAGAATTACTCATTTTCCTGTTTTCTCTCTCCCCTGGGTAATTTTTTTTCTCCACCCTTACTGAATGATAATGGACAAATACAATCCTCTAAGTGTACATATTGAAGTTCAGATATTCGTATTCATCCTGCAGGACTCCTTCCCTCAGCTGATTCACTGATCTATCACCTTAAAATTTACTTTCAGGATATGAGACTAGTTGAGTTCTATTTTCTTAGCAGATTTCTATAGTATGATATGATGTTATCAACTGTAACCACCATGTTATACATTAGATCCTCAGAACTTATTCACCTATCGCTAACATTTTGTACCCTTTTATCACTATCTCCATGACCCACACCCCGCAGCCACTCTTCTATTCTGTTTCTATGAATTCAACTTCTCCTCCTCCTCCCCCTCCTCCCCTGTGATTCCATATATAAATGGTACCATGCAGTGCTTGTCTTTTTCCACCTGGCTTATTTCACTTAGCACAGTGTCCTCGGGGTACATCCATGTTGTCACAAATGTCAGAATTTCTTTCTTTCCTAATGCTGAATTTTGTGTGTGTATGTGTGTGTGTGTGTATGTGTGTGTGTGCGCACGCACGCACTGTGTTTCCTTTATTTATTTATCTATCAAAAGACAGTTAGGTTGTTTCTACACCATGCTTATTATGCTGCCAAGAACTTGAAGTACAGGTATCTCTTTGAGATAATGATTTGTTTCCTTAGAATGTATACCTTTTAAGAAGTGGGATTGCTGGATCCTATGACGGTTCTAGTTTTAATTTCCAGAGGCATCTCCATGCTATTCTCCGTGGAGTCTGCACCAGTTTCATCCTTCTCAACATGCACAGGGATCTCCTTTATCCTCATCCTTCATGAATTTGTTTCCTCTTATTTTTTTCATAACAGACATGCTAACGTGCATGAAGTGATATCTCATTATGAGTTTTGATTTGCAGTTCTCTGATGATTAGTGATATTGAACACCTTCCATGTACCTGTTTAGCCATTTGTACATCTTCCTTGGGGAAAAAATGTCTATTTGGTGAGAGTGAGCATCCTTGTCTTGTGCCTGATCTCAGAGGGAAGGCTTTTAGTTTTTCCCCATTGAAGATTATGTTTGCTGTGGGCGTGTGGTAGATGGTTTTGACTATATTGAGAAAGGTTCCTTCAAATCCAATTTTGTTGAGAGTTTTAATCATGAATGGTATTGAATCTTATCAAATTCTTTATCTGCATTGATCTGATCTGATCATATGGGTTTTATTTTTCCTTTTATTGATGTGGTATAGTATGGTGACTGACTTGCAAGTGTTAAACCATCCTTGCATCCCCAGGATAGATCCTCCTTGGTCACGGTGTGTGATCTGTTTGATGAGTCATTGGATTCTATTTGCTATTATTTTTGTTGAGGATATCTGCATCTGTGTTCATCAGGGTTATCGGCTTGTAATTCTCCTTTCTTGTGGTCTCTGTCTGCTTTTGGAATCAGGATGATGTTTACCCCATAGAAATTGTTTGGGAGTGTTTCTGTTTCTTCAGTTTCCTGGAAAAGCCTGGAAAAGATTGGCAGTAAATCCTGTACAGGTTTGGAAGAATTCACAAGTGAACTCATTTGGGCCTGGGGTTTTGTTTTGGATGATTTTGATTATCACTTCAGTTACCTCTATATACCTCTATAGTTATAGGTCTGTTCAAGTATTCCAAATCTTCTTGGTTCAGACTTGAGGTTATCAGAATCCATAATGTATCCATTTCTTCTAGGTTCTCTTGTTTTGTGTCAGAGTTTCAAAGTAATCTCTGATGATCTTTTGAATGTCTGTGGTTTCTGTTGTGATATTCCCCCTTTCATTGCTGTTTAAATTTACTAGGGTTCTCTCTCTCTTTCTCTCTCTCTCTGTCTCTCTGTCTCTGTCTCTCTCTCTCTCTCTCTCTCTCTTTCTGTGAGTCTTGCTAGTGGTTTATTGAACTTGTTTATTTTTTCAAAGAACCAGCTCTTGTAAATAAAAATCTTTCTAAGTTTGATATACATCAAAATTCAAAATTAAATGCTAACATTCTTACTCCAAGTGATCATCCTAACTTAAATATGGATTTTCATAAAGGCCCTCAATGTTTTCCATCAGAAGAAAATTCTTTCCTTCAAATATTTCAGTAAAACTCAATGACCTTATCCCTAGTGTTTCAGGGTTCTTAATTGTGCCAGTTCTTCCTCACATGCGATTTGCCCATCACCAAATGAGAATAACGTGTTATAAGACCAGTCCTGAAAGTTAGGCAATACCCTTGAACTTTACATGCTTAATGTTGGTCTTGTCTTTGAGGACCCTTTTGGGGTATACTCAAAGACAGGCTGATGGTGTTGAGCAGAGATTCCACGCAACACCACCATTTGCATGTCTTCTCTAAAGATCTGTGTTTAAAAGAATTTAGAAATTCCTGTAACTTTGAAGTCCACAATTCATAGCTCAGAATAGTTGGGGACAATGACTGCTAGATTCAATTACTGGCCACTAACACTCCATCTTGTCACAGGGTCAACCATGCCTATCTGCCCTGCTTGTTAGTTAGGATATTATTTCAGGCTATAAAGCTTGCTTATACCTCAGAACATTTCCACTCATTCTGAGACCACCTGTTGGTCTTGACCTGGGAGTTGGGTGCAGAGTCAATGCCAGTTCCTCAGCTCCACTCCCATCTCTGAAAGAAGAACCCATTCCCTGACAAATTAGAAGATGCCCCCTTCCTTCCATCCTCTGCCCAAACCTCTTCCACCTCCTGAAACAATCTCACCAGCATTGTATTTCATGGAATCCACACTCTTCTGTGGGGGTTAATCCCTCCACATGGCCCTGGCACACCTTTGAGGATATAGGCTTAGCTCTGATTCTCTCCTACCTCCTTGGGTCCCTCAGCGTCCATCCTTCACATGCACAGGACCAAAAACCAGACTATGGTGGGCAGGTGGCTTCTGAATGACAGGCGAGGGACCAAGGGAGGCTGAAATGGTTTTGCCACCTGGCTCCAATCTCCTTAGCACTGAATAGCCTCGGCATCTATTTCTCTGTCTTCACAGTGTCCTACTTCACCTCCTTTCCTTCCTGGCTGGTGACTGGAGCAAAGAGCTCATTGACTTACCAGTGGTGTTCTAGAACACAGGCTTCTTTGGGGGAACTGGCAGCAGCGTGAGCACCCTCGCCTTGAAAATTCAAGGTGGGAGATGGCAGAAACCTCCAGGAGGGCTCTCAGGAACTTTGCTCTCCTGTTAAACCCAGTTCCATGTTGCTCTTACTGTTTGGGGCAGGAAATTCTTCTCTCATCCCCAGACACACTTTAGGTTTGAATCATTCTGATGGGAGCAGAGTGGTGGTGGGGTGGGGGTGGGGGGAGGAGGGGCAGGGGGAAAGGTTATGAATACTTTTCAACTACTCTGAAAAAATTTCTTCTTTCCAGATCATACAATCACACATTCCGATGCATATTGTTGATAAACAGGGAAATCTACTGGAATGTTTAAAAGAAAAGTAAACGGGGATCAGAGAGCCCCTGGGAAGAACAGCTCTGCCCCCGCCCCCTTCCAACTTCAGAGGTGCTGGAGAATGGGAGTTAGTTGTCCTATAGTTGGATCTTCAGCCCTGCTGAGAGAGCTGGGTGCTTTTTAGAGTCTGTGATGTGTAGTTGGGGGTTTTTACTGGCAAGGAGGCAGACACTGGCAGCTGGGCAGACCTGCCCCCCCGACCCCCATACACACAGACACACACACACACACACACACACACACACACACACATCTAATGTTGGTGTGTGATTCCAGGGCTTATGTGGTCCTCCGTCTTTAGAGGAAGATAAAAACCAAGTTTGGGGGCTGAAGCAATAGTAATTTGCCTTGCATGCAGCCATCCCAGGTTTGATCCCCAGCATCCCATATGGTCTCCCAAATCTCCCAAGAGTGATCCGTGAGTGGAGAGCCAGGAGTATGCCCTGAGCACCCCCTCCCCCGTGTGACCCAAAAACAAAAGTGAAAGTAAAGGGGGGGGGGGGTAAAATGCATTCTGAGAGGGTCACAGGACCTTGAAATATGAGACTCTATACCTGGAAGAGCAGGTCTGTTGTCTGTGTATTTCTGGCCTTACTCCACATACATGGCATGTACCTTCTCCTTGATCTTTCCCATAACTCGGGGAGACAAGTCCCTGTTACAGTTTACTCTGAAGAGACTCAGCTGAGGAAGAGTTTTGGAATCCCCTCAGCCCCTCAGGACTTAGTAGAACCTGGGAAAGGGCATGCTCGAATGCTGAAGGGTGCAGGTTTTACTTCTCATTTGTGAGATTGGGTTGGGAGGGGCAGGTAAATTCCAGGTTGGCATGTGGGGGTAGCGGGATCCCTCATGGCACCCACTTTTCCGAATTCTACTCTCAACCTGAGCTCTTGGCAAGGTAAGGCAGAGCAGAAAAGGGGAACATGAAATCTCCAACCTTGCCCACCCGCAGCCGTGTCTCTCCCACTCCACCCAGTTCCCTCTGCCTCCTGCCCCTTCCCTGTGGCCTGACCCACGAGCCCCGTGGCCACATGGCTCACCCACGACCATTCCATTTCTGGGTTCTCTCTTCCACCCACTCCAGCTCTGTTCTTCTAGCACCTACCCCGAATGCACGCAGAATCATCCTCTCCCCTGGCAAACCTGCTCGCCGCTCCTTCCCAGGGGATGCCGCTTCCCTCTCCCACCTTCCACCCACCACCGTCCGCACCTGCCTTCTCCCTTCGGTCTGTTCGTTACCTAACGAGCCGCGCAGCCTTTGAGCCCTTCATCAGCAGGCGCTTTGGGTGGGGGAGCGTGCCTTCCTGATTGCAAGGGGGTATTACGGAGGCAGCTGGGGACATCTCGATGATTCTATAGGGCGTTTCTGCCTGTGGCATGGTTTTCTTTACCCAGCTCAAGTGTCTCTCCCAGTGGTTCTGGGTGTTGCCGGTTCATAGCAGGAAGGAGCTCGGGTGTATCTTTGACTCCCCTAGACCAGATGCAGTTCCCGGCTCATCATTAGTGCTGAGTCAGCACTCCCCCCAGATTGCCTCCATCTTGTGCCCCCCGAATGGCGGGGTTCTGAGTGGAGATGCATGATG
Organism: Sorex fumeus; assembly: GCF_029834395.1. NCBI lineage: Eukaryota > Metazoa > Chordata > Mammalia > Eulipotyphla > Soricidae > Sorex > Sorex fumeus. The sequence goes on along the minus strand of NW_026606105.1, from coordinate 6,566,045 downwards.
ACAAACACTCATCTCTGGGATGCAGCCACCTCCTGTGAACTACCCGAGACTGCTCTCCTCGTTTCTTGGTGAAATACCTTCAGGGAGGAAGGCAGGCTATGGGTTGTACTGAATGATAAACCCAAGAGAAAGCTTCCTCCTTCTGGAGAGGGTTGCTGCTCAACAAGCCTCTTCCGGCTGGCCCTGCTGTGATAGCCCACAGGAGCCCAGAAGGGTTTGGGGAGTTGGTTGACTTTGGGCCAGACAGGTGACTCAAAAGGCTGATTGCATGCTGCATGCTGGCAGCCCGGTTTTCATCCCTGGCAGCACAATGAGAGTCCTTGAGCACTATCAGGAAAGACTCCTGAGCACAGAGCTGGAGTAGTTCCAGAGAACTGCAGAGAGGGGGGGAGGCGGGAGGGGGAGAGGAAAGGAAAGAGAGAGGGAGAGAAAGAAGGAGGGAGAGAGAGAAAGAGAGAGAGACTAGTGGAAAGGGATAAAGTAACCCCTACTAGCCATCAGCTCTCTCTCTTGCTCTGGCCACCAGAAAGAGCACTTTGTTTTACAAGCTCAACTTCCATGCACCCCAAGTTTCCCAACACTGAAAATTACTCACTTTGAGGCCGATTTGAATCAGGGTCAGCTAGACTTTTACCCATCCCCAAACATCTACACAAATAAAGCAACAGTAAAATACTTCAGTTTGTGGCATTTTGCTGGTCCTGATGAGAAGGAAGTGGAATGGAGGAAAATCCTCAAAAACTTCAAAATGTTTGGGATCCGGCTTGCCCGTTTCTGGGCAGATATCCAAAGGTAATAAATTCAGCATTTCATAAACATATGTCTGCCCCCCACTCCTAATGATCTTCTATCTACGGAGTATTATCTAGCTTGGTCAGTGGATTCTCAATGTACAACAATGTGACTCTCATTCACCAGCTGCTTTCTCTATCCTGGAAACTTGCTAAAAAGGTAGATCTTGAATGTTTTTACTGCCAACAAATAAGTGGCTATGTGAGAGATATATATTAATTAGCCGAGGTGCCTCAGGTACTTAACCGTGCATATATATCTGGTATTGAACACCTGAAATAACTTAAAATGCTCTGAGTATTCCAACCTTTTCCTAAAACCATGCCTTCTAGAGGTTCAGCATGCTTAAGGAGAAATTTTATGGCAAAAAAATATGCATAGTTGTTCTGGGCTAAGGATAATGTATAATGCAAAAAAGAGCCCTGCTTCTCTCTGCCCAGCTTGCCGTCACGAGGAAGTCCCACCCACTCTCTGGGAGCCCGATGGGGTGGCCTGGCTCTAAATTGGTTTGTCTCTGAAATTGGTTTAGAAAGCAGGTCAGTTTCCAGACCCAGACTTGCACATACCCAGCCTAATAGAACACAGAGGCGAATCTGCACAGTCCAGCAAAGAGAGTAGCAGAGGGAGGGGGGTGGGGGGGGCGGTGAAGCATGAGGATCCTGAGGTCTCCGATTGGCCAATGCCATTTCCCCAGCACCGATGGTCGCTGGGCAGAGCTGTGCAGCCGAAGCCATTGGTTGGAGAAGCATCCTTGTCTGCTTTCAAAACTGTCCTTGAGCAATGACCTCGTGGCGGAGAGATTAGCGACTTCGCATCTGGGTGAGTCAGTCCCACAGGAAGAAAATTCAGTATGGGATCCAGTTTCCCCTGACACCTTCGGCTCTGAGCAGAGAGGGAGAACGTTTCAGAAACCCCACCACCTGGGTCTGTCTGGGATGTGCGGAGAATGCTGAGAGCTTGGGGGGGGGGGGGTGCAGGAGGAACTCGGCAGCTTGCGCAACAGAGACACACGGAGGAAAGAGCCACCGGGAAGTCAGCTCGAGGGTGGCAAACATCTTGTTCTGACATGGAGGAGAAGCGACTCAGCTTCTCCCCTAGAAAAACTTCAAACACAAAAACCCATTTCCTTTCAAGCTAGAATTGTCTTTAGGAAAAAAGCAAAAGACATCTTGAGGTGCGAAGGCAGGAGAGCGGGCATGGCGTGGCGACAGCCTTCCCCCTTTGTGCCTGGGCTGGGGGCCGCCTCCGCCTTCTGAGCTGGGCAACTGCAGCAAGTACCTTGGCACCATGCATGTGTCTCAGGCTCCTGGTCTGACCTGTGTACACAAGGCCGATCTGCTTTACTTCTCCACCAACACATCACTGGAGTTCAATTCTGATTCCAGGTACTGGGTCCTACACCACAAGAAAGGCACTGTGGTTGGAAGGACTCAGAGCAGGTACTTTCTCTTCGTTGGGCAACCACTGAGTTCCCTGACTGCGTCTTTCCATCAATCCGGGGCAGCCGCAGCCCCACTTCCTATGGGGATTGGCAGGCTACCCCTTGGAGATGGGAGGGCTCATGGATCAAGTTTAACATGATGCCCTTGGGGTTACAAAGCCAGAAAGCCCGTGTCTGATCCGACCTGAGGTGACATCTGTTGAGAAACGCTGTCGATTGAGGCAGAGAGCAGGGATCCGGACTCCCCAGCTCTTGCCGCCATCCCCAATCCCATATTACCCATAGGCTTTCCAATCAGCTGATTTTCTTGAAGGTGAGAGTTTGCTCTGCGCTTCACTGGGAACACCTACGGTGTACTTAATTGGTGCCACCCCCCAGTCTGCTGGTGGTTTTGTGTGAGGGGAGAGACACCTTCAAGGGGCGCTCAGGAAGGGCTGGGATCCCCAGATCCCACCAGTTAGTTTCCCACCAACCGGCCCAGCAAGTCAGTGCAAGGGCCCGAGGAGACAGTGTTGCTTGGACCTCAGAGGACCAGAACTGCTGGGCCACCCAATGGTGCTCTGGACCATCAGGCCATACCTAGAGGTGCTTGGGGGTCTTCCAGGGCTGTAGCCATCAGTTCTAGCTCATGTGGTGCTGGGAATGAACTGCATGTCCTACTGCCCTGTCCCCCGTACTCACTCCACCACCTCGGTATTGCTTTGAAGAGCAAACTCTTCTGGTGAGCTCATGTGAGTTGTGCAGATGCCATAGAAGGAAGGAGACCTGGAAAGGGAGGGTTTCACAGAGACGCCAGCACCTGGGCTGGGCTCCCCCAGTAGGATTTGACACATGGAAGAGGAGGAGAGCATTCAGGTGGAGGGACTGGCATAGGATCTGGTGGTATGGGGTGGGTATCTCACCGGTGTTGGAGGGCACGCCCTCAGCAGAGCCAGGGTGGCCTTGCACACTGGGCAGATGCTTACAGCTGGGGGTTTAGTTTCTCCCTTTCAGTTCTTGATTGGGAAACATGGGTGGGAGGTGAAGTAGAACCAACATAAAATGTACCATTTCCGCCATTTTTCATGGACTTCCAAGTGTCCTATCTTCCCATCACCTTCTGGCTCAGAACTTTGCCATCTTCCCAAAAAGAAACTGCCCTGCTGAAACACTAACTCCCCAGAGGCAGGGAAGTCTCAGGGATTCCTCCCCAGAATTGGCTGAACTGAGTTCCTTATCGGGAACTGAGACAGCACGCCTTCTGCTCTGTGGCTGGTTTGGTTCACTTAGTGGAGAATCCACAGGGTTCATCCACATTGCGGCACATGTCTGAACTTCCAATTTTGGCCAATCTGCTTTCTCTTGCAGAGTCTCTGCTTTGTTGATCCATTAATCCATCAAGGAATGTCCAAGTTGTTTTCTTTTTCACCTTTCAGCTCTTCTAAATAGCCTTGTTATGACCATGGATGTACGAATATCTGTTCAAGTCCCTACTTTCCCATTTGAGAGGGTATTGTCTATTCATCTATGGGGTTTCTGGATCACATGGTAATTCTGTGTTTAATTTTTTAAAGAAATTATATATCAGTTTTGTTACAAAAAAAAAAAGCTTTAACCTATGTGAAAGTGGAAAGAGAAGTATAATAAACACCCCCCAAAACACCTCTCATATTCAGAGCAGAGCAACAATTCAACCTGTGTGGCCTGAGAATGCCATTTCATTTGAGATGTTATGAGTAGTTTGGGATTGAGAGACAAAAAATAATAATCATTTCCTAGTTTTGGCCTTGAGCAAGCAATCCAATATCACACACACACACACACACACACACACACACACACACACACACACTCTCTCTCTCTCTCTCTCTCTCTCACTCACTTCTGATGTTTATCTTCTTGGAAGAAATTTTAGACTTGCTTCTCATTCTCTCCTTCTCTGTCTTCCTACCAATGTGTTTTTATTTTTTAGTGCAGTATGCCAATGAGAAGCCTCTGCTCTCTGGTGTACTTACATATCTGCATGGCCAAAGCCAATGTCCATCAGCAAGGATGGTCATCTCCTAGTACCTCCCATACCTGATTCTTACTGTACCATCCCTATCATCTCACAAATGTCTCTGAGGATTGGATTTCTTTTTTTTTTTTCAAGTCAGAAATCAAAGTTCAGATCAGGCAGGACTCAGTCCCTGAGGTAAAGGGGGCTGTTGAGAATCTGAGTCTGGTGGCAGAGATGGAAGGGAATCTGGCAAAGCAAGGGCAGCCTTTTCCTGAGCTCTTCAGCTGTCAACTGCTGAGAGAGGCCCCAAGAACAAGATGGAGCTTCAGTGCCCTGCTCCAAAGTGTCACCAGTGAAAGTTATATTGGGACTTATACCTGGTCTCAACCACCCCCGCCCCAGCCTCCACTGTGCCTGCAGCTGTTCCCGTGGGCTGTAACTGTGGGCTGTTCCTGTGCTACCATCTTCAAACTCCATTCTGTTTTTGTTTTGAGTGGCCACACCCGGCAGTGTTCAGGGCTGACTTCTGGCTCTGTGCTCAGGGATCACTCCTGGTGGGGATCAGGGAATCATACAAGGTGCCAGGGATCAAACCCTGGTCAGCATGTGCATGGCCTTACCTGCTGTACTATCTCTCTGCCACCCCATCCCACCCCATTTTTTGAAAGAAGACAATTAGCTTGCCAGTTGCAGCAGCTTTAGTTTGTGTGATTGGGGTAGGGATGAGTGATGCCTTCTTTTCTCCTCTCTACTCAAGGCAATTTTTTTGGCAAACATGCCATCTGGGTGCTTTGTGGGTTATTGCTCTCCCCTTGGCAACTCCATCTACTTCCTGTTCCTCCTTGGCCTCCTGTTCCCTCTCTGTGAGTTCAAAGTGTGGGTGCATGGCTTGTGCATTTGGTGGCCAATAACTGCCTCCCCAGGATGACTGACAGCGATGGACAAATGAAGGAATGGGAACAAAGGAACGGGGACATAGGCTGACCATTTATTTCCTCCCTACTTCTCTCTTACAGCATAGTTACATAGAAATTGTGAAGGGTAGAGGTACACATAAGTGGGGTTGAACATTATCATAACAATGAACAGATTTAAAGCCCCTCCTTCAGGGGAAATTCTTCTAGGAGATTAATTCAAGGACAAAAATCTCATCTGGGGGTTCAGCACTATAGATTACTAAGAGATACGCTCAAGAACGGGATTCCATCTAAGGGTGTACTGCTTTCTCCTTTTCTTCGCTACTCTAGTCATGTTGTATGAACACAGTAAGAGTTATATTAAGTTGAAAGGTTTGCTATTCCTGAGGACATCTCGTTATATATCCCAGACTACAGTCCTCAGTCCAGGTTAGTCTTTTCAATTATTTCTTTTGGGGTCATGGCAGAGTTTGTTCCATGACCATGCCCTTAACTTACTGTATTTCTTGTGGCACTTAGCTTGTCCCTCTTCGATGCCAGGATAGCTTACAGCTTGATCTGGGTCCATCCAAGTCCCTTACCAGGACCCTCCTTTTGGAGGTTATAGGAAGTAATGGCAACTGAGGCTTAAGTCTAGTAAATTTGATGGATGTCCAGGGATAAATATTCTTCAGAGTCAATTAACTCCCATGTTACAAAAGCATAGCATCAACTGTTTTTCCTGTGTCTACACAAATAAAAGGACATTGCTAAACTATGCAAAGGACATAATGGAAAGAGAAAAGCAATATAGGATTATTAGTGCCTGATGGAATTGGGCATGCCTCAGGAGCACTGTAATGGGAATAACTCAACCCTGTGGAAGGAGAAGGACAAACCAATGTTATCCAACACCTCTCTACCATTGGGTGGCCAGGAAACCAGGAGTTCCTACACCCATCTTACTCAACACTGGGGTAATGGGCAGGGTCCAAGGAAACAAGGCCCTAGAACCCAGGAGGGGGATAATTAATAGAGGCCTAATGGGTTCAGACTCAGTACTTGCAGAACTTGGATCCATGGAGTTCCGGGGAAGGACAGATGTGGAGGGGCAGGACCTGTTGGGTATAGCAGAGTCAGGAGAGAATCATCCTCAGCAACCCTCCTACACCCTGTCAGGCCCCTCCTTGCCAAGGACCTCCAGAAACTGCTTCTCCAAACAGCAAGGTCTGTGCTGATGTCAAAGATGATATTAGGAGCCACTTCTGCCCTTGACTCACTTTCCTTCAAAGCTGGTTTGTTTGCGTATTTGTAGATTCTGAGATAGAGACAAAAAGCCCCCCTCTCTGTGTGCTTATCTCATCTTCTTCCTCCTCCTCCTCTTCCTTCTCCTTCTCTTCCTCCTCCTCTCTCCCCTCCTCCTCCTCTTCTTCTTTTCCTCCTTTTTATTCTCCTCCTCCTCCTCCTCCATTTCCTCCTCCTCCTTCCTCCTCGTCCTCTTCCTCCTTCTTCCTTTTCCCTCCTTTTCCTCTTCCCCCCTCCTGCTCCTTCTCTCCCTCCCCTTCCTCCTTCTCCCTTCTTTCTTCTTTTCCTCTCCCATTCCAGTCCTTCCTCTCCTACTCTGAGTTCCCTGCAACCCTTGGCTGCATTTTCCTATGTCTCCTGTGTGTGCTGCCCACATCTATCCCCACCTGTGATATCCTTGACTACATTGTCTTGAACCATTTTCTTGTCAATCCACAACCCTGGCTGTTCTCTATATGGAGCATGTCCCCCTCACCGGCTCTGCCTGTATCTGTACACACACACACACACACACACACACACACACACACACACACACACACACACTACTGCATTTATTTGGATCCAACTAACTATCCTAGTCCAGTTCCTTATTCTGAACAGACCCTGGCTTGTCCGGAAGGCTGCGGAGAAGGAGTCCACACATACAGCAGGCTAGAATGTAACTGTGCATGTATGTGCCTTTCAGTCACGCTCAGTCTGCACTGTTTCCTTCCTTTAACTGAGCTCCAAGCAGAGTCGGCTTGCTCTCCTTCTATAAGGACAAAGAAACGGAGGCCTGGAGACATTCGGCAGGACCCCCTGGCCTCTCAATGAGTTGGTGGTGGCACCAGGGACCACCCTGTGACTTAGACCTCAGCCCCGTCGGGCTCTCCCTCAGCAAACAGCAATGCAGCCATCTAGTACTGGTTTATTCATACCTACATGGCTTCTGGATCAGGGGAACGGGAGAGAGGGATGCAGGAGAGGGGGCTGGGAACGGGCTGCAACCAGAGAGCTATAATTAATTCTTCCTCCCACACAAACCACCGAAATACCACAAGTAATAAACAGCATCACCCACAAAATGCCATGATTACCCAGCATTGCTTCATGCTCGGAGGGAAGGGGGCGGTGCTAATTAACAGGTGGGGCTGGAATATTTACAACATGCCATTACTGGTAATAGAATTATCTGCACCCTCCTAATCAGAATGCAGATGTGGGATCTGTTTCCGGCCCGCATCCGGCTGTCCTGTTCTCATCCTTCATCATGCCACACGCACCTCGTCTCCCAGGATTCTGACACCCCAGTTGCCAAGGCGGGGGGGGGGGGGGAGGCAGAGAATCTGAGAGGTCGGAAGAGGCAAACGCTCTCGTTTTCCTCACCACAGCCTAACTCATCCCCTGCCAGTGCAGCCTGTTCCCCAGGGGCCTCCCTTACTTATCCAGGCCTAAGTCCTGCTGTCTGTGGAGACTCGAGAGTCTTGAGCCTCAAAAAGACCTTCAAAAGGGGACCGGAGAGGTAGAACAGCAGATAAGGATCTTGCCTTGCAAGACTTAAGTTGTATCTCTGGCCCTGCAATATGTCCCCCTGCCAGCACCCCCAAGAGTTAAGTCCTGAGCACTGTAGGTTGTGGCCCCCAGAACAACAACAAAAGACCTTCAGGCACCAGCTGGTGCCAGTGTCTCAGGGAACAGAGAAGAAAACAGCTTCTATCCAAGGGGCTGGCAAGATAGTATAGGGATTAGCGCACTTGCCTTACAAATGGCTAATCCTAGTTTAATCCCATGCCACCGGGTCCCCTAAGCATCCCCAGTGCTGTCCTGGGGTCCCTAGAGCTCCACCGAGGTGCTTCAGGGGCCTTTGTCCAGAACCATCAGATCTGCTGACTGAGAATCACCAGGGAAGGCCCCTGGCTCCTGAGCACTTCTTGGGAGGCTCCCAGACAGCCAGCAGACAAACAAAACTGCTTCCGTGAGGTAGCAGGCTGTTGGCATTGACGTCTCAGCAGCCCTCAGGCCCACCACTGCTCTCTCTTCCTCAGACCCACATGTGCTATATGTTCTTAGCAGGCGAGGCCACTCAGGATGCACCTGAAGGAGGAACAGGACAGGGATGTGGCCAGTGTGTCTTGAACACGGAGCCCTTCACTGTGGGGAGCTTGGAAGGTTTCTGCCCCCTCTGCGTGGAGTGAGGAAGCACTGAGAACCCTGACCCTGGAGGATGAACAGAGATGGTAGCCTGAGAGATTCCTACAGAGACAGTAGCCTGAGAGATTCCCAGCAACAGTAGCCTGAGAGATTCCCACAGAGACAGTAGCCTGAGAGATTCCCACAGAGACAGTATCCTGAGAGATTCCCAGAGACAGTAACCTGAGATTTTCCCAGGAATAGTAGCCTGAGAGATTCCCAGAGAGAGAGTATCCTGAGAGATTCATACAGAGACAATAGCCTGTGAGATTTGGTCCTGATTTATGTGCTTTTCTTGTTGGTTTGGGATCCACACCAGAGAGTGCTTGGGGCTCTTCTGGGCTCTGTGCTTGGGGGATTGCATGGGGTGCCCAGGATCAAGCCTGAGTTATCTGTATGAAGGCGAGCTCCTCATCTGCTACATCTCTCCAGTGTCCTGATTGCTAAGGTGCAGTTCCGGGGACAATGCCTCTCAGGGGCAGAATCCTGCTCCTCCATCATCAGCAACTCTGGGACCAGTGGGGACTCAGAGGTCCTAACACTCAGAGGCCTCAGGAGAACCAGAAATAGGAAGGAGGCTGGCGTTGGGGTTGCTGAAGCTGGATCAGGGTCATGTTCAAGATCAAGAGGCTTGGGGCAAGGGTCAGAAGAATTGCTCAAATGATTGCACATGGCGAGACCAAGAGCCCAGAGTTTGGGCCATGGCAGTGCTGGGACCCTCCCCACCCAGCACTACTGGCCCCCGGGCACTGCTAGCTATAGCCAGGGCTCTCTCCCATACTCCCCAGTGATTCCCCTAGCATGCTGGCTGTGTGAGCCCGACACTGATGGGTGTGGCTCCTATTTTATAAAAGATATTTGGGGTGGGGTGGGGAGATGCTCAAGCAAGAGGGGCTTGCCTCAGGGGGAAGGACTCCCAGTGCTCCCAGGAGAACCACTTCATAGGAATCACTCAGGAAAGAACTGAGCCAGGCTCTCATCAGTCCCTCTTGGACTTACTCTTTTTGGTCTTCTTTCCTTGTTTTGGGGCCACACCCAGGAGTACTCAGGGCTTGCTCCTGGCTCTGTGGTAAGAGATCACTCCTGGCAGGCTCAGGTGACCATATCAGGTGCTGGGAATCGAACCTGGGTCAGCCACATGCAAGGTGGGCTTCCTCCTCGCTCTACTGTGACTGCAGGCCTTCTCTCCTCTCTGAGCTATCTGAAACCTCTGCTCCACTGTGACAGGCTAGAAGACTCTCGAAGTCTGGTCAGAGCAGGGAATTCACCTTCTGAACTCCGACTTTGCCAAGGAGGAGCCTTCTTCTCTCTTGTTGCATCTGAAAGCTCTTTGCCAGCAAGACACAATGAGGGGTGCAGGGATCCCTGAGCTGCCCCACTTCCCGGGGAACAGCTGTGCCCTAGTCCCTGTGTGCCTTGGAGCCTGGAATCACCCCAAGGAAGTATAAGGAGCATGTGTGGGGAGCTGCCCTCTGTCCTCTCAGCCAGCCTCCCCCCCCCCTTTCTATCTCCCCTGTCCCCCCACCCACCTTCTGCCCCAACTGTCTAGTTTCTGTCCCCAAGGCTCGGCATCTGTGACACCAGTGTGGTCACTTACATAGAATTTACAAGTTACATGTGGTGGGAGAGTAGAGGTGACAATTGCACTGTGAGGTGGGGCACAAAGCCTGTGACTTCTGGGGTGTTTGGTTGGTGAGGCCTGGAGCTTTCTGGAAGCTACATGAGGTGTGTGGTAGGAATCGGAGTCACAAAGGTGAACCGGCTCGTTGGAAAGCACGAAGCCAGGAGGAGCTCCAGTAGCCAGCAAGACACCCCCCACCCACCCGCCTGTCGTTGCTGAAGCTCCTTCTTCGCTTCCAGGGAGGGGACATGGAAGAGAGTCTCCAAAGGGCGTTTCTGCCTGCAGTAGTGCCCACCCTCTCCCACCTGGCCAGGTCGCAATCAGTGTTCTTCGTGGATTCTATACCTGTGCGCTCTCTCTCTTTCTCTCTTTCTTGCTCGCTCACTCGCTTGCTCTCGCTCTCTCACTCTCTCTCTTGCTCTCTCTCTTTTTCTCTTTCTTGCTCTCATTCTCTCTCTCTCTCTCTCTCTCTCTCTGTGCTTTTCTTTTTTGATTTGAGAAAGGTTTGCCATTATTGCGAATCCCCGACAGATAATCTTTCTCCCCCTACCACCCCTGCACCCCATCCCAACTTCCTTTCTACTTTTTTTTGAGGGGAGGGTCACCTCTGCAGTGCTCAGGACTTACTCCTGACTCTGTGCTCAGGGACCATGCCTGGCAGTTCTTGGGGGCCCATATGCAGTGCTGGGGATTAAACTGTGTGTTCAAGGCAGGCACCCTACCCACTGTATCTCTTCGGCTGCTCGTTCCTATTTTGATTTTGCTCTTCAGGCGCCTTCCGGGCTCACCATTCACACAGGTCATTCTCTGTGAGTTTCTCCTTATTGCTGCCCCCTCGCTGCTGCTGCTGTCCAGTGGGGTTCAGGCCTGACTTAGGTAGAGCTACCCTTGATGACACAAGGATCTCTGGTAGGTGACAGGAAGTAGGGCAGGTTGGGCCATATATTTCCAGAATATTGGCTGATACGGGTGGAACAGAGCTCATTCTGCATTCCAGTGTACAGGGACAAAGAGTTCTATATTCCGAGGCATCCTAGAAGAGAAACAGTTCCTTCCCTGGCTCACGGGATACCTCAGCCCTCTGGCCGAGACACCAGGCTCATACTGATTTTCTTTATCTGTCTTGTGGTTTCTTGGACGATGGTTGGTAGATGTCATTTGGGGAGTCTTCTCTGCTTGCACGATGCATTCATTACCTTGCAGACTCTCCATCAGCCAGGCCAGATTGCCGCCTCTAGGAATCCTTTTCTTCCTTGTGCTGGCCTGAGGGAGTTTCTGTTTTACTTTCCTTTCCAAAGTTACGTCTTCCTTTGAGCCTTGGGATTTTCACCACTCCCTTCTCCCCATCCCGCCCTCCCCCTACACACACACACACCTCCTTCTTGACTTGCTATATTTGAAAATATGTGCACAGATGTCCTCCATTGGAAAAGAAAACTCGGTGGGCGACACAATACATATTCAAGAGCTGTAAAAACAACCAGTCTTCTGAGATCCAACTCTGTGCTGGGTTCTGGGAACACGGAGATGAAGATCAGCTGGGATCTATTCCCCTGGGCTCCATGATCGAGTGGAAGCAGCAGGTATAGACACAGACCATAATCCGAGAACATTCCAAATGCTGCAGGCCCTCAGCATCCACCCGCAGGGAGCTGATGGCTTGAGATCTTGGGAGTTTTTCCATGTCAGACCAAGGTTGATAGAATCTGCTGCTTCTATTCCTTCTCTTTCCTGCATCTATTCATCAGACAATATGAACAAAGATGCACCCTTTTAACCAAAGCTGAGTTTCAGAAGCTCAGTGATGCCTCTGTCCCATCCTCTCCTTGCTCCATGACATCTCCCCTGAGATCCTGGGCAACCCCCCACCCCTGATGTCATTGTCAAAGGTACCTACATCTGTCTGCCTTATCCGACAGCTTCCCCCTTGAACCTTTTCCTTAGCTGGCATCCATTTTACCTCTTCTTTTCCCGAGATCCTCTCATCTTTCTTACACCTCCATTCTTGTCTCTGATTCCATGACTCCTTCCAAGAAGACAGCCCTCCTTGTTTGGGGCTTCTCCCTGAAAGGAGTCGGCTTCTCCTACAGTCCTGTAGGCAGGTGGAACCTGCCGGGGCTACTCTCCTAAGGAACCTTGTTTAGCTCACATGGCCTCCATATCGTGATTGTGGAAGGATTGGGGACAGTCACCTTGGAACTGGCCACCAGTGCTTGAGTACTGAACAGGGAAAGCTCTTTGCATGTAGATGGGGGTGGAAGCCTGGGAACAGGCATGTAAGAGGAGACTTGTCACCTCCTTGTTTCTTGGCCAGCCCTCTTGCCCTGTCTTCCATGCTCGCTCTGACTCCCACTGCCCCATTTCTCTTCTTTGTGTCTCAGAAGGCCAGAGGACCTCCTGCTCCTCCTGAAAGTCCTTCCTGAGGGTATCCTTAGGAGAGGCAAGTGGCTAGGCCAGTGGCCAGTGACAGGCCATCTCCAGTGACTCGTGGGTGATCCACGGTGGTTCTCAGCTGGCAGCCCTCCATGCCCAGTTCTATCCAGGGTCAAAGGACCATTCCCCAAACATTAATGATATGGTTCATTGATAAAATGGAGTAAAGATGTTTTGAAAATGTGTTCAGATTATTAATTCTGAATGTCATACTAAACATTCAAGAAGTATAGAAACCCTTAAGGTTGGCTCAGAGGTTCACCAAGGAACCAAAGTTGGCATGTCCCGTTGGGAAAAATATACTAGTGGGCCGGAGGGCTAGTGCAGGGTCTAAGGTACTTGCCTTTCATGTGGCTGACCCCAGTTCCATCTGGCATCCCTTATGGTCCTCCGAGCACCACACGGAGTGACCCCTAAGCACAGAGCCAGGAGTAAGCCCCAAGCATCACTAGCTAATGCCAAAACTCACCCCCCCCCCCCCACAAAACAAAATAAAACATACTTGATTAAGAAATCAGATGCTATTTTGGTGCCAACCTAGTTCATGTCCCACATGATGAGCAGTAAGTACTGGTCTCCTCTCTCCCCCAGGGCAGACATCATTTATCTCCCTATAGGACTAGGTTTTTGTTTGTTTGTTTGTTTTTGCATTACTGTGGGAGAACATCTTTTGCTTTGCTCTCCTTTACTAACAGGTAACACCCTGGCCTACAGAGCTGTAAATATCGTGAGATAGTAAATAGTGTGTCAAAGCCAAGGCCAGAGCCCTAAAGAACCAGAGGATGCCAGACAGTGTGTGAGCCTGCTGCAGCCCTGCTGCAAAAGTAGCCTCAGCACAGCATTCTGTCTGGTTCCCAATCCCACACAGCAGCACATCCTCACACTGGCCACTCTTCCTCCTCCTCTTCTTCTCCTTCTTCTCCTTCTCCTTCTCTTCTCTTTCTCCTTCTCCATCTCATTATCCTTTCTCCTTCTCCTCCGTCTCCTTCTCCTTCTCTTTTTCCTTCTCCTTCTCCTTCTCCTTCTTCTTCTCTTCTCCTTCTCCTTCTTCTTCTCTTCTCCTTCTCCTTCTTCTTCTTCTTCTCCTCCTTCTCCATTCTTCTCCTTCTTCTCCTTCTCCTCCTTCTACCTCTCCTTCTCCCTCTCCTTCTCCTTCTCCTTCTCCTTCTCCTCTCCTTCTCCTACTCCTTTTTCTCCTCCTCCTCTTCTTCATCTTTTTCTCCTCTTCTTCCTCCTCCTCCTCCTCCGCCTCCTCCTCCTCCTCCTCCTCTTCTTCTTCTTCTTCTTCTTCTTCTTCTTCTTCTTCTTCTTCTTCTTCTTCTTCTTCTTCTTCTTCTTCTTCTTTTTCACCCTCCTCCTTCTCTACTTTCTCCTCCCCTTCCTCTTTCCCTTCCTTTTCTCCTCCTCCTCCTTCTCCCCCTCTCTGCCCCCCCCTTGCCCCCCTCCTTCTCCTGCTCAGAGAACACTTCTGGTGGGGCTTTCAGGATCTATAGGATTCTGGGGATCCATCCCCAGGTCGGCCACATGCAAGGCAAGCACCTACTCCACTGGACTATCTCTCCAGGCCCCGTTCCTGCTCTTTGTCTCTTGCTAAACAGCAGTTGGTGAGTCCTTCAGCATCTTAGGATGCAGAGGGCTCAGAACTTCTCTCAAAGACACTGCTGGGAAGGGTTAAAGAGGCATGGCAGAGACAATAGAGATGCTTAAAGTTTTGGAGAGAAGCAAATCTGTTCTGGCGGAAGGGTAAGAAAGCCCGTGGGTTTCGCTAACCTCGTTTCCCTGTCTGGTGCGTGGGTGTCTGCCTGTCTGCCTGCAGAGGCGATGGTGTCCGCCTGTTCTGCAGGGCGGGGAGTTGAGCTCCCTGCTGGTTCCAGCACCCTATTCCTCCCGCACCTGCCACTGCCACTGACGTCCCACCTGTCCTGATGGGGAGCCAGTTCTGCGTCCTGAGCAGAGCAGACGCTGAGTCCAGAGAGGGCCAGATAGGACAGGTGGGAAGGTGAGGGGGCAGGGAAGGCACCGTAGCCACCCCAAGACTGGACAGACAGACTGGAGGAGACAGATGTCACAACCTTGGCAAGTTGGGGTCTGTAATTATCCGGGCTCCAGCCAGCCTGTTATTACAGGCACTTAGCCGTGCCACGGGGAGGCTGGGCTGGGTTCCCCTTGGAGCACTCACAGCCAGGGGTGTGTGGCAGCAGCTGTCAATCTGGGGAGGGTTGGGAGTGACACTTTGTTCTTCATTTCACCCCCAGTGAGAGGCACCCCCCAGCTCAGGCAGATCTCAGCTCAGCGCTGTTCTGTGTCATTCCTGCAGGAGCATGAGAGCCAGTGTATTCCGCCCACTCTTGCTGGCCTAAAGGGTGTTTGCTCTGGGCTGTGTCCATTTGAAACCCTACAAAATGCTGGTGGAAGTGGACCTCCTGGGGCAGCGTCTGGGTCAATGTGGCCAGTAGAAATAAAACGTGAGCCCCACTGGAAGGCATTTTTCATGTTTTAGTTGTCACATTTAAAAAGGAAAAGAAAAAGCTTCAGACCAAACAGGTGAAATGAACTCTGATAAGGTGTTTCATTAAAATCTCCACGGCCCAAATATTCTTGTTCCAACATGTAATCAAAATGAAACGTACCGGCGAGGAGATGTATGATGCTCTGGTCTTTGTTCTCTGCAGTGCTTGCCATGCTGGGGAGGGCTCAGATCTTGAGGGAAAGAACAGAGACACACCTGCTTGTTTCCCTTTGTTCTTCCTTTTACGCCCATCAAGAAGAACCTCTTCCCTTCCCCTCTGAGAGTCAGTGATACATGGATCACATGATGCCATGTGGGACTCACCAGGACTAGGCTGGCCCCCAGGTGCTGAGAACCTGTGGCATCAGGGCTCAAGATCAGCTTGTCATTGTAATGGATTTTACAACCCAATGAAAGGACGGGAAGTAAGTATGGCCCAAGCGGTGTCATGCCCAGCTTGCATGCATGAGGCCCAGGACTCCGTTCCCAACACCCCGTGGTCTCAGAGCAGCTCCCGTTCCAGCTCTGACAACAATTGGAAAAAATCCCAGTTTGAAGCATGTGTCGACAGAAGTACGACACAGGTTACTGCATGGATGAGCCAGTGAACATCCTGCTAGAGGGAAATAACCAGACCCAGGAGGGCGGTCTTGTCTGGTCCCACTGCCGACAAATAGAGAAAGGAAGGAGGGGGATGTCCCTGGGCGCTTAGGCAGGGCTGGCTACTTCATGAGGGCAGAGTTTGGAGATGGACAGGTATGATGGGTGCACTTAATGCCACTGTGCTGTACATTCACGGTGGTTAATGTGCTGTTATTCGTCGATTGCCTCAAGCAGGCCCCAGTAACGTCTCCTTCGTCCTAGCCCTGAGATTTTTTTAAAAAGTGCCATATTCAAGGCTCTTTCAGAGTTAGGAGAATAAGACCCTTCATTGTTACTGGTATTTGGCATATTGGGTACACCACGGGGAGTTTGCCAGACTCTGCCGTGTGGGCAGGTTACATTCGGTAGCCTGCCAGTTTGTCCAAAGTAGGAATGAGATGATAAGATGTCTTCTGGGAGCTGGGTTTTATAGTCTCTGAGTCTTGGCCGTTGATGGGATTACACGGTGCCAGGGGGTCAGTTGGTGGGTGTGACCCCCGCCTACTGGAATTTGGAGGATCTGGGTGGAGGATGCTCAGCCCCGATCCAAGTAGGCTTGGAGATCTCAGCCCCGGGAGCCACGTGCCTTTGTTCCCCTGCTGGTACCTTCATGTATGCGGAGAGTGGTCTCAGCATGGTGGTGGCTGGTTCTGGAGGTCTTTGGCTGCTGGAGCCCTGGTCAGGGCGGGGAGGAAAACTCAACCCGCTCCCCTCCAGGGGGCCCTGGCGAGGACAGCCAGGCGCGGGGGCAGGAGACTGCACTGTTCTCTTCCGAGAGCTGGGTTTTATAGTCTCTGAGTCTTGGCCGTTGGTGGGATTACACGGTGCCAGGGGGCCAGTTGGTGGGTGTGCTAAAATGTATTTTATACACACACACACACACACACACACACACACACACACACACACACGCCTGGGCTGGTCTACTCCCCCCCAGGAGAGGTGGTGAGAAACTCTATAGCAGAGCCAGGCCCTGGGTGGTCGAGTAGGCAAATGTATGGAAACAGCAGAACCACCTTGCTGAGCCCAATCTACACTGGAGGGGGCGGGGCTTCCAAACTGTACTCAGGGGGCCCAAGCCCTTCTCGATGACTCTTGGGCAGAAGGTCAGTACTCAGACCCAGGGGTACTGTGCTTCTGGGCTCTGCAAGGCCAGCAGGGCACAGGGTAGGGTGGAGGAATCCTGTGCCAGGATCAAGCTGGGGTTTTGCTCATGCAAGGCAGACACCTTAACCCCTGTAACTATCTTTCAGCTCCCAATGTATTTTTTTAATTTAAAATTATTTATTTATTTATTTAGGCTTTTTGGGTCACACCCAGCAATTCACAGGGGTTACTCCTGGTTCATACACTCAGGAATTATTCCTGGCGGTGCTCAGGGAACCATACGGGATGCTGGGAATTGAACCTGGGTCGGCTGCATGCAAGGCAAACGCCCTACCCACTGTGCTATCGCTCCAGCCCCCCCAATATATTTTTTGAAGTAAGAAATTTTTAAAAGACACTTCACAAGTCTCCAATTATTTATACGTTTTTCTCTTCTGAAATATTTGGTATTATCTAGCTCTCTGTCTTTGCTTTACAAAGTTAAAGGGGACTGGAGAGCTAGTACAGGGAGGTGGAATGTGGCTGACCCGGGTTTAATCGAGTCACCCTATATGGTCTTCCAGGCCCTGCCAGAAGGGATCCCTGAGCACCAGGGTAGAATGTGTTCCCCTCGCTCATAGGCTCCTGCATCAAGGACCTGTCCTGCTGCTGCCAGAAACTGCCTCCCAAGGGCACAGAGGCAGCAGGTCAGTGACCAGGACCCTGGGAGCCCAGAGCATCTCCTGCTCATTGCAAGAAGAGGTGGCTACTACATGAGCTGGGCTGTGGTGGGACTCCCTCCAGCCTTTCACTGCCTGTCTGCTGGCTTATGCTTCCCCAGACTGGTCCCCAGACCCTGAGGCCAGGGGCATGGGCTGTTGCAGGCATTGCAGGCAGCAGCAGCTTCTGGTGAGAACTTGGTTCCATACCCCATGGGGACACTGGCAGTCCCACATGGCAGGATGCCAGAGCCTGGCTTTGATGTTCCTGCACCTGGCCACACTTTTCCTCTGCTGTTTTTAAGACACTTGCTCCTGGAGGGTGGCCTCCACCTGCTAGAGTATTTTTTGTTTTTTTTTTGTTTGTTTGTTTGTTTGTTTTTGTCTTTTGGGTCACACCCAGCAATGCACACGGGTTACTCCTGGCTCATGCACTCAGGAATTACTCCTGCTGGTACTCAGGGCACCATATGGAATGCTGGGAATTGAACTCGGGTTGGCCACTTTCAAGGCAAACACCCAACCCACTGTGCTATTGCTCCAGCCCCCTGCTAGAGGGTTTTTTCTTTTTTTGGCTGACCATGAACACAAAGGGGCAGCTTGATGAGTTCATGGGCTCACACATTGTTGTCATCCTTTTCGGGGCTGGGGGAAGTGCAGATTCTTAGAGCAGCATTGTGCTGACTGGCCTGGCTTCCTGATGGGCTTAGGAGATGGGCTGGGGCTTACAATTCTGCCCCACTCAGAGGAAACAAGCTTAGACCTGTGGTTATTTTTGCTTGGGGGCCACGCTCAGTGGTGCTGAGGGGAGGGGAGGGCTGGAGGAACAACTCCTAGTTCAGTGCTTGGGGGTCACTAGGAGGACCCTGTGTGCTGGGGATCAAACCCAAATCTCACACTTGATTTGCATGTGCCCAGTCTATTGTGCCATCTCTAACACCCAGACCGAGTGACCGGATTTTTGGGGGTCTTAGTTCTCACATGGGTCAAGTGGAGGGTCGTGGTAAGACCTGTCACATTGGGGGATCTGACCCACACTCACTGCTGGGCTCCGGGCCAGGGTGTCTGCCCAAGCCCCTCTTGGCCTTTCCCATTATTGCACAAAACTCTGTCCTTTGTGGATGCCCCTCCTGACCTGGCCAGCTCCGGGTCTCTGCTATGAGTGCTTGACATCCAGTAACCCCTGTCTCGTCACTGGGAGAGATTTCCATTCCGGTGGCTGTGTCCATGCATCCTTAGGTCTCTGCTGCCTTCACTGCTGCTCATTAAAATGGAGCAGCCCTTCGCCCCAGGCACGGCGGATGGAGGTGACTGCATTATTTATTGTTTTCTATCTGTGTTCCTGAAAAACGGGCTGTTCGGGTTCAAGTCGCGGTTAAAATAGCCACCATCCCACTCCACCCTGTCTAATCCCAGCCCCCATCTGCCCTGTGCACAGTATATGTCGAATGTTACCTCTGAGCCTCACCCACCGCCATCTGACTTGGCTCGCTTCCTGCCAGCAGGGCTGCTTGTTTCACCGCCTTCCTTTTGTCCTGGTTCTGCTCCTCATCTCTGCCTTCTTCCACCTCCCCATCTTGTGCCCGTGAGACCAGTTCCTGGGTGGTGGGAAGATTCCTCCTCTCTGTTCCTGTGCGCTCCTTCCACCAACCCCACCGGCCTCTCCCGGCCACCTCTAGAGGACATGACCACACCCTCCACCACTCAGGGACCTGGGGACTTCCAACAGGGCAGAACAACTCCAAGTTCAATGTCACATGGCTTGAGAGTCTAAATTTAGGAAGATCACTCATCCCCATGATGATCTTCTCACACCACTTCTAGATCATGCCTGGGCTCACAGTGTCATGCTTCCCTCATATTCATGCCCTCCTAGAAAGTCAGAACTTCACTGGAATGTGAGTCTACTAACACTTTCTCATAATGATGCACATCTCATTCTAGTTAGGATGAGAAACACGTCACGCGGTCAGAAATGGCAATGGTTTTTTTTTTTTTTATGACACTGGGATTTCTGGGGCAAGAGCAGTAGTACAGCTGGTAGGGTGTTTGCCTTGCATGTGACTGATCCCGGTTCGATCTCTGAGACACCAGATGGTCCACTGAGCACTGCCAGGAGTGATCCCTGAGTGTAGAACCAGGAATAAGCCCTGACCACCAGTTAGTGTGACCCCAAACCAAATACTAGGATTTCTGATATCATTTGTAAAAGTAGAATCGAACTCGGGTCGGCCATGTTGGCTGCGTGCAGGGCAAACGCCCTACCGCTGTGCTATCGCTCCAGGCTGGTAAGGTAAAGGTAAGGTAAAGGTAAAGGCCCTCCCGTTGATCATCGATTTGCTTGAGTGGGCCCAGTAATGTCTCCATTGGAGACTTTGTTGTTACTGTGTTTGGCATATCGAATACTCTCAGTAGCTTGCCGGGCTCTCCGAGAGGGGCGGAGGAATCGAACTCGGGTCGGCCATGTTGGCCACTTGTAAGGCGAACGCCCTACCGCTGTGCTATCCTTACCTTACCATGTAAAAGTGGAAAAAAAATCTTACTATAAACTTCGCCTGTTGCAAATTGTGAGTTGGAGTAGAATTTCGCTACTGTTGATACATTTCCAAAATGCACAGTACTCATCCCACCTGCAAGTTGCATGAACTAGAGAGGAAATAGAATTGATGGCCAGTTGCTCTACAGTGAATTAGCAATGCAAAATGAAGTGTGTTGACTGGGTCAGGAAATGAAGGACACAGTCTTCTCAGCTTTTGTTTCTTGGTTCTCTGAGCTAGGAGTCATCACACTTTGCCATAGTGGCAAAATCTAGCTCCCTGAGGCCCAAACCAGGTATGCCTGTTGGTTTCCAACTGACCAGTGGTGCCTCCATCAACTTTGCTTCACCAAAGCAAAGTTGAGCTGCAACCACAACGCATCCCACTACTGCAGAGTCTAAAATGGTCACCGATAGTCACTCTCTGGCCCTTTACAGAGAAAGTTTGTGAGCCCCATTCTCAACCATGTGATACTGCTGGGCTGTTTGGCATTCACTGGAGGAACTTTCTGGGAGTGATGGTTTATGAAAAGTTCAACATGGAGGTTTTCATTGTTGTCTCAACAAAACAAATGAAACCTGAACCAAAGAAACAGGACCTCAGAGTTTAGAGCATGCTCGTACACACACACACACACACACACACACACACACACACACACACACCACAAACTGGTATCTCACCAGACAAATTGTATGAACTCAGATTGTTCTTCATCAGTAGCTTATTTAGTCCCCAGTGATATCTTATTCTGTGTGGGTGCCCTCAGGAATGGTAATGGCACCATGAATACCCGTGACATCTGCTCATTTGTATCAAGTTTCCCCAACTCTCATTGATAGCTTTCTTATTGAGACTTTCAGTGTGTGTTGGTATTCACGGCCCATTTTAAAGATGAAGCAACTAGGATCACAAGAAGAAGGTGAGTAATTTTTCCATGTCACACTTGGAAGCAGTGTATTTCCCAAAGGGAATGTGACCCACAAGATCCATTGATTTGAATCCAGTTGGATTTCTGACCCTGCTTAAGGCCAACTACATTCTAGGGAATGAGAACTCATTTCTTTTGAGTGTTTTTTTTTAAATGTTGATTTTATGTGGATTTCATAGAATCATAGACTTGCAGACCCCCCAAACACTGGTTTTCCTCTAACGGGCAGATCTCATTTTCCTATTACCTCTCTCATGCCAGAAATTACAGATGTTTATAAGATGTCTTAAAGCACATTTAAAGAACCTGCATGCAGATATTTTTAATGCCCATTCCAACCCCATGACATAGACAGGTTCCCTTTTCAAGAGATGAGAAAGAGAAGCATGTGTCACCCATGAAGAGCTATGGCTGGGTTTTGTCCTAAGTTCTGTCATTCCAAGATTCATTGTATTATTAAAGGCCACATGTGATTTTTTCCAAAACCACTTTGTGAGTTGTCTGCTTTACTAGGATTAGTGTTGGAATATAGTGAATCATCTCTGGACAAGATGAGAAGCTAAGAAACTAAGTCTGATTCCCACCAACACACACACACCCACACACACACACACACACACACACACACACACATCCTGGGGAAAATAAAGAAACCCTGAGGTCTCCAGAACCTACAGAGTATCTGGCTTCTAGTAGGGGCTGTGTATCCACTCATCCCTTATTTATGGTCTACAGTGTGCCCTAAACTGTATGGAAATGGTTGTTCCTGAACTGGATGCCTCATTAAAAAAAAGAAAGTGCTGGACCCCACCAGGGAAGTTTCCATTTGGTAGGCATGGGGTGGGACACAAGAGATTTGCATTTCTTAGATTTGTATTTCCGAGGTTAGCAAAGTTTCTGCCTGCCAGAAACCACACTTAGCCACTGGACATACAGCCATTAAGCCAGAGAGGGCTCCTGCCCTCCACGGGGATTACACGTGTGAGTGGCTGAGTGCGTCCAGAAGGGAGAGGAGAGAGAGATGGTGCTGTGCATGTGGAAGAGCTGTGGCTAAGGAAGCGTGGGCAGTGCCGGGATCCAAGGGAAGCAGCTTAGACTGGCGGGCGCAGGAAGCTATTTTGTAGAGGAGATACCCTGGAGAGCTGAGAACCAATTTTTCAGACAGAAAAGAGGCAATTTTATGCCCATGGAGCAGCAAGAGAAAGGCTTCTGGACAGGAGGCTGGCGAGCCCAGGACACTTTGGAGAAGTCCCCTTGATCATTTGGACTCATCGAGAGTACATCTGTGAGCCAGAGGTGGCTGGGCATGGCGGAGATGCGGCTGGAGAAAGCAGAGGGTTGTAGAGTGGAATTGAAGGAGTTAGCATTACAGCACGAGCCACTGGAGTGGGGGTAGGGAGCTCTGAAATGCCCAGACCAGGAGAAAAAGGCAGCTGGAATGGAACTACAACTCACCACAGCTGCAAGCAGTCCTGAAAAGTGTGTGAGAGAGAAGGGGCGGAGGGGGGTGGGGTGGGAAGTCTGCACACAGCTGAGTGTAGGAGGCAAGATAAACTTTTCTCCATTGTACCCCTTTCTGGCTGGAGCGATAGCACAGCGGGTAGGGCGGTCGCCTTACAAGCGGCCAACATGGCTGACCCGAGTTTGATTCCTCTGCCCCTCTCGGAGATCCCGGCAAGCTACCGAGAATATTCGATATGCCAGACACAGTAACAACAAAGTCTCCAATGGAGACGTTACTGGGCCCGCTCGAGCAAATCGACGATCAACGGGAGGGCCTTTACCTTTTACCTTTACCCCTTTCTTGGCTATGTGTTGGGGCTGGGGGTGTCTCAGCAGTGCCGGGGACCAGCAAGGTTATACCCAGTGTGCCTGGAAGAACAGAGGATTCTGGGAACTAAACTAGGGGCCCTGAGCTTACCAGGCGTAGGCTCCAGCAAAGCCCTTTGAGCTTTCTTCCCAGCTCCCTCAACTGTGTCTTACTCAGAACATTTTCTAACTCCATTTTAAGCCATTAAAAATCAAATCCTAAGGTAGTTCTTGAGTGACCCGGGAAGCTCTGTCCATTTTGCTGTGTGGCCTTGAACAAATTATTTAACCTCTGTGTGCTGCTGTTTGCTTTGTGCAGTGAGGGATGGCACTGGGTCATTGTGAGGATTATATGGGAGAGTGTAAATAAAATGCCTCCAGGTACATCCTAGAGTGCTCTACACAGGTTCACTGCTTTATTCATTTATTTTAATGAGTATTTGTTGCTGCTAGAGTTGGAAATTTCTATTTCATCTCTGGTCTCTGTGATTAGCCTGTTTTCTTCAAGACAGAGAACAAGAGTCTCTCCAATATACAAACATAAGTGCTTGTCCTCTTTGACTGTCTTTGTTGCTTTTTTTTTAAGAAGTAATTTCATGGCTTCTGCACTTGAGATTCCATCAGGAAATCAGGGCCTCTCTCTCTCTATCAGGCAGATGATCGCCCCTGCCGCGGAGTCATTGGCAAATCACAGTTCGCTTAATTAACGCAATGTGGGACCCAGCTCTCAACTCCTTTCCAAGTCAGCCTTTCTCGCTTGGGGCTTGAGCGTAGCCTGTCTCCTTGGTGAATGGTAGGGACCCCTGGGCCTGGGGGCTGCCCCTCTGTCCTTGCTTCGTCCTGAGCCCAGCAGCCAAGAGGACCCTTCCCCAGGCCTCCTACCTCCACCTGCCTCACCTTCCTCCTGCATCCTCGTTCTGCTGCTTATCCCAGAAGCCCCATCCACTGCCTCTTTCTGCAAAACCCCTGACTCCTTGCCTGTGTGCAGGACGGACCATGCTGTTTTAAGAACTATATTTTCTACCTGTGCAGCAGGAGCCCCGGTCGGTGTCATGAGTCTGTCTCCATGCCCAGCTGACAGACGTGGTGCCACCTCTTT
Organism: Sorex fumeus; assembly: GCF_029834395.1. Lineage (NCBI taxonomy): Eukaryota > Metazoa > Chordata > Mammalia > Eulipotyphla > Soricidae > Sorex > Sorex fumeus. Next base: position 6,542,075 of record NW_026606105.1, on the reverse strand, counting down.
GTTCATGTAGCTGCACTGATTTTTTGAAAAATCTTTATTTTTTTTTTAATTTCAGCTTGGGGGCCAGAAATCCAGTGGTGCTCAGGGACTATTCCTGGCTCCATGTCCAGGGAGTACTCCTGGATGTGCTCAGGGGACCACATGTGGTGTCAGGTATCGGACAGGGGTTGGAGACATGCAAGACACATGCTTTATCCCCCGATTCTACCAGTGGATCTCCCTTCATAGGCCTCAGTTTTGTTTCTTTGTTATCACACCAACTGCTTCCTGATGGGGTGCCATCAATCTTCCTAGCCATACACACCAACTGGCCTGGTACAATGAATAAGATCAGACATAGGAAAGGTAGATTCGAAGGTAAGGTGTCAGGTAAGAGGCTTATCTTGACCAAGGTCTCCTACCCCAGTGTCTTTCTTTGAGCCCTGAAAACAGTCTGAGGTCTCAACGAGCTTGTTGTCATGGTCACTACCACTGCCAGATTATAAACACACCACCACCGTCACAGAACAGTACCGGTAAACATGGCTGAGATGGTAGATTTGATGTTAGGATTGATTGCTGCAATTTGTTGGGTCTGAAATCCACAGGCATGTTCTAACATGGTTGAGCCTTGAAAAGGCAGAGCGAGGGACCAGACAGATAGTACAGTGGCTAGGGCTGACTGTACTATCACCTAGGTGACCTGGGTTCAATCCCCAGGTTGACCTATGATCCCTTGGACTTCACAAGGAGTAACCCTGAGCACAGAGCCAATAGTAAGCCCTGAGTATTGCTAGGTGTGGCCCCTCCAAAACAAGAAAAGAAAGAAAAGCCTGATGAAAGTGGGAATAAACACATAAGCTTTCATTTTTCTGAGGGGCGGGGCACTGCATCCCCAGCAATGCTCTGTGTGTGTGGTGGAGGGAGGCTTTAGGTGTACACCCAATAATGTTTAGAGGACCATGTGGTTCAGGGAACTGAATGAGGATCAGCCACATGCAAAGCATGGCCTTAACCCCTGGATTGTCTCCCTGGTCCCTTTACCCATAAGCTTTCCCCAGAGTCATCAAATGCAGAGACAGAGCATAGAAGGTGGGAGGGGCCAGGGCCAGGTGCCGGAAGAGTGAGGAACAGATGTCCTATAGGTATAAGAGTCCTATTGGGAGAAGGTGACAGAGTTCCAGAGCCAGAATGGCGTGCTGGTTCACAACCCTGTGAAGGTATTTAATGACACTGAGCTGTAAGCATACAGATGGTTCAGAGGGCAGATTTTATGTTACGTGTAAACTTGGTTTAAAAGCCAGGAAGGAGAGCCACCAGGAAACCATGTTTAATGCATAAAGTGAATATCTGGGGACAAAATAAAGCAAAAATAACGTTTTGGATAGCTGCCTCAATGGACTCCAAGGCATCCTGTCTGCTTCTGGACAGAAACATGTGCTGTCTAACTTGGGCCATTCACCCAACAGTCCTGTGTGGCACACTTGGTGTCAGAAGCAGGCAACTTCTCCCGTTCACTCAACATGTTTGAGGGCCTGGGTAGGAGGCACCGGGCTCAGCACTGACTAAAGCAATCAGTGCGAACTCACTAATTGCATTTAATTTTAAGGACTAAGCATCTTCGTTACCAATAGCCTGACAAGTTGCTGAACTTAAGAATGCTTAAGGAGCCTCTCTGGGCCGGTGTGGGTTGGAGTGGTAAACTGTGCAGGCTTAGACTGCCTTGGGGGCTGGCTTTGACTGCAAATGGATGAAGAGCAAAAGGCAGACGTGCCCTGTCCACACAAAGACCCTGAATCTGGCTGCCAGGGAGGGACTAGGAAAACAGTGTGCTTCAGACAGGAATGTCCTGCCTTCTCTGTGTACCCCTCACCCCCCTCTCTCCCCAAAGACCATCACTGGAGGTCTTCTTGGCCTTGCAGGGTGAGAAGTAACCCCTTTGGGCCAGATCTTCCTCTGAGGTCTGTCTGAAGCCTCAGGTTGTTAGGATAATTGAATGAGTTAATGAATGCAGGAGCACATGCTAAGTGCCGAGTAAACACCATCATTATCAAAAGGCAGAGCTGAGGCAGCAGAAGATCCTTAGTGCTCTGAATCTGCCTTGCTGGGATCTAACCTACCGTAGAATGCACCGTCCATGCGTCCTGGGCAGTGCAGTAGCTTTAGGGTCATCTCTTATGGGCTGCTTTGAAACCCAGGTCCCAAAAGATTTGCAGTTCTATGGATTAGTTGACAACAAAACGCATTCTGTTTGCTGACAACAAAGCCTTTCACTTACGCATTTAGATTCTGGAAAGCCTTGGGTTTGTTTTGATCTCAGCAATTTTTAAAGAGTTATTTGGAAGGACTTGGATGAAGGAGATAAAAAAAACACTTTCTGGGCTCTGTGGGGGGGGGGGGGGAGGGGGCATCTGGAGGGGAATGCAAACGAGCACAGCTTCCCTCTGGGCAAACCCCAAGGGGTGGCATTGGGAGCTCCACTAGCCCCCCACCTATTTTCAGGAAGGTGATTACCTGCACTCTGTTTCACCAGTGGGGAGCAGGCGTGTGGGCTGTGTGAGTCAAAGCTTTGGTCGGACTTGAGGAAGCATCACTAAGAAGGTGAGGTCTCGGGGTCTGCTTTAGATCTTTGAAAGATCACTCAGCTGACTAAAGCCACAAAGAATCACAGAAGGCTGCACCCCACAGCCCTGCCATTACAATCTTCTGGGCTGTACTCAAAGTCTGCCAGATATTTGCTCAGATTTTACACACACACACACACACACACACACACACACACACACACACACACACACAGTGTGCCAAGTCCGGTGTCAGGTTCGAAGCCACTTTCAGTTGCCTCTCCTCGCCCTCTGCCTGACCGTAGGGATTTTGCCGCTGATTCAACCCTTCAGGGCAGACCTGCATTCGAAGCATTGCTACTTGTCTGCAGAAAGCGGATTTCGGGGCTGGGGAGATGGTTCAGAAAGGTTGGAGCACAGGCTATGCATCGCCCTGGGTTTGATCCCTCGCACCACCTAGACCCTAAGCACTGCTGAGTATGACATTGGGGGCAAAAACTGATTTCCTATCCCAGCACTTGTTCCCCTGCCCCATCACATCATGTGTCTGGAAATCTGTCATTATGACTCACACTGGCATTTCTTTCGGAGATTTCCCCCTGCGCTTTCTCATCCTCAGAAGACGCTCTGAAAGTTGGTCAGGAGCTCACACGGTAACCTGGGTTACCGAGTTGGCAACGCTGCTGTATTTCACCCTGTCTTCACCGCCCTTGTTGAACTCCAGTTTGCTCTGGTTTTAGGGGCACGCATTAAAAAAAATCACCTAATGGTAGGTACCCCATTTTTCTGCCCCAATTTAAAAATGGGCATAAAATCTGCAACAGTTGTTCAGTGAAATACCCTAAGAAAGTAAGACAGAGACATTAGCAGCGTTGGCCACCATGCACAGAATCTTCTAGCAATCCTCTATCTTCTTTGCAAGACCTTGCCTCCTTTTCCCTGCATTCTCCAGCCTGGAAGTCAAGTCCCAGAGGGCACTTGCCCTGCAGCTGCTCACAGATTTCGCTTCAGCGGCTGTTGAGGAGGAAACATTTTTGTTTTTTGGGTTGTGGAATCCAAATGACTCCACTGAGGGCCAACTTCTGGCTAGAGAATGCTGCGAAGAGCTGATTAAGCTTCCCGGTAGGTGTTATATAAGCCTAAGGACCTTCGCTTCTTTCCCTGCTTGCTTTTCAATCACGTCTTGAATATTTCCTCCCCACTTTTTCTTTTGTTTGGTTTGTTTGAGGGCCACACCCAGCAGTGCTGGGAAGGGTCACTCCCAGCGGTGTTTGGGTGGAGGGGGGACAGTGTGGTGTTATCAATGGAACCAGTCCTTTGGACCATTTCTCCAGCCCCCTGGATATTTTCTTCTTTGATTGTAAAGACAAACACATACTTATTACTCAGAACTTTGAAGCCAGAAAAAAGGATAAAGAAGAATTTGTAATTTGCCTACAATCTCTTCCCACACTGCTAATCTTTTGGTATCTTTTCTTTTGGTCTTCCCCCCCCCCCTCTTCTTATTGTTATCACTAGTGGTTGTAATCATTATTATTATATATCCAGGAACAGACAGACTATACAATTTCATATCTTGCTTTTTTATCCAACATCATTAAATTTCTTGGAAAACATCATTTTTATGGCTGCACAATAGCCCATAACATGAGAAGACCATAACTTATTTAACTATTTCCCAATGATTATAATAGTTTAGGTTGTTTTCACAGAGGGGTTCTTATTGTCTGCGCTCTACTTCTAACAAAGAAAAATGCATTTGGTCAGCTTATAATCCTTGGAAAGTATTATTTCACTCAAGAGGATTTGCAAATAGCTCACTTCTCAAACTAATTTACTACAGAAATGTGGAAATTTCTATATACAATCTTGCTGTTTAGCTTTTCTCTCTAGTCCGAAACACCCACACATATGCTTTAAATTCATGTTTACATACTAGCAATTTTTATCTCTTCCACATAAGCATCCTTTAACACTGACAATTAAACTATCCCCGCAGAGTGCTAAAAAATGGGTGGATTTTGTGTGCTGTAACTCATTGAGGTTTCTCCATCAGTCAGGTGAAATTGATCATGTCTCTGTCATAAGAAAAGCAGCCTCATGGGAACAGAGAGAGGGAGAGACCAGGGGGCAGGACACTTGCCTTACACATGACTTAATCCTCGTTTGATTCTGGCACTGCATCTGGTCCCCTGAGCACTTCTGGGAGTGATCCCTGGGCACAGAGTCAGGTATAAGACCTGAGCACCTCAAAAGGAAAAATTTAAGAAAGTCAGCCTGAGAGCCAGAAGTGAATGTTAAGGAATGAAAACTCAGGCTGGGGGAGACAGCCTGGGGGCTCAGTGCATGCTTATGTGGTGGAGCCCAAGATTCTATCCTCACCCCACGTGAAATCAGGCCCACAGAATGGATTTCAAGTTCATGGAAATCCGATGAACAGACATTTCGCTGGTTTAGGTGATAAATATTTATGGATGTAGCCAAAGCACACTTTTAATATTATAAATTTAGATTCCGTTAAACTCTGCCTTTTTATAGGGAGATTCTTGGTTTAAGTTCCTAGGAGGCCCCGGAGCTAGCAGAAACCAGGTTTCAATTTCCATTCAGTTCCAAACTCTGGAGTCTGTGTGTCCTGTGTTCTTGGGGGGCCTCTGAGCAGGCAGGAGAATGGCACCCCTGTCTTTAACCTGAACAGAACTTCTAGATTAGAGGAGCTAATGCAACAAATAAAACTAAAGCAGGGAACACTGATGACAAAAGTAGCTACCAGGAAGAAGTGGAGGGAGCAAGCATAAGTGGAGTTTTCATAGATGGTGGTGGTGGTGTGGTGATGTCTAATGGTTTCCCCAGGAAGCAGATGTGAGTATTGAATTTGGGGGTCTCTCTGAGCTTTGGAGCACCAGGACACAGTACAGCACTGAGTGAGCTCATGCAGACACACCCCTTGAATATTCTTTCTGCAGAGGAGTAGACAAATCCTGACTTTAATGTGTATATAAATCTTGCCTAAAGTATTTTATTGTCACGCTAGGGATAGCAGGGGGAGGGAGAAATCCAACTTGTCATCCAACTTGTCCCCCCTTTTTTTTTAACTCAGAGGAAAATCAAACACACCAACTCCTCTGGGAAAACTAGAAAAGAAATACCTTGCCTTCTGTTTCCCCTTTTGCTCTGGGTTTCCAAGTAGGCTCTGATGACCTTGACTTCATTGAGGGACACGCTACAGTCTCCTACCCTGGACTATGGGCAGCCTCCAAGGTAGAGAGGACCCAGGCAGTGCCAAAGGGGCCAAGGTGCTTATCTCTCATGGAACCGACACGGTGCCCATCATAAGCATTTACTTAAGCAAGATCCCAGCAGCCAAACACCAACAAAATGCAAAAGCAGCAGAAAACACAAAAAGCATAAGCACTATCTCGAAATATTGTGAGACACAAAACTTTTTAGTTGATTAGAAAGCAAACCATAGCTCAGGAAGGACATTCACAAACATTGAAGTGAAGCCACCATGCGTTGCTTTGCAATGGAACAGACAGAAAAGGCTTTCTCCTTGACCAGCTCTCCACACGCTGCGGACAGTGCACAGCGCCTGGCCTGTACCAAGTGACAGCTTCTTTCTTCCTTGGTAACTGATCTTCTGTGGAGACCATGTGAGTCCCTGCTCATCACATCCTGACTAACTGGAATTGACTTGTTCCTCCATACTGTGAGGATTCAGAGCTCCTGCTGGTGTTAGGTTCCATGGGAGACTCATAAAGGGAAAAATGCCACCTGGGTTCTCTAAGAGATTGAGCGGCTGCCCAAGACAAGGCAGATGGGAGAGGAGGAGAGACCACGCTTGATGAAACACCCCATCCCCCCACACCTTCTCAAGGAAGGTCTGGAGTCTCAGAATCCTTGTAGAACAGTGGCTGGATGAGCACAGATGCACATAGGAGTGAGTCTGTGAGCAAGCAGTTATTCAGTCACTGGAGGTCCAGCCTATAAGTGGGTCACGTGATGGACACTTCCTGTATCAGGTGATCCTGGACGGGACTCAGACATTTCAGAGAGCATGGGGGTCTGTGCTGAGCCCTGTAGCTTGGGAATAGGAAAGGTGTAATTGTCTGTATCCTCCTCCTTCTCCCCCCTCCTCCATCTTCTTTTTCTTCTTTTTCCTCTTCCTCTTCATCTTTGTCTTCATCTTCTTCTCCCCCCTTCTCCTTCTCCTTCTTCTTTTCTCCCCCATCTTTCTTCCCCCCAATTGACTGATAACAGGTATCAGGTATGCAGCATCTTATTTTATGCTCATTATCCAAAGTCATATCTGTCCTCCACCATAAGATGAACCTCTTCTGCCAATGCACCTACTCTTCTGTTTCTCTTGCTTTTTTTTTATAGCCGATGAGTTTATGTCTTGATGTGTGCCATAGTTTCCTTTACCTGCCACACACACACGAAGGCGTGACATGTTTAACATACTCTCTCTAACTTAGCATATCTTGCTTCCTGTCAATGTTGTTAAAGATGGTAGGATTTCATTATTGTTGGTGGCTGAGTAGTATTCTGTGCTTTACATAGACCACCTCTTCTTTATCTGGCCATTGGAGCCTGGTCACATAGGGTGTTCCCCACTCTTGTCTATTGTGAACTTTCTAACCTTCTGTAAAGGATTGCGCTTTCTATCTCTCATCTCATCCCTCCTCATCTCTATAGCTCAGTTCCCCATGTGGAATGCTAGGCATATATGGTCTGTTTGCTTCTAGACCTTACTAGCAAAGTATCTGCTTCATGCCAGCCTCTAAGTAAGATAAATAAATGATCCTCATCACAACCTTCCTAGTAGGTCCTCATGTAATCCCTGCTCCCAGATGAGAGAACAGAGATATTAGGGCCACACAGCCAGTGAGTAGTAAGATCTGGGATTCTAGCCCAGACACTGATGCCACAAACATTGAGTTTTTCATCTTCAAGTTCTGCTGCCCACACTTGTCAAGTGAAATTTGGGGACTTCCCTGAGTTGGGGTGTGTCCCCGTGCTCCTCACTGGGTTGACTCACAGCATGGGAAAGGAGGTTGTCTCTGATATTTTTAGATTAATCCTCTCTGCCAATTCTTCCTCCTAGACATAGAAATAAACTCAAATCTTCTTCCAGAGTGTTTTAAAAGAAGCCTCCTGCCTCTGTGTTACACCTTAGCTGTCACTCCATTTCCCTACTCATCTCTACAGTCAACCTGTGTGAAAGTGCCATACCCACAATGCTGCTCTGACTGCATTCCCTCCCACCCATCCTGAGTGACTCGGTGAACTGCTGACGAGAGCCCCTGCCAAGGCAAAAGCCCTTGGTGAATTCTTCTTAGTGAACCCAATGAGCTCCATGTGAGAAGAGCCCGTGGCAGTTTTATGACCTGCCTGGGTTTGGTGCTCACTGGCAGAGTGCCTGACACACAGTGGGGCTGCTCCAAGTTGATTAATGCCATATGGTTCTGTGTCTCATCTCATCTCCACCTCACCAGCAACTGTCCTTCCTTCCAGCCTCTTTTCCTCCCATGCCCATGAAGGATTTGTTCAGCCCTATAGAACTGCCATTTCCAGTTTTTCTTATCTCCTAAGAGATGTTTTCTTATGTTTTCTCATCTCTTATTGGTCTTCAAATTCTTCCCTTAGCCTTTTCTTTCCCTTCTCACTTTTATAACTTTCCTATGGGAGATCAGGTCTTCAATCCTATTGCCTTAGCTCCAGGATTCTCATCTCAGTTTCCCCGGTGCTAAGTCTTTCCCATGCATGAGAAAACTCATGGCCAATGATAAGATGGGTGTCTCCAGTTGGATGTCTGATGGTCACTTACTTAATAAATGGACTTACATTTTTGTAATGACTTATGCTTCCAAGATAGATCCTTCCATCCTCCCTCCAACCACCTCCAAGAAGACCCAGTAGAACTACAAATACTCTGAACATAGAAACATTACATGATGCTTTTTCTTGCTCAGTGTTGTCATCCTTTCCCTGCCCTTCAAATAATAAATTATATATCACTTACCTGATCCTGTGTCACTTTGTCAGTCACCAAGTCCACTCACTTCTACTGATTTTCCTAGCAGTTCCTAAGAAAACTTTGTTGGTTATAGCAAATATGTCTTGGTTTTCAAATCATCAGTCAATCTCTTAAGTTAGTGCATATTCTATAACTGTGCACATAAAAGTATTATAGAAGACCATATTAAGTGTTCCCACATCTTTCTTTATTAATAGAAACTCCCCATCTCTACCCAATTACAGCTCTTACCTTTATACACCCCCATACCTGGATTTCTTCACTTGCCACATGTATGTGGACGCAGACATCCACTGTCTCTTGTTAAGCAGCTCATTTCACGAAGCTAGAGAATCTGTTTTTATCATTCAACTCCATTCTGTTGTTGCACAAAGCAGCTTCGTGGTGAATTTTCATGGAGTGAATGAATGATTGTTCAAATGGACCGTCAAGGACATCCCTGTGGATGGAATTGTTTTCAAGTAGAGAGCAGACTACTCTCCTTTACAGAGGACCTGTCTTTGGCCAAGGAAATCTTGACCTGATTGAGCTTTAACTATCTGCTGAAGAAGTCTGAGTCACAGATAGTCCCCCCAACAAAATCAATCTGTGGGGGGTACATAGGTAAGCACAGGGGGGAAGGAGATTTCAGCCAAGTCTACCACTCATTCCTGAGGACTGACAAGCATCCTGGTCTCAGGAGAGGAAACCACATAGAGGAGAGGCAGATCTTACCCACAAGGATGAAGAGGAAATGGAGGAAACCATTGATCATGGTGCAAGAGGAGAGAAGGAGAAAGAGCAGGAAGTGAGGGGGGAAGCAGCACCCTGGAGCCAGAAGAAGAGGAGGAAGAGGAGACAGGGGAGCGAAAGTGTGTGACTGTAGGAAGGGGAGAGGGAGAGGATCAGGAGGGGAGAAGAATTTCTGTCTTATGTATCATGACCTCAGCCTGCTCAGGGACAGCTCAGTTATCTCTTTGATTCACGATCATTCAACATGCCTCAAAAATGGCTCTGTGATGTATTGGTCGTGTTTTAATAGCCTGCTCTTGCCTTTGAACTGTGCTTTATCACTTGAAATATACACAGGCAGGTGGGTTGCCAAAGTGGGCTGGGAGTCACAGCTACCCAAGCAGAATCGTCTGGTCCAGCACCAGGCAGTCAGACAGGAAAGGGACCGTTATTTTCATTTCAGAGAGTAGACAGTTGGACACAGAAGTCATAACATGAGTAGTAGGGCCAAAGGAATCTCCTGTTCCCATCAGGGCTCACCCATTATTATTCCATGGTTCTTCTTCCAAATGCCTCTTTTTCCCTGCCACACTGCCTATTCCTGTCATCCTAAGCATATGGGCTTTGGAGACATCGCTTAAGTGACAGGGGTGAGCACATACTCCTTAGCTCCCAGCGTTATTATACTTCTAAATTAGAAAACGAAGTTTGCCAAAATTGCAAATTCAGTGATTTGGGGCTGGGGACAAATTATCTGTCCACTTTTTCCTTGGTGTTGGTTGTCACTTCTATGCCTAGCAACCACAAAGTACACATTAGATGATACCAGAAATGCACACTGAGAAATGTATTTCTTTCTCATCTTGTTGCCTGTCTGTGAACACAAGTCACCAGAGATATTCGGGACAACACTTCACAGTTTACTGAGAACTATCAACAATTTCATTTTGTCGGAAATTCTGGGAGTCTATAGAGCAAAGTGGTTAAAAGTCTGGGTTTCAGCTGGGACAGTAGTACAGTGAGTAGGGCATTTGCCTTACACACAGTCAACCTGGATTCGATCCTTGACACCCCATATAATCCCTTGAGCTCCACCAGAAGTGATCCCTGGGCACTGAGCCAGGAGTAATCCCTGAGATGTGCCCGCCCCCCCCCCCCCCAAACACAAACCAATACAAACAAGCCAAAAAGGATCTGGGTTTGAAATCAGCCTCTTCCAAGCTGCCTGACTTGGAGCGAGTTACTCATGCCACGGGGAAGAAGAGATTGAGCAGATGGTAATATCTGATGAGCTGGTGTGTGAGAAGCACTTAGGGCGTGCCTGGCTGTCATTGTTTTTATCATTCTTGTCTCAGATATGGTTTGATAAGGCCAATAAACCATAACCAGTTTGCTGAAAAGCTTCCGCCGACAACTTGATTTTCTTCTCACTCCTCCCCCTTCGATCTGCTCTCCCGTGCTCCCCGTTTAGTCGACATCATTGAGAAATCCTGCAAAATTGTGTGGGTACCTCAGGGAAAGCTTTCCTTTGCAGATACTCCAGTTTGAGTCCCATCCACTCTCAGCATTTTAGTCTGTCATCTGGTTAAACCTTCCACCGCCCCCTGCCTGAACTTGACTCACTCTCGGAAACTGCAGTAAGATGCTCTCTGCTGTTGTTTCTTCCTTCTCGTTCTTCTTCCTGTTCCACTGCTCTCCAAACTGTCACGCATCCTGGACTGGAGGGGCTGGAAGGGCACTGGAGAGAAAGCTCAGGGAGTCCATAGTGTGCCAGGGGGTGTCTCTCTGGGATGGTTGCTCCAGGGGCCAGGGCACAGGGTACCAGCTCTGTCTCCTCTTGAGATCCTGGAGATCCTTTTGGCAAGCTTCCCAGAGGCTGACCACACACCATAGTCTCCTGATAGGGCATCACATTCTCCAGCTGACCTGGTTCCACTCCTTCCTCATCTGCCATATTGTTTGCATCTTGTAAAGTAAAAAGTAAAGGCCCTCCCGTTGATCATCGATTTGCTCGAGCGGGCCCAGTAACGTCTCCATTGGAGACTTTGTTGTTACTGTGTCTGGCATATCGAATACTCTCGGTAGCTTGCCGGGCTCTCCGAGCATCTTGTAATGGAGTCATACCCAGCAGTGTTCAGGAACTAATTACTCTTCAGTGCTCGGCGGAACATGTGGTGCTGGGAAAAGAACCTGGACATCTCACATGCTAAGCCTAAGCCTGTGCTCCATCTTTTGAACCCTCTGCCCCTCTGCTCAATACTGGGGGCTAATCCCCAGACCATCATCACATCCTAACAAGAAAAGCTGTTAAAGGACATTCAAGGGAACATTAGTTTTTGTTGGCATCAAGTTGGCCCATGGAGAAAGCACAGGATCCTCCCAGACAAACCCTGGATGGGATGCTGTGCTTTGTCTTTGCTGCCCTCAGGCAACTCACTGCAGTTTTTCAGGTCACCAAAGTTTCTTTTCCGTGACCTCTGTGGGTATCAAGGCATCTCCTAAACCAGCCACCTGAGGCCCCTTCTTTGACTGTAGGTGTGAGTGGTAGGATTGGGGAAGCTCCCAGTGAGAAGAAGGGAAAGTGCACGGGCCTCTGCTGCCCACTTCTTAGAAACCTTCACCCACCCACTGTTTCCGAGTCCACCTCCCAGCCCAGGCTGCGATTCCACACCAGTTGAAGGCGGGGAGTCCATTCTAGGTAGATAACTGGCAAGTTCTGCACAAGCTCTTATGCTTCTCTTTAGCACATGGAAATAAAATGCAAACCACATATCTAATTTTCAATGTTTCACTAACCACACGGATTATGTAAAAAAGAACCCAGGAAAGTTGACCTGAAAATATCCTTTTATGGACTCCTAGAGTTTCACAATATTGTTGTATCAATCTGGAATCAGTGTAAGAAATTCCTAATGAGACAGTTTGTGAATTACTAAATCTCTGGCAGTCAGTGTGTGCCTCATGACTCAGGGACAAGCGCTCCATACAGGGTCAGGTGTTTGCCCGCCATCCACAGGTGGCTGCCATATTGGCTTTAAAATATGGAGGAGACATCCTCAGGACATCCTCTCTCATTTCATCTGCGAGGGCTCCAAACCGAGCTTTTGGCTGGAAATATCCAGAGCATTCCAGCAAGATCATAGGGTACCAGGGCTCAGGGACCTTGTAACATCCAGGTCATTTTGCTTTAAATGCCATTTTGCTGTTCAAAGAGAAATAACTGTGTTTTAGGGTGAAGAGTTCAGTAGCTGAAGTACCTGAATTCAGTACCTGAATCTCCTTATATTAAGGAGATTCGGGTATCATGATGCTCATGTGAGTGGTTTGAGGTTCTGGAATCACCCCAAAATATTTTGGCTCTAAAGTGTGTAGGTACTGAAGGAATCAGGCACAGAGTCCTCTTACAGAATAGCATAACAACCTAGAGCAACGAACCCCCAGCTCCTGGTAACCCCAGCCATGAAGTCACACAGGACACAGTGTTGGCTAAATAGGGATGTAGCATGTCTTTGGTTTTCACTGCTAAAAGGCACCAAGAATCATTTTCATGGTATATTCATGAGAAGATATTCATGAATATGGACAGGCCTAAGATCCTCATCTTCTATTTTAGTACAGATCAGGCCTCATTGCCCCAGGATTGCTTAAAATTTTAAAGATTTTAAAGCACTCATCTCCCTAAGAACACCAAGTTCTGGTCATTAAAGAAGCACATTCCCAAAGTGGAAAAAAGAGAAGCAAAAATAAAACCTCAAATACCACAACTCAGAAAGACTCCTATGAACAGGAGGGGTGCGTTTCTGGATTTCCCTGTGGGGTTTATGAGCAGGGGTGCACATGTCCACACTGGTATCATGGGCAGTACTGAGAGTGGAGGCTCAGGCCTCCTTTTTCATTCACCTTCTATGGTGAACTTCTTCTTGGCCCCTGACCATCTTCAGAAGAACCATTTTTTTTCTTTCTTTCTTTCTTTCTTTCTTTCTTTCTTTCTTCTTTCTTTCTTTCTTTCTTTCTTTCTTTCAACCAATGTAATGTAATTTGTATTTATTTTTTAATTTTTTAATTTATTTTTAATTTTTTTATTCTATAAGGTAGTTCACAATATTTGATTACATTTAATATTCAAACACTAATCCACCACCATTACACCTTCCCACCACCAAATTTGCGATGTTTCCATCCCAAACCCCAATCCCTGTCCCAAAGCACAACAAATAATATATTTTGTATTGTCTGTTATGAAAAACTGCTGAAAGTGCTACAAAAAAGGTATCCATAGAGGAAACTGTGAAGATTGTTCTATTTTGGCAGGGGCCATTAACGCATTCTTTAGGATATCACTAACATGTTGTTAAAGGTTGAGTGATGTGAGCTTTCACATATATATATATCTGAAAATATGTATATATGCATATATATTTATATTTTAATTAATTATATTTAATATATATATTTCCCTCTATGATTTGTTGACTACAATTTGAACCCCATCAAATGTGGTGTGGTATTTATGGAGAATGGGCAGGGAGTATTTTATGATGTGTCAAGGCTGCATGGTACAAGAATTTGTTCACTCGTTCGTGAGGTTTGGCCCAAGCATGTGGGTAGCGGCCTTGAGCGTGGTGGCGGTTGGGTTCTGGAGGTTTCAGCTGCCAGGGCTGGGTCCTTTGGGGTGGGGAGGGCTCTAACCACCCCCCTCTGGGGCACCCCAAGTGAAACAGTCTAGTGCAGAGTATGGTGTCATGGCTATGGCGCATGTCATGTTGCTCCGGAAGAACCATTTTCATGGCATATCCCATTCCATTACACTTTGGTTGGTTTGTTAAGTTCGCTTCTGGGCTTCGAAGGAGCATGGGCTCTGAAAAGGATGGAGGAATGGAGAGGCCAGGGCAGATGAAGGCCTGATTCCACACCTACCGCTTACTCACTGTGTAGCCTTGATCCCCTGAAATTCTCTTGTGCTAGTTGCTGAGTCTCTGGAATGAGAGGAACAGCATTGGCTTGTACAGCTGCTGGGCACGTCCTAAGTGAGTTGCTCAGCACATGGCTTGTGTGTCCATAGTAGACACTCAATAAATGTTTGCTGTAGTATCTTCCTTTTCCCCAGGTTTTTCCAAGTCTCATACCACTTCTAGGCAGCCTCCAGCATCTTTCCAGGAAGCACAAAACCAACCAGGGTGCCTCTGACTTACAAAAATACCATCTTGGATTGCTCTGTAGGGACTCTTTGGAGGTTGGTTTTTGCCAACCACCCCAGTTTCTGAACCCTGCACTCAGCAGCTTTCAGCATATGTGATGAGGATAGGGATGAGAAATGAGGAACTGACCATTGCATTGGTCCAACTTGTCACTCACAGGCAAACGTCCCGGGGAACAGAGAGCCCCAGAACCCATGTTGGGTCTTTTCAGGGGCTACGTGGCCGAGCCTGTTACCTTCCATCATTGCCTTCTGCAGTGTCTGCTGATGGCTTAACATTGCAGCTAGGGTATAGGGGAGTCTCTGTGTGTGTGTGTGTGTGTGTGTGTGTGTGTGTGTGTGTGATGGTTTGGTCTCCATTCTGGCTTTTCCTTTGTCCTCTCTCAAGGCAGTTGTTTTCACTGCTGACCTAGCTTTCATCAGGCGAGTATAAATTTTGCAATTTGCCTTCCATTGTTTTGACAATGGATGTGATTTGTATGTGGCAGGACCGCATAATATCCCTATTTATGGCATCTCTCTAATCCGGAGGTGGGCTTGAGGAGGAGGAAGAAGCTTCCAGCCCTGTCTTCTGACCCAGAAACCACTTCGTTTCCACAGCAACTACCATGACTTGGGGAGGTGAGGGATGGACAGTGCCGAGAGATAAGTTGGGCTAATTCCTGTGGGATTTCTGGTGTGCTCCTTGAAAGGTATGGTAAGGAGCCTATCATGTAACGTAGTGTGATGTGAAATCTGGTCCCACACAGATGGTCTGTTGGTCAATGACCAACTGTGTTGGGTTGTTTAAGGGATAGTTTCTTCTGGTTTTGAATATAAGACCAGTGGAGAGAGAAATTGCCTTCATGACAGTTGCTGAAGTGATTTGAATTGGGGTGTTACCTTGGTCTCACCCAGCTTTCTTCTGTGTGCTTGTAGTTTTAATTGTTGTCACGGGTGGGATGGCGATCTCATTTAGCAAACATTACTGAGCACCCGCACATATAGGCGTTGTGCTGGAGACTGAAGACAGAAGAAGTGAGACGTGACTGAGCCCTGTGCAAGCTTATGTTAACTGGTAGGAAGGAGATAAATCATTTGCAGGAGGTGCAGGGCAAGTGCGAGAAGATTGACATCACACAAGCATCAATGCAGCTCCAAGCACTGAACCCCCCAGGGCCAGTGCAGTATGTATTCAAAAATATGTGTGTGGGCTGTCTTGCCATGTACGTCAGTGTCCATGAGCAGTTTCCCCAACCCAGCCTGCCACTGCTGCCAACAGATGCATGAAGGGGGGAACAGGGCCTCCAGGCTGGTTGATGATCAGTCGCCGTTTATGCCAATCTCTCTCTCGCCATTTATTCCATTCTCCCCACGCACCTATTCCAGTCTCACTGAGCACCCCATTCCAGTCTCACACTGCCCCTTGTTCCAATCCCCGACTTTGCCCCATGCCAGTCTCCCAATGTCCAGTCTCACAGCCTTAGTCGAGAGCTCAACCTCCAGGATTGGGGGTAGCAATTCCACATAGGTGAGATAACACAATCAACATATGAAAGCCCTTCCTTGGGGGATGTGGGGGGGAAGCTCTTCTAAGACAAAGATCTCCTCTGTGCTAGGAGATCTACTGAAGTGCAGAATTTCATCTAAGGGCATGCTTCTTCTTTCCTTAGTCCATACACATTTAAATGGTTATCTTAAATTTACTTCTAAATATTCTTTCTAGTCATTTTGTATGGACACAGTAAGAGATATATTAAGTTTATAGGGTGGCTCTCCTGGGGCCATCTTGCTATAGATTTCCAGACTACAGTCCTCAAGCCAGATTAGTCCTTCTTAATCCCTGCAGGGTCCTTGTCCAGTGACTTATCTTTGGGTCATGACAGAACTTGTCCAGTACCATGCTCTTAAATTGCTATAAGTTTTATGGCGCTTGGCCTGTCCCATTTTAATGCCAGGGTAGCTTACAGCTTACCCTGGGTCCGTCCAGTTCCTTCACTGGGACCCTGCTTTGGGGGTGCTAGAAAATAAGAGCAACTGAGACTTAAGTCAAGGAAATATGACAGATGTTAGGGTAAATATTATTGGGAGTCAATTAACTCCCAAGTTACGAAGGCTTAGCATTAACTGTCTTCCTGTGTCTATACAAAAAGGACATTGCTTTAAAGTAAACTGCAAAGGACATAAGGGAAAGAGAAAAGCAATATTCACTTACAAATACACAATCCAGAGTCCTTAGAAGGATCTGACCTTACAAGTCACACGGTCTGATTTGGGGATAGAGGTGATTAACAGATAGGGAAAGCAGAGCACAGAGAAGTTCAAGATAAGCACAGAGGAATGGGAGTGCCTCGGAGCACTGTGATGGGTGTAACCCAATAAACCTAAACTCCCTGCAGCAAGGGAGAAAGGACGAACCAATGTTATCCTACTGCCCAGGTTCTTGGAAGTCTCCCTGACTTGCTAGGGAAGCCCAGAAGGATGGTGAGCAGCTTAGGCATGTGCACAGCCCTTTGGCAGAGAGCACAGCACCCCCTAGGCAGGAGGAAATCAGGGAAGGGAAAGTGTGTTATGGCTGGAGCAAGCTGAGCAGGGCTGAGCAGGGGTCACTTCTGAAAGCATTTGAAGGATTCAGGTGCCACAGCAGCACTTTCTTGTGGACACCTAAGAATTATTTTCTTAACAGGGGGGAATGCCCTGCCACAGTGGCAGGGTGGGATGGGGGGGATGGGGGGGAGGGATATTATCCATGGTGGTGGAAAATGGGCACTGGTAGAGGGATGGGTATTTGATCATTGTATAAACGAAACCCAAGCACAAAAATTTGTAAATCTACAACTGTACCTCATGGTGTTTCACTAATAAAAAATAAAATAAAAAAAGAATTATTTTCTTTTCACATGAAATTTAATATTTGAATACTACATTACCACGTTGACCAACTTGCTTTCTGGAAGAAAACCTGGACAAAACCTCCCATTAGCAACCTGTATTTCAGATTATGAATGGGATCCTCACAGCTCCCCCACCACCCTGCCACCCCTTCCCCAGCCTCCTCCTTCTAGATCTGTGCAGTGATGCTGGGAGATGGCCTCCCTGAATGCCTGCTGGAGTCTCCAGCTGGTTGGAGGCTTGGAGGAGAAACATCATCCATGCTTTGCCGGGGGCACACCTCAATGTTAACAAGCAGCAAAATGAAGCTTCCTTGATTCTCCAGGTTCCCAAGCGTCACAAGAACAAAGTCTGGAAGCTTTCTCCTTTGGGGTGCTAAGACTTTAATGATCAGCTTACCCTAATATGCTGCTTGTTCCTTAGATACTCGTACAGCCATAGGGATGCGCGCTTCCGTTTCTCTCTATGTTGATAGCCCTCTAGCTCAGACCCAGGAATGATTTAATGCTTTCAACACATATTAGCTGACTTACTCCTTTCGGTAACCCTTGCAAGTAAGTATTGTCACTGTATCACTGTCCTTCCGTTGTTCATCGATTTGCTCAAGCGGGCCCAGTAACGTCTCCATTGGAGACTTTTGTTGTTACTGTGTTTGGCATATTGAATACATCATGGGTAGCTTGCCAGGCTCTGCCATGCGGGCGAGATACTCTCGGTAGCTTGCCGGGCTCTCCGAGAGGGGCGGAGGAATTGAACTCAGGTCGGCCATGTTGGCTGCGTGCAAGGCAAACGCCCTACCGCTGTGCTATGGCTCCAGCCCCAGTATTGTCACATCCCCCACAAATGTAGAGGTTGCTTCTGACAGTGCAGGACCTCATACCCAGAGAGATGGATTGATTTGCTTGCCTTAATTTGCTGGCTATGTTAGGATTGAGGGGCGAGAGGGAGCCTGCTGGCAAAATCCGTGTTCCCACCTACATCTGTAGACTCTCTGTGGTTACCCTTGAATCATCCCCACCCCAGCTCCCAGAGTTGCTGGCTGTGCAGTCACTGGTTCCAGAATATCCCTTCTCCTTCTGATGGGTTTGTCCTGAGTAGTTCCCTGGCCAGCTTCTTCATCAAGACTTTATCTACTACTTTCCTGGATTGGTCCAACCCACCCATCAACAAGGCAAAACAGACAGGCAGAAATTGGGTCTTCACCGCCTTGCTCAACCACCTCTTCCTATGACCTTGAGCTCCCAGGGACTGATAAATTCAAGAGTGAATGTCCAGCTCCCAGGATGGTTAACACTCCTCTTCCTTATCCCTTATCTTGGGCTCACACATCCCTATTCTGCAGAAGGGACACTTCCTGAAGATAAGCTCCCCTAGAGGTGTCCCCTGTGGTCAGTAGAGAAGGACAGTAGCCTCGATGGCCACTCTTTACCCTTGACACTGGGGCCATCACTGCAAAGTCTGCACTGTTCACAAGTCTTCACCATCACTTAAGGTCTAAAGCAGACCCATCCCAGGTGTTTTAATGAGAAAAGAAAAAGGTCTCTGAAGAGCAAGTCGAAGGCTATTCACTGCATCTATATCTCCCTTCTCTAAGTGGCGTTTATTTAAATGCAGGTCTCCTCGCGTCCTGTTGCAAGCTACCTTTCGATTTAAATGTTAATAGGAATGTAAACTTCAAAATCCAAATTTTTCCAGGAGGAGACCTGCTTTCTTGGACTCTATTGAAATGGCTCCCTTTGCCTTCACTCCTCCACTCCCCGTCTTTGTCAGCTCCCCTCTGCCCACTGCTTTTCACTGTGCGGAACTACATTCTTCTTCTAAAAGCGTGTAGAATGTACTTTTCATATTTGGGAAATTAGAATGTTAAATGTTCAGGTCACGGAATGCCGATAATGGACTCCAGCCCAGCGCGAGGCCCTGCAAGGTTTTTCTTTATCTCGGTCTTTTGCCAGTGGAATCCGACTCATCATTCAGGCTCTTTCCCAGGGATTATTTTTAGGCTGACTCTGCATAATGCTTGCCTGTGCCCCCCCTCCCCACCTTTCCCGCCATCTCTCTCTTCCTTTTTCTGTAAAAAGGCAGGAAGCGATGGAGACAGAAGTACAGGCTATGCCCATGGCTACAGAGTGTGACCCTGGGCACGGTGAGCAAATACAGTGATTGCAAATGGCCCTTTCTGGGATGCAGGGCAGTGGCTCAAGGTTTGGTGTGCAAGAGGGGATGGACACTTTTTTTTGCTTTTTGGGTCATACCTGGTGATGCTCAGGGGTTACTTCTGGCTCTGCACTCAGGAATTGCTCCTGATGGTTCTTAGGGGACTAGATGGGATGCTGGGAATCGAACCCAGTCAGCTTCATGCAAGGCAAATGCCCTACCCACTGTGCTATCATTCCAGCGGGGGGGGGGGGGAGGGGGATGGACACTTCTGTGGGCACACAGACCCAGCCTCCCCCCACCCCCCCCACCCCACCCCCGCTCCCCCTCCCTGCTCTCCATGGAGACTGGGGCTCATTTGCCTTTTGCATGGGGTGTGGGTGTGATTTGGCCCTTCTCCTTTGAGAGCAGAGACTGTGCCCTGGGGGTGCTCTGGCAGACCCCACCTCCCTCAGCACAGATCCCTTGTACAGGGATTGTGTAAGCAGCATTGCTCCCCCTGGTGCCCCACAGGCAGCCCAGGGCTGAAGAAGGTAGGGGAAGGGGTGCTGCACCAGGGGATGCCTGAGACCTGGGGTGGGTGATGCTGGGGAGGAGGGAGGCCAGGCGGCTGCTGGAGTGGGGTGGGAAAGAACTAGGGGCGCCGGGGGAGCTGAGGTAACCGGAAGCTGAGCAAGGTGCCCACGGGGTTGGCTGGAGAGACATTGGCTAACTTTCCAGCGGCCAGTTCTCTCCACCCTTCAAATGCGCTTGGTCTGAGGGAGCAAAGAGGGCCTGGCCTGGTCTCCAGGGGGGCCCGGGGTGGGGGGCTGTTTGAGAGCAGGAGGTAGGTCCTTCTGCCCTCCCCCTCCCCCAACCTGAGTCTCTGGGAATGATCTGGGAAGGGAAGGGTGCAACATTGTCTATTTTCCTCCACACCCTTGACCTCTGAGAGACTAACCAAATCTTGAAGGGAGGGAAGAGGGAAAAGAGAGGAGGAAAGGTGAGGGAAGGGGGGAGGAAGGGAGGTAGAGGAGGGAAGGAAAGGAAGAATGGAGAGAGCAGGGAAGATGGAGTGAAGAAGGAGGAAGGATGGAGAGAAGAGGGAAGATGGAGAGAGGAGGAGGAGGGATAAGAGGTAGGAAGGAAAGAGAAAGGAGGAGACAAGGGAGAGGGAAGGGAGGAGGGAGAGAGGAGGGAGGGAAAGAAGAAGAGAAGAGGGAGAAGAGAGGAGGGAGGGAGAAGGGAGAAAAGAGAGAGGAGGGAAAACGCACATGAAAAAATGCTCTACCTTATTAATCATCAGGGAGATGCAAATCAAAACAACAATGAGATGTCACCTCACACCACAGTGACTGGCACACATAAAAAAAAAACAAGAACAACTAGTGCTGGTGCAGATGTGGGGAGAAAGGGACTCTCTTTCATTGTTGGTGGGAATACCGACTGGTCCAGCCTTTCTGGAAAACAATGTGGGCATTCCTTAAAGAAATAGAAATTGAGCTTCCATATGACCCAGCAATACCACTTCTGGGAATATACCTCCGGGATATGTTCATCTGCACCTCTATGTTCATTGCAGCGCTGTTCACAATAGCCAGAATCTGGAAACAACCCAAGTGCCTGAAAACAGACAACTGGTTACAGAAACTTTGTACATCTACACAGTGGAATACTATGCAGTTCTTAGGAAAGATGCAGTCATGAAATTTGCTTATTAGTGGTGATCATGGAGAATATCATGCTAAGTGAAATGAGTTAGAAAGAGAGGGACAGACATAGAATGACTGCACTCATTTGTGAAAATGAAATAGCATAATATGAGACTAACACCCAAGGACAGTAGAGACAAGGGCCAGGAAGATTGCTCCATAGTTGAAAGCCTGCCTCATGAGCTGGGGAAGAAGGCAGCTGAAGTAAGGAAGAGATCACTAAGTCAATGATGGTTGGAGGGATCGCTCGGGATGGGAGATGTGTGCTGAAAATAAAGGACCAAACATGATAACCTCTCAGTATCTTTATTGCAAACCATAATGCCCCGAAGTAGAGAGAGAGTATGGGGGAATGGTTTGTCATGGAGGCAGGGGGAGGGTTGGAAAAGGGGAGGTGGATTATGGGGACATTGGTGGTGGAGAATGTGCATTGGTGGAGGAATGGGTGTTCGATCATTGTACTGAAACTCAATCATGAAAGCTTTAGAACTGTATCTCACAGTGATTCAATAAAATAAATAAATAAAATAAAAAGAGGGAGGAGGGAGCAGAGGGAGGAAGGAGGGTAGAAACAGGAAGGAGAGGCAAGGTGCTCCCTTCAGGGGTAGCCACTATGCCCAGATAGATCCCTGTTGAACCACAGCAGCAATCCCACCCTCTAAGCACCCCCAGACTGAAGGGTGCTGTGTGTAGGCTCTTGAGCCAGAAAAGCTCAGTGCAGACAGTGGAGCAATCTTCCTGGCCCACCTCTCCCTGGGTGCCTGTGTTCCTGAACTCAGAAGTCCCAGGGGTGCTCTTGCAACCAGGGGGAGCTGGTGAGGAGTGGGGGAACGTCTCCCCTCCTCCAAGGAAGCTCCCTGTGCGAACCCAGCCCCTTGCTGCAGGGCACAGGCCCCTCGTCTCCTGCCCATGCTGGCTCTAACGCCACCTCTTGTCCACTTGCTTCCTACAGACCTGCGCAGGATGACGGCGGGCTTCATGGGCATGGCCGTGGCCATCATCCTCTTCGGCTGGCTCATCGGCGTGCTGGGCTGCTGCTGGGACCGAGGCCTTATGCAGTATGTGGCGGGGCTGCTCTTCCTCATGGGAGGTAAGGCCGGTCGGTGCTGCCCAAGGCTGGCTACCGGGACAGGGAGCTGGCCAGGGGCACTGCGGGTAGAGGCAGACACCAAGGGCTGGGGCTGGGATCTCTTCTCCATCAATACCATCTAGGCCCCTCCTCGTCACTCTCCATTGGAATCTCAGGGCCTGGCTGCCCAGCGTGGGGCAACTGTGGCTGTTGTTAAGACACAGGGATTCGGGCCCAGAGAACCCCACTTCCAGGAGAAGGCTCCAGCAGTTCATGCACACATCAGGCTGGGGTGAGAGGCAGGCACTCTCCGTGCACAATTTCCCCTTCCAAAGTCTATCTCCAAATGGTCTGGCAATTTCTTTACAAAGCCCAATATGCAGGCACCATCACAGCCAGGGATTCATCCAAGAGAAATGAAAAGAGGCGCCTGCATAGACACATGGACACTTGAATACGCGTGTTTGCACAGTTTTACTCAAAATCAGCCCAGATGGAAGTAAGTCAGAGGCCTTCAACTGGGGAAGAGAACAATGAACTTGACGGTGGCTGTGTAGCGGAGGATCAGCCTGCAACAAGAGCATCTGGTTCAGTGGCCACATCTGGTGTTGCTCAGGACATATGCCTGCCTCTATGCTCAGGGCTTACTCCTGGCTGTGCTTGGGGACTGATTTGAAGTGCTGGGGATCAAACTGGGGTCCACCATATGCAAGGCAAGTGCTTAAAACCCTGGACAGAAATATTGGGAAACTATCGACAATGCAACCCCAAGGGTGAATTCCAAACCAAACTTGCAAAGTTAAAGAACCTGGACTTCCAAAATGATGGCCAGTGCAATTCCTAAACAGACAATCTAGAGAAAGGAAAACTATAGGAATAGAAGATGCACCTGAGTGGAGTCGGGGAGTGTTTTATTTCTGAAAGGGATTTCAGGGGCCTAGGAAGGTAAGATATGGGACATTTCTGCTTCTGATTCTCCAGCTATCAATAGGCACTTGTCTGAACTCATTCAGTAGAAAGTGACTTTATTGTAAACTTTACAGAGTTGCCACCTTAAAGAACTTACAAACCATGGCTCTCTGGGTGAGAGAGAAGTCCAGGGTCTAGACAGTTGCCTTGCACATGGTCAACCTGAATTCAATCCCAGGTACCACATATGATCTCCCTAGCCCAGTTAAGAGTGATCCCTGAGCACAGAGCCAAGAGTTAAACCTGAGCACCACCCGGTGTCCTATTCTCAGATCTCTCTCTCTCTCTCTCTCTCTCTTCTCTCTCTCTCTCTCACACACACAAACATACACACTCGCACATACACATACACACATACACACACGCACATGCACACACACACACACACACGCATGCACGCACGCACGCACATATTCATGGCTCTGTTTAAGAAAGCAACCTTCCCAAACAAGATCTTATCCTTGATTTTGGGGCCCTGTCTTCCTGTATTCTGTCTTCCTGCTGTGTCCAGCGCCAGCCACCTCCTCACCCTGAGAGGGGAGAGAAGAACTTGGCACTCAGCACAGGGAACATAAACATCCACCTACCGCACACACTGGCCCCTTTTCTCTACACCTAACATGTGTGGGGCTCTGGGTTTGAGCCTCAACCCTGAGTGTGGCGTTTCCATGGGGAGCACTCCTCTCAGTTCCTCCTCTCAGAGACAGTGGTTGGAGGGGAGAGTGGGCATTGCTGGAGGCAGTTAGATGGGTTCTGCAGAGAAAGGACCACGAGTACCATACCCGAAGGCCACTTTGGTGACTCTCAGAGCCCACAGTACACATTACGCTCAGTGTTCCATTATCACCTGTGGGCTGAGTATGTGTGTGTGTGTCGGGGGGCGGGGGGAGAAATCTGGCTGAGGAGCCAGGGCAGCTGTCTATCTCAGTGTGGAGGGAGCACTTGAGGGCCAGTAAGCTCTGGGGGACAGGCAGAGAATCATGGCATGCCATGTGTGGGGCTAGACAATCAGCAGACTGGCCTTCTGAGGAAGCCCCCACCTTTTAACCTGTCCCAATCCCCACAGGCCTCCTGGGGTCTCATGCCTGCAGTGAGGGCTAAGGCAGGAAGAGACTTGGACCACTCCTTCTAGCTCTTTCCACCAGTCCTGCTCTCTGTCACAGGCTGAGGCCTCCTTCCCAGTCCCGCTGACCTTGCCTATTGCTTCCTATCCCCGCTGAGGAAACCAGTGGACCCCCACCACAACATTCTGCCCTCCAGATGGCAGCCATGGATCCCCTTCATGTCCCTCTGCCAATCACCATGCTACCTAGCCCTGCAGAATGTGCAGAGATAAGATGGAGTGTCTCTGCCACGCCATTCCCACTAAGACTCATCTGGGTCCACTGAGACAGGCTGCCAGAAAACAAGGCTCTCCTCGGGCCCAGAAGACCTGAGCAAACAGGCCACAGGCAATGCAGCGGGTGATGTGCCCCTAGGGATGATGCCTTTTCCTCTCTGTTGACTGCTTGGACTTGCTGGTGGGTGCTTGCAAGCTTGCATGTCTTCACCTCCTAAGGCCACCATTTCTCAGGGTCTGAAGTCACCTACTGCCCAAGGGTCAGCTTCCTTCTAGCTGCATTTCCTCAGGAATGAGAGCACAGGGCTGGCCCATATATCTGTTCTCACTAGGGCACACACTACAGTAACACTTCCTTCCCACAAACCGGAGACCTTGGGGGACAGTCTTGGGGAACAGAGTGAGAAGCACAGTCGGAGCCCTGCCCCCCCCATGGCTGGGGCACCCCCCCATCCCCACCCCTATGCTTGCTGAGTATCCGGTTCCTCCTCGCAGTGATGGATGCATAAGGATATTCCTGCCTCTGGCCTGGGCTGTGGAGACCCTGACCACAGCATGTTCAAATTCCCTTGCATGCTTCAAAGCACACCAATGCTGCCACTGGAAAGAGAGCACAAAGGACTGAGTGCAGATTTTGCAGACTTAAGGCATAGGGTCCGTCTCTGCCACCACCTGGTCCCCCAGCATTGCCCAGGGTCATCCCTGAGCACGGAGCCAGGAGAAGTCCCACTCCTACTCTTGAGCACTGCCAGCTGTGGTCCCCAAATAGAGAAAAACAAAACAAAATATTTATACAGGGTCCCTCCTGAGAGCAAATCAATCAGAGCTTCCGGATAATCCAGATGTGGGTTGAAATACTGCAAAGAAAGGGCAGAAATAAAGTGATTGGGATAAAGTTTTCTCCATCTCTAAAAGGACTGGAGCGATAGCACAGTGGTAGGGCATTCGCCTTACAAGCGTCCAACATGGCCCACCCGAGTTCGATTCCTCTGCCCCTGTCGGAGAGCCCGGCAAGCTACCAAGAGTATCTCGCCCGCACGGCAGGGCCTGACAAGCTCCCCATGACGTATTTGATATGCCAAACACAGTAACAACAAAGTCTCCAATGGAGACATTACTGGGCCCGCTCGAGCAAATCGACAATCAACGGGAGGGCCTTTACCTTTTACCTTTAAGATGGTTTGGTCCCAGGGATACACTAGTAACCCAAGGTATGACATGGTGCCTACTTTTCCCTGCCTCCCCAAAAACCGCAACACACAGACACACACACACACACACAGACACACACACACACACAGACACACACACACACACACACACTGCTCTGTTCAGGGTAATTTCCAAAAACTCCATATGAAACACTGTCACTGAAGAGGGGGTTAATTCTTACAGTGGGGTTCCCTCTGAGCCCCAATCACTGGGCAACCCAACTCAATCTGCTTTACTAGGATGTACGCTTCTTTTTTTTAATGTTTATTTTTAATGTGTGAAATTGTTATTTACCAAGTTGTTCCTAGGAGAGTTTACATTGCCAGTTCCAACCCCCTGTGGGACCTTCCCTCCACCAGTGTCTCCGATTCCCTTCCATGCCCCAGTCCACCTCCTTGGCAGACCCAGTTTTAAGTTTAGTTATTGGCGTTTGTCTCTTCATCCTGGCAGTGTTGTTGGTGCCATGGTCCAGACATGCATAGGCCTCACTTCCACACCACACATGTGTGCTCTTTCTTTTAGGGGCAAAACCACAGTTCCAGATGCAAGGCTAGCAGCCGGCTGAGCTGGGCCAAGTTGCTGTTCCAAGCTCAGATTCCAATGACCTGAGCTCTGCGCTGGTTGGCAGAACCCCATCCTCTCCCTACTGGCGCTTTGTTCCCTGTGTCCCTGGCTAGAACACTCAGAGAGGCTGGCGAGGGAGCTACCAGCCAGTCAGGCCCCCACAGGGGGAGAAGCCGAGGGACCAAGCCACTCAGAGCTGACCCCGAAGATGGTGGTCTTCAGGGGGAGATGAGGCTCTGTGGGCAGCCTCAGAGGCCCATGTCTCGGGAAGCTGCATCTGCAAACCCTGAGAGTTTGGTTCGGTTAGGAACAAGGGAGGGCCTGGACTCTGGAATGTCCCTCAGTGTGCCCCAACAGAGAGACACTGAGATGCTAGAGTGCTGAACCAGACAGCTTAAAGCCGGGTGTCCACTGACTCCACCATCCTCCCCCCAAAACTTCCCGGCCCTGCCCTGCCATTGTTGATCCATGGACACTGTGGGAAGATCTTGGAGAACCTCCACTCCCTGGCGCAGCCTCGGTGAGGCAGTCCGGCATGGCAAGTCCAACCTCGGTGCCACAGGGATGGAAAAGTAGGGAGATGGGGGGAGGGCCCTTGGTTTTCACCAGGCTTTTCACTTTAGACTTCAATAACCCAGCAGAGAAGAGGATTCCTGGGGTGGGGGTAGAGGGTAGGTTATCTTTGGGAACACGGAAGTGGAAGGGAGAACAGCATATACTGGGTAGCTGGCCAGCCCTACAGTGGCGAGCAGGTGGGCACAAAGGGGGTACAGCAAGAATTGGCCCAAAAGGTTAATTCAGAGTCCAGAGTGGGACCATGGGGAGGCAGCTGGGGCAGGGAGGAAGAAGAAGAGTTCCATTCACAGTCTCTTCTCAGTGCCGTTGGGGGGTTCAGTGGTTCATCATGGGCACCCCACTCTTCCTGGCGTGGCTGTTTCCATTAGAGAGAACAGCCCATGCCTTGTGAGCTAAGCAGCTACCAATGGTTTAATTAACACTCAGCCCCAAAGAGGCAGTAATTAAGTAGGACAGCTCAGTGGGGCTGGCGGCGGGGAGGCCTTGAGAGGGGGCTGGGAGTGGGATCCAGTTTCCCCCTTGGCAGGGTCTCCAGGGGAGGACCTGGCCCAGACATGTTCCTCCCAGCTTGGCGCCAGAGACAAGAGTCCTGATGAGTCATAAGTGGTATTCAGTCGCCCGGGGACAGGGTGACATGGGGGAGCACAGGCTGTACCCACCACTAGGAATTCACAAGCCACTTGCCGATCTGGACACTGGGAGCCACCTCCAGCCTGCAGATGTGTGAACATGGGCTGCCCAGCCCATCCCCCACTCCCACACACTTGGGTAATAGCCATAACTGCACCCCAGTTCCAGGCTCAGGCTAGAGGCCCCCTCCCCGTGCCCTAACCACACCTGACTATCCATCCTCAGAGCACACAGAACTCAAAACTCTAAATCTAGAGGGTCCCTCATTGGCTTTCCAGGTACCAGAGACTTCCCGAAGCATTGACAAAAGCCACTTCCTCACCCTCACCTGACCCCGTCTTAGCTCAGATTCCCAAAGGCAGATCTCTGTCTATGTCCTTGGGTAGAAGAAGGGCCACCTGTTCTCAGAGGCCACTTACAAGAGACCTCGTTCTGTATTCAGGGTACCACTCTCAAGATCTAAGCACCTCAACACTCCCCTTTTTCTACCCTCATGACACTGGGCCTTCAGATTCCAACATAGGAACCAGGGTGGGGTATCCCCCAAACTGCAACCTATACACAAGAACCATTCTCCGTCTTTCTCTTCCCTGTCTCCCCAATCTCTGGGGCATAGGCCTTCCTTGAAGGAAAGGAAGGGGCCTTCTTGCACTCCCTTATTCAATGAGTCCTCCCTGCCACTATGCTTTTTCATTCATTTCTCTCTCCACAACGTCTTCACTGCCTTCAGAAACGTTTTGTTGTGCTGTGGTGGGTTCATGGCTTGTTTGTTTCCTAGCAACTATAAGCAAGTACCTCTAATGCAGACACCTGTGGATTAGAATTCAGTGCAACCTAACCGAGCTCTTCTCCGAGTGTCACTGCAGTGAAAGTGGGGCCAGGGGTCCCATCTCCCTGGCCACAATGTAGAGGGTGAGCTTCCTCTTGCAGGTGTGGCTCTCATGCAGCTTCTACATCTGGCCTAGCCAAGGCCACAGGAGAACTGACCTGCATATTTTTTTGTTGGGGGGTGGGGAACTAGCCCCAGGGCCCCACTGGAAATTCTCTGCCAACTAGGCCATAAGCTCACATCAAGGATCTGAGGATGCGGTACTGGTCAGGCATGAAAGTTCTGGGGACTCCCTGGGCCACTGGGCCACATCCAGCAGTGCTCAGGGGACCATGTGGTGCCAGGAGTTGATCCCGGACTGAATGGGGCGAAACGTGCACACACCTCTGTACCTGACCTTCAGGTCTTATGCAACCAGATAGCACTTCCAACTTTGCAGAAAAAATGAGCGTTTCATGGAATTCCCTTATTTCCCTCTCTCCCCACACTTCATTTCCCCTCTAGTTTGCATCTTGTGTTGGGACTATGCATTGGTTTCATCCAGTATGCCAGGATTGGTGTTCAGTGAAGTGCATCGTTGGTTCCACATCACTTCCTTTTCCCTGGCATCCTTTGCCTGCTCCGTGACACCCCCCAAAGCACCACGTCACACCCACTGTTCCCATCTCTTCAGACTTCTCTGGGCTGAGCAGGGCTGCCCACCTTCCTGGTAGTGTGCACGGGGCTGCTGGGTGCAGGGTCGGGAGCCTCTGCCAGGACGTGCCTGATGCTTTTCTTGTGACAAGATCATATGATAGATATAAGAGAGCAAATACACAGAGGTCAAGTGCCATTTCCATCACCTCCTATTTAAAGTTCTCCCCATCAGCATGATGTATGATGGTACAGACCTTGATCTCCTGGCTGGGACAGTGGCGTCTTCTTTCTCCTTGTGAACTTACTCCCCCCCCTTCCCAGACGGCCCTTCTGGGAAGGAAGTCAGCAGTGCCTCCCACCATGCCTAAGGGTGTGGGTTTTTTCTCGGTAGTGGAGCAGTGTCATACCTCACTGGGGATGCTTCAATGTGGGAGAGTGGCCTCTTCTTCTCTCTTTATGAATGTTTTCAGGTTTTTATTTGAATCACATTGGATGCATGAATGTGTCTCACACTTGAGTGATGATGTGGTCATGCTGTGTTTCTTGTCGTGAGTTGGTACTTTCATCCCTGACCATCGGGTTCTCTCCCAGTTGACTCCAAGTCACATCTTGAATGCCTATCAAGGTGGAGGTGGTTTTGTTGTTGTTGTAGTTGTTGTAGTTGTTGGTGGCGTTGTTGTTGTTGGTGGTGGTGGTGGTGGTGGTGTGTGTGTGTGTATAGTTCTTAAGTTGTCGCTCCTGCACAGTGCTCTACAGTGCAGGGCTCAATGTATCTATTTCCAGCCTCAGTCTTCAAATGCCCCACACCCCTTCTCCCAGGAGCTCCCCTGTCTTTTCTTTGGAGAATGACATTGGTTGGAAGAATCAGCTTTATGTTTAGAGGCCTCTCCACACACTTAGACATAAGCCCCAGGAACTCTGGAACCTGGTCTTTCTCATGTGTCTACACTCAGGTGTGTCTGCTGAGCGCATAGTCAGTGAATTATGTACTGCTGACTATGGGGGTTGCTTTGTCTTAGTGAGTAGCAGACAAGGAACAGCTTAATCTTACCTTCTGTTCCTGGTCTCTTGGATTTCTCTTGGATATCTTCTCCCCTTCCATGGGAAAGATCATCCTCTTCTTGCCCTTATTAGAAAAATCCTTTTGGTATAAAGGGGCTCAGAGTCCTTTTGGAAGTCAGGTATGAATTGTACATGAATTCACAACAAGCTTTTATCTTTAATTTAGACTCTTAAGATGTTAAGAACAAAGGGACATTGAGGAACCCAGTATGACCTTGTGTTTCCAGATAACAATAGGTGGGTCCCTTGTCCTGCCTTGCTCAGCTAATGAGTGCCTGCGTCCAACCCCAAATACCAGCCTGGATTCCCTCTGCCTCAGCTTCCCACAACCCCAGTCAAAGACACCCAGGTCCCTGGTGCCTCATGCTGAGTTAGCGCCAAAGCTGCACTTATGAGCATGTGCTAGACCTTGAATCTCACTCCCCATTTCCCTTTCTTCCCCCACTTCTCAGCATACAAAGGGCATGTGGAGGTGCTTGCAGCCAGAATTGAGGGCACAAGTGGTAATGGGAAAAGGAAACCATTAAAGGTTCTCCTGCCACCTGTGATCAGTGTAACCTTTCGTTCCTCCCATCCATCAGGGGGAATGAAGGGAAGGCCCAGAAGAAGCTCAAGTCATCAAGTATGAGTGATTGCAGTGATTTGCAAAGCAATGATGCCAAATGTCCCCCCTTCACCCCACAACCAGGTTCACCTGAGAGTGGTGAAGCTGTGTGGTGAGCCCCCAGATGCCCCCTCTTCGGAAATGAAGACCTTGATAAAGGTCCAGCAATTCTGAATACTTCTGAAACTAAGCATAAAAAAGGCAAGGCAATGGCTTCCTTGCTTAGACGACTCTTTAAAGGAGTGACATGATTCAAAAAATTTTTGTGTGGTCCAGCATGACTGGAACTGTGTTCCTATAAATCTGGGGGATCCTATGCTTCAAACATCAGGATTCATGGATAAGAGAGCAGAGGCTTGTAAGTAAGCTATCCAAGAGGGAAGAACACATTCAGTAAGTCAACATCTTACCTTGATGCTCGGTGTAGTACAGTCCTTAATCAGTGGTAGCTGTCATTATGATAGGTAAGTGGCAACTGTGGCTATTACCTTTGTTCTCTAACTGAAATCCATTTCAGTGGGCAGAGAAGTGCCCATAACCTGTCAAAGCAGATGGAATCAAGGGCAACTTGACACTCCCTGCTAAACTGATTTGCGGGTTCCATGTGGGATGTCCCTCAACTACAATCACTCTCCTCTTGCTTTTACATCTCACCACCTGTCAGAACTCCAAGCAGAGATTCTCAGGCCATGTCATCTCCAGGAATATGACTCACCTGTTTTACTAGAGATTAGTTAAGCATTGATACTAACATTCGAAAGAGACATTTGGAGAGACTCATGGTCTGGAGCATTAGGAAATGGCACCTACTCGTACCTAATGTAGAACAGTGGCCAGAATGGGTCACTCTGGTTATGTAGGAGACAGGAGGGCATCCTTTTTGCCTGCGAGTTGGAACAGACCCAGCAGAGTAGCGCCCGACCCCTACAGAAGCTATTACAATCTGCACTTTTGAAGAGAAGGGAGAGTAGTTTTGGCCCTGAAAACCTAAAGCTGGTCAGCAAAGGCCGTATCTGAAAGCACTGGGTGCTGCCAACCTCAGTATTCAGCTAATCCACAAGTGCTCTGATCAGTGTCCCTGGACAGATGCTAAGACAGAGCAAACTTTGGAGAGAGCGAAGGAGGGTGCCTGGGATAAGCTCCAGAAGTGCCCTTTGGGAAAATGGAACCCCTGTCTTTTGGATATCCCTATCCACCCTTCTCAACCTCTTGACCCACCCTTTCTTCTCTGCCACTTCATGGAGACAAAAATCATTGTTCAGGAAGTTGAGGAATTAGACTGAAAGGGAAATGATGGTTCTGTCATGGAAAAGAAATGTAGGATAAAAGGAGCCCCAGACTACCCAAGGGGCCAGGTGAAATTTACTTAAGTTAGTTAATATTAAGCCTTCCTGCATCACTGTGAAAGGAAACCAGCCATAGCCCCTAACTCAAGAGAAATGGTGAAAACTATAATGTTAATTCACAGTGGGTACCCAGGACAACGTCCTGTATCGAGGTCAATGACAATGTATCCTCGATACATTTTTAAATTTTATTATTTTTAAATGTGATTTTTAAAATTAGTGTTTGAGTTACTGAACTACCTTTTTAATAATCACCTTCAGTGACACACGATTATAGGTAGCCCCCTACCAGCACTGCCACTATTATACAAAGACACACATATCATGAGGATGAGAAAGATGGAATTGCTGAACAGGAAGTGTATGTTCACTCTTGTCAGCACCCTACTCATTCATGCACACTGGATGCATTTACATGGTATGTTGTATTAGATTATGTTCTGCATTGTTGTATATTCATATTCTAAACCAGGCACTTTTAAAGCACTGAACCATCATGGAAAATAGGATGAAGTGCTGGTGCAGCTTGTCTTTCAGTTGGAGATGCCATCAGTCTATGGTACCATAGATGCTTGGCCCCATGTCAGATGATAAGAACTATGGAGGAAATTCATCTGGAAGGGAGGGATGCTGATGTGGATGTGAGTCATCATAGCAAGGTGTAGACACAAGGATGAAGTTTGTGCTTTGGAAGACCTCTCTGAGGTGGAGACGGAGGATGGAAGGAAGAGGGGAGACCTAGGAAGATCTGAGATGCAGTGATTCCTTACAAAAAGAGCAGACACAAGGGGCCTGGGATGGGAATGAACTTGTTGGATAGGAACAAGTGGAGAAAAAGAACAATTATGACAGGAGTAGAGTGAGATGGGGGCATACCAAATAGGTGGACAGCTCACACAGTGCCTCGGAGGTGTAATGGAAGAGGTTTCATGTCTGTTCTTTCCTGCTCTCCATCTGTTTTTATGGTTCCCTCTGGATTCTCCCTGGGCCATCATTTGATAGTGTGACTTTCATCAGTGGGCTGGCTCTCTCTGGGGCTACCTAGAGCTAATTTTCCTGCAGTCTGCCATGTCCAATCCCAGTGAGTGGGTGCTATGGTATCTATGCCCAGGGTGGCCAGGTCAGGTGGAAGGGGTGCTGTCACATGCCTCCTGAAGTTACAGTGTCATATAACTAGAGCATCTCTCCCCTCCATCCAGCAATGCTTACATAATC
This sequence comes from Sorex fumeus, assembly GCF_029834395.1. Taxonomy (NCBI): domain Eukaryota; kingdom Metazoa; phylum Chordata; class Mammalia; order Eulipotyphla; family Soricidae; genus Sorex; species Sorex fumeus. The sequence goes on along the minus strand of NW_026606105.1, from coordinate 6,508,820 downwards.
TGTGGGGCCCAGCACCAAATAAAGCCTGGGATCCCTTCTTCAAACATTGTCCAAGTTTCAAGATGGTGGCGGCACAGCCAGATGAACATGAAGCCAACTTGGTCAGCGTCAATCACCCTTCACGCAAAATCCCTGCTCCCTGGACATTGTAGCCTGTTTCTGCAAGGGTTCCCAGAGATCTTGAGAAATAAGGCCTTTCCTTTTTTACTGTGTGCAGCTCCCTTGACCCTAATGCAGACAAGTCTCTGGGGGGAAAAAAGGCACACAGAATATATCCCTGCCCTTTCCCTAGGGCAAAGCTGTCTCCCCAGACACTGCCAGCACACCCTGCTAATTAACTGAAGCTGAGTTGATTGCACACCATGGCAAGGGAGAACACTCCCTCACCAAACTGTCAGGGGCACAGAGAGGGGAGGTTGGCTGGAGTTAATTGGGAATTGGAAGCTTGATTTCAGGCCGTTATTTCAGTGTGGGTATTTGGGGAAAATCAGGTGAGAAAACATAGAACATCCATGATGTCCAGCAGCAAAGAGTTGTAGGAAAGCTTTGAACAGGAGCACTGGTGTGGACGGAGATGCTCCAGCACCTGACTTTCAGGGGCGAGGCCCTGAGTTCAATCCCTTGTCCCACCCTACATGCTGATTGCAATCCTTGAAACAACACTGTGTACTCCATGTCTGGTACATGACAACCAGGTGTGTGTGTGTGTGTGTGTGTGTGTGTGTGTGTGTGTGACACATGGTGATCAAGTGAGTGTAGCCCTGCCTGGGTCAGTTCAAGGATAAACAAACCACACTGAAGGAAAGAGAGGGGAACAAAAAAGAGTTAGTGACTCTTTTTTTTTTTTTAATTTTTATTAGTGAACCACCATGAGGTACACTTGTCGACTTACAACTTAAATTTTTGTGCTTGGGTTTCAGTTATACAATGATCAAGTACCCATCCCTCCACCAGTGCCCATTCTCTACCTCCACCAATCCCAGTATTCCTCCCACTCCCCTATCCCCCCATCCCACCCTTCCTCTGTGGCAGGGCACTCCCTTTTGTTCTCTCTCTCCTCTTGGGTGCTGTGGTTTGCAAAAGAGGCATTGAGTGGCAATTATGTTTAATCTATAGTCTACTTTCAGCATGCATCTCCCATCCTAAGGAAGTTCCCTAATGATCAGTTCAGCCCCTTCCTCGACAAGGGCAGACCTGCAGCAGATGGATTGGAGAAGAGTGACGGCCCTGAACTGTTACCCATACTGAGATGTGGTGTTGGCTCAATGTCTCAGTTGAGTGTCATGAGTAAATTTGGGGTCTTGGGATGATCTCTCCACTGACTGGTGCCTTCCTGGCTGGCCTGTCCCCCACCCAGGCATGACGATATTCAGGAACACCTTAAATCATTAAGTGGAGACTGCAGCAGTGGAGACTGACTCCCCAAGGTCTCCTCTTGCCTTGAGAAACAAGAAGCCTGCCTTTTGGGGGAGCAGCGATAAAATCAGGGTGTGGCCCTAAGTTGGGGGTTCCTCACTGCAAATGCCAGACTACAGGCAAGAGAAGAGGGAGGGCAGGGAAAGTGAAGGACTCTTTCCTTTGAGCAGAACAGATTTCTGCTACCTCCTTTTCCTTGGAAACCGCCACACCAGGAGATGGTGGGCACTCCATGGGGCTCAATTACCATGGAAACCGAGGTAATTGCTAAAGCAGTGGTCCAAAGCCTCCCTCTCGGTTCATCTTCTTGGATGTTCTTCCAGAGGTGGGCAAGCTTTAGAGGAAGGAGCTTGGCGGGCAAGCTTCCAGCTCTGCAACAAGTGCTGAATCAAAGAGCTGAGGTGCCCCCAAAGTAAAGGAGCCTCCCTCTCCACATGCTCCCAGGCCATGATTATCCAGGAGGAGCAGGCCTGAGTAAGGAGAAGTGTCTTCTCTCCAGGGCCCGAGGGAGGACAGGGTAGAAATAGCATCAGAAGTAGCCAGATCCAAAGAAGAGAGGGACACGGCCCCCATTACTTGGATGGATGAGATGCAGTCGGTGGGAGAATGGTGGGCTTGAAGCCAGAGTGCGGGTGAATTGGAAAATGCACATAGGCCCTAGGTCCACCATGATCGCCAGTTTCCTGGAGTTGCCTTGAGGAACAGGCCTAGATCAGAGAGGCAGGGAATAGGACCCAGCAGCCCCGCACAAAGCCTGCTTAGACACACCTTTGGAGCCAGGCAGCTGCCCTGCACCTCAGTGTAGGTGATACTCTCCCATGGATGGGATCAGCAGTCAAGTTCAGTTGTATGCTCTGTCCAGGAGGCCGTGGTAGCCCTGAAGTTCTCTGGGGTTTGTTGAGTGCACGGTTCAGAGGAGACTCAATACAGCGTGTGATGAAGGGCTTGTCTCTGAAGACATGCATGAGAGAGCTTGCTGCTAGATAGCCCTCCTCTTCACCGAACGTGGGCTGGGAGGGCAAGAGATAAAAATATCCCCAAGTGGAACATAACTGGAGAATGAGGACCTGCAGAACCTTCCTGACATTCTAGAAGTTTCCAGCATGCATTCTGGTTATCAGATCATGTCTGGTGTGGCGTGACTTGATGTGGGGTTTGGAAACTACATACCCACCCCTCTTTCTCCAGAATCCACCAAGCTGTCGGGAGAGTGTGTGTGGAAGGGGGCCATTAATGAGGAAGCCTGGCCTGCTTCGGTGAAGAACTAGATGCTGCTGCCTTCGTTCATTGCACACACACAACTCCCCGCCTTGCTTCCTACTCAGCCCCAGGCACTGCAGAGAATATAGGGCAGTTACACTCACCCCTGCCTCAGAGGGGCTCCCATGTGACAGAAGAATCAGACTCCCCCGTTTATCAGCATGATGACAGAGCGCTGCTCTTTCCATGACCCATGCCCTTAAAATGCAGAGTGTTAAAAAAAAAAAAGACCTCAGTGTCCCTCCAGCCGTACACAGGACAAGGACACCTTCATTCCGCCACTGAGGGGAAGACAGGTGCTGGCCACCCAAACAGCGTGGAAGAGGATAATGGATGAGGCTGGGGGCCGCACTTCCCGGCTCCTGGACCCCTCAGCGAAGTGAGCTCTCCCTGGAGCCTCCCGCCTCCCCTTTACCCTCCACTCCCTGTGGAGAGGCAGGTGAAGGAGGCTGAGGAGAAGGCAAGAGCTCTCAGAGCATCTCAGATGCTCAAACATTATTTCCTTTCATCTTCCCTACAGTCGGTAAGGAGGTCGGTCCCAACCCAATCTCCCGGAGAAGCAACAAGGCCCAGAAGAACCCAGAATTAGACTCAGTGTCCAGCAATGAAATAGAGGGCAGAGCCTGCCTCTAAGGCCTTTTGAACCATATTCTTTGAGGCCTGTGGGAGAGAAGAAAGGCGGGCCCAGGCTTCCTGGGGGCTCAGCCACACCATTAGCCAGAGGGGCCCTCCTCTGCTCTCACCAGCAAGGGGCTGGTAGGTGTCTACCAGCGTGCTGTTGTCAAGTGAATGTGTGCTAGCACGTTGCTATTAAAGGGAGCTCTGACTTTCTCAGGCTCTTTCTTTTTTTATTATTATTATTTTTTAATTTTTTAAAAATTTTTATTAGTGAGATATCATGAGGTACAGTTGTAGACTTACAAATTTTTGTGCTTGGGTTTCAATTATACAATGATCAAATACCCATCCCTCCACCAGTGCCCATTTCCCACCACCACGGATCCCAGTATCCCTTCCACCCCCCATCCCCCCATCCCACCCTGCCTCTGTGGCAGGGCATTCCCTTTTGTTCTCTCTCTCTTATTGGGTATTGTGGTTTGCAAAAGAGGCAATGGGTGACAATCATGTTCGGTCTATAGTCTACTTTCAGCATGCTTCTCCCATCCTGGGAGAATCCTCCCAACGCCCTTTATTTGGTGTTCCCTTCTCTATCTGAGCTCCCTTTTCCCCTAGCATGTGTGGCTGGCCTCCAAGCCATGGAGTAAAATTCCTGGTACTAATCTCGGCCATTCTGGGTGTTAGTCTCCTGTTTTGTTACTTTATGTTCCCCAGGTGAATGCAATCTTTCTATGTCTATCCCTTTCTTTCTGAGTCATTTCGATTAACATGATACTTTCCATGTAGTACCACTTGTATGTAAATTTCATGACTTCGTCTTTTCTAACAGCTACATAGTACTCCATTGTGTGCATCCAAGCACTTGCTTATGGAGTTTCAAAAGGTACCTTGCCCGAGGTCAACTAATACTCAACTGGCTCAAATCCGTTTGCCTCTGAAGCCGGGGGTTTGTAATCACTCTGCAGTCCCCTCCCCAGGGACATCCATCCTCAAGCAGCCCTTGATCTGCCAGTGGAAGAGACAGACATCCTATGGTGCAGGAAGAATGTTGTTCTTGGGAAGCAGAAAAGACTCACTTCAAGAAATAGTTCCTTGGGTCTGGAGCAATAGCTCAACGGATAGGGCATTTGCCTTGCACTCGGCCAACCCAGGTTTGTTTCCCAGCATCCCATATAGTCCCCTGAGCACCGCCAGGAGTAATTCCTGAGTGCAGAGCCAGAAGTAACCCCAGAGCATCACCGGGTGTGACCCAAAAAGCAAAGAAAAAAAAAAGATAAAAATAGTTCCTAGATAAACAGATAAACCTCTGGCTGAGAACCTTCTCTCTCTCTCTCTCTCTCTCTCTCTCTCTCTCTCTCTCTCTCTTTTTAATTGAATCACCATGAGATACAGTTACAACGTTTTCATGTTTGAGTTTCAATCATACAATGATCGAACACCCATTCCTCCACCAGTGCACATTCTCCACCGCCAATGTCTCCAGTATGGCTCCCTTTCTAACACTCTCCCTGCCTCCTTGGCAGACAATTTCCCCTCTACTCTCTCTACTTTTGGGCACTATGGTTTGCAATACAGATACTGAGAGGCTATCACATTTGGTCCTTTTTCTTTTTATTTTTATTTCCTTTCCCTTCCTTTTACCATTCCTTTCCTTCACTATGATATATGGGTTTTGTCTTTTCATATGCTCTGAGGCAGAAGATAAATATTAGAACTCTGAGGCAAAAAGAAGAAACCTGGCTGCTGAGAAGGTGGCTTGATGGTAGAGCACTTGCATGTGGGAGACCCAGAGTTTGAATCCTAACATGGACCTCTCTCCCTACCCAAAAGAAAGTCCCTTACCTTCACTCCCATAACCCACTGCCACCCACCTCACCTCCTAACACCTAGTTTCTCACTTTCCATCCCCATGCTATGAAATATACTTTCTTAGAACCTGCTTACTTTTTTTTTGCTTTCTGGGTCACACCCAGTGATGCACAGGGGTTACACCTGGCTCTAAGCTCAGGAATTACTCCTGGTGGTGCTCAGGGGACCATATGGGATGCTGGGAATTGAACCCGGGTCGGCCATGTGCAAGGCAAACACCCTACCCGCTGTGCTATTGCTCCAGTCCCCTGAACCTGCTTACTCTTGACTGTCCCCCAAATTTTCCACCCTCCTCTTTCTGGTCTACCAGGGTTTATCTCTCTGTCCTTCCAGAAATGCTCCTCTTCCAGAACAATACTCTTAAGAGTTTGTCTTTTCTCTGGGCTTCTCTGTTTCCTTGGCTCTTTCTCTCTGTAAATGGAGCCCAGAATACCTCCCTTTGCCCTCCTCCCTCCCAGGATAACAGTATCTTTGTCCAGGTCATTCTGGAGCTGGTGACTGAGTCAGCATCACAGTTTACTGGTTCTCTCCAGTCATCTGGAACTTCCAGCATGCTGAACTGGACGTATCATCTGTGTATGTTATGTGTGTGCTTCGAGTTCATTGGATTTGTGCTACCCTCTGTTTACTGTCGGGGGCAACCGAGATGTGCCGCCTAACTGAGGTTATTGTGCAAGTGAAATAAGATAATAGTTAGGAAAAACATCTGGCAGAATGGAAGTGTGGGTGAGTCACCTACTTCCCACCTCTAAAGCCAATCTTCACGCCATACTCACTTCCCCATGTCTTTCCTCTTGATGGCAAAGCATCCTGAGTCCCATAGTGCTTATGAAACAAAGGCCAGCGTCTTCCCATGGGAGTTCAGTGACCACCACCATCTTGACTTGGCCTTCAGCCATGCCTCTTCGCTCCCTTTCCATGGGCCTCTTGCCCTTGTCCACCCCAGTGTCAACTTCCTGTGCTTGCGCGTCCCTCAGGGCTCAACTTACTCTTGGCATCTTCCAGAAACCTTCCTGAATCCTCTTAACTAAAACCACTTTCTGAACCAGATATCTCTCTGCACCTTCTGGAGGGCATTTTCCCCCTGAAGATTCAAAATCAAATTCATTCCTTGGTCCCTTCTAAATCAGGCCTCTCCCCACCCACCCCCCACCCCTCCTCCCCATGCCAGGGGCCTTCCACACATTGCCTACTCCAGTTGTTAATTTGTTCTGAGCCCTTCCAATGGTGTCTGGTAACTTTGACTTCTTCAACTCCTTTCTGCGCAATTAAGGTAAATTCAAGTCTCTCCCCATCCACTTCCCTCCTTCTCTGACTTAATGTAAATAAAAGTCTTTCCATTATCTGGAAGCAAATCCGAAGCACTTCCTAATGATCTGCTTTGTAAACCAAATTCAATGCAAGGAACACAAATAGGGTACCTGCTGTGTGTTAAGCCTGAGCCTGGTTACCAGGACAAATAGTAAGACCCCATGTTTCCTCATCCTTAGGGCTACCCAGGTGCAGAGAGCAGCATCTGTGCCATGACAGAGGGAACTGAAGGTGGGCAGAGAAAGGGAGCCCCCCTGCAGGGGAGTGAGTGAGTGAGGTGTGGCCTCATTGAGAGGGGAATGGTGGGGGCTTCAAGAGGAGGGGAATTTGCCTGTCCTGTTCTTATTGCTGCCTACTGGGCTCTGAGTGTCCCTCTGTCGGATGAAACTGCTTCGGAGTTGGCCCCCTTTCAGAAAATGGATGCCAAGTCTTTATTTATTCATTGCAGTTTAAGGTTTCCCGTGTCATTAATACATTTCCGTTTTTATATATTTCTATGTAACTAAATTCTGTTGTGAAAGAAGCCAAAGAAGGAAAAAAAAATCCCTTTTAAGCTAAAAAAGAAAAATGCTTCATCAGCATTGTGTGAAGTTAAAATGTAAACTGAGTATGATACCTGACCCCTGATTTTGGCCCTGGATGATGTTGATGGCTTTGCCCTTCCCAAAAGGCAGGAAGGAAACTCTTCTTGAAGGTTCTCTCAGCACCCTCAGGCTACAATTTATGTAAAATAATAATGAAGAGATTCCCTCTAGATCAGCTATTCATGCTTTCTACCAAGTTTGGGTAAAGCCACATTTCCCAGCTGCCTTTGTACAGGCACTTTGCGGGCCTTAGCGGGTATGGTTAGGGCGAGGGACTCCTTCCCCCATGTTTCCCTCCAGACCACAGAGTAGATGCTTGTGTCCTCTCTATGACAATCCACACTCCAGATTTACGGCCTTTGTCCCCAGTGGGAAAGAGATAGTTCAGCAGTGGGTGGTATTGGGAGGTGGGGGCCAGGATCCCAGACCCAGCCTGCCCACGGCCCTGCCCACCCAGCATTCTCCAGCGAGGTCCTCAACCCACACCAGTGTCCAGAGGCCAGTTTGAGGCCAGTTTGTATTCTTTCTCTTTTCCTGTGCCTGCCAGTCTGAGTCAGCACTTGTTTTTGTTTTTTGCTTTTTGGGTCACACCCGATGATGCACAGGGGTTACTCCTGGCTTTGCACTCAGGAATTACTCCTGGTGGTGTTCAGGGACCATATAGGATGCTAGGAATCAAACCTGGGTCAGCCACGCTGCAAGTCAAATGCCCTACCTGCTGTGCATTTGGGCCTCTGAGTCAGCACTTCTGACTGACTTCTGAAGTAGCTGTTCCACCTACCTGAGCTTTCCCTTCAGCTGAACTGCGCAAAATTGGCCTGCAAAGGAAAGTACAGGTGAGCTTGAACGTTAAGCCAGCGTTTCCATTGCACTAGTCTTTTTGTTGTTGTTGTTGTTATATTTTTTTATTGAGTCACTGTGGGAAAAGTTACAAAGCTTTCAGATTTAAGTCTCAGTCATACAATGATCAAACACCCTTCCCTTCACCAGTAATTATTTTTCACCACCAAGAACCCCAATATACCCCCCTCCCACCCCTCCCGATTCTTGTGAGGCAGATGATTTCTACTTAACTCGCTCTCTCTACTTTGATTACATTCGTTATTTCAATAAAAGATGCACCATTATTGTTTAGAATTTCAACCTAACAATCAGAACTGCTGGAAAGGCATTCTGAAATAATTTTTTTCTATGCTGGTTATGAAAACTATATGATGTCGAGTGGCTGCAATAGTGGCCGCGTGATTTTAGATTTCTGATATTTTACTAGTTAAGTCTGGAGGAATTGCTGCCAAGAGCCAGATAATTACAAGATTGATTTCTGTGTATCTGGTATCTGTAGCCATGGCTGTGCTAGAGAGCTGCTCGTGGGAGGCAGCTTGTGGTCTCGGTAGAGTGTGAAGGATGAGCCGATACCGACCCCATCCCATGAGGCTGCTGTTGCCGTGTCATCATCGGCTCATACCTGGCTTTCCAATAAGTTCTGAGGTGGTGGCCACCTTGCTGCTGGGGGGATGGGAGGGAAGGGTGGAAGGGAGAGACACTCTTTCCTTCCCGGGGAGGCATGATGCCTTAGTTTAACACAGAGTCCATTCACTTTTCTGCTGCAAGCTGCTGGGCTCTGGATTAGTTCCATATGCCTCTGATGCCATGGCCGTGCCGGAGAGCTGCTCGTGGAGGGCAACTTGTGGCCTCAGTGGGGCGTGAAGGATGAGCCAGTACTGCCCCCTATCCCATGAGGCTTCCACTGCACTAGTCTTACCAGGGATGGAACTCATATCTTTCTGTCTCCTTCTTGGGGCTCTTGTCGGACAGAGTTTGAATGTAGGAGATGAAGAGAGTAATAGTCATTCCCCACATTACCAAGAGTCAAGAGGAGCTGAAAGTCTTTCTAGGTTGATGCCCATCCACCAGCCAGGGAGGTTAGTGGGCAAGGGGTCAAAAGGGTCGAAGAGGACCCCTGTGACAAGCTGGGATCCACACTGAACCCTCTTGGGTCCTCATTTGACCACCTGCGAGCTCTGTCCACTGGTATTTGTCTGGCTAACTTGGAAGCTATAAAGGATACTCTGCTGAAAGAGATCTCATGCTCTGTCTGATCTGGACTCATTTTTCTCTTCACCTTTCTGTTCTCTGTCCCACTACTCCCTGCCACTTCAAAGGCCATCTCCCTCCTCAGGCATTCCCTTCCACCCAAAGCACAGTAATGGTGTTGTGGGTTTTGATCAGATTTCCTTGTTCTCGAAAGACACACAGGTTTGGTAATGGAACCATGAATTTTAGGGCCTCACTAGAGAGTGACAGGGCCCCTTCTGCCCTTCTCATCTACCCGCTGATCAGTCTGCTGGTGCCATGACTGCACTCTTAACATATAGTTAAGTATTATGGTGCTTTGGCCTGGCCCATTTCGATGCCAGTGTAGCTCACAGCTTACTTTGGGTCCATCCAATCCCTTTGTTGGGACCCTGCTGTTGGAGTGCTAGGAACTAAGGGCAACTGAGGCTTAAGTCAAGCAAATATGGATGCCCAAGAGTAAATATTATTTTGGAGTCAATTAACTCCCATGTTACATAGCATAGCATCAACTGTCTACCTGTGTCTATACAAAAAGGACATTGTTAAATAAACTATAGGTAAAGGTAAAGGTAAAGGCCCTCCCGTTGATCGTCGATTTGCTCGAGCGGGCCCAGTAACGTCTCCATTGGAGACTTTGTTGTTACTGTGTCTGGCATATCGAATACTCTCGGTAGCTTGCCGGGCTCTCCGAGAGGGGCGGAGGAATCGAACTCGGGTCGGCCATGTTGGCCGCTTGTAAGGCGAACGCCCTACCCGCTGTGCTAAAATAAACTATAGAATGACATAAAGGAAAGAGAAAAGCAATATAACATTATTAGTGCCTGATGGAATTGGGTGTGCCTCAGTTGCACTGTTGTGGGAATGCCTCAATAAACCTTAAGCTCCCTGCGGGAGCAGCAAGGACAACTCAGTGTCATCCATCACTGGTGTTTACCAATAGTCCCACTCATGAGACTATGTGTGTGCCCGTGAACACCCTCACTCACGGAGAAGCTTGGATGATAATCCCAGCTCCAGTGTTTATTGTGACTCTGGTCAGTTTATTTACACTCTTGGTGCCTCAGTTTCCTTATCTCAAATGCCCACGGGTGCTTTGAGGGTTCACATTTGCAGAGGAATTGGAATGATATCTGTCACATAATTCATATTGCATATAGTGTTTGATCTCTATAACATGGTCGTGGATGAACAGTGAGCCAGTGTCACTGGGATAATGGTGTTCATTTCCGAGAGAGCCCAAGCCAAGCCAAGGGGACACATGTGCCAGGCATATGGAAACAAACCAAACCAGGTGGCAGTCCTGCCTGATCTTTTGGCTACTCCCCCAAGTTTCTTCCTCTGCTCATTAACATGGCATTGACTTGGATCAGAAAGGGCAGAAACCAGAGATTTCTTCCAGGAGCCAATTTCTTCCGAACACTTAAACAGCTGGGTCCCAATCGTTTCCCATTTAAAATCAAGGCCATTTCTAGCAGAGGCTCATATGCACATTGATGTCGAATAATGACATCTAATGGGCTCATCCACCAGCCCGTCTGTGCATGTCAGGAGGTGAGAGGCAGAGTCTTCTCCCCAGGGTGGCTCACATTTGACAAAATGACTGCCAACCAGTCCTAGAGCGATTCCAAGAGCCTGGCACCTGCTCACCCCCTGCTGAGGGTTACGAGATCGTGTATCAGCAAGAACCTCAGAGATCTGGTCTACCTGCCTCCCGGACTCTATGGCTGAGGGTATTTTGGTCCAGAAAGATGAGGCCATTTTTCCTCTTTGCAGATGGGGATGGGCCAGAACCTGAGTATTCTAATTCTTGGCAGAGTTTTCTTTCCACCAACCATGTCCTCACCATCAGTTGCAGCCCCCATCCTAGACTGAGTGGTGCATACATGGGCTCAGAGAGCCTTATGATCCCCAGGTCAAGAATTCAAGTGTGATGATGGGTCTCCTTATCCTGGGGTCCATGATGGCCTTGGGAGGGTGAGGCCAAAGCCTGGGGTACATCTGAGGAAGAGGCATGTGGCATCAGAGACAGTCTGTAAGAGATCCTAGGATACTTCCAGTATTGTTCCCAGAAATAAGGCCAGGGTGAGAGTTCCCTAGAAGTTCTGAAAACTTAATCCAGGGAACACTGTCATCCACCATAAAGAGTCAGCCTAGAGAGAGGAGTGGAAGGGAGCAGGACAGGCAAGTGGCTTGCTCGAAATCAGTGTTATTCTTGGAAGCAGACCCTTGGCAGCTTGCAAATGTTCCTTTCTGCACAGCTGGAGAAGCCCCTCTCAGGTGTGTTCAGAAGCTGGTTGGATCCCACAAATTCTCAGATTTCCAACAAGGCCCAGATGGAGAGGAATCTGCAATGATTCACACTGAGAAAGACATAATGTTGTGCTCTGGATTCATGTTCTTTCTAGAACCCTCCTTCCTGCCTTGGGTGGAAAAAAATCAGCTTCCCCACAGACCAAATATTATCAGTTCTGCCATGAAGGATGAAGTACTCAAGGTCAGGTAGGTCAAAGTGGAGTGACCACTGCCTGCTTCCCCAGGAGATAGAGGTTTTAATGAAGACGCTGGAAACTAAAGACATGGAGAGTTCTCAGATTTGTATATAGTTAGACATTAGCTCTGACACTTATACTTTTGGGTGGACCTTCAGTGCATCCTTGAGTTTGGAATTTCTCTGTGCATTATATCATACATGTGTATTTGGATTCACTGCTGGTGCTCCTTGAGTGCTATCCAAGGAATGATGGTAGAGTTGGAACAAAGGAAGTAAGAAGAGAATTGTGGTGTGGTGTGCAGATGGAAAATAATAACTCTCCCTGTCCAGTGGATAGCAGGTATTGGACAGATATGTCTGGAGTAATCCAAGATGCCACTTCTATTTCTTCAGCGTCACTGAAATGCGATTATATGGCAGTGCCCAACTAGTCTCTTAGGGTGAGTCCTTTCATCCTGCTTTTGGGAAAGTTGCTTCACAACCCAGGTAACCCATCCTGCAGAACTCTGAGTTTTGTCACCTGGGAGGAGCACTGTGAGATCCAAAGGAAGCCCTTTGGTTGGCCCAGAATAGCCCAGGTCAGCTGCTTCCTGTCCTGGAGTGGAATTACCCTGGGACCCCAGCCTGGGGTGGGTGATGTGGAAACACCACATTTAAAATTTTTATTTTTATTTTACTAAAGAACCATGATAGTTGAGTCTTAAACATATAATATTCCAGCACCAATCATGAGATCCAAACTACAGCAACCACATATTTTGCCAGTATCTTCTGGAATACTTTTTCTCCACCCTCCCTTAACATTTCCCATGCCTAATACTGTATCTTTTCTCAGTCTTTTTACATTTTTTTATCATTGCTCTTCAAAATAATTCTGCATAGAAGGTATTATTCCAATACCAAGCTTCTCTAAAAAATAAAAGGGTTTCCTGAAATCCAGGGTGCCTTGAAACACAAGGTCGGTGTGTACCTGTGCAGGTGTACACACACCACGCATGCACAAACCGTCAACCATCACAGAATAGTTTAGGAAGAAAAGTCAGAGGATCAGGCCCAGCAACCCACTCCTCTTGGGGTATCAAAGTTTGTGCTTTCACTTTACAGCTCCATAGCCGAGAAATCCCACTGGCACCAGTGACCCAACTTGCTTTTTCACTATTTCTCGTTTATACTTGGTAGTGCTTCTTCACTGCAACATCACCAGAGAGTCAGTAATCTGCCACCACTGGCCCATTGTCCCTTCTGTGCCCCCTGGAAACTTTCTTTATGATAAAATAGAGGAGAATTTAATTTTTTCACTTTAGATGAAAAGGAAAACTACATAATAAGGTGGCAGGACACTATTGGTAATTTAGAGTCCCAGAGGCCAGTTTAGGGAAAATTTAATATCGTCAAAGCTAACTTCTCAAAAATAGTGTTTTTATGTGGGAGAAATGGCACAACGGGTAAGGAACTTGCTTTGCATGCGGCCTTCCTGGTTTGACTCCTGGCACCCCATATGGTCCCTTGAGCACCAGCAGGAGTGATCCCTGAGCACAGAGCCAGAAGTAAGCCCTGAACAATGCCAGGTGTGGCCCCCAAACAAAACGAAACAGAGATGTTCTTAGTAAACCCCAGGAAGAGGTGACTTTCCAAGCTGCATAAGAACACCCAGTAGCATTGAACAGACAATCCTGGGTAAGAGAGAGCACAGGGGTTAAGCTGCTTGCTTCGCATGTGGCTGATCCTGGTTCCACCCCCCTGTACTGCATATGGTTCCCTAATCCCCACCAGGAATTGTACCTGAGCACTAAGGCCTCCTGAACACTGCCAGGTGTGGCATCCGCCCACCAACCTCAAGACACCCCTCCCCGCCAAAAAAAAACAAGGAGAAAACAGGTCATGATCATTTTTCTTCATGCTTCATGTTTGTCCAAGCTTTTTGGCGATCCAAATATAATGCTCTGTGCAGGACAATGTGTAATGCCAGAGGAGACGTCACTGCCATATGGCAGTTGTGGATAAAGTTGGAATCTAGCTGAATACAAATGTGAAGGAGAGAACAAGAGGGGAGGGGGGCCCTCAGTGCCCGCTCTAGACCCCCGGCATACAGGAAATCGGGGAGAGTGTGTGCACCCAGCTAGCTCCAAGCCTGCACAGGGATGTCTCCTGGGAAAGCTTCAGGGGTAACTGATGCCATGACTCTGGGTCAGCTGGGGGAGACTGGGAAAGTCAGATCCAGCCAAGGAAACTGGGCCTGGTGCACTGCCCTGGGTTCATCCCCCTCACAGCCCGACACCCCCACACTCTCTATCCTCTTCCGAGCCCTAGTGCTGCTCCCCAGATTTGCGAAGGTTTTCTCATTAATGTTAAGCGCACTGGGTTGCTGACCGGGGAATCCAATCTAAACTCATACACAGAAGGAGGAATGGAATGATGGGCACAGAGCAGGAGAACCCCACTAGACCCCCTCTAGTGTTTAGGGACCTTAGAGATGGAAGAAACATACCAGGGGCTCTGTGACTCCTGGGGTGAGAGCTCATTAGCTGCCTGCTGGAGCTACCCAGGGGACACAGCTGGACACCCCAGCTTCTGGTATCGCCTAGTGTATTGTCATGCTCACGTGGCAGTTCATGTGCACTTACCTATTGTGTTGGCTGGCTTAACTGCCAGAACAAAACGCCCCAGCGTGGTGCCTCATGCAAAGGAAATTCATGTTCTCCCAGTTCTGGAAGCCGCGATTCTAGGATGAAGGGGTCAGTATGGATCCTCCTGGGCCTCACTCATCAGCTGCCCTCTACTCTTCACTGCATCTTTCCTCTGATACAGTTCATCTTTCTGAATGTTCAAATCACCTTGCTTTTCATTTTCTTTTGCTTTTGCTTTTTGGGGCACCACTTGGCAGTGCTCAGGGCTTACTCCTGGCTCTGCACTCAGTAATCACTCCTGGCAGAGCTCGGAGGGGACCATCCGGGGTGCTGGGGATCAAACCCAAGTCAGCTGCGTACAAGGTAGAGTACCCTACCCGCTGTACTATGGCTCCGGCTCCTTACCTTGGATTTTTAGACTTTATTGTTGAGGTCCTGTTGGGTTACAAGACTCTCTTTTAGGAATACATTTTCATGCACCTTCAGGTGTCTGTTACACACACGCGCACACGCACACGCACACACGCACACGCACACGCACACACGAGCAGAATCCAAGAGCCTGGTTTTGTTTGCTTTGGTCGGTGGCTGCACTTTGTGGTTTGAAAATTCTACCTCAGAATGAGATCATCTGGTATTTGTCTTCCTCCCTCTGATTTATTTCCCTTAGCAAGACCCCTTCTGGTTTCAGCCATGTTGTTGCTAAAGGCATGACTTCATCTTTCCTACATTCTTACAGCAGACTAATAGTCTATGGTGAATATATATATATATATTTTTTTCCATGACTTCTTTATCCACTCCTCCATAGCTCAGCGCTTGGGTCATTTCCAGATCTGGGCACTTGTGAATAACACTGCAGTAAACAACAGAGGGGCATAGATGTCTTTTCGGATTAGTGCTTTTGTGTTCCTCTTCTTAGGAGGATACCAGTCAGATTGGATTAGGGTCTGGTTTAATAGTCTCATTGGAACATAAATGCCTCTTTACGAATCCTGTCTCCCAATACAGACACATTCTGAAACACGGGGAGGAAGGGAGTTGGGGCTTTAGCACAGGTGGGGGACACAGTTTTGTCCTGTGTTTGCAGATGGGTGCACCCCAGTAGCTATGTCATACTTTTGGGTGTGTGTGTGTGTGTGTGTGTGTGTGTGTAGTGGGGAAACTGGGGGTGGTTGTTTCTTGGTTCTCTGACAGAACTCTGGAAGCATCGCTCTGTAGAATAGATGTCATCCTCCACGGGGGAAATAGTCCCTTTTGTGACTTGCACGGGAGGTGCTACCTTCCTGTAGCACCTACGTGCCCAGATGCACCGCAGTCTTCTCCTGTGTCAGGCAGACATAGGCCCCCAGAGGCAAACTTTGCCCCCCCCACCCCCAGGGCAAGGGGAGAGGGGACAGCAAGCCTGCAGTGCCTCTGCCTGGTGCATGGGCAGTGCAACCTGCAGGATGGATGACTGAGTCCTGACTCAGGGCCTGCTCCTGACACTGGGCTCTGCTCCAAAGCCCCTAGCACCCCCGCTTCACCCTGGCGAGTGCCTCAGGACCCCTGTGTGTCCAGCCTGGCGTGAGCTGCCCATGCTGCCACTGATGCAGTGGGGGCTAATTCAGGAGCAATTTATATGTTGTGCAGGTTCCAGCAGAGCTATAAAGTGCTCGGGAGAGCAAAACGCTGCAGACGCATTTAATCTAAGCAAAGGAAGCAACTCGTAGACACCAGCTTCCCAGGACACGCATGGCACTGATGGAGCTGGGAGCTCATCTCTGCTGGCGGA
Source organism: Sorex fumeus (assembly GCF_029834395.1). Classification (NCBI taxonomy): domain Eukaryota; kingdom Metazoa; phylum Chordata; class Mammalia; order Eulipotyphla; family Soricidae; genus Sorex; species Sorex fumeus. The sequence goes on along the minus strand of NW_026606105.1, from coordinate 6,492,794 downwards.
TGCTTTGGGGTCTTAAAAGTCTTGAGGGACTGACAACAGGTGGAGAGCTGGGTGGTGGCTCTGCCAGCCCTCCCTGCAGACACGTGCAGGGGTCACCTTTGCAGCAACCTGTTGGACCCTGCATGAGTGGGTGGGTCTCCTTGGCCACACAGCCACCAGGGAACATGTAGGGGCTGTGGGGGGTGAGGGGAGGGCGTCATTCTTCATCCCCAGGAGTAGAAAGGTAGAAAATGTCACGCAGATGGATTTCCGGCCCTAGAAAGCTGCAGAAATTATACTCCCTGAAGTCTGGGGCACATAAGGACTGGATATTTTGGAATATGCCTGTGCTCGCAATATGTAACTGCCCTGGATTCCGGAGAAGCTTCTGGAGAGCCTCGTTTCCTAGGCAATGGCTTTGCAGACAAGGGAGAGCATCCCCGCTGCCTCAGTTTCCAGGCGCTTTCCCCTCGAGGTTCTCTGCTGAGTCTTGCTGCCCAGGACTGTTCTGACCATTCCTAAGGAGTAATACACCTGCTCCCATCCCTGCATTGGCACCTCCCACCACACCTCTGTGATGCCCCCCTCCCCGTGATCCGTGCTCCAGAGTGGACCGAGCCAGTTCAGGGTAGAATCTGAAAATCCTCAGAGCACCTTGGTAATCAACCCTGAAGGAGACCCGAGGGTAGAGAGGCAGTCGGCACCATCCCAGCCTGGCGTATGTGGGCATTAGTGGCACCGTCCAGGGATCTGAGCATCTGAGCTGCCACTGGGTCAGGCCTCAGTTGTTTATCTGCTCGGGGCTGTGGGAGGGGGCTCAGGGTGTCAGCCAGGGAGACTCCCTCCACACACAGAGTGGAGGGAGAGCAGGACTGGGAGGGTACCAGAAGGAGGGTGGCCGTGACGTCCCACTTTCTTCCCCCACGTCTTTCCATTTTCGCGAAAGTTCCCTGTTCCAGGGACTCCCTCGCCTACTCACTCCCCACCACCCCAGAGAGTTTATCTCCGTGCCAGGAAGGCAGACCTCGGAAAGACACGCAGAGCACAGCTGTGGGAACGTCTGCATGGCTGGGGTACACCTGGAACAGGCTGTCTTGGGCGGGGGACACCCGAGTACATAATGTGTTGAGGGTACAACTCATGCGCTCTGTGTCACCCATGGGGGAGCGTCAAGTCAGAGCAGCAGAAAAAGTGGCCCAGAAAGATGTGTCATGTGGGCGAGAGGAGAGCTGGGGGCATCCCCCATCTGAAAAGACGCGTTAGAAGTGAAGGAGCATTCCCTAAGAGGAAATGGAGAGGGACGGATGGACAGACGGGCAGCTTGAACAACTGAGGAAAGAGAGAGCCTAAGAGGAGGCAGCTGACAGCCAAGAGGTGGGAACTAGCAGAAATGAGGACCTAATATTTGGCAACCAGAGAGACGTTAATTAGATGTGGCAGCAACGTCAAGCGGGTGACCAAGGATGCTGTGTTGGGTGATGGAACACGAAGTCAGAGTCAGGCCATGAGAACTGTTTTCTCTCACCAGTTCTCTGCCATAGACACAGGAAAGGGGCTGGGGAGGGGCCAGGGAGAGGGGGAAGCCCTCCCAGACACCCAGAACTCTCCTTTCCTCTAGCCTCTCAACCAGGTGTGGTAGGACACGCAGACAGGAGTGGCTAGGGTCGGGCCATTGCTGTCACAGTGGCAGGGGTGGCTGTATAGGTCCCTTCTGGTGCTGATGATCATCCCATGAAACAGGGGCAGCCATTGAATAATGCAAAGGAAACAGTTCTCTAGCTGGAGCACATGCTTTGCACACATCCCGATTAGATCCCCAATACCGCATGCCCCTGTCCCCCACGAGCCTGCATTTTCAGAACAGCCCTGCTGGGCCCAAGTAGCGCTGGTCCCGCACTCCTCCCACCCTGCCCAAGGCTAAGTATCCCACCAGCCAACTCCATTGGCCATGTATCACTGGACATGACCCTAAACCCCTGGACATGGCTTGGAAGACTCCCCCTCCATATCACAAAATTACAAATCACAAATCATCCTGTTATTCGTCGATTGCCTCTAGCAGGCCCCAGTAACGTCTCTTTCATCCTAGCCCTGAGATTATATTCAAGGCTCTTTAGGAGAATGAGACCCATCATTGTTACTGTTATTTGGCATATTGGGTACGCCACGGGGAGTTTGCCAGACTCTGCCGTGTGGGCAGGCTACATTCAGTAACCTGCCAGTTTGTCCAAAGTAGGAATGAGATAATAAGATGTCATAATAAGATGTCGCGCGGCCGCAAATGCAGCCGCGCGGTTCCAGGAGCTGGTTTTTAATAGTAATTTAAGATAATTTAATAGTAATTTAAGATAAAAAATTACTATGATTCCCCCTCCATATATAAATAATAATAATAAATACAACAATGGAAGTCATCATATGTAATATTGTATTATAGCATTGAGTAAGTTTCAGGTGGTGCACTGAAATTCAGCATGTGCTTATATATGGTATATTCAGTATGTAAATCCAGCTCTTTGCGCCCTTGGCCAAACCCAAGGTAGAGGGTAGGGGTGACTGTCTGGAGCTTGAGGTTCAAAGCCAGTTCCTATCATGGTGTTCCTTGATGACAAGGCCAGTGCCTTTCAGAAACATCAGGATCTCACAATTGTCAGTGCATGTAAAATTTCACATGGGGGCTGGAGCAATAGTACAGTGGGGAAGACATTCGCCTTGCACGATGCCAACCTGAATTCGATCCCCTGAGCACTACCAGGAGTGATTCTTTAGGAAGAAGCCAGGAGTAACTCCTGAGCATCATAGGGTGCAACCCCTCCCCCACCAAACACACACACACACACACACACACACACACACACACAGATCAAAGAAGGCTCTTAGTCCAAAAGAGGAGCAGACGTAGGGGGCACTCTACTCCCCTTTTAGAGGCAGCCCAGGAGACACTGATAAGAAGCCCCTTTTCAAAAGCCCCCTGGGGTGGGGGCAGTAGTTTGGAAATGGGCCAGACAGGAGCACCCTAGCAATGGGCATTTGAACTGAGATTTGAGAAGATCCAGGGGAAGGTCACAGCAGGTAGATAGGAACAGGTGCAGAGGCCTGGGGGAGGGCAGGCTCGTTCATGTGAGACCCCCCAATGCTCTGCCCTGAGACTGAGGGTACGGGAGCCCAGGTGAGAAATGAGGCACATGGTGCTCAGCGTGGACCCTTGGGCAGGCAAGGAGTTTGAATTGCCTTAGGAAGGTGGTAGGAAGCCAGGAGAGGCTTGGTGCAATGGAGAGAATTAGAGTTGATGTGATCCAGATATCACTGGCCATTCAGTGGGGTGAGAGAGAACAGGACCCATCCGTGATGGGGTGGCACTGCCCACATGAGTCAAAGAAGTGTAGCCAGGAGAGGAACAGAGCACTTTTCAGGGGTGACAAGTGCCAGGGGATCTGCCTCTCCTGTCCATAGAGTCCTGGAATATGGGGTGCTGAGATGGAAGGAGGGGTGCCCCCAGTGCAAACATCCTATGCACGTCCCCTGGGACTTTCCCATCCAAGGATGGATGGACCACTAATAGTGGGCCTTATGTGTTTTTTTCTGAAGGACCCCCAGATAAGGGAGGACCTTATTGGTGGTGGCATATCCTGTTTCCCAATTTCATAGAGGTGGTGGCGGGGTGGGGCAGGGGGGACCAGAGCTTCCAAGCTGAGGCTGAGCTCAAGTCTTCAACCCCCTAGTCTGGTGCTATGTTTCACTTGCTCTTCAACTTTGCATCTCTGTTTGTCTCATATCCCCACATAGATTATAAGCTTGTTTTTCTATCTTTTTATTGTAGATTTAATTAAAGAGTCTTAAGCGCAGGGATCATCTCTTTCTCCTTTTTATCTCCCGAGCATCGAATGGAAAACTTGGCAGAGACATCACAGTTCAGCAAATATTTGCTGAGGAGCAATTTTGCACCTCAGGGAGCCCACAGCCCAGGAATTTCCTTCTTTCCATCCGCTCCCCTGTCTTCCACCCTAGCCTGGACCTGGATTGCAGGTGGGGAGCAGAGCATCTCCCAATAGGGGAGAGCGAGAGGGACAGAATTCAGGTGATTTCATATCCTTCTCCGCTAGTGAATCTGAGAGCCTGGTTAGGAGTTAGGCCCATACCCCAACCAAGGGGGATGATGCTGATGAGCCTTGTGGATCGTTGCTTCCTCTTCCCATTTATCGAGTAATATCTAAAGTCTCAGCCCTAGAGACTGCCACTCTGTGTGTGGGGCGGGGGATGGACAAAAGGACCACTAGACTAGAAATGAGGTGATTTGAAGGAGGCTGTAAGTGAGTCCCGTTGCTCTCATTGAGATAAGTTTTCTAGCAGAGGTCACTACTCTGTTTATTTGTAGATCAACCCCAGTGAGTTAGAGGTGGTCATAAAGGTGGGGTTCTCCCATCCCCAATGAATCATCAAACCAAAGGTCAGGGTTCAGCACTCAACTGAAGGCTGGGTTGGAAAAGTCCTCATATTCCCACTCTCCTCCACCCAGGGACTATTAGTGTACAAGGTCTTTGTGTTGTTTATCTGGCCGTGGAGTAACAGAGAGTGTGCTGTATTCATTAGTTCTTGCCCTGGAGGGACTCAAGAATCAGTCCCAATGATTGACGCTCAGGGTCAAGACTGAGTTTGTAACAGTCCCAGTTCCAGCTTGTCCCATAGAGCAGTGGTGTGTGTGGACAGGAACAGAACCTGCTCCAGTTCTGCCCTCTGGGTGGCACTGGACATCCTAGCAGGAAAGTGACCCTGACTCAAGCACCATGCTAAGTGAGAGCCCAGAACAGTTCTTCCCATGTGGGAAGAACACAAGCTAAAAAGCAATAGCATTTCAGGAAGTTCTAAAATCAAGAACCACTACCACATTTCATCCAGAAGGTCCTCTATTTTTCTCCTATTAACATGACAAAAGCATGTTGTCTACCAGTGGGAGTATTTCCAGCTGGCCATTAGATCTCCAGGACAAAATATCTTTATTCGATGGCCACATCCTGTGTGTCCTGTCTACCCCATTTGTAAATATATATATATATATATATATATATATATATATACATATATATATAATCACGGTCCTCCTGTTGTTCATCAATTTGCTCAAGTGGACCCAGTAATGTCTCCATTGGAGACTTTGTTGTTACTGTGTTTGGCATATCGAATACATCAGGGGTAGCTTGCCAGGCTCTGCTGTGCGGGCGAGATACTCTCGGTAGCTTGCCGGGCTCTCCAAGAGGGGCGGAGGAATCAAACTCGGGTCAGCTATGTTGGCTGTGTGCAAGGCAAACGCCCTACCACTGTGCTATCACTCCAGCCCATATATATATATATATATATTTGCTTGAGCGGGCCCAGTAACGTCTCCATTGGAGACTTTGTTGTTACTGTGTCTGGCATATCGAATACTCTCGGTAGCTTGCCGGGCTCTCCGAGAGGGGCGGAGGAATCGAACTCGGGTCGTTGGCCGCGTGTAAGGCGAATGCCCTACCGCTGTGCTATCACTCCAGCCCCGAGTGGAGTGATAGCACAGCGGGTAGGGCGTCTGCCTTGCACACGGCCAACATGGCCGACCCGAGTTCGATTCCTCCGCCCCTCTCGGAGAGCCCGGCAAGCTACCGAGAGTATTCGATATGCCAGACACAGTAACAACAAAGTCTCCAATGGAGACGTTACTGGGCCCGCTCGAGCAAATCGACGATCAACGGGAGGGCCTTTACCTTTACCTTTACCATATATATATATATATATATATGTATGTATATATATATATACACTATATATATATACACACACACACATATATATATATATATCATTGTTCATCGACTTGCTCGAGCGGGCACCAGTAATGTCTCCATCCATCCCAGCCCTGATGAATCATCCTTCCCAACTCTGCCATATTAGAGCCTCTTTCAGGGTCAGGGGAATAAGACCCATTATTGTTACTGTTTTGGGCATATCGAGTACTCCACGGGTAGCTTGCCAGGCTCTGCCATGTGGGCAGGATACTCTCAGTAGCTTGCCAGGCTCTTTGAGAGCTGGGCTAGAGTATAAGAGAAAAAACTGCATTCTGGAGTTTTTCAGCTGCTGAGGTTCATTGTGGGGCAAGTAGGGAAACTCAACCCGCCCCACTCCGAGGGGGCCCTGATGAAGACAGTTCACAGGGACAGGAGATTCTGCATCGCTCTCTTCCAGGAGCTTTGTTTTATAGTCTCTGGATTTTGGCCATTGATGAGATTACATGGCACTGAGGGCAGTTTGTGGATGTGACTGCCAAGCTACTGGAAAATCTGGGGATCTGGGTGGAGGAAACCCAATCCTGATCCAAGCGGGCTTGGAGATCTCAGTCACACCTGGGTTCCTCTGCCGGTTCCTTCGTTCATGAGACTCATCTGAGAGTCTAGAGAGTGGTGTTGAGTACAGCTGTGGCTGGGTTCTGGAGGTTTTCGGCTGCCAGGGTTCTTCTTGGGGCAGGGAGGGAGACTTAACACTCATCCCCAAACTGGGGATCTGGGTGGAGGAGAAAATTACTATTAATGAATATTAATAGTAATGAATAGCGATAGCACAGCGGGTAGGGCGTTTGCCTTGCACGCAGCCAACATGGCCGACCCGAGTTCGATTCCTCCGCCCCTCTCGGAGAGCCTGGCAAGCTACCGAGAGTATTCGATATGCCAGACACAGTAACAACAAAGTCTCCAATGGAGACGTTACTGGGCCCGCTCGAGCAATAGTAATGAATATTCCCAGGACCAGGTCATCACATATAATATATATATACTAAAATGGAAAGTTTTTGCCACTACTGGCCACTTGGGCAGATCACGACTTCTTGTGGTCAACCTTGTCTCCCAGAGCAAATCACTGGACCTCATCAGGAGGTCAGTGCAGCTTCTGAGGAGAAATGTCTCCGTTAAAGTGTCCTGTGTGGATTGAGTTGGTGTCAAGTCCTTGGGTGACCTCAGCCGTATCAGAGCTTCCAGTTATGAGAGGATGAGTCAGTTCATCTCTCTGGCTCAGAACTCTCTATCGGGTACAAAATTCGGGATTCCAAGTGACTTAACGTCATAGTTAACAGCACAGATTTGAACGTGGTACATGTGTCTGCACATGTGCATACACATACCCACCCACCCTAGATCCTCCTGCTAAGAGTTTTAGTGAGGGAGACCCTTCCCACCCAGAGACCCAGACCAGAAATGACAAGCAGCCTCGCACCAGCAGCCAATTTTGCTTGGTTGGAATTCGGATTATTTAGAACTAATGTCAAAGCTTGAGGTCTCACTTACAGACCATGTCTCTGCCCTGGGCCCTGCCCCCCTCCCCAGGCTGCTTCCTTCTCGTCCCCCTCTGTCAAGGCCCACACTTAGACCTGATCTCCAGGGTGACACAGGAGCTTGCCCTAAGTAATACAAGAGTCACCCAGGCCGATCCACAGAAATCATCTGACAGGCTGGGAACAAGCAGTTATCACAGCGCCTCTCCCAAGAGATTCTGACCTGGAATGTGGGCGTGTGCCCTCTTGCATCTTGGGCGTCATCACGGGATTCTGTCCAACTCTGCCCCACCATCACAGCAGCAGGTCCTGGGGGTGCCTTGCAGCCTCTCCACATTGGGACTCTCATTCTCGCAGAACCACGGTGGTGCTGATGTTTCTATACAGTGACTGTTGTAGGACACCCAGGCATTCACGTTCTATATGATGTTCCACCTGCGCCAAGACCTGTGCTGAAAGAATCATTTACCACCTTGGGACAGCCACCTCGTCCCACCCTGCTCCCCTCTCAGCCAGCCCTCCCCCAGTCTGGGTCTGCACAGGCACCTAAACACCCTCTCTACCTTCACACTGCCCCCTACACTACTGAGTTAGTGGTCTTTGGAAAAGAAGGTCAGAGCCATAGCAGTACCCCTAGACTTCCTGATTCCCCCCACCCTGGGCCTCCCTAAACACAACCTCAGACACTGCGTGAGACACAGCCAATGTGCAGGAAAGGTCCAGCCTCATCAGGGTGCACCGGTTTCTCTGTGGTTAATAGTAGGTACTGGGTACCAAGAGCCAGAGAGAGAGTACATGGGGTAAGGTGCTTGCCTTACATGCAGCTGACCCCAGTTTAATCCCCAACACCACGTAGAGATACCTGAGCACCTCAGAAGTGACCCCTGAACACAGAGCCAGGTGTAATCTCTGAGGACAGCAAAACCCCACAAAACAACAAAAACAATAGGCGTCAGATTCTACTCCCTTCATGTGTGCTGTGGCTTAGAGTAGCCCCCTCAGTGTGGGCACTAAGGATTGTTTATAAGGAGGAGACCCAGCATTCACTTTGTCAGAAGCTTGCACAAATGAACTCAGGCTGCTGTGGGTTGTGAGTGTGGGCCTGGAAGAGGAGGCCCGCCCCACAGGTCCCAGAGCTTTTTTCATCCTTCTGGTCACTTGGTGACATAGGCTGAGTGTTCAGTGGAGAACACAGGGAAATGGTGCTAGGGCTAAGGCACTTGTCTTGCATGCAGCAGACACAGGCATAAATCCCCTGGTGCTATGTATGGTCCCCCAAGACAACAGGGGTCAGTCCTGAGCAAATTAAAGGACAAGGATTGAGCTCTGATCACCACTAGGTGGGTCCCAAAACCTCCTCAGAAAATAAAAAAAAAGGGGGGGAAAGGAAGGGAGGGAAGGAGGGAGAAAGAAACGGAAGGCGGAGGGAGGGAGAGAGGGAGGGAAGGAGGGAGGGAGGAAGGGAGGGAGGGAGGGAGGGAGAGATCTTCCCTCATTAAAGAAGTAACAAATGGGCTTTTCCTGGGTTTCTGAAGACAGCTTCAAATGCTTTAGAATAATAATGGATTGCCCCTCCTCTTGGTTCTCCCCACCACTGAAATGCAAATGCAGTGTTTAAGGTCTTCCTAAAAGAGAGACTTCCTGATTGCCTAGACTGGTGATTACCGGCCCCAGACAGGAAGAAAGCTAAAGTGTGCCTTGCATGCCCTTGACCCCTGTTGGATCTCCGGCACCCCTGAGCATCTCCAATGTCTGCCCTGGAAGTTCCCAGCACCACCTGGGAGACCCTTACATTGAACTGCTGGCCTGTCCAGCCAAGAGTCAACCAGGAACGGGGTCTCTGGACCAGTTCTTGGGAGTCCCCCTCAAAGAGAGGGAGAGGGAGAGGGAGAAAGAGGCGGGGGTTGGGGGTAGAGCCTGGCGATTGTAGAGTGTCTGCCCTTCTCTCTGTGAATATTTCTTGATGTCAGTCTCGTGCGCAGATTAGTTCTAACCTGGATCTTTTCTTTCCAGCCCAAGAAACTTGAAAACCTAATAATGCTCCCCTCTCTCTCCCTTCCCTACCCTCTTGCCTGTCCTTCTCCCTTTTTCACCCTCTCTTTCCCCTCCCCCCCAACCCCAACCACAGGGACCTTCTGCATCATTTCACTGTGCACCTGTGTGGCCGGGATCAACTTTGAGCTGTCACGATACCCACGCTACCTGTATGGACTCCCCGATGACATCAGCCACGGCTACGGATGGTCCATGTTCTGTGCATGGGGAGGCCTGGGCCTCACCCTCATCTCGGGGTTCTTCTGTACCTTGGCCCCTTCTGTCCAACCTGTCCCGAGGACCAACTGCCCTAAATCCAGACCCGAGAATGGGACAGTGTGCTAAAATCCAATCCCTCCAGACACCTCCCGCTCCCCATATATATATATATATATAAATATATATATAATATACATATATAAAACTGAACTCAGTCAAGGCAATGCCAGTGCCAAGGTGGAGAGGAGTTGGCTCGGGCCTCTCCAGGGACACTGTGGCCTCCTCTCCAAGGCGGGGCAAGGGTGCCCATCCCATGGCTCCTCCATCAGTTCTTAACTGTTGGCTCCCTCTGTTCCCTGAAGACTGAGTGAACACTACCACTCTCCGTGGCATCTTCACCCCTGTCCTCCACCAGGATGGGGTGGTGGGCTGGAAAGGGACAGTGCCTGGAGTCTGTGGTTGCCAGCGGCCCAGATGGAGAGCAGGAAGGGCCATCCATGGGGCCCCCAGGAGCGGATGCCCCAAGCTCCTAGCCCCTGCCCCCAATTCTCTCCCAGAGAGATGAAGTGCTGAGGTCTTAGGCTGTCACTCCACCCTGGAGGGTATCAGCAGAGCCCACTACTTCTCTTGCTCTTCCTGATCTCCTGTCCTTCCTCCTGGTCCACCGGCAACCCCTCCAAGATGAGGAAGGGGGAGTGAATGGAGGCTGAGGCGTCCTCTTAGCCAACCACCACCGGAATCATGCTGGAGTGGTGGGAAACGGGGCGAGGACCCAGGCTAAGATGTGAGACCCGCATCACCGCCAGGACGTGCACGAAGCAGGAGCTTGGAGCACCCAGTCAGACCTTCCAGCTGCCTTACACCCCGCAAAAGAGGAGGCCGCCTGCCCCACTGCACCCCCTCCCGCACCCCAGCCATCCATCCTTCCACTGGAGCCTCAGAGTGACGCCGTGTCACGTGTGTGAGTGTGTGTGTGTGTGTGTGTGTGTGTGTGTGTGTGACAACTTGGGGTGGTTCCCTTATTTTTCTTTCCTTCCACTCTCTGAACGGAAATACAGCGCCGTGAGTGTTGTTGACAGCTGTTGGGTCCGTGCCCAGGACGGGAGGCCCATGAGGAGTAAGAACGGGCAGCCGAGTCAGGAGCCAGAGCCTGTGGCTGCCGCCTGGGAGTGCGTGCGCATGGTGGATGGTTCCAGAATGTGGGGTTTGGTGGGTGCATTATTAGCCTCTTGTTTTTAGTCCTGCTGGAATTCCCCAAGGGCAGAACGGACAACAAGACCGTGGTAGGGGGCCAGAGGACCCCGCGTTCTTCACCTTGCTGCTCTGGAACCCCAGCAGGGGTGAGATCCTCTCCACGGGGAAGCTGGAGAGCCCACGGGCACCACAATACTGAGCATGGAGAGGGAGCCCCCTTCCAGCGGCGGGGTGGGGGCCAGCCCAGCTTCCAGTGACACCCGCCACTCGCCCTGGTAGAAGCTATCCTTCGTCCCTGGACACTGACCCCTTTCCTGGAGGCCACCTCTGTACAGATGAAAGAAAAAGGGCCCCGTGCCTGTGGCGTCAGACACTGTGTGCTCACGGACAGCTCCTGACTCTTCCCACCCTCCTCCTTTGCCTCTCGGTGTTTAAGGCCCCCAAGTCCCCATATAGCCGTCTTTGTGGTTCTCACCCAGACATAGGGTGTCTGTCCAGCCTGGTGTCTCAGCACCCCTGGAGCCAATGAGCCCTGCAGGTCAGCCAGAGTCGCCAACACTCTGCTGGGGCAAGTAGGCAGGAGCCGCTGACTGCCACCTGGGCCAACAGCCTGCCGGGGGGGCACCCCCCAGTGTGCCGCTGGGGGTGACCACATGGCTGAGATGTCAGTGGCTTCAAAAGAAATCTGCTTTGGGGACTTAGTCAACCTCTCAGCAGCTTCCTGTCCCACCCACCCTCGCTGTGTTCCATCGACCTGTCCCCTCTCACCGCTTCACCCCTGCCCTGCTCCTCCTGGCTCCCTTTCCCGCCTGTCCCTGTGCCGCCCCCCCCCACCCGCTGTCTTATCCTGGGACTGGGGGTCTTTCACATTGGATGTGCATGAGTGGGTTTGAATGGGGGGGGTCTCTGGAGGGCCGTAACTCTGGTGCATTTCATGTGTTTGTGTCAATACGTACCTGGATATGAGTGTGGGGGTTCCCCTTAAGACATCCTTGCCCGTGACCCTCATCAGCTTCTGCCTTTAGTCTCTCATGGGAGATCCCTGCACAGGGAGGCAAGGCATGAGGCTCTTAGCTTCATACGGAGGTCCTAAGGGTTATTTTTAAAACTGAGGATTCTAGGAGAAGGGAAATCACCTTCAGGAAAATCCAGACTTTCCTTCCCCTTCCCCTCCCTCCCTCCCGACTCCCCCCCCCCCCCCCCCAATTGTACAGGGCATTTAAAAACTTTTTTTTTCCTTTGAAAAGTTGGATTTGCCCCTGAAGGGAAAGATTGGAGCTGGGCTAGAGGATTTGGGAGCCTTTTCTTAGGCTGAGAGACTCACATCACATGTCTTCCTCTCAGCATCTTGAATAGCATGTGCTGAGCAGGGAACAGGGGGCGTGGCTGGGGCAGAGGGCTTGTCTCAAGCCAGACCCAAGTGGCAGCTGGTTTCCAGTTGCAGGAAAACGGGGAAAGAAATCCCAAATGGGAAGCATGCGCCAGTGGCATTGTCGGTTAGCACGCGGTACTTATGCTGAATCCCAAGTGGGGCCATTTGCTTTATTCACTGCATCGTGTCTGGGGCCCGCCCCCACAGCCTTCTCCTCGCTGCTCCTCTCATCGCCCTGTCCTTGTTCTGACTGGGTCAGCCACTCCTTCCAGCTCTAGTTTTCATGATAGACCCTTAGCGCAGACCCCTGGATTAGACTCCCAGGAGAGATAAAGCCCTGGATCAAGTCTTCATCAGCATAAGGAGAGGGTTGAGCTGCTTCTGCAATAGCGTGTCTCAGGCTCCCTGAGATCCCTCGAAATATCCAACTGTTCAGCCAGCTTGGAAGCCCCTCACCAGAGGCAGCTCCAGCATCAAAATAACCCAGAATTAGGCGCACTGCTCCAAGCAGTGATCTAAGTACTTGAGCAGTGAAATGGCTGAGGAGGAAGAGAAGGATAAAGAAAAGGAGACTTTGACCTTACAAGACTCTTCAAGGTCAGATTTTGTTAACTCAGAATCACAATTGAGCCCAACCTTCAGGCAAGATATGGGCTCAGTGGCCTCCCTTAGACTCCCCAACCAGGTCAAGCCACCCTATAGGTGTCTGTGTGCAAGATCTATGATGGTGTGTGTGTTTTGAGCTCCATGAAAGTCCACCTTGAGTCTGGACCCATTGCAACATTTATTTTCTTGTCTACCCTCCGAGACTGGAGATCACAGGAAGTCAGGTCTCTGCCCGAGAAGAGGCCTCATTTCTTCATCTCCCCAGCGTGGTTTCTTCAGTTTTGTTTTCCTCTCTTCCCACTGACTTCCGCTTCTGCGTCCATGTGGGTTCGTATTCAAACAGTTCAGGAATTCATCCCCAAGGAGATTCGCACTCTCCGAGTAGCCCCCTTCCTTGTTTATGTGACCATAAGTCTCATAAGGGGGTCTGTGGCTCTCTGGCATCAAAATAGTTTTTAAAATTTCTTTTTCAATGTGCCTGATCTACCTTCAGTTCTCCCCCAAGCCCCATGCTGCCCTTTCAACTTCAGGGATCACAGAGACTTGACAACTCCATCTAATCAAGACAAAAAAAAAGTCTTCTCTGGTCATGTGTCCAAATGCAGCCTCCTGGGCTGTGGTGCAGTTTGGGGCAAGGTGATGTGAATGGTTTCCCATTAGCAGTTCTCCCCTTTTCTTTTGATTAGGTGAAGGAGATAGATAGCCCAAGATTCTGAGCCCTACATTGTAATACTCACCCATAATAATTATTTAGTACTCTTAAATGAATGTTCTGTGTGCAGTTGTCTTGAGTTAGTTAGAGGAAGTATGACTTTGGGCTCTGCCCCCAGTCATACTGATAAGGATGAAACCAAGAATACCACCCAGGGGCACTTGGAGTAAACTATCTTCACCTGCTTTTTCTGAGAATATTACTGAACTGATTTTCAGCGATGGGGCAGGGGAATGGGAAGGGGTACACTCTGGTATGCTTTGTGTGGGAAACTTGGGTGATTCTCCTGAAAATGTACTCTCTGCTCTGGGGATGCCACATCTTGGAGGATACACCCAAGGAAGTAGGATGAGTCACATAGAGAGGTGACTTCATCACAAAAAGAGCCAGTGCATCCCAGGCAGGTGCACATCTGTGCTGCCTTCTGGGGCGTGTGCCCCAGAGGAAGGGAATTGATGGTCACACCAGCCCCTCTGAGCTGTTGGACACTCGAGATTCAGGTGGCCCTAAGAGAGTCCACTCAGGAGCTATGCTGTCCAGTTTCCATGGTAGCCAGCATGGTGAAAATCATTTTTTTAAACGTTGTTCATTCTTAGACTCCATTGGCTTTTTATTTTCCCAACGGATTAAGGATCACCATGGGAGACTAGAAAAGTAATATGGCAAGAAGGGCTGAATGATCATTGCTAATTCCATGCCTTGAACAGTAGCAATCATGGTACTGTCTCCCCAACTTCCCTTGTCAGTCATTGTCTTGGGGTTGGCTGGTTGGCAGGACCAGGGAGGGCAGCCCATGGGCACAGAACCACACTGCTCTGCATGGAATTGACCCTGTGTTCATGCCTGTGGACCTCAGTGCTCTGAGCAGCCACTATTGCAACGCAGGCCTCAGAGAAACTCAGGGTCAGCAGTGCTTAGGGGCAGAGATGAAACAGAGCTGAAAGATTCCTCCTTTGGGACTTCTTTTTCCATTTCTTTCCCCCTTTTTCTTAAATATAAGATGTCATTATAGAGGTAAGAGCACTGAAGCTGGAGTAAGTCCCTTCTGAGGTGACACATGTAGAATGCCTTTACTGGAAATACATTTCAGCTCTGCACTCACGTGATGGGTGACTCTGGACACTGCATCTTCTCCATACTTGAACTTCCTCATCCCCAAGATGAGGAGATGATAACATTTTTACCTCATGCTATAGAAAGGATGGCAGACATTGCAAAGGGATCTGCAGGCTTGAAGCACCACGTGAATTATGCTCTATTCAGGTCATCCTTCAGCAGCAGAGACCCACATGGGTGGGAGTTCTTTGTGGAAACTCAATCCTCGCTGCTGAATGGCCAGTCCAGGGTAAGAGGTCTTCAGGGCCTTGGGGCAGACCCTGTGTAAACCAATGTAAGCACAGGTGAGTCTCACCTATCAGTCAGGCCCATCAGAGAAGCCGCTCCTTAGTTTACCTGTCCACAGCCCTCCTGCTGGTGTCCAAGAGGCACTGTTAATCCCTCTTGATCATTCCCAGAGATGAAGGAATTGGGCACAAAGCATCTCTGAGCTGACATAGCTCATTCTTTACCAAGGCATGGGATAGACGCCTTCGCTCTTTATGTCACCAACCCTCTGTTATTGTTCCTAACCATTTAGGCCCAAGTGTCGGAGCTGAGCAGATCAGGAAACATGTTGGTGATCTTAGACGTTTAAGAGGCACAAAAGTTTCCTTGAAGGAACTTGAATCTTCCTTCTCTCGTCATTTGGAAAAGCCGGTGGCTTGAGCAAAAGCATGTGGGTTTGCCCTGGGAAGTCCTGTAGATGGTGCATTCCCTGAGTCACGTTCTGGGCATTGTCCTCTTTGGGAAAAATTGAATCCTTGGTTCTAAACCAGAAAAGCATACTCTTCCTTAAAAAAAAGAATCAAAAAGATTTTAAAAAAGGTTCCGCACACCCCATGCTTGGCAGGGTTCCTATGTTCCTAGCTATGCTTCCCTCTAGAGACAGAGCCCAGACAGTATGGCGGCACTCACCCACCCAAAGGGCATTTGTTCACCATTGAGATGCAGAAACATGAGGAGAAGCCTGGAGCTTGCTCAGCAGCGAATCCTGCCTGACACCCTTTGGATAGCCACGTTTCCGCCATGACCAACTCTTACTCCTCTTGCCCAGGGACTGGGCACTGTCCCTTGGGGAACTCTTGAGTCTCTCCACCTTCTCTTGCCTCCCATTTCTCCTTCTGGTGAAGCCTTTCCCGTCCTCTGCGGGTCCCCCCAGACCCTTTCTAGCCTGAATGTATCAGTGCGTCTGTGTTGTGAATGTAGCGATGCCTTTCACATAACAAGCTCTCACCAACTCCTGCTCTCTCTGTCCCCCATTCCCCCTCCCCCACTACCACCATGGTGTGACTGTTTTGCTATTCGAGACAATCTTGTAAAAATGTACAAATAAAAGTGGAAACTGAAAATACAGGGGAGGGAAGGGAGACTGAACACTGGTATTGATGTAGCCCTCAGTTTTCTGAGGACTTATGTGGATGGCCCTGAAATCTCTCCTTTCGGCGGGGGGATTCAAGGGGAGTGAAGCCATGGATTGGCACAGGAGTTTTTTTCTGGTTGTTTCTCTGACAGTCACAAATGTCGGCTTGGAATTCTGTTCTAACGGTTTTCACCTTCAAAGTAAAAAAAAAAAAAAAAAGTAAGAGCAAGTCATTCCGAGCCTGAAGGGTGAGTCATCCAAATTTGGGTCATCACAAAGACCTAAGGCTGGGGTCACATTCCCCCCTTGGTCACTGGCTCACTTGGGGAGTCCTGTTTACCTCGCCATGTCTCCTCCATGTTCTCTCAGCCAAACAGGGAGCAGGGGGCCTTGTGGGGATGCCTGGTCTCCTTGTCTTTTGTGCTGCTATTTTTAGGGGACTTTGAGTCCATGCTGGCTTAGTCAGCTTAGCGCATGGCGAGGCACTTGGAGAGAATTCTCTCTCCCACCTGGGGCCCCATGCTTGCTTTTTCCCCCAGAAAATAACCTTAAGCTCATGGCCAGTTTGTGCTCAGAGTCCAAAGCCTTCGACCTTCCTTTCCATTCTCAGATGCCTTTCCCACCTGCTTTGATGAGCAACTTTTACGATCTTTTGTCTCTTACTGACAGAGATTTGATGTTGCACGGGGCTAGAAAGAAGAGTGCTCACAGAGAGAGGGTGCCTGGGAAGTGCTTTACGATCTTGAGTCACTCTGCAAGCCAGGTGGGTGAGGTCAGAAGCAGGGAGTTTGGCTGAAAGATGCAACCAGGAATGAAGAAAACTGGAACGGGCATGGGCAGAGGCAGAGAGCAGCAGTAAAAGTAAGGACAGGTGTTGGGGAGCAGATATGGCAAAATTGCCATGCAGGGCAACCCCTGCATGCCAGAATAAAAGGAATTTTCAGATATGGGGGGGAGGGGCAGCACTCAAAAGGAAGAAGGAAGGAAGAGGAGGAGGGATGGGTGTATGATAGCATAAAAGCTAAGAAGACCAGATATCCTTAGGGGAGTTCACCCCAAGCTTGACCAGTGACCTAGCTCCCCTGCCATCCCTCGGAGCCTTCAATCCGATGTCTCCTTCTCTGAGAAGGCCCCTCCTTTCTCAATCTCTGGGACCAGCTTCCAAAAGTGATTTAACCAGTGCCATCTGGCGAGGACTGGGTGCCAGCCGCAGATGCCATCTTCAATATCCCAGCCAACCCGTTCTAAAAAGTCCAAAGAAAACAGGTGGTATTGCTTTTAAGCCACCTTTTAACCCCCTTTATTAAAGTTTCCTGTCTACACAGGATCCATATGAAAACAAACAAAATGGTTTCTGTTCATTGGGGCAATAAATCTTTATCATCCGGTGCCCTGTGGAAACTGAACTCTCAGAAAGTGTCTCATGTGGACAAGCCACATTTCCAATGCTCAGTCATCAGGTGTGGCTCCCGGCTTCCACCTGGGATATCAGGGGCTTATATCTGGAGAAGACGGAACCAGGACACCTTCCCCACCCCCACCCTACCATACTGCAGACAGAGACGGGGGTTGGCACTGGGAAAGGAGAAAGCACAAGTGAGGCTGGCTGGGTCAGAGGAAAGGATTTTGGCTCTCAGTCCCCTGGCCCCCCATGACATGCCTAGAGCCTGTCCCAAGTTTGTGGTGCCAAGCCAGGTCACCCATTCAGCCCCGATACCCTTTTCCTGTCAATGGGGAGTAGGCCAGACAGGTCTTTTCTTGGCCCTCAATAAAGATCTCACCTGCTCTGAAGATGTCACCTTCATTGGGAGTTGTCCCCCCAACCCCCGAGTCTCCATCCTTGTGTCCCTTAAAGCCAAATGCTGAAAGGGGAGGGTAAGGGGGTGGTGAGATAGTACAGTGGGAAGGGCACTTGCCTCGCATGTGACCAACCTGGTTTCAATCCCTGGCACCCCACAAGGTCAAGGTCCCCCAATCCCTGAGTACAGAGCCAGGAGTGAAAAAAGCAAAAAATAAGTAAACGCTGAAAGGGAACACTGGTAAAAGCAGCAGCTGCACTCAGACGAGTCTCCAGGGGAGCTGGCAGTGACCCTTCCTGTCCCCAGCAGTAAGAGTGGGTCCATCCTCCACCTGCCACTCCTCCCTTACCCATAGACTTGTCACCGATTTGAAGAAACCTCCTTGGTGCTGGACCAAGACCAGTAGCAAGATCTTAGGGTGGAGAACAGGAAAAAGGCAAGTGATCAGCCCCTGAGCCTTCTCAAAGCCTTTTCAAAGAGCCGGTATGACCAGGTTTGACTTGTTTCAAATAGAACACGCTGAGCCCTCTATTACCGAGAGAAAGAAAACGAGCTGATTTGTGTAGGATTATTAGACAGGGACCACTGCCGGCAAAACGCTCAGACGCCGGGTGTTCATGGTCCGCCAGATTATTGCTCGGTCAATATGAATTTATTTACCTTTCATTTACATAGTGTTTTCTGATTGGTTAGTTGAGGAGTGGCGTGTCCTGCAGGATCCCAACGTGGCCTCTGCCCTCGGAGGTAGCAATTCCTGTGGTTATTGGTGCTAAAAATAAGATTAAATATTCTGTTCATTTGTTCTGATACGATGTGAATAAATGTGTTGTTTAATCTTAACAAGAATGCTACATCTTATCAGATCTATTGTACTGTCTGTACCTTCTCATAATTAATGAATTACAGCAAAGGTGATCCAAACCAGATCTTGAAACTGTTGTGCTATTCTGAGAGGTGAATTTTAGCAGGGAAGTGGGAGGGGGGATGAAAAGGGAAATTGCCGGGTTCCTGTGACTTTGCAAGAACTGAGGAAGCAGAGAGCATTTGGGGACTTCACAGACACTGACTGCATCCTGCAATTTTCTTTTTCAAATTGACAGAAATATTGTATTTCCATCGATTGAAGAAAAAAAAAAGCGTCTGGTTATTAAATGACTTGTTCATGGAAAAAATAAAAAAATAAATAATCTGTCAGTTGTGGAATGTAAACTGATTAAACAATTCAATAAAGAAGATCCTGTTGTGTGTTTTAAGCAATTGTGTCTGCTTGGCGAGGAGTATTTGGTGGAGAACCGTGTTTTCACTCAGGCCTTAGAGAGGAAAAAATAGAACAGCTCTGATGGGGACAGTGATCCACAAACTCTAATCCGGAAGGAAATAGACCATAAACGCTTCGAGCATGTGTAAGCCAGAAGTGCTTGCTTTTAGGGGAAAGAGAGAGGGAGAGCAGAAATGATTAGAAATAGGGTATTTTTTTTTCTCTTATTGGACATTAATAGCTTTTTACTGATTATTTAAAAGAACTCATGAGGGACTGGAGCCATCATACAGCAGGCAGGGCACTTCCCTGGCACATGCCAATCCAGGTTTAACCCCTGGTACCCCATGTGGTCCCCCAAGGACTTCCAGGAGTGATCCCTGAGCACTGCCAGGTGGGGCCCCAAAATAAACCACAAAAGACCTCATGAGATGCTGAAATGACCTGGTTCCTTCTATGTTCCAGGAAAAGAAAAGTTGCTTTCGCCATCTTTTTTCATCCTCCCTAATTAAAACTCTCCATTGCTTTCCATTTGTGTGCCTTCTAGAACTTTCTAGCTTAGAGAGTTAAGATATTTGTTAAAATCGGGTAGAACAGCTATGCTCAATGGGAATCTGATCAGAGGCTCATAGCAATCAGCAGCTCTGGTTTCAAGCAAGAGAAATGGACTCTGACCCCAGAGGCAAAATAATTTGCTGGAAAAATCTGGGTAGCTAGAAGCAGAGCACAGACAGGAAAGCCTTTACAAACTGGATTGTGGGTTTACTTCTGAAAGAGCAGGTAGGACGGGTGTGTAGAACTGAGTGTGAGGAACGAGGTATGGGTGAAACTCCCATGCCCTCTCAAGTGCCACCCTCTGGGAAAGTTCCCTTCCCAAACTCATCCTGTTGGGTTTGGAAGGAAGCCTCATTAATTATATAGATGTGATGAATTAAATAGGGGTTGGAGATGGAACTCAATCCCTAGCCCCTCTGGGGACCGGTGTGGGGTGCTGATGAATGAAATTCCATCCCTCTAGTCACCAAGTTCATTCCTCTAACCATCAGTCCCACCCTTAGGGGCTTTTCAAAGGTCACCTCAGTTATTAAACCCAGATGTGACTGTACAGGACCTGGCAGAGTCAGAGAGAGAGTTCAGGGGAGTTGAGAGCTGCCTTGCATGCAAAATACCCCAGGGTTTTTTTTTTTAATTTTTCCTTTTTATTGCCAGCACTGCATGCTTCCCAGGCACTGCAGGGAATATCCCTGGTGGCCTGAGTATCAGGGCCACCAGGGCCTCTAACCCACCGGGCTGGAGCAGCGTCACATCACCAGGTCCAAGAATTGAGCCCATTGTGGCCAGTCGTGATCCCTGGACCTTCTAATCGGTGCTGGGAGCCCTCCTCCCAATAAGTAAAAGGGCTTGTTACTACGCAAACAAACTCCTTTTGCCTTTCTGGAACTGGAACTATTTCAGGATCTGAGGCCCCAAGACCAAATATTATAGCAAACGATGCTTTCACATCTCTTACCACTTAGGGAATCCCCGGAATTTTAGGAACTGTGAAGCCCAAGTGGGGAAGAGCAAATATATGTTTTCTTGTGACAAATCACAGCATCACACGTGGAGTTAAAGAGAGAGGCATCCTGGAAGTGATGGAGAAAAATTAGAAGACATTTCAAAAGCAAGGGCAGGTTGAAGGCGGGTGCCTCTCTAAAGGAAGGGCAAGGCAAGGATAAGCCACAGAGCAGAGCCGGGGCACCCCCCCTTCCCTCCGGCCCCCTCCGAGTCATCAGAAATGGGTAACAGACTCAGCCCCTGTGTTTCCAAGGAAATCAGGTGATGTGAAAGAGCAACTCAGGCCCAGAACCCATAGCCCTGAGCTGCAGCTTCCCACTCAAGGGCTAGGGGAATCCTGGATGCAGCCGGCGTGAGCCACAGAGATAAACAAGCTGACACTCCCTTCCCCTCTGAGCACAATTTGGAGGTGGGTCTGAAAATATGTTTGTGTATCTCCCATCCCCTTTACTCAGCACTTTTGTCTCTAGGAACAAGAAGAGATGCTAAATGATAGGAGCCAGGCAGCCCCAGGCACCATGACCAAATGCCCCTCACCTGGTGCTCTGTGAAATCTACTATCCCTGGAGCCTATCCTGCTTAATACCTTTCCTGCCCCTGGCAACAGGCTGGTAGCCCACAGGACAAAGAGCTGGTCCACCAGGAACTCAGGTCTTCCCCGGGATCTCAGGATGCAGGAATTCTGATTCACTCCTCTCTGCACTCATTGCGCCTGGCGCATTGATACCATCAGTGCAAACTCACCTTTATTCTAATCCACTATGATTGAAAGCCTGCATGGGCACAGAACACCGTGTAATACAAACAGGCTTTGAGAAGTCTTTGATTCTGCAGGGGAGAAAGTGTGCGAGCCCCTTCTTGCTGTTGCTGAGCCCTTACTATCCTTACGAGTTACAGAAATGCTATAGAATCTTGCTCCCCCAACGGTGATCCTCATACCTTCAACTGCGTCACCTGAGATCTTGCTGGGAGCACAGTGACCTGCATGCAATCTCCGAGTTGGAACTGGAACCTCTGCTCTACTGAAATCTGCAGGTAAGGTTCTATGCTGGTTGATAAGGCTCACTTGTTTGGAAGTTAAGCTGTTCGCTCTTCTCTAGGTTAACGATCACAGTGCAATTTCAAAGGTCAGGGAAGAAAATGAGTCCCAGCCTGAGGTTTTAAACTTCACTGGGACCGGGGGGGGGGGGGGGGGGGGGGAGGGGGTCATTTTTCACTCACGTTCTGAGAATGATCCTTTCTACCGGATCCCACCTGGAGCTTTAGGGGAAATACCAGGGACAAAGCGCAGGTGATCTGGGTTTTGTTTGTCCCAATGAGCAGGTGTCAGGCAGTGTGAACTGGCTCCCAGCAGTGACCAGAGACCATGGTTTTCAGTTACCAAGAAAGAGCAAACAGGGGCAGGGGAGTGGGGAAGTGGAGCCCTCTTCTGCTTTTCAGAAAGCCTAGAGACAAAATAAAGCTGGAGAATGAGGGTCCTAAGAAAACACCCCTCCAATATCTCTTAGTGCTTCTTGTGAGCTAGATGGCGGGTATAATAAGTTCATATCTATCACCATCAACCAGTGGTGTAAGCTCGGCTGAGCTATTTAACCTCCCCATGCCCAGTGCCCAGTCATTGTTAGTTGGGAGAGCTATTATGAGGACAAAGTGGTTTCTAGTTGCCACATGCTTATGACTTTATCTGTGAGTTGTTCTAGCACTCAGGTTTTCAGTGGTCCTTGGGAAGACTGAGTAACTCATGAGAGCTGAACTGAAAGCATGACTTGGGCTTGATCTTCATGAAGGGGCGGGTGTGGGGGGGCAGGTGGTGGGGGAGGGCAGAGGATCCCTAGGAGGTCAGCAGTGGTTCCGGTTGTCTGCAGGTCAAAGGAAGGTCATGCACATCAGTGGGCATCACTAGCTGCAGCCTAGCCTGGCCCACGCCAGTGTGTTACCCCATTGATGGGGCTGAGGTCAATTCAACAGTAACGTCCAAGTTCTACATCCTGCCCGGTGACCAGTAGCCTTCTTCATGAAGTGGAGACAGTGGAAAGAGATTCTCGGGTGTCTTATTAGAACACAAATTTACTCCCTGGTGGTGGTGGAGTGGGAAGTGGGGATTGTCCACAGCTGGCAGTGCTCAAGGTATATTCCTGCCTCTACTCAGAAGTGACTGAGGAGTATGCAATGCAATGACAGGAATTCGAATCCACATCAGCAGGATGCAAGATAATGTCTTAACCTCTATACTCTCTTGGGACCCTTCCTTCTTAATTTATAATGCTCATTTTTTAAGAAAATTAAATCTCATGGTTTATTAGACCCAATGAAAATACACACTCAGAAGCAAGGGGTAAGATACAGTGGTATATTTACTTATTGAGATAGGGCATAAGAGGGTGACAGAAACACTGTACCCAAACACTGCATTGCAGAATGTTTCCTTTTCTGCCTAATCATCTTTCATTATAGAAAATTTGTTTACAAGATACATGAACAAAACAACTTGGCCTAGATCCAACACATTTTTGTACTGTAAGAATGTTTAAAGGCAGATTGTCACCAATTGCTAGTGCTTTCATATGACCTGCTAAATAACTTTCCCTTTGTTCTGTACATGTGGAAGGAAACCCAGGGGAGCACAATGGAGTGTTGGTATGTGTCACAAATCACGAAAAAATAAGTGATTCTTCCTCACTTAGTGATGAGAATCTTTCAACCTGAAAGTGGTATGATTTGTATCTTAGGATGTGTTTTATTTATTCCCATCTCTAAGTCATATGTCAACCTGATCTATCATTTCTGTTGACTTTATATTTCTTGTTAAATGTCGCCAATATGCCACCCAAGACTGAAAAACTGACATTACACCCCCCACTCCCCCCATTCAGAGCCTCTGGTCTCTAGAAACTGCAAAAAAAAACAAAAGGAAAGCTACTTAGAAGAAAAACCAATTAATTTTCTTGTTCTAAGTATATAGTCCACTCACCTAAATCTATAATTAAACACTTGAAAGCTGCTTGAATAAATACAGTAAGTAAAATGGAAAATTACTTCAGATTCACAGTAGATCAGTTTTAAAAGAGGTGGTAATCATTTTTTCTCGGGTTTTCAAGTACATCCGAGTCATTTGGAGGGGAGTGTTCTTTAACACATATCTCGTGTCCAGCACAGTACTGGGTCACAGGAATAGAACATGAGCAAAAAAAAATTTAAAAAAAGAAAAGAAAAGAAAAGAAAGAAAAAGAAAGAATTTTTTTGTCTGTACAGCTTCTAGTGTGGGGTGTTGGTGGGTGAGGGGTGTGGAGGGGGGCAGATGATATAATAAAAGAGTAGTCAGTATGATGATTATTTGGAGAAAAATCAGGGAATGTAACAAGTACCAGGGGAAGTGTAATTTTAAGTATGGTGAGAAGATAAGAAGGAATCACTCCGTGGGTCCAAGGAGAGTGGTTTCTGGATAAAACATAAAGGGGGGCTGGAGTGACAGTGCAGTGGGTTGAGTGTTTGTCTTACACATGGCCGTCCTGGGTTTGGTCCCTGGCATCCCTAAGCGCCTCCATGAGTAATTCCTGAGTGCAGAGCCAGGAATACCCCTGAGCATTGCTGGGTGTGACCCCAAAAATGCCAAAAACTGAAAATAGAATATAAAAGGGCTGGAGTTCTAGGACAACAGGTAGGGCAACTGTCTTGCATGCAGCTCACACAGGTTCAATTCCTGACACCCCATATGGTTCCCAAGCCCCAGCAGAAGTGATCTCTGAGTGTAGAGCCAGGAGTAAGTCCTGAGCACCACTGGGTGTGACCCTCAAACCAAACTAAATAACCCGTAAAGAAGCGCAAGCCACAAGGAGAAGGAAAGCAGAAGAAAGCAAAAGCCAGTTCCAAGGGGCGTGTTCAAGGCCACTGGATCCTGCCACGCCACTCACGCAACTGTGGGCTTCAAAAGGAGAGTTTCATGGTCCTGTGATGTTGTCCAGTCTGTTTTCTTCATTCCCCCCAGAATCAGCTTCTCAGAAATGTTGATCAATCAGCAAAATGGAAATTCCTCCGGCTCCCTCCAGCCCTGCGAATCAGTCATGCAGAGAGACTTTCAAAGATATTGTTTGCTTATTGGGGGAGCCTCCAGAGGGGCCCAGAAAGCCAGGAGAGGTGGAGACTAGGTTACTCTGAACCTGGCTAACTCCTGAGAGGGCTCTTGAGTCGCATATGTATATGTAAAATTAGCAAGCAAAGCTCCAGATATTTATGAAGTTAGAGTTATTTAGAGCTTTAAGATGGTAGGTTTTTTTTTTTGCTCTTGTTAGTTTTTTATTTATTTATTTATTAGTAAACCACCATGAGGTAGAGTTGTATACTTACAAATTTTTGTGCTTGGGTTTCAGTTATACAATGATCAAGTACCCACCCCACCACCAGTGCTCATTCTCCACCCCCACCAATCCCAGTATCCCTCCCACTCCCCCATCCTCCCATCCCACCCTGCCTCTATGGCAGGGCACTCTAAGGGTTTTGAAGGCCAGAGAGATAGTACAGGGGTTAAGGCATTTGCCTTGCATGTGGCCAACCCTGGTTCAACTCCCTAGCACCACCTTATGGTCCCCTAAGCACCAGCAGGAGTGATCCCTGAGCACAGGCTCATGACTAAGTCCTTAGCACTGCCAGGTGTGTGCCCTCAAAAAAAAAAGGGGGGGTAGTTTTAGGTCCCTCGATGTCCTGTGTCCAGGCTTCCCATGGTCCCAGGTTCATACTTGAGTCTTGGATATCGGAAGTTCTCCACACTTGGCTGGTCTGTCGCTGATACTCTGTGTTCTGCCTTTCCGTGCTGGGATTTGCTGCTCTCGGTCCCTTTGGCTTTCCTTGCTTCTCTGGACATGCAGACATGGTGGAGAACTGCAGGCTTTTCCTGTCATCTGCCCTGGGGCAAGTAAGGAGAGAGAGGCTGCCAACCATCAAATCCAAGGGAAAGTTTACCTGACCAGTGTGTGTCCCCCACCCCACCACCCGCCCATTACCTTTAACTGTTTCTATTCTCACTGCTTGGCTGGAGTGATAGCACAGTGGTAGGGCATTTGCCTTGCATGCAGCCACCTGGCCGAGCTGGGTTTAATTCCTCCACCCCTCTAAGAGAGCCCGGCAAGCTCTCAAGAGTATCTCACCCGCATGGCAAAGCCTGGCAAGCTACCCGTGACATATTCAATATGCCACACACAGTAACAACAAATCTCACAATGGAGACGTTACTGGGCCCACTCGAGAAAATTAATGAACAACGGGAGGACCATGACCGTGATTCTCACTGCTTATGCATTTTCATGCATGAGGCTTGTCCGAATGTGTGGAGAGTGGTCTTAAGCATGGCTGTGGCTGGTTCTGGAGGTCTTCAGCTGTCGGGGTTCTTCTCGGGGTGGGGAGGGAAACTCAACCTGTCCCCCTCTAAGGGGCCCTGGTGGGGACAGCCAGGCATGGGGACAGGAGACTCTGCACTGTTCTTTTCCGGGAGCTGGGTTTTCCTCACACATGAAGGAACCGGCAGAGGAACCCAGGTGTGTGGGACCCAGGGTTGAGATCTCCAAGCCTGCTCGGATCAGGACTGGGCATCCTCCACCCAGATCCCCTATCTTCCAGTGTGTAGGCGTTACACCAACTGCCCCTGGCACCATGTTATTGCATTGATGGCCAAGACCCAGGGACTATAAAACCCGCAAATGTGGCTGCACAACCTCTTATTGTCTAGTTCTCACTCTTGGAGAACCCAACAGGCTACCGAGTGTATCCTGCCCGCACAGCAGTCTGGCAAGCTTCCCGTGGCATATTTGATGTGCCAAAACCCAGTAACAATGATGGGTCTCATTGAAGAAGCCTCCAATGTGGCACTTGCTAAAATCTCAGGGCTAGGACAAATGGACACATTACTGGTGCCTGCTTGAGGAAATCGATGAACAATAGGATGACAATGATAGTGATATGAATTTTCATCATTTATTTGGCTGGCTACCCCTCATGTTGGTGAGGTTTAAAATGACCAGTGAAGGGGCAGAGAGATAGTACAGGTTTAGGATGCTTGCCTTGCAGGTTGCCAAGATCAGTTCAATCCCCATCAGTCCAGATAGTCCACCTAGCCCAGCCAAGAGTGAAACCTGAGCACAGAGGAAAGAATAATCCTTGAACACAACTGGGTGTGGTCAAACCACCCCCTTAAATAATAAAATCAAATGACCAATCATATTTGCTTCAGTACCAAGACACCCCTTTCCTCACCCACTGCTTTCACAGTTAGGATTGGACCAGGTTCCCTGAGCCTTCCTGGCCTGTGCCCTGCCCTTTGAGCTATGTCCAGCTCCTCACATATACTTTTTTTTTTTTTTTTTTTTTTGCTTTTCGGGTCACACCCGGCAATGCACAGGGGTTACTTCTGGCTCTGCACTCAGGAATTACCTCTGGCAGTGCTCAGGGGACCATATGGGATGCTGGGAATCGAACCCGGGTTGGCCGCGTGCAAGGCAAATGCCCTATCCGCTGTGCTATCGCTCCAGCCCCCTCACATATACTTTTTGAACAGAGTTAATGTGGCCGAGATTGAGGCACCCGGGCCAACAAAGGTCTTCCAGTGTGTATCAGAACACGTGATTCTTCCTCTCTGGCCGTGTAATTCCCTTGTCCTGTACTTTGGAGATCAAATCGTTTTGTGATTTTAAAGACCCAGGGACATCTGACCTCTCAGAAATCTAACACGTTGTGGCAGTTGCCCTTTGAGGTTGTTGCTCACAAGAAGGATTATCTCTGCTTGAGAAGAAAAAGGCAAACATTGGAAACGATGTCAAAATGAGGGATTCGATCTCGACAACGAGGCTCCTGTGTCCCTGCCTTCCCGCCTCCAGTGTGGTCTTCGAATAGGGCTTTCCGTTCCCAGCGGCATCCCTCATCTGCCTCACGTGTTTACCACTATGACTGGTGATCTGAATGCCCTGATAAATATTCCAAATTTGTGGATCTTAATGATAATTATCTCTGAGGATCGTGAAATACAACAGTAATAGATTGGGAACAGAAAAAAAAAAATCAACTTTGATCATCTTTATCTCCAAGGTGAGGAGAAGAATCCCAAATGGTACTCCTTGGGAATATAAAATTATGTCTATGCAAAGTAGTTCTCATTAATTCTGAACCAAGGGGCCGTAAAAACAAAATGGCCTTCAGAAAGGGCTTTTAGCTCCCCAACCTGGAGATTTGGATTTTCAGTCCCCAGAGGTCTGCCTTTTAATATAACTTTCAAATGTTGAAGGATTGGGCTTCATCTACACTAAAATTAGGACTAAGCAAAAATAAAATCTATCCTTAGCTCTTTTGAAGGCCAAGTGTGGATTCATCATATTGAATATTGCATATCCTGGCATATGCCTTTTCTTCTAGAATAACCCAGTTCCTCTGACACTGAAGACTTCTCTGAAACTAAAATATGCAGTGGCTTTTAGCCATTGTAGAGGGAAGTTTTTGATATGCCATCTTCTCTGCATTAAGAATTTTGAATTTAAAAAAAAAAGTTCTTAGGGCTGGAGACATAGTTCGGTGGGTAGTGTAGGGGCCCTGCATATGGTCGACCCGAATCTACTCAAGGCACTGCGTTTGGTCCCCAAAGCACCACCAGGAGTGACCCCTGAGCTTAGAGCCAAGAGTGAGCCTTGAGCACAGCTGGGTGTGACCCGCTCCCTTAAACCAAAACAAAACAGATTATTTGGAGCTGGGATCATGACACAAAGGCCCAGAGCTCATGCTTTGCTTGTGGGAGCCCTTGTCTGACCCTTAGTATCACGTGGTTCCCTGAACACTACTGGGAGTAGCCTCTGAAAACCACTGGGTGTGGTCCCTCCAATAAAAGGGAAAAAAATTAACATTTCATAGTAAATTTTTTTCCCCTAAACCTCCCTAACATAGTAAATTTTTTAAAAATCAGTTTGATCAGGTGTCAGGGTAAGAGAAGGAAGGAATCTTGGTCGCTGATGGAGAGATACTAACATTGTCAGTGGATTTAGAATTGGAACGTTGAATGCCAGGAAACTCTGTTAGCAAATATTTTGTAAGTAACAGTGCCCAAATTTAATTTTTTTCCACAGGAAATTAAAATTTTCATTACACACACACACACACACACACACACACACACACCTTTGTTTAAAATAACGTTTTTACTAGGGAAAAAGGGAGGTCAGATAAAGAGGGGAACACCAAATAAAGGTGTTGGGAGGATCCTCCCAGGATGGGAGAAGCATGCTGAAAGTAGACTATAGACCAAACATGATTGCCACTCGATGTTTCTTTTGCAAACCACAACACCCAAAAGGAGAGAGAGAACAGAGGGAAATGCCCTGCCACAGAGACAGGATGGGATTGGGGGGATGGGGGGTGGGAGGGATACTGGGATCCGTGGTGGTGGGAAATGGGCACTGGTTGAGGGATGGTATTTGATCATTGTATAATTGAAACCCAAGCACAAAAATGTGTAAGTCTGCAACTGTACCTCATGATGTCTCACTATTAAAAAATTTTTTTAATAAAAAAAGAAAAGAAAATAACGTTTTTATGGAGAAAATGAGTAAAATGCAAAAGCAAAGGACAAAAAAAGAGAACAATGAAGGGGCAGAGTTCACTGGTATCAGGAGTGCCTTTTTGATATGTTTGTTTTCTTTCTAGCTGTTACTTTGTTAAAATGGTGGCAGCCTGGTGGACACAGCAGTGTCATCTTCAGCTCAGACCATCAGGGATGCTCTTCCTGCACCCAGGCTTCCTCCTTGGATCGCGTGGCATCTTCCTCCTTCCACATGAAAATGTGTTGGCATGAAATGAGACCTAAAAACAAAACAAACTAAAAAAGACAAGCAGTCAGGCTCCAAGCTCTGCCCCACACCTGGTCTGGAATCATCTCCACAGTGAACCCAGGAGGTCCCTGCAGGGAAGGGTTTGGGATGCGAGCTCCACCACTTGGCAGTTTGCCCTGTTTTCTTCTGCATAAGTTAGTACAGTGGTACTGCCAATAGCTCAGCTGCTTATAGGTTTTCTTTTATATAACTCAATTGATTCTCCTTTTAGAATTATCAAAACTTGGTATTAATTTCCTATTAGGTTTTTGAAAGATAATAAATAGAATGTGGTGTTGATCCATTATTTCTCTCTCTCTTTCTTTCTTACACACACACACACACACACACATA
Source organism: Sorex fumeus (assembly GCF_029834395.1). Taxonomy (NCBI): domain Eukaryota; kingdom Metazoa; phylum Chordata; class Mammalia; order Eulipotyphla; family Soricidae; genus Sorex; species Sorex fumeus. The sequence goes on along the minus strand of NW_026606105.1, from coordinate 6,463,121 downwards.
CACACACACAACACACACTCACAGAGCTACATCCCCCTAGAAGACCAGAAGTATGCATGAATACATAGCTGAGAAGTGGAAAAGCAATTGAGAGGAATAATGGGACTATAGGGGGATTGGACTTAGTCTCAGAATTTCTGCATATGTTTACAAATTTTCTGCATACAAAGCAAATAAAGATGTCCACAGCACCTCTAGGTCTATACAATGCACAATCTGGACAGCACTCATAAGTGTGATAAAGCTTCACGTCTTGACTGACGCATGTCTTCAAAGAGGCCTTCCTTGACCCCTCGCCAAGGAAGTCCTTCTATCTTAGTACTATTTTGCTGCTTCCTCTAAGTTTTAGTATTTGCATGTCCAGGTTCATTGCTGCACTGTTTACAACAGCCAGGATACAAAATCAATGCAAGTATCCATTGATGAATGGATTAACACATGTGGTGTAGACCTATTGTGTATGTACATAACTATATACTGAGGAATAGTATTCAGTCTCAAAAAAGAGGGAAAGCTTGCCATTCACAACACATGAATGGACCTGGAGAATATTCTGTTAGACAAAATATGCCAGTCTTGGGAAACACACCGTCTGATTTCACGAATATGATGCTTTTTAAATAATTAAATTCATCAAGGCCAGGAGATGACTCACAGGGATGATAGCATGCTTGCCTTGAATATGAGAGGCCTGGGTTTGATCCCCACTTCTGCATAGTCCCTGAGCACTTCCAGGAGTGATCCTCCAGATGGGAGTAGCCATTGAACCCTGAGGAGATTCCATTATTTATTCATTATCCATTATTTCTCTCTCTCTCTCTCTCTCTCCCCCCCCCCTTTCTTACACACACACCCCACCCCACACACACACATACAGCTATATCCCACTAGAAGACCAGAAGTATGCATGAATACATAGATGGGAAGTGGAAAAGCAATTGAGAGGAATAATGGGAATATAGGGGGATTGGACGTGGTCTCAGAAACCAAAAAATAAATCACCACAACAATAATAAAGCTCACAGAAACAGGGGACACAATGGTGGCTCCAGGGGCCAGAGGATGAGAGAATGGGGAGCTGTTACTCAATGGGCATAAAGTTTCAGCTATGCAGTGGCCTAAGTTTTAGGGATCTGTACTATGACATGCCCACAGCGAACAATACAAAACTGTGTCTTCAAAAGTTAACTTATTAAAAGAAGAAATCTCATTGATTGTTATGCCCACCCAAAACAGAAAACAAAGGAATACAAGGGAATTCCGGGAAGTTTTATGTCTATCACCTTGATTATGGTAGTAGTATAACAAGTATTTGCATATGTCTAGCCCTATCAAATTGTACACATTAAATATGTGCAGTTCTTACACCACACATTTGATAAGATATTAAGAGCCTACTCTATAGAACCTCATAACTTGGGTGGGGGGAGCCACTCATTAAATAAAAAGAGAGAAAAAGAATTAAAAAGAACTAAACAGTTCTCCACCGAAGACAGACAGATGGACCACCAAGAGCATAAAAAAATTCCTCAATAACATTAATTGTTAGGGAAAAGAAAATCAAAACCACAGTCATACCTTACACCTATAAGAATGTGTCAAAAAGGTTGAAAACAACACATGGCTGAGGATGAGGTGTAAAAGAAACCCGGGAATACTATTGGTGGGAATGTAAATTGATACAGCCAGTATGGAAACTGGTATGGTGATTCCCCCAACAAATAAAAAAGAAAATGTCCTATAATCTAGGAATACCACTCCTGGGCATTTATCTGAAGAATACATTGATTCAAAAGGATATTTGCAGGACTGGAGCGATAGCACAGAGGGTAGGGTGCTAGTCTTGCACCCACCCAACCTGGATTCAATCTCCAGCTCTCCATATGGTCTCCCAGCCCCAGCCAGGAGTAAGCCCTGAACACAGCTGGGTATGACCAAATTTAAAAAAAAAAAAAGCCAAATAGATGAAAAAGTGTATTTGTACTCCTATGTTCATGGCAGCTTATTCACAAAAGCCCAAACATGGAACCAACCTGAACACCCATCAAGAGATGAGTGGATAAAGAAACTGTGCAAATACTCAATGGCCATTTAAATGGAAAAATTTCTGTCCTTGAAGATTAAACAGGATGCCAACAGCCTAAACACGAAATCAACCTGAACAGCCATCAGCAGATGAGTGGATAAAGAAACTATGGTACATACACTCAATACCCATTTAAATAGATAAACTTCTGCCCTTGGAAATTAAATGGATGGAATGTGAAGTGGCTGTGGTAAGTAAAAATAACAATGAAGGAAAAGACAATCTCAGTATGGTTTTAGTCATGTGTGGAATATGAATAACGAAAGCAAATGGGCTATTAAGGAACAACAAAAGGATGTCTGGACTCAGTATGAAGGTGGAAACTGGAGTGAAATGGGAGTAGAGGGAAGGAAAGGTTAGCAGGATCTTTTTGGCAGTGAGGTGGTGCTGGAATATTGGTGGTGACAATTTCCTGGGTATAGAGTTACCCAGATACACCAGGCTATTTTCACTCGGGACGCCCCAGAGTGGGGCAGGTGAGAGCCCTCCCTGCCCTAAGGGATCCAGCCCCGGAAGCCCATCTCCACTCCCCAATCGCCACCACGCACCAGGATGCTTTCCGGACTGTAAGGCCACATGACACATTATAGGACACTTTCTACCCATTCTCCATAATTGCCACACCATGTTTGATGGGGTTCAGACAGTAGGCAACAAATCATAGAGAGAAATATATAAATATATGCTTCTCAGAGAGCCTGGCAAGCTACCAAGAGTATCCTGTCCACATGGCCAGAGCCTGGAAAGCTCCCCATGGCATATTAGATATGTCAAAACCAGTAACGACAACAGGTCTCATTCCCCTGACCCCGAAAGAGCCTCCAATTGTTGGGAAAAGACGAGTAAGAAGAGGTTGCTAAAATCTCAGGGCTGGGAGGAATAGAGCTGGCATTACTGGCCAACGATAGAATCACTGGCACCCGCTCGAGTACATCAATGAACAATGGGATGACAGTGATACAGTGATACAGAGATATAAATACGACCTGTCTTTGATTTAACACAATAAACCATTGATAAGCCAATGGGGGAAAAAATTAACCAAGAAAACACATAGAGTTCTTTAGATACTTCAGTAAACCAACTATACATAACATTAGGGGTAGGTTGGTGACATGCATATAAAAACTAAACCGTTTTCTCAAAAGATATCAAATAGCTTTAAAAAAACAGACACCCACAAAGTCAGTCTTTGGCTGTGAGCTTTAGGCCTTGCCATTGGTGCTGCTTTTTCAGCCTCGTGGTGCTGTTCTAATTTCCTATTGCTTCCATGTGTCTGCCCTCCTGCTCTGTGCGTCTGTGGGTGTGTCTCTCACCACTAAACACTTAATGCTTCCAGAGAACAAAGACCATGTCTGTGGTGAACTCTGCAATCCTTGGCCTGGCACCATGTGGACACAGCCTCGGTCAAGGAACCAGTGAATGAACCAAGGTGGCTGGAACCTGGCAGGAATGTTTTCCTGTGTGGATCTCTAGAAAGGGAGGTAGGGAACAAAACCTGCAGGTCCCCTGCTCCCTGAGATTACAGTTCACCACCCATCTTCCTGCTCACCCCCTCCCATGCTCTCTCAGAGCCATGGGTGGGAGCAGTGGAGGGTAGGTCGGAGCGAGAGTCACCCACCTGTGCTTTTTCTCCTCAGCTTTTGGAAGTCTTCCCTCATTTCCTGGCATCCAAAGTGCCTGGTGAGCTTTGAGGTAGTTTAAAGTGTTGGATGCCCCCCCGCTCCCCCCCCCCCCCCGCGCATGGGGAGAAACAGAGCAGAAGGGGGAGGGAGGAGGGCCCTATGGAGATTACCAAGGAACAGCTTTTGCCTGTTATCTGGTTGCCAAGGTAATTGTGAATCTTCATTTTTTTGCTCCAACCAGTGCCAACCGGCCTGGAACAGTAGCCCAGCGCCTCTTGGTGGAATCTCAAGCATGTTCCCCATATGGTTGGTGGGAGAGACCTAGCAGCCCCAGACCCCCACCTCCGCTCACCCCAGCTTCTCTCTGTCAACTCCACGTATGTGTGTGTATGTGTGTGTGTGGGGGGGGCACACCTGGTCCCAGGAAGGACCGAGATGGTGCCCATAGCAATGCCACAGCACTGAAATAACAGCATCTGACCTCTCCGGCCCTGGGAACTGCATTTCCCAAGAAGAGCTGGGGCTACCCCTTAGCCCTTTCTCTGCACTTCTGCTAGAAGGTTCTGCTCACAGAAAAGAGAGAGAGACACCGGCTTTGTTCACAGCAAAGGGAGAAATCCAGATCCAAAACCCAAAATGCAACTGGCATATTCACTTTCTTTTTGTTTATTTGTAACTTCTTTTTTTTTTCTGGAGATCATCCCCAGTGGTCCTGGGAGAACCATCATAGCCACACCAGCAGTGCTCAGAAAGTCATATGGTGCCGAGGATCGAAACCAGGGTCTGCCCCAGCCCTTTGAGCCAGCTCCCCTGCCCTTGGGGTTTCCCTCCCTCATCTTACCCCACTAATCCCTGTCACTTCTCTTGTTCCCACATAAAGCAAGGGCAGCGAAAGGATATTTGTGAAGGTCTCTTCAATAAAAGGTCTTTCAAGGATTTGTAATTATATTTTCAACTCCCTGCCCCCTTCTCCTTGTCTTCTCCATGTTATGGAGAATATGGTTTTTCTTTTCCTGTAGACGCTAAATCCTCCCGTGGCTAATAGAAATTCAACAGGGGGAAACTCTAGGAATGATTTAGCACCATCTGGAGAGCCTCCTTTCTCTAATAACAATTTTACGGCACCTTAGCATTATCTATGCATAGATGATCTCCTTTGGGAACAGAGCTATCAATGACATTACTCGACATCTAGAATTCTTAGGATAATATTCCTTTTTTTTTCCTTCCCCTCTTTTCCCATTTCGCATCAGCTAACTAATCAGAGGTTATCTGAAAGGAGCACCAGCAGGTTTGGGACAAACACTCTATTAAAGACAAGTGCTTTAAAAAGAAAGTAACTTGTATTTTGAAGTGCATTTATCTGCCAAGAGGAAAAGAAAAGGATTCTCCAGACCCTCACGTGTATCTGTCACGGGGCTATGAGTAGGTAGATTCTGTCACTGATTGAATGTAGTAGACATTGATTGATCTGGTTGCTATTACATAGAAATTAGTACTTGACTTCTGTTTTAACTATTGCAATTGCACTATTATTTTTCTGGTCCTTTTCCTCTCAGCCTCCTCTGCATCTGAAAACATTTAGAGTCAACAGTCTTTTCCAGCTCTCCAATTTTGTTTCTTTTGGGGGGAGGATTATTTGTTTTTTGTTTGTTTGTTTTGGAGCCATACCTGCCTATGTTCAGGGCTTAGTCTTGGCTCTACACTCAGTATTCACTCCTGGTGGGGTTAGGAGACCATTTGGGGTGCCGAGGATCGAACCTGGGTCAGCCACATGCAAGGCAAGCTCCTTACCCACTATTATCTCTCTATCTCCAGTCTCCAAATTCTAAGCTGCAGAGGCTAAGAGGAAGTAAGTGCGTATTTAAGGTGACTCAAGGAGAGTAGGACAAAGCTGATTTGAACTCTAGGATCTGCATATTTGCTTTTCTAATACTTAAAACGCATTTTATGAGGCAATTGGAAAAGTGAATGTTGCCTGTATTGTTTGCATGTATTCAAAGTGTATGGCTAGTTACTTAGGCATACCATTAATGTACTGTAAGGATGTCTTGATTTATTTGTTGAGCATGCCTCATAAAAAAAGACCTTGCCTCGTAGAGGAAGCCATTGAAATAGTTATGAAGAAATGATCAAATGTCTGGGATCTGCTTTACAATAGAATAGGAGGTAAAAGTATTGACAAACAAGATGAGTCACAACCTGATCACTTATGTTATGTGGTGGGTACTTAATGGTCCCAGCACTTGATTTTCTCTGCTTTTATATATAGAAGTCTGAAAATTCCAGAGAGAGTTTAAACATCTGGCTACAGAGGAACTGGAAATCACATGAGGTTCTCCAAGATCACAGCCAGCAGAGCTGTCAGGATTGTGTTTGGTGTATGCGGCAGTTCTGGGCATCAAACTCACTGCCTCGGGGACAGAGGAAATAGTACAAGGGTTGAAGCACTTCCCTTTGCATGCAGCCAACCTAGGTTCAATCCCAGACAGACCTCCCAGGCATAATCTCTGAGCACAGCGCCAGGAGAAAGTCCTGGGCCCCAAATAAAGCCCAAATAAAAACAAGCTTAGAGTCTCATACTTGCAAAGCAGGTGCTTTGACAAGTCAGCCATCTCTCCCACCATCTCCAGTGGAGACTCTTTAGGGCAGATCTGGACAATACCCACATTGTGTGATGTTATTTTGTTGCGGGTTGTTTTTGGATAACACCCAGCAGTGCTCAGATTCTATTCCTGGCCTAGTATTCGAGAGTTTTTTTTGGTGTTGGGAATTAAACCCAAGGTCTCATACACACAAAGCAGTTGCTCTACCATTGAGTCACAGTGTCCCCACCCCTCCTCAACCCAATATCAATATTTTTAAGGTGCCTGCAACAATTCTCTTTCTGGGAATTCTATAGCTGTACAAAGCATCCACCCTAGGACATTCATTGCTATGCTATTTTCTGTAGCAAAAATCATGAAACAGATTGGATTTCTGAGAAATGACAAGGTGAATATGGGAAGGGAGACAGAGCCACGGGACGGATGAGATCCAGGTGGATCTGCATTTTGCCTTAGGAAGATGCGAAAAACAATACATTATGGGAAAAATACTGACATGGGACTCGATCCTCCAGGAGACCAGCAGTTTCTGAAAGATAATGTACATTTACTCTTGAACATAGATAACACTGGAAAAGTTGGAAGAGTGGACCCTCTCCCCAGATCTACTGACCACAAACTCTGCTTCCCTGACTCTCCATGGCCTTTTGATGCCAGCATGCTTCATCTTCAGCAATTCTGGGCAGCATCTACATAAAGACTCTCCACTCTCTTCCTTGGTCCCATCTGCCCCAGAAAGCAGAGGTAGATCAATCTGTTCCCCATGTCAGAACTAAGGACCTGGCTTCTTGCATTCCCTTACTCTTTCCTCTGGAATTTCTTTTGAGATCAGATGAGGAAAATCACAAACTGGACTTTCCTCTTTGCCATCCTTAGCCTGTAGAAGGGAGCCCTGGAAGCCTCATTCTCCTTTGTCAGTCTTTCTTTGTCTGCCCTTTCATAGGGGGAGAAGAAGCAAAGCTTAAAATCCTACAAAAGAACAAAGGCGACATGGTTGATAATGGTTTCAAAGCCATCACCACTTTTCTCCAAAGAATGCAATTAGAGTGTAAGAGAAGTCTAAAATCAGGAGCCTACATAGTTGACCTCTAGAATCTGTGTTGAGTCTCAATCCATCCCAGCCAACAGACCCTTACCAATGGACCCTTATCTGAATCTGAGCAGAGGTGGTTTGGGTTTGGTGAAGACCACGTGAGCAAACCTTTCATACAGAGCCTGCAAACAAGCTCTGGATCAGGTGGAGATGGTGCCTTGCTGTGGTCAGTGTGGAGTTCCAGCCACCAGCTGGAATGTGCTCTTGAAATCCTCTCGCTCAGCCTGTGAAGGTGGCCACTCTGTGACAGCACAGGTAGGTAGTTACAGCCTGAGAGTACAGGCCTCCTAACTTGCAGAGAGAGAGAGAGAGAGAGAGAGAGAGAGAGAGAGAGAGAGAGAGCGCACTCAGGGAGTAGATCTTAATCTGGGCTGGAAGGATGCCCAAGTTCTAAATTGGCTTCTAAAACTCAGAGAGATAACACAGCGGTTAAGATGCTTGCCTTTTCAGGCGGCCAACTCCAGTTTGATCCCCGGCACCACATAGAGTCCCCCAAGCCCTGCCAGTAGTGATCCATGAGCAAAGCAAGCTATGGTCCAAACTGCTTTCCCTCCTGAAATAAATAAAGTAGAAGAAAATTCTGTGTTGAGAGGCTAGCAGATGGGAGGGCAGTTTCTAGCTGAGACGACACCCCTCATTAGCCAGCAAGTGACTTTTTAGAAGTAGTTGCCTTCAGTCCTCCAAATTCCTAACTTGACTCCACTTCATGAGTTCCCATCATTTGGTTTTCCATCTCCCCCTCCTCCGATACTTAGCCCCTTCCAGACTCCAATCTCAAAGTGTGACATAATCAATAACCATTTGACAAATGTAGACCATAGCCTCCCGATGGCTTCCTGGCTCCGCCCGTTATCCTTCTATAAATATATCCTGGAATCATTTGGGCTTTTCAGCAAAGTCCTTCATGGCAGCAGCCATGCATCTGTGGTCGACCGCGACCTTGCTTCACATTACACCTGCGCCTAACCCGCCCTCACCACGCCTACATTTCCATGACTGCTTTCTTGGGCTCTGCACTCACTGCCCTCCGTAGTCCCCCTCCTAGAATATATGGCATCATGAGAGCAGAAGCCAGAACTGTCAACACTCAATCTAGTTTCACTACTGTCTAGGAGGAAAAAGCATCAGACAGGAGAGAGCAGAAATAAAGGCTGATGGAGAAAACCACATCTCTGTTGCAAAACATACCAGGAGTACATTGGCATGAAGGGAACCCAAGCTGCAAAGCCCCGTGTGTGGGTGCAAGCTCTATTTGCTGGGCACCTTTGAGACAAAACCATGTGGCATTGGACGAGTCATTGCACTTCTCTGGACCTCTGTTTCCTTACTTATCAGAGAACAAAATTGCACTCCATTATCTCTTAGTGGCATATTTAGAAATCGCTGCTGTTGGGCCGGAAAGATAGAACAGAGGGGAGGGCATCATGCAGAGCCAGTAAGCCCTAAGCACAGATGGGTGTAGCTTCTGAACAAAAACAAACAACCCTCCCTCACATTTTAATAAAATTAAATGTGGTGGGTTTTTTTTTTTTGCTTTTTTTGGGTCACACCCAGCAATGTACAGGAGTTACTTCTGGTTCATACACTCAGGAATCACTCCTGGCAGTGCTCGGGGGATCATATGGGATGCTGGGAATTGAACCTGGGTTGGCCGAGTGCAAGGCAAACACCCTACCTGCTATGCTATTGCTCCAGCCCCTAATGAAATTAAATGTGGTTGAGTCCCTTTGGGAATAGAAAACCAGTTTCCAGAGACCAGAGGGAAAGACTAGGCTTGACCCAGCAAGCACTTCACGTCAAGGTATATTGTTGATACCATCATGTTTGACAGTATGAAACAGGAACCTAGATGCCTCCCACCTACTTCCCAAGCTCACATTCAGAGCAGAGGCCAGGACTGGAGTGATAGTACAGTGGGTAGGGCTGACCTGGGTCTGATCCTCAGCAACCCATATGGTCTCCCAAGGAGCACCACTAGGAGTAATTCCTGAGAACAGAGACAGAAGTAACCCTTAAGCACCACTGGGGATGGCCCAAAAACAAAGGAAGAAAGAAAAAAATGAACAGATGTCATAGGAGTAAGAGAAAAACTTCTTTCCTTCATCAAGATATTCCTAGCTCTCTTGTGAGTTTTGGGTACCTTTAACCCTTGACGACCTGCAACCAGAAGAAAAGAAATTTTGTGTCTGCCTGAATCTTTGCCTCAAATTCTGTCTTGGTGAACCAGGGGGATCTTGTTTCAAGTTCTTGGCATATTTTGTGTGCCAACCTCCTCTGTTATCATGGCCTTTCAGTTATCAATTGGAGTCTTCTGATTTCATCTTCTGATTTGATCCCAAGAGTACTTATCTGTATAGCTTCTGGAGCCAGAGTGGTAGTACAGCAGGTAGGATGTTTGCCTTGCATGTGACCGACCCAGGTTCAATCCCCATATGGTCCCTCAAGCTCCAAGAGTAATTCCTGAGTTCAGAGTCAGGAGTAATCCCTGAGCATCGCAAGATGTGACCCAAAAAGCAAAAAAAAACAAACAAACAAACAAAAAAATCAATGTCATCCAGGAGGATGTATGTGGATAAGATGGAGATGCAAGGGTTGTCTGGCAGTGTTTCCAGGCACATGTTTACCTTTGGGTTGATGACCCTGCATTGTAGGAGTGTTTCTGGGTCAGCGTAGAAGGGGTGGTGACTACTGTTCTGCCCCCAATTCTTTCTCCATTGTTGTCAGAGAGCCGACAGAAACAGAAAAGATGTATCTGTCAAATTTGCCAGAGACCTGAGAAACCACGAAGAATTGCTAATATAGTCATGGACAGTGTCAAACTCAAAGTGGAAAGAAAGGTACTCCCCAAGCAGTGCTCAGACAACCCAGGATTCATTCCCAGTGTTGCTTCACCTTGTGTTCAATTCTAAGGCCTAAGGATGCAGAGCTTCCCTGGCTCTGGGGATCTTTTTGTTCATCCCTGTGGAGCTTTGGGGACCTTTAGGGACATGCCCAGTGATGCTCAGTGAGACGCATGATGCCAGTATTCAAATGTGAGCCCCGGTGCATGTTAAGCATGTGCTCTCGACTGCTAAACTATCCCCTCACCTCTCAGTGATTTTTCAGTGAATTTAACTGTAAGTCAAAACAAAGTATGTGAAATGCGACAGTTTGGGGTCAGGATCAATTGCACAGACGCAGAATGGGAAAGAACGGAGCTTGGAGGAAATCAATATAAAAATATCTTACTATTTCAGTTGACCAGAAGCTTAATGTAACATCCCTTTTTGTACTAGAAGCAGCTGCTCAGGCACAAAATATTGCTTCTCTGTCTATTTCGTGCTGGTTCAAGATCTAGAAAACCAAGTTCAATTTTTGACCTTTGCAGTTCTCAGAGTCCCTGATTTAAGCAAAGAAAGCAAAGGGCATCTCTGGTGACAAAATATAATGATGATACCAGGAAAAAATGAGGCTATTGAGGGGAAAGAGAGTTTAGAAAACTATCCCTGAATCACTCCAAGCCTTTAGTTATTTTCCAAAGCTTGGAGCAGATTCACTGTGAAAATGTTGACCAATGCTTTTCTTTAGTTTTTTCTTGATATTATTGACATTCTGTTAGTGATTGTGATCTAACCAAAATGTGTTGCTCAGTAATTACGTGGCAGGTGCTCTTGCAGGCCACAGAAATGCAGGATCCCTAAGACTTGGTTCTAGTTTCCAGGTGCTTAGAATTTAGATGTGGACAGACAGATGAACAGCATGAAGCATAGGCGGGAATGTGTGTGTGTTTGTGTGTGTGTGTGTGTGTGTGTGTGTGTGTGTGTGTGTGTGTAGGAGAAGGAGGAGGAGGAAGAATCCATAACCCTATGGGTTAAGAAATCATCTTCCTGCTTTAAAAGATCAGTAAGGGGGACAGGAAACAAAACTGAGAGGAAGTGGACACCAAGAGCAAGACTGAGCTGGAGAGAGAGTAGAAGAGACGTGGCTCTTTGCAGGCAGAGCTGATTCCTGGCACTGCCAGTGGTTACTCCTGGGTGCAGAGTCAGGAATAGCCCTTGGGTATCACCTGTGAGGTCCCAACTCCCCACCACCACCACCACCACAACAGAACCAGAAACTCTTAAAGTTGGAAGAAACCTTTTTTCTTTCTGTTTTTCTTTTCTTTTCTTTTTTAAAAAAAAGAACAGGTGAATGAGCTCTCCTTAGAACTCTTCCCAGCTCCCGGAAGAGAATAGCGCAGAGTCTCCTGCCCCCATGCCTGGCTGTCCTCGCTGGGGCCCCTTGGAGGGGAGTGGGTTGAGTTTCCCTCCCCGCCCCGACCAGGGCTCCGGCAGCCTAAGACCTCTAGAAACAGCCACCACCATGCTGAGACCACTCTCTGCACACATGAAGGTACCGGCAGAGGAACAAGGCATGCAGGTCCCGGGACTGAGATCTCCAAGCCTACTCGGATTGGGGCTGAGCATCCCCCACCCAGGTCCTCCAAATTCCAGTAGGCGGGGGTCACACCCACCAACTGGCCCCCTGGCGCTGTGTAATCCCATCAACGGCCAAGACTCAGAGACTATGAAACCCAGCTCCCAGCAAATGCGGCCGCGTAACATCTTATTATCTCATTCCTACTTTGGACAAACTGGCAGGCTACCAAATGTAACCTGCCCACACGGCAGAGTCTGGCAAACTCCCTGTGGCATACCCAATATGTCAAATACCAGTAACAATGGTGGGTCTCATTCTCCTAACTCTGAAAGAGCCTTGAATATGGCACTTTTTAAAAAATCTCAGGGCTGGGACGAAGGAGATGTTACTGGGGCCTGCTTGAGGCAATCCACAAATAACAGGATGGTCGTGATCGTGATCATAATCTTTTCTTTTCTTTTCTTTTCTTTTCTTTTCTTTTCTTTTCTTTTTAAAAAAAAGAACAGGTGGATGAGCTCTTATTAGAGGCTCATCTGAAATCCTCTGGTGTTACCAAACTCTCCTGAGGATTGTTCCTAGCCCTACAAAAACTGCCAACTACAGTTCCCATTAGAACTCTAGAGTCATATTGTTCTACTGAATTTTATCCTATTGTCTTTCCTGCAGACTAATTTTTCACCAGTTGCAGACTGCTTTTACTCTCCACCCCTGCGCCCCTGCCACACATGCACGCACGCGCGCACACACACACACACACACACACACACACACACACACAACTTTCTGCTAGAATTAAGCCAGCTGGCTCACCAAATTTAGTAATATCTGGCAGTTTGATAGGTACATGCTCATTTTTTTGTCCAGCTCATAAAGTCCATGACCAGAATAGATCCACTCTTAGCCCAGGAGCAGGGGCTTACCACTAGGTCTGTCCCAGGAGACTGACCAAGGACAGGATAAAAAGACCCCAGGACTGTGAGTGAATAAATGAATAAGTGCAACTGGAAATTCCAGCACATTGAGAAAAGGCAACCTTGGAAAACAAGCTGGAAGGTAAGGCATGCATTTGGCTCATGTTGGAAGTGGGGGACGGAGAAGGAATGAAGAAGTAACTCCAACAGTTTGTTGTCTTAAAAGCACCAAGTCTTGCTGCATGGAAGGGAGGAGAAAGGTTCCCAGTGATCATTGACTGGGAATTCAGGGTCAGTGTTTGCATCACTAGCCCAGGCTCTAGCCATTGGTTCTCCTAGGCCATCTCATCAGCCACACAGCATCTACTCTCCAGTCAGAATTCCCCAGAACCCAGAGAATGGGCTCCACATGAGAGAGGCCCCTCAAGTTCTTTCTATGGATATAAATAAGATCATTAAGATAACTTGTGATGATTCGTCTGAATATTTCACTTGGGTAGGCTGTTCTCTGCAAACAAACATTGGTAACAAGGGGGTGTGGATGTGCTGTGAGGATGGTTTTATAAAGATGAAATTATCATTCAGATTGGTAGATTTTGAGTACAAAAGCAGCCAGTGCTCTGGGTGGGCCTCGTCTAATCTGTTGAAGACCACAAGAGCAAAGAGTGAGACCACCAGGAGGAAGAGGAAACCCTGCCATGGGACATGTACTACAAGGGTCCCCTGCTTTCTCCACTTATTCTCAGGCTATTGTTTTTAGCAGGTAAGAAAGCAGATGGAGCAGGTAAGGGCTGGGTCTCAACCTAAGCTCCACAGACATTGCTTACCTGTCAACATCCTAATGAGAAGGTGCTGTGTTTGTTAGTTATTCTGTTCACTGTTGCCTGTGACGGTGCAAATATCTCTGGGATAGAAAAGTGTTTCCGCTCTTTATCAGATGAAGACTTGGGTGTTTGGAGTAACTCAGTGACTTACAGTCTAGCCTGGTAAGTTACAGGGCTGGACGTCCAAGAAGAGCTGTTGGATCCTGACAATTATGTCATGCTCACAGAAAGCATGGTAATTTTTCAAAGACTGTCACAGCTATCTTCAATAGATTGCAAAACCAATGTCACAGTTCCCTTTATCCTGGGGCCTCAGAATTGCAAATGTCTTGCCAAGATAGAAAATGAAAACCTACAGGGCCAGATGCAAATGCTCTATACCCTACTTCAGAGTCTGTTTATGGGTTTTTTTTGAGGGCAGGGAGGAGAGAGATTAAGTTGCTTGCTTAATTAAGATCAAATGATTGCACAGGGACAAATTTTAATTCATGAGCTTATAAAAGATTTTGTAAAAAAAAAAAAAAGCCTAGGGAGACAATAGAGCAGAGGGAAGCACACTTTTCTCATACGTGCAAGGCCTTGAGTTTGGCCACAGCACCACATGCCCCCACCCTGAGCACTGTTCACAGAGCCAGGCTGACTCCAGGGCACTGCTGTTCTCCGTAGCCAGCTGAGAGCCAAAAGGGATGACCCATGTTTAAAAAAAACCAGTTTCCAGGTAGAAGGTCATCAACTGGACACTCTCTATGCTTGATCTAGACTTTAAGAACTGAGTTCTTACCTACAAAGGTCCTGAAGACTAAATGAGCTCCTTCTGTAAGTTTCAACCTTTTTCTGTCTGTGGACAAGTGACCAGAATCCACTGAGGAAATTGTCAGGCCAGTGTGAAACAGAAGCTGTTGTTGTTCATTGTTATGTTATTGTTCATAATCCAGCTCAGCATCTCACAGGGGGGCCCATGAATCCAACACAGAGTCTCACGTGGGCCTGCCCAGATTTCTTCAAGCCCATCTATAACTTTCTGTGCTCTTCTTTTATGCCAATCCTTGCCTGTTAGGTGCTTCTAGAATCCAGAGGAAACCTGTACTTTTTCTCCTTTTTTCTTATTGTCATCATAGATGAGGATGGAGATTGGGGTGAGCCCTAGCAAAGTGGGGTGTCCCTGAAGGAATGCATCTGATTCACTGCTGGAAAGGGCGGGGAATGGGGTTAGTGTCCCAGGCTGGGATTTTAATCCCCAGGTTTGTGGATCCAATGGGAGACTGAGTCACAGGTAGGGGAAGAGTTAACAGGCTAGAAGAGAAAATCAAGACTTTCAATGTCCTCAACAAGCTGGACTGATGGACCAAAGCCAAGAATAAATTTAATGGAGAAAAGCAAATGGCAGAATCTTCATACAAAGGGCCTGAGAAGTCATTGACTGTCTCTGTGATTAAATCCGAGGTGAGATGGACTTCCTCCCTCCTGATTCTTTCTATTCTTCTCACACCTGTTTCTAGCTGAATCTCTCTGGGCATGTGAAGAAATTACCGTGTCTATTTAAAAATCTTGTTAAATTCCAATTAAACGGACTGGCTGGCTTAGATTGTTAAACCCCACGCTCTTCAAGGAGCTGTCTCAGAAGCAGACTTGCGTCTAATCCCAAATGTGTGATCTTTGCTTTGAAAAACATTTAGTGAATAAACTTCAGCGATGTTTGTTATTGACAGAGTTGTACTTCTGGAGGGGGTTGAGGGAAGCCACTGAAAGATCTACAAATTAGCTACTCATTTTTGTGTCTGCATCCCTGGCTGCATAGAATATGTCTCCTTCCAATAAACTAGCAGGCAGATACTAAAACAATGAACTTGTTTTCCCTATGAAGAAAATTTAGGAGAGTAGCAACCTGGTACAGCCCCTTAAAAATGCTGGAACTTTTAGCATTGGAGACAGGAGCTCACAGGGCAAGAGTCCAAGCAGGAGGTCTAGCGTCAATGGTCTTGGTGACTTTTGCCCAATCTGTTTAAGTCTAAGGAAGAACTCAACATTCCGTGAGGTGGTGACTCTCCTTTTTTCGAGAAATGAAGGATTCACCATTTGAAGTTCTAGCTTCTGTTCGGCTAACACCGGATTTTGCTGATCTGTTTTATTAAAGCTTTCTATTTTTATGTAGACAGTATAACTGAGCAGAAAAGCATGCTCTAGAGAGAGCCTCATAGCATGACTGATAAACTCCTCCCGCCCAAGAGGGAAAATAAGTGTTGAAAGTAAAGGAACCAAGGCTACGAATCTTTTAAGGAAAAAGAAAGAAGACAACATAAACCTGTGCCCAAAGCATTTCTCCCTCCCATGCCCACTCAGTAGGTTTTTGGGGGGCAAGCTCCAACAAACATCACCACCTCACCAAAGGGCGTGCATGCTGCCTCTCCTTTCAGCCTTCTCTGCTGGAGTTTTGGAGGCATCTGCCCTCTCCCACTGTCTGTGTACTCCTGCTTCCTGTGTCTGTGAACTGTGTTTTGCCTTAAGGAGATCCTAAGATAGTCCTTATCCTTACAAGAGCAGATTTCTTTTCCTAGTTAGTATTCTAGTTCTCTATACCATGGATGTGAGCAAGTGCTCTGCTCCTTTCTTCCCAAACTCTGTTATGGAGGGTTGGAAAAGGAGGGGGCTTGACCAAGGAGTTTGATTGGGGGTGAGGGGAGGCTGCTGCTTGAGTCACCCACAGTACTTTGGGCCTTGAGAAGGGTGGAGAAATGGTTCAGGTCATTTCTAGCCTTGGCAGAATTTGAAAGCTGGTTCTGAATTCCATATTTTCCTCTTGATTTTTCTTAAGTCCTTTAGAATCTCCCAAATCTGTGCCTATGAATCCAGCACAGCATTTCCCAATGGGTGCTTAACCTCCAATACCCTGCTGTCAACTTTGGGGGTCCATGGGGGTCACTTTCCCCTCAAGGTCCCAGCACCTTGGATTGTTGTAGTCCCCTTGTACCAGAATTGTGTTACAGAGGTAAGAAGGGAAGGGGGAAGGGAAGGAGAGAGGGAGAGAGGGAGGGAGAGAGGAAGGAAGGAGGGAGGAAGGGAGGAAGGGAGGGAGAGAGGAAGGAAGGAAGGAAGGAAGGAAGGAAGGAAGGAAGGAAGGAAGGAAGGAAGGGAGGAAGGGAGGGAGGGAGGGAGGGAGGGAGGGAGGGAGGGAGGGAGGGAGGAAGGAAGGAGGGAGGGAGGGAGGGAGGGAGGAAGGAAGGAAGGAAGGAACGAACGAACGAAGGAAGGAGGGAGGGAGGGAGGAAGGAAGGAAGGAGCGAGCCTGGTTGGTACTTGTAAGAGGTGATTTTATTGGTCTTTATTTTTGTAACCGGGCTGGAGGGATAGCACAGTGGTAGGGCGTTTGCCTTGCATGCAGCCAGCCCGGCGGAGCCAGGTTTGATTCCTCCGCCTCTCTCGGAGACCCCAGCAAGCTACCGAGAATATTTCACCCGCACAGCAAAGCCTGGCAAGCTCCCCATGACGTATTCAATATGCCAAACACAGTAACAACAAGTCCCAAAATGGAGATGTTACTGGGCCCACTCAAGCAAATTGATGAACAACTGGAGGGAGGACAGTGATGGACAGTGATGGATTTTGTAACCAATCAAATAGATCAGCGGCTAACCAATCAGACAACAGAAATAGCAAAGAGGGGTGGGGATATGAAGAGTATATAAACAAGGTGGTAAGTACTGAATGTGGATCTTGCTGTTGGACTCTTGAGTCTTGCTGCTATAACACTAAGACATTTGGAGCAAGTGGTGCTATTCTTTGTCACTTGCTGTCCTCCCACAAGCAGCCTACCAGGAACAGTAGGATAGAAAGCACCCAAGTTCTCCCAACAGGATGATGTTCCTGATTCTTTCTGGGATTCACCGTCTTTGGGTGGAGGTAGGTGATGACCTCTGATAATGAGCCTGCTTAAGGGTTAAGACCCATTATGATGTAGGGGGCTGGGGTGAAGAACCTGCTCAAAGAATCTGAGCACATATTTTGTATGTGGTAGCCTCAAGTTTTATCTCTGGCAGTGCACATCCCCCACTCCAAGCTCTGCTAAGAATGCCTCCTCCGACTCCCCAAATAAAGGGTGCTCAGCAAGTGCTGGGGGCAGCTCACAGAGGTACCTGGAAAAGGAACGCCACCCCTACAGAGATATTTAACAAGCGTTGAGCTTCCTGATCCATGTTTAGTGTCAGTTCCATCACTTTAAAATGGCTCCTGGTGTATCAGCTGTTTAAAGAACCTCAGAGTACCCATATTGCAAACCATAACACCCAAAAGGAGAGAGAGAGAGAGAGAGAGAGAGAGAGAGAGAGAGAGAGAGAGAGAGAGAGAGAGAGAGAGAGTAAAAGGGAATGTGCCTGCCACAGAGGAAGGGTGGGGTGGGTGGAGTGGGGTGGGGGTGGGGAGAGGGATACTGGGAACATAGGTGGTGGAGAATGGGCACTAGTGGAGGGATGGGTGCTTGATCATTGTGTGACTGAACCATAATCATGAAAGTTTGTAAGTCTGTAACTGTATCCCATGGTGATTCATTAAAATAAATTTACTTACTAAATTAAAAAAAACCTTCAAGTTGCTGAAACAGCTCTAAGGTGTGCGCTTGTGCTTAGAAACCTGGGCGGTGGGGAAGAACTGATGACATTACTAAAGAGTCTCCCCAGGTGCCTTTAGAAAGACCGTCATTCTCATTCGGAGTGACCTTCCGGGGCGCCCTCCTATTAAGTGGCCTGTAGACAGTCACATGCACCAGACGGAAAGAAGATAAACAAGAGTTTAAAGCAGAAAGAGGGACCAAAGGAGCAGAAAGAAAATAGAAAAACCCAGGTGAAATGGGTGGGAGCGCTGGTGGAGGCCTGGGTGCTCAGCTGTGAGAAATCCCCCCACCCGAGGGGGGGGGGGGGGGCGGCGCGGGGGGCTGTCCCTCTTCCCCTTCCCCCTGCGCCCCTAGCCACAAGCTGAACAACAGCGACCTCCCCTGCGCAGGCTCCAGATCCTACTGGCAGTCTTTAAAAAAGATTGTTGCCAAGCACATCCCCAAGACCGGTATTTAAAGAAAAACCCGAGAGGAGCCCCGTTCGGTTCTTCTGGGTGGGTACGGAGGTCAACGGTAGCCCCCTTTGCCCACCCTGCACTCCCGGCCCCGGGATTCTCCCGCGGAGCCTGCCTGCAGGTGTGCCGGGGCACTGCCCGCGTGGGACAAGCCTTCCTGGCTCCTCTGGCCGGGCAGGGGCGTTTATGTCCCGGCGAGCCTGCAGGCGGGAGCTGGAGGCACTGGAGGAGGCAAACGCCCCAACCTCGCGGGGCTCTGGGACTCGGGTCCGCCCGGCCCGCCGCTCCCCTCCTGGCGCGCTCCCGGGCCGCGCGCGATTCTGCTCCCCCATTGGAGGAGCGCGGGTCCCGCGCAGCCAATCAGGAGCCGGTGCCGCGTTAGTAACAGCTCGTGCCAGTTCCCAGGCTGCAGCCCCGCGCCTCTTAAAGGCCCCCGCCCGCTTGCTGCACGCCTTTCCCGCGCCCCGCACTGACATTCCCGTTCAGCTGCTCTCTCGCTCTCTCTCTCCTCTCTCTTTTCTCTCTCTCTCTCCCCCTCTCTCTCTCCCTCTATCTCTTCCCTCTTTCTCTCTTCCTCTATCTCTTCCCTTCCCTCTCCCTCCCAAACTGTGTCACCTGTCTCCCTTTTCCTTTTATTGAAACGCTTTTCCCCAGCTGCCTCCCCAGACTTGGGTAGCCTGTGATGGCAGTAAAACCTGTTCCCCCCCCCCACTCCGGGAGTTAGGAAGAGACCCTAGAAATGAGAACATTTAGGGCCACTTCACCCATTTACAAAGCAATACCGGTAATGCACAAGGACCTTTCCTGGTGCCCGAGGCCGGCATATGTATTACAGATGACATGTGCTTGGGAGAACTTCAGAGTGGAGGCATGATTAGGCTATGCAGATTTAGAAACTTCCTTTTGGAACACCTCTAAAATTTCATTTTAGAGGTCATTCTCCAAACACCTGATACCCATCCGCCCTGGTCCTCCTCTGATGTAGGAGCAGGGCGATGAGGACCATGAGAGTTGAGAGTGTCCCTATGTAGAAACCTGAGTGAGGGTGGAAGTGCTGAGATTTAAAGACTGAGTGTTGTGTCTTGCCAAGGAAAAGAAGGTGAAACATGGTCTGGAGGAAATTGAACAGAGCGACTGAGGAGGTAAGTGTGACTTCTCTTGGGGTTGCACAGGTATACCTCGAGGAAGCCTCTGCCTGGATGGCTTCTCTGAACAGTCCAGTACACAATGCCTCCCAGGTAGGCAGGGCCCAGACTCACAGTGGTTTGACTTAGGATTTTTTTTTTACTTTCTGAGGATGTCTTCAGCTGCACACATTAATGAGAACCCATTTCTTTTGTTGGTAAATGAAACAAAATGGTCAACACTTTATTATAAAATAGGCTTTCTGTTAGGGGATTTTGCTCAGCCATGGTCTCCTACTAGGTCTTTTAAGCATATTTCAGATGGCCTGAGTATGGTCAGTGCATTTTTTGACTCGCAGTATATTTGATATTTACAGCAGGTTTGTCAGATGACACCGAAGTCATAAGTTGAGGGAGATGTGTTTACCAAGAAAACAGTGCAACTGGGACTGGATCAAAGGTACAGGGAGAAGAGTGTTTGCCTTGCACATGCTAACTTGGATATAATCTGTGGCATCCCATATGGTCCCCAAGCACCATCAGGAGTAACTCCTGAGCATGGCTGGGTGTGGCCCCCAAACAAACAAACAAATCAGCATAGACCACTGGTACCTTGACTGAGCTGGATTCTCCCTTCCAGGTCATTTCCAAGGCTGCCTCACTGGTCTCCCTGCTTCCACTTCTGTTCTTTCCTCTACGACAATCTAATATTTGTATTAAAAAATGGAAATCAGATCAGATTGCTTCAGCTCTCCAAGTGCCTGCCCTTCTGCTGAATATAAAATCTCCAGTTTTCACCGTGGCCTACGAGACCCAGTGGACCTGACCTTGCAGTGCCCTCTGGTGCACCCCTTCAGCGGTCCTATTTGCACCCAGTCCACATCTCTGGCTGACCTTGGAGGTTGTCTGCAGATACTGCCCTCTGCACCAGTGGTCTTCCTGGATCTGCCTGGTGGGTTCTGTGCCTGTGGTCCCAGGGACAGCTTCCAGAAGCCACCTTCCCAATGAAAATGGAGTTGGATAAGTGTTCCACCCTGCAGATACTGCCCTCTGCACCAGTGGTCTTCCTGGATCTGCCTGGTGGGTTCTGTGCCTGTGGTCCCAGGGACAGCTTCCAGAAGCCACCTTCCCAATGAAAATGGAGTTGGATAAGTGTTCCACCCAATCTTGGCACCCAGGGGTGGTTCTAAGGCAAAGTCCTAGTAGCATCACGCCCCATTGCTCTCAGGGTTGGCCCCTCCTTGCCATTGGATTGATTCTCATGTTCTCTTTCCCCTTCCCACATCTCTGTTTTCTCACTGCATGGCGTTTCCTGAGATGGGCCAGAAAGAGTCCAACAGGAAAGCTTTGCGTGAAGCTGACCCAGGTTTGTTCTTCAGAGCCCCAGAGCCTCGCCAAAAAGTGATCCCTGAGTGCAGAGCTAGAGAAAGCCCTGAGAACAGCCAAGTGTGGCCTACCTCTGCCCTTATCCCCAGTAAAACCACACAGTGCTTCCTAAAATGAGCTCCAAAAGAAGCCACTTGTGCCCTAATCCGTGTCTCAGGGTGATTGCAAACAGGGATACCTCTGACTCTGTCCTCACCACATCACTTCCTGTTTCTAGAATATCCCATGCACTGCCAGTTCAGAGACAGTATTTCCTGTTGCCCCTTCCAGGAGACTGCTTCTGTCGAGGCCTTCAAGTGTCTGTCAGAAACCATCTTCTGTGGTGTATGCATAAAGTAAGAAACCTGAGCCCCACAAATCACTCCCCCCTTTCTCTGTTTGTGGGGGTTCTCTGTGGTGGGGCCCTCTGAGTGGTAATCGGAGATCTGGGAGCAGCTCCCAGTGATAACCAGGCTTTGCTCCCCCTGGTGGTGCTGGGGTCACCAGGTCCATACCCAGCAATGTGCTGCCCTTCCCGTGGGAGGTGGCCTCCTCCTAGGAACTTCTCCATGGCAAACAGCTGCCAGGATCCTTCCTGGCTGGCACCTGGTGATGCAGCTCCAGTTTTCAGAACTTCAAAGACTGTTCTGACAGACAGCAGAATTTCTTTCAGTCCCAGAGAAGGGAGTATGTGTGGCCCCAGCCACATGCAGACAGATGCCTCATTTGTACTGACTTTGGCAGTGTTTGAATTTGCAAGACAGAAGGCAGATTGTCTATTTCTATTCTAGAAAGATCTGGGGGCAGACAGAATTTGCTGTCAAAGAACTTGAGGATCCCCTCCCTGGGGAAAATGAGGAAGAGTTCACGCTGCAAGTGTCTCTGCTTGTCACTTGTGTTACGAGAGATATTTGAGTGGGTAGGTTGGGGCGTTCCTGGTGATGCTCAGCTAACCAGGCTGGTCTCAGGCCGGTGGATGTGGTGATGCTCAGACCCTGTGGTGCTGGGGACCCTCTGGTGCTGGGGACCAAATCTGGGTTAGTGATACTTCGGGGTTTATGTAGTGCTAAGGGATCAAACATGGGTCAGGAACAACATACAAAGCATGTGCCCCAACCACCATATGCATTCCCCAGCCCCATTGAAGTGTTTCAGATCCTCATGGCATCATTCACAAATTCTTTACATCTGGAAAGTTCTGGATTGTTGCTGATGGTTATTGTTGCTGCACCTCTCCCCCACAAAAATATTAGCAAATGCAGGGGGCCATAGTGCTAGTATAGCAATGAAGGCGCTGGCCTTGTGTGTGACCAACCCCAGTTTCATCTCTGACACCCAAGCACAGAGATAGGAGTGACCCTCCCAACACCACTGGGTGTGGCCCAAACTCCCTGTATCCCCAAGTAACAGATGTATACAGATGTATCCACCTCTCTGGCTTAAGTAAGGGTCTGTCAAGGACAGAGAACATTCAGATTCGCTTTCATGGTCTGGTACTAAGGTTCAGGGTGGGGCTTGGCCATGTCCGGGAATCAAGCTCCCAAAGGGCTGTATCCGCTTTTAGGAACCAGCTGTAACGCTTAGCATCACCATCTCCTATTTTCTTGGCACATCATCCCCTTGAGGTATCACCCCCAAACTTAGACCTTCCTCTGGTCCTCAGATATCCCTTTTCCGAGAGGCCATCCATAATTCTGCATGGAAGAGGAATTCTCTTCCTGGTGGCCTGGGTCTCCCTGCAGGCACTTAGCTGCTTCTCACCATCTCTGCAGTGTCACCTGCCTTCCTGGGCTGTCAGTTCCCCAGCTCCCGGTCCGTCCAGAGGCCCCCAGCATGCATTGCACCTGGCTCTTAGCAGACACTCCGTCAACATGCCCCAGATGGGTTGGGGGGGATGAACAAGGCCGTGAAGGAAGTTTCCAGCTCAAGGTTGGAGCCTCAGCTGAGACCCCCTGCGCCCAGCCCTTCCCCACTCTCCTCCCAGCCTACTGTGCTCAGTACGGCCGTGAATCACTGTGCTGACAGGCAGGGTCAGCCGAGAAAGCAGACAGAGGAGAAAGAAAAATGAGGCCTGGGATGGGAGAAGGAGAATCTGGGCTCTTTCAGCAGCCACTATTCCTTATTTCTGGCTGCAGTATTGGCACCTTTAAAAGCGTTGGCTGTTCTCCCCAACTTCCCCACTCAATCACAGACCACAGTGCTTACAGAGAAATTAGGGGGTGGAAATCCGCAGCATCTCCCAGCCTTGGTTGCAGTATCTCCTGTCCACAGAACTCGGTTCTCTGGACCTGCTCTGAACTTGCCTCCAGGGGAAGGAACTGATTAAACACATGCCCCACCACCCTGTTCAGCCCCTTTCGGTCTGGGAGGAAGCCAAAGAGGAAACCTTTCGAGGCTGTCCAGCGTTCCTGGCTCCCATTTCCGCTTCCTTCCTGCCCTTGCTTGCTTTGCTTCTCAGCTATCACCTTTATCTCTGTTCCCCTATCCTATCCAGGGGCTCTTAGAGTTTTCCATTCACCTCCTCTCCCCCCTCCCCCCTCCCCCAGCCCACCTCTTTAGTATGTGAGGTGACCAGGAAAAAAAAAAGATTTGTTATCTGCTGGCCAATGGTTGGTGGCAGCAGAGAGGGCAGAATCCTACTCTGAAACTTATTGAAATGATTTTCTTTCTCCTTGATAGCATTTTGCTCTCAGTCTCTCTCCCTCCAGAGCTATGCACCTCCAGGTTGCTGAGTGTCCCCAGGAAGAAGGGGGAAGGAGGTTGAGATTAGAAGCCACAGATGAGCTTTGGGCAGGAGGGTGTCTGGTTGGCCTCGGTTTTCCAAGCTGGCCTTGTGGACAGAGAAGAGAGATGTCTGCATTTGAGGCAATTCCAACATGTGCAGAGTCATGCCTGGTGGCGCCAATAGGCGAGTTTTAGAAAAGGAGTGTCAGAGAGAAGACCACCCTGGGTGTGGGGTGCTAGAGAGGGCATGGAGCATGGGATTGAGCGAGCATGCCTGTCCTTTTGCCCTTGTCTGGGGATAGAACCCTTGTGTGCATGTGTGTGTGTGTGTGTGTGTGTGTGTGAGTGTGTGTGTGAGTGTGTGTGTGTGTGAGTGTGTGTGTGTGTGTGTTTATGTGTATGGGGGAGGAGGGAGAAATAGAGAAGTAGACAGTTTTGGGGGAGCTGGAGAATGCTAGGTGTTACTGTGCACTAGTGGCCATTTACGGGGCCCTGCCCAAGGAGAACCCCATGTTTGTTTGAGTCAGGAGGAGTCCTGAGGCTCTAATTGAAGAGGTGGCCAGCCAGGAGAGCCCAAGGAAGTCTTTCTGGCTTCTAGAGCAGAGGAGCCTTCCTCCTGCTGCAGAGAGGAAGCAGAGAGGCGGGGAAGCAGGTGAAACTGGGGACAGGCAGAGACGCTGACCCCTGAACCTCATAGCTGAGACAGGCCCTTCCACAGAGACTTCCCAGAGGCTGCTGCATCTCTAAAGCCTGAACTCCATCCTGCGTGTGGCTGGCTCTGCGATGCAGCTCCAGCTGGTTCATTTCTCATGCTTACCTTCGTCCAACTTCCGTCTGGGGCTCTGGACCTGGACACTTTCTTCCCTCCTTAACAGGCCCGCTTGCAAAGGAAAACAACTCCTGGACAGCCTGTCCCAGATAACAACCTCCTCTTTCTCCATCTGAAAATGGATCTTTCAGGTGCCCAGCCCCATTCTGCATCCTTGACTTCACTTCTCTCGTGCCATTAGGGAACATCTTCCTAATGCTGCTACTGTTTTGGGGGCAGTCTTGCCACCATCTCCTAACACACCTCTTCCACTCTTACTCCCCTAGAGTCTGTCCTCACCTTTGCAGATTGGGCTCTTAGAATTGTGAGTCCACCTGCCCCCCACCACGCCATGCTCACCTCCCTCTACCTTATCACCTCTATGACTCATCACCACCTGCCCCTCTAGGTCTAGCTGCCTCTTGCCCTCCTGTGCAGCCCTCCAGGCCCCCTGCTTCCCCTCCAACCACCACCCAGGAACATACCCTGACACGGGCCTTTCCACCTGCCACTCTTGCTGCCTGGGAGGCCCCAGAATCCTGCTCGGATTCTTCAGAACTTCATTTCACTTTGTCTTCTCATGGGTGGGATCTTCCTTAACACCTTCCTGGAAGAATGGCTGCCCCCTCTTGCATGCCCCTTCTCCTCCCTCTCCGACATGTTCCAAACCACCTGTCTGCCACTGCTACCCGCGTATCAGGAATCTCAGACTGTCTATTCCTCTTCAGATCCTTAAGGTCAGAGGTCAGAGGTCAGGGCTCTTGCTCTGTTCTCGGCTGCAGTGCCATCACCTAGAACCTGCCTGCACCGGAGTAGGCACGGCTGCAGTGCCATCACCTAGAATCTGCCTGTGTTGAAGTAGGATTGAACCAGATGTTTGGAATAGGAGGGGGCAATGGAGATGCTATTTCCCTGTGTCTACAACCCAAAGGGCCCTGAATCCTCAGTAATGCTTCCCATTCCATCCTGCAGAGAACCAGGTGTGTAGGAAGTTGACAGCTGAGCTTTACACCGCATAGAGACGGAGTGATAGATACCATTTAAGGCAAAATACTCTGTGAAACTATTCACTGATCAGGTTTCAGTTTTGCCTCTTTTGTGGTTACCCAAAGGGATGGGGAACTGATGATGACGAGCAGATCTATTACAGGAAATTAAAAAGTGACATTTCCTTGGCACATCTGAGCAAATTAGGCACCTCGGTGCTTTTATGCATGCTAGCATATGTGCAACCCCTCACATACATTCAAGTTTGTAGTGACTAACCTGTGTTGTATGTGATGCTACAGAGGAAGAATGAGACTACACAATTTCCAAAGCCAGCGAGCTTGTTGGGCTACAGTGATACCTGCTGTTCAGAGACAATTATTCTCAATTATTCTTTCTCTCTCTCTCTCTCTCTCTCTCTCTCTCTCTCTCATTTTAGTTTTGGGGCCATAACTGGCAGTGCTCAGGGCTTACTCCTGGATCTGCACTAAGCAATCACTCCTGGTGGACTTGGGGAACCAGGGATTAAAACCAGGTTGGCCACATGCAAGGCAATTGCCCTACGACTGTGCTATCTTTCTGGCCCTAAGAAAGATATTCTTGTGAAATCCTTAGCACAGGACTATATAAGGGTTCTGGTGGAAGCAAGGTTGTGTGGTAGAGGGGCTTTGCAGAAGCCCTGGGCAGGTAAGGACAGCTAGTTATCACTCAGGGGGTTGGACTTGGAGCCCTGCTGCAAGTGAGCAAGGGAGGTGTGAATTCACCAGAGAGCCATTCTTCAGAATATCCGCTCTCAAGAAGACTCAGGGGCTAGAGTGATAGTGCAGCGGATAGGGCGTTTGCCTTGCATGTGGCTGACCCGGGTTCGATTCCCAGCATCCCATATGGTCCCCTGAGCACTGCCAGGAGTAATTCCTGAGTGCATGAGCCAGGAGTAACCCCAGTGCATCGCCAGGTATGACCCAAAAAGCAAAAAAAAAAGAAGACTCAGGTGACCATCAAAGAGGCTGAAAAGGATTTTGGGTCTGGAGATATGGTACAGGGAGGTAAGATATTGCTTTGCATGCAGCCAACCCAAGTTCAATTCCTATGTTCTCTGAGAACCACCAAGCTTGGCCTCAAAACTAAAGGAGAAAAAATAAAAGTTCTGGGGACCGCAGTTGCTACATAGGGAGGGAGCCACGGATTCCCAGCAGGGATACCTTCAAAGGTGAGAGAAAACACTTGGGGTAGAAGCCAGGTTTGCTTCAGAACCACATCCTGGAAGCAACACTCCATGGCTCTTGCCTAATTGATTCTAGAGCAGATCCAGTCGACACCAGAGCCAAAGGGTAAATGAGGGTGTGGGTATGGGAAAGGGAGAGTTGTTGAAACTCATCTTGGAGTTTCCTACCGCTTGTCCCTAACCCTGAATCCAATCCCACCCATGCCTCAACCATGGAGGGATTGCTTCCATGCTAGCACTGGGCTCTCCTGACCCAAGATGGTCAGTCATGTAGCTGGTGTGAGAGCTGAAACCAACCAGGGGACAAGTCCAAACAGTTACCCTCTGTCGGAGATAACAGGGAGAAGGATGGTGGCCACAGTGCAGCTGAACAAGCTTGAATTAGAACAGACGACTGGATAAAGAAACTGTGGTACACATATGCAGTGGAATACTACACAGACACCAGGAAAACTAAAGTCATAAAATTTGCTTATGAACAGATGGATGTGGAGTGAAATGAGTCAGAAGAAGAGAGACAGACAGAAGGATTGTATTCATTTGCGGGATAAAAAAAATTGTAGTATAAGGCTAATATCCAATGACAGCAGAAACAATGGCTGGGAGGGCCGGCCCATGGTTGGAAGCCTGCCGCAAGTGTGGGATGGAGGGCAATTAGGATATTGAAGGGACCACTATGACAATGATAGTTGGAAATGATCATTCTGGACAAGAACTGAGTGCTAAAAGTAGGTAAAGGAGTATACATGATAAGCTTTTAGTACATGTATTACAAGTCATAATGCCCAGAAAGGGGGGAGGGGAGAGAGAGAGCGAGAGCGAGAGAGAGCGAGCGAGAGAGAGAGAGAGAGAGAGAGAGAGAGTAAATTGTGGCCTCTGGAGTTGTGCACTCAACATCCCAAGAACTGCACATGGGATCCTTGGCATTCTTGGCGGCCTTGTAAACAGCTGGAATCTTTTTTATTTTTTGGACCGATTGGAGACTCCACTCTCAGAAGACAAAGAGGGGAGCTCCTTTTTATTAAAGCACAACTTTTGTAATATAAGGGCCACACCTGGTCGTGCTCAGGAGACTGGTAATACATATATGAAAAGTGCTCAGTCCATTTTACCACGTGGGAACTGACATAACTCCAGTGGGCAGCACCTAGAACCTGACACAAAAGGCGAGAGAAACAGTCGAGCCAGCCGTCTGCCCTGATCATCACCCGACCTTGACTTCTCTGCCCTGTTTGTCGGTGTTTCCCTCCTGCCTTATTGAGACATAACTGACATGTTGGTCTCTTTATTTTCTGCTCTCTGAATGGAACCCTGCCATGTGTATTCTTTCATGCCTGGCTTCTTGCTGATGTTTGGCTTGCGTGTGTCTGGCTTGGGTCTGTGAGCCCCAGCCTGGAGCCGTGACTAATTTATTTCATTGCTTAGAGGACTCTTTTTTTATAAACAGACAAAATTGTACAATATAAAACAATCTATTCTACCACTGATGTACTTGGTAGTTATTTCCAGCTTTGAGAAAAAGAGAGAGAAAAATTGTACAATATAAAACAATCTATTCTACCATTGATGTACTTGGTAGTTATTTCCAGCTTTGAGAAAGAGAGAGAGAGAGAGAGAGAGAGAGAGAGAGAGAAACTGGGGGTACAGCTAGTGTACCATAGGTAGACAAGTGCCTGTTTATAAAAAAGGCCTGTTTGTTTGTTGTCTTTTGATGCTATATGCATGTGCTTCTGTTGGCGATTATGGGAGGCAGAATAATGGTACCCCAAAGATACCATTCCTAGAACAATCCCAATTACTAGAACTTATAGTGATGTTACAACAGATGCTGTTAACTTTGGGTCCTTGTGGAATATATGTCAGATTAGCACACAGATCACCAGCTACCTTTGGTGTTACAGCTCTTTATTTAACAGCTCGAGGAGGGATGAACTACATGCTCTGCGGGCCCCAGGAACTACACAGAATGTAGCCCAGAAGGCCTCCTTCCCAGCCTCTTCTTAATGTTCTCACTGTTCGGTCTGTCTCACCTACTCCTTGTTTCCCTCATACCATCTCTGTGGCTGTCCATCTCATTTCAGAGCTACCTGATTACTGGCTGCCAGAGACCCCCTAGCACAGAGACTGTAGCTTCCTCTGGGAAGTCTGTGTGTGTGCCCATGTACCCAGAATGCTCCATCTCCTCACTATGGTCTGTGTTTGCTAACTGCAGAGCTGAGCTCTGCTGCTCAACTACTGGCATTCAGTGGCTGCATTACCAGTGGCTGACCACCAGAGTACTCATTGCCCGCTGCAGTTTCTTCTGTCTGTATGTGCGTGTGTAGGGATGCCAGCTTCCTTTGTCCTTCCTTCCCTTCCTTCTATAGCTTACTTATCCCTTCCTTTAGCTCTTTCTGTTCTCTGACTGGCTAAACCCCTGGAAGCGAGATTTAAAATGGGGGGTGGAGCGGAGAGGTAGTAAAGTGGGTAGTATGCTTGTCTTGCATGTAACCAACCCAGGGTTCATCCGCTGCACTGCATATGGTTCCCAAAGTCCCTCCAGGGGGCCTGGAGAGATAGCACAGCGGGTAGGGCATTTGCCTTGCACGCGGCTGCTCCGGGTTCAATTCCCAGCATCCCATATGGTCCCCTGAGCACTGCCAGGAGTAATTCCTGAGTGCAGAGCCAGGAGTAACCCCTGTGCATCACCAGGTGTGACCCAAAAAGCAAAAAAAAAAAAAAAAAAAAAACAAAGTCCCTCCAGGAATGATTCCCGATAACAGTAAGCCTTGAGCACCACTAGGTGTGGTGGTGTGGCTATATATATATATATATATATATATATATATATATATATATGTATATATTTAAAATTATCAGTTGTATCAACTGGATTATTTAGCCCCACCCTCTTCACTTTGACCCCCAATAGTTCTGCTGCATTTTATGACAAAAGGAATGAAGGAAGCAAATGGAAGTAAACTTGGTGGTCAACTGACCTTTATTTAGGAAGATTTGGCTCTTTCTAGAGATTTATTTATGGGTATCTGAAATAAGGCCAATAAATGAGCTTGTATAGCTGAGCCTCAGCCACAAACCTAACTTTTGGCCATTCTTAAACTTGGTCTCAAGTTCTTGGGGTCTGCCCAAAGGCACAGTAGCAATTTTGGGGTGTCAGGAAGCCTGAAGGCACCATCAGGCAGTTGATGTACATGGCTGTTGATATGCTTGTGGCACTGTACCCTCATAGAACATAATTTCTGATGTGGAAGATTCGTGAGATTGGGAGACATCCAGGACCTATTTGATAATACCTTGCATAATATTGTAGTATGAGCTTTGTTATTTATCAATTTTTAAAATATTTGATGGTTCGGCAGAGTCTGGCAAACTCCCTGTGGTGTACCCAATATGCCAAATACCAGTAACAATGATGGGTCTCATTCTCCTAAAGAGCCTTGAATATAATCTCAGGGCTAGGATGAAGGAGACGTTACTGGGGTCTGCTCGAGGCAATCGACGATTAACAGGATGATTTGTGATTGATTTGTGATCTTGGATAATCTTGGGTATGAATTAATTCATGCCAGTTGGGTCCAGCATAATGGTGACTCCTTAGAAAGAAGCAGCACAGAGGAGAGGAGACGTCAGTCACACAAGGTGATAATTTACCCTCTGATGCTGGGGACTGGGACTCATTTGTAGAAGCAGAATCAGAATTCCTCCTGAGAATCTCCAGATGTAACCTGGCCACAGAGCCTTGGTAAAAATCATAGTTTTTGCCCTGGATACCCATTTCATATATCTGAGTTGCAGTGCCATAAACAAAACATTGGTTGGGTTTGGATTCATTTTGGGGGCCACATCTGACAATGCTTGGGTGCTACTCTGGGCTGGGTGCTCAGGCGTCACTCTTGGGATGGAGGAGTTCAGAAAGCCATGCAGAGCTGGGAATGGTAATGGCCTCTTGCTGCAAAGCAGCACTGAAACCCTTTGAGGACTCTCCCTGACCCCTAAATGTGTCATTTTAAGTCGCTTATGTTTGTGGTAATTTGTTAGAGTACCAATAGAAAAAGAACCCAACATTTTTCATGGAACCATGGGCAGGCACACATTTATCTTTTCCAAATATTGTTTTCCAATGCGGTTGTTCTTCCTCTAAGGAGTGCATGATTTCCCTTGTACCTGGTCTACCTCAATGCTGTAGGCCCTTTTAACTCTAACCCTCTGCTGTGGTGTTTCATTTTATTTCAGTGGTCATTTCTGAGTCCTAAGGAGGTCGAGTACCATTTCATGTCATGAGGAACTACGAGGAACTTGTTTTTAGACCACGTATTCCATCCATTCTCTTCCATTTCCTTTGTCTTCTTGTGATCATTGAGTTTTCTATTCTTCAAAGCTTTCTGAACAACAAATCAAAAAATTGGGGGTTTTCCTTGAAGTTTTATAAGACTTCCCCTTCCTTTTTTCTTTAAAAAGTAATAGGTGTACTAGGACAGGGTAAACAGGGGCCAGGAGGATTGGTCCACGGTTGGAAGCCTGACCCAAGTGCTGGGGGAAAAGGCAGCTAGGATAGAGAAGGGACCACTATGACAATGATAGTTGGAAATGATTGCCCTGAGAAGAACTGTGTACTGAAAGTAGGTGAAGGACCAGACATGGCAACCTCTCAGTACCTGTATTGCAAACCATAATGCCCAAAATGGAGGAGAGAGAAAAAGAAAAGTGCCTACCATAGAGGCAGGGTGGAGGTGGGGAGTGGGGGGATGGGAGGGATATTAGGGCTATTGTTGGTGGGAAATATATTCTGGTGGAGGGACCTCAACCCACCTAGCCCTAGACACCAAGATATCAACATGAAAAGCACTGCACTGTAGCACTGTCCTCCCGTTGTTCATTGATTTGCTCGAGTGGACACCAGTACCATCTCACAACAAATTGTGAGACTTGTTATTACTGTTTTTGGCATATTGAATATGTCACGGGTAGCATGCCAGGCTTTGCCATGTGGGCGGGATACTCTAGGTAGCTTACCAGGCTCTCCAAGAGGGGTAGAAGAATCGAACCTGAGTCGGCTGCGTGCAAGGCAAACACCCTACCTGCTGTGCTATAGCTCCAGCCCATGTTTATACAAGTGTTAATAATAGACAAAAAAATGTGAAGGACTCTGATGTCCTCCATGGGATGAATAATGGTGGAATAAACTCTGGACATCAACCACCATTCAACAATCAGCAGGCCTGTGTTACTGACACAGACAACCAGGATTAGTCTTCAGGGAATTGTGTCAAGTGAAAAAAAGCCAATGCCCAAAGGTTGTAACTGATTACGTTTTTGTAATACAAAATGACAAATTACAGAAACAAACATATTCGTGATTACCAGGGATTACCAATAGGTGAAGGCAGGAGGGAATAGGCAAAACACTTAAGGTCACAAGTGACCATTTTTTAAAAATTTTTATTAGTGAAACACCATGAGGTACAGTTGTAGACTTACAGATTTTTGTGCTTGGGTTTCAGTTATACGATGATCGAGTACCCATCCCTCCACCAGTGCCCATTCTCCACCACCAATGATCCCAGTAGCCCTCCCACCCCCCATCACCCCCCATTCCACTCTGCCTCTGTGGCAGGGCATTCCCCTTTGTTCTCTCTCTCCTTTTGGGTGTTGTGGTTTGCAAAAGAGGCATTGAGTGGCAATCATGATCAGTCTATAGTCTACTTTCAGCATGCATCTCCCATCCTGGGCGGATCTTCCCAACACCCTTTATTTGGTGCTCCCTTCTCTATCTGAGCTCTCTTTTCCCCTAGCATGTGTGACTGGCCTCCAAGCCATGTAGTAAACCTCCTGGTACTTATCTCGGCTATTCTTGGGTGTTAGTCTCCTATTTTGTTACTTTATGTTCCCCAGATGAATGCAATCTTTCTATGTCTGTCCCTCTCTTTCTGACAAGTCACTATTTTTGAAACCAGTAGTTATAAATACAACAGACTATTGGTGATTTATTTATAGATTTCTCGTCTCTGCACGAAGCTACCTCATTTCGAGCCTCAGTGACAGCTGTATTGGGACAGGCCTGAGTATTGAAGGTTGAGATCAAAAGAGGATTTTCCTGAGCTGATATAACTTCCAAAATAAATCATTCATATACTCGGTGACTCATACCATCCATTCCCTGATGCTCTGCTACTTGTTAGGAGATTTTTATTGAATTTAAGCATTTTCATTATTGTGGGTTTTTATTGTGCCGTGTTCAGTTCTGAGTCTTGGGCAATTGTTGTAATAAGGTTACTAGTCAGAGGGAGCAGATAAAAAAGCAGTGATTCAATAATTAAGTGGAAAACCAAGAGCGCAATCTTTTGAGTAGTAGGGGGAAAAAATCTTATCTGAAAGTGCCTGAAAACGGGCATGAAGCCAACACTATCAAAGCCAGCTATGACCGCTGCCAGAAGTGAACTGTACGTGCAGGACTCCTGTGCCCAGGGCGGGTGCTGGGAGGTAATTAGAGCCGCAGGGTCCGTTGTCCCACCCTGGTTTTCATCTTCCTCCAGTTCCCCAGAGATCTCTCAGACCCCCCCCCCTTCTGCTATGAGGGTCAATTAGACAAGTGCTTCTCAAAGTGGATCACACACTGGCATCCCCAGAACAGACTAAAAACTACAGCAACTGCCCCTCCCCACCTCTATTCTCCAATGAGCCTGATGCCACAGTCCTTTCTCTGGCCTGACCCTCAGATAGGAGACTAGGAATATTAGAAAGACAGCAGGAACTGTCAAAAGTCTCCTGGTCGTGGTTCAGAGAAGGAGAATTGGGGCCTGTGGACTCAATAAGTTTCTCTCCCCCCACTCTCTCCTTACTCCTCTTTGTATCTGCTACCATCCCTTCCTTCCTTCCCTGTGGCTCCCCATGCTCAGAAAATGTCACAGATCTTTCTAAATACCTTGTGGGAATGGCCCATTCCTGGCTGCCTTATCACCTGGGTTCAAGCCACAATTTTCTGCTATGCTCCCATGAAGCCCTTGGGTCCTTCCTGACACCCCAGCCCCCCTGCCCAGTCCCCTGGCCCTCATCTCACCAAGTCTGTGCCCAGAAGCCAAAATGGTCTCATGGTTCCATGGTTACCCCCGTCAGACCCTATTTTTCCTGTTCCTCAAACGGACCATCAGGTCTCCACACTGCACAGGCCACCAAGCTTTCCTGGAACTCTCTGTTGCTCTTCTCGGTGCTCCATCCTTCCCGCCCAGTCACGTCCTGCTCTATCTTCCCTCAGGGCCTTGGCACATGTTGCTTCCTCTGAGTCTAGAAGACTGCCCATGGGGATCCAAGTTCCTCTGTCTGGCTGCCCAGCCTTGATAGGATGGTGCTAGACCTCTAGACTTTATAGGGTGGTTCCATGTCGCAGAGGGTTGGATGGCTTCATCATCCGACATGGAGAGTATCATGCTGAGTGCAAAGTCTCAGATGGAGAGGGACAGACATGGAATGATTGCACTCATTTGTGGTATATAAAAACCATAGTATGAGACTACCCAAGGGAAGTAGAAACTACTACCCAAGGGAAGTAGAAACAAAAGCCAGAAGGACTGGTCCATGGTTGGAAGCTTGCCATAAGTAGGGGGCCAGTTAGGACAGAGAAGACCACTGTGACAATGATAGTTGGAAATGATCACTCTGGACAAGAACTGAGAGTGGAAAGCAGGTAAAGTGATAGACATGATAACCTTTCGGTATCTGTATTGCAAACCATAATGCCCAAAAGAATAGAGAGAAAGTGAGAGAGATAGACAGAGACATAGAGAGAAAAAAAAGTACCTGCCTTAGAGTTGGGGTGGGAGTTGGTGGGTGAGGGGTGGCAGGAGGGAAACTGGGGATGTCGGTGGTGGGAAATGTACACTGGTGAAGGGATGGGTGTTGGAACTTTGTATGACTGAAACCCAATCATGAACAACTTTGTAACTGTGCATCTCATAGTGACTCGATTAAAATCACAGCACCCAAAAGGAGAGAGAGAACAAAAGTGAATACCCTGCCACAGAGGCAGTGTGGGATGGAGGAATGGAGGTGGGAGGGATACTGGGACCCGTGGTGGTGGAAAATGGGCACTGGAGGAGGGATGGGTGTTTGATCATTGTACAATTGAAACCCAAGCACAAAAATTTGTAAATCTACAACTGTAGCTCATGATGTTTCACTAACAAAAATTTTTTTAAAAAATGTAAATGATGGAGAATGGGCACTGGTGGAGGGATGGGTACTGGATCATTGTATAACTGAAACCCAAGCACAAAAATGTGTAAGTCTACAACTGTACCTCATGGTGTTTCACTAATAAAATTAAAAAAAAAAAAGACTGGTCCAGCCTTCAGCCCTGGGGGCACTCTGCCTAGCAGCCCTGAGCAACCAGCATCACGTGATGCCTGCCTGCTTCATGCAGTCCATCCCCCACCCCCAGCCCCTTAGACTGCAAGGTCCACAGAGACAGAACCTCACCCCTGTTGTTCACTGAGGCGCCCCATCCCCCACACTGTCCATGGGTAACAGATGTGGAACCACGTTATTTTTGCTGCAACTTTCTAAGCCATGGTCTTTGTTCTCCATCTCTCAGAGGGTAAACCTCCAGGGCACTTTCATGGACAATCTCTCAACTTCCCGGATGGCTTTCCTCCATTCGGAGCATATCTATGTGAACTCTGGTTTTACCCATTTAGCGAGGGGAGTGTCACAAGTCCTTAGGGCCACAGAGACAAACACCATGTAAGAATCCACAACACACCACAGCTTCCTTTCACCTGCTTCACCCCTGCTCATTTTCTGAACGTTTCTACCCTAACCCAGTCGGTCATTCCTGAGTGTGGTTGTGTATTCTGCTCTTCAGCCTCAGAAAGCAAAAAAAAAAAAAAGTTGCATCTCTTTTTCTTTCTTAGTTTTTGGGCCACACCTCACAGTGCTCAGGGATTACGCCTGGCTCTGGGCTCAGGGATCACTCTTGGCAGTGCTCTGGGGACCATAGGGATAGAACCAGGGTCAGCCGCATGCAAGGCAAACAACCTACCTGTACTATCACTCCAGTCCCCAAATGACTCAAGACTTTTGATGGTGGAGCTGGAACTAGGGCCTTGCATGTGGGGTTCAATCCTGGGCACCCTACTTGGTCATCCCTGAGTGCAGAACAAGGAGCGAGCCTGGTGTGGCACAAAAACAGAACACGTTTGGTCTGTAGTCTGCTTTCAGCATGCTTCTCCATGATTGCCACTCAATGCATCTTTTGCAAACCCCAACACCCAAAAATAGAGAGAGAACAAAAGGGAATGCCCTGCCACAGGGGCAGGGTGGGATGGGGGGGATGGGGAGGGAGGGATACTGGGATCCGTGGTGGTGGAAAATGGTCACTGGTAGAGGAATGGGTATTTGATCATTGTATAATTTTAACCTAAGCACAAAAATTTGTAAGTCTACAACTGTACCTCATGGTGTTTCACTAATAAAAATTAAAAAAACAAAACAAAACAAAACAAAAGAAGACAGGCAACTGGCTACCTTGAGGAAAAGTTGATACTCTCGTGAGAACTTTCAGTTCCCTCCCACACCACGTCAAAAGATTCAGGAGGTTTCCACAGCTCAGAAGGAGCCAGTGTGGTCCCATTACCCAGGAGAGAAAATTGGGGTCTTGTCTGTCTCTTCTGCTGCCATTGACACTTACTGCCACAAGCTGTCGCTGTTGGCAACTGCCTGGTGCAGTCTGAGAGCTCACCAATCCTCTCTGAAAGGCTCCGGTTTCATTCTTTTAGGAGAATAATCTCACGTCCTTGGTGTTACATTCTGCAAAAGCGTCCCCAGACTCTTATGGCCTGTCTCTCAGCTTTCATTCTTGCTCTAATGGATTATTGTAAAAGTAGAGATAAAAAGAAAGCTTCCTAAAGACACTGGAGGAAAGAACTGATTGTAGACTTGGAAGGGGAAAATGCATTAAAGATGCTGCCTTTTCCCTGAAATCCTGGAATTAAATAAATGAAATCACAGCAAGTAACACTGAATAGCTTCCTTGAGTTGCACGATAGGGTGCATTTCTCTATTTCACTGGGTAGAAGAAAAGAATCATTCCCGGAGGGCAGAGACAATTGATATTAATTTCCCTGCTTGAAAATGTGTAGAACATAGAGGGGAAAAAATCTCCAGATCTAGAATAAGAAGATCTAGGTTTGAGTCCTTCGTTGGCTTCTTAGGATCAAAAACTTCAGGCCAGAGAGACAGTGCAGAAGATAGGGCACTTACCTTGCATTCACTTGGCAGCTGTTCAGTCCCCGTGGGGACTCGCAGAAGTGACCCTGATCAACACTGGGTGTGACCCCAAGCCCTGCCCCCCAACATTGAGAAGTCTGTTCACTTCTTTGGCCATAATGTCCATATCTATAAACACAAACAACACCTGCCTCTTCATCCTAATGTGCTTCTGAGAAGTGGACATCTGAAAGCTGGAAAGCATTATAGATATAGGTAACCTTTCCCAAACGATTTCAAGATAAATGAGCAGGCTTTATTTGGGGGGCAGTTGTCAGCGTACAGAATCATTGAACTCTGAAAATACAGAGTTCCCATCACCTCCTTAGCCACTCTGCTGTGTCTCCGTAATTAGTCTCTTGAATCAATTTATTACAGACCCAGACAAACATGCTAAGGCCCAGTATCTCTCGCAGCACATCGATCCCATCCTGATTCCTGGCACCTGTCGCAGCAGCGCCTGCAAGGGGAAGGATGCTGGGGTGGGTGGGTGGGGGACACCTAGGAGAGACCCCCGAGGTACCTGCAAGAAGCCACATGGAGCAGGCCGGAAGCTTGGATCGTTAGTGGTTGTGGGCTGGGATCACGCAGGTGCTATTGCCAGGTCCAAGACCCTCTTCACAAACTGCTGAGCACTGCAGAGGGATTGTTGGTGTTACACAAGCAAAGACATCCCCTAGATCCCTGACAATAAAGGAAACAGCAGCTAATAGACTCTTGGAGGAAAACACATTTGGTCCTCTGGTCTCTCTCCACAGCCGGATCTTCAGTGCCACCTAGTGGCGAGCTGTTCACTGGGCAGTTACAGGGCTGAAGCCTGCGCCCTGGAGGAAGGACTTCAAGGGCCGGGTTTCCAGTTGAAGGACTAAAGCCTTCCTCTCCAGGCCTGTGGAAACAGTGAATAAAACAGAGGGCTAATGCCGGAGAATGCTCAATCACAGAACTTAAGCTCAGCAATTACACGCACAATTAGTATCCGGATTTTGCATTTCTTGTGCTCTCTGTTTAGCCATTTTGGACACTGGACAATTTCGCTCAATGAGGCCAAGAACAGAAGTGACAGCTGGACAAAGGAAGTGCAGAACTAAGACGTGGAAAAGAGAATGGGCCACCCCCGACTCCAGGAAGAAGGGTCATTTCCGCTTTGTAATCAGTGCAAGCCAGGCTGCGTTAAATACCCAAGGTCAGGTCGAATGAAGGAGGCGTGGTCCTGAGTGGTAGGGTTCTCCTTGGCTGTACTGCTACAAAGCACCCCCATTCCTTTTGGGGGGAGAGTTGCATGATGGGGTTGGTCATCTTGATTCTAGTCTCATGCAAAAATTGGTTTCCTAAAAGCTTTTGGCCATTCGGTCCTTCACACTGCATCTGGAATTACCCCATTCTTAACCATTTATTACATTGGTGTATTCACTAAGTATCTGGTACGTAATGCAATTCATACCCCTTTATCTGTCATAAAAATTGTATGCATTCTTCTAATATAATTACTACAATTTTTGATGGATTTTTTAAATTTTTAAGGTCTATCTCATAATTTATTGCAAGATTTTCAGATTCTTAAATTATAATGATACAATAGCTTTTTTTTTTTGCTTTTTGGGTCACACCCAGTCGATACTCAGGGGTTACTCCTGGCTCTGCACTCAGGAATCACTCCTGGCGGTGCTTGGGGGACCATATGGGATGCTGGGAATCGAACCCGGGTCGGCCGCGTGCAAGGCAAATGCCCTACCCGCTGTGCTATTCCTCCAGCCCCACAATAGCTTTTTTTGATGGATTTTTTTTCAAATTGCAGTTTCTTCAAAAGCATGTGGTCTTAAAGGCCAGGGATGTTGCTTGATGGCACAGTATATGTCTCGCATGTACAAGTCTCTGGGTTCAATCCTTGGTACCACACACATTCAAAAAATAAAAGACTATATGGTTAAGAGTTTTAAAATAAGCACAACTCCCCCACAAAAATAACAGCTAGTGAAAGAACTTAGAGAACTAGAGACTGACCTGGGTTTCCTGTCTCAAAAATCCAGTGATATTTTAGTACTGGACTCTATGCAATGTCAAGAAATCTAAGTTTAGTGGGATTTTTAGACTTTTTAATTCTTTTACATTTTATTGAGTAACACTGCATTGTAGTGTTATATAAGTTCCAAGTAAGCCTCATTAAAAATCAGCACAAGGTTATAGTGCATTCACATCACTGCTGGAAATCAAATTCTATCCATCCATACTTTACCTGCCATTGTCCCCTGTGGACCAATTCCCACACATGCCCTCTTTTTCGCTGGCTGCTCATTGTTCCTATTAAGGAAAGAAAGGTTTATTTCTATTTTATTTGGTCCATCTGTTTGTTTCCTCTAGTACTCCGTCTGAGTGAAATCATATAGGGTTTGGTATTAGGAAAACAATTTTATCCAATTAATATTTATTATGTTCCTGGTCCTTAGTGCTACCAGAGCATTTTAGAGTACATAATTCTCTATCTGGAAAACTCCAATTAGCTTCAAAGAACTTTGGGAAAGTGAATATTAAACATGATCTGATATAATTCTCTAACCTGCAACTTATTTATTTCCTGGGTCATTTCAGTTTATGCCAGTGGGTGTAATGATCTTCATGCAGGCCAGCTAACCTCATCTAAAACCTAGGATAGGAAACATGTTTAAAATTATACAAAGCTGAAGACATGCTTGAAATTATACAATGACTATTAATAATAAGGAAAAAATCCCATAAAAGTAAGAAAGGTAGAAATAACCTAATCTAATAAAGATTATCCACATGAAACTGATAAGATTTCAAACACCTTTCTTCTTAAATCCAGAACTAGACTGAAAAGCTTACACTAACAATTTTATCTCATGTTTCCTTGAAAATATTAATTAGTATCACACGTTTCACTTGTCATCCCATTGCTCATTGATTTGCTCAAGCAGGTGCCAGTAACATCTCCATTCGTCCCTGTCACATGCTAATGTAGCCCAATGGCATCTGCTTGCTCCAGGAACACGAAAAGCATCAAACCGTTCATTCAGGGTCTTGACGAAGAAGTCAGACCATTTTGCAATTTGTCAGCGTGCTGATTAATTAGTAAAATTGAGAAATAAAAGACAGGAATAAATAAAACTCCCTTTATTCTCAGCTGATCTGATAGTATACACAGAAAATTCTGGGGACTCTACTAAAAGAATACTACAATAATTTCATTTCATTTCATTTCATTTCATCATCCTGTTATTCGTTGATTGCCTCGAGCAGGCCCCAGTAACGTCTCTTTCATCCTAGCCCTGAGATTATATTCAAGGCTCTTTAGGAGAATGAGAACCATCATTGTTACTGGTATTTGGCATATTTGGTACGCCACGGGGAGTTTGCCAGACTCTGCCCTGTGGGCAGGCTACATTTGATAGCCTACAAGTTTGTCTAAAGTAGGAATGAGACAATAAGATGTCACAAAAAAAAAGTTCTGATAAAATGTCGCACGGCCACGAATGCGGCCGCGT
Organism: Sorex fumeus; assembly: GCF_029834395.1. NCBI lineage: Eukaryota > Metazoa > Chordata > Mammalia > Eulipotyphla > Soricidae > Sorex > Sorex fumeus. The sequence continues at coordinate 6,422,527 of NW_026606105.1, read as the reverse complement.
GGTTCCGGAATCTGGATTTTATAGTCTCGGAGTCTTGGCCGCTGATGGGATTACACGGCGCCAGGGGGCCAGGTGGTGGGTGTGACCCCTGCCTACTGGAATTTGGAGGATCTGGGTGGAAGATGCTCGACTCCAATTCGAGTAGGCTTGGAGGTCTCGGCCCCGGAACCCGCGTGGCTTTGTCCCTCTGCCAGTACCTTCATGTGTGCGGAGAGTGGTCTCAGCATGGTGGCGGCTGGTCCTGGAGGTCTTCGGCTGCCGGAGCCCTGGTCGGGGTGGGGAGGAAAGCTCAACCCGCTCCCCTCCAAGGGGCCCCGGGAAGGAACACCCAGGCGTGGGGGCAGAAGACTGCACTGTTCTCCTCCGGGATCTGGATTTTATAGTCTCTGAGTCTTGGCCGCTGATGGGATTACATGGCGCCAGGGGGCCAGGTGGTGGGTGTGACCCCCGCCTACTGGAATTTGGAGGATCTGGGTGGAAGATGCTCGACTCCAATTCGAGTAGGCTTGGAGGTCTCGGCCCCGGAACCCGCGTGACTTTGTCCCTCTGCCAGTACCTTCATGTGTGTGGAGACCACTCTCCGCACACAATAATTAAATTTAGTGATATTAGGGTTCAAGGTAAATGTAAAAGTTTATACTTTCATACTCAAGAAACAAACAGTTGGATGATGAAAATGAATCACTGCCACATATAGTAATAATAGGAACATGGAAAAATAGGGACCTCTTTAATAGAATATGGACATGATGTGTAATTTTTCACTTTAAAAATAGGCTAGTGACCATTATTTGTAGAAATTGACCAACTGATTTTAATTCCATATAGAGATTTTTATTTATTTTTTTTTATGTAGGAGTACTGCTATTTATTCAGCCACAGATTAGCTGATTAAATTATGCATGAACTCCACCTTACTTTTTTTTTCATTTTTTTATAATTTTATTTATTGGATCACCGTGAGAGCAGTTACAAAGCTTTCGGGTCTAAGTCTTGGACATACAATGAAACACCCGTACCTTCACCAGTGCCCATTCTCCACCCCCAATAACTCCAGTATACCCCCATCCCACACCGTCAAATCTCAAATCACTAAAATAGCCCCCCCTACCTGTGGGGCAGATGATTTCCACATTACTCTCTCTCTACTTTGATCACATTCAATATTTTGAAACCAGACCCACCATTATTATTTGAGATTTTACCCCAACACTCAGATCTGCTGAAAAGGCAACAGTAGACAATTTGTTTTCTATTGCTGGTTATGAATAAAATATGATGTCGCTTGGCTGCAGTAGTGGCCGCGCGATTTTGAAATTCTTCCAGGGGGAAGCAGGCGGAGGGACAACACCCTTTCCCCACTGGGGTGGCCCGGCGACAGTAACCTACTGCGGGGTCCAGATGCATTTCTCCAAAAGCCGCTGGGTTTCGAGATTTGTTTCTGTCCATATAGATTCAAAGAATCTCAAATCACTAAAATAGCTAAAAACAAGGAAATTAGAAAACATAAAAACCATCTAATTTCAAGATTTACTAAAAAAGTCTTATTAGTTCTGATAGTTTTATAACAGTAGTGAGTATAAACAAATAGACCAACAAAACGGAAAGCCAAAATTTCAGAGTCCACAAGTAGATAAATGATTGTAGCACTATAGCACTATCCGCCTGTTGTTCATCGATTTTCTCGAGCGGGCACCAGTAATGTCTCCATTGTGAGACTTCTTGTTACTGTTTTTGGCATATCAAACATGCCACGGGGAGCTTGCCAGGCTTTGCTGTGCAGGCAGGATACTCTCAGTAGCTTGCCAGGCTCTCCAAGAGGGATGGAAGAATCGAACCCAGATCGGCTGTGTGCAAGGCAAATGCCCAACCCACTGTGCTATTGCTCCAGCCCGAGATAAGTGATTAATTATATATTTTATATGTGTAATTTGTGTATGTAATTCAGTAAGGAAAAGGATAGCATTTTGAAAAAGCAATGCCCAAACAACTGGATATCTACATGGAAAAAGGAAATTTTAACTCTTACATTACACTGTTCAGAAAAATGCCAGAGAGATGGCCCAAAATCCTGGACCACATAACTTGCATGTGAGAACCCTAAATTCAATCCCTGGTACCACACAGTCCCCTGAATCTCAATGGGAGTGACCCTTGGGCACTGCACCAGGCATAGTCCCCAAGCACTACCAGGTCTGGTCCAAAAGTAATTAATGGTTTCAAATAGACAATAAACCTATACATAAAAACTAAACTGTAAAATTTATGAATATACACGTGGATGAGTCAGGGAGATAGTTTAGAGGAATTGTGTGTGCCTTGCATGCTGAAGGCCCCAAGTTGGACCTCTGGGATTGTAGGATTCCCCCAGAACCACCAGGTATTGGTCCACAAGGTGGCCTTGTTGGCCCCCCAGCACCACTGGATCTGAGCAGCACCACTGTGTCAAACATGGAATGTTGCTGAGGTTGGCAGAGTGTCTCTGGGCATGGCCTCCTTTCAATGTCTTTTTTCAAGTCTATTAGCAGTTGCTTTTATCTTGTTAGGACCTCATTAGGTGCATATACATTTAGGCATGTGAGTTCTTCCTGATATACAGATCTCTTGATCATCAAGAAATGACCTTCACTGTTTCTTCTAACCTTTTAAGTCCGATGGCCACCCCCGCCCTTCTGAGGGGTTGCTTGAAGGATTGTCTTCCAACCTTTGACTTTGAGCCTGCGTTTGCTCCAACTATTCAAATGTGTTTCTTGCAGGCAGCGGGACATTGGGTTCAATTTTCTATCCTGCCTGTCTGTCTGTCTGTCTGTCTCTCTCTCTCTCTCTCTCTCTCTCTCTCTCTCTCTCTCTCTCTCGTTGCTTTTTGGACCACACCCAGAAATGCTCAGGGGTTACTCCTGGCTCTGCACTCAAGAATTACGGCTCTGTACTCAAGAGTTACTCCTGGAGGTGCTTGGGGGACCATGTAGAATGCAAGGGATCGAACCCAGGTCAGCCGCGTGCAAGGCAAATGCCCTCTCGCTTTCCACTGTACTATCGTTCCAGCCCCTTCTCTGTCTCTTAATTGGTGCATTTAGCCCATTGACATTGAAAGAGATTGTTGTTATGGAGTTTTGTGCCCTCTTTGTGTAGTGATTTGGCATGTTTGTGGAACACATCTTGTCTTAAAGTAGCCCCGTGAGCTCCTCTTAACAAGATGGCTTTGAAGTTTCTGAGTTGCTTCTCTGTGAAGTTGTATTATTGCTCCTTCAAATCTGAGTGAGATCTGGCTGGATAAGTATTCTTGGTGAGATGCTTATTTCATGGAGTTTTTTTCACTGCATCCCAGCACAGTCTTTGGGTCTAGAGGGTTTCATCGAGTAAGTCTGCTGGAAATCTTAAGGATGCTCCTTCATATATAATTTTCTTCTTTGATTTTGGCGCTTTCAGTGTTTTATCTCTATGATTTTCATCATTCTGATTAGGTTGTGCTATTGAGTAATTTGGTTCGGATTTCTTTTAGCTGCTGCCCTGAAGGTCTCCTGGATCTGGATGCTTGTACACTTCAGCTCTGGGAACATCTCAGCAAGGGTATCTTTGACTTTCGCTTCGTCATTAGAGTGGCCTTCCTGCCCCTTTGGGACCCTGATACTTCTTAAGAATGTTATTCCTCTTGAATTCAACAGTTCTCTTGTCAGATATCCATTTATTTTGAAGTTTTTGCTCATCTTTTGCTGTTTTATGGAGGTTCTCTGCACTTCATCTTGGAGCTCACTGATTCTCTCCCCAGCACCTGTTGAGGCCTTCCAATGAGTTTTTTCTTTTACCTATCAAGTTTTTCAGATTAGTAATTTCTGTTTGCAGTTTCATCCCTGCTCTCATAGTCTCTTGTGTTTTATTGGTAGCCTGTTGTTTATTTGAGCTCCTTGTACATCCTCAGCAATTCCCCTCTAGGCTGGAGAGATAGTACAGGAGATAGGATACTTGCCTTACATGCAGCCAACCTTGGTTCAATCCTCAGCATCCCATATGATTTCCCTGAGCACCACCAGGAGTGATTCCTGAGTACAGGGTCAGGAATAACCCCTGAGCACCTCCAGATGTGTGGTCCCCAAACAAAAAATTTTTTTCTCTCTAAATTCCCTATCAGAGAGGTTATGTAGCTCATTATTACTAGTTGAGTAATAAATGGCTAGCATCTACACTCACTAAACCTGGTGGGGTGCTGCATTGCTTTTCCATTGTGGTGTTTGCAGTTGGAATTGTTTCTTGTGAGTTTTTGTGTGACTAGGTACCAATAGTTAGGATGTCTTTGTATGCCCAACGTGAGTACCAAGCCGGCTGCTGGGCTTACCTCAGTGTTCTGAATCGGAGCTGGGCAGGACAAGCAGGATGCCTTGAGCCTTCTCCTCCCTTTTCTACTTGGAAGGCAGGGATAGTCCTGATGGATGCCAGGTGGCGTCAAGATGGCAACCCTGAGTACCACGTCTGCCCCCCGCCCCATCCTCCTCTCAAGCTGATTGCTGCCACTGGGCTCGCCTCATTGTTCTAACAGAAGTGGCCTCTTGACCACAAGCACCTTTCCCCTAAAAGGGAATCAGGACAATAACTTTATTATCTTGGGGTGGGAAAACATTTCTGGGATAAAATACTTATAAAGTATACCATAAATAAAGCTCTTCTAAAATTAGTGAAGAAGGCTGAAAGTTCAACAGTAAGACAAATGACACTATTTAAAACAATGAGCAAGGGCGGGGGCAGGTGAGCCCACCACCCACCCAAACAGAGCCCCAGGAACCGAAAACGCCACACCACCATGTTCACACCTGGACTCCACAGGCTCAGGACCTCATTAACTGGCCATGATCCAGAGACTCATAAATAAATTTCAAAATAGATCAGCAAACTGTAGAGATGCTTTTGGACCCCAAAGTTACCATCCAGTTAAAAATTTAACTCCAGGGGCTGGAGCAATAGCACAGCGGGTAGGGCTTTTGCCTTGCATGCGGCTGACCCAGGTTCGATTCCCAGCATCCCATATGGTCCCCTGAGCACCGCCAGGACTAATTCCTGAATGCAGAGCCAGGAGTAACCCCTGTGCATCACCGGGTGTGACCCAAAAAGAAAAAAAATTAACTCCAGCTACATCACCCCATTCAAAATTTTAGGACTCCTGGAGCACACAGCCACATTCACAATATCTCAAACACTACACTATTGATATACCAGAAGTAACACATCACAATGGATGGAATGTAAAGTGAAAGCAACCAATCTCGATTAAGAAAATATTAACACACAAGGCTTAACCTGTAACAACATGTTAGTAATCTCTTACACAAGGGTTTAATGATTCCAGGGTGAGATACAACACTCTTCATACTCTTTCTTCTAAGGGAATTTTTAAAAAATTATTTTTAAGAGAATTATTCATAACAGGCAATATAAAATAAATTATTTAGGGCCTGCAATTGGGGAAGGCTTGGGTGGTAGTTGGGAAAATTCTAAATAATGGCGGGGTGAAGGTGCAATGGTGGTGGGATTGGTGTCAGAATATCAAATGTAATGAATCATTGTGAACAACTTTTTTTTAGATTTTTATTAGTGTGTGAACAACTTTTAAGAAAATTAAAAATTAAACAATGAGCGAAAATTGGACTAGAGCAGAGTAGAGCTTCTGAAACCTTCACTACTTGCAACCACTTTTTTACATTTTTATATGACTTATTTTTGGGTTTGTCTTGAATTCACACCTGGCAGTGCTGGGGGAACACTCCTAACTCTGTGTGCAGGAGTTAGTCCCGTTGGTGCTTGGGAGACATGGGTGCTTGGGAGCTTGAACCTGGGCTACCAGCATGCAAAGCACACACTCAGCCCATTGACCCATCTTTCCAGTCCACATCACTTTCACCCAAGAAATCCAATATGGGCAAGTACTGCCAGAAGACACCTCGGATTCATTATGTGTTTGATTCAGAATTTGTTCCTAGTCATTGTGTGTTCAGAAACCTTTGACTATTGTCACATTTTTCACAGTCCCCAGGTTCAGTTACATGACCTCATATGGGTTGGTAACACATAGTTGAAGAAGCTAGGGAATAGATGATTTAGTATATAAGATACATGAAATATAATTAGAGCCCGTGAGATGTTACATCTCCAAATGGGCATCCCAAGTGATGAAAAAGACTGGGAACTACTGGGTCTTTCATAGATTGCTGGTTGAAAGGTGTGAAATATGCAACTATTTTGAACAATAGTCTGGTAGTTCCTTTAAAAGTTCAACATGTATCCGTATAATATAGCATGACATTTCTAGGTATTTACCCGAAATTTGGACAAACTTGCAGGCTATCGAATGTAGAGTCTGGCAGAGTCTGGCAAACTCCCCGTGACGTACAAAATATGCCAAATACCAGTAACAATGATGGGTCTCATTCTCCTAAAGAGCCTTGAATATAATCTCAGGGCTAGGATGAAAGAGACGTTACTGGGGCCTGCTTGAGGCAATCCACCCGAAAGAAATAAAAATATTAACGTGTCTACACAGAAACTTGTATACAAATATTAAATGCAGGATTTTTCATAATAGACAAAATAATTTTGTCTTTGGGGCCACACCTAGTAGTGCTCAGGGCTTACTTCTGGTTCTGCACCCAGAAATTACTCCTGGCAGTCTTGAGGGATCATATGGAATGCTGGGGATGGACCCCAGGTAAACTGTGTACTAGGCAAACACCTTACCTGCTGTATCTCTCCAGTCCCCAAACAGACACAAATTTGAGAGAACCTGAATGTTCATCATTTGGTGATAGGATGAACAAAAGACAGCCCATCAGAGTGGGTTAGTATTAATAAGGAAAAGGAGCAAACTAATTTATGTATCCAACACCACAGATGAATTAGGACACTATGTGAAAGAAAGTAGCCAGTGTAAAAGCTTGCTACTGTATGATTCTAGTTATATGAAACTCTTACAGAGCTCACTTACAGTTCCAGAAAGCAGGGCATGTTCACGTGTCCTGGTATAAATTGGAGGGCAGGAGAGTTTGACCAGGATTTGGTGCAAAAACATTTTGGTAGTGATGGGAATAATTTGTATTATCTTTGGCTATTACAGAGATACATTACATTTATCAAAAGTTCCCATGTGATGCTCTTAATATTAGGGTGCACTTTATTACATGCAAACTGTATTCATGTAATATTTTTAAATGGTAGCTGGGAGTCCAAGGTCAAGATGAGAACGTTCTGGGATAGCTCTACATGGATGTGGATGCATTTGGAGGAGGTTGACCTGAGAAGAAAGAGAGAAGGAGAAACAGTGGAGATGGAGCATATACTGGAGGGAAGGGATGGTTTTCTCCAAAGAGGCAGATGTGGTTGCAAAGCACAGGGGGTGTATGAGCCGGGTGGGAGGTGGACATCTACAGAGGAGGAATAGGGTGTGTTCTGACCTTTGAGTAAACAGGAGTGTAATTTTGCAGCAGGAAGAATTGAGGAAATTCTTGCAACCCTTGTGAAGGACTAATTTCATGCCCAGAACTACCCAGATGATGCAATGGTACTTAGATAGAAGGGTGAGAGCATCATAGAATACAGCACCTGCATTGAGTTTAGAGCCTGAGGCACGGGGAGATTGAGGCATTGAACAATGCAGATCTAGAACTCACACTGAATCACAGAACTCCAGAATCCAGACTATGGTGGATTTCTGACAGGAAGGGGCGAGGGGGCCTAGAAAACTGAACTTAGATGGATGATGGCTCGGGGAAAGAGGCTATGGGGTCAGTGAGGGGATTCTGCTGAGAGGGAGAGTCCATAATGAGTAGATGGGCTAGCCTCAAGGAAGACCTTGAACTTAGAGATTTGATTTGACTTGATTTGATTTGATTTTTGTGTGGGGGCTACACTTGGCAGTACTTGGGGCTTACTTTTGGCTATGCACTCAGGAGTCATTCCTAGCAGTGCTCGGGGGACCATATCGGATGTTGGGGATCAGGCCCCGACTGGCTGCAAGCAAGGCAAGCCCCTTACCCACTGTACTATCTCTCCCGCTCCTGAGCTTAAAGATTTAAAAAGAAGCCATGGAACATTCCTGGAAATAGGGGTGGATTTCTGACATTAGAGGGCTCTCAAGGGTTTAAGATTTAATCACATAAAATTAAAGAGATTGCTTTCCTCTTTGTTTTTGTAGTGCCAGGGATTGGGCCAGAGCAATAGCACAGCGGGTACGGCTTTTGCCTTGCATGCAGCCGACCTGGGTTCGATTCCTCCGCCCCTCTCGGAGAGCCCGGCAAGCTACCGAAAGTATTCTGCCTGCACAGCAAAGCCTGGCAAGCTACCCGTGATGTATTTGATATGCCAAAAACAGTAGCAAGAAGTCTCACAATGGAGATGTTGCTGGTGCCTGCTCGAGCAAATCGATGAACAATGGGAGGACAGTGCTACAGTTCTACAGTGCAGGAATTGAACCTGATCTCAGGCATGTTAATTTTGAACTACACCCCAGACTTTTTCTGTTGTGCTTTGTTTTTTAAGGAAAATACATCAAAAATTAAATACAAAGTCAAATCACAAAAATATTTGCAACAAATAAGTTACCATCGTTTAATATATAAAAAGCATACTTAAAATTAAAATTGATTTAAAACTTGATACTGTAGTGTCAAAGCACTATGGTTCTAAAAATGATTTGAGGTCTGGAGAGATAGCATAGTGAGTAAGGCACTCGCCTTGCACATGATGACTCTGGTTCCATACCTGGCACTGCATATTGTACTCCAAGAACTGCAAGAAATAATCCTTGAGCACAGAATCAGTAGTAAGCCCTGAGCACCAGTGGGTGTATTCCAAAATTTTTTAAACCAAAAATATTAAAAATGACTCTACACAGAAAGAGAGGGATAGAAATAGAAAGATGGCATTCATCTGGGGAACATAAAGTAACAAAATAGGAGACCAACACCCAAGAATGGCCTAGAAAAATACCAGGAGGTTTACTCCATGGCTTGGAGGCCAGCTTCACATTCTAGGGGTAAAGGCAGCCCAGATGTAGAAGGGAGCACCAAATGGGGGTTATTGGGAGGATCCCCCCCAGGATGGGAGAAGCATGCTGAAAGTGGACTCTGGACCGAACATGATTGCCACTCGATGCCTCTTTTGCAGGCCACAGCACCCAAAAGGAGAGAGAGAACAAAAGGGAATGCCCTGCCACAGAGGTAGGGTGGGATGTGGGGGGTGAGGGGGGTGGACGGGATACTGGGATTAGTGGAGGGGGAGAATGGGCACTGGTGGAGGGATGGGCACTCGATCATTGTACAATAGAAAGCACAAAAATTTGTCAATCTACAACTGTACCTCATGGTGTTTCACTAACAAAAATTTAAAAAAAACATAAATGATGGAGAATGGGCACTGGAGGAGGGATGGGTACTGGATCTTGTATAACTGAAACCCAAGCACAAAAATTTGTAAGTCTACAACTGTACCTCATGGTGTTTCACTAATTTAAAAAAAAAGGGAAAAAAATGCACTGTGGCCATATAGTATAAAGATAGATATAAGACAAGAATAAACAGAAAAGCAAGTGGGGAAAATATAATAAACATACAAAGAAAATATAAGAAAATATTTTATGGGAGAGGAAATCAAAATGACTAAGGAAATGAAAAGCATTTTATTCATAATGAAATACAAATTGAAAAAATAAAGAAATATCATCTTCCTTAATACCTAGCAATTAGATACGTAGGAATTGGGAAACTGTTAATGATGTGAGCGGGTATCTGACATAGAGAGAGAGAGAACATAATATAGTCATGAGCTTTTAATAACACAGCAGGGGACAAGGCAGCCAGAATTTCACATTTCCTCTGGTTTCCACTCATAAAATGAACCCTAAGGAAATAAACATAAAGGACTTTAGAGTTCTTCATTTTTAATAGAATCTTAAAGCTCAATCTTTGAGAAATGAAGAGAGTGTTAAAAAGAAGTGCATTCATATGAAGAAGGAGCACCCCACACTACTTACAGGCTACTTCTTTTTTTTTTTTTAAATTTATTTATTGAATCACTGTGGGAAAGGTTACAAAGCTTTCAGGTTTATGTCTCAGTCGTGCAAATATCAAACACATTTCCCTTTACCAATACTTATTTTTTACCATGAAGAACCCCAATAAAACCCCACCCCCCACCCCTCCCCGTCCCTGTGAAGCAGATGAATTCTAGTTAACACTCTATCTGCTTTGATTAGATTCATTGTTTCAATAAAAGATTCACCACTATTATTTAGAGTTTACCCCCCGCCCCCCAAATCAGACATGCTGAAAAAGCATTGTGAAGTGATTTGCTTTCTACGGCTGGGTTCAAGAATTAAATGTTGGTTTTGGATTTCTGCTCTTTTACCTATTGACCCTGGAAGTATTTCTACTGAAAGTCAGATAGTTAAGAAATTGGTTTCTGTGTTCTGGAGTCCTGGCCGTGCTGGAGAGCCGCTCGCGGGGGGCAACCGGTGGCCTCGGTAGGGCGTGAAGGGCGGACCGAAACGCCCCCCTTCCCATGAGGTTTTAGTCGCCCCCACACTCCCGGCTCATACCTGCTGTCCACAAGGCTCCCATGTGGCCGCCATCTTTCTTTCCAGAGAGGAGAGGGCGAATGGGGCAACACCCTTTCCCCTCCGGCAGACTTGATGGCCTGGATCAATGCAGAGTCTGTTCACTTTTCTGCTCCAAGCTGCTGGGTTCTGCATTAAGTCCTTGTGCTTCTGGGGCCGTGGCCGTGCTGGAGAGCCACTCCCGGGGGGCAACTGGTGACCTCGGTAGGGCGTGAAGGACGGACCAGAACGCCCCCCTTCCCATGAGGTTTTAGTCGCCCCCACACCCCCGGCTCATACCTGCTGTCCACAAGGCTCCCATGTGGCCGCCATCTTTCTTTCCAGAGGGAGGAGGGCGGAAGGGAGCAACACCCTTTCCCCTCTGGGCAGAAATGATTGCCTGGATTAACGCATAGTCCTTTCACTTTTCTGCTCCAAGCTGCTGGGTTCTGCATTAGGTCATTGTGCTTCTGGGGCTGTGGCCGTGCTGGAGAGCCGCTCGTGGGGGCAACTGGTGGCCTCGGTAGGGCATGAAGGGCGGACCGAAACGCCCCCCTTCCCATGAGGTTTTAGTCGCCCCCACACTCCCGGCTCATACCTGCTGTCCACAAGGCTCCCATGTGGCCGCCATCTTTCTTTCCAAAGAGGAGAGGGCGAATGGGGCAACACCCTTTCCCCTCCGGCAGACTTGATGGCCTGGATCAATGCATGGTCCGTTCACTTTTCTGCTCCAAGCTGCTGGGTTCTGCATTAAGCCCTTGTGCTTCTGGGGCTGTGGCCGTGCTGGAGAGCCGCTCGTGGGGGGGAACTGGTGACCTCGGTAGGGCGTGAAGGACGGACCGGAACGCCCCCCTTCCCATGAGGTTTTAGTCGCCCCCACACCCCCGGCTCATACCTGCTGTCCACAAGGCCCCCATGTGGCCGCCATCTTTCTTTCCAGAGGGAGGAGGGCGGAAGGGAGCAACACCCTTTCCCCTCTGGGCAGAAATGATGGCCTGGGTTAACTCATCGTCCGTTCACTTTTCCGCTCTAAGCTGCTGGTTTCTGCATTAAGTCCTTGTGTTTCTGGGGCTGTGGCCATGCTCCAAACTTAACTCTGATTTTCAGGGAGAAAGATTGGGTGGTTTACTTCTCATTGATCACTTTGTATATAGAGAGATGTTGCGCGGCCGCATAAGCGGCCGCGCGGTTTTGAGAAAAAGTCCTCGTTCCCGCATACTCGAGCTGTGTTTGTAGAGGCTTCTGGTCACCAGGGTTCCATCTGGGGGAGGCGGGATGCGGCGCCTACTCCATCTGGAACTTGCCGGTGCTCTCGGCTCTTTTTGGAACCTGTTTTTTCTTTTTTCTTTTCCTCCGGGATCCCGCACCATCCATGTGTTCCTTCTCTTATTCTGAACGTTTCAAAGATGGCCCAGGCTACTTCTAATTCTGTGCCCTGGGGTCACTCTTGGCAGTGCTCAGGGAACCATATGCAGTGCCCAGGATCGAACTGGGGTCGGTCACATCCAGGGGAGCGCCTACCTGCTGTACTACCTCTCTGTCCTGCACCCACATTTTGAAACATTAAAAGGAGTTTTAAGATTTAAGAGGAATGATGCTCCACGTGGCCACTAAGGAAGGGAAACTCTTGTGGCCACACGCCCCAGATGACACGGTATCATCAGCTGGTCTGCAGCCTGGTTGCTCTCACAGGGCATCCAGGGTGTGATGCATAGGCTCCTTCACCAAAGCAAGCCCGAAACACAACAGAGAAGCAATGTGAGTGAGTTTCAGGGAGTCATTTCCGGGTGATGGAAAGCGACCCGGCTTGCGTGGGCTCCTAGCAGGATTCGTCGACTGATCTCGTACGGCTGTTCTTGACACTCACCTCCCAAGACCTGGCAGGTCTAATCATGTTCCCAGGGTCTGCTGGTTGGCTGCACAAGAGAAGGATGCCCACATTTGGTTTTACACACGCTGTGCCAAAGAGCCACCATCTGGAGGTGTTATCAATGCTCTCAAGTGACTTCTTTGTTTTAATCAGGCCCACCACTGGCAGAGCTCAGCTTGGCACAAGTCAGCTGTGCTTGGGCTGGTGGTGTGTAGGGGCGCTAGGGACCAAGACTAACATGATACTGAGTAGAACTGAGTCCATGTATTCTACCATGTCAGATACCTTCCTGCCACCCTATGCTGGCATTGCTCTGAGTGAGTGTAATGCACCCCAGCCCATGAGAATCACAGTTCCCATACCCAGAAGCAGCTGACTCCACACTGACATCAAGCCAGGGCTTCCACAGTGGCCAGCTGCCTGTGATGATGACAGCAAACTAGCCTGACTGAGCCTGCTCTTCCTCCAGCCGCCAGAAACCTGCAGTCCCAGGATTGAGTTGTAAGAATTGGGCATGGTCATAGTTGGAAGCCCGCCTCATGAGAAGGCAGCTGGAATAGAGAAGGGATCACTAAGTCGATGATGGTTGGAGGAATCATTCGGGATGGGAGATGTGTGCTGAAAGGACTAAACATGATAGCCTCTCAGTACCTGTATTGCAAACCATAATGCCCAGGAGTACAGAGAGAGTATGGGGGAAAATTGTCTGCCATGGAGGCAGGAGGAGGGTTGGAAAGGAGGGCTGGGATACTGGGGACATTGGTGGTGGAGAATGTGCACTGGTGGAGGGATGATTGTTCGATCATTGTATGACTGAAACTCAAACATGAAAGCTTCATAACTGTATCTCATGGTGATTCAATTAAAAAAAAAGAAAAGAAAAAGAATTAGGGATGGATGACACAGCTGTGATCTCCTTCTAGAACTGGATGGGAAAGAGTCGCACCCAAGACAGAAATGCTGGGCCCAGGAGAACACAGCTCTTCTTGAATTTGGAAGCTTTGACGGCCCACTTGGTGGGTGCCGGATTTCAGGACCCATTGGAGAAATAGGCCCAGCTCAGCCTTTGAGCCCAGTACAGCCTCGACTTCAGTTCATGGACAAAAGGGCTCGTCCCTTCTCTTGGTCCAGCTGCCGAGTGTTGAGTGGCTTCTTTGCTCTCATTCTCTCCAACTTCAGAGGCACAGCCAGTGGCACCCATCTCCAGCCCTTCCTTGTTGATGTTGCTGAGGGCTGCTCTGAGCCAAGTGCCTGTTTCCAGGAGTGTGGGGTGTGAATACCTTCCTTGGCCAGTGGGAGGCTAGAGCTGGGAGACAGAACCCTCTCCCTACTTCTCCTAGTCACAATGGTTCCAAGATTGCATTTTTATGGATGCAGACGAGGAAGCAACCAGTTACACATAACAGTGGGTCACGTATTATCAGACCACAGCTGTTTCTCGGGAATTCCCTTGTGGTCTGGGGAACGGGAGCTATCCTTCAGTCATTTGTGCCAGTTTCTGCCAAATACTCAAAGTCTGGGACAAATATTTGTTTGGGGATAACAAATGACAGTGCTTAGGGCTTACTCGGGGTTCGGTGCTTAGGGATCATTCCATGGTGGTGCTTGGTGCCAGGGATTAAACCCAGGTGGGTCACATGCAAGGCAAATGCCCTACCCGATATGCTGTCTGTCCAGCCCCTGGGACAAATATTTGTATGAATTTTCCACATAGCAAGACTTTGGGAGCCCTTAGTGTAATGTTCAAATCAGAAACCCTGAGCTAAAGTCCAGGGGTAAGAGCGCTTGCTTTGCATGTGACTGACCCTGGTTAGATCCCCAGCACCACGTATGTTCTCCTTAGCATCAACATGGGCCAGTCCTGAGGTAAGAGACAGGAGCAGCTTACAAGCTATTGTAACCCAACCCCGCCCTCAAACAAACCAAAAATGAAAACCTGCTCAGGGTTTGGGTTTGAGGTTTTGATTCATCAGGGGAGACTTTTCTTTTCCCAACCAAAGAGTAGGCAGGATACACAGCTTCCTGTTCCCATTCTAGGAATGGCTGCATTTTTTTTTCCCTGTGGCCTGACCAGTGGTTTCCCTTCCAGCTCACTGACTCACTTCCTCAACCACTGTGGTGCCAGGACCACACACACCTCAGTTGCTGAAAGTCTGAGCTAACCCCTTGCCCCAGCCAGCCTCACCACCTGGCCACAGGCTGTCCCCCTGGGATTAGGTCTAAAACGGTCTTTTCAACCTGGAAAGCTCCAAGATGCACCTCGAACCATGTTGTGTTTCACCGGAATTTCTAGGAATTTTATTTATTTATTTATTTATTTATTTATTTTTACTTTTTTTATATTATGATTTTTATTGAGGTAAAATGATGAAGTTACAAAGTATAGAATGCTCGTGTGTTTCAGAGGCTGATGTTATCCCACTTTATCTACCACCACAGTGCTAGTAACCCTCCACTATGGCCATAAAATTCTTCTTCTTCTTCTTCTTTTTCTTTGAAAGAATTTATTTTATTTTATTTTTATTTATTTATTTTTATTATTGAAACACCAGTTGTAGACTTACAGACGTTCATGCTTGGGTTTCAGTTATACAATGATCAAGTACCCATCCCTCCACCAGTGCCCATTCTCCACCACCAATGATCCCAGTAGCCCTCCCACCCCTCTTTCTAGGAATTTTAATAGGAAGATGTTGGGGGTCTACATCCCAGCCAGAACCAGCATTCCAAATAAAATTTAGGATCATGATAAATTCTAGTTGCTCTTTAGTAATCGAATTTAAAAGGTAAAGTTTAAGATAAATTAATTTTGTGTGTGTGAGTGTGTGTGTATGTGTGGTAATTCCCTAGGATGACACTATTGCAATG
This sequence comes from Sorex fumeus, assembly GCF_029834395.1. NCBI lineage: Eukaryota > Metazoa > Chordata > Mammalia > Eulipotyphla > Soricidae > Sorex > Sorex fumeus. Next base: position 6,407,216 of record NW_026606105.1, on the reverse strand, counting down.
GCTGTTTTTATTGAAATTGAAGCTCTCTTATTTTATTATTTTGGTTTGGGGACCACAACCGGCAGTGCTCAAGGCTTACTCTGGGAAGGCTTGGGGTTCAAGGGATCAACTTGGGTTTGCTGCAAGCAAGGCAAACACCCTACCCATTTTACTATCTCTCCATCTCTAGCTGCTCTCCTTTAAAAAATGTTGCTAAGTTTTGATGCTCCTGGGGAAATAAACTTAATTCCAATTTCTGGTTCTTGGGGATTTATAGTTTGGAAGTCTCCACTCTGTCATCACAGAAAACAAAAAGTTCAGTGGACTGAAAGATCAACAATTCTTTGAGGATTTGAAAGAGAAGAGGGCTCTCGGAGCACAGAGCTGAGAGCACAGAGCTGAGAGCTTAGAGCACGGAGCATCTGGTTGCGGCAGAGATTGGAGACACAGCTGAAAACAGGGAGGCCTTTCCTTCTTGCATACATGTGTGTGGGACCCAGGCTCTGCACAGGGAACCAGACTGTCGTTGACAAATTGCCTCATGTCTTATATAGGTCTGAGCTTTGGGGGTCATGAAAAAAATTGGCAACAGTGAAAGGTTTCTGAATTCACAACTTCAAAAAATTAAGTCAAAATCAAATACTTCATGAGTCAAATCAACTTCTGGCAGCCTTTGACTGTGTTGCATTTCTTTGTTGAATAGGAAAAGTTTGAGAAGCAGCCCAGAACAGAGAACTCAGAGGGCTCAGAACTCCTTTGAGCCCCAATCATAAGTGGGCCCAGATTATAGTGGGAAGAGCTTGAATTTTCACCCAGGAGCTTGCGCAAGCCCGAGCGACACCCAAGAGCTTGAGTCCCACTGCACGGGAAATATTGGCGGGGTCTCCTCCATCTTTGGCAGGGGGAAGAGGGAATTATGCTTAAATAAAGCAGACCACACTCTTAACAGAGCACAACCTCAGCTGGAAAGGAGTGAACCAGAAACTAGCTAATGTGCCAGGGTATTAGTAAGGTATCATCAGAGCCTAATTAAGTGGACAAAGGAAATAGCCAGCTCCAACACCCTCTAGCCATCTGCCCATTTGGAGGAAGGGGAAGAAAATTAGAAACTCCTATGAAGCTTAAAGTCCAGAGGGAAAGATGAAGATCTAACCCTGGGAAGACAAAACACGCTCCCTGTCCCCCACCACACCATCACATCAGCCAGAACCGAGTGACAGTGGTGCAAATGACATCTTGTCCTGCTCTCAAGAAAACATTATGAGGCACTACCAAACAACAGGATCACAACAAGACAAGCTCCACAGTTTGAAAAGATGAAGCTAAGATCAGAACCTGAGCTGCCAGGGAGGCCACAAAGATCAGGCCAGGAATTTAAAGCTACAACCTAGGGGCTGGAGTGATACGACAGTGGGTAGGGCACTCGTTTTGCATGGGGCCAACTCAGGTTCAATCCCCGACATCCTAAACTCCTCCTCTGACTCCTGAACGACCATGATACCAGAGGCACACAAACCTATCTCCGAACCCAGGGGCTTTTGGCAATAATCCCTCTAGGCTTATTACTAAAATAACAGAAATCCAAAATCGCATGGCCACTCTTGCAGCCACACGACATCATATGCTCTTCATAATTGGCAATAGAAAATAAATCACCTAATGATATCTTTTTGGCAGGTCTGAATGTTGGGGAAAATTCCAAAAAATAATGTTGAGTCTTTTATCATAATATTGGATGTGATCAAGGTAGAGAGAGAGTAAAGTGGAAATCTGCCACACAAGCGGGGGTGGTGGTGGTGGAAGGGGGGATATACTGGGGTTCTTGGTGGTGGAAAATGTGCACTGGTGAGGGGACGGGTGTTTGATCATTGTATGACTAACCGAGACTTAAACTGAAAGGCTTTGTGACTGTTCTCCTCATGGTGATTCAATAAATAAAACTTAAAATAAACAAAAAAACAGGAGTATGATCCTAAGGGTGACAGCCAAGAAGAGGAAGAAGAGACAGAGGTCACAGGAAGAAAGGCGCTGGGTGGGAGGGAGGCTCATCTGGGTTCCAGATGAGAATAGGCATTGCCGAAGGTTCTCGTAAAAAATCCTATGCTATCACATGGAAGGAAGTTTCTTTCCTAGGAGCCCACTGGTTTCTTGAAAGGCCTCATTTACATGTTTCCAATCTGGAAGTAATAGATGCGGTGGATATTAAAGGTCACAGTAAGGAAGAGATTTTAGGCATAAATACCACCAGAACCATCATTTCATGTTTCCTATTTTTTTTCTTAGGGGAAACAAAGTAGTCTAAAAGTTTGTGTATTCATGAACCAAATAAATGAACCAAAATGACGTTTAAAAGAATTGCACACAAACTTTTCTATGGGTGGGAGGGAACACCTATTTCCATGAACAAATTTCATCGAAGATGCTATTCAGAGTGAGATAAGCATTATGTCTGGTTTCTTTTTTTAACACCTTAATTCAATTTTATCGTCAATGAGTCTTTGAAAAATGAGCAAGGCCCGGGTTCAAGATTCAGGGCATGGCTGGAGAATAATTTTAGCAATACTCAAAGGTTAAGCGTCCCTTTAATGTCAACCAGCTGCTTTCTGGTCAAGCTCATCTCCATGTGGTGTACGGATGTCCAGAAAGACTGCACTCTGATCTCCAGGGGCTCTCAGTTCAGAAAGGAGGATGGGGCAGCCCGTTCAGGTATAATCCCAATAAAACCAGCCCACAGACAACCACAGTGAAAAAGCAGGCATAGTGGGTGCAGAAACTAAGAAAAACCCTCTCACTACCATCTCACACCAGTGAGAACAGCACACATAACAAGTAATAGAAACAATCTGGGTTGGCGGGGATGTGGTGAAAAAGGAATTCTCATCCACTGCCGGTGGGAATGTTATCTGGCACAACTCCTGTGGCAGATATGGAGAGTTCTGGGTGAACTTAGACCAAACTGCCAGGGCCAGAGTGATAGTACAGCGGGTACGGCATTTGCCTTGCATGCAGCCAACTTAGTTCAAACCCCAGCATTCCATATGGTCCCCTGAGCACTATCAAGAGTAATTCCTGAGTGCAGAGCCAGGGCTAACTCCTGAGCAGCACCGGGACTGGGTATGACCCAAAAAAAAAAAAAAAAGAATTGAACTGTCATATGACCCAGCAATTCCAGTTTTGGGCATCGTCCTCCCAAGACATAAAACATAAAAACACTCTCCAAAGGACATATGCACACCATTATTCCTTGCTTCTTTCAGTACAATAGCTAAGATATGGAATCGACATAGGTAGCCAATGATGGATGGAGAGGTGGCATATATACACAACGGAATACAATGCAGCTGCAACCTAGTTGGAACTGGAAGATTCCTAGTTGGAATCAGGCAATTTGCTGCAACCTAGTTGGAACTGGAAGGTACCATGTTGAGTGAAATAAGCCAAAAAAAAAAAAAAAAAGACACGGGATGATCTCACTGAACAGTGGTGTATAGAATACTGGATGAGAAGATGTAATGTAAGGAAGAGGGGTTGCCTAGATCAGCCTTGACCACATTGTTTAGAGAGGAGAAGGGCAGAGAAGGGGAAAAAATATCAAGGCGGGAAGAAAATGGGAAGTAATGGGTGAACAGGCACCAGGGCTTCAGTTATACTGGGGATATGGGTGAGTGGCAGAGCCATATATCCGAAACAGACTCAACAACCCCCAAATCATGAGATCTAGGCTGCAACCACTGGAACTTTGTAATGTGCCTGGCAAGTTGACAGGTGGAGATTGGACGGGGGTGGAGGGTGGGTAGGGGGCTTGGGGTGGGAAGGGAACATGGGAACATTGGTGGAGGGAAGTTGATGCGGGTGGTGAAATTAATGTTGAAATATTATATGCCTAAAACGCGACTATTAGTAACTTTGTAAATCACAGCTCTTTAATAAAAATAAACATTTTAAGAAAGTAAAGCTTCTCTCGAGATTTCCTGATTGAAACATTACGGACCATCCATCTTAGTTGGATTTTTCTCATTTTTGGGGAGGGGGATACACATGGCAGTGTTCAGCACTTACATCTGGTGGGGCTTATAAAGGGTGCAGGGGTCAAACTCTGGTCAGCTGCGTGCAAGGCAAGTGCCCTACCTACTGTACCATTTCTCCGGCCTCTGGACTTTTCTCATTTTAATTTTTTAATTTTTATTTATTAATTATTTTTGCTTTTTGGGTCACACCTGGTGATGCACAGGGATTACTCCTGGCTCTGCACTCAGGAGTCACTCCTGGCGGTGCTCAGGGGACCATATGGGATGCTGGGAATCAAACCTGGGTCAGCCGCGTGCAAGGCAAACGCCCTACCCGCTGTGCTATCTCTCCAGCACCTCGTTTTAGACAGTGTTTAGCTTGAAACCCTAAAGCTCTGTCTGCCTACTGGACTGTCCAGGTTTTACATATCAGCAGTTTGGCCCGTCAAGTTAAATGCAAACACTCAGGGCACTGGAGGAGGAGAGCTGAAATAAGTGTCTTCTTAACCTTCAACGCCCAACATCTGGCAGCCAGAAGAGGCTTTTTGAACGATGTTCTTCTGAGCCCCCAAATTTTCCAGGTGGAGTCAGGAGGGAGGGCCCAGAAATTCCTGCTGCTCTGTATCATGGCCCGGGAGGATGAAGACCTGGGTCAGGGTTTAATGCTTTTTGGGTTGCTTTGGAGTCATACCTGGCAGTGCTCAGGTTACTCCTGGCACTTCACTCAGGCATCACTCCTGGTGGGTTCCAGGGACTATATGGCGTGGTGAGAACAGAGCTGGGTCTGTAATGCACAGCACAGCACAGCACAGCACAGCACAGCACAGCACAGCATAGTCCTCCCGTTGTTCATCAATTTGCATGAATGAGCACCAGTAACGTCTCCATTGTGAGACTTGTTACTGTGTTCGCATATCGAATACTCCATGGAGAGTTTGTCAGGCTCTGCCGTGCAGGCAGGATACTCTTGGTAGCTTGCCAGGATCTCAGAGAGGGGATGGAGAATTCGAACCCGAGTCGAATGGTGAGTGGTAGAGCCATATATCCGAACGCCTTACCCGCTGTGTCTGTCATGTGCAAGACAAATGTGCTACCCTCTGAACTATCGCTCTGGCCCTGGGGATGCGTTATTGCTACTGGAGGTGCTCATTTTTCTGAACATATTCATTGGGGGGAAGGGGCAGCAAGGATGGGAAGGATGTCTGCCTCTGTGTAGGCAATGGGGAATTTAGAAACCTGAGGGCAGGAACCCGGGAGGGGGCCTTGGCAGTATAAGCCCCAGCATCCAGGACACTCTTAACTGCAAATGTTGGGTGGGAGCGGGGTGTGGAAGAAGGGGAGAAAGAGAGAAAGGAACCTGATTGACAAGCTTGATCTCCACACCAGCTGGAAGTTAACAACGGCCCTAGTGTCTGGGTAGCCTCTCTCTCAAACCCCTTCAGGATGATGGGATCACAGGGATTTCAAAGGTAAATCAGGGCACGAGAGACCGTGCAGGGAATTAAGGCACTTGCCTTGCATGAGTCTGACCAGGATTGGATCCCCAGCATTGCACAAGGTCCCTTGAACAATGCCAGGGGTGATCCCTGAACACAGCCAGGTGTGACCCAACCCTACTCCCCCCCACAAACCAACCCCAATGGAAAGGTAGACCCTAGCGTTTCATTGTCGTGACCCCCACCCCATGGCCTGCCTATGGGGCTTCGTCCCACCACTCACTGCCTGCGTACCCTGCACAGGCAACCATCCTTAGGATCTACAACGTCTGCCTACGGGTACACGTTGTAGTACAGCGGGTAGGGCGTTTGTCTTGCACGTGGCGGACCCGGGTTCGATTCCCAGCATCCCATATATGGTTCCCTGAGCACCGCCAGGAGTAATTCCTGAGTGCATGAGTCAAGAGTAAGCCCTGTGCATCGCCGGGTGTGACCCACAAAACAAAACAAAAACAGAACGTCTGCCTAGGCTGTTCGCTCCTGGGGGGCTCGAGGGAGCAGGTGGCCTTTGAGCTGCCTCCTCCCTCGATCTTTCTGCTGCTTCTCTTGCCTTCAGGTCTCAGATGAGCCGCGGGTTGTTAATTCCGCCCCGTGCACCGCGGGTCCTTCCAGTTCCCCACCACCCAAGTCTTCACCGACCGCTTCCAGGGGGAACGTTTGCCGAGGACAGGCGGCGGGCAGGCCCGGGGCGGGTCGGGGCGCGCGCGGAACCCGCGGGCGGCGTCGGCGTTTCCCGGCGGCCGCGGGGAGCGTTGAGGGAGCGCACAGGAAGGGCCGCGCGCTCGGGTCGGCGCGGTGAGTGCGGCGAGGCCGGGTTGCGGGCCGGGCGCGCGGCGGGCGGGGCCGGCGGGGCGGGCGCGGGTCGCGGGCAGCCTCACTGGGGGGTGGGGGGGTGTCTCCGGACCCTGCTGCCGCCCCTTCCCCCGGGATGGCCCCCCGTGGCCCCCGACTCTCCTGGCGCGCGGGTCAGTGCGTCCGCCCGCTTCATTCATTCCCGGGGCCGTGCGGGGCTGGGCCGGGGCGGGCCCGGGCCGGTTCCGATCCGGGGTGGGGAGGCCCAGAGCAGACCCGCAGCCGGGCTGCGCCGGGCAGAGGCGTCGGTCGGAACCCGTGCGAGCTGCTCCGTGGCGTGGAGCTTGGAGCGATCGCCCAGCGGGGTGGGGAGAGCCCCTTGCACGCGGCCCACCCGCGTTGCATCCCCGTCCCCCGAGTACCGCCGGGAGGGACCACCCCGAGCGCAGAGCCCGCGGGAAGCCCCGAGCTGCGCCAGGTGTGGGGTCCAGAGGAGAAGGCCGTGGCCGGCTTGGAGTGCAGGGCAGCGGGTCGGTTGCCCGTGGCCGGGGACACTGCATCCGCCAGGCGACAGAGTTCCAAAGCGCACTCCCAGCCGTGCAGGTGGGCAGCTCAGGGACCAGAGGCCCGAGCTGGGAAGAGTCTTCCCCAACCCTCACTGCAGGCTGGACGCTAGTTCTTGGGACCTTGACCCACTCCGTCCTCCCCTCTTCTCCCCCCAGCTAGGGTGTCTGCATTCTGCGTTTCTCCACAAATCACAATCACAAATCATCCTGTTATTCGTCGATTGCCTCGAGCAGGCCCCAGTAACGTCTCCTTCATCCTAGCCCTGAGATTATATTCAAGGCTCTTTAGGAGAATGAGACCCGTCATTGTTACTGGTATTTGGCATATTTGGTACGCCACGGGGAGTTTGCCAGACTCTGCCCTGTGGGCAGGCTACAGTCGATAGCCTGCAAGTTTGTCCAAAGTAGGAATGAGATAATAAGGTGTCATAATAAGATGTTGCGCGGCCGCATCTGGTTTTTATAGTCTCTGAGTCTTGGCCGCTGATGGGATTACACGGTGCCAGGGGGCCAGTTGGTGGGTGTGACCCCCGCCTACTGGAATTTGGAGGATCTGGGTGGAGGATGCTCAGCCCAAATCCGAGTAGGCTTGGAGATCTCGGCTCCGGAACCCGCGTGACTTTGTCCCTCTGCCAGTACCTTCATGTGTGCGGAGAGTGGTCTCAGCATGGTGGTGGCTGGTGCTGGAGGTCTTTGGCTGCCGGAGCCCTGGTCAGGGCAGGGAGGAAAGCTCAACCCGCTCCCCTCCAAGGGGTCCCGGCGAGCGAGGACTGTCAGGCGCGGGGGCAGAAGACTGCACTCTTCTCTTCCGGGATCTGGTTTTTATAGTCTCTGAGTCTTGGCCGTTTCTCCACATTATTATTATTTGGGATGGGGGAGGGGGCCCATGCTTATGCCCAGCCGGCCTCAGAGATCACTCCTTGTGGTGCCTAGGTGTCGGGGATGGAGCTGGGGTCGACTGAATGCAAGGCAACTGCTTTTCCCTCCTGTACTGTCTCTCCGGGCCCCATGCATGTGTTGTTTTGAATTTTAGTTTTTGGGTATTGGGCTATACCTGACTCGTCTCAGGACTCAGTCCTGGCTCTGTGATAGGGGATCGCTTGATGGCTCTGCTCAGAGGACCATGGGCCCAGTGGAGTCACCTGCATGTGAGACTAACTAGCACCTTATCTCGTTAGCCCCCCACATGGTTATCTTTGTTATATTAGTGAATATAATATTATTTTTTGTTAATATTATCATCATAAATCATTTGTGACAGAAAGTTCCCCGGGGACCCAAATGGCCTTAAAACAGACTGTTGACTCTTTAGTTCTTGATTAATTGGCTTTTTCCTCTAATTGCTTCTTTTAGGTGATTTTTTTTAAATTTGCACTCAGATTTCACCTCCCGGACAAGGAGCCCCCAAACCTGTTATCTTCTATCCAATTCTCCGTAGTTTGAAACTGCTAAATCCAGACATCCATTGCCCATTTCCAAAGAGACATCAGATGGGAATCTCATTCTGTTCTCTGCAAATGCAGGCGGGCAGGCACTCTCCTCCAGGGGTAAACCCACTCAACCTAATGACTTGTCATTATCCACCCAGTCAAGTGCAAACCTGCTTTGACCCCACTGGCTCACCTGCACTCAGCCCATCACCAAGTGTTTCCAAATTCCCTTCTCAAAGATCTGGACCCATCTTCTTCCTGCCAGGATGAACCTAAAAAAGATACTGTGGCAATAATGAATTCCTTTTGATGAAGCTGGCTGGTGTATTTTCCTTTCTGCTACAAAGTGCTCTTTCTGTAGCTCAGCTGTGGTACCAGTCCCTCCCTTGCATTGATTTCTGGTCATCGACATAATATCCATATTAATATCCATAGCCTGGATGCAGGGTGCTTGGCCATCTTCTCTGAGCTTCCCATTGCTCTGCCTCCATTGAGGTCTCTGCCTCTGTTTCACGTGTGTGGTGAGGCTGGTCTGGATCGGGGCCTGGGAGTACTGGGGAAGAGGAGGACAGGGCCAGGAGGTGCTCAGTGTCAGGACACGGCCCTTACCGGAGGTGATGTTGAGTTGGGGACAGACTGCCAGCCCCAGTAGTCACCAGGAAAGGCACAGCAAGAAGAAGGGGGGAGTAGGCTAGAGGCAGACCAGGGTGCTCAGATATCGGGGATGGGTGGGGGATGGGGAGTTGGAGGGGTTTGCTCAGCTGATTGGCAGGGCTTTCCCTCAAGTTGAATTCTATAGCAGTTTCAACTCATTTCTTTCTTTTTTTTTTTTTTTTTTTTTATCAATGTGTGTGTGTGTGTGCCGGGGCAGTCAGTTCATGTGGGGACCTTGCTCTTTGAGTTGGCCTTTTTCTCTTGTGTGATTGATTCTCTCCAGATTTTGCTTCCACACCCCAAAGACGTGCACAGAAGTTTGCGGGTGCATCTTAGTTGTCCCCTGGCAGTGTGGGTGTGGGTGGGTACCATGGAAGGGGGCCCCTGTCTGGCTTAGACTCTCTCTCCCACCTGTCCTGAGCTGGTCACCTGCAACTCTGAACCCCGAGGCCCCTTGAAGTGATTCTTGACCCGTCTGAGGACGTGGCGCCGCTTGGCCCTGGAGTGCTGGTGGTGACTTGGGCTACCCCAGGGTGCTTGGGGCCTCCGGAGTCCCACCCTCAGGGGACCATGTGGTGCCAGGGATGGAACCAGGGTCACTGCATGCAGGGCACATGCCTGAGCCCCTGCAATCTCTCCAGCCCTTCTGGGTTTTTTGTTGGAAGCTTGGTGATATTTTTGTTTCTATCACTCCAGGTAAAGTGGGTTTTAGCTGCTTTTCTGTTTCCCAGAAGCTCTGGGCTGCTTGTTCCTTGAATTCTTCAGCACAAGGGCAGAGGACAGCCTGCGCTTGCTCAGTCAGAAAAGGTCTAGAGTCTTCAGGGTCAGCAGCCTAGCTCGCCTTTGTCGATTTCCTTGTGTATAGTTATTTAAAAAAAAAAAGTTCCGTTTAAATATTTTCAGGTTAGGAGCCAGAAATGTGGGTCAGCCGTCGAGTTACCTGCCTTGCACATGTGGAACCCCAGGTTTTGACCCTTCCCCCCAGCACCGAAAAAATATATACACACTGATGTGTTTGTTTAGAAAAATAATCACTGTCACTATCACTGTCCTCCCATTGTTCATTGATTTGCTTGAGTGGGCTTGAGTAACATTGTGAGACTTGTTACTGTGTTTGGCAGATCAAATACGTCACGGTTAGCTTACCAGGCTTTGCCGTGCGGGTGAGATACTCTTGGTAGCTTGCCGGGCTCTCTGAGAGGGGCAGAGGAATCAAACTCGGGTCGGCCGTGTGGGCCGCGTGCAAGGCAAACGCCCTACCGCTGTTCTATCGCTCCAGCCCAGAAAAATAATGTTCCTTGTAAAAACTTCAATGGCATGTTGCAATATAAGCAATAGATGTCACCCATTATCCTACAGACAACAGGGCACTCACACTAGCGTCTCCTTATTAGTAGAATTTTTTCATATATATTGATATTTGGATATAACTGGCGTAATATCGATTGTAGTTGGTGCTGGGACCTGAAGGAAATCACTCCATAGCCCTCTGGGTTCTTCAGAGGCTGACAAATCACCAGAATGCCAGAGAGATTTGAGGAAAAGTAGAAGGAAATGCCTATCTTTTGTCACGGCTGGGAGACCTGGCAAAGCAGTGTCCACTGACCACATCCATCAGTCACCTATAAGGCTCCAAACTCTTTAAATCAGCCCAGCAGTTGGGAGGATCCTCCCAGGATGGGAGAAGTATGCTGAAAGTAGACTCTAGACCAAACATGATTGCCACTCAACGCCTCTTTTGCAAACCACAACACCCAATAAGAGAGAGAGAACAAAAGGGAATGCCCTGCCACAGAGGCAGGGTGGGATGGGGGGGATGGGGGGTGGGAGGGATACTGGGATTGGTGGGGGTAGAGAATGGGCACTGGTGGAGGGATGGGTACTTGATCATTGTATAACTGAGACCCAAGCACAAAAATTTGTAAATCTACAACTGTACCTCATGGTGTTTCACTAATTAAAAAAAAATCAAACCAGCAGGAGATGAGGACTTGGGGAAGAAAGGCTCATCAGTTGGGAAGCAAAGAAATGCAAAAGTCTGTTGCCTACTTCGCTGAAAAGGCCACTGAAAAGGCTGGGAGATTAGGGACCCTGTCCCAGAAAGAGGCCCCTTTATAGAGAGAGGCTCACCAGTGGACACCTTTTTCAGAGACTGCCCCATCCAACCTTCTTGCCTGGATATGATCTCTTTTGGACAGAGAAGTTCTGGGGTGGTTGGTTTTTGCTCCCCTAGAATGGCTTTTTTTTTTTTTGCTTTTTGGGTCACACCCAGCAATGCACAGGGGTTACTCCTGGCTCTGCACTCAGGAATTACTCCTGGCGGTGCTCAGGGGACCATATGGGATGCTGGGAATTGAACCCGGGTCGGCTGTGTGCAAGGCAAACGCCCTACCCACTGTGCTATCACTCCAGCCCCACCCCTAGAATGGCTTTTTATCCTGCCAGTTTTACTTAACATTTTGTTGTACTTAACATTTTATTTTGCTTTACTTTTGGTTTTGGGGCCACACTGGTGATGCTCAGGGGTTGCTCCTGGCTCTGTACTCAGGTGTTCTGGGGACCATATGGCCAGGCATCGAACCTGGGTCGGCTGCGTGTGAGGCAAGCACCTTACCCCACTGTACTGTCACTCCGAGTCCTTAACAGTTTGAGTCTTTTTTTTTTTTTTTTTGCTTTTTGGGTCACACCCGGCGATACATAGGGGTTACTCCTAGCTCTGCACTCAGGAGTTACTCTTGGAAGTTTTCGGGGAACCATATGAGATGCTGGGAATCGAACCCTGGTAGGCCATGTGCAAGGCAAATGCCCTACCCACTGTGCTATCGGTCCAGCCCAGTTTGAGTCTTTTGAACGACAGCAAAGATTCTTAGTGACGCCCTCCTCCCCCCAAAAAAAGCTTTGTAGGGGAAGAAGAATTTTTCCTTGACTCTTGTGTTCCTAGTGGGGGGGTCTAGAAATAAGACGGGCAAGTTAGCTGGGGAAACGTGCGAGGGATCTGTTTCCTGTAAGTCTGTGCCTTCGGAGGGAAATGAAGAGCCCGAGAAGCAGGCGTGGGTCTTGGAGGTCATGGGGTGGTGCAGTCTGAAGAGGGTTGATCCCAAGGAAGGCGGGAGAGTAAGGGGGTGGCGGTCATTGGGTACAGGGCCATTTAGCAGGCTTCTGGGGCAGGCTGCTGTGGTGTCCCTGTCTTCGCAAGGAGGGGTTTTCCTCGGGGTCCAGGGAGGATGCATCTCTCTAGAGGGTTGATCTGCTTCAGGCCAGAAGCACTGGTGAGGCGGCTCAGAACTCTGCTGCCACCTGAGCAGGCTGATCGACTGTTTCAGACTGGGGACCTCTGGTGTTGGGTGGAGAGAGAGGCTCCCTGCCCAGGTGCTCCGGCTTTTGCCTCTTTCTGGAGAGCTCCCTGGGCAGGCAGCAGTATGATGAGATCGGGGCAGGGTGCTAGGGGAGAGGAGACAGAAATAGAAAGGTGGGAACAAGGGAGTTACTCATGGCAGAAATGGGGCATCTGGAGCCCTGGGGGTGCTGAGTACCCCAAGCAGGGAAGGCAGGTGTTCTCCCTTTGTGCTCTTTCTGAGAGGGTGTCTCTCCTCTGCCCACACCCCAACTCTCCCGGGACCCGCCTTATGCCCAGGCCTGCATGCCGTGTGTCTGGCGGAGACAGTCTCATCACCTGCTGGGATGCCCTCATGGTCTGGCTGCTCAGGTCCTGATCTCGTGGTCCACGTTGTTGCCAAGGTTCTGTGTGGTCTCGGTGCAAAGCTTCCCTTTCCCCTAACTCCAGTCTCATACTTGTCTCATGCAACCTCTGGATCTCTGTGCTGGTTTTATTCTAATCACTAACTTCACAGTGACCAGAGCAGTTCACAGCATTTGCATTCTAGTGAGGGATGGTAAGCTGCAAACTGGCAGATGCAGATTTTCAGAGGTGTGAAGAACAGCCACAGATATGACATACAGTGTCACCTTGTTTTAGTAAAGCAGAGCTATTTTGCTTGTCTTACAGGAGAGAGTGGGGGTGTTGGTCTCACTGTGTCTTTATGGAATTTGATCATTGAAAAGGTTTTAGATGGGGCTGCAGAGATGTACAGCCGGTAAGCGCTTGCCTAGCACCCAGCTGACTCTTCCTCCCCCAGCACCAAATAGGGTCCCCTGAGCCCCACCAAGAGTGACTCCTGAGTGCAGAGCCAGGAGGAACCCCAGAGCACCACCACAAGCTCTGTGGCCCCCAAACCATAATAAACTGAGTTTCACGAGTGTCCTGGGTTAGTCTTATTACTGTGGTGATCGCTCTTTGTACTTTAGAAGTCTTCCAGAAAGTGCCATGTTACACAGCCATGTGCAGTTCTTCTACTTATTTCCCTACTAAGAGCCTGGTGTTTGTTTTGGAGCCCCACTGTTTTGGGCAGTGCTGGGAGGACCGTGTGGTGCTGGGGATCACCCCGGGCTCCTCCATGCAAAGCCTGGAGCCATCTGACGAGCCACCTGACGAGTCATCATTTTAGAACTGTCTAGTTTGAATAAAGCCCTTGACATACTTAATTTGTTGTGGAGTCCTTTACATATATTGAATGAACAAATAATCTATGGTGTAGTGAGACTCTAGAGAGAAAGTAGGCTGGAGAGATAGTATAGAGGTTACAGTGACTGACCCAGGTCTGATCCTGGCATCAGATCTGCTTTCCCAAGCATCAACAGGAGTGATCCCTGAGTGCAGAGATAAGAGTAACCCCTGAGCATCACTGGATGTGGCAGAGAGAGAGAGAGAGAGAGAGAGAGAGAGAGAGAGAACATAAGCAGGAGGAGCACAAAAATGAGAGAAGGAGTGGGGGAGAGAGAATCAGCAGGAGGGAGCCTGGAATCTCCTCCCTGTTCACTTCACTTCTGCTTGAGGAGGTGATGAGAAAAGGGGAAATAGTGTAGGTGAGGTGGAAAAGGAGAAGAAAGGAAGGAGAAGAGGTAGGCAGGTGGGTCAGGGGTGGGGAGGATGAGAGACTGAGTGAGCATCCTTAAACCATTTCCTTGGGTAATATTTTTCTTTTTCTGCCTCTACTAGCCTGGCACATCCCTCGGAGAAGATGACTGTGTTCTTCAAAACGCTCCGAAACCACTGGAAGAAAACTACAGCGGGGGTCTGCCTGCTGGCTTGGGGGAGCCATTGGCTCTATGGAAAACACTGGTAAGAATGGTTGTCTGCCTCTCCCTTCGACAGCATCTGCCCAAAAGCCCTCTTGTGCTCTGCTCAGCTCTATAAACACGGTGGTGTAAAAGAAAAAATAAGTGTTAAAATAAGGGCTGGAGTGATAGTACAGCCGGGAGGGCGCTTGCCTTGCACACTGCCACTGACCCGGGTTCAATACCTGGCATCCCATCTGGTGCCCTGAGCACTGCCAGGAGTGATTCCTGAGTGCAGAGCCAGGAGTAACCCCTGAGCATCGCCAGGTCTGGCCCCCCCCAAACAAAACAAGTTAAATTGAGAGAAAGTTGCTTCTTGTAACCAGTTCTAGACTATTGGATCTAGATAGCTATCAATACTCACAGTTCAGTGGATTTAGAGTAGTGAGATCAGATGTGAAGAAACTGCAGTCCAGCCTGGAGAGCTCAAGGTCACCTTCCACGTTGACCAGATGGGTTGGGATACCATATCGTGGAGGGTTGTTCCCTCAGATCTCTTCTCACCGCTGCTGCTGGACACTTACTGAATTTTATCCCATTAGCCTAAGTGGCTTAAGCGAGAGAGACTCTCAAACATTTTGTTTGAAAAAGGAACTCGGGGGAAAGTTGGTTTTATTAGTCTTATTAAACGTGGCCGGATATGTGAGAGCTTAAAGGGCCTTAAGAGCTCAGTGAATGGCTGGAGAGAGTATAGCAGGTGAGGCTCTTGCCTTGTCTGTGCTCCACTGACTTTGGTCCTTGGCAACCCATATGGTCCCCTGAGCACTGCTAGGAATAATTTTTGAGTGCCGAGCCTGGAACTTAAACCCAGAAATTGAAAAAAAAAAAAAAGTTTTTCCCCCATTCTCTCTCTTAGACATTGTGGTTTGCAATACAGATTCTGAGAAGTTATCTCACAGTGATTCAATAAAAATAAAAAAATAAAAAGTGTTTATATGGTAATACACCCAGGTTAGAGAGATAGTATAGTGGATGGGGCACTTGCCTTACACACAGTCAACTTAGGTTAATTTGCCACCACCCCATCTAGTGCCCCGTGCCCCTTTGCCCCACCAGGAGTAAGCCTTGAGCAGTGCCCGGTGTGGCATACTGCATTTACTATTGTTAGAAATCTTTAAGGTATTTATTTCTGGTTCTAAGAAGAGTAAAGGTAAAGGTAAAGGCCCTCCCGTTGATCGTCGATTTGCTTGAGCGGGCCCAGTAACGTCTCCATTGGAGACTTTGTTGTTACTGTGTCTGGCATATCGAATACTCTCGGTAGCTTGCCAGGCTCTCAGAGAGGGGCGGAGGAATCGAACTCGGGTCGGCCATGTTGGCCGCTTGTAAGGCGAACGCCCTACCCGCTGTGCTATCGCTCTAAGAAGAGTGAACGTAGTATTTTATTCTCATTTCTACATTTTCCCACTACTACATTTCTCGAAAACAATTATCACTGTATCACTGTCGTCCCGTTGTTCGTCGATTTACTCGAGCGGGCACCAGTAACGTCTCCACTCCTCCCAGCCCTGAGATTTTAGCAGCCTTTCCTGACTCGTCTTTCCCAACGATTGGAGGCTCTTTCAGGGTCAGGAGAATGAAAACTGTTATCGTTACTGTTTTTGGCATATCGAATATGCCATGGGGAGCTTGCCGGGCTCAGCCCTTGAGAAAGCAATTAAAGTTTTGTTAAATGTGTCTGACTTTTTTCTCCGAAGAGAAATAATAATAACTCCTGATCGAGAATTCATATAATTGTTGACTGTATCTTAATGTTGATTTTTAAGATATTAAAAAATTGGCCACGGTTTAATAGAATAAATTCTAGTTTGCTCTTAAAAAAATTTATTTTTCGCAATCCACTGGAACAAAATATCATGTTTTTATCTCATTTTGGGGGGGGTTCTGCCTTTGGCAGGAATTATTTAATTGTAGGCTTTATTCCTGTTATTAGTGTATTTTTCTTTGTGTGTGTGTGTGTGTGTGTGTGTGTGTGTGTGTGAAGCTGGGGATTTAGTTAATTGCAGGCTTTATTCCACCATTGCTGTGTGTGTGTGTGTGTGTGTGTGTGTGTGTGTGTGTGTGTGTTTTAGAGCCAGGCCTCAAATACTGAGAGCATGAATTCCATCACTGACCCTGCCACTGGATTTTTCTTCTCCGCTGGGAAATCCTCTCCATCCTCCAGGTTTTGGGGGAAACCTCTTTGCTCTTTTCCCTGAGTCACTCCCCCACCGGTGGCAGCATCCCCGTGAGAGCGGTTGAGATGGCGGGGATGACCCTGCTCTGGTGAAGAACATGAGTTTCTGGCGGCTCATTCCCTTCAGCCTCCCTTCCCAGGCTGCCAGGCCGCCCTGGGAGAGATGGGGGTCCAGCTTGTTCCATTCCTCCTGTTCGCCTCGGCCCATTTATTGGCCAGGAGTCCTCGAGTGAGAGGAGCAAGAGAAGGAGGCGTGTTGTGTGAATTTCCTCTGCAGTCAGTGAGGACGGCCAGTTCCCAGCCCAGGACCCTGGGCGCCCCCACGCCTCAGGCTCATCTGTAAAATGGGATCCTAGGTACCTGCTGTTGTCACGAGGGATGTTAGCATGCCTGCATGCCAGCTCTCCGGGCACCAAGGACAGAGGCTTGTCACCCTGGTGAATTGCTAGAATAAATACTTGCTGCTCTGTGGGTACAAAGTGTGGCAGGGAGCAGAGTGATTTGACAGCGGGCTGGGGGGAAGGAAGGCGAGGCTCTGCCAGATGGTCTGCTCGGGTCTGCTCCTTGATTCATGTCACCTTGCCCGTGTGACGAGACAGTCTGGAAAGGGAGAGTTTATGGGCAGACGGAAAACAGCCAAAACAGAGCAGGGTGCTGGCCGTCACAGCCAGAAACCGTGTCCGCGCTGCTGTCTCCGATGGGTGCTGGCTCTTCCCCGCACGGGGTCCCGGGTCCCCTCATCCAGTCCACAGTCGCCTCCCCTGCTGAGTCCTCTGGGTCGCAGGCCTGCACCCCTTGGCTCATGACCCAGCTCCTTCTGCTTTTGCCTCTGGAGCTTCTGGGCTTTCAGTTTACTTCCAAATCCCTGATACCTCCTTGCAGGTGCTTAAATACTATCAGCATCATAAATCCCCCCACCTTAAATTGACAAGGACCCTGTGACTATAACAACTGCACGATGCCTCGGGCCCCGGGTTCTATTGATAGCTGAGGTTGTTTTCCCGCTGAACATCAGAACATTAATCTTGATGACTGTGTATTGGTTTTCACTGCCATTGGGAGATGCCCACGTCAGAGTCCTGTGATCAAGACCACCAGAAGTAGGAAAGGGGTGGGAATGGGTTCCACTGAGAACTTGGCTAAGGCTCCTAACAGCCTTGCTGTGGGCTAGGCCTCTGAGCACTGGCATCTGCTGACTCGTTGTACCTCTGGCCTTTATGAACTTGCAGTGATGGCTGTTACTCCCTCAAGGCTCATAGTCCGGTGCAGTTCCTACTCCAGGAATTAGCCCCAAGAGATTTGCCTCAAGCATTGCAAAGATGTCTGAGTGAGAGCAGACCCCTCACAACCCCTCCAACTGCCCTGAGGCTCAGGGCATGAGCCAGGGGAAGCCCAGAGCTGAGCCTGTCTCTGGTACCCGCCCTCATGGCACAGGTGGGCACCCTGGTATTGTCCTGCAGATCAGGCTCCCCTCGGGCCAGACTTGCCCTTGCCACTTGCTGCATGTGTCATTTCCATTTCCGGGGCAGGTATGTCATTTTCATTTAACAACTTCTATTGTGTGTGTGTCTGTGCGTGTGTTGGGGGATCGGGGAGGGCAGAGCTGAGGTCCCCCCAAGAAG
Source organism: Sorex fumeus (assembly GCF_029834395.1). Classification (NCBI taxonomy): domain Eukaryota; kingdom Metazoa; phylum Chordata; class Mammalia; order Eulipotyphla; family Soricidae; genus Sorex; species Sorex fumeus. The sequence continues at coordinate 6,389,322 of NW_026606105.1, read as the reverse complement.
TGCTTAGGGGGCCTGAACCTCCCCTGGCAATGTGGCCTCCCTGTGCAGGCCTGAAGAGTCACTGCTGGACCCAGGTGTGCTCAGGAAACTGTGGCACTTGGGGCTGGAACTCAGGCTCCCACGTATGCCACGTATGTGCTCTCTCCTCTGCGCGTCTGTCTCCACAGCCCCTCACTCTCTCTTCACTCGTCTATTCCAGTATTGTTGCGAACGTCATGGGGGCCATCACAGTTCCCAGGACACACTAATGAGCAGCTCCGCTTGTGTGCAGTGTAGATGTTCCGGATTTTAAAGCCAGGCCCAGTTACTCTGCCCATCAGCCTATCCACAAGTACTTGTCTTTAATAAGTACTCCCATCATGGTGCTGTTATCGTGAACCTGGCCCAGTTAAACATCTGCTGTGTTCTCCAGCACCCGCTCTGTTTACATTGCTCCTGATCTCCCTAAATACTTCTATGGTTTTGCCCAGATCACACCAACATATTTTGGCATCCTAAGTGTCTTCCCCTCTGTACTGTCATTCCAGACCCTCAACTTAACCCTTAATCCTATCTACCAGCCCCTCCTCCTTTCTATTTATTTTGGGCACCAGGCAGCTCTGTCCCCAGCTTGTAGAAATGTTCCTGCTCCAGTTTTGGTGACCAATTTCCATGCAGTTATCCATGCTAGGTTGAGCTCCTGTTTGTAGAGGCAGAAAGAAGCCTCAGTAATTCTGATTCTGTTTTTATTTAAAGATGGGAATCTTTAAATAAAGCCTTATTCCCCTTAGGAATCTTTAAATAAAGGTGCTCACCTGTCGCGTTCACTGCGAATTTTTTTTTTAAGTGCTAATGTATCCTTCTCTGTTCCTGTATTTTGGACACGTCCTTCAATGCTTCAGTCGGCCTCCCAGCCCTGCTGCTTCAGTGCCCTCTCTCCCTTGGGTCTGAGAAACTGTCAACAAGGTCCTCGCCGAGCTTTGCTGTTGAACGCGCAGCCCTGGCCCTACAGCTCAGGCCTTGCCCTGGAGCCCCTGAGAAGGGCAGGTTCTCGGCCGCACTCCAGACTCAGGGCCTGGGTCTGCAGCTTAACCCGGCTCCCCGGCGACTGTGGGCATGTGAAGACCCACAGAGCACTGGTGTGGGAGGCTCAGTTAGACTCAGTTAAGCTGACTTTCTTGGCATGAATGCTCCCTGGGCACACGTGTGTGTATGTGTGTGTGTGTGTGTGTGTGTGTGTCTTCATGTGGCTCATCATAAAGGACCTGGCATCATGTGCTGCCTGTTCAGGAGAGGGAGGACCTGGCGCTGCAGGTGGGCCCAGCGGAAGGATCCTTCCCTCCAGCATCAGAACCAGAGCAAAGGGCCAGTAACAGGACTGGAGGGATCCTACAGTAGGTAGGACACTTGACGCAGCTGACCTGGGATCCATCCCCCGGCCCTGCCTGTGTCCCCTGAACACCACCAGGAGTGAATCCTGAGCACAGTCAGGAGTAAGTCCTGAGCACTGCTAGATGTGGCCCCCAAACAAAATGGATTTTGAGAGGCTAAGAGGTGGGACAGCTGTGAGCGTCCCCATGTCAGCAGCTGGGTGGCCCTGCCTCTCCTCTCAGCCTCTCCCTGAACTGTTGCTCCGAGCAAGTCCCGCTACCTGCGCAGGACCAAGTACCTCTCAGCCAGGAGGAGTGCTGGTGCTCTCCTTGGACTCGTCCTGCCCTTTATTGTGTGTGTGTGTGTGTGTGTGTGTGTGTGTGTGTGTGTGTGTTTGCAGCAATGCTTGGGGCCCCTTCCTGCTTGGGCGACTGCAGTGCTGGGGTCAGGCCTGGGCTCCTGTCTTGAGGGCCTGCACTCAGCCCACAGGGCCGTTTCCGCTCCCCTTAGCCTGTCCTCATCTGAGAAGGCTTCACCCCCAGTATGGCCTCTGAGTGAGCGGGGCACACTGGAGACAGGCAGAGCAGGGCTCCCCCTGCAGGGTGGTGTCTTTCCAGCAGATGGCGGAGCCACTGCCGTGTCTTGACGCCGCCGTGTCTACAGAGTGTGGAGTTTGGCGTGAGTGGGGAAGACTCAGTTGGAGATGTTTCTGGAGGGGAGAATGTCCCGAGAAAAATGGCCCGGGGCTTGAAAGTTTAGCCTGTGCCCGACCCAGGGACACTGGGGCCGACAAGGGGCATGGTGGGGAGGCTGTTTCCAGAGCTGACCCAGAGAGGCCGTCCTGAACCACGGAGCGAGGCAGTGGCCACCCCAGTGAGGGCAGCTGCCTTCTGTGATCTGTCGGCTGCACCTCAGCCTCTGTGTTGGGGTGGGGACCAGCATGAGGTTCGCTGCAAGGATGTAAGGAGCCAGTGCCTGTCAGGTGCCCGGGACTGGGCCGCTCACCCTGTGAGAGCGTCAACTGCTTACCGCGACCAGATGCACGTGGGAGTCGGGAGGGGGACGCAGGTTGGAGAAAACCTTTGGGGCTTAAGACCTGGATCCTGGCGGTACAGAGTAGGGCGGGTGGCCAGGGGACTGTGGCAGAGCAGGAGGAGCAGCAGCAGCAGGAGGAGGAGCAGGAGGAGGGGGAGTGGGAGGAGGAGGAGCAGGAGGAGGGGGAGTGGGAGGAGGAGGAGCAGGAGGAGGAACAGCAGGAGGAGCAGGAGGAGGAGGGGGAGCGGGAGGAGGGGGAGCTGGAGGAGGAGCAGGAGGAGGAGCAGGAGAAGGAGGAGGAGCAGGAGGAGGGGGAGTGGGAGGAGGAGGAGCAGGAGGAGGGGGAGTGGGAGGAGGAGGAGCAGGAGGAGGAACAGCAGGAGGAGCAGGAGGAGGAGGGGGAGCGGGAGGAGGGGGAGCTGGAGGAGGAGGAGCAGGAGGAGGAATAGCAGGAGGAGCAGGAGGAGGAGGGGGAGTGGGAGGAGGGGGAGCTGGAGGAGGAGGAGCAGGAGGAGGAGCAGGAGAAGGAGGAGGGGGAGCAGGAGGAGATGGAGGAGGAGGAGTTGTGATTCTCCCCATCTGAGTTGAGTCTTTCCCCCTGCTTAGGGAGACCAGGCCCCAGCAGTGCTTGACTCGCCCGGGATTGCTCTCTGGGTGCCAGTGATGTTTTCGGTGGTGCCTCCTGCTTTGTTTCCCAGCGTCTCTGGGCTTTCTGACAATGCTGACATTTCCTCTGCAGCTGCAATGTGGCTGCAGCAGGTGTGTGTGTGTGTGTGTGTGTGTGTGTGTGTGTGTGTGTGTGTGTGTCGGGAGGCGGCAGGGGCTCTGAAGGGTGGGGAGCTTTCCTCCTTTCAGATTTCCTGTGACTTTAAGACAGTGGTTTGTTTTACATTTTAGTCATTTCAAGTTTCAGCTCTCTCTCTCTCTCTCTCTCTCTCTCTCTCTCTCTCCCCGCTGAAATTGGGGATATTAATAGGTGCTGTTTAAAGCGGCTCATTTGCGGGCAATTAAATAACATGCCTGTCAGCCCAGATTCGGTGGGGAATAGGAGAACCTTTCTTTTTATAAGTGCAGTGAAGTTTAATTATTGTTCCCTTTCAGCTCTTTTGTCAGATTATTTAAAAACAGATTTTTATTCATTAAAGAAATTACATTTACTTTTCTTCCTCCTGTATACTTATTTTCAGTGGAGGCTGGAGACAGAAATGAAAAGGCAGGACATTCTGTTTCGTTTCTCTGAGCGGGGTGGGGCAATTTATGTAACTGTGGGGGGAGTCTACGTCATTTTAAGGGCAGTTTGCACCAGTGGCTCAGTCAAACCAAGTGCTTTGGGCAGAATGGTTGTAGCTGATGTTGAAATGAATCCCCCTCTGGGGCATAACTGGCTCCAGCAAACGTTTCGTGTAGAGGACAGCAGAGAATGTGACCAGAGTGGCCACTGTCTGCTCACCTTCAAGGTCCAGAGCTGCCCAGCTCTGCTCTTTCCTGGAGTCCAAGTGACCTCACACACCTTTTTCCAGGGAATGTTCTCACCAGTTGGGCGGGAAAGAGATGGGACTCTCTCTGCTGGTGCTGGTTCCAAACAGCTGCTGGGTACTGTATAGCACCTCGTGTCCAGCTGATGCTCGCTATGTGCTTGACCTTCATAGCGTGCAGACGTAAAGCTGAAGGGAAATGGTGTTTCACTTACCTGTGCAAGGTGTGTGTGTGTGTGGGGGGGGGGGGGAGTGTGCATGCCTCGGAAGTTGCATGGGGGTGTTGGTGAAAACGAGTGAGTAGGAAAATGTAAAGGAAAACCTGAATATGTGGAGACCTCAGGGTGTGTGTGGACTAGAATCTTGGCCCAGTGGCTGAGGAATCGCGCCCCCGGGTGCCGAGTGAAGAGTACGACCTTCTCCATCTCCTGGTGCAGACATAAGGCTGAAGGGAAATGGTGGCGTTTCACTTGCCTGTACAAGGGGTGTGTGTGTGTGTGTGTGTGTGTGTGTGTGTGTGTGTGTGTGTGTGTGTGTGTTGGGTTCTGGATGCTGAGCTGGGAGAGGCGAGACCCGCCCAGGGATGCTTCTTGTCATTTCCTGGGCGGTACTGAGTAGTGTAAAGCCCAGGGAAGTACTCAGGAGGCCCCTCTGGCTTGGCCACAGCGACTTGCCCACTCATTCCACATAGGACGGGCCGGTCCGATGCAGGGTCAGACCCGAGGAAGGAGGTTCGGGGTCTCTTTCCCACCTCATGGAAGAATAAGCATCAAGTGAGAGCTGGCAGAACTACTCTTAGAAGACGGGGAGCCTGTGTCTGGCCCCCAAGGGTATCGGTCAGAATGTGGGGTAGCTGGGCTTTGTCCTAAGCCTGCTGCCGCCTCTGGGACCAGCCGCCACCTCAGGTGACCCTCAGGGCCCGTGTTCTGTTGACTGTGTTCGCATCTGGTGGCAGGGCCACGAGGGAACGGAATCAAAGCAGAAGACTGACTGAGCAGCCGGGATGCACCCTGCCTGTGTGTGGCTTTGGAACGGCTCCCCCCTAGCCCCACAGCAAAAGCTCCCGAACCAGATCACTACCACAGCACAAAGCAGACTCAGGAGAGAAGACTCTTAAGGGTCGGGTGGGTGAGCGAGTGCTGTGGCTGTCTCACACCAGCAGGTACCCAGACTAAGCGAGCAGCTTACAGACTCCTGGGATAGAGGTGGACTAGCAAGGGCATCTGAGTGCCTTTGTGTGTGTGCGTGCGTGTGTGCGTGTGTGTGTGTGTGTGTGCGCACGCGCACACGCACGTGGGTGTCTTTGCCCACATGAGACATGCACCTGCTGCAGTGCACTAACAGAATGTTCGTAATATGGTCTGTAACTGGTGGAGCTCAAGGGGTGTCCGGGGAGCTGAGCAGCCCTGAACTCATTAGTGCTCGAGACTCTCCCAGCTGTGGGGATTCAGCGTGTGAGTTTGAACTTGGACATGTGTGTCTTTGCTAACCAGCATTTATTTTCTTTGCCCGGTTGCTGCAGGGCTTTTTATGCTTTGATAAAAAAAATTTATGGTTAGTAAAAACGGTTGCAGACCGGAAAGTGGCTGTCCGTGTACCGGAAGCCACGGTTACCTTGTGGGTAGCTTTGTGGCTCAGGGGCAGACCCCACACCTACATTCTCCTAAAGGGGATAGAGCCTGTTTACAGTGAGGCCTGTCCGGAGGCGCAACTCTGTCGAGACATCAGTTTCCACAACCCCTTTTGTGCTGGCTCATTCCTCAGTGTAGCTATTTTCACCAGATTTTTTCATTTCAGCGCCTGGTGAGTTACTTGTTCTTGCTGACTATGGCCTTGATTGATTTCCTTGCTCTCTTCCCTTCTCTCCTCCTTTTTCCCCTCTTCCTCTTTTTTTTTTCTTTTTGGGTCACACCCAGTGATGCACAGAGGTTACTCCTGACTCTTCACTCAGGAATCACCCTTGGCGGTGCTCAGGGGACCATATAGGATGCTGGGAATCGAACCTGGGTCGGCCGCGTGCAAGGCAAATGCCCTACCCGCTGTGCTATTGCTCCAGCCCCTCCCCTCTTCCTCTTTTGGTACACATAGCCATGAGGAAGCGTTCTTGATTTCCCTTACTGAGAATGTATATCTTGGAACTGGAGAGATAGTGCAGGGCAAAGGTGCTTGCTTTGCGGTCAACCCTGGTTTGATCCCTGGTAACCCGTACTTGTCCCCTGCACACAGAGCCAGGAGAAAGCCTTGAACACTGCTGGGTCTGGCACCCCAACAAGCAAAAAGTACATAAATCCTTGCATTGTTAATAACCATCAGCCAAAGAAATGCACTAGGAAGTAACACTTGAGTGCAACCTTCAGCGGGCATCTGGTCTACCTCTGACTAAGTGTGGCTGGAAGGGGTGCTGTGCCACCTTTGGCCTTCATGTTTGATGGTGCTTTGTTAACTGTGTCTGCCTTTTCCTGAAATTCTACCATCACAATAGTGATGATACTTTTCTAACTCCCCTCTCTCTATCCTCTTTCATGCACCCCTGAGGGGCACTGAAGTGAAGACAGTTACCACTTACTAGAAGATCATTATTAGGATTTCTTTCTCAAGCTTTATATTTTCACCCACAACGAGGGGACTTCTTTATCTCATTGCGCTCTGCTGAGATATGAAGATAGAAACCCACAAAGAAGCAGGTGGCACCTCAGGGGGTGGGGAGGGAGGCCTGGATAAGAAGAGACGAGCTGGCCTGTGGTCACATGAAGGTCCACGCCAGAACTTCCAAAAATCCTTTTAAAAATCAACCGTGTTTTGGGCCAGAGAGATAGTCCAGCGGGTTGGACATTTGCCTTGACCTAGTTCAATCCTAGGCACCACATGCAGTCCCCTTGGTCCCCTCCATGAGTGGTCCCTGAGCATAGAGCCAGGGGTGTGCTTCTCTGGGCCTTTCTCCCCACAGGTCCTTAAGAAAACTCCCCCGACTGAGTGTGACCCTAAAACAAAAACAAACAAAAAGTTGAGTGTCTTTACTGATGCCTGTCGCATCTCTAACCTCTCACACCTCCTGTTTCCCCCTTTTCCACATGCACGTTGCTCTTTCTTTGGTGGTGGCAGTGCTCAGGATTGAACCCGGGGATTCTCAGATATGAGGCTTGTGTTGTGCTGTCCACCTCCTGCCACCTCCCGGCCCACAGGGTCCAGGACAGCTCCCGCCTTCTCACTCCGCAGCTGCGTTGCCTCCCTAATCGCACAGGTGGGGACGTGCGTCTCTGGGCTTTTCTCCCTGAAGGAAATGGCCTTCGAGAAAGCTCCACACCTCACTACCACCAGGAGCCTCACCACCCCCAGAAGCCTCACTTCTCTGACTGTCATCATCGTCTTTGCTCCCGTTCCCACACCAGCCCGCTGTGCCCCGCAGAGCCACGGGCATCCCTACCAGCCTGGTAGGGGAGGATTCTCCCCAGCAAACGCAGATCAGAGGACAAGGTTGTTCAAAATCTCAAAAACCTGAAATTTGTTCTGTGTAAAGCAAAAATAAAAAAACTGCATGCACCGAGGGAAAAAGCAGGCGGTAGAAATTGTGGAACAATTTGCCTCCAGATAGTGGTGGGGAATAACTTTTGCCAGGCGTGGGGTGCGGGGAGCAGGATGGATCCGTGTGATTTTTCTCTCGGCGTAAAGTTGTTATGTCAATAACATCTTATTCTGCAGTCCTAAAGTAATAAATAAAACATGTACAGCTCGGAATAAATTGAGAGCATGCCGCCTTTCCGTTCACGGTCTTTTAAAGCCTCGGGTGAGTGACATCAGCAGCTTTTTCATTTTCTAATCCAGAGCTTTTAATTTTTTCTACCTCCCCCCCCCCCCCCCATCAAAGAACCCACATTTTAGCCCGGAGCAGATCTACAGGGGCCCTTTTTCCCATCTGTCTGCTTTGCTAGCACCTCTTTTAAATTGCGTTTAGCTTTGATCCTCTCCGGAGACCGTGCCCTACGGGGACAGACGGCGGGCGTGGAGAGGTTGGCATCGGTGGGTGCCATGTGGCGCCATGGTGTTGCTTTGGCTGCTGTGTTCTCCGCTCGTGGGAAGACTCCTGTGCCTCCATCGTTCCCTGGAGTTGCTCTGCTGCCCACACGTGGCCCCTGGGACTTGCTCCTCTTCCTGTGGGGCTCCCTGGGCTGCCGGAAGGAATTCCTCACCCCGCTTTCTGTTGTGTTAGGATTTTCTTGATCTTTTTAAAAACGAATTGTCAGTTACCATGGTTGTCCAGCTTTGGAGGGTACAGTGTTCCTGCACCACGCCCACCACTGATGTGAGCTCAGGCGTTTTAGAGGGGTGCTCATGCTGTCAGTCTTCCCAGGTACCCCCGGGCATACTCATGCTTGCTCTCCCCTCAACCTTCCCCCCTCCATGTCCCTGGTGATTACCCCCAGGGCTGCCCGTCTCCTGGCACATGTTGGGTACTTACTGCAGGCGTTTATTGGGCCCCTTTTGTCTCCAAGAGTCTGCTGGGCGCTGCGTGAAGAGCAGATGGTCACTGATTCGCAGCTTCAGGGCATTCTGACCCTGGGGTAACAGCGACAATGAGCAGAAAAGGGGATCTGGTGGTCTTCTTTGGGGACTTCCAGTGTTTTCAGGGTGGGTCCAAAGATACCATCCTTGCGGGGGGAAATTCAGCTTGTTGGCTTTGCTTTTTCCCAGAGTCGAAGCAGCATCAGGGAGATCACAGGGATAAGATAAAGTCACCTATTTAATTTTTCCCCCAGACTCAAATTTCTGCCACCATTTCCCTTTGATTTTGAATAAGGTCCAATCTCTTGTTTACTTGTGATTCCGGAGGTGTCTCTTCCTGCTTGGCCCCCTGCTCGCTCGCCCACACGGGAGGTCCTCTTCCTCAACCTCGTCCCTTTTGTCCTTGGTCCATCCTGCCCGTAGTTCCGGTACGTGTTTGTGTGTGTTTACGGCCCTGGACTCTGGCAGTTACCTCAAACCCCAGGCTCCAGCCAAGCACAGCTTCCTCTCTCAGAACTGCATTCCCTCTGGCTTCCATTGGGGAATTTGACCTACCCCTGCAGGCTCAAGGGCAGGAAGGCACTGTTTCCTTCCTGGAATTCCCAGGAGCCAGCTCCTCAGAGTTCCTCCTGAACCCCAGCTGGCCCCCAGCTCCCTCCTCCCTCCTCCCCGGCCCCCTCCTGGGTCCTAGTTGTCATCTTCTCTGACATCACTTCCTTCCCGAGGAGTCTCCGGCAGTCTCTCCCCACCCCCTCGTCTTCCCTCTGTTGTGATGACCACGGGTCCCCCACACTCTTGGCCTGGGTGCCTGTACACATGGCCACAGTATCCACGGACAGGCCATGGCGCTTGCCTGTGTCTCAGCAGAGGCCAAGCTCTCCCGAAATGGTGCACACAGACCCCTGCCATGGGCTTGTACACTTTGACCAGGGAGCCCACAAGCATCTGGCTGAGTACTCTGTGGGGCCTAGGCACAGGATGCCGGTGGACAGTTCTGGGGGTGTGACCTGGGGGCTCCTCCCCTGCCTGCAGGCAAGTCTTCCCTCTGGCGCCTGCCTTGGTCCCACCACAACCAGGATGACCCACCTGCAGTGCAGTCTGCTCCCATCGTTCAGCTCTCCTGTCTCCTTAGGGTCCTGGGGCTGGACTCCAAAAGTTCTAAAAGTGACTTAACAGGGCCCTTGGTCATCTGGCCCCCAGCTGACTCCTCCAGCCTCCTCTGTCTCTTCTCCCCAGGCATGCTGCCTACTCTGTCCCGAGCAACTCAGCTGGTGGGGCAGGTGTCTTCTGCGGCCAAAATTTTCACACCCAGCGATGCACAGGGGTTACTCCTGGCTCATGCACTCAGGAATTACTCCTGGCGGTGCTCGGGGGACCATACAGGATGCTGGGAATCGAACCCAGGTCAGCCGTGTGCAATGCAAACGCCCTACCCACTGTGCTATCACTCCAGCCCCCTCTGCGGCCAAGATTTGCCTCCCCATTTTTGCGCAGAAGTCTCGTCTGGTTCCTGAAGGATGGAGTTAGACCTTCTCCCCACCTTTTATGGAGCACGGAAGGCAGGTCACAGCAGGAGCACCTGTTGAACTGCGTCTTTTCTCCTAAACGCCGGTTTCAGGAAGAATGAGGACAGACTTGTAAGGTTTCTGTAACAGGATCGCCCAGACGACAGCACGGCATCCTCTTTCATCCACGTCTCTGGCTATCCTGCCCGTCCTGACCAAAATCACTCCCTGCCACTAAGCACTCTGCCCCTTTGGGCCAGGAGTGTATCTTGTTCATTGTGTTCCCCTCCAAACTCGACCTGAACTGGGTCGGCTTCACCAGCTGCTTTCAGGACCACTGTGCCTCAACTTAGAAAAACAATGCTATGAATATAAAACTTAATGTTGCGTTGGTAGTCGACGAGACTAGGAAGTTACAGTGCGATTCACAACATTGTCAAGTCCAGATTTTGAGTGCGTCTGCCATGCCAGCACGTCCGAAGCTCAGAAGGAAAAGTATTTGCTTTCCAGCTGGGTTCGAGCCCAGCTCTCCTCTCAGAAATCGCCTGATGGCATTGAGGTATTACCTGTCTCCTGCTCGAGCTTCGACTCCCTCATCTGTAAACTGAGAGTGTTGCGCTCGCTTTGCAAACAATTACAAGGACGAGAGGTTTATGAAAGCCCCTGCCAGAATGCCTGGCACTCGGTGGTTGCTGTATGAATTTTAAGTCATTTTTGCATCCGCTCCAACAATGCTGTCATTACTGAAACGTTTCTGGAATTTCTCGTTGGAAATGGTTTGCAGCGGTGCGACCGCGGACCATCAGAATGTCACAAAGGGAGAAGTTTTTCTTCTTGGAGAATGTGTTTGATTTTGACAAACAGCTTGGTACGGAACGCACGATCTAAGATGGTTAATACCATTTTTGATGTTTAAAAGAATGGAGCCTGATTGTAATGAGATTTCCTTTTGTAGTATCTAAACAGGCTCGCCTTGGGGCTCTCTCGCACGGTCTTCCCTGCTCTTCACAAGCAGCCTCCCATTTGGCACATTCAATTCTGGGAATTAATGATCAAAAAAAAAATCTTTTGATTTTGAGTAACACTTTGATAAATTCAGAATTGGTAAGCTCGAGAGAGCTGAGGTCTTTGTTAGTATTCTTCATCACGAGGCAGCTATGAAAATTTCACTTCCAGCACAGGGGCAGGAAAATACGAGGGGACCCTCCCAGTCCACTCCAGCCCCTTCTAGCTGTTTTCTTCCTTCTCTGCGGACCTGGGAGATTAGAGCAGGAGATGCGGGCAGGATGCATGTTCTCAGGGACCACCCAATAGAGCTGGGGGGTGGGGTGTGGAGCTGCACCCCACTTGGAGGGTCATATGGTGTTAGGGGTTTAGTTGGGGCTTCCACATGCGAAGCATGTCCAGAGATGGGCCCCTAGCCTGGTTCCCATCTTGTCCTCTCCCCATGCTCACCCCCCAATACGTACTAGCCCCCCAACACCACCTTCCCCCCACCTCCCCCCCTCCAGCTTTCTTAGGGAAGCCCTGAGGGCTGTGGGAAGGTCCTACAGGGTGTGTTTGTGAGGTCGGTGACAGGATGCACAGGGTAATCCCATGTTTGAAAAACTGGGAAGCAAGGTCTTGGCTGAGTACTGGTAAGGGGTGGCCAGAAGCACACCCCAAGGTAGCCTGGAAGCTAGGTTTGGGGATTAGCCAGGCCAGAGAGGACAGTGACAGGGCCTAGGTCACTTCAGAACCCCTAATCTTGGAGCTGGTAGTGTCATCAGAAGGTGAAAAACATCATGGAGCCCAGGTATAAAGGGCTGCTGTGTGTTGGCTTTGCGTGTTTGACTCGCTTGTGCCCCGGACGGGGTACCTCATCTTTGTGTGTACTCATGGTGTGGGTATGTGTTTATCTTTTCATGTGTGTGTGAGTTCATGGTGTGTGTGTGTGTGTGTTTGTGTTTATGGTGTGTCTGTGTGTGTTTATGGTATGTCTGTGTATATTTATGGTGTATCTGTGTGTTTATGGTATGTGTATTTATGGTGTGTGTGTTTATGGTGTGCCTGTGTGTGTGTTTATGGTGTGCCTGTGTTTGTGTCTGTGTGTGTATGCTTATGATGTGTGCATGTGTGTTTATGGTGTGTGTATTTATGGTATGTGTGTATGTGTCTGTGGTGTGTCTGTGTGTGTGTTTATGGTATGTGTGTATTTGTGGTGTGTGTGTGTGTGTGTGTTGACATTAGGACAGTCATGGACAGTGAGTGTGGAAGAAGAGGAAGTGGAGCAGTGGCTCCTGGGTATGGTGGTGCCGGCATCTCTCCTGACATCCTGTGCCCTGGGCGTGGTCACTCCGGCGGGTGTGGACTGAGCCCAGGAGGAAAGTCCCATGTGGGCTTCGCTGCCAGGAGCTGCCCTGGGCTGGCATGCAGGGCTGGCGTGTGGTGTAATGGGCACTGAGTGCCCATGAGCCGCTCCCGGGTTTCCTGGGCAGCAGGACAATGCTATGGGCATTTCTGATGAAGCCGAGCTCAGGGCTCTTCCCCGCTGGCCACAAAGGGGTATCCCAGGGGTTGTTCCTAGGCAGGAAACAAAAGTTCATGTTTATTCCTTTTAGTTCAACCCTAAAGAGCAAAATCAACACCAACGTTGATGGCCTCTCTAAAGGAGTTCTTGAAAGAAGGGAAATGACCCTTTTTCTTTTTGTTTTGTTCGGTGGCCACAGCGACTCCTCTATGGCCTTATTCTGTACTCAGGGATCACTGCTGCTGGGGTTCAGGGGATGTATTTGATGCCAGCGAGGACACTGGGGTTGGTCAGGGGCAGAACAAATGCCTCCCCGCTGTACTGTCTCTCCAGCCTCCGCTATTACTTCTTTCCTCTAGATTGTTGGTTCTCTTGACAGGCTGTTGGTTTCCTTAGCTGTTAACCATGTGGAATTTCCCATCTTAGCAGTGCACTTGAATGGACTTTTTTTTTTTTTTAATTTGTTATTGAATCACTGTGAGATACAGTTACGAAGCTTTCATGTTTGAGTTTCAGTCACACAATGATCAAACACATTTTCCACCACCAAGATCCCCAGTATCCCTTCCTATCCCAACCCTTTCCCTGCCTGTGTGGCAGACAATTTCTACAATACTCTCTCTCTACTTTGATTACATTGAATGGAGTCTTACAAGGAGAAGGTTCCAGAGGCTTGGGCAGACAGCCATTTTAAGTGCCCTTGTATAAATGGCATAAACAACATAGACCTCTTCATATTAAAAATTGGGCTTTCTGGGGGCTGGAGTGATAGTACAGTGGGTAGGATGTTTGTCTTGCACGCGCTCAACCCGGGTTCAATTCCCAGCATCCCATATGGTTCTTTGAGCTTCGCCAGGAGTAATTCCTGAGTGCATGAGCCAGGAGTAACCCCTGTGCATCGCCAGGTGTGACCCAAAAAGAAAATAAATAAATAAATAAATAAATAAAAAGAGGGCTTTCTGGTTGAAAGTCTTCTATTTTATACAAAGTTGCCAATGCCAAAATCTTCGTAGGGAGTTTGCCTTACAAGCGGCCAACATGGCTGACCCAAGTTCGATTCCTCCGCCCCTCTCGGAGAGCCCGGCAAGCTACCGAGAGGATCTCGCCCACACGGCAGAGCCTGGCAAGCTACCCGTGACGTATTCGATATGCCAAACACAGTAACAACAAGTCTCATGATGGAGACGTTACTGGGCCCGCTCATATAATTGAGCATCCAAAAACTGATATAAAAAAGAAATATAGGAAAAGTATGGTAATAGCAGAGTTAACTCACCACATGTTTATTTCTGACCTGTGGATTTCTCTGGGGTAAGAATGCAGGTGAGAGGCGTGGGACCTCCGTAGCCCCTGTGCCAAGTGACCACAGACAGAGTCATTTGCATGCAGTGTTATTACCTCACAGTGCGTGGTGGGTTCTGAGTCCTGGTCTGTAAGGGAGAGCTCATCCTTTTTCCTTCCCAGATTCTAAAAGGTTTCCACATCGCTGACTGTAGGTTGACACTGTTTTGTCCTTCCTGCACAGCCTCAGGTAGTTTTAGATTCATTGGGTTGCCCCCACCACAGTGCTCCCATTCCTCTGTGTTTATTTGTAACTTCTTTCTTTGTGCTCTGTTGACTTAGAAATATTGTCTTTCTCTTCTCCTTAAGTCCTTTGCATAGTTTATTCAGAGCAGTGTCCTTTTCGTATGGACACAAGAAGACAGTATCTGCTGTGCTTTTCTAATGTGACTCTCAGTGTTATTTTCCTCCTGAGCATCTGTTCTCTAGGCCTAAGCCTCAGCTGCCCTTCCTAGCGCCCCCAAAAGCAGGGTCCCAAAGTGGGACTGGATGGAACCAGGGCAAGCGGTAAGCTATGTGCTACCCTGGCATTGAGATGGGCCTGGCCAATGTGCCATAATGCTTAACTATAAGTTAAGAGCTTGATCATGGACAAATGCTGTCATGATCCAAAAAGTAATAACTAGATTCGGACCCTGCTAGGGTTAGGAAAGATTAATCTGGCCTGAGCTCTGTAGTCTTGATTCTGTGGCAAGATGTTCCCAGGAGAGCTGCCCTACAAGCCTCAATGTATCTTTTACTGTGTCCATACAAAAATAACTAATATTAAGATGTTGAAAGAGTTATTGGACTAAGGAAAGGAGAAAAACACCTTAGGAGTTATTTAGCCTTGGGCAGTCAGGAAGGGCTTTGGAATACCTTTTAGGTGGTGTTCCCTTTGAACTTGGTGGACCCTCAGGAAGGACTTTCTTATGTTGATTTGGCTACCAGACTGGGTGCAGTGCCAGCCCAGAGTGCTGAGGAGCTGGAAAGAGAGCGAGGAGAGAGAGCAGGGTAGCAAGATGGACCATGTAGAGGAAGGGGAACAGAGAGAGAAGAATGTAGAAGAAGAATACAGGAGCAGGCACGTGGAGAGAGAGAGAGAGAGAGAGAGAGAGAGAGTGCCCAGGCTGTGAGATGGAGTGCAGAGAGATGAGCGGGAGAGACAGGAGGAGACGGGAATGAGGGGAGAGTGAGACTAGAATGGGAGGTTCAGAGAGACTGGGGCAGGCGCGTGGGGAGAATGGAATAAAAGCCATCTGATCAATCAACTGGCTTGGCCCTCATTTCCTCCACCGTCTGCCCCATGGCCCTGGACCGTCCTGGCAGGGGGAGTGGCCCGACTCTGAACGTGGGCAGCTAGGGGAAGAGCTGTTGAGGGGCCCCCCTGGCCGCCCCTAAAGAATTTTACACCTGACCAGCCACCTTCTCCTCTCTTCAGGACCAACCATCCTGCATCTTTCCTAGGTGCTTTTCATTTCTCTTATAACTGGAGACCTTGGTGTATAGATGTATGTACCCATCATGTATATGCTACACTATTCCAAAAGTCTGTTACCAACCAACCATTACCCTCCATTTGATTGTTTTCACCCGGGCCCTCAAACTTCACCCCCCAGTTTGTAAATGGTCACACCTGAGGTAGATCATAGCCTGAAAAGTTTTGGCCACACCCAGTGGTGCTCAGGGCTTACTCCTATCCCTGGCGAGCTCAGGGGCCCATATGGGATGCCAGGGATTGAACCCCAGTTGGTGCATACAAGGTAAACACCCTTCTCACTGTACTCTCACGCCGGCCTGCAGCCTGAAAAGCTCTAGTCAGGACCCTTGTAATTGTATCAAGCCCACCCGAGGAATCCAGACTCACGCCCTCCTGTGATCCTAAGCCTCACCGTGACAGTCTAATTATTATTATTATTAATTTTGACCAAAATTTGGGCTGGAATGATAGCCCTGTGGGTAGGGTGTTTGCCTTGCACGCAGCCGACCCAGGTTCAATTCCTCCGTCCCTCTCGGAGAGCCTGGCAAGCGACCGAGAGTTTCTTGCCTGCACAGCAGAGCCTGACAAGCTCCCTGTGGCATATTCGATATGCCAAACACAGTAACAACAAGTCTCACAATGGAGACGTTACTGGGCCCGCTCGAGCAAATCGATGAACAATGGGAGGACAGTGACAGTGACCGATTAATTTTGGCCAAAAACATAACGTATCCGAGGTCTGAGGCTTATTAGGACATCGACATCTAGCAGAGAGGACAGTCCATTGCCTCCCGTAATACAGAAATCCTGACACGGGGTGTCACTCAGAATCAGTTTTCAGATGTGCCCCTGATTTGTTTCATGTTCTCAAGAAACGTTCTATGGGGCATTTTATAGGGACGAGTGGCACAGTTTAAAAGATGCATCATTCTGTCTCTGTGGGCTTGACCTTGCTGGGGAAGCTGATGTTCCTCTCTCTGTTTCCTTTCTAGTGATAACCTGCTGAGGAGAGCGGCCTGCCAGGAAGCTCAGGTATGAACCCGAAACCTGCTTTATCTCCATGGCAAAGGCTATCTGGCACACACCTGGCACTGGGTTGTTTTTTTTTTTTTAGAAATTTCCCCCCACTGGCAAGCTACCCGTAACGTATTTGATCTGCCAAACACAGTAACAAGTCTCACAATGTTACTGCGCTCTCTCGAGCAAATCGATGAAGAACGAGAGGACAGTGACAGTGACAGTGATTTGGGGATGAATCAGGCCGAGAGCTCACTCGGAATGGAATGTGAGGAAGTGAAATTGCCAGTGGGAGGCTGCTCCCCCCGTCCACTCCCCGTTAGACCTGTTCACTTCTGAGTCAGCCCGGGAACCAAGGCCTGGACGGGAGCACAGACTGGGAGTCCGGTCTTGCTTGCACTTTGTCCCCAGCCATCAGACTCGGCCCTGACTCTGCTCTTCAGACTGTCTGTCCAGAGCAGGCACCATGCGTGGGAGTCCAACTCCCTCCACCTGGACCCGGGCTTTTGTGCCCACCCCGTCCTGGCCCTGCCCGCCTCGGTCAGTCACCTTTCCGGGCCTGTGGGCTGAAGGGCATCCGTGGCTCTTACCTCCACATTTGCAGTCTTGCCTGGCAGATATACCTGTGGTCGAGCCGTCTCCCCTCGAGGATCCCAGTGAGCTGCAGGGGCGAGGGGTGCCCGAGGAGAGCCGCAGGCTCAGGGAGCACAGAGCCAGCCCTGGGGGACCCCCTGCCAACTGGCAACAGATACTGTGAATAGACCCCCCCCTCCTTAGCGTGCAACAGCTCCAACTCTGTGTTTTGAGAACTTGCCTTTGTAGGTGGCTCTAAATGGTTTGGGAAGTTCATTTCAAAGAAATATTCGTGCTCATTTCAAGGTGAATCTGGCTCCAGCCCAGTTTTCCAGCAGTAACTGCAGACTCCTGTGGGGAAGGAGCCTTTTCTCCCTCCTCTCAGAAGTCGCAGTGGGCTGGAGCGATAGCACAGCGGGGAGGGCGCTTGCCTTGCAAACAGCCAACCCGGGTTCAATCCCCAGCAACCCATAGGGTACCTGGAGCAAGTCCAGGAATGATTCCTCAGTGCAGAGCTACGAGTAACCCCTGAGCATCACTGGGTGTGACCAAGAACAAATAAAAAAAAGTCACAGTCACTGGGCTGGCCCTCTCTTGTTGGAAGCAGCGCTTCCATCTGTCCTATATTTCCAGTTCTTAGAACTTTAAGAGGGCTGGAGTGATAGCACAGCAGGTAGGGCGTTTGCCTTACGTGTGGCCGACCCGGGTTCGATTCCCAGCATCCCATATGGTCCCCTGAGCACCACCAGGAATAATTCCTGAGTGCATAAGCCAGGAGTAACCCCTGTGCAGCACCGGGTGTGACCCCCCCAAAAAATAAATAAAAAAGAAGTTTGAGAGCCCACGGGGGTCAGACCCAGGCCTCCTGGGGATGATGTGGTATTTTGGAAGCCCGTGGTGCCAGGGGTCAAAGCCAGGCCTGCCAGCAAGGCATGTGCTCCAGCCTCTGCTCGCTTCAGCCCCGTTACTATTTTCATAAGTATAGAGGTGTGAGGATTTATTGGTAACACAAAGATAAGCTTTGGTAATAAGATGGAGAAAGAGATTATACTCCGAAATTCAAAGACAAATGGATTTAAACTTTCTTTCTGACAGACTATGGCTTTACTAGTCATGTATCTCATAGAGAAAAGAAAATTATTTCAGTACTTGAATCAGGTTTTCTTAAATTATTACAGTACAAAATCCAGCTTGTTATCATTAATGGCCTGTGAATTTTGGGTATTTTTAATCAATATGAAATCATGAGAGACTTTTTTATTTTTGTTCCCAGAGTAGATACCATTTTTTGCTAGAAGTAATTTTTTTCCCAGAACATATGAATATATGTCATCACTAATGGAATAAACGGACCTTAATGGAAACTTTTCTTGCCTCTCTTTCAGGTGTTTGGCAACCAGCTCATTCCTCCCAATGCACAAGTGAAGAAAGCCACCGTCTTTCTCAACCCTGCAGCTTGCAAAGGGTAAGCTCCATCTGACAGCTTCGGGGCCTGGCTTCCAAGGGAGGGAAAGGTCGGGACCTCAGGCAGCTGGTGGGACTGTGGGAACTGGAAGCACTACGGCCAGTCCCCCCTAGAGACAAGATGCCCTGGCGGCCCCAGAAGAACAGTTAGTGAGACACAACTCACATCTCACACAGTGCGCGCGCGCACACACTCACACACACACACACACACACACACACACACACACACATACACACACACAGAGTAGTTCTCAGTCAGGGAGACAGAATCCCTTGCCAGCCCAGAAAGTATAGTGAGGCAAAACTAGTGAGCTCTTTCTCTCTCTCTCTCTCTCTATCTCTCTCTCTCTCTCTCTCTCTCTCTCACACACACACACACACTCACACACAAACATACTCTCTCCCTTCTCTATCTCACAATTCCTTTTCTTACACACACTCCCTTTCACACACACACAAACACACACTCTCTCTCTCACACACACATACTCTCTCCCTTCTCTCTCTCACACACAATTCTCTTTCTTACACACACTCCCTTTCACACGCACACACAGACACACAGATACACACCCACTCTCTCTCTCTCTTTCTCACACACACACACACACACACACGCACAGTAGTTCTCAGCCAGGGAGACAGAATCCCTTGGCAGCCCAGAAAGTATTGCCTTCCCTATCTCACACAATTCTCTTTCTTACACACACAGACACATACTCTCTCACACACTCACACACATAGACAGATACACACCCACTCTCTCTCTCTCACTCTCTCTCTCTCACACACATACTCTCTCCCTTCTCTCTCTCACACATACACTCTCCCTTCTCTCTCTCTCACATACAATTCCTTTTCTTACATGCACTCCCTCTCATACGCACACACAGACACACACTCTCTTTCTCACACACTCACACACATAGATACACACACTCTCACTCTCTCTCTCTCACACACACACATGCACACACACACACACACACACACACACTCCTGGTAGTGCACAGCCAGGGTTTACTGTTTACTTCTGGCCCTGGTCCAGGGATCACTCCTACAAGGCTCAGGGGCTATATGGGATGCTGGGGATGGAACCCGGGTTAGCTGTCGATTCAGCTGTGGGCAAGGCAGGTACCCTCCCCACTGTGCTCTCTCCCCTGCCCTGAGACAGAGCTCTTAAGCTGACTGAGTCTAACTGGGCTGAACAGTCATTCCAGAACTCTTCAGCGAGTTGCCTCTGCTTGGCGGCAGCCTCCGTGGCAGGGTGGCCTCGGGAGTGGCTTTGCTCCAGCTGCTGGCTGGCGATCTAGGAGGCGGTTGCAGTCTCAGGATTCTACATGGCCGAGCGTGCTGGGGACTGGGGTGTCGGGACCATTCCTTCCTGAAGAGGTGCCCTGTGAGCTTGGGAAGCACACTCGCGCCCCCCGCGCCCAGGGGTGTGACCCAGGGCAAGGGCCCCCCCGCCCCCCAGGCACCTCCTCTTGACCCTGTCCCTTTACGGTGAGTGTAATAGGCCCTGGCCCTGTTGGCAGGGAGTGCCCATGGGAAGGGATGACCAGGCAGGGGGCTGGAGGCATGGAAAGCAGTTGGACTTTGGTCAAAAAAATGACCTGTCCATGGTCCTATAGCACAACAGCCGTCCTCGGTGGGGAAGGATGAGGAATGCGGGAGGGTGGGTGTGCGCGGATGGGACCAGGGAAGGAATATTAGGACCCTCAGTCCTTCCTACTCAGTTTTACTGTGAATATTTAAAGAATGCTCTAGTTTATTAAAATTTTCGAAAGGAGCTTTAGCACAGCGGTAGGGCGTTTGCCTTGCGCGCAACCAGCCCGGCTGAGCCGGGTTTGATTCCTCCACCCCTCTTGGAAAGTCTGGCAAGCTACCGAGAGTATCTCCCCCGCAGGGCAAAGCCTGGCAAGCTCCCCGTGACATATTCGATATGCCAAACACAGTAACAACAATTCTCACAATGGAGATGTTACTGGGCCCGCTCAAGCAAATCGATGAACAACAGGAGGACAGTGATTCAGTGATACCATAAGCAAAAATAAAAACAAAATAAAATACATAAATAAATAAATAAATCACTGTCACTGTCGCCCGAGGAGGGCGCAGTTATCACCAGCTGGTGCTGAAAGCGACCACCAACTCTTCCATACCTGCCTCCTCCGGCAGGGCCTGGGGCTCGCCCTGGCCTCATCCACGTTACAACAGTTTCCAAAGACTTGTTGGCGCACTTAGGTGTGAGCTGGGCATGGACCAACCAACATCTGCGTTCGTTTCTGGGGCTGCCCGGTGGATCACCCCCTCGCCATTCTCCTCTCTCCTGGCACAGTGTTCATCACGCCCACTGACTACGTGCTCTCACAATGCGTCAGGATGCCCATCGGTACTGCTGGTTGGGAAGTCTGAGGCCGGTCTGGGCTTGGTCCGGCTGCTGTGTGATGCTATGGGGGGCATTTCCTCAAACCTCAGTTTACTCCTCTGCAAAAGGGGAAGAGGAATGGCTTGATCCTCTAAAATCGCGTAAGGAATAAGGACCTTTGTGATGTGTGTGACACCCCACCCAGGGCGCCGAATGACACATGTTCTGGTGTTGACTGTAAGCATTTTCAAAAAGCCGGGTCAGCGGCTGACCGGAAGATGAGAGCCAAAGCCTTCTCTGCTCGACCCTCCCTGCAGCCCTGCTCCTCCACGGACCTAGGGAGCTGCTGATGTAGGGACTTGCTCACTCTGACAAAGAGACATAGGGTGATGGGTTTTGAAGCTCGGAATTGCCATGCCGAATTCTTCCTTTCCATAGTGTTTTCTCTGTGTGCTTCGTGTTTGTGTGAAGACCATACCAAGCAGGCATGCAGGGGGTGCTCCTAACTCTGTGCTCAGTGGTTGCTTCTGGTGGGCTTTGGGGTTGGCCGTGTGCAAAACAAGTGCCGTAACCCTTGTACAGTCTCTCTGGCCCCTTATAATTATTTACACTTTAGTTTTAGGATCTATTTACATTTCATATTTAAGTATAATGGCATTTTATTTCTTTTTATTTTTAAACATTTTTTAAAAAAATTTTTATTAGTGAAACACCATGAGGTACAGTTGTAGACTTACAAATTTTTGTGCTTGGGTTTAAGTTATACAATGATCGAATACCCATCCCTCCACCAGTGCCCATTCTCTACCAACAATGATCCCAGTATCCCTCCCACTGCCCCCCCCCCAGTCCCACCCTACCTCTGTGACGGGGTTTTTCCCTTTTGTTCTCTCTCTCCTTTTGGGTGTTGTGGTTTGCAAAAGAGGCATTGAGTGGCAATCATGTTCACTCTATAGTCTACTCCTATCCTGGAAGGATCCTCCCAACACCCTTTATTGGGTGCTCCCTTCTCTATCTGAGCTGCCTTTTCCCCTAGCATGTGTGGCTGGCCTCCAAGCCATGGAGTGAACCTCCTGATACTTATCTTGGCTATTCTTGCGCCTATTTTGTTACTTTATGTTCCCCAGATGAACACAATCTTTCTATGTCTGTCCCTCTCTTTCTGACTCATTTCACTTAACAGGATACTTTCCATGTAGTACCACTTGTATGTCAATTTCATGACTTCATCTTTTCTAATATAATGGCATTTTAATAGGTGGATGTTCTTGGTTGGTTTGTTTTGCTTGGTTTTGGGGCCCACCTGGCAATGCTCAGGGGTTACCCCTGGCTCTGCACTCAGGAATTACTCCTGGTGGTGCTTGGGGACTATATGGGATGCCAGAAATGGAACCCGAATTGGCTGCATGCAAGGCAGGCGCCTTTCCCGCTGGGCTGTCACACTGCTTGAGGGGGCCCAGCAGTGCCCGGATGGAGCAGGGGTCATCCTGACACAGGTTAATTCTTACTCTAAGATTGCAGCGAAAAAGCATCTTTGCTGAAGTCATCACCCCACTTTAACAAGGCAGACCTCATGCTCGCTTCTAGAAAGGAGCCCCCCACCCCCACCCCCCGAAACTTCCCAGCATCCTTCCTGAAAGTATTCTCTCACCATTTAATTAATTGCATTATTTTTGTCATCTTGGCTCTGCCCTGACACATAATTCATAATTTATCTGGTAGCTATTTAATTATGTAGTACTGGCTTAAAATTACATAAGAGCTTTAATAAATAACTGTTTAGCATTAATAAATAATACGCTAAAGAGTAATTATTTTGTGCGCGCGTGTGAGAAGCTGGAGATTGCTGCGAGTATGCGTGGCTTTAATTTCGCGCAGGTTCTCTCTCGCCCCTAATTCCCGGGTGAATAACACACTTCTTATGGGTCGCTCCTGCTCTCCATCTTTTGTGGATGGCACCCAGGAGGGACTATCGTCCTTGCTTCCCTTTCAGAGATTTCCCGCCCCTCACCCCCCATGGCAGCCCGCGCAGGGGTGGGGAAGGTCTCGACATCCACATGTTCGTTATCCTTCCCCTGTGGGACAGTCTCAGCGCCAGGCTGGTGGGGCTCACACACTGAGTGAGGTCTCCCCTGGGGCCCACCATCCCTGCGGTGTCAGGATGTCCCTCGGTGCTGGGGGGACAAGTGCCCATCTGGGGCTTGTCACCTCGCCCCCCAAGAGGCCAGGGCTGTGCGGTGGCGCCACTCCGGGCCCAAATCTTCCTTCCTGGATAATGTCAGGTGCCCGTCAATTCGCTGCCAGTGAGTCAGAGCACAGATGGAGGCGGCTGATGCAGCCGCGGCCTTCCCTGGATGGATGCAGGCCCCTTCCTGCCCGCCTGACCCACCGACCTAGGCGCTGAGCAGGATGCCACAGCAGTGTTGGGCTGAGCTGGGAAGGGGCGTGAGGGTTCCTGCCATTGTGCTCAGCAGCAGAGCAGAGGCCGGAGGAGGGCTCCCATCTCCCTCTTCTGTGCCCTGGGGGACCCTGGGGTGCTCACCTTCTTCCGGGGTCCGTGGGAAAGTTTCCGTGCGTCTCAGGTACCGTTTTAATTTGTGAGAGGAGGGGGTTCTTGCGGTGTGGCGGTCCGTTGTGGTTACGAACATTGCATCTGCTCTGTGTCAGACTGTGCTCCTCATTACCTCCCTGGGTGTCTCTTCCGCCTCCTAGGGTTACCGAGGCCCCCCGCGGCAGTTCCACATCTGCCTCAGTCTCCCCTGGAGGATACAGTGCCAGACTCCCTGGCATACAAAAGCCCCTCCCTTAGGAGGAGGGCTGCATAGCTGTGGAAGATGATTGGCATAGACAGTTCTGGGTGGCATCGTTTTTGTTCTTCCTGGTCTGTCTGGGGTGACAGTTGGAATATGTGGGTAGAAGACAAATCAGCTGGCGTGTCTCAGTTCTCTGCCACTGGTGGGGGTGCGGGGGAGGGGGTGCCTAGTTCCTTTTTTGCAGCCTCCGTCTGCACCCCTTGGTTCCTTTGCTATGGCTTTGGCCTCCAGAGGTAAATTGGATCAGAGTCCTGATCAGAATGTATCTGATGCTTTTAAGATGAATCTGCTGACTTCCCCAAGGGCCGGTGAACTGCACTGGATATTCCCCCCTGGGCCATGTCCTTCTCCTCCGAAGTCCCATGTCATTAATTTTTCACTTGAGAATGAATTCATCTGAATTAATCCTTAAGCACTGTCTTTCCTTCTCTCTTCCTTTTCTGGTGGTGGTGGGCTATACCTGGCCATGCTCAGGGGACTAATCTGGAGTGGGTGCTTGGAGGTGACCCCTGATGGTGCTCGGGGGACCATGTGGTACCTGATTTGGACTCATGCGATGTTCCAGTATGGGCCTAAATATGCTGAAGTACCTTTGTGTGTGTCAGACATTACCCTGGAGACCCGGGATTCTAGGATTAAAAGGAACTGGGGGAGCTGGGAGACGGTACAGCAGTTTGGGAGTATCCTAAGCATGTGTTGGACCTGGACCTGGGCCTGGTCTCTGGTACCATATGCCCCCCCCCCAACCCCCCCCCCCCCCCCCCGGACACAATGAGGTGGCCTGGAGCATCTCAGCAGACCCACATCTTCAGGCCTTGCATTGAACCACCGGTCTATTTGGCTCAGATTCACTGGTGGGGGGCCCCCCAGGCCAACTGGGGACAGCTCCCCCTTCCAAAGAAAACAATATTTGGGTGTCCATTTTTGCAGACATTCACTCATGCAGAGCAAATGCTCTAACAGTGCAGGCGCACCCCAGGGTCTTGTGAAAACTGTGGATTATCCTAGAGTCATATTAGATTATTTTCCCTTTCCTAGCAGAAATGTAAGCCTTTGTGAAAAAGAACTTTGCTTTATTATTATTTTTTTTCCTCCAGGAGTTTCATTGTAAGTTTAAAATGCAGGAACTGGAGATGCCCTAGCTTCTGAAATCCTTAAAAATCATGCAAGCATGTATGAGGTCCTAAGTTCAAAGATGGGCATTTACCCCTGGCATGCCCTCCAGATGTGCATATGTCTCCCCCAAGATCGTGTCTGCTGAGTCGGAATTAAGCAGTCTGTGTGGTTCGTTCTATACTCTGGACCACCCACCACTCTTTCGGTCGCTGAACTCTAGATAAGTGCTCTTGTTGCATGTGTGTCTGTTTCAGGTATATTTCCGCCTGTATTTCCTGCTCCTGGGCTGATTTCTAGGACTTAGTAGGTGCTCAGTAAACACGTGGTGACTGGCCTGTTGCTGCCAGAGCGGGGCTCTGTCTGGTGAACCTTCCTCCCCAGGAGCTAGACTGTGAGCTCCGAGTCTCCCAAGGAGATGTGATGTCACATGAAGGGGAGCACACAGACCCCAGAGCAGGAGATTGTCTTTCTGTTTATTTATTATTTATTTATTGGGGGGGAGGATGGTTTGGTAAATGAATGGGTTTAGTAATAATTGTTATAAAGTCTATTGCTGGGAGAAACATTGTCAGCCACCTCGGTGCTTTGCGTTCCTGCATTTGGACAGTCCTGGGGAGTGGGAGCCTGCGATGCTGGCCCTGGGCCCTTGCTTTCCCCCTTGCAATCATCCACTTAGGCACCTCTTGTCCCGCCCCATCCCTGGGGGAAAGGGACGCGACCTTTGGCCCCAACAAGAGGCCTTGCTGATCTTACTGCCCACCCAGCCGCGGGCTTACTCTTGACTGGCTTCTGATGCGCTAGTGGCACCTATGGGGTGGCTGGTGCACAGGGGAGGTTGGTGACTTCAGAAAGACCAGCCCACCGGCCTCCCCTGCCTCCTGCAAAGCACCAGTGGCTGCGGCTTGGATGCAGATGGAAGTCCTGAGCACTTACGCTGGAACGGGGTCTGTGGACCAGAGGGTTAGTGGTTTTCTGCTCAGAGTCACCCCTCCAACAGAAGAGGGCGTGCGCGCTCTCTCCCTCCCCCTTCTTCTTCCCTTCCTCCCTCTCTTTCTCTCCCCGTCTCTTGTTCTCTCTCTCCCTTTCTTCCTCTTTCCCTCTTACTCTCCCTCTTTTTCTCCCTCTCTCCCTCTCCATCTCTCCCTCTCTCCCTTCTTCTCTCCCTCTCTCCCTCTGTCTCCCTCTCTGTCTCCCTCTCTCTCTTTCTCTCCTCCCTTTCTCTTTCCGTATCCCCCCTCCCTTCCTCTTTCCCTCTCTCTCTCCCTCTCTCTTCCTGTCTCTTCCTTTCCCTTTCCCTCTCTCTCCCTTTCTCCACCCCTCTCTTTCTCTCTCTCTCTCCTCCCCACCCCCTTTGCCAGCCGTTGATTTGCCACTTTGCTGGTGGTCTGTACTGTAAAAGCCCCGGTTCAGAGATGCCCCCTTCTCTTCCCTTCCCCCTGCCCTGCAGTGAGGCAAACTGGAGATGGTGGCATCACCCAGCCTGTGGAAACTCATTTCTCACCCAACTTCCTGTAGCACTGTAGCACTGTCCTCTCTTGTTCATCGATTTGCTCGAGCGGACACCAGTCATGTCTCACTGTGAGACTTGTTGTTACTGTTTTTGGCATATGGAAGATGCCACAGAGAGCTTGCCAGGCTCTGCCGTGCAGGCGGGATACTCTCGGTAGCTTGCCGGGCTCTCCGAGAGGGACAGAGGAATCGAACACGGGTCGGCCGCATGTAAGGCAAACACCCTACCCGTTGTGCTATAGCTCCAGCCAGCTTCCTGTACTTGTATAAATGAAGTGGGTGTTGCAGGCCAGAGAGAGAGCGCTGTGGGTAGGGCGCTTGTTTCGCACAAGGCCCACCTGGGTTCAATTCCCAGTACCCCATATGGTCCCCCAAGTACTGCAGGAGTGATCCCTGAGTATAGAGCCAGGAGTAAACCCAGAGTCCTCAAATAAAATAAGAGCAGCTGCAGTTCGCTCTAGACCCTGGTTTAAAAGGTGTGTGTGGGTGGGGGGTGGGGGGGTGGGGGAGTAGTCATTCTGTAGTCTGTTTATTGACTGGGTCTAGAGAAGGTGGTTGAACCTCGACTCATGCCAAGATATTTGTATTTTTCCCTCTGTCTCCAGCAAAGCCAGGTCCCTGTTTGAGAAAAATGCCGCCCCAATTTTGCACCTCTCCGGCATGGATGTGACCGTCGTCAAGGTGAGCAGGGCCTGGCCTGGGGCTTGCTCAGTGCCGCTCCGACCTGCCGAGCAGACCCCGAACCTCCCCCCCAGCAAAGGTCTCCCCAGTGAGGAGAGGAACGCGAGCACATTGGGGGGGGGGAGGGGGCTGGGGCCCTCAGCACCCAGAAGAGCAGTTGTGGGAGGCTGCCTTTGTTTCCTTTCGTTAGACACGTGAGAGTCTGGGCTTCTGGAATAGCTCGTTAGTACTATGGAGAACTCTTTTCCTGAGGGCCGGGGAGATAGTACAGTGGGTAGGACACTTGCCTTTCACGCAGTGACCCAGGTTCAATCCCCGGCACCCCAAATGGTCCCCCAACGTCGGTCAGGAGAGATTCTGAGTGCAGAGCCAGGAGTGAGCCCCGAGCACCATCAGGTGGCCAAGAAAACCACCACCAACAACAACAACAATAGTTGTTTTTCTAAAGCGAAAGTATGAGGAACCAATTTCATGGCAGTTCACATACCATTTGAAATTTTCTCCCTGGTAAGGAATTTTATTATTTATTTATTTATTTATTTATTGGGTCACACCCAGCAGTGCTCCGGGGTTACTCCCTGGCTCTGCACTCAGAAATCACTCCTGGTGGAGCTCAGGGAACCATATGGAACACCAGGGATCGAACCAGAGTTGGCTGCAGGCAAGGCAAACACCCTACCCCCTGGGCTATCTCTCCAGCCCCTCTGGCAGGAGTTTTATTTATTTATTTTTATTTAATTTTACTTTTTTGCTTTTTGGGTCATACCCAGCGATGCACAGGGGTTACTCCTGGCTCATGCACTCAGGAATTACTCCTGGCCGTGCTCGGGGGACCATATGGGGTGCTGGGAATTGAACCCGGGTCGGCTGCGTGCAAGGCAAATGCCCTACCTGCTGTGCTATCGCTCCAGCCCTATCTGGTAGGAGTTTCAAACGGTTAAACTTCAGACTTTGGGAGGTTTGGGGAGGGAAGAGAAAGAGGACCCAAACTAAGATGGAATCGTGCTGTTTTGGAACATGCCTAAAGATAGTATTGGTGTCTTTTTTGCTTCATTGTGCCTTGAGGCCCCTCCTGGTGGTGTTCAAGCACTGCATCCATCTCTGAGGCCAGGGGTCACTCCTGTCGATGCTCAGGGCCTCACGCGGTCCTGGGGATGGAACCCAGACCACCTGCATGCACAGCCTGCATCAGCACGTGGAGCTAGCTCTCTGATTCGGCCTCTGGGCTCAGTGTGTTAGTGTCCACAGAGGGGTGTGTGTTGGGCGAGTTGGGTAAAAGCTGTGACTGCCATGTTTGTACGGCTGTGTTAATCCCCGTTCTATCTCTCCAACCCTTTGGCTCTTCCTTTTAAAGGAAGATGCTCATTCACTGGTCTCCCTGGTGCTTTTTGATTACATAAGTCTGGATTCATATAAACGATGCATAATTGCTTTGGCGGCCGTGTAGTTCTCTGTGTCTGTCAGTCTTGTGGAACTGCTGGAAAGACTCAGGGTCAGATTTAAGGAAAAGGTCCTGCACTTCTAACCCTCCAGCCTCTGAGGTGATGCATTTGCCTAAGGTTCCTTTTGTGTTCCAGACAGATTATGAGGGCCAAGCCAAGAAGCTTCTGGAACTGATGGAGAGCACAGACATGATCATCGTCGCGGGAGGTGACGGGACCCTGCAGGAGGTATGGCCATCTTTCTGCCACGGTGGCAAAGGGAGACCGAGTCCTGGAACCCACGGTGGCCACGATGGCAGGGACTGACTTCCTGCTCAGCCTGCCCTGGGCTGGTCTCTGTGGCCGGGCGGGCGCTCTGTTCTCCTCCTGCACTTTCACTGCATTGCTCTGTGAAGCCCCACACCTAAGAAGAGACCTTCTTTTCTTTCCTTTTTTTCACTTGACGTTGGATCCACTTGGAGACCAAGTGGTGGTGGGTGTGGTTTTGTCTTTGGAAGGTCTAGCTCGGCCAGGATCCTTTAGTTAGGAAGTCTCAGCAAACCCAAGTTTCCGGGTGGCACTGTCCAGATGCGCACATCTGCCTTCACTATAAAACTCTGTCCCCTTACGGATGACTTGGGTCCAGTGGCAGAAGTGAGTGTCCCCGCTAGAACAGACGTCAACTGTCATCCTAGCCTAGACCTTGCAGGCCCCTGATGGGCTTCCCACCCGCTCCATCCTGCGACCCGCACCTCCTTTCTGTGGGCCTTTTGCCACGTCTTGCAGTTCCGTTGGCATGCGGAGAGGCCGGCCGTGTGGCATGGTCCAGATGTGCCGCAGCAGTTATGGGAGCCTTTGTGAGCTGCGTCTGCACCCTGCAGGCGCCTATCTTGGGATTGTTTCAGACGGCGTCCTAATGAAGTATGTGGAATCCTGAGAGCATGCCAGCCCAGCTGAATCCCAACACCCAGCAAGGTGGAGGAGGCAAGGGAGATTAGGGACAGCCTTTGCTTGCCAGCATGTCCTGCTTTTCATGTAAAATTTTGAATCTCGGCACCATGATTTCCAAAGGTGTCCAGAATAAAGTTCCAGGCGTCCAGTGTTCCCACACCAGTCCCCCACCAGCGTCGGCTCCCTGCCACCGATGATCCCTGCCGGGTTCCCTCCCACCCTCCAGCCTGCCTCCATGGCAGGACCTTTTTAAGAAAGACACAGATTTTTTTTTTTTTTTTGCTTTTTGGGTCACACCTGGCAACGATGCACAGGGGTGACTCCTGGCTCTGCGCTCAGGAATTAACCCATGGTGGTGCTCGATATGGGATGCTGGGAATCGAACCTGGGTCGCCCGCGTGCAAGGCAAATGCCCTACCCGTGTGCTATTGCTCCAGCCCGAAAGACAGATTTTATGTTTCGTTTCATCCCTGTCACCCGGATACGTGTGTGGACATGCACAGATAGACGGGGACTGAGGGCCCTTGCCCCAGCCCCCAGGCAGAAACAATGATGATTATCCAGCATGGAGGGATTATGACAAAGAGGGTTTTGTTCAGATATTTTTCACTTTTTACAAGATACATATTAAATTTTTAAACAAGAATAATTTATGTAAAGGAGCCTAGTTAAAATATCTTTTGGGGGCTAGAAAGAACGGGTGAGGCACCCGCCTTGCATTCAACAGGCCAAGTTTGATCCCCAGCACCATGTACTGTCCCTGAGCCCTGCAAGAGTGACCCCTGCACGCAGAGCCAGGAGTACTACCCTGAGTACTACCCGTGCGGCCCGGTTCCCTCTCCCCCACAATATATTTTTAACTGCGGGGCTTCTGTTCCCCTTGATTTTGTATTCATCAGTAAGAAATGTTTATTGTGAACAGACTTAAGAGTGAGGCAATGTGTTGTTTTCCTGCATGCCTACTTTTTTCTAGTAAACTGGATTGCTTTGTGTGATTTATTTTATAGTCAATTGAATTGTGGTCCTAAGTCAAGAATAAAATCAAGGGGCTGAAATAGAATAGAGCAGAGAGGATGCTTGCCATGCATTCGGCCAGCCGGGTTCAATCCCAGCCCTGCATGTGGTTCCCGAGCCCTGCCAGGAGTGATCCCTGAGCACGGCTGAGCATGGCTCAAAAAAGGAGACAGAGAAGTAATACAACTGAGCTCTGATCCTATTTGAGAGTACTGTGTTTCAAGTAAGTACAGACTTTTTGGCGGGGCTGGAGTTGGGGGACACCTCCCAAGCACTGCTTTGGGGAATCGGGGTGTGAGGAGGGACTGTGGGGTCATTCCCGGCCAAACCAGTCTGGTGACTCAATGTGAGGGCCTGAGAAGGCAGTGATGCTCAGGCCCCAGTGGTGCCAGGGACCACCAGGACCACACTGGAACTGGCGGAGAGGGGGTGGGGGTAGACCCAGTGGCACTCAGGGGCCAGATGGTGCCGGGAATGGAATCCAGGTCAGGTGCAGCCCAGAACCGTCTCCCTGTGCATCTTTTCATGTGTAGGTAGAAAACGGGCAGGTTGGAAGCTGTGGAAACTGAGTCGAGCTCTAGGACGATGACAGCACTTTTGTTCATGATCTTGTAACATTTTCTTTCACCGTTGCAGGTCATTACTGGGCTTCTCCGACGAGCGGATGAGGTGAGCCTTCGTGAAAGTCTTTATGATCGCCGTCAGCGCTTGCTTTTCCCTCCTGTGTCTCTGACTCACCCTTTCACCCTTGGGCCGCCTGTGATGG
Source organism: Sorex fumeus (assembly GCF_029834395.1). Taxonomy (NCBI): domain Eukaryota; kingdom Metazoa; phylum Chordata; class Mammalia; order Eulipotyphla; family Soricidae; genus Sorex; species Sorex fumeus. The sequence continues at coordinate 6,358,452 of NW_026606105.1, read as the reverse complement.
GGTCTGGGTGGTGCTGTGGGTGACAGGGGATGAACTAGCGGCTGTTCGTGTCACAGACACTTCCCCGAGCCAGGACTTCCTCTCGGCGCCTGGGGTGCTTAGACAGAAGAATATCCGATAGAAAGCTTCGAAGAACTTCTCCCTAAATAGATCGTGGCATATTTATACACTGGAAACCATTCAGCAATCCAAGCGAGTGAGCTCAGGTTATTAATAACCGCATGGCTTAAATCTAGAACATATTTAACACTATGGTGGTCGCTGCATCCATTATCAGTGACACACACTTGAAACATACATGCAATTCTGAAATACACCATCAATTCAGCACAGTGCACAGGTGTGTGAGTAGATATATTTGATCCCCATTTAAAAAAAATTAGCAGTACCCAAAAAAATCAGGCTGCCAAATTGTTATGCATTTGAACTGAAGTTTTAAAATTTTGAAAACAAATGTGCTGTCAGTGGATGCCTGGAGGACATTGTTCAGGAACCCTAAGGTGGCTGGGATGGAGGCACCCAGCCGCAGGGGGTCGTTTCCATAGGAACAGTGCGCAGCACTTCCGTCCTGTCTGCATGGTTCGTTTCTCAAGACAGCTGATGCTGGCATCCAAATTGTAACATTTGTTACGCCTGGGTCTTGATGGTATTTGTGACATTATTTTATATGCCTTTTCGATACTAGTCTTATGCTTAAGAAATACCATTTTATTTTATAAAAATAAACAGAATGCATTTATAAATGTTACATGTATATGAGCAGCATTCTGTGTGACATGATGTCAAGTGAAATACAGTACATTGGATAGCACAAGAAGGAAGCTGCACTGTCATCCCTTTTGTGCTGGGAGATGCGTGCTCATCCTCGTCATCGTTGGGGAGAATGTGGACGTCGGAGCGTGGGTGATTTCCCGGCCTGCTTCATTCTGAGAATTGCTCACCCCACCTCTGCTTGCTTGTGGCAGTTAATTAAGTCTTCTGCTATGCCTCTCACCAGCCATTGGACTAACGCATTGGGTGTTAGGCCCTTTCTGTTGAATTTTCTCCACCACTTTTTCAGATAGCGTGACAATATGATGCAGTTCCCGTCCCGGGAGTTCACTTATTGTTAAGAATATCATTTTCCTGATGCGATTAAGACCCTCATTTTATATCATTAAGACTCTCATTAAGACCCTCATTTAATAAATCATTAAGACCTTCTCTTTCCTAATCAAATTTCTCTACAGTGCACCGCCATGGATGGCACCCCACGATTTCTCCGGAAGTTGGGGCAGGGTTGATTTCCCCGCCTGCCTTCTTTTGGGAACTGAGCGCTCAGTGTGCCGGAGTCACCTGATCCCTGGGCTGGGATCGGGGAGGCTGCCTGGGTGGTTGCCTTTGTCCCAGCGAACACGTCTCTGCCTGATCTTCTGAGAAGAGCCAAACAATTTCTTTCCATCCCGCAGGCCACCTTCAGTAAGATCCCCATCGGCTTCATCCCACTGGGCCAAACCAGCAGCCTGAGTCAAACCCTCTTTGCTGAGAGCGGGAACAAAGTCCAGTAGGTTGTCAATGTGGGGTGCTGGTGTGGTGGGCGTGGAGCTGGGGATGGAGAGTCCTGGGGGCGTGTGACTTGTACATGTGTGCGAGTGCAGAGCTCTTGTGAGTCTGGGTGCCCTGAAGCCTGAGCTCAGTGAGGGGAGGACTTGCTCTCTGTTCCTTGGCTTCCCCTCAAAGCTCCATCGGTCCTCCCCCAGTTAGTGTAGAATGAATGCCAGTCTTCTGCCCCATCCCACCGGGTCTTCAGCTCTGCGTGGTTCAGTACACCAACGCCGAGATGGCTTAAGCGAAGGATGACAAATAGGCAGTCCCTCAAGGGGCCTGAGCCGGCAGTGCCCTTCATTATCTCCCTATGATCAGTGGCTGGGACATCAAAATGAAGTCACACCCTTTGGGGAATGAATGCTGGTGTTCTGCCCCATCCTACCGGGTCTCTGGCTCTGCGTGGTTCAGTTCACTAACATCGAGATGGCTTAAGCGTAGGGATGACAAATAGGCAGTCCCTGGAGGGGCCTGAGCTGGCAGCCCCCGCTCATTATCCCTCTATGATCAGTGTCTGGGACACCTAAATGAAGCCACGTCCTTTGGGGAATGCCTCGTGTGGGGGCCGGGAGGACAGAGCTGGCGGCTGGCAGCGTGGCCTTGGCATTTCAATTAAACTGCAACAAGTCTGACGGGGTCTTTTTGGCAAACGTGCCCAGGAGTCAGGCGAGTTGCTGTGGCTGTTGTTTTCTGTCCAGCGCGTAATAGAAATAGAACTTTAGGTTTCTGAGAAGTCAGGATCTTAAGTTTGTGATCGCAAGAGGGTTCACGGGCTCTGCTGGAGAGTCATTGGATGGTAGAGAACAGATTGCTTTCAGGCTGTCGTTGGCACTCGTTTGATCTTCAGTGTAAGTTGTATGACTTAGTGGAAGAAATCAGTTACTACTTGTTGAATAAGTTAATTAAAATCTCCTTAGGACATTCTAGATATAATATAATCTACTAGACTCTATTGCTATAATAATACTCTGGTGGGTTATTTTTTTTCCTGCTTTAGGATTTTTGTGAGGCAGACTTTCGTGACTCTGCATTGATAATATAAAAATAGTATTAATTTATAATATTATGTTTATACTAATATTTATTTTATTAATATCGATATTATAGTATTTGGGCTGGAGCGATAGCACAGCGGGTGGGGCATTTGCCTTACATGTGGCTAACAGGGCCAACCCGAGTTCGATTCCTTCGCCTTTCTCTGAGAGCCCGGCAAGTTACTGAGAGTATCTCGCCCACACGACAAAGCCTGGCAAGCTCCCCGTGACATATTCGATATGCCAAAAACAGTAACAAGTCTCACAGTGTTACTGGGCCTGCTCGAGCAAATCAATGAACAACAGAAGGACAGTGATAGTGACAGTGATTATAGTATTTATAATATTTATATTGTAAATTAATTATTATAATTATATTGTAATTATACATTAAATGTTATACTATTAGGAATCGATATCTATTAGGAATCAGTGTCTAATAGGAATCAATGTCCTTTTTTAAATTTTTTTAATTACTTAATTTATTTATTTTGTAAAAACCTTGGCCCTTGTATCAGACACCCGGTGTGAACCACACGTGTATCAGGGCTTGCAGCCTTAATGTACATATGAGGGAGTGCCATCTCTCCCCCACTCATCTCGAACCTAGCTGAGGTGTCATTGTGCTTGGCACACAGCGAGACTTTCTGGGGTGATAGATAATCGCACTGTTCCCCCCAGACTCTTCGCTTGTCTGAGCCCTGCCCGCTTCAGGCCTGGGTCACTCTAGCTGGGTGCTCTCCAAACACCCTGCCCACCCACCACGGTGGCCGGCCGGGGCCTTTCACCCTCCCTGCACCCTAGATAGCTCCTCTGCCCCTCAGGCCACCGTGGACTGTGAACTGTACCCTCACACCCTTCCCCACTACTCGGGGAGCCCCTGGCCTCTCCTGCAGCCCTCTGGGGCAGGGAATAGCCTTTGGGGTTGGCCCGAGCTGAGAATCCCCCAGACTCAAAGGGACGGTGTTGCTGGTGCTCTTTAGAGTTTTTGTTTTTCTTTTGGGGGCCACACCTGGTGATGTTTAGGGTTCAGTCCTGGCTCTGGACTCAGGAATCACTCCTGGCGCTGCTCTGGGAACCAGATGGGATGCTGCAGATCGAACCCGGGTTGGGCACCTGCCACGCAAGCTCCCTACCTGCTGCACTATTGCTCTGCCTCTCTTTTTTAAATTTTTTTAAAAAATTCATAAAACTTAATTTACAATCATGCTCCAGGGCTTACGGTAATTAAGTCTGCCCCAGGCTTCAGATTTTATCGCCCTCTTAACATGGTAGAGACCCAAGACCTTTTAAAAGAACAAGGATTGGCTTTTTTTTTTTTTTGCACTGCTGTGAAGATTTATTGTCCCCATAATTACTGCAGAAAGAGAAAAAAGAAAAAAATAACCTGGAATTCAAGGTAATTGGATTGCAGGTAAATAATCTTAAATGTAGCTGTTCTGTGCAATTGTACTGCTTTATTTAGAACTTTCAATTATCACTAGAGAAAGATAAATTTTAGCTTGCATTTTGCTGTCTTCTGCCAAGAAATCTTGGAAAAGGAAATGAGTAAAAGAAGGCCACTCGGTTGTATCATCTTTCGAAAGATCTGTCTCTCCAGAGCTCTCCCAAACCTCTTTGTCATCCATCTGGAGGAGGGCCAGTGTGTCAGCACCCTTTCTGGTCGCTTCCTTCTGAATTCATAGTCACGGTCACCTGCTTGCTTTCTGCCATGTCAAGCCTCCCGTTCTAAACTGACGCCTTCTTCCTGAATAGCATCTGTGCTGAAGGGACGGAGTCGGATAAAGATTCATCACTGATAGGGAAATATGGGAAAGTAAATATTTCAGCTCGTTGACCCCCTAGCTCAGAGTGGACATCTAAGAATCCAAGGTAACATACTAGAATTGTAAAGTACCTTAAAATACAATTAACTTTGTTAGAAAAATGAATTTAAGAGGCTCTGATTTGTGACTCTAGAGTGTCTCTCAGACCCACTCACGGGGACAAGGATGGATCGGGGGCCACTTGTGGAGTGCCAAGTGGTTAACTTTCTGGTGGGGTACACAGACACCCCTTGGCCACGGAGGGCAACATCGCCCTCTGAGAAGCAGGACCTCTCAGGTGGATTGAACCACCTTCTCTTTGGTGACGTTTAGTTCTGTTGTCTTGGGATTTTTATTTCATCCGAGTCCAGTTCCTCAGCTGTATTGAGTGAATGACAGCTATAGTCCTTCAGAAGATTGTAGAAACAACAAAATGCACGTGGGCCCCGAGCACTATGAGGTGTGGCCCAAAAACCAGAAAAAAGAAAAAGAAATTAAGGTACTCCCAAATAACTCCTGTCTTCTAGGTGTGCTCAATAAATCCTTAATAATTATCCTAGTCATTTTTTTAAAAAACATACAACAGCAATGCAGTGGACATTGTGACACTTTTTGCGAAAAGTAAAGTAAGTAAAGTAAAGGCCCTCCGATTGATCATCGATTTGCTCGAGCGGGCCCAGTAATGTCCCCATTAGAGACTTTGTTGTTACTATGTTTGGCATATGGGGAGCTTGCCAGGCTCTGCCGTGCGGGCGAGATACTCTCGGTAGCTTGCCGGGCTCTCCGAGAGGGGCGGAGGAATCGAACTCGGGTCAGCTATGTTGGCTGCGTGCAAGGCAAACGCCCTACTGCTGTGCTATCGCTCCAGCACACTTTTTTCGAAAAGTAATAAAGAAAATTTTTAAAATAAATAAGGGGACTGGAGCAATAGCACAGCGGGTAGGGCGTTTGCCTTGCATGCGGCCGACCCGGGTTCGATTCCCAGCATCCCATAAGGTCCCCTGAGCACCGCCAGGAGTGATTCCTGAGTGCAGAGCCAGGAGTAACCCTGTGCATCGCCGGGTGTGACCCAAAAAGCAAAAAATAAATAAATAAAATAAATAAACCAGATTGCAAGCCCTAAAAAAATCAAGAATTACCAAGGGATAAACCCGACCAAATATGTATGAATCATATGCTGAAAACTACAAAGCCCTAAAGAAAGAAATCAAAAGGAGCTGAGTAACCGGAGAGCTGTCACGTGCAAGACTGACGAACTAAGACTCATTTTTCTCTAAAATGATCTGTAACTTCAACAGAATCTCAGAGTTGCAGAATACTTCTTGTAAAAATTGAGAAGTAGATTCTAAAATTTGTATGGAACAATTAAGGGATTAAAATAGAATAAAAGAACAATGAAGTTTCAGTACTTACCGAAACTTAAAAGTTGGCAAAATAATATCCACGTGAATTATTAGAAGAAAGTATCCAGAATTTGGATTTTTTTTTATGGTGCTACCAAGAAAATTAATTCAGTGGAGTATTGATTTCAATATTGAAATAATTGGTAGTTATTTCAACAAGTGATGCTAATCTGAACATATATATAAACATATATATACATATATATGTTTATATATATACATATATAGGTTGAAGCGATAGCACAGGTGGGTAGGGCGTTTGCCTTGCATACGGCCGACATGGCCAACCTGAGTTCGATTCCTCTACCCCTCTCGATGAACGGAAGGACAGTGACAGTGATACACACACACACATGCACACATACATAAGGTCATGTAGTTAATGGAGCAACTTTCTATATTGACTAAATATACATTGATATAAGGTAAAGGTAAAGGCCCTCCCGTTGATCGTCGATTTGCTCGAGCGGGCCCAGTAACGTCTCCATTGGAGACTTTGTTGTTACTGTGTTTGGCATATCGAATACTCTCGGTAGCTTGCCGGGCTCTCCGAACATTGATATAAAGGAATTATTTAAATGTTTTAGATATCATAATAGAATTTTTTGTTTGTTTTGGGGTGCCACAACCAGCTATACTGAGGAGTTATTTCTGACTTGGCACTCATTGGTGCCAGGGGGAACCATTTGGGATGTTGGGGGTCAAACCCCAATCAGTCTTGTACAAGGCAAGTGCTCTACCCACTGTGCTAGGGTTCCAGCCCCAAGATAGAATAATCAAATTTTATGTTTATTTAAGGTGTCTCTCTTTTGGAGATACATAGAAAGTATTTATAAAAAATGAAATGTTGAGACTTCTGGAATTTGCTTTAATTAATGCAGATTAAGGGGAAATTTAGGACAAGAACTCTCTGTTCTTTGAGTGTTTATTGTTGTTCATTTGCTTTTCAAGGATTGCCAAGGATTGAACCGAGGGCTTCGTACCCTGCAAGGTGTATGCCCGATTGCTGAGCCACTTCCCTGATTTGGTGCATTATTTTGATATACTTGAAACTTTAGAGAAAAACATATATTTATGAAGGCAGCCAGTATTCCCTATCATGGGCCATGGGCTGTGCCAAGTCAGGGTTTTACATTGGCCAGTAAATGTTTTACTTTCTGGAACTGTATCCAGGAGGAGGTGGATGATAAAACAATTATGTTACACATAGCACAGTGGGTAGGGCATTCGCCTTGCTGCATGGCCCTGCATGCAGCCAACATGGTCGACCCGAGTTCGATTCCTCTGCCACTCTCAGAGAGCCCGGTGAGCTACCGAGAGTATCTCGCCCGCACAGCAAGGCCTGGCAAGCTACCCATGACGTATTCGATATGCCAAACACAGTAACAATTGTCACAATGGAGATGTTACTGGGCCCGCTCAAGCAAGTCGATGAACAACGGGAGGACAGTGATAGTGACAAATTGTGAAGGAAAGTGAATCGGGTTCCATGACAGAGCTTACAGGGGAGATCTACCTGTGGCTAGTTGGGATAGATGGGGACATTACAGCCAAGATTCATGTAGGGTGGGAATGGCAGCTAGTCAAAGAGAAAGCAGAGAGGCTCCAGGGCTGATGGATGGGCCAGGCAAGAAAGTACTGGGTGTGGGAATATTTGTTCTTTATGCTCTGATTGTGGCCAGCTTCTTTCTGGCCCTTTGTTGATTTGCTGTTTCTTTGCTGGCTATCTCTTGGATAACTGAGACTGGGAGCCGTAGACCTGCTTCTGAGCCTGCTGTGGTGCCACCTGGCCATATTGGGTAACAAAGGCATGAGCCTTTTAAAACTAAATCTTCACCATCCAAATGTAGACACAGTATCTTGTGTGTCTTTGAACAAAAGACACAGTGATTAAAATGAAGCATACTCTAGTAATCCTGGAAACAAACAAACACTGTCCTCCCGTTGTTCAGATTTTGCTCAAGCAGGCCCAGTAACATTTCCATTGTGAGACTTGTTACTGTGTTTGGCATATTGAATACGTCACAGGTAGCTTGCCAGGCTTTGCCATGCAGGCAACATACTCTCGGTAGCTTGCCAGGCTCTCTGAGAGGGGCGGAGGAATCGAGCCGGCTCGGCCGGGCTGGCTTGCGTGCAAGGCAAACGCCCTACTGCTGTGCTATTGCTCCAGCCCAGTCCTGGAAAGTAAGAGATATATGTTCTGGGTTATGGGCCGTATTTGCTAGAGTAAGTCCAACAAATCTTAAAACTTCAAACTTAGAATCTCAAAGCAGTTCTTCCTTTAGTTACCCTTGGGTTGTTAGGGTAAAAAGAAATTTAGTTTTGAAAAGTTCCTGACTTTCTTACAAGGAATGGAGGACAATTGTTCTTCCTTTAAGTGTCGTTTTCCACTGAGAGTCAGGCATAATGTAGAAATCCAGTGAATACTGAGTAAAAAAAAAATAGGTTTTGCTTTCTATAAACCTCTCTTTCCCACCTTTTCTTTTCGGTTGCTAGTTCCTAGCGTTCCACGGAATCTGTGATTCTTGTCATACTCCTCTGTTTTGCATTCTTAGAATATTACAGGAATGTCTTCTTATTGAGCATTAGCACCCTGTGAGGCATGTGTGTGGGTGTCTGGAGGTTAGGGGGTTGTGGGATGTGTGGGACGTGTGAGGTGTGTGGGGGGGGAGGGGGCTGGGAGGGGGTTGTAGTGTGTATGAATCTGTGGTGTGTTTGTGAGGTATGATGCGTGAGCTGTTTTGTGTTTGGTGAGTGTGAGGTATGGATGTGTGAGGTGTGGGGTGTGTGGCGTGTGTGAGGTATGCTGTGAGGTGTTGAGGTGTGTGTGGGATGTGCGAGGTATGTGCTGTGTAGGGGAGGTGTTCTGCGGGTGGGTGTGTTGTGGGTGTCGGGGGGCTGGAGAGAGGGGCGGTGAGGAGAGGTGTGCTTGCTTTCCACAATGCGACCTTGCCCCTCTCATGGTCTGCAGACACATCACGGAGGCCACACTCGCCATTGTGAAGGGGGAGACGGTCCCGCTCGACGTGTTACAGATCAAGGTAAGGTCTTTTCTTCGGAGTTTGAAAAGCATGAACAAAATCCACGTCTGTAAATTAAAGGAAGTGTAGCCGTTTAGATGAGACTATAATGAAAATGGCCATTTTCCACTTACCTTGGGTTTCCCCACTATAATTTTTCAGAGAAAAAGAACTAGTTTCATCTTAGCAAATACCACTAATAGGCTTATGATGCTTCTTTTTAAATGGTGATGTATATATATTTATATTTGTACCACATAAAATTTACAAAATTAACTGCCAGAACTATTTTCAGGGCTGCTGTTTAAGCATTTAAGGAAAGACTGCTCCCTCGTAACGACTGGTTGTAGATGTTATATCTCGATATCTTTGTTATATTTTAGAATTCTTCTTCAGCTACCCATGATGTATTCAATATGCCAAATACAGTAACAACAAGTCTCACGATGGAGACGTTACTGGGCCCGCGAGCAAATCGATGAACAATGGGAGGACCGTGACCGTGACCATGACTCCTTCTAATAGAGTTGACCACTATTTTCAGTTCCTCTGTTGATTTCCTTCAGATCTCAAGTAGCTTCTCTATTTCATGTGTCATGGCTATTTTGAATATTAAGGAGTAAATACATACAAAGCTTTTAAAGAAAGAGACAAATTTTACCTTCCCTGAGCCCTATCAGCCACCTCTTTCCCCTGTGCCTGGCCAAGGGTGAACTTTTTCTTCCATCCCATCTGTCCTTTGCAGGGACAGGTGATTGGAATTCAGATTCCTTGGTTATCTTGCCACCTCAGCTCCCTGGCGGGCCTTAAGAAGCAGCACGATTTCTCTGGCCTTTTCTCATTCTTTGGAGGGAAACGTGCTCTTCTTAATAGCTTCCCGGAGAACAGAATTTCCTGTTTCCACAGGGTTGTATTGATTTGTAGAAAAACTCATGGATTATTTTAAAAAATACACCCAAAAATAAAAATAAAAATAAAAACACACCCACAGAAAGGGATTCTAGAAACAGTGACACCCAACTGCAGTGGGCATACCAGTACCCATAGCCAGCAACTGCAAATGTCACCCCTAACAGCGCAAAGATGGCTTTCAGAGATGGGACAAGAACGTGGCAAAGGACTCACAGATAGGTGGAGGGCTGAGGAGAGTGCTCCGAAGACTGTTGTGCTCAGGTACACTCGGGGCCCTGAGTTTGGCCCTGCTGCCTCTTGAGCACTGCTGGGTGCTGCCTCCAGGGGATGCCCAGTGTCCTCCAACCCCACCGGATCCAAGCAGCATTGTCCTGGCTCAAGCACCAAACCATTCAGCCCTTCTCTTGCGTGGAATGGCCTTTGAGACCCCTGAGTACTGCGTAGGAAGACCCCTGCCAAAACGGACAGAACAGAAACACATGGCAACCAGCCTGCTGCTTCCACCTAGAGAGTTTGTACATTAAAAAAAAAAGGAGGGAAAATGCAAATGAATTATGATTGATATAAAGCATCCGTGATTCTCCAGTGGTCATCATAGAAGGATTGCCAGCTTCCGGAGAGTGTAGAATGAGGGAGAATGACTGTATTGAGGCCAGGGAGATGGCTCAGAGGGTTGGAGCACATGGTTCCCTAAGTGCTGTTGGATGTCGTGCCCCCTCGCCCCCCAAATAAAAGGAGAGTTAGCATTTTGCAATCACCAGTGAATAATTTGGGCCGAGATCACCATTGAATGCCAAAACCGTTTGGATAAACTATAGCCTTGAAATTAGTAATCACAGAGGGGGAATTATGGCCTTTATAATAAGTAGAGAAATCTAGCACCGACACCCCATCATCAAACGCCCCGACTCAGTATCATCAGTAATGGATCGGTCATTTTCTGCCTCTTGGTGTGGTCTGTTGAGAAGGCTCTAGCACATTAGGTATGTTGTGTTCTGCCCCAAACATTAGCTAGTCAGAATGTACATACATCTAATAACAAGGGCGAAAAAAAATCAATTACTTCGTGGGACATTCGGAAAATAACAGTTGACCTGACCTCTTCAAAAACATCCTTACCTTGAAATCCAAAAGAAGAGAACGTCTGTTCAAGAAGAAAGAAACTAAAGATAAATCTAGAATGAGAGCTTCGATTGTAAAAATGCAAAATGGGGATGTTATTATATTATTAGACTCAAGGGAGCCATGTTAGCACGGCTTGTGCATGGGTCTGAGGTAATAGTGTTGGGTTTCTCAGAACTACCGCGGTGCTGAGGTGTGTCTCTCTGTGTCCCTCTTCCGGAGAAGTGGATGCTGAGGCACTGAAGGGCACAAGGTCACAAGCTGCGATTTTTTTGCAAGTGACTGGCCAGTGCTACGGAACGTTTGTGCACGCAGAGTAAGCTGGCACGGGAGACACTTGCAGATGGTGAGTCTAGACAAGACGTGGAAACGTTGCTCACAGCTGGTGAGTGTTGGCATATTGGCGAAGGAAAAGGGTGACAGGAGCCTGCCCGGGAGCCCACCCGATTCTTGATCAGGAGCTTCTCTTCAAAAGGAGCTCGAAAGGATTCTTAGAAAGCCAGTGCTCTCTTCTGTATTCTCAGTACTTCTTCCTTTATCGTCATCTTATCATCTGCCTCCACCCCCCAAAAGGGCAGATCTCTGAGAAGACTAAATCAATAAGTCAAAAACTCAGCTGTGAGGGGCCAGAGTGATAGTACAGTGGGGAGGACGTTTGCCTGGCATGCAGCCCACCTGGGGTCGATCCCTGGCTTCCCATCTGGTCCCCCGAGCATCGCCAGGAGTAATTTCTGAGTGCAGAGCCAGGACTTAACCCCCGAGCATCGCCAGGTGTGACCCAAAAAGAAAAAAACAGAAAACAAAAAGAACTCAGCTGTGAACCTTTGGTACTTGCCTCAGCTCTGACCCTCAGATGTCCCGGCGACATTCAGGCTGCCCTCCAAAGGCGAGGAACGAGGGTGTTCACCCATGGAGGACGGTCCCTGCCACCACAGCGCCCTGCCAGGCGCTTCTTCCCAGGGCCCACATCCACGTTTCTTCTGCTTCCCGCAGAGGTCGAATCTCCACGGTGACCTCACTGGTCGGGATCAAAGTGATTTAAGCTCAAGAGGATTCTTCGGTCTCTCGTAAAACGAAATTGTCCTCGCAAAGTAGAAGGACTGTGCTGAAAGAAACTCAGGCCCAGGAAAGCTGTAAATCCTATAAATCAGCACCTGTATTTGAAACTAGCTCTGCCCAGAGGAGAACCTTGACCTGTTGCCTGGTGACTGAGCAGGTGACTGCTGCGTCTGTGTGTGGCAGAGGAGAAAATTCCAGGGGAATTAGGAGTTAAGTAGATTCCCTTGACCGCGTGTGTGTGTCTGTGTTCGTTCCTACAAGTCCTCCCTGTCTTGGTGTCCCGGGCATGGGGACATCCCTCCCGCAGCCGCTGAGCTTGGCTTTGGGGCCAGAGAGCAGGCCTTGCACCTCTCAGTGAGTGCCCGGGCCTAACGGTACAGGTAGTGGTTCCTGTGTCCAGCTGTGGCCCAGAGCTACGGAAAGGGCCTGTAGCTCCTGGCATTTATGGTCTTGGTGCCAGAGGACGGGCTCAGGGCAGGGGTGGGGCATCTTCGTGGCAGCCGCTTTCTCAGTATGGCCCGACTCACCGACGGAAGACACTGACTGCAGTTTGTGCAGCATCGGACCAGATCCGATCCACCTTGGGCTCAGACTCCTCGCGACAGAGAACGACTGTCTGCTCAGAGCCTCGTGGGACACATCCCAGGACCACGACTCTGCCCTTTGCTCTGCACCAGGGAGACCTCGGGCGGGCCCACCACTCTTGGCTCTCACCGCTGTCTCAAGGAGAAGGATGTGTCCCCCCGAGGCCCGGCCCTAAGCTGCTGAAATCCCTCTCACTTTCCAGGGCACCTCATTTGAGCCACTTCTGCCGAACCCTCCCAGGGTTGGTTTGTCAGATGTGAAATGTCCTTTTGAGAATGTCGTTCTGTGAAAAGTGCGCCTCAAATGTCTGCCCTGTGGCATGACCGCACGCGCTGAAATGAATGTCTTTGCTTTGCAGGGTGAGAAGGAACAGCCTGTGTTTGCCGTGACCGGCCTGCGGTGGGGGTCCTTCAGAGATGCTGGCGTCAAAGTTAGCAAGTAAAGGATTTCTCTGGTGTGGCGGGTGGAATGCGTGGGCCTAGTGGCCTGTCACTAAGGGGAGCGGGGAAGGGAACTGAGGACAGTGTCCAAATAAGCTGCTCGGCCAGGAAGGGGGTGCGCGCTCTCTCTCTCTCTCTCTCTCTTGCACACGCGCACTCTCGCGCTCTCTTCCCTTCCTTCTTTCCTTCCTCCCTTCTTTCCTTCCTCCCTTCTTTCCTTCCTCCCTCCCTCCCTCCCTTCCTTCCTTCCTTCCTTCCTTCCTTCTTTCCTCCCTCCCTCCCTCCCTTCCATCCTTCGTCCCTTCCATCCTCCCTCCCTCCCTTCCTTCCTCCCTCCCTCCCTTTCTTCCTTCCTTCTTTCCATTCTTCCTCCCTACCTTCCTCCCTCCCTACCTCCTTCCCTCCTTCCCTCCCTCCTTCCCTCCTCCCTCCCTCCCTCCCTTCTTCCCTCCCTTCCTTCCTTCCATCCTTCTTTCCTCCCTCCCTCCCTCCCCTTCCTCCCTCCCTCCCTCCCTTCCTTCCTTCCTCCCTCCCTTCCTCTCTTCCTCCCTCCCTCCCTCCCTCCCTCCCTCCCTCCCTTCTTCCCTTCCATCTTTCTTTCCCTCCATCCCTTGCTTGTGTGATTAGGGCTCCTGGAATCCATTCCCATTGATTCTCTGCTGAGGCCCAAAGCTGCTTAGGTTGTGAGGTGCCATAGAGCGCTTGACCCATCCAGGGTGATGGGGGGTGGGAGTCCATGTGATGGTGGGCATCAAACCAGACTTGCACATGCTCAGTAATCTCTGCGCTAGGACCCTAACCCCAGGATGTCCTTTTCAATGGAATAAACCAAGAAAGGGAATGGCAGCAAAGAAGGAAAGGGCTAAAGAAAAATCAGGTGAGGAAAGACCTCATTCATAGCATCCCCACATGCCTGGGTAGAGATGGGAACAGTCCCGCAGGCGTGTCCTGGGGCTCAAGGTCCAGTTAGAGGTCATCACCCCAGGGGACCTAGTTTGACTGTCTTTAATGGATGCGTTTGCTCCTGCTGTTTTTCTGTTCGTCTTCATTACCTGTCTTACCTGGAAGAGCCCCCCTAGCTCTCCCCCACCCCCACCCCCGGCAGTTCTCAACAGAACTGCACCCTGTCTGGGTTCTCAGGCTGTGCTGTCCACAAGCAAAGGTGCGGCCCTCATTCTCCTTCCCAGCGAACAGTGCCCAGCTGAGAGCACATTTCCCCGCTGGACTCAGGAGCCTTCTTTTCTCAATCGACGAGTCCTCCATGCAGGAATTCCACGCTCCCCGTCCCTCCTCCCCCCACGTTGGTAGCAAGTGCTTAATAAGTGTGCATTGATCAGCCTGGCACGAGCAGCTCCGCCGAGCCGCCCCGAGAGCCAGATAGATGAGCTCCGAGCCCAGTCGGCTTCACGCCTCCCCAGCCGTCCCAGTGAGGTGCCTCTACGTTCTCAGCAGGAGCAGCCCGCCCGCCCCACTCCCAGCCTGAACATTGGCTGTGTCACAGCTGTGGAACACGAGGGAAGGGAAATTGCGCCCGCTGACAAATTGTCATTGTCTGTGCGCCAGAGAACTGGGCGTTCGGGAGCGTCTGCGTGGCGGGGCTTCCCCAGCCTCCGCCCCCTGCTCCCCCCCAACGAGCGCTCAGCTGCACAGCACAGCACAGCACAGCACAGCACAGCACAGCACAGCACACCAATCCATCCAGAGTGTGGAAATCCAAGGAGGCAGGGCCTGTGTCCTAGAACATGGTGAGGAGCCAGCGTGTCCCGGGCTAAGTAGTAATTAGACACGGCCTGACGGGGCATTGGGACGCAGATGGGGAAATTGGACGGTGACACTGGCTCAGGCCTCCCCACCCCCCCGCGCCTCAGCCCCCCCGCACTGCAGACAGACGCGTCATTCTCCTGTGCTGTCGCAAGTACAGTCACACTGCGGGCTCTGGAAGGTTCTGATTCCGTTTTTATCATCTTCCTCAGGTACTGGTACCTCGGGCCTCTGAAAACCAAAGCCGCGCACTTTTTCAGCACGCTTAAGGTACGTGCGATTTACGGTGCAGAGATGTGCTTTGTACTTGGACTTTGCTTTTTCTTTTTTTTCCTAAAATTTATTTCCTTGCTGCTGAGGTAGATGACATTCTCGAATACTAAATTGGGGGGTATAAATTCAGAGAGACAGTGTTCCTGTTTCAGTCAACCCTGCAGGGCCAGGGATCTAATTCAGTGGTAGAATATGTGCGAGGGTCTGAGTTGCACCCCCAGAACCACACACACACACACACACACACACACACAGCATGACCCTCCATTCCCCTAATTCCCAAATACACACACACACACACACACACACAGCATGACCCTCCATTCCCCTAATTCCCAAATACACACACACACACACACACAGCATGACCCTCCATTCCCCTAATTTCCAAATACACACACACACACACACACACACACACACACACAGCATGACCCTCCATTCCCCTAATTCCCAAACACACACACACACACACAGCATGACCCTCCATTCCCCTAATTCCCAAATACACACACACACACACACACACACAGCATGACCCTCCATTCCCCTAATTCCCAAATACACACACACACACACACACACACACAGCATGACCCTCCATTCCCCTAATTCCCAAACACACACACACACACAGCATGACCCTCCATTCCCCTAATTCCCAAATACACACACACACACACACACACACACACACACACACACACACACAGCATGACCCTCCATTCCCCTAATTCCCAAACACACACACACACACAGCATGACCCTCCATTCCCCTAATTCCCAAATACACACACACACACACACACACATAGCATAACCCTCTATTCCCCTAATTCCCAAACCCAGGTTTAATATTTCTTCATTATTCCCTTCCCTTTGCCTCTTCACTCACTCCTGTTATATAAACCTTGAACACAATGATCTCTATCCTATCAATTATTGTCAGCATATCTATATTAGGATCTGTACAGTGAATTGAAGATTATCATCTGAACATGTGCTGTGTCATCGCTCAGGCGGGCTGAGCAGAGGAGACAGTGCTTGTCCTCAGAGCGCGTTCCCCAGGGCTGTCTCTGGACTCTCTGGGAAGCACGTGTGTGTGGACGCCACTCGCATCCTCACCTGCGCACTCCTCAGGGTCCTCAGTTCCGACTCAGCTCTGGTGCAAATTCACCACTTCTCTGGCCAGTCCGAAAATTGGTGTTTGATGGTCTGTAGTAAAACTGTGAATGTTCCGAATAGCGAGTCTTTTTCTAACTATCTAAGTAGTACCTGCCCATTGCTAAATATTTGGAGAAACAGAGCTCCCTTCCTTCGCCTTCTGAATTCCAGTGGATTTGAGAATTAAGTGGAGAGCCGGGTGAGGTGACTCAGAGGGCCAGTGGTTCCCAAACAGCCATGCATGCCCTCCCTTCAACCCCGCCAAAAGTTGGTGAAATGCAATAAAGTAAAATAACGCCACTGAAGTACAAGACCTAACTAGTTCACATGATGATTAAAATGGACTTTCAGTGATAGGAGGGCTGGGCCTATCCACACCGAGACAACGGCTCCATTTCTTCTCCAGACCCATAGGTTAGGAGGAAATGGGAAGAACCAGGGACTGGGTGGGGCTGAGAGCTGGTGTCAGACAGTGAGGCCCCTGGAGGGGGGAGGGGAAGCTCCTGGGGTAACCTCCCTGACCCAGGCCAGGCTGTAATACAGCAAGTGTCCAGATGCTCCTCAGGGCAGCCGAAGGGGGAGTTCAGGAAGCACCGTGATTGCTGGAAGGGCCGGCAGTGCTGAGGAGCCTTTGAGGAAAACGGATAACCAGGGCTGGGAAAAGTTCAGGAGCACTGAGGTCTCGAGACCAAGAGCTGTCGGGAGATAGGAGACAAGAGACCACATGTTCCTCAGTGATGGTTTCCCCGAATCCAGGCCTGGGGAAATGATTGTCCGTCGTCCCCCCCCCCCCCCCGCCCCATCTCAACACTGACGCAGAACCAAACCCCAGTGACAGACCAGGCAGAGACCCAGAAGCCAGGCAGACCCAGCACCAAGAAAAAAGAGAGCGATTTACCACACCACAGTGACTCTGGCACTGCGGTTTGTGTTGATGAAACCCCATTCAGGTGTGCGCCCCTGGTGGTACCCACCAGTGTGCGCTTGTGAAACTCCCGCTAGACTTCCTGCAGGGGAAACCATGGACAGGACCAGAATTCTCAGCAACTTGGTGCTTTAATTTTATTTTCTTAATTAAAAAAAATTGTTTTGAATTTGAGTACCCAGAGCTTCTCCGGACACAGTATTGCCAGGCTCAGCGCACAGAGAGAAGGGTCAGGGATGGGACTCAGGGAGAACGTGACTTTCCTCGTCACCCCGGGGACACTCGAGAGCAGCAGAGGTACTGGCTCCGAGAGACCCAGCACAGGCCAGGGAGAGCCCAGCGGGCCCCACTGGTTCAATCCCCAGCACTGTGTGGACCCTGAGCACCGCCCGGGGGGCAACACCTCCTTACCACCTCCCCCCACCAAAAGGAAGAATTTAAGCAGACTGCAATAACAAAGACTGGGTCTAGAGAGAGAGTTTCCGGTTTCTGAGTTGGAATCGTGACCACGTCTTGGGTTGGATAGAGGCAGCGCCAGGGATGGAGAAGCAGTGATGTCTTGCCCATCATTCTGTGATGGACCTTGATGGCCATTCGCTGGCCACTGGGTTGGGATTCCAGGAGGAGGTAGAAGCGAAGAACCCAGGGCTAGGGGTTGGAGGGAGGGGCAGGCTGAGTGGTGGAGCTCTGGCCTCTGGTACAGGGTTTGCAGGTGTCCAGTACCCCTGGACATTCTGTCCATTTCACGTGTGTCACCATCTTAAACCGAACATCATTTGAGGGGTGGGTTGGAGCAGGATGTGGAGACCTGGGCCCGGGCAGGGGTCTCCAGTCAGCTTGGCTCTCTGCCCAGTGAGGAGAGCGAGGCGGCCACGGCTGCTGGGTCCTTGGTTTCCCAGGGGGGCTTTGGTTAGGGAAAGTGGGGGGCGGTTCCACATTGGGGATTCGCGGGGACCCCCGGCGCCCTGCCATGAGGGGCACTGGCTGGTGCCAGGAGAGCCCCACCAGCCTTGCCAAACACACCCGAGGGGGCGCTGGACCGACCTGCCCCTGGCTCCACCCTTCCCGTCACAGGAGTGGCCTCAGACACATCAAGCCTCCATCGCGTACACGGGACCCCGAGAACGACCCCCCAGCAGCGCCGAGGAGACCCCGACCCGGCCCTCTCTGTACCGGAGGATCCTGCGGCGGCTGGCTGGCTACTGGGCCCCGCCCCAAGACGGTGTGTGAAGGAGAGTGGGAGGGTGGGGGGCACAGGGGGGAGGCCCGGCCTCCAGTGTAGCCCAGCTGCTCGCGTGGGTGGAGAGAGGGAGGTCTGGGTGCCTGGCTGGGCCGCAGGGTCCGCGGGCAGAGGCGGTGCCGGAGAGAGACTGACCACCCACACTGCCCCGCAGCCCTCTCCCAGGCGCCACGCCCCGAGGACTGGCAGGAGATGCAGCTGTCCACCATCGAGCTGTCCATCACCACGTGCAACAGCCAGCTGGACCCCACGGTGAGTGCGCGCACGCGCGCGCCTGGGAGCACAGTCGGGAGCCGGGAAGAGAGATGGGATCGGGCGGAGTCCAGAGGAAAGGAAAGCGCGGTGAGAAGCCGGTCCGAGCAGGCCTTCCCGAGACCCCAAGGCCCAGGCAGAGGCCTTTGGAGACCAAGAGGGCCTCCCGCGTGCGCGCACACTGTGGAGCCTTCACCGAGCTCATCTCCTGGAGTGCATCTCCCTGAGCGCATCTCCCTGAGCGCGTCTCACCGAGCGCGTCTCACCAAGCGCATCTCCCGGAGTGCATCTCACAGAATGCATCTCACAGAGCGCAGTATTCGGGTTCTGTGTCGGCACAGGCCCCTGGGGCAGAGACGCCGCTCTCAAGCCTGTGCCCAGCTGTTCGTACATTTAATTTTCCCTGGCTTTCGTCTGCTCATGGACACCGTTCGATCCTATAGCTACAGGCCACGCGTGGCTATTTAATTAGGATGCCATAAAATTAAAACACATTGCTTCAGCCCCGGTAGGCTCCATCCAGTGCTGGGTATTCTTTCTCCGCGGCCGCTCAGTGGCTGGGAGACCCCCGCCCCCTTCCCCCATCAGCACCAGTGGCCCCTCAGCTGCAGAGCTCAGCGGGGCACCCACTGGCTCTGCATAGTCCAGAGGCAAAGACTGCTCTGACACTTTTAAATGACTGGATGGAAATCAAGAGAGGAATTGTATGACACATAGAAATCAATTTATACTGGTTTATTGGCGCAGGTATGTATGCACTCACATGTGTACTCATTCACGCGTGTCGTCACTGGCAAGGTGCAGTGGAGTAGCTGGGATGGGAATTCTGCCCTGAGGCCTGAAATAAGGACGAGAAGGTCCCCTGCCAGAAGCAGTCCCTGGGCGTCCCTCCCTCTACACTCACGGCTGTGCCCAGCTTTGGGAGTTCAGGGCCCGGGATTGACCATGGCAGTGAGCGTATGAGCAAGAAGCTTGATTCTAGGATTAATATTCAGGGTCTTGTTTTCAGATTGCTAAGGGAATCCACGTCCATTGCACGAACATAGCAGCAGCCTCGCTCCCTCCACTGCCCGAAGCCACGCCTGCTGGGTTAGAGTGAAATGGGAAAACATAAAACCAGCCGAGCACTGGAAGGCGATCAGGCGGAGAGCGGAGGCCTTCTCATAAAAATGTTTAATGACAAGTTGGAGGAAATAAGGATGGCATAGGCCAGGAGTTAATAGCTTTTCTTTATAAGAAACTCGGAGGATAAATCAATAAGAAAGAGGTGAAGCGAAGGCAGTGGAAACAACGCGAGAACTGGTCTTCATTAGGAAGCGCCGCACGGACTGGGGGTGTGTGAGGATGAGGCCAGGAAGGGCCCTTCCAGCAGTGATGGACGGAAGGTCTGTCCAGAGGACTCGGGGTGCTGAAAGGCGGTAAAGTGCTGGTCCTAAAACACTGTCAGTAAACCACAGTGCCAAAAGTTACTAGAAAATAAGAGAGCCTGGTCTGGGACAGGCTGGTGGGCGGGAGAGAGACGGGGATCACCACTATGCCCGAAACCTAATCATGAATGCCATTGTCATCTGCTGGTGACTGAATTTAAAAAAAAAATCTTTTTTAATTGGCAAAGGATGGATCGGAGAGATTGTACGGCAGGTAGGGTGTTTGTCTTGCCCACAACTTACCCGGGCTTGATTCCCAGCATCCCATATGGAACCCCGAGCACCATCAGGAGTAATTCCTGAGTGCATGAGCCAGGAGGAACCCCTGAGTACAGGCAGATGTGACCCCCACCCCCAAACAAACAAATAATTTTTAAATAGGCAAAAGACACTTGACAGAGGATGAGAATATCAGGGGTGGGGCGTTTGCCTTGCATGTGGCCAGCCTGAGTTCAATCCCCGGCATCATCCCTCTAGTTCCCCAAACACCACCAGGAGCAATTCCTGAGTCAGAGCAGGAGTAGGTCCCCTCCCCCCCAAAAAAAAAATAGTTCATAAATGAAACAGCATAGGGGACAGAATAGATCCTGCTTGCTGACTGCTTGGGATGTATACCCATTGTGTAATACATTTGACATAACGCCCACTCAAGGGACCTACCAACCACACGATCAGGCAGATTCTGTCAGCGTGCTAGAGGTAAGGACTCAGGGGGAATGCTCAACATCTAAGAAATGCAAATTATACTAAATTGTCTTAGGTTGACACAGAGACCCCAGCACTGAGGGCAGTGCTGGTTGGGGGCTAGGTGGGGGTGGGTTGGCTCGCCACTTTCTCAGGGGACGTTCCTGCTCCCCAAGGGCCCCTGATATACCCACCGTGTCACCATGCCCTTTGGCCCATGAAAGATCTTTCTAGAAATTTATCCTATGGGACCAATCAGGGGAGTGAAACCGGAGGCTGTCCCTTGCTTTCTCACACCCTGGAATTCTGGAAGAAGGGAAAAAAAAGGTGCAAGCAAATCAAGGTTAAAAATAATAGATTTGCTTCCCAAGGAATTTCAAAAGATAAGATTTCTAATTGGACATTTCCTTTTTACACTGTGGCTGATAGGAGGTGTTCCCAGCCTTCCACTCGTATTCTTTGGGCCTCTTCTCTTCTCTGATGATTAAATACCAGTGAAGGAACGCACTGTAGCGAGCCATGATTGTGGCTCAGATGAGCGCATTCAGGAGGCTGAGTATGTTGTTATCTCTGTGTCAATTTTAAGAGTATGTGACTCTATAGTGCTTATCACCTGGAGCTGCACATTCATTTGCTTTTTTCCCCATACCTCTTTGTACAAATAAAAGCAAATGCAATAAAATACTGAACGAGGCTACATGGAGTTGCTCAGAAAGCTCATTTATCATTTAAAAAAAATACTCATTTATCATTTTAAAAAAAGACTTTAAAAAGTCTCTCGCCAAGTCTGAGAGAAGCTTTGGGGATATGGACTGTGAGAAAATCTGGAACTTTTATGCAGCTGTGCGCAATGCATTTATAATAGCAAATTAGATGAGACAAATCCATCAGTGGACTGATGAAATGCACTTGGTCCATTGATGTAAAAATCTCTATTTATTGATATGGAAAGATGTTCAGCGTCTGTTGGTAAATCAGAAAAATAAGGATGGGGGTGCTGTGAAATGATTTGCATTAAAGGATTTGATTTTTATTGAGAAAGGGAGCCACTGCCTCTAATTGGGTGTGGGCAGTGGTGGAGGTCAGCCCAGGATCCAGGGCTAGGTTCTCTCTAAAAACCTAGTTGTTTGAGTCTGTGTGTTGAAATCTGCAGCCGCCCGCCCGCCCGCCATGCAGCCCACAGTCGGCAAGTGTCTGAATCCGGGAACGTCTCTGCTCCTCCGCCCAACGCTGTCTCCCTGCGGTCCCCTCGCTTCTCTTAGCATCATTCTCTGAAGACTCCTCTCCTGAAGGAGTCTCTCAGCTCTTCTTAACTCTTTGACCTTTATAACTCTCTTAGGATGTCTATTTTATTAAGCTCCACCAAAAAAAGAAAAATCTGTTACACTATTGATCAGCCTTCCATTGAGCGTCTAGATCAATTCTGAGGAGAAATGATATTCCTATAACACCGACTGTTACAGGGCAAGGCACAGCTCTGTGTTAAGGCTGTTAAATGCCATTCACTGAAATCTTCATAGTCTTCTTCACTCTTCCAGGGTTCAGTCCTCGGTACCTAGAGTTGTGCTGCTGTTAATCAATAGTCACTGTGACTGTCACTGTCCTCCCGTTGTTCAGTGATTTGCTTGAGTGGGCCCAGTAACATTGTGAGACTTGTTACTGTGTTTGGCATATCACATACGTCACAGGTAGCTTGCCAGGCTTTGCCGTGCGGGCGGGATACTCTCGGTACCTTGTTGGGCTCTCTGAGAGGGATGGAGAAATCGAACTTAGGTCGGCCCGGGTCGGCCTCATGCAAGGCAAATGCCCTACCGGCTGTGCTATCGTTCCAGCCCATTATCAATAGTATGTCTTGAAATCCCTTTTTAAAACTAGGGGTCATGCCTAGCAGAGCTCAGCTCACCAGGGGGGTCTCTCTGGGGTATACCCAGCCCTATGGCTTGGGCTAATGGTTCTGTGCAGGTGGCGCCCAAGCCCAGGCCCAGTCATGTTCCCAGGGCCCTTGGGCATCCCCCTCAGGGCCCCGGACAAGCCAGGCAGGTACTCTACCTGGCCTGGCCCCTACATTTTCCTTGTTTTCCTTTCTTTTCTGGGCTTTGGGCCATAATGCATAGTGCTGGGGGCTCACTCTTGGCTCTGAGCTCAGGGGTCTCACTGGCAGTGCTTGAGGGGCCATGTACAGTTCTGGGGATCAAACCCTGGTTGGCTGCATGCAAAACAAGTACTCTACCCACCGTGCTGTCTCTCCAGCCCCTCCAACCATCAGTACTCGGAAACTGTGAGAAAGGAACATCCCAAGGCCTCACCCCACATCTTCTGGACCATGACTTCAGAGCATGGGCCAACGTCCATTTGTTTTATTTTGGGATTTGGGGGCCACACCTGGCAATGCTCAGGAGTTATGCCTGGCTCTGCACTCGAATCACTCCTGGCGGTGCTCGGGGAGGTAGGTGGGGTTGAGGGGGTCTTGTGGGATGCCTGGGATTGAACCCAGATTCGCTGCTTACGAGGCAAGTGCCCTGCCAGCTGTACTATAGCTCCAGCCCCAAATATCCATTTTTTTTGGGGGGGGGGGTCATACCTGGCGATGCACAGGGGTTACTCCTGGTTTTGTACTCAAGAATCACTCCTGGCGGTGTTCAGGAGACCATATGAGATGCTGGGAACTGAACCCGGGTCGGCCGCATGCAAGGCAAATGCCCTACCTGCTGTACTATTGTTCCAGCCCCTATCCATTTATTTTTAATTGTTTTCTTGGGTGTGTGTGGTGCTGGGGGTGGAACTCAGGGCTTCCCACATGCAACGTCAGACCTCTGCCTCTGAGTCACCTCCCCAGTGCAGAGCCTGTGTCTCCCGCAGCCTGCCTGGAGGTCAGTCACTGATATCTGAACACGCCCGAGCATGTACTGCTGAGTCTTCACCTCTTCCAGGCGCCCGTCCGCTTGGTTCTGGCTCAAGTTCATTTATCCCCCTCACTGTTTTTAGGCCATGCCCAATGGTGCTCAGGGTTTCCTCCAGGCTCTGTGCTTGGCATTACTCCTGGCAGGGCTCAGGGGATCACACATGATGCCAGGGATCAAACCCAGGTCAACTGCGGGCAGAGCAAGCACCTATCCTACTGTACTATCTCTCCGGCCCTATTTTCTTTCATTTTTGTGCGAGAATTCCTCTCTGACATATGCTACAATTTGCCGTTCATGCTGATAGATTATAATACGTAGACCATATATTTTTTTTTTGGCTTTTTGGGTCACACCTGGTGATGCTCAGGGGTTACTCCTGGCTCCGTGCTCAGGAATTACTCCTGGTGTTGCTTGGGGGATTGTATGGGTGGGTGGGGATTGAACCTGGGTTGGCCACAAGCAAGGCAAACACCCTCCCCACCGTCCTATCACTCCAGCCCTGGGCATAATTTATTTTCATAAATTATGTAAATTATTATTTATTATTTAAATAATGGATTGTTTAAATAACAAATTATTGTTTATTTACATAAATACTACTCTGTCATACATCTATGCCCTGTCGTTATGGCTGTGTTTGGGGTTTTCTGTTTCTCTCTCTCGACCATGCTCCTTGGACGAGCGCAAATTTGTTGTGTGCAGAGATGTTTGGTTCTCTACGCAAGCACAGAGCCACGGTAAGCCGTGGTCAAACAGAAGGTGGCCTTTGCGAAAGCTGGCCCCTGTCTTGTAATTCCCCACTGGGAGCTGGAGTCGTGCTTGGGCATCACCCTTTAATCCCCAGCAAAGAGCGGAAGCTCCGTGTGAGCCCGTCCGAGAGGAGAGGGAAGTGGTGTTTGGGACCCATTTTCGCAAGGCTGGGTTTGGACTGTGGCTGCCGGCAGGGAACACACAGCCGGGTGTGGTAAAGAATGGAGGAGCACTGTTCCTGGAGCATTGTTCTTCCCAAGCTTTCTGTAGTGGGCACAGGAGGCCTTTAACACCTCACCCCTCACAGAGGGGCCGCCACACCCCGGCCCCCATGGGGAGCAGCCGTGGTGAGGATGGAGCTGCAAGGCAGGACCCTGAGATCCTGGCAGCAATAATCCCAGGTCAGGAGCTGCGTGCACCTCCAGACCTTAGCATTGGGGACAGGGGTTTGCGGGGGGGATTGGGACTACAACAGCTGGTTCGCGCTCAGGGATCACCCCTGGCAGAACTCAGGGCACCCTGTGTGGTGCCAGGGATGGGCCCTGGGTCCACTGCATGCAAGGCCAGCGCCCTGACCCCTGTGCTGGTCTCCACCCCCTGCCCATAGTTACTTAGCAGATGAGTGTGGCAGAAAACCACACTACAGTGTGGAAATTATTTTCCAGCGAAGGGCTTTATGAAGGGGCTGGTGAAAACATTCAGAATCGAATCATCAACATACACAGCTTCAAAATTCAACTCAGGGTGTTGCCCTGAGCACCCATGCGTGTGCCCCTTTGCCTTTCAGAGCAAAGAAGACTTCATGAACATCTACATTGAGCCCGACATGGTCAGCAAAGGAGACTTCATAATGCTGGGGTAAAGTGCTGAGACACAGCAGCTGTTCCTGTGTGTGTGATGTGTGTGTGTGTGGGGGGGGTGTCTCTGCCTGTCTGGGAATGCTGCATTCATTCCTGCTTGGGGGTGTCTAACTCAGCATTCTTTCTCTGAATCTGTATGTCTGTGTCTGGGGATGCAGCATTTATTCCTGCTTGGTGTGTGTGTGTGTGTGTGTGTGTGTGTGTGTGTGTGTGTGTGTGTAAGTCAGCATTCATTTCCTTGGGTGTTTGTGTGTGTGTGTCTGGAAATTCAGCATTCTTTCCTTGTGTGTGTGTGTGTTATTCAGCATTCATTCCTTGGATATCTGTCTGGGAATGCAGCATTCCTTCTTGGTTTGTGTGTGTGTGTGTGTGTGTGTGCGTGCGCACGCGCGCGCGACTAAACATTCTTTCCTTGGGTATCTGGGAACACAGCATTCATTCCTTCTTTGTGTGTGTGTGTGTGTGTGTGTGTGTGCACGCGCACGCACGCTGCATGTGTTCGTGTGTGTGAGACTCAGTATTTGTTCATAGGGTTTGTGTGTGTGTGTGTGTGTGTGTGTGTGTGTGTGTGTGACTCAGCATTTGTTCCTTGGGTGTTTTTTTTTTGTGTGTGTGTGTGTGTGTGTGTGTGACTCAATATTTCTTGGGTGTCTGGGAATGCAGCATTCATTACTTATGAGAGAGAGAGACAGACACAGAGACAGAGAGACAAAGAGAGACAGAGACAGAGAGACAGACTTAGCATTGTGGGGCTGCAGACTAGCGAGGAGCAGGGTCTGATTGACCTGCGCTCCCTCTGCGGGTCCGAGCACTCCGACCCCCGACCCCCAAGTGTCCGCCCACGCTGCACCTCAGCTGCCGTTGCACGGCGTTGCTTGGTCACACAGCGCCCTCTAGCGGCCACTTTGGAGCCGGCGCTTGCGGGGGCGTCACAGACAGTCCAGGTGGGCTCTGGCCTTTGATAGTCTTATGGTGACCCCGGTGTCGCGCCCAGAAACAGGAAGGCAGAACACTCCCCTCAGGAGTGGCCCAAGCCACGTCCTGTTTGATGTGTGTGTGGGGGGTGGGGGGAGCTGGTGGGGCGGCCACAAGTGGGCTGGACAGGCATCCCGCAGCCCACACCCTGCGCTCTCCGGAGCCCACTGACCGGCTGTCCTCGGCTCCTGCAGCCACCACCCTGCCTTGGGACACGCCAGAGGCCCCATGCGCTGTAATGGTGCAAGGACGGGTCCCTGGGCATCAGCCTGGTTTGAGTCAGAACCCATCTGCCTACCTGGCCATAAAGGGTCTGTCCACTGGCCCGAGGGCTGATGTGGAGAGCACTGGGGGTCGCACGACCACCTAAAGGCTGTGAGGATGGTGTGCTGGGGCCCGAGCGATGGTCCAGCAGGGCGGGCACTCGCCTTGCACGTGGCTGGCCAGACTTCCATGCCTGGCATCCCCGATAGTTCCCCAGCACTGCCCGGAGTAATTCCTGAGCATCACAGGGTGTGGCCCTAAGACCAAGAGCAACTCCTAAAGGATGGCGTGTGGCCACCTGGAGAATAACTGCCTCAGTGCTTCCTGTGGACCGGACCGGGGCCATCTGACTCTGGCCGAGGAGATAAAAATATCTTCTAGTGATAGTCACTGGAAATGACGGATAACGGGTTCGTGACTTGCACTGGAAAGAGAAAGGGGGTATGTGGGTTTATTGCCCCCAAGAGTCAGCCGCAGGTGGTACTAGGGAGGGCACAGACCATGCCCTAACCCCCTGTACACCATGTCCCGTCACGCCACCGGTGTCCTGTCCAATTGGGGCCCTGGGTGCTGACACCCGTGTCCCATCTGGACAGGGCCCTGGTGTTGACGTCCTGTGTCCAGTCCAGGTGGGGCCCTGTGTGTCAGGGCCCCGTGTCCCGTCCGGGCGGGACCCTGGGTGCTGACGCCCGGCCGTGCGTTCTCATCCCCATAGGAGCAAGAAGATGCGAGAACCCACGCTGCGCCCCGAAGGCACCGAGTGTGTCCGCGCCAGCCGCTGCTCCCTGCGACTGCCCGAGGTGAGCCCCCACCCGGGGAGTGGGACCCCTTGGAGCTCGCAGGGGCCCCAGCTCGAATGAGGGCTGCAGGGATCGCCCCTGTGCGGAGGGATGGGCACCAGAGACGGGCCGTGGGGGTGGTCTTCTTAGGCGGGCGCACGCTGAGAACCCCCAAGTCTAGGTGGTGCCCATCCTATTTGTAACAGCTCTGGGTAAAGGGGACTCAGAGCCCCCCGAAGGCCCACGGCCACGCTTGCGGGGGACAAAGGAGATGAATGAAATGCTGCGTCAGGGCCCGGGACTGCCGCGGGGGGGGGGGGTGGGGAGGGGGGCCCTCGGGATGGGGGCAGGGGCGGCCGGCGCCCAGGGTGCGCTTTTTGGATAACGGGGTTCGGCCACTGAGTCCCTCCCGACTGAGCCTGGGGGTGGGGGTCAGGGCCCCGACCCAGCCCCTCCCGTGCCTGTGGGCGGGGGTTCCGTGCCCGTTGGCAGGGTCCCGTGCCCGTGGTCCCGGGTTCCGTGCCCGTGGGCGGGGGTTCCGTGCCCGGGACCCGCAGCCTGCCCTCCCCTCGCAGGGCACGGCGGGCTCCTTCAGCATCGACAGCGAGGAGTACGAGGCGATGCCGGTGGAGGTACAGCTGCTCCCCCGGAAGCTGCGCTTCTTCTGGGACCCCCGCAAGCGCGAGCAGCTGCAGCCGCGCGCTGTCCCGGGAGCCTGAGACGCCCGCCCCCCGCGTAGTGCACCCAGGCGCCCCACCGCCCGCCGTGGGACCAAAGGGCGCCGGCTCCCAGGGTGGCCACAAGGACCCCAGCCCCGACTGCTGCATGCTTCCCCAGGGGTCAGGGCAGCCTTGTCCCCACACACTGCAAGCACCGGGGTCGGTGGGCCCCCCTCCCTGCCCGGGTGCTGCGCGGTACCCCGCAGCCAAGGCTGGGGGAGGAGAAAACGCCCCTGCTGGGGGTCTTTGCGGGGTGGTGGTGGTGGTTGTTAAGTAAGTTTAAGTGTTGGAGTGCATGAAGAGAAGAAGCCCACCGCCCTCCCACAGGACCCTCGGGGGCCCCCCCCTTCCCGCCTGTGCGCCCCAGAAGTATTCGGGAAAATCATGTATTCCTCACACACTTCTAAGTTGACGTCTCAAATCTTTTAGGGGAAGTTAAAAAAGTTGCCAAAGTCTGTACTTGTCTGGTGTCGTGTAAATATTGATATTTTAAAATAAAACCGTTAACATCACTCTTTGAAACACATCCGGCGTAATTTAAATACACAGCCATTTGACACGCGTCATCCATTTACAGAAATAAATGAATCCGTTCTTTTAGGAGCTGAAATTTTTAAATTGATTTTTTGCCCCGTGCACCCCACACCAAAGCAAGCTGTCACGCCGTAATCTATTTTTATGCTGGATATCCTTTATCACTTGTCCTACCTCTTCCAACCCCCAAAATATAAATGGAGAAAAAATTTTTTTAGCTCTTTAATGCAGTTGAGTATTATGATGACTGAAAGTCACACATCACGGATCAGTAATATGATTTACTCTTTACCTTATTTAATTATTAAATAAGCTCCGTATTAGCTCACTTGCCCCGTGAGTCATTTACCCCCATATACAGTTTTCAGCATTGTCCCCTCGGGTGGGGATGGAACCAGGGTACCATGGCGTTGGGCCCAAGAGTCACAGGGGAAGGCACTTGCCTTGCGTGTGGCAGACTCTAGTTGAATCCCCAGCATCACACCTGAGCATTGCTGGGTGTGACAATTCCCAACCCCGCCCTCCCCCCCCAACAAACGTCAGTGTTGTACATTTCTTTGAACTGGTTTGAAGTTGCATTAGGAAAATTCAGTGTACTACGAGGGCAGAGGACCAGCTGAAAGGGTTGAAAATGCACTTTGCACGTGGGTGGGGGGACTGGGTTTGATCCCAGGCACTAAACGGTCCCCCAGTACCTCTAGGAGCAAACAACCCCCCCACCCCCAGGAGGGGCGGCTATTGCTGGGAGTAGCCGCTGAACGCTGCCAGGTGTGGCTTAAACACAAAATGAACTTTTTAAAAATCACGGTAGAATCGAAAGTGATTACTGACACGTGTGAAAAGTGCCGCCTTTATTTTGTTGACAGCCGAGAGTTCGCAATCACCTCATCTGCTGAGGATTTTGTTCAGTCGTTAGCGAATCCACCCCCTTGATGTGTTCCTCACCCCACTGGCTGCTTACGTGGTAGAGGGCCGGCAGGAGGGGACGGAGCAGGGCCTGGACACAGGGTCCTTCTCGGCTCGGCAGCTGGAGGATGGGCCCCATCGTACCCTGGGCCCCATACTACCTGGGTTCCTGGCTGGATGTAGATCCAACTTGTGGGGACGTGGGGGGAGGAGGACATGCCACACCCAGCGGTGCTCAGGACTCCCTCTTTTCAGGCTCGGGGCAACCATCAAGCCCTTTCAATGACTGAAAGCAGCTGCAAAGTGCCCAGAAGTGATGCGGAGGGAAAGGTAGACACACCTGTCCAGTGCTGTCTTCTCCCTAGTGGGGTGAGAAGCCGCGTGAGCCCCGGGGCAGGCGGGTCCAACTAGCCTCCGAACGGGACCAAAAGCCAGGGGCCGGGTCACAGGCACCAGCGCAGCGGGGCAGAGCCGCCCACGCTCAGCCCAGCGTGACACTGAACGCAGCTTGCCCTGAGTCATGATTAGATCCAGATGCTCCGTAGAGCAAGCCCGGTCCCTTCCACTGTCCTTCCAGTTCAAGGGGAGGGAGAGCCTGGTTCTGGCCCCCGCTTGGGTCAGGTTGCCTGGAGAATGACCCCAGCCCCCCTCCCTCCCACTCCCTACAGGGACCTGCCCCCATCCCGGTCCCTCTTACCACCCCTCCTTCCTACCATGAGCCACATTTTTTTTCTTTTTTGAGAAGGAACCAGAAGACACCCCCCCCCCCTTTTTTTTGCCTTTTGGGTCACACCTGGCAATGCACAGGGGTTACTCCTGGCTCTGCACTCAGGAATTACTCCTAGCGGTCTTCAGGGGGCCATATGGGATGCTGAGAATCGAACCCGGGTTGGCCGCGTGCAAGACAAACGCCCTTCCTGCTGTGCTATCGTTTCTGCCCCAGAAGACCCATATTTAATTTATACTCAAGGATACAATGATTTACATAGAGGTAAACATAGACGTTGTAAATGAAATCTCCCTATAATGCCCAACCTTGAGATTTTTTTTTGGGGGGGGGCATTCTTCTTGAAAGGAGGACTTACCCCAAACAAGAAATGCAGTTTTAAGTCCAGAGAAATAGCCCAACAGATAAGGCACTTGCCTTGCACGATCCCTGTCACCATCTCTGGTCCCTGGAGCTTGCCAGGATCGATCGAGTGCTGAACCAGGAGTGAGCCCTGAGCCCAAGAACCACATTTCTTAGATGAGCTCGCAAGCTTCTGTGGCCAATTGTCCCCTTTGCAAAAGAAAATAAAAACCACTCAGCGCCCCCTCCCGGCTGTCAGCACCCCCACCCCCACAACCCTGCACCAAACCTGAAGCCATCCGTGCATTCCAGTCACGGCCTGCCCGCCCCCCCCCCACCCCCC
Organism: Sorex fumeus; assembly: GCF_029834395.1. Lineage (NCBI taxonomy): Eukaryota > Metazoa > Chordata > Mammalia > Eulipotyphla > Soricidae > Sorex > Sorex fumeus. The sequence continues at coordinate 6,327,660 of NW_026606105.1, read as the reverse complement.
GCAGGTGTGGACACTTGTCACCCACTATGGGAATCCCAGGGGCCTGATAAGAACCACGGCACACCGTCATGTTAAAATCGAATTTTAATTGTAAAAATCGTTTTCTGTAAATATATCAACGGCTCTGCACACGGGGGGGGGGGGGGGGCGGGCTCTCTCCAGGTGGGTGGGCCTCGGACCCGTGGCCACACCACGCCGCAGACCAGCGCCAAAGGTCCGGACCGCTCAGGGTGAGGCTGTGGCCCGCTAGACTCGGAAGTCACCACCAGTAAACACAGCATCAATCTTGGCAGGACTGGGGTGAAGCTTAGGAACCGTCTCACTAATGTCGGAATATGAGGTAAACACGGGAAACAAAACATTGATTCCGTTTCTCTTATTGCTATGACTCTTATGCCCAGGGGGCCATCAGAACAGGGGGTGGACATTTAAGGCGACAGGGCGGCCGAGCTGACCCTGCCTTGGGAGGGGGGTGGGGGCAGGGTGAAGGACCATTTCCCGATTTCCCACGTCCACAGTTACTCTTTTTCATTCAAGCTTCACTTCCTGCACGGACCAAACGTCAAAACAACCTGCCAAGAGGGTAACCACAGGACAGTGATTCTTGTTTGCCTCTGTGGGGGCAAACACTGCCCCCAGCTCCCACGTCTCAGACTCCCCTGTCTGTTAAAACACCCCCCTGGACCTGGCCTTTCTCTACCTGCGGCACTTGGTCAGCAAACCCAACCACTTCTGGGGGTGCCACTTGGAAGCCTTCACTGCTGCTTAGTTGGGCAGAAGTTGGCTCTCCAGCCCTCGGGGAACTGTCAGTTCCCTCGCTGGCCTCTGGGTGGCGCTCTTCCCATCTGGTCATCCGAATTTATGCTCTGGGTCCAACCCCCAGCCCCAGCTTCGGGGAGGGGGAACCCTTAGACAGCAAAGGAAATCTATTCTTCGTCGAAATGGCATTCGGCGGCAGCAGCAGCAGCAACAGAAGTCGCTCGCACCTCCCCGTCTACGGGAATCAACTGCTTCTGAGCCTCTTGCCTCTGCTGGGCCCAGACTCGGAGAGATGCAAGTAGGACTTCATCATCGTCGCTTCTCCAGAACGCACCACGGGAAGGTCCGTGCTTCCTTTCTGAGCACGAGGTTCACCCCCACTGCCCTGTACTCCAACTCCAGAGTCGAATTAAAGTGCCACTTAAAGAAGAAGGCCCCCCCAACCCCCACCCACAGCCCAAGGCTCAGTAACCAGCTTCGTCACAGGTAAATCGCACCAGCTGCCCTGCTGTCCAGGACTGCAACAACCTCGGTTCGGGCGCGGGGACCGCATCACCTGCAGGCAACGAGGCGATGTCTCCAAGCTCACATCACCCCTGTTTGCAGAGTGGAAGCCGCCCGGCTTCTGGGGGACGGACACTCCTGCCCGTTTCTTCCGGGGTTTCAGCCTCGCCATGTCCTTGCATGTCACCACCTCACGCTCCACACATTGTCTCCGGGGTAGAAAAATAAATCTCCGTGTCTCGTAAGAAAAACCGTCCCCACTTTGCTCACAGTCTTGCCTTTCCCTGTGACCCCCCCCCCCCTCCCGCCATCCCACTCCCCCTGGGAACAGAGGTATCGCGATAAAAACAAGGCGGGGAGGAGAAGGTGCCTCCGCCTGTGTTTTCCTACCTGCATCAGGACCCGAAGCCAGCCCTGGCTCCAAACCACCATCCCTACCCCTCTGCCCTTGGTTCTGCAGAAAAGCACTGCAACCTCCCCCAGAGCCTCAAACTCAGACCCGCGGTCCCTGCCTCTGGGTGCAGGCAGCTGGGCTCCCCTTTCAAAGGTTAATTCATGACTGCCCTTTGCAGAAGTTTCCCGAAAGGTCTGCTTAAAGGTGAATCGGCTCATCTTTTCCTCTCCTGTTGGAAGGGGGAGCTCCGCGTTATCAAGACAAATAGCAAGTTTGTCCTCTTCGTCCCCGGAGTGAAAAGCAGGGATGCGGCGATGATTTAATGGCCCTTCCAGCTAACAAGATCACAGGGAGCAACCATGGACCTTCACGATTGGTATTTAGAACGGGCTGGAGCCCGCTCCGACCTTAAATCTTCCTTCGTTGATTTTCACATGGAACCAAGCAATTAGTCGCGCAGTCAAGGGCTGGTTTGTTGTTGTTTTGTTTTTTAATCCATCGGTCCAGGGATTTGCTTTCCTTTCCTTGGCCAACTGGAAGAGGTGCCAGAAGGACGATGCAGATGGAGGCAGATGCTGCCGGCGCCGGGGACCCGGTCCCAGAAGGGGCCTCAGTGGCCCTTCAAGCATGAGGAAGCCGGAAGCTATTCCCAACGAATGACCCAGACTTCAGGAGCTGGCGGGAGTGAGCACTTCAGGGGAGCTCCTGAGACAGCACAACTGTACAAGATCCCCAGGGCTGAGCATCACCCTCCTGCCCTCCCCTGCCCTCCCCCCTGCCGAGCCTACATTCCAGGCTGGATCGCTGAACTGCTGTCTGGGTGCTTCTGACGTACTTCAGGCCAGGTTGGGCTGCCCGGGGCAGTATTCCCAGTGTGAGCACAGGCACCGTGGAGGTCAGCGTAGGCTCCCCAGGAGGACCCTGCCGAGGCCAGGTGGGGCCCCAGAGGTCAGGGGCCAGAAGAATGCCATGCCTCCAAGGAGGCAGCTGTGTCCTGCCCCAA